>NC_137540.1:17864505-19093005 GCF_963082525.1 Nesoenas mayeri
AAAATATTTTTATAGTTTACCTTTATACCATCAAGATTTTTGCAGATCTTCCTCCCATATAAATCAAATTAAACACAAGTACTTTAAAATCCACAGAAGTACCTCTTAAAGTCAGTAAACTGACATCAGCCTGACAGAAGTTAGTGTGGTTATTCCTGACTGCTGACAAAACTTTGTTTCTACAGAAAGAGAACAGGGGAGTACAAGATGAGTATTTCCCTATTATCCAGCATGCCAGGTATACCTTCCTCTTTACATCAGGCAGCGAGTTTGTGCAACATTTGAAATCATGTCAATTTTTGTCTAATTTACAAGGTTTTCAGATGTATTTGTCATTAACCCTGGGTTCTGAAAACCTGCCCTCTTCCTGCTGCTTTTTGCTATGGCTGGCTCAGTACAGGTTGACTTTCATTCAGGAAAGTCTGTTCTTTATTCCTAAACACTAGTGATTTCTTAGGCATTGCCATTCTATCAAACAAATAATTAAGGGAAAGGGACATTATGGGCTCCCCACCAACTTTAGACATGCTTAACTAGATTATCTGGGTGTTCTACAGACTCTATTAGGTCTAGCATATTGGACAGAGCACCTATCAGCAAAACACTCATCACAGTATTGATTCACGCTCAGTTAGCAATTAATTGACATTTGGTTTTGACTTTGACAAAAATGAGGGCTGGAAATGTATTTGAAAGGATTCTACAACTTTTTGGTAAGTTATTCAAGGGTAAATAATAGCTTATATGCACCAGATATATGAATTTATACAAAAGTAGGAAAAAATGCATTGTCTTTGCCAATCTTCTTTCTCTTATACTGCCTCATTCATGTGTGGATCTTGAATACAGGAAGATTACTCCTTCAAGACTTCTTCATGTTCAAAAGGCTCAAAGAAAGTCTGAATACTTAGCATGAAGGGTTATATTTCCTCTCAGCTTTTTGTAACTTCATGTTCACAAAGTCTTTGTGATATTTTTATATTTTGAAAAATTGCTTCCTTACTTTAAGCATGTCTCATTTTCCCCACTTTCTTTTCACAAGCACAATCACATACACTTTTCATAAACTGTAAAAATAAAAGGGAATATCACCTCATTAGATCAGTATTATTCCAGCTACTCTCTTGTAGTATGATGGCAGTTATGTTATTTTGATATACAACTTTAAATACTTCCAGTTTTTATTCCTACATTATTATTATTTGGCAATGCTTGCGGAATATAATTAATTTTATATGGCCTTACAAAAACAAATTTGCTCTGAGGGGTGCAAGTTAACCTTTTGAAGTATTTGGATAAAACTGAGCACTTCACTGAAAGTTTGTGTACCATGCTTATAGTTTGCTATCTACCATAATGAACATTACTATGCACTGTAAACCATGGTAAACTACACAGACCTGTCCACTAATCTTTATATTGAAACAGGTCACATGGCAAAACTAAGTGATTTGGGGTTTGGACTACACTACTAAAGCTTCACAACTTCAGTATGCACATGACAAAGAGACAGGTACTATTCTTTTTTCTGGAAAAAGAACAAAAAAACCACCCAATTTTGTCATTATACCTTTGACAAAACTATGCAAAATATTCTGCTATGTCAAAAAGAAAGGAGTCTCTACTCACAACATTGAATGACACTTTGATAAATTTAACAAAAACAAATGTGAAAAAAGTTACATTTTTTTGTACACAAATCAAGTATCTCAATGTTACTGCAATAAAAAGACACTGCACACATGGAAAAGGAATTCAACAGGTGTTAATCTGCAGCATATCACCTACTAGTTGTCAGGGACATTAAAAAGCAGAATCCTTTGCTAAGAAAGGATTTTTTTTTTTTTCTGGTTTAGGTTTTTAATTTCATGCACTGCAGCCATACTTTTTTTCCGTCTTTATCTTTCAATTCTGCTTCCTTTATCTAACTTTTCCTGCATTACTAATGAAATAACTGTTTCTTTTCTTATATACTACTGGATTTCCAGAATAGTATTTGTTCTGTGAATAGAAAAAGAAAATAAAGAATTATCCGGTGCAGGGCATCTGAAAATATTCATATTGTGCTGTCCACTTCCCAAAGCTTCCTAGACATTGAGCAATTGTTAATCCCAGAGCAAAACTTAACTCTCACAATCCAGTCTTTTTCCCCTGACTGTTTAAAACAAAAAAAAACACCAAACAAACAAAAAAAACCAAAAAACAAACAAAAAACAAACAAAAAAACCCAACAACAACAACAACAACAAAAAAACAAAACACCAAAAAACCACCAAAACCTGATTATTTCTAAGTGGCTCTTGTGTTTATTACCAGTTCTTCAAGCTTCTGCTATGCTAAAGAAATTTTTACCTTGCAAAACCAGGAAGCTACTACAGAACTTCTGTTCCAACAGACACAACTAACTCTTGAGTATAGGTCTGGGCAAAAAGACTTCAGTCTTATAATGCAGAAAGCACTTGAAAATGTAGTAGGCATGCAAGTCTTGACTTTAATACAAAGTGTGTATGTAAGTTCTACACAGTTTAATCTTCCATTGAGCTTGTGAAATTCAGAGCACCAAAGCTTGGACTTTGGACTGTCTCTGCAGAGTAGCAGGCGAAGATTTAATTTGCTCTTTCTACTGAACATCTAAATGGAATTCAGATTGATTGGGAGGCTCACATTTGATTGAATTCAATATTACAATTTGCAGCTACACTAGAGAAAACATGAAGTATACTGGGTCTATATATACAAGGGTCATAGCAGTACAAAATAGATTGGTAAATACATAAAAAAAAAAAAATATGCAGTATACTGTATGCCATGAGCAGTGGCCACAAAAGACTCAAGTTGTGTTAGTATCTTCCCTCTACCGTCAGAGATCAGACACGTGCAGAAGGGGCCAGACTGGTTGTTCTGACTGTCCATGGACATGGGTGTAGCATGTTCAGCTGCATCATTTGGAGACCAAGTGAAGTAGCAGCTGCTATTTAAAAAACCCACCAATTTTGTTCAGTGTTTAACACTGAAAATGGACACAAGCATTACTCCCCATCTACTGCTTCACTCTGTCAATCCTTCATGTTGTTATTTCCACATGAGAAACTAGAACAACTTCCTCTAGATAAGATTAAGTAGGGCCATAGTGCATACAAGATCTTAACAAGGTACATCCTACTATGAAATTTCAGTTACACTGTCAGTATTTATGAAGCAACATACTTCTGCCTTTGATAACATAGAGGAGTATTGGTGTATTTTTATGGCACTCCTTGAAGTGAATTAAACACAAGTTTGTGCTTAAATACATTTACCAGACTTCTACTGCAATGCCCAATTGTACATGGAGTTGTCTGCCAAGATGCCTCACAAGCAGATTCCTTATTTCCACCAGCACCAGCCCCAAGAGAGCAGTTGCATGGGGCACCTCAGCCAGGCCTGGATCCATCCTCCACCCCAGTTCTGTTGCCCAAAGGTGGCCCCTGAGCACTTGCATTCCAAGATGGTCCACATATCTTGTCACTAAGGGAAATTTCATTCCCTTGCAAGGAGTTGTTCTGACTCTGGCATTCCTTCTTCTGCCCAGTTTAACTCCTTAATGCCCTTCATGTGAGATCATCCCTCAGTCACAAATTAATACTGCTGAGCAGTAATAATTAGAAATTCCTCCTCAGGAGATAGTCTATTACCATTTGCTCTTCCAAAGAAACAGCTATAAATACTGAGAAAAAAAATGGAACTGGATTTATTTGAACATACAGCATCACTACATTTGTAAGAGACATGCTGTTCTTTTCTGTACCTTTATCTTTAAAATACAGACATGTTTGTTTTTAGGACTGAATTTCTCTGTATTAAGGTTAGTATACAAAAAAAACCCAACAACAACAACAACAAAACACAAAAACAAAAAAAACCTACTAGATCCATCTCCAATCAGAATCTATAGGAAAGCATAATGAAAAACAAAAGCAAAAACTAAACTACATCAATAAATTTTATAAGTATATGGGAGTCATACTGACTTAATGTAAGGTAGTTAATCAGAGACAGGAGAGAAATCTTAAAGTATGTTTTGTCTACTTATTACTCTCTGCCTTCGTTCATGAAGCCATATGAACCATTATCTTTAGGCCTCCACACCAAGCTGATCTTTTTGTCATTAAATGTAGTTTAATCTAAACCATTTACTGCTTTGAAACATAATATCATGTGTCTTCTATCAGACAATCAATTTCAAGTGAAGATTTTGTTGCTTTCGATGTATTTGTCAAATATACTTTAAAAAAACACTGACATGTGCTAGGAAAATTTATCACAAAATTACCCACTCCCACCAACAAACTGCTAAGAAAAAGCTGGTTTACACACTAAGAAGATCACGATGCCAGCACACAATTTAAAGCTAATGGTTTTATAGGCCGAAGCCACTAGGCAGGGCATCCTTATCCTGCAGTGTGAATAGGATTATCCCTACAAATATTCCCCTAACATAGAATTAAGCTGTCAAGTTTACTTTACTGCTGCACGGACGTACTCACAAAATGAACACAAGTTCAGGTCAAGTGTAATACTGCTCTACTATTACACATATCTCATAAGGCAAGAAAAACAGAAGGAGGAGAAATCTGTCAAGAACTGAATCGCTGCTGCTAAGCATATTTTAGGACATTAGCATTATTAGTCCTTAACAGAATTAATGGATCATGCTGAAAAGGTAGTGACAAGCATTTACATGACACTTTATTTTATATATATATATAGATATATATATTTTGCACTTTAAGCTCCTCAAGTAGCCTTGGTTTCAAATCCTTCTAATTTTACTCCCAGAATTACTGTCACACAAACATGTTTGCTTCTTTTCTTAATGATAGAAAACTATTAACATTAGTCTAAAAATACATGAAATTATAACTGGAAGTAGTTGAATATTCATGAATTCCCCATTAAGCTTCCACAAATGCAGTTACAAAGTATTATGTTTGGTTTTGGTTTTTTGTTTGTTTTTTTTTTTTGTTTTTGTTTTGTTTTTTTGTTTTTTTCCACACACAGAGTAGTTATACATATACACATTAGCAGCCTAAAAAGGGTTGGTGTTTTTTTTTTTTTTTACCCCACTCCTACATTTGCAAAAGCATCTATGTTTGTCTATCACTGTTTACCTACTGGAATGAAAAACAAAAGTATTGTTATCACTTTGTTAAACATAGGTAGAGTACCATGTTGAAACAGAGAAAGACTCAATGCCTGTAAAATCACAAGCAGCATAGAATCACCCAGCATGAGTAATTTACTGTCTTTTCCTATATAAGCAAGGCACCAAAATAAACCACGAGAAAACGGTACTAGAAACACCAAAAACAGTTAATGCAAAGCATAGTTAAACCAAGGAGAAATTTGCCTCATCCATGCCAAAAGACCAGTATCTCTTAAACATTAAGTAAACAAGTTTACAGTAAAAAGGGGAAAAAAAAAATGCAGCTGCTGTTATTGAAAACAAAAATCTGTCAAGACCTACCTGAGCAGCAGAATATTAGGGAGAATGCATCATATATGCTTTGCCCTATTGCTGTATTCTCTTGCATAGTGATGAATTCCTGTTTTTTAGGCAATTGGGAAAGACTTAAACTAACCTAAAATAGTTTGCTGTTCTCTTTGATGTGAAAAGCCAAAGCAAACTACATTATGTATCAAGGAAATTGTTCTCTCTGTTAAATTTCAGGATTTGTTTAGTGTTTGGTCATTGGGTATTGCAGAGGTTTTTTTGTTTGGGGAGGGCAGGTAGTGTTATTTTCAGTAATTATTCTCCATTTGAATATTTACAAAATGTAAACAGAAACAATTTAAACAAATATATATTCCAAGTGATTACACACACACACACAAAAAAAAATCCCCACCACAACATAATTTCACAACACATTCTTGTATGAGAGCTATAAGGTATTCACCAAATTGCCACTACTTCCAAAATTGTTCCCAGAGCCTTTCAACAAGGCAAACTCGACAAACTGCTACAGTGGTACACTGCAAGAAATATGAGTTAAGTTCCATAATCTTTCCGGTCCTTTCCTCAAACAGAGCAGCCCTGTTCAATGGAATAATTGCTGTTAATGGACATACTCATTGCCACAACTGAAGATCATCCTGCTAAAACCAAGTAAAAAGTCTTTTTGTAGGTCTGAGTGATCAACTGCTGTTTTGTTGTTGTTGTTGTTTTTGTTTGTTTTGGGGGTTTTTTGGGTTTTTTTTTTTAATTAAATATTCTGTCTTCTTCCAATGTATTTTACCAGTAACAGGCTCCTAGTGACAAAGCGAGTTTTTGTAGTGAGTTGTATTTGGCTTGACAACTTGTGTGATCTTAAATTCCATTTACAACAGAGTTTGAGTTGACCTAGTGATATGGTGAAACTCTCAGAGGTGAGTCTTTCCACTGCTGCCATCTCAGAATCCACGCTCCATTCAATAAGCTTGCCCAGACTAACTTTATAATAATCTAGCTTTAATAATACATTTTCAGTTGTTGTCCTTATTCCTTGGAATATGAATCCTGCCCTGCAGTTTGCCTGAAGCAGATATATGCATCAGAGAGCAACCCAATGGAATCCATATGGTCTACCTTTATAGTACTGTGCACGGTACAAGCTGATCACACGTGTCCCACCAAGATGCTTCACTGCTAAAGCAGGAGAATAGCTAAAAAGCACATTCAATAGCCTATCACAGTTTTTTTTTTTCAGTATTTTATCCTAACATCAAAGACATTCTTCCTAAATGATCATCTTCACCAAAATGTGATTTTCAGTTCAACTCTGAGCATGCTGACATAGACTAAGTACTTTCTTTTCAAAGGCTCTACGATTTAGCAATCAAGTTATATTTACTCCTTTTGCCTCTGGTCTTCCTGAAACTGTTATTACTGGTCAAGATGCAACATAGATTTCTAGAGTTTTGTCTCATCTCTTAAATCAAACTGGTTGAGGATGTAAGAATGAACAGTTTTGTCCGCAAGAATGCCATAGCTTCATCTGACATTTATATTAATACAATTATTCCATAACTCTAATAGTGCTTAATTTAATCTCTTAAGTATTTTATTTTTTATTATAATTTATTCTTTGTTTATTAGGTAATCATAGCAATACTAACAGATGAGAAAAAATGCCTCAGGAAAAGCAGATGACTGTTCCAATGCACATAATCTTTCATCATTTGGCACCTTGAATTACACTTAGAAGTTAACTCTCAGTTTGGAGACCAAAAAAAAAAAAAAAAAAAAAATCCTTGAAAAGGAATCTGACTTTTTATTTTTAGAATAAAGGCTAAGCTTGCTTTGCTTGCTTTCCTCCTAGACCATTATTTAATCACAGTTCATTACAATTAAGGTCATATTTGCACTTAAAGAGTTTCAAAGGCCACCATTTAAAGCTTAGTATAATATGTACAGGTTTTCTCCATCCCAGCTCAAGCTTCTCACAAAATATGAATCCTTGGTCAATATGAATACCTACTTCCACAAACACTTCCTCACTGTCAAAACAAAGTATCACTTGACAATTTTTTCCATTATATTCATACTAGATTAAATAACAATAGTTGTAAATTCAACACTTTCAGAGAAAACAGCTCTTTTATTAACATCTGCTCTCTTATTTAAATGTAATATTGTACAAAGCAGCCTACTTAAGATAAAGGTGTTCACACTCAAATGAAAGGATTTGGCATTCTATGAATACTAAAATTCAGCCCTTATGTAACTCGTATTCTAATAGAGCTTCATCATACATGATTTTTTCATGTTAGTTTTAGTCAAATATTTCTTCCATAACACACTTATTTAAGAGAAAGTTGTATTATGTTTTTAGAATGTAATTTACAGATATGACACTATTTTGGTCCATTCTGTCAAAGGCTTGTCTTTAAAAAAGAAAGAAAGAAGCATGTGGTACCTAGAAATAATATTTGTTAAGAGATCTGCAGTATAAAACTTCAGTTTAAATCAAATTTCACACCATGAAAAGGAGCCACAATAGCATTAAAAAATAATCTATTTTATTCAACTGCCAGTGATTCAGAAAAGTCAATAACATGGTATTTGAGAACAGATGCATTATTTTATTTAAATGGAATATAGACCTAAAATTGAGGGATTCGTAAAACAAAAGCCTCCTAAATAGATGTCTTTGAGGCATTTCATTAGAACTTTTCAGAGCAACAAGTTTAACTGGATAAGATCGATAATAAGCTTAAAATATTACCTGTGTTCTCTGAAGAGATGTTCATGCTCTCTGAGAAGCTCAGTGCTAGCCATTTATACATACATAAATACACAATTTTAAAACCAGATGAGTGAAGGCAAACAAAACAAAAGGGGGCAGGGAGAAAAAGAAGATACAAAGAAAAAGAATAAAAATACCGAGAACCACAAAAAACCCTAATGTTAAGAAAATGAAAACTAAAGAGTAAGAGGAAGCTATTAAAAAGGAAAGATTAGTACATAGAAAGTACAAAAAAGCTTTGAAGACTTTAAGTTTTCCTAAAGAGCTTTCGCATACACTCCAAGTCAAGAACCCAGACTCCCCTGCAGCCAAGTGAAAGATCTGATCAAGCCCACGGTTTGTGAACCAGCAATAAGTAAACCCAACACATCCTGTAACTGGTGGTACAAAAAGCACACTCAGCATGAGCAGTGACGAGGTGTCAGTCGTGTTGTGCTTTCGAGCTGTGCAGCTCACAGAGGAGCCGTCAGCCCTTCCTGCTACACCACAGGGACAGAGGTTTTCCCTTGTTCTGTTGGTTTGGCTGGTGAGTGGCAGTGACACTAGGCTGGCATTTAACAGAGACATAAGTACAGTGAATAGAAGTGTTAGAAGGGCAGAGCTTGTCCATGTCACCTCCAGCCTGCTGGAGAGCTACTGTTAATATAACGTGATAAACAAAGGAAGAAAGAATTGTCTCCGATATTTTGGATAAGTGCTGGGCTCCTGAAAATTTTCTGTCATTCTTGATACTGTCTCTTTTGCAAGCTGCAAAGGAGGCTGGATACACAGTTTTTAGACCCAGTTTGTAACCTCTTTGCTTTTACATAGTAGTCAGCTGAAGAAATAAAATTACAACTTAATTTATAAAATAAGCTTGTGAAATGTAAAGAAAGATGATGTCACTGCTTTACACATGTGAGGCTCTTTGCATGTTCATAGCCTACCACTTCGATATGGTACTCTGTCTATAATGAGTCATTTCCAAATGCATCAGTCAGAAATTAAGCCTGCCAATGCTGCTCAAATTAAGCATTCTGCTAGTAGTCAAAATGTTTATATAAAAGTTGATTTATTAACTATTGTCCATGACAAGAATAGTCAGTTACTTGAAAGATCCACAAAGTTATTTTGGCCTTCAAATTATTAAAACTCATAGCTCAAACAGCTTCTAATTTTTTGTTAACACCACTTTAAATGCTTGAGTCCTCTCCTTTTTTGTTGTGTTTTTTAGTTTTTCAAGATGCACAAAGATACTTAGAGGATGCGCCAAATGGAACCAAAATAAGCCCCCTGAAACACTTGTACCTTAACATGATTCCTCTAATTCATTTCATCCTGTTACATTAGCATGAGCACACTGCATCTTTGTTTTTCTTCCCAGATCATTTTATTAAATGCTTGTTCAGACAAAGGAGTTGAAACCTCATGAAGTTTCTCCTCTCTACGCACTCCAGTTGTACTGAATATGAACTTTGATTTGATAAAACTCTGTGTATGCTTGCTTTCATTTCTGGAAAGAAACAGAATGACTCCAGAGCCATTCTTGAATCACATAAACTTTAGTGACTTATAATTTAAACCATACTTCATTTGTTTTGTTACTAACAGCAGCTTTCCATCCATGTAAATATTAGCACCATTGCAATAGTTTCAATATGCTATTAATTACTTTCACCATTCTAATTTTTATTTTATATATAAATGAAAATGCTGACATTGTTGCTTTTCTAGTCTTGGTTCTATTTTTAAGCTGTATTATGCAAGTGAAAGACTTGGGGACATTGCAATCTTCTACAACTTCGCCAAGGTGCACATACACCTCTTTCTGAGTGTAACTTGATAACATTAATTAGTTGCCTTAGTATTTTCATCTGCTATCCTTGCACAGTCACTATATTTGCATAGTCACTTCATCAGTATCCAACATAGTAATGCACAGGCAACAGGAATTTCACTGCATTAGTATTTACATATGGATTTATTAAAGTGTCTTTATGTATTTAATGCCTACATTTGGTATATTTGCAGAGATAACTCATTTTGAATAACAGAAATTGAGTTTGGTTTAAATAAGTTTTTATATTCTGCAAGTTTTCCAGTGTGATTGCCTTTCTAAGCTTGAATACATCAGTTCTTTCCAGGGAAAGCAGCATATTCCTCTTTCTCCAATTACTTTAGGGCTTGAACCAAGGTTTCTAGATGTCTAACAAAGTATTTTTAATTTAAAGAATAGGAATTTCAGAAAGGTTTTTCGTAACACAACCTGAAATATGAAATATTTATTACAAAGAGGAAGAAAAAAAAATGCAGGTGGGCTTAGTTGACATAGACTTGCCAAAGGTAGTGCTCCACATATATCTGTCTTTGAGGACTTTGAAAACAATTGTAATGAAAAATTGCTATTATCTTCAGATTACTTCCAGATTTTATTCTGGGTCTCATAAAAAACAAACCCTTTTTAAACAATCGAAATGTTAGTGTAGTTGATAAGAAACAGAGAATAAATACGGAGAATGTTATCTGAACAACGGATGTGAAAGTGTTTAAAGTTTCTTCTTTACATAGGCTAATCATCATAATTGTATTAATCAAGTCACAAAAATCAAACAGTATTATTAGTAAAAATGTGATTTAAAGAATTGTATTAGTCAACTGAATCACATTTACAAGCCACTGCAACAAATGCTTCTACCACTATGATATTACAGAAATAATGGCTATTTCTTTCTGTGTTGGCAAGGAAAATTAACTTCATAAAGCCATGATTTTGTTGTTGAAGATACCAGGAGGGGGTTTAGATTGAAACTGGAAGTATAGTTTTCAATTTGTATTTCCAGGAAATATCCAGAAATTTGAGCTTCAAGAAAGCTGTCAGGAATATGCTGAGCTATAAATTATGCAGGCCTAAGTATTATTATGCTTTAGAGACTTTTCAGTATCAGGAAAGGGAAAACTACATTTTTCAACTATTTGTCTCTGATGAAAAAGTTTATCAGTTTCCATCTACAACCCCTCTTTTAAATCAATGCTAATAGAAGCAAACAGAATATAACCCCTGGCCCAGTTGTCATGAGACTTAACATTAACTTAATCCTAGTAAGGACAGTAAAGTACCAGCTACAAATGAGTTTCTAATTTGCTCCAAATATCATAAAAATACATGATCACAATCAAAACAGAGTTCAAATTCCTGGATGATGTTTGAATCATTTCAGAGCTTCTCATGACTATTAATAGCACATTAGCAAAATCACTTTGGCATTCCTGTGCCACTTTCACAGATTGCTTCACTGAATTTCTTAATTTCCTCTATTTTGTTTTTCAAAACAGACTATAGTGGTTATAATTTCAGGTACAGCCTGCAGTAACACTACTAAAATCATTCCAAAAGTGTAAAAAAAGCCTCCTTCAATGGCAACATAGACACACATAGTTATAAAATGTGGATGCTACTGTACTGAGCACCCTGAACCAAGCTTCCTGATTTACTGTATTGAGTAAATGGTTTCCTTCAGTTTTGCTATTTCAGAGAACATCTCAAAAATATTTGTCAGCATTTTACATATAGAGAATAACCTCACATGAAAGCAAATAAACAAGACTAGTTTCTTGCTTAAAGCCTTTAACCGCCACTGAATGCCAAAAGGTTTAAATTCCAGTTTCACCACAGACTCCCTGGGTTATCCCAGCAGGTTATTTCTCTCTATACAAGATAGAAGAAAATTGTTGTTACAGTAAAAAAGGAAGGCGGGAGTGAAGGTTCAGTGCTTATGTGAAGTTGTTAGTGTATGACAAAATAAGCAAACAGGGACATGCATTTATATGTCCAACAAGTTGAACCCACTGTTGTTTTCACTCATGAGAAATGCACCACTGATTGCTAAAATACTTTGCCATAGCCAGTTTTTCTTGAGACAAAGTAACACACAAAGATTATAGGAGAGATTTCATTTTTATTTCACATGAAATTTGTCTTTGATGTTCTGTGGACACATAAGGAAGAAGCTGAATATGTATAACTTGTATTCAGTATATTCTTTTATGGCAGACAACATCTCTTAAGAGCAGGTTAAGGATACAGGAAAACATCAGAGTTCCGGGTGGCAGATACATCACTCAGTATGTACTCCATACAAACTATTCATAAGCTTTTTCTTTCCTACTCCTTCTCCAGTCATTCACCATATGAAATTCTCGCAGTGACTAAAACGCCAGTACTACCTCCAGGACCAGGGGCAGCAGTAACTCCGTTACTACTATGAATGCTGAAGTGGTCCTGCCATCTAGAGGAAAACTGGCTGCGCAGCTTCAGAATAGACTTGCCTCCTCAGAGGAGCATTCAGCGTCATTGGGGAATCCACTGGGGAAGGAGAGGAAGAAGTAAAGCCCGAGTTTCTTGGAAGATGCTTTTTCATGGAAATTGTAAAGTTATTCACTAATATCTATTGATTTGTATGCATCAGGAATTTGTCTTGATTTAACTTCCCATTCTAACTTTGACAGATGACAGAAACACTAACAAAAAGGAAGTCTGTCTTGAAGCCATTAGTAACAAAGGAAACAGCTACAATTACTGTTGTCAAATACATTTCTGCATCACCTGCCTCCTAAGTCTATAATACATCTATTTACACACATCTTCCACCAAAAGGAGATTTAGATAAAGTTCATTTAATCTTTAAATTCTGGAAAGCAGCAGGTGATGCAGAGTAGGGAAGACTGATTCAGCAAGCAGCAGATACTTCAAGCTTTCTTGGAAAAACATGATGTAGAAATATAATGCAACCCAGCCTAGCTATTTCAACTATTTTTGTGAGCTGCCCCATTAGGTAGAGACAAGAGACTCTGGTCCTATTGAACTCATGCTGCAAGAGAACAGTAAAGTGGGAAGAAGAGAGGAAAACCTAGGAAAAGTAGAAGCCAAAGTCTACAGCTTCTTCTCCATGGAAAGTCAGTGCCTCAAAGTTCACTGTCATGCCAGCACTACAATTTTTAAAAAGTCAAAGCTTTCCAGCATCATTGCAATGGCCCACAACAGCCTCCATACAGCCCCATTCCACCTGATCTAAATGCAAGGTCCACTGGTTTGGCTCCAGGCTGGAAGCCATTTCCTTCCCCATCTACTTTGTCATTCCTCAGCACCCTGGAGTTAACTTCCCTGCTGAGTCTGGAGAAACCTTATTACTTAATGCCCTTTGAAGAAAAAGGCTAATTCACATTAATATTCACCAACTACCTAGTGCACAAGATTCTGAAATGGACTGTTTTTTTCATCTAGAAACTGCTCTCATAATAACAGCCAAGAACCTGCCTTACTCTTTCATTTCCAAATTCAGCATTTCAAAAGGCTACTTACAACTCTGCTTCCTTAGATAATCCTCATCAATCGAGGTAACTGGCTTTGAATTTTCTTCTATCTTATTCGTAGGTATAGGGGATTACCTTATACTATAATAGGTGTTGATTTTATTGAACTACTGTTGATTTGCATGTTCTAAAACTTATTTCTTTATTTTTTCTTCTCTTGGAATATCCGCAGACAGCCTGTTACCTTAGTACAACTTCCTCATAATATGAAGAATTTCCTTTTTAAGCCTTCCACATAAGAAAATATCAGGCTTATTATTAGGTTTGTGAGGTTTAAGTAGATGCAAAAGGAAAACCAGCATTTTGTCTGGTGAACCTTGTCCACTGGGAAGGCATTCTGCTACTCCAAGATATGCTGTCAGGACTAACTGACAGGCAGGTACAACCACTGCCAGTCATAAATCAGATGGTAGGAATTAAACCAGAAAGCAGCTTCATCCCCTTAGATTTCAGTGGCTGAACAACAGATTCAGCCTTCTCAGTGTCACAGCTTTAGGGACACCACACTAGTATTTCCTCATCCTAGAGAAAGGTCCTCTGTGTCAGCCTTGACAGGTTTCATGCAGCCCTGTAGCTCCTGCACGCAGGTTGCAGGGCTGAAAGCAGTTCTGTGCAGTGCATGTGTGCAACATACTCCTACAAGCAATTTTCTTTGCTTCTTCATTTGCATAACAGGGTAACACCTGTTTGGAGCCCAAATCCAAACAGTCCTCCAGAACTACTTCTACTGTTGAACTGTGGGTTTACATTTCATAAATTTATTTCATGAGCATGTTGCATTCATTGTTCCAGTACTGAATCAAAAGCAAAAA
Organism: Nesoenas mayeri; assembly: GCF_963082525.1. Lineage (NCBI taxonomy): Eukaryota > Metazoa > Chordata > Aves > Columbiformes > Columbidae > Nesoenas > Nesoenas mayeri. Next base: position 17,878,934 of record NC_137540.1, read on the forward strand.
TTCTGCAGGTTGGCTTGTAATGCAACAAAAAATGAAGAAAAAAAAAATAATCAATTTCTAAAGCTGTAAAAAAAAAAATATAAATAAATAAATAAATAAATAAAATCCTGAACTTACAAAAAAAATCTTTTCCATATTTGAAAATATACTAGAGAAGCATGGCTCCCAAGCATAAGATGTATGTGAATAAAGGGCTGTAAGTAACATAGGAGCTGTGTATCAGTCAGCTGCAGCCGGAGGATCCCGCTACTCTGAGCAACCACGGAGCGATGCTACCACCTCCTGGAGAAACCGCGGAGGCCGCTGTTCTGCTCCACCGCGACTCCGCAGAAAGACCAAGACTACGCAGCTACGAGAACACAGCTTCATACTTTAAATGCAATAAAATACACTCTGATTGTATTGTGTGTAATAGAAGACCAGTTATTTTAACTCATCTGTCTCGTTTCAGTGAGCTCAAATACGTTCTTCATTTACCACGCATTATTCAATTAATTTGACACACTAAGTTATGAGGAAAGTACATTTATAGGGAGATTCTGAAGGATTCCCTGCTTGGGAATTTACACAATTCACCCAAATGCATACATCCATTTTTAGACATTTATTTTATGCAATGATAAGGCTACAGCATTAGCTGCTTACTCTAGCAGATGGCTGCCTTTCTGCAGACATACTGTAACTTACCAGTCTCATTGGCAGAGTTGAATTGGAAAATAATGTTAAGCATTCTGCAGAAATAGGAAGGACTTCGTTGTCAAAGTAGTTATCCTTCACCTCTCTAAACAAAAAAACAAACAAACAAAAACAAAACAGACAAATCAGGAAGAGAACCTGGACAACTGTTTCCATGCCATGAAGAACTAACCAAGAGACACACATTCCTGCAACAATTGTTCCTGTTTGTGATATGCTGTCCCTAGACACCATATTTTTTCTGCAGAACAGAAAGTAGCATAAAAAAGGAAATACTGGACACTTCAACTAAAATATTTTCCAGTTTCCAGATAGCATATAAAAAAAAAAAAAAGCAAAAGATTAATTTAAAGTTCTCTAAGCTATCATGACCATTTTAGAAAGAACTTGTGCTTTTCTTCCAGTTACGTACTACAAAAAGCTTAATGGCAAACCACGTAGCAAACTTTCATTACATTGAACCATATTTCCCTATTCAGTAGAAAACCAGAAATATTTCCCCCTTAGGTAGAAGCTATTGTCCACAAAACAAGTGTGTTCAGGACATGACTGTCATTGAGAGATCTATTCACACACATTAGTAGTAGAATATAACCTTCAACATGTGATGGATGGTGTAATTTTAATCTAAAGTAAACTTCCAACAAGCAAATTCAGGTCTTCTCTTCTGAAATCTGGGGTTTACGTGCAGATTCTGAATGACTTGCAGATCAAAGAAACGGGATTTTACTTGAGTTTTGTGTGGTGGCTTTTTGTTTGGTTTTTGGTTTTGTGTTTTCTTTTGTTGGTGTTTTTTTATTTCTTCTGCCCGTTTTTAACCCTTGTACTTTTAAAGTGTCAGTTTAGGCCACTTAAAAGCATTTCCTGCACAAAAACAGACAAATAGCACTGAAAGGCCGGCTTACAAATCTCTCACAGAGAAGTTGTCACCAGAAAAAAAAAACCCCAAAATTACAGAAGTACTTTAAGATGTTACCCCAGTAAGACTAATCAAAAAAAAAAAAAAAAAAAAAAAAAAAAGTTAAAAGGAGAAAAACGCTGTACTATTTGTTCATGTTGATCATTTCCAGTCATTTTCCCCCCATTCATTTATTCTGCTATTCATCCCATTTCTTAAATTGCATTATCTACTTCCCTCCCTCCATTTTTATATTCTTCCATCAGCCTTCCACCAGTGTAAGTGTAACTTAGTGTCCCTTATTCCTTCTTTCTCTCTTTTATCTCTTTATCTCCATCATATACAAACACCCCCAAAACCTACTGGCCTCTGTCCAAAAAATATGTAGTTACATATTTCCAAAAGAATGTAAGTCAGGTTCCAGTATAGGTTGGGAAATTACATATTAGAGAGCAGTGTAGGGGAAAGGGACCTGGGGGGCTGGTGGACAACAGGATGACCATGAGCCAGCACTGTGCCCTTGTGGCCAGGAAGGCCAATGGCATCCTGGGGTGTATTAGAAGGGGGGTGGTTAGTAGATAGAGAGAGGTTCTCCTTCCCCTCTACTCTGCCCTGGTGAGACCACATCTGGAATATTGTGTCCAGTTCTGAGCCCCTCAGTTAAATAAGGACAGGGAACTGCTGGAGAGGGTCCAGCGTAGGGCAACAAAGATGATTAAGGGAGTAGAGCACCTCCCTTATGAAGAAAGGCTGAGGGAGCTGGGTCTCTTTAGCTTGGAGAAGAGGAGACTGAGGGATGAGCTTATTAATGTTTATAAATATATAAAGAGTGAGTGCCACGGGGATGGAGCCAAGCTCTTCTCAGTGACAAACAATGATAGGACAAGGGGTAATGGGATCAAGCTGGAACACAAGAGGTTCCACTTAAATTTGAGAAGAAACTTCTTCTCAGTGAGGGTGACAGAACACTGGAACAGGCTGTCCAGGGAGGTTGTGGAGTCTCCTTCGCTGGAGACATTCAAAACCCGCCTGGATATGTTCTTGTGCGACCTCACCTAGGCATTCCTGCTCCAGCAGGGGGATTGGACTAGATGACCTTTGAGGTCCCTTCCAATCCCAAACATACTGTGATACTGTAATGTAAGTCTATTCTGCAAAGTACTTAGGATAGTAATTATTTAATCCTGCTGGTATTTGGTGCATCATGTACTCATCATAAACAGAACTTTTTAGTATGTGAATCACAATAAGCACTAGAAAAAAAAAAAAAAAATATACCAGGAGTTAGAAATGAGCAGGCAGCACCTCTCAGAGTGGGCAGTAAACCAGCCAATATCTGATGTGCAAATACAAAGCTAATGAAACATTTGTGTAATCAAATTTCAAAAATATGAAATACTCACCAAGATCAAAAACTATCATAACAGAAGTGCAAAAAGAATCCATGTTAACCATAATAATCACTGATAAGGGGAAAAAATTGTTTAAACTTTAGTCTCAAATGTGAAAAGATGTAAGATTTTGGGAGTTGTTTTGAAATAGTTCAACAGGTTCTCTCTTTCCACATAACTACTATGGAAATATTTGTTGATGAAATTAACATTATTAAACAAAAAGCAGCAAGACCTCTGAAGTTTGAAACTTATCTAAAAAGCATATTGGTTAATAAAAAGAATACAGACTGAAAATTTTGGTCTCTCTGAATTCCATCAAATAAATAAAATTTAGGAATATAGGAAGTCTTGTAAGTGGGAAAAGCATGCAGAAACTCCAAGGTACTAAATTGGGACTAGAAATTGGAAGGTGACTCCTAGCTGTCCTAGGACAAAGGATCTAGAACGGTGAGAAAAACTGTTTCAAAATATGCTGGTTTACTTTATGTAGTAAGGTAAGCTCCATGAGAACACCATCAATTTCTATGCCAGAAGAGATTGAGACTCATTATCCAGCAAGTCTTTCCCTATATGCTCAATTACTCCAGTTAGGGAGATGCTAAAATGCCTAGTTACCACCTCAGCCTTTTAAGTTCTGACAGCTACTGGGAGAAGCAAGATCTTTTTTTCCAGACAGCTTGTGGTCTTAAGAGGCAGATAGCTGTAACTGCTGTTCATTTTCAACTAGAAGTTACATTTAGAATGAAGGCTACTCATGATATGTGAATCAAAGTCTCTGGGTCTTTATCTCAAGACCATGGCTCCTCTCTAAAGGGTATAACACTTAAAGGTAGGAAAGTAAATTATCGTAGGGATAATACTACATGTTCCATAAGCTTGAAGAGTTGACCATTACTCTAATTTCTTCATGTTTGTCACTGTACTCTTGAAATGGGATAGCTGCATCCAGTATGTACTACGTTTTCTCCCGTTAACCAACATTAACACCTGTGTTCTCATGCAACAAGTTCTTTGCTCTTTCGGTTTTCTGTCACAAAACTTCAGGTAAACCAAAAGCACAGGACAGAAGGAGGGCAGAGGTAAATGTTGCTTAGGCTAAAGACATAGTTAAAATTCAGTTTGACAACAAAAGTTAAAGTTATGATATAGTGCATTCAGAGCCTTGGTCTAAGTTCCATGTGATTTAGTAATTTGAGAGCAGTTCTATGTATCCTCAGCAACAGTGTTCAAATTCATCACCGATGTATTTTTGAAATATTTAAAGTTCAGTGCAAAACCACATATAGAACCAAGGGAATGCCTATGTTTAATCAAACCGGCATGAAACTTGGACATTTTGTTTGGTCATATGTTTAAATTCACAAAAACTTCAATGCGCATTTATAATTTTGTAATAACAAAATTCAATGAAATTGCCTTTTTCAAGTATTATTTGTTAGACAGTAGATCCATTATAAGGCATTGACTGAGCTTTAATTCCACAGCAGGGAACGTGTTCAAAGATACAGTATTATATTCAGAAGTAGTAAAAGTCAGATTAGTTATGTTACCAGAGAAGAATTAGGGACAAAAAAAAAATCTAACATCCTAGTTTACAAGCAGGTATCGGGATGAAATCTACACACCTAGAAATCAGAGGCATATGGACTTAATGCTTGTGAAGCCAAGATTTTATGTAGGATTGATACATATTATTACATGTAATTACACCCAATTACTGTGTGTAGTTACATATAGATCTAAACCACCTAGTTTCCGGTTTGTTGTAGAAAAAAATAATAGATTTGACAGCCACGAAACAGATGCAGATGAAATTAAAATACATAGGCTAGAGTGCTCCTTCACACACCTCAGTCACTTAAACAATGAGTATTTCCATTTATTGCACTAAGAGTTCATAAAAATAAAATAGAAAGGATAGAGGGGGAAAACACCACCACCAACAAAACAACAACAAACAAATAAAAACCAACCAACAAACAAACACACACACAAAACACAAACAAAAAAAACCCCCACAACTCAGGAAGCAGGAAAATTCCTGAAAGCTGAAAGTCAGTTATTTTAAACATTATTCCTCACAATTTCAGCACTGCTCATTCAACTCTTAATGTTCCACTTTTATCTGAACAGAGTTTCGAGTAAAAATTTCGTCTTTGTGCTGTGAGCTGAAACAAAATAGATATTGACAGCTTTAACTAGAAGATTTAAGTGAAACCTTTCCTAGGAAGAGCTTACAAAAACATTGTTCTAGGATTTTCTTATATCAATTTTAGCTCTAAATCATGAAAACATAGAAGCATGAAAACACATTCAGATGTCAGTGATTCAATTTTGAAAGTGGCAAGTATTGTAGCATTGTTTCCTCATTTTAATTAGCCTTCTAATTCAATGAAAACAAAGACGTTTTGAAGATTGTTTTTTAAAAAAATTGTCTGCGTTAAACATATCTACTTATTTTTAATAAATACAAAGCTTCTAAATAAAACAGCTATTTTTCCAAATGCACCTTTTAGATTTCTAACCAGGCCAATATATTAAACAGAAAAAATACTGTCATTAGTTGGTACTATTAATTATACGAATGTGAAGACACATGAAAACTAGTGAAGAAATGCTTTTATTTAATAATTGGGTTGCTGTTTGATGCAGAATTGTTGTAAATTATATAGGCACAGTGTGACAGAAAAATCAGACTCTAAAAGTTACAAATACAAATAGGTAGCTACATAGAAATACTGTGTATATTTTATACTAATATATGGGAGATATGACACAGAAGTTAGAAATACAGTGAGGATGCTTTTTTTAAAGGACTTTTGTAATACCTGCATAGGAAACAAGAAGCAGAGTGTAAACTGAGTAGTCTAAATGAGGCTGTGATCTTTTTAAACTAGTGCTTTCATCAGTCATATTGACATTCTAAGATTTTTTCCTCATATTAATAATGGATGATTTAATTGTTATCTTTCTTGTCTTTCATTTTACAGGCACAGAATTATGTTTCAATAAGCCAAACAACTGAAGTTTTTATTTTACATTTGGGGTGCTTTCAGTTTTCTTTTGGATTGGCTTTAGGAGTGTGTTCATCACTATTTCTAACAAAATCAAGGCATTGAATATAGATCCAGAAAAGCTCTTAGAAGGTGAAAGGAAAGGGTAACATTATTTCTATTCAGCTTTTCGATGATCTTGACCTATGTAAGTCACAAAAACATATTCAACAAAAACTAGAACTGTATCATTACATAGTGTAATATCAGAACTCTGTATTTGCTACATAAGAAGGTCTATGGTTGACATGACCGAAAATAAAAATCCACTGGAAAATGTTACAGTCAGAGAATTCTAGGGAGCAGATTTATTTAGAACTGGCTCAGTGCTTGTGCAATCATACTGGGCCTTTTTTGGCATGTGTGTTGTGATGTGAGCACCTCTCTTACAGAATGAAAAACTAGTTTTGAAGCTGATTTTAGTTTCTCATAGACAAGGACAGAACTGCACTTGAAATTAAGGTTTAAACAAAGGCATAAGGACAAAAGAGAGAAAGAACTGTGATGACTGGAATTGAATCAGAGCAGCTAGAGCATCTCAAAGTTTTAAAGACTTGACTACAAAACACAGAATTCAACCATTAGTTAACAGGAGATGCACCTTAATTGAACATTGGACTTCTGCCACCATAGTTATGTGAAAAGCTGAATTAGACACCAGACAGATGAAGGAATAATCATAAGACAAAATGAGGAAAATATGCCTTAGTAGTAATTAATTCAGATAGTGCAGAACACAAGGCAGAACACCAGCTGACTAACAAGGAATAGGTACACACTTTGCCACGGGAAAGGGAAAGGGAAAGGGAAAGGTCAATCCAGAATCTGACACAGTTCTGTCTCATTGGCACTTTCCACTCACAAAAGACCAGCAGTAGAAAAGCAGGTTATTTCAGGCCAGCACTGAAATATAACAGAGCAATCTGCAAAACCTTGCTACTTTTTTCTTTGTTTTTTTTTTAAGCACCACATTTAGTTATTTATCAAAAAGCTGCACAAATTGCATCTACCCTCTACACCAATTTCAAATTGTTACTTCTATGTTTATGTAGTCTTCTAAGTCAAAACCAGAACATACTTAGAAGTTCAACCATACTTCATAGTTCTCCATAATGAAATGTTGCTTTCTTCCTTCTTATATAGGCTCTTTAGAACAGTGATTAGTAGTTCTTTTAATTCTGTCTGTTTTACAAGAGAAATTCCAGCTTTTTCACCATTCAGATGGCCTACTTGTTTCCAAGACAACCCCCCAAAACTTCTTGACTTAAACCAGAAACAAAAGAAGTTTGAAGGTTGTACAAAAGCTATGAGTATGGGGAGAAAACACTAAAAAGATCTTGCATGTTTATGTAAATACTTTAACCAGTGGATATGGAAAATCTGGCTTAGTAAGAGTTATCTGGCCCTTGTTTTTTGGCAACTTGCTTTGTGGGATTCCACCCCAATTCAGAAGTAGAAACCTACCAGGAACAAAAAGAGGAAAAAACTTTATTATTATTATTACTATTATTATTATGGAAAAAATACTTGAAAACAACTACAAGAACTCATAGAATTTCCATAGAAACCTACAAGTCTTAATTTACTTGATGGTTGCTATGTATAACATCCTTTCAAGATTTTACAGTTCAGACAGGCAAGCAGCCAGAGAGTAAATGGTGGGCAAGTGCAAGAGAAGCAACCTCAAAATAGATGTGTTAAGGAGTGGTGGATCATCACAACTAGCAATGACAATTAGTCCTGTGGGAATAGATACTTTAACTCTCATTCTTATAGAGCCAGATAAATTCAAAGACTGAACTGTCTTCTGTGGTGCAGTAGTCAAACACAAGGGTGATGCATTCTCAAACGGGCAGTTTGAAGTTATTCAGTGCTTGATGCTACTAGTTCGTTATTCTGAGAAGAACATATACTTCTCCTTTCTCCTTGGAAGCTAGACTGTACATTTTAGTAGCAGTTTAGAGGAATTTTGCTAGGAAAAATATCAAGCATGTTATCTGTGTTACTTCCTCCTTTTTCTAGAGATCTACTCCTTTCATGGTTCTCCCTACCCGTTCAAGGGATTTATTCAATCTGAAGCATAAATATACTTTCAGTTGCCTTTCCCTCACCCCCCTCTGAGTAGTAAAGTTCTCACAGATTAGATACCATACAATTGTACCTTATGCCATGCTTTAAGAGCTCTACACCTAGTACTAGAACAATTGTTCCACTGCCATAAGAAAATCTTTCCCTTAGTCTGCCACATTCAGAAGGTAGTGTACCAAACTATACTTGTCTCATGAGGAAGCAGAAGAAAAAGGAACATAACTGAAACATTTCAGAGAAACAGAAAATAAGAATCAGCTGTTTTAAGATTCTTGGCATCATCTTCAAAGCACAGTCAATAATAAGCCTTTAGAAGGGCACATCAGAATTACAATGAACAATTTACAGATTTTGCTAGTGGCCAGTGCTCTTAGCCATTCGTATTGAATGGCAGAAATACCAGCTGTAGTAGCAGCAGCAAGGCTGTGATTAAAATCAATAATGAGGCACATATGTTAATTTATTTTCTTAGACATTGGAGTCAGCTATTATTAGTTGCAGTGAAACACTTGTATAGCCACGTGTTATTTGCAGAAATGCACAGTTAGCTCTTATGGTAAATGTTTGTGCAGTCAAATGACCTACAGAAATGTATTGACTATATGAATACTCCTTGTACATATGTGTGCACATGTTAGTTTTATAAGATACTTTAAAACTACATTACGGCAGATGGCAAATATCTTCATGACATCCAAATAAAAAAAGATCCCAAAATGCATTTGAAAAGAAATAGACAAAGAGTAAATAAATGGCAGACTGCATTCTGAACAGCCCACCATCTAGACTTAGAGCATGGAAAATCCAGATGTGTGACAATTAACTGTCACAGGAAGAACAAATAAAAACAATGTTATCTCAAACATCATTGCCTTCTTCCATTTCCCAAGAAATTGATTGGGCTAGCCACAGGACATTTAAGGCAAAAGAAAAGAGTACAGTAAATGAACACAACTTTCATGATGACAATTTAGTATTTTACAGAAGTGTGTATTCATACATTATTACTCCTCCAAATAAAGATGCAGTAAAAGAGAAAAATTGAACATTCAAAGGGTAGAAATTAAAAAATTGTGAGTCTAGAACAAGGTCTAGGACTAAAATTCAACAGAAAAAAGCACAACCTCTTAATAACACACACTATGAAAATATATGGTCTTAAAAACAGAGCAAAGGTGAATGATCTGTTGGAAAAAATGTTCCCAAGATATCAAGTCAAGGTTATTAAAAAAAACCTGCTCATCCCATTAAGAACATTACCGCAATGCATTTGGGATTATAAGCAAACCAAAATTTAGTATTCCTACATATCAAATGTATTCCCCTTCTCTGAATATACTTCTCATATACTTCATTCCTTATTCCAAGGCATAAATATGTTTAATTAACAGCCCTTTAAGTTTTGTTGTTAACTTCTAACATGCAAACTCTATACACTATCAAATCAGATTTTGACTGTCAGCAGTTCTAGCATGCTTCAGGAAGTGTTAAGTAGATGATTAATATTTGTACACACAAACATGGATCTTGATCATAGGTTGTGTAGCATTTGTCAAGATTCTTGTAGTAATACATAACTCTCACGAAACTACAAATGTGATCTAAACAATGGTTGTTTCATGTACAATGTCAAGTTTCTTAGAGAAAGAAGTACTCTTAGTTGCGCGCTCTTGCTTCAAAAACACCCACTGTCAGCTAACATAAAAAATATATATACCATACATTTTCAAAGTAGAGGTAACAAGCCAAGCACTTGCTAATTCTCAGGATAAAAAGTGTATTCTTTGCATTGCTTTAAGACACAACTTACAGTTCATACCATGGAAATATAGCCCCAAAACAAGCTTATAACAGATTTATCAGCTTCTCAGGTTTGGTAATGCATTTAAGGTCTGTACTGAGTAGCAACAATGTAAATTGGAATGGAGGAAGATTGAGCATCTCACAGATGCTCGGTAACTTGTAAGAATTAAGTCTCAGCCTCATGGAAACATTCTTCTAGCATCATGTAATCCTACCTACCTACACTGTGTATCAGACTTGTCTCACCAAGAATATATCCTAGTTTTCCATTTACAGCAAAGAGATGAGAATCAAAAAAATTTTTTTTTTTTCTTTTGAAAGAAAATTACTATTAATCTCACAATTCCACACCCCCATGTGTCAGAAGCATGAACTGAAGAAAAATTTAGATGTGTATTTCAGATGTACTCAACACCAACTGAGTCAGGACATAGATTACATATTTAATACACAGTTTGAAAGCTGCAGCAGATTGAAGAAAGCACAATGCCTAGAACACAAAATTATAATTTTGGCTATCATGTAAATAATTTCTAAGTATTTCCTATAAAATAAAATAAGCTTGCCTAAAATTGCTGAAAACAAAATCATTTGTCTGGAGAAACCACTTGCAAAAAAGAAACTAAACAGTCCAATCTAGAGCTTACATTCATCTGCCAACACATTATATCTAAGCACAACATTTTCTAACCTGAAACTATGCTTGAAAGAATTACTGCAACAGGAGGAAAACTACCACTAGACACATGAATCTTCCAAATGAATCACAGATATAGTCCTCCCAGAATTCTGAAGCTACTTATGAATTAAAATATATAGAATAATTTTATCTTCTTTCCATCAAATAAATGATTTCATACCAAAATGGAAATATTTTTTTGGGTTTTTGCTGATATTCATGCTCTTACAAATTTATTTTTTTTAACTCCATTTATGACCAAATAGGTATCAAGAGTTTCCCAATAAAAACTTAGATTAATCAGTTTACAGTCCTACTTCTGTTGGGACAAACCCAGAGGATAAGTGAAAGGTCCACATACGTCCTTTAGCAACACACATTCATGGTCACTAAGTGTAAAGTAGAACTCATTACTTCAGAATCCTTTAAGTAAACTCTTATGAAGTCCTTCCTGCATTATAGCTATTTAGTCAGAAACTGTGTTGGTTGAGTCACTAACTAGCAAAATACTGACCAAAACAGAACAATATGCCAGTGTTCTGTACCTGAATTTTGATTTTGAGAGTCTGGGAGAAACACAAGCAAGGAACTAAGGAGAGAGTTTTTTCCAGGTTTGTCTTGCCAGTCCCCTTAGTACTATTCATAAAATAGTGTTGACTTTTCATGTTATAGATTTTACATAAAGTTTATGGTCATTTGATAACAAGAAGTGAAAGACTTATTTATATTCCATGAGAAATTGATGTATGCCTGTCTCACCTACACAGTCCCAAATACAAGTAGTATTTTCCAGTAGTCCAATGGGGGAACAAAAAAATATTTCAGTGCTGTACTACCCTGCAAATATGGCAAGGCCTGAATAACAATGCCCAGAAATATATCACAACCTTACTTAGTTTCTCTATTTATAGTTTCTTACTAGAGAAGTAAAGTTATTACAGAAATTTTCAACTAGACAGTCCAGAAGAATACAAAAAGAATCTACTTTGATAAGTACTTGTAGAAATACCGTATTCCTCCAAAAAGAAAGTCTGAAGGATCTCATAACAAATATTAAATACCCACAAGCTAAGCTAAACAACAAAAAAACTGGGCAATCCTAGAACTGATATGTAACCCAACTCCTTTATTGTGAGTCAGAAGGAATATAATATATGTCATAGTTGTGGCTTGTTGGAAAGCAAGGTCATTTATGTGTAGGACTACAAACCAGCTCTTTATAGACTTCAGTATCAACCAAAATCAGTTTTTTTAGAAAAGGTAAGGGATAAGTTTCAATCTTCTCTTCCTTCTCCATACCTGAAGTTCAATGCAAGTAAAAACACAGGTGTACATTGTGTAAACAAGAAGTTTAGGTAAGCAGCAGTCTTGCCTGGCCTACAGAACTAAGTAACTTTCTAACAGCATGCAAAGCAGGAATCAACACTGATTTAGACCTAAACCCAAGTTTATCAGCTATTCAAAAATATATATAAATTAATCACATCATGAGCTGAAATTCAAGGATCAGTAAGTGACACATATAATAAATAATTTTCTATACAAGTGGTTTTGCATATTCGAAATGGACATAAAACAAGAAAAAACAGGTAAGATTAAAATATTTATTCTCCATATGTTTTTGAAAAAAAAAAATACTTTTTCCACATCCACTGTGTGAAGATATAATTTAATTGAAGCACTGGAATAAGTAATAAGCGGGTTGGCTCTATTCATTGCTTTAAAATGCCCACAAATATACTTCTCCTTGATTCCTCCCCAGAAAGAAGCCTGCGTTTTATCATGTCACGGCCTGATGTGACTCCATTGGGTGACGACAACCCCTGTTAAACTTGCTTCTCATCTCCCAGAGTTAGCTCAAAGCAAGGCACATTGAAGTTGTGCTGATGTGGAACATATTATTCCTAGACCTGCATATTCAGGGGGTGGGGTAGAGGTCACCAGCTGCACCAACAGTATGTTGAGCAAAGCATTTGATTGTTTTTCTGTAAATAAAAAAGGTAGCTTTAAATAACTAGATGGTCTTCACAGGAATAATTAAGACCTGCTCACAACAGATCAACCAAACAAAAAACTGTGCAGGACACTAATGCCTCAAGCAGAAAACACCAAATATCATATGAAGAACAGAAGTTTTCTTTTTAGTTTTGTACACAATAAATTTCTCTCAGATCATTATTTGAGTATTAAAAAATTCTTAATTTTTCATTTTACCACATTATTGGGTTTATATTCATTAAAATGTCTCAGAATAAAAGATCTCTGAAGCAACAAAGATAGATGAAGAGAATTACTGATTAGAAAGTTGAGAGATAAAGGAAGGATTTACATTTCTGAATAGGAATCCACTCTCTCTACAATCTCCTATTTGCTTGTAATAAATCTGACAGTGCTTTGTTGATGAAGTGTTTTCTGAATTTTCCTGGTAGGGAAAAAAAAATGTTGTGGATATTTTAGACAGATTTTAGGATTACATTTGTGATTTCGAAGTGGTAACTGATCAGCAGAAGTAAAGCTCATTTTGAAATCCAAAACAAGACCTACAAATTTCAGATGCAATTTTGATGTATTGACAGCATCATGAAGTAGCTGTGGGAGAAAGGACATTGCCTTTGCTGCAGTTTCCTTGCCCTTATCTGTCCCCATTGACATAAAAGTTTAATGTTCACAACCTATTTCCTACAGTAGTCTTAACCACAGCTTACAATCCCATATGTTCTAAACTGTCACAGTCCAACACTCCATTCTTAATACAAACATGCATCATTCTAATGGGACAGACCAATCAATGTATGCCTTTATTATGCATGCAAATACTGTTCTTAAAAGAAGAGTATATCAAAATAAATGAGAACACGCAAAAAAGTCAATAGATACAGTGACATCTTCCAAATACCAGTCACCTTGCATTTAGAAGTAGACAAATATTTTAGCTTCATCCTATGCTGCTCTTAACAATTTTTAGGGCAACTTTTTTTTCAGTGCCTTTTTTTTTTTTTTTTTCCTTCTCTGTTGGTTCTTAACACATGCTCACTTTACCAAGTAGTTAATGAAAAACGCAATAGAAGGAAATAATAACATTAGGGAAGAACTCTCTGAAATACAGAGAGGCTATAACTTCAAGAATTAGTTTCAGAGTTTTGCTGGTTTATTCCTGTTAATAGAATGGGAGAAGATAGGCCCTAGCAAGAATTCAGACACCTGGATTCAAAATTAGTTTAGTCATACTTTCTCATGTTATATCTCCCCTGTTGAAATGCTTTGCTTATAAAGAATATCTTCCATCCACAAACACTGAAAATCACTTTTGTTCACCTACAGCCTATTCACAGGAGACATTATGTCTCCTTCGTTTTTCTTTATTTCCTGTTCTATAAGTATATATAAGTATATATGGACTGATTGTTCTTTATACATGAAGAAAAAACAAGTCTGGTCTGCACACCTTCAATGCTGTAGAAATAAAAAGTTCAAACACAAAGAAGAGGAGCGGTCTTCTGTATGAAAAAAATTACTACATAGCTAAAACATGTTTATAGAAAAGATATATCATCTTGTGTAAGAGTCTACCTAGGTTCAAAACAGAACACCATAGATTAAAAATACAGTAGGAATTAAGAACATTAATAAATATTAATAAACCTCATGCAATTTTTAAGTAACTCAGGAAACAAGCCATTGTTGATTGGTTTTCTTGACTGGCATTCTTGTTGGTTCTGTTTTTGATTGAATATCCAAGAAAGAAGCACGCTAGAAAAGTGGTTACAGAAATGTCAACCTTCTGCTATTTTCTTTAAAATGGATGAGTTTCCCATAATTCCACATTCGGACACAATTTTTAGCTAATCAAAGGAAAAACAAGCAACCAGATGCCATGGTACAGGTTTTCACAATAGCGGTAAACTCACAACTACCTGACTTTGGTGAGGACCTGTTACAGAGCTCAAGTGAAGTTCTATTGCCAGAAATGACAGCAACTGGATTACTAGGGATGGTTTTTCACCTGTATGTCACTGTCACATACAAATTTGAGGCATTAGCAATATTTTTATTTGTCTGGCACTTCCTGGTCACTAGAGCTTCCTGGAGAATTTGTCCCTCTCATCCATGGCAAGATCTTGATCAAGGTAGGTATGACACCATTAATTAGTATGGAGGCAATTACGTAAGAAATTTAGGCCAAGAACTTCACATGGATTAAAGAGTATTAAAGATTTTTAGAGAAAGTTGATTCTCCACTGCAAAATTACAGTTTCAATTCTAGCTCTAATAAAAAAAAAAAATAGATTAGACCAAGAGAAGCTGCTTAATAGCCTGATCTACTGATCCCAGTATCTAAACATCCTCCTTCAGGCATATCTGAAGACATTACATTTCACTGCACCCATTGACTGCATTACGAAACAAGGCTGATTATCATGCGATGCCTGTAACCATTTCAAGTTCCCTGTAAGAAGCTAACATGATATCTTCAAATCAAATGGAAATGTAATTAGTATTTGTTGGTTTGAATAAATTTTGAAATACAAAACCTAATAATCAGCAAAGACTCATCTGAAAATATATATCACTCTACCCAAGAATATGAAACTTATAGACTGCATTACTGATCTGTCTAAGACGTAATCTAAGTCACAGGATTCTCTGCACTTGCAGAATTTGCCCCTACAAAGCTATCTGACCTTATCCTGTAATAGATATGAAAGTCATGGAGGCTTTAAAAATGATTAAACATGTTGGACATCACATATGAATATTTAGAGAGACTGCTTCATTGTACTAGGCATCATCATGAGTTTCTTCAAATAAGTGCCAGTATAGATCTTAAGATAATTTCTATAGACAAATCACAATACAATCTGCAAGGAGAATAGGAAGGAAAGGGGAAAAGTAGTGAAAGATTGTGAATTTAAGTTACAGTTATTCAAAACAAAACTTTAAAAGACCAATAGACTGTAAAAGTGACAATAAAAGATCAGTTTGACTCAGGAGTGGAGTTATTTTGATGCAGGAATATGCTACCTATGAGAAATGAACAGAGATAAGAAACTGGAGTTGCTTATTATCCACCTGTGAAGGTTGACACAACATCTGCTTCTCCAGCTACATCTCTTCTCTGTCTTTATTTTAGCCTAAAACAAACTATCTACTTTTTGTAAAAAGTATTGTTTGCCAACTGCAATTCTATACCTACGTGCAAAAATTGAGTTGCTAAGTAGACACCTTGATGTTAAGGACACAAGCTTTACCTTATAGATCACAGCCTGGAGGTCTGAGAAATTACTCTCTTTTCACTAAGTTGTGTCAGGAAACTTGACTTTTAAATAAATAATCTTTATTAGCAGTTTGTTAAGTCACTTTAATTCTCACCTATCTAAAGTTGTTGCCCATTACCTTTTCCTTTTCACTTTAAAGTCTTGGTGACATTTTTCATAGAGTATTATGATACTTACAATAAAAAAAAAAGTCTTTCAAAGCCATCTTAATTTCCATCCACCCACTTGCCCAGATTAACAAAACCACACAGCTAAAAATAATGGTTTCTGTGTAAATATGGCTACCATCTTTCCCTGAAAATAAAACAGGGTCTTAAGCGTCCAAAAAGATGCTTAATTTTTTTATATGTATACATGCCTGGATATTATTTAAATCGACCATTTTTAGTAACTGTTACTAGGGCTTATTTTTGGAGTAGGGCTTATGTGGCAGTTGCACTTCCCTCTTCTGTGAACTTCTGTGGCAGTTGTACATCCCCCTCTGAGAGCTGGAGCCTTCAATGGGGTAGTTAATGGTCCTTTTGTGGGACCCAGAGTTGGCTGGACAGGGTCGTCAGCCAAGGAGGTGGGGCGCAGAGAAACTGAGAAGCTTCTGGAATGCCCACAGCCAGATCTGATCAGACTATAAAACTGGGTTCCCACCAAAGACTCCCTTTGTATGATCTTCTCAGAGCAGTGGATATGTACCAGAGTCCTTCCTTTAGGGGGGAATGTCGTCTAAGGAAACTTTCTAGGACTGGAAGCATCTCACCTCCTTGTTTGGAAGAGTGATAATTTAAGTCCTTGCCGATCAGGCAAGTATAGTTCTTGCCAAACCCGGCAAGTGTTTATTTCCTATGGGTATCCGAGACAGAGGGCTCTGGTTTTGTTTCTTGTGTGTGCACGCACACTGTGGATCCTCATTATTCTCATCTGCTGCACCCCAATAATCTCCTCAACTAATATCCAAACCTTTATCTAATGTTATTGGAGCACTAACTAATTTTATAAACCCTGTTTTGCTCAGTTCATTGACTGTACTTTTCTGGCCAGAATTGTCTGTTTTGGAACTTGTTTTGCCGCTTAAAACAGGCTTTTGACGTCCTTTCATGACATTTAAATTGGCGTAGTCAGCAGGATATCAGAAATGAAGGAATTATTTTGGGGTTACAGCTGTAATAATCCTTCCACACTGATCTGCATACAACAGGTGGAAGCGAGCTGGTGCAGTCCCGGAGTGACTGTAGACACATGCGCTGCGTTTTGTGCTACTGTTTTCTGCGTTGCAGTCAGTGTTGCACTTGGTGTTGCTCTGTGCACCTGCTTAAAGCAAGCCTGAGACCAGTGCAAACCCAATAACCAGTCAGAGAGGCATGATTCTGGAAAAGAGCTGGAAACAAATTGTTTGAAAACGGAGTTATGGCAAGAAAGAGAGAGGTTGTGCTTGTTAGAACAAAGGATTGAGCTCATGCTAACCAGGGCAAGATCACACCACAGCATTCCCCAAATTTGGGATTTGATTGTGGGCACAGACCCCGAGGAGGTGGAGACAAAGGATGTGCAACCTCTTATTAAAACTGAGACATGTACAGAACCACAGGGTGGACACCTTCGTACTGCTGTTTGTACTACCCTGTGGACAGGACATGAGCTCTGTGGTCTGCAAGCTAAATTCTCATGCAAGCTGGGCGAAACAGAAACTGAATATCTTTTGGCATGTTTCACTAACAGGGGGTGATTGGATATTATTGTGTAATGAGGAAGCTATGGGCTTTTGCGGACCTGGTGTGTTTTTAAGTGATGGTCTGTATTGTAATCAGTCCATAACATCTCCTGCGGCTTACTGGGCTGGCAGCATGGATCCCAAAGCATGTGGGGAAACCCATCAACATTAGTATGAGACTTGTCAGAGCTGGCTGAGGGAGTTCAAAAGGCTGCTTGTATGCGAGCAATGTATGAGAGGGCAGCAAGGGATTCCCATGGCTGCACCAGTAAATCCGACCACACCTTCAGCCGCTTATCAAAGGGCTGCCAGATGCTTTAAAGATACATGTATAATCTCTCAGGGAAAAAAAAAGTTCAAGAGATTATCAATCATAACAAGCAAAACCCCCAAAATCCTCCTGCATATGTATTAACCTGGGCTGAAATCCTGCACAATTTGGTCACCTACGGGCGTGAAATGGGATGTGTGGACCCAGGCTGCAGAACAAACAGGAGCAGGAGGGTCCGGAAAACGAGCTGCGAGTCTCTCCCGGGTTGGCTCCCTCCACCCCGGGAACCTGAGCCCTTCCGCAGCTGGTCGGACCGGACCTGCAGCGTGGAGCCGGGCAGCCTGTGACACCTGACACCGGCAACCGCCCCCCCTCCACTGAGGCAAAGTAAAAAATAAAAAATAAAAATAGAACCTGCAGCTTGGGACCTGAACCACCCACCCGCTTAGGACTTTCTTGTGAATGGTCCACTAATAAGCTGATAAGAAGGTTTAGAGTTTTGGGAGAAACGGGGCAGAGGCAGCTTGCATTAGGATCTTGCAATTTACCCCTGCACTGCTGCAGCTTAAGGGAGTAGCTGACATTAAGATTTTGCAACTTGCTCCTGCTTTGCTGCTATCTAAAATAGCCTGATTTAGTTTCTTTTGTGTGCATGCACACTGTGCATCCTCATTATTCTCTTCTGCTGCACCTCAATAATCTCGTCAACTGATATCTGAACTTTATCTCATGTTATCAGAGTGCTACCTAATTGTATAAACCCTGCTTCAGTCAGTTCATTGGCTGTACTTTTCCGGCCAGGATAAAGTCTGTTTTGGAACTTGTTTTGCTGCTTAAAACAGGCTTTTGGGGTCCCTCTGTGACAGCTTATGTTTCAAGCATCCCCAAAAATCCTGACAAATCATACTAGGGATTATTTTTTGTGTAGGTCTTATTTTCAAGGAAACGGGGTATATTGCAACTCTCTCACTCAAAAGAAAAATTCAAAATAACTTTACTGTTCTGAAGAAGGAGATTACCTGTGTAATACTAGGGTATATAACTCAAAACATCTACATCAATAACATGGGGCCATTTTTTTTTTCCTCCCAGTGATATTACAGCATCTATAGCCCTATGCCTACATGAACAGAAGTTGTTCTCCCTCTTCTTTCAAACCTGCAAGGATTACTAAATACTTCTAAAACATCTAGAGAGTCTGAAGAAGTTATTTTCAGTTATTAGCATTGCAAAATCCAGCTTCTCAAACCTCCTCACCTAATCAAGCAAAGGAAATTAGATTAAAAAGCTTAGATGACAGAGTCTAGAAAATGAAAATATGTTCTTCATTTAAAAGAGAATAATTTTTGGCTAAGAAATAATATTTTTTTTCCTGTTGGCTGTCTAGAGCCTGCTGGAATACCAGTCTGCCAAGACCCAAAACCCAGTGTTGACATTACTCATTGCTTTAATTTGCAACTTTTGACCAAATACAAGAAGGACAGAAGTAGTACTACCATTCTAATATACTCCGTTTCCAAAAGAAACTGTCCAGCCTCCAAAATAAATGAGTTTGTATCAAGTTTTTGTTTAAAGTACTTGTTGCAAAAAGCAAACACTTATATAAGCTATTTATTTTCTATAACTACATATCTGAAGACAGTGTCAAAAGGAACAGATAAGCTTACCTGACTGGAAACAGTACTATTTTGTGACTTAAAATTTAAAAAGGATCTTCAAATATCCAAAACTTTTGGGGTTTTTATGAGTTTGTGTGTGTGTCTCCCCCAGGTAAATAAATTGGTTTCTCCCATCACTACAGCCCTTTTATCACACTTAAATCAGATATATTTCAGTAGTGTGGTACTACTAAATTTTAGTGTATTTCCACACAGAATGCTGTGTATTTTAGGGTTTCTTTTTGATGAGCTGGCATCTAAAATAACTAAATACCTAAGCAGAAATTATTCTGTATGTCAGGATGGGACATCACACATCATACTTATTCCTTCTTCTACTTCACCATCTCTGAAGTAATGGAATCAGAACCCAGTGCAGGTGTTTTTGACAGCACATAGACCATCATTCACACAACATTTTCTTTCTCCCTCTATTCATGAAAGCTATTATTCTCAGGCAAAGGGACAGATATATGGATGCACACAATCATGTATGCAGCACATACAGAAAAAGCTTTCTCTGCTGAAATGTTATTCCCTTTGGCCAACATCTAATCAGTTGATTTAAATGGTTGCCACAGAGTTAAGTCACTAGGAAGAAAGATAGGAACAATTCTAATTACACAGGGAAATATGCCAAGAAACCTGTGTAGCCACAGATATTATCCTTTTTTCTTGAATGAGCCATTTCCTTTATTTAGTCTAAAGTCAAACCTGCAGGCTATGAAAAACATCAGCATTAAGAATCAATAAGGGGCAGAGAGAAAGGAAGTGGTGATTGAAGCTTAGGAAACAATTCATGCACCTGATTCAGCCACATTTTAAATGCCAATAAAAGTCAATGAAATAATGTTATCACTGAATGATAATGTATTAGAAAACAATGTTTTGGTATTAAAAACATGGTTAACCACTCATATTAGAATTCAGACTATGTTGTTTATTTCAATTGGTCAGATGAGCCTCAAAGTGTTTCCCAAATATTCTCAAATCAAATTCAGACCCAAGCATTCCCAACACTAAGTAATTATGGGTGATCTGCACTACTTTGACTCTTGTATACAGTCCTGAAAAAAAACCTCAATGCTTGGGCAGTGTAAGTTGAAAAAATAGACTAGCAGACAAATAAAGGGTAAATTTGTGCTCATGTTTAAAAACTAAGATTTTTGTGTGGTCTTCCTGAACACCAGAATGACTGAAGCTAGGAATTCCCAGATTGCATTGGCACCTTTTATCTGATTTTGGGCAAAATCCCCATATCCAACACTAGCAACTCAGTCTTTAGACAGACTAAGAAACCTACAAAATAATTAACCTATCCTCATATGACTGTATTTGTTCTGTATTTTATTCCACTCAGAATAGATCATTTGTTATATTATGGTGAAATTCTGATACATCTAGTTTATTAAAGGAATACCTTTCTGATATAATTAACAACTGTCAAAAACATACACCACACCACGACACTCAAGATGATATAATATTGTGCACTTTATGAAAGAAATGGAAATCAGTTCTTCCATTAATTTGTAAGGCAAGAACTCCTGTCACTCAGAGAGCAGAACAGCAGGTGAATTCCTATAGTCACACACACTTCTCTTGGAAAATGGCTTAGAGTACATGACTGAGCAGACTTAGAAAACCTTAAGGCCAACAACTTAACTCCAAGGCATTTTCCTTAGTGTCATCACATGCAGGTGTTTCACTTAGCCCTCTGTGAAAAAGGCTTTCACTGAGCTGTCATCCCAATGCTTACTTTTTTACGCCCTTCATTTATTCTGCAGATCTCTACCTCAATAGCCATGAAGGCTTGGGACCTGGACCTGATCCCAGACTGTACACATGGAACAGCAAGAACTTTATTTTAGCAAAACAAAAAGAAGTCATTGACTCACTAAATTTAAGACCTTTTGATTTGTTTTTCATGTTTCACAGGATTTACAAAGAAAAAAAAAAAAAGAGAGATGGCTCTATGTATGCATTTATCCATCTTATAAGACAGCAGGTGGGTCATCATTCTGATAAGTATATAATTAATTAGATGCAGGAGTTAATGAGTTCAAGGTAAAAAGTATGTTAAAGCTATGGCATCCATACAAGGCATAAGAAAGTGAAAGAAAGCTTGTAAATGTTGAAATAAATGCATTTGTATGAAGTTTTATGCTACTTATATTTTAGCTTTAATACCGTGAAATCAGACTGTAAATACAATTTCAATTTATTTGAGCTGTTTCATCATTTAGTTAATATATTCAAATACTTACTTGCTGAAAAGCTTAAAATTATAAAAGCCTGGAAGACATTTACAAGATATTTATAATTATCTTTTTAGTTATGAAAAATTGTTTAAAACAGACCTTAGCTTTCTTCAAAACAATTTACAAACAGCTAAATTCAAAGAAACCATTCAGTTTGACTATCCTAACTGAAACCTATGACCTAACCATGACCTATCTGACAGTTCTTTCTTCCTCCTCCACCCACCCATTGTTGTTTTTTGTTGTTGTTTTGTTAGTTTGTTTGTTTTTAGTACAGGAAACTTTGACAAAGATGTGCACTATGAGAATGAGGACCTAGTCTGAACATAAAAGAATCACTACTACGACGCCAGTTTTCATGTTAGGCTGAAGTCAGTTATACTACTTTAGTCACTTTTAAACACAGTTTTGTACTAAACCTGTAGATATTTCCTGCACATTGAAATGAGCCACTTAACATTTCACTGCTAATTAACACGTGGCTTCAACATATTTTTTGTTTCATATTATATGCATAGACTAAAGAAATATGAAAGCTTTGCAATTTAAAAACATGCACTTAGTTCAAATAAAAGAAAGCAAGAGGTAAAATTTCATGTCATGCTAGAAGTTCCCCTGTGAGTCTCTGAAACATCAATTGTTTGGGAAGTTTACCATTAGTTTTAAAACAAAAAAAAGTCAGTCATTTGAGTGAAAGTCATTGATTTAGTGTCTAATTACAGAAGCCACTCCAGTCAAGCATCAGGTAAATCATATCCCCGTGTGATGACTTTAGCAAATGTTTGATAATACTACAGAGAATTTTGCAAGTTACCAGATGGAGCAAACTTCTACTATGCTTAAAGTCTCAGAAAACATGAAAATTTCCTGTTTATACTGAAACTTTCTTACTTTACACAGTCAGACAAGAGAGGGACTATGCTTTATAGCACTGGTCAATGTCAATGTGTTTTAACATCCAAATAGTATTTTCATTATCTTAAGTTTTAAAGGAGCATAGCCCTGGTGTAGTTAGCTATCAGAAAGTGCCTATTGAGATGCTCCTCTTCATTTTGATAAGACATGATCTAATTGCCAGAATATTCCATAGACAAACATTTAAGGTAAGGTTTTCAGACCTTCTCCATATGTGAATTACACTGTGCACATCTTGCATAGAAAAGATGGACTTTCTTTTTACTCAACCGGTACCTGAAATGGAAAACAATTCAGCTTGCTTGATCTTAGCCTCACTTTTGCTGATTTTAAGCTTTTTTTAGACATATTGAGAACAACTACTGGATTTTTCATTTGTGTTGTGCCAAATTGTTTGAATATTCATTTAAGTACATCGTATCCTATTCCACTAACATAAAGAAAATTGCTACAACATTTGACAGTTTTTGTCCTTCAGTCACCATCTCAAACTAACCAGATATATATCAGTAATGGAAAACAAACAAATGGACTCAAAAATCATCTACAGTTTTCTTGTTTTGAATCAAAAGTAACATGCATAATTGCAAATATCATTCACATATATATTGCCACCAGCACACACAGTTTATTGTAGCACACCTACAATAAATTAGCCAACAATGCTAAAGCAGTAGCAATTTGAGCTATTTTAGTTAGAATGGCTTCCCAGTGAATACTTTGAAACCACTCAAAGAAAGAGGGACAGTTTTCAAAGTTTACATTCCATTGTCATCCCATGCAATGCAAAAGAAAATTGTATTGCTGTTAAGTAAGTGCCAGAAGTATAGCTATGTGTCTGAGTACTGTTTATACCAGCTACAGCTGAATTAAAAACCCAGTAAAAATAATCTATACAGAAACTTTTCCAAGGGAACGGATGTAAGTTAACCTTTCCTCCGTAAGTCAACACTACTTCAGACTCACCTTTAGCTGTGCTTTCCATCTTTGTAGAAATAAATTCGACAGAATAGCAATTGGTTAGCTACAGGGGTAAACCTTCAATAACCAAGTAGTTTCATGGTTAAGGTAGCATGTCTCCTCAGGTGCAAAAAACCCAAACTCCTCCCTCCTCTAGTCAGCTCACTGAGAACTGGTCACTCCTCATAGTATATTTAGAAGAAAGGAACACAGAAGATGGTTCATTTGTTGATCCCTGAAGTAGCACATACTACTAAGATGTAGACTGTAGGGATTCATTCAGCAGCAAAACATTCACAACTGTACTACTATTAAATATCATATACTGTAAGATTAGCAACAACTCTTTGCTGTTTCTATGTAATGATGTGAAGTTTTATTTGATTTCATTCTGTTTTTTCATTGTAGTGTCATGCTATGATGAATGCATGTTCCCCCATATAAAATGTGAAACCACTAAAAAATCCAGATGTGAGGCTATTCTTGATATATCAGAGTAAATATTGGTTTCCATGGCACCAGTATGTCCTTAGAGCTCTCTCTTGTTTTAAATACTTCAGGGATTTTATACATTAGCTTTAGTGGGAAGAAAAGATTGCTATGAGTACTTGACTGTCACAAGAAAAATGCAGTGATAACCAACAGCAATCAGACTACTAAAAGAAACCATGATCTTAGTCTATTTTTAGAAATAATTTTAATTTAGAAATAATTTTAAAAGTCATTGTTTTGTCAGTAATAGGAAAATACAGATTTACAGTTATTTAGGTGCAATCAATGACTGAACTGTAACAAAAACAGATTTACCTTGGATACAGGTAGTACTGCAACAAGCATGGCATTCAAATTTTTCACTTGAAATTTCATCATAAATCCAGTACACTGGAAGATGAAAGGTGTTCACAAAATTAATATTTTATGTGAGATTAAAGGAAATTACACAGCTACCTCTCTATATGAATACCATAAAGATACATCAAAAGCTATCAAATTTAGCTAAGGCATAAATCCAATGCCTAGCAGAAGAAAAACTGTCTCTCAAGAAAGTAATTTAGTTATCCTATCTCCTTTAGGGAGCTCTGACACAACACATCAACAAGAAAACTTCAAATTAGGCAAAGCAACAGACAAAAATAATTAAAAAACAAAACAAATCCAAGCAAAGCCACACAAAAATCCAACACAACATCCCAATTCAAGTGGAAAAACAGAACAATGTATTTTCCCCTGCTTGTACTGCACACTACATTCTGTTTACGTATTATATCACAAAGAAGTACAGTTATTACCTCAGAAAGACATATATGCTAACAACAACTTACAAAAGAACCGTTTCAATTATTCAAACAGCTTTTAAGTTCTGGCTACTTCAGTGCCAACCCTTGGATTTTTGAAGATCCCAGACTCAGATACTGAAGTACATTATTCATCCTTCTTGATTTAAGAGGTGTTTATTTAGCCACAAACAACAACCAAACAAGAAAAAAAATCCTGCACCACAACACCTTTTGATGACATGTACACATCACCAAATCGCAACACAGTACTTGTTTCCAATGAGGCCTCCCAGAAGTAAGTACCCTCGGTTGGTGAGCTACCATCACAGAACCAAGTGTGGAGGCTTAACATTGAGGGACTTCGGCGTCAGCTCTTTGGCTAAGGGGAAGGCGCTTTTTGTACAGTTCTGTTTTCTGCTTTTCTCTATATCTTCTGAACACCTCTCCCCTAGGTAAAGTTTCATCTCTCAAGGCTTGAAAAAGCCTCAAGTAAAATAATAATAATAATAAAACAATTCTGAAAGGCTTACAGAGGCACTCATTCTTTGTCTTCTACTTGAACCATTAATCCATCTACAAAACCAATTCAAAGCTTAAAAATGCTTATGTTCATCACTTACTAGTATTAGGTAACAACCACACATCCTCATATTTGTTGTGGCATTTATAATACATAGACCTCAGAATACTCCTTTGGAATAAAACAATTTTGAACTCAAGTTGAGTCTTATGTTGTATATACAAGCTAGAAAGACACATGTATACAGACACATATGCACAAACACATCAGCACAGAAGCTCAAAAGTAACTATCAAAGCAAAATAAAAACAACTCCATGAACAAACAGTTTTTTCTAGCCACACCTCATTTTTTCCAATGCTTCATCAACAACACAGGGTTTTTTAAACTATTTATTATTCAAAATACAGCATAATTCATTACTTTTATCAATACTAATTCTTTTGAGCCATCAAACCCACCTTATTGAATACTTCCCAGCAACTTAAAACTTCTTTTCTGATGTAGACTGGCTGCTTGATTGTTTTAAATCAGACAAATACAAAAACCTTCTTTCTGACTAACAAGTCTCCCACAAAGGCTTTAGAGGGTCTATTTAAATTAGCCCATCTGTTAATTTTCCTGTCCAGGTGGCCCAAATCAAAGCACCTGTGCTAGATACACGGAGGGAGGGGTGGAAACAACAGCTTGGCTTTAGGGCCTTAGACCTGACACTATAACATGCTGGATATTTTCTAGACCACATTTTTTTCTGTCAATTAAAATAATCCAATTAATACTTTACAGACAAAATGAGCAGGGTAACTGCTGGTCTTTTTGGTTTTGTCCACCCATTCATTCCTCCCATGCCAGAAAGGTTATAGCATCTGATCCCTCAGTTCACTTTTCATTCACCCTCTTAGGGGCTGCAGGTATTCACAGTCCTCTCTAATACTATATCAGGAACATCTTTGTCCACCTTCACCCCCCACTACCTCTCTGTTCTAGTGTTGCTCTTCTTTAACTCCTTTTTTTTTTTTTAAA
This sequence comes from Nesoenas mayeri, assembly GCF_963082525.1. Lineage (NCBI taxonomy): Eukaryota > Metazoa > Chordata > Aves > Columbiformes > Columbidae > Nesoenas > Nesoenas mayeri. The sequence goes on from NC_137540.1 coordinate 17,905,408, forward strand.
TCTTGTTCTTATTCAATTTTCCCTCTGTTTTTCTCCATCAAGATTCTTTTTTTCTGTTTTGAGAAAACAGATAATAGTTTAAACTCTATGCAATGAATGGGCAGAGAGGTTTCAGGTGGCTGCTCTACAGGTATAAATCAAAGTCAAATAGGCAGTAATGGAACAGTATTCTACAAATGAGACTCTGCATAGACCATTTTTTGAGGTCCTAGATGTTCAGCAATTTACCCAGCATAGCTGCAACTGAACAAGTAATGAATTAAGAAAACTGGAAGTAAGTTGCAAAAACACAGAATAAATCTTATTGACAAATAATGCAGCACACCAGAGAAATCTTGAAGTGCATCCCATAATAGCACAGCTAAGAATTGATGCTCTGGCCCTACACTGAGGGTAGATGCTCTCTACAGGACCCTGGCTCTGCCTACGGAGCTCAAACCCCAGGGACCACACTGGCTGCATCTGAGGTAAAACTCATTTCTCAGGTGGCTCTGGTGTTCAGGCAGACTGTGAGACTTCAATTCAGCATGTATAGTAGGGCTCCACTCACTTCTAAAGTGTTAACAAAATTTGGGACGTTGGAAGAAGGGATTTAAATGCAGAATTATCTTGAAGTAGTGTTAAAACAGAACTTGACGACTATGATGATGTTTTTATCTGTTCAAAAGAACATACTTGAAAATATTGCTAATTTTTCTTTTTTAATGTTTACTTCTATAAAGAAATTTTTCACTGAAAAGGAGTTATTTCTACAAAAAGGAGTTACTTTTACTCTTAGAGGATATTCTACCTGGTTTTCTGCTTACAAAAATAAAACCATAACACTTTTTCTTTGACCTCTTCCTAAACTAAAAAGCATTACAGTATTCATATAAATAAGTAAACCAAACCTTTTTTACTTATTTTAATTAAATATTCTATACTAATGGAATACATTGATTGTTTTCTGGACTATAACAATTAGTTTTGACTATGTTAAATGAGATTTGAAAACTCATTCATTTTCATTTTCTTTATCTCTTGTCAACAGCTTTTTATTGGAACCTCTCTCACTTTAGACTTGTAATTACATATACTTGTCCTGCCATTTATTACCTAAAATATCTGTGTATTAACTAATGAAGTACAATAATCAAATTTTGATCCTTAGTGTCAAGATTTTGGACAGCTTTTAAGTGGTACATCCAGCTCAAATGCTAGCTGACCTCTCTGCTGTGGTATTACTGGATTTCATATGACCTGCAAAAAAATGACTTTGATTCGCAAGATGACTGTTATTCTTCCTTCTGATGGGAGAAACAGACTACATAAAAGCTTGATTTTTTTCTGTTTGGTTCTTGATTTTAAAAAAAGGTTAAAATTCATTTTGACTCAATGTGGAAGTAGTATCTTTCAGAATTTCTCATTTAAAAGGAATGGGAGTTAAACATTTGATTTGCAGACTTTTAATTGAAAATAATCAGAAGGGTTTAAAATTCTTCAAAGAGCAGCAAGGAAATGTGAAATAACACACTTCCAGAGAAGAGGACAGGACAGTTAACTTGCAGGAGATCTAAGTTCATGTTTGTCTGCTTACTTGCTTCACAACAGAAATTGAGGTCTGCCACTTTACTGCTGAGTGGGAAGGGGCTGTCAGGTATTCTGCATGAGCTCTATATTGCATAAAGTATTTTATTACTAAGCAAATATAAAAAAAGAGCCCAGGGTTTCACCTCTCAGATAGGTGCCCTAAAAATGGCTACAAAGTAATTTTCTCCATCTCAATGAATATTCATTTAAGTCAAACAGTTTCTGCAGGAGAATCAGATAAACATACTAAAATTCTGTATACCCAAATAAATAAGACAGTATTGTAGAAGGGTAAAAATCTTGGTTCTAATTTATTTTCCAATAAAACAGAAGGAAGATTTGAAGCTATCTCTCCCAAGCTCTAAATATTGAAACTGGTAAATTATTTTTAAGTTGCCAGAGATGAAATATTGCCAAACAGAGAGGAACCACATAGTTTTCTCTACCCTAGCAACAACAATTCCTGACTCTTCAAGATTTGAGTCTCCAGATGAGAGTATCTCTGGAAGTCCTTGAACAACTTACAGTTTCTGTATCTGCAACAAGATCTATTTGACAGAGGACTTTACTAAGTACAGTCCTTATCCTTTCATACCTCTTTCCATTGCCCATGTCTTCTGATTTGTTCAAATGCTTTGTTTATTTTTTTATTTTTTCTTTCTTGCATGACACTGGTTATTTTTTGATGACACAAGCCCCTGTTGCCTCAGGTGCCCCATTATTACAAGCAGGAGCTATATTTACATAAGAGTCCCTCACAAAACCCTAGTGAGCTCAAAGAAACATCATCATGACTATCAAATAAGTAGAAAATACTATCAAGCAGGATATTTATAAATTTTCAGGGTATTTATAAACTCACAGTTACTGTTTCTTTCATTAGGACTTACAAAAAAGTATGCAAAATTATGTCCAAGAAGAACCCAAGCCAACTAGCCCCAGTGGATCAAAAAGAATTTAAGAGGTTACTATGCAAGTTTTTGTTTTGTTTTGTTTTTAATTTGGAAGTGTACACTGGGAAAAAAAAATAAGGAGAAAAAGAAAAAAAAAAGAAAAAATAAGTAACAAAGAATTTCTACTTTGGAAATTGTTTCCAGTGTACATAAAAATATATTTAGAAAGAACTTGCATATGGCTTTGTTAATCCTAGTATGCATGGTTTTTTGAAAGATGTTTTTAAATGTGTTTTTCTTCATATTAACTTCTCTCCAGTATAGTAGAAAAGTGAGCTTGGTATTAACTAATGTGGAATTTTTGCAATCAAGTTTCAATTCAAGCCTTATACTTAGCATCAGTAAGAAAGGGCATAGATTTGTGGGGGTAAAAAAAGACTGAAAAGGAATTAATAAAAATAATTCAGTCTGGAAAAACATGATTGCATAATTTAAAACCTATTATTTAATTTAATTTAGAACTTAGTAAAAATCCAACAATGCAAGACCATAAGTTATGTGGTATCATGGCTGAGAAAGACTAAAACTAAATTCAGATCCTGAGATAAAGCATTTGCACAGATTAACAAGTGCATTTTTACTCAAAAGGAAGTCCAAAGAAGCTATGAATATTTCTTCATAGACCTTTGCTGATATTTTTGTCACTTACTAGAAATAAAACTTAAACAAAACCATCTTGAAAATAATGTTGTATCTGTAAAAAGACCAGGCTTGACACACAGGAGCCTTTTTAGCCATAGGAAAAGTACCGTCTGGCCATCAGTATCTTGCTGACATTTCTGCAAGTCTCAGTCTTACCTGTCAGGAAAACTCTCATGGAAAAACACAGTTCAGTCTCCACACACTTTGTCAGTTGCTCTTTTTCTTGAGAAAACCCATAACTGTCAACCTGTGTCAACTATAATGTTAGTTCTTGCAATCTGGATACCAACCATGTAGTAACAAGACTGGGACTGCTTTAAGTAAGCATCCAGCAAGCAATCCTTTATCATTAATGGGTTCATAAGCAAGGTCCCATCTTTTCTCACTTTACACAGCAAAGAATGAGGAATTCAGGTGACTCTACAATATTTGAAAGCATAATACAACTAGGAAATAGTATAATCTTGATGATGAGTGAAGTCTGAATTGTAATACTTGTCTGTAGATGTAATACGCGACAGCATTACAGGCAAAGAGCATAATGGGAAGAGATAGGAAGGAGAAATTAGCTGCACATGCACACGGATAAAAGCTACGTGATTATACATTGTTTTAGAATCGATAGAATGGTGAGGACCTCCAGATGGATTATTTTTAAAGCATTTAAAATTTGACTGAAAGAGGAAAAAGAACATAAGCTACTGAGATAAAGTATAAAGAGGAAGTTTTTTAAAGAAAATCATGCAGGCTGGTGAAAGAAAGAAGCCATGCTTTCAAGACATATAGCAAATAAAAGTCATTATAAGCTAATTGTGCATTATAGGCCCTTTTCTATTAAGGTTTATACACACTCCATTCACCCACATTTCAGTGAGGTAAGAGGCAAAGTTTTTCATCCCAAAATGCAAAGGGAATTCATCCAGCTAATAGTTCAACAAGTAACTTGGAGAAGAGTTGCTAAAGATATATGAATATTTTTTGTGGAGGAAGATCTACTTCATTTAGATTGGTGAAATAAAAATTATATGCTTGAATTAGTCCTTGTCATCTCTGGTCTACTGGTTTTGGATACCCTCCATTATAAATGCAGAAGCCATATGGATATGCTGTCAAATCTGTTGCTGATATAAGTGGGCACAGCTCCACTTGCATTTAATGAAATCGTGCCAACTTATTCCAGCACTGATTATGGCCCCTCGTGTCTCAGTTGGAAGCAGCCTTAACTCATACAGCTCTATATGCCAATGGCAAGTCTCCAGTTTTTCTTGTTTCAGAGGTAGAAAAGCTAGTATAGCTTTATTGTACAGGGTCATTGATATTCTCTTGATCTAGCAGAAAATTGTCTATTAAATAAACTACATGTATTTTTCCATTTGTGAAATAACTGAAAATAGAAGGTGTCCACAAGTGTATTATTGATCCAAAATGTAGCCACGTATAAGTTTTAAAGCAAAAAAGGTTAAGTAATGCTTTAAGGGATGAAATTCCTTAGTGAAAAGTTTAGTAGATTTTCTTAGAAGTATGCCTTGCAGAAAATTGCATAAACTTGCTTCTGTGAGGAATGTAAAAGCATCATTATGGGTGTAGCAGAATCTTCAAAGTTCTGAACTTAAGTTCAAATGTAAAGTGTTTAACCCACCACAGTCAGCAGTTTCTGCTAGACTCCGTTAATAAATAATGGCAATAGGTGAAACAAGACTGGCCAATATTCTGAAACAAAACCCCAATATATATACATTTCCTCCTGAGCCCTGCCCTCTCCCAAAATGAAAATAATGTCAACTGCAAAGAGTTCAGTAAAGGTTCATGGACTGAAAAACATTGTTTCAATATTCAATCTTGTACACTGCACTCTAACTCATATTTCTACATTAAAAGTCTCTCAGAGTTTGACATACCCTAAAACTTGTCTGAAAGCATCACATTTTGCATGGATTAAATGTGAAATACAAAGCATAAACTCCTTCCAGGACTTAGTAAAGCACAACTTGGTCCTGGAAACAAACTGATATTCATTCAAAACGTTTGAGCCTTTGATCAACTTTTGCAGGAGCAATGAGTTTCAATGTAAAATTAAAAAAAAAAATAAAATAAATAAATCAGGAAGCTTTGAAACAGAAAGCTTCACAGATGCCTGTAGATGTTTCAATGTTTCATGGAGTACTTGCTAGCTTGCTGTGAATTGTTTACATTGTGGCTCTAGAGAATTTAGATTCTGACAACCTGATTAAAACTAGTGACAGATTCCAATGGACTAATTAAGTCTGGCACAAATATCATCTGCATAACATAAGTAAAACATATTTTGTCTAACAAGCTGAAAATAATTAAATGATACACACGATCTTGTGAAGAAGTCACCTTATCTGCACTCCTTTCCTTCTCTTCTTTTCCTCTTTTAGATCTTCCATTCCCCAATCTCAGTTTACTTCTAATGTAATTTCTGCCATTTTATGTTGTAACCTGCTGTCTCAGGATGTAATGCAAGATTCTGAGACCTCCTTTCTGCTTTACATCTCACTGTATTAATCTTCTATTCTGTATCACCACAATTGTCTATCATCCTCCACATCAGATTCAAACAGTGTCAGAACTTTGGATATCCACAATAACAGTGGTGATGGGAACATGGTCATGAACAACACAAATTTAAAAATATGGGAAAAAATACCACACACAATGTACTGATGAACCAATTCCTGCAAGTGATATATAGATAAATAAATAAAGCAGAGCTTCCCTCACTGGGTAAATTTACTGATATTGAACAGTTATGCAGTTTCCAAGTGCATAAGAATTCCCAGTTCCTGTACAATTCCCAGGGCAGAAGACAGGAGGAGGAAAGCAGAATTCATTAAGTAATCGCCCAAACTGGGGTAAAAAAAAAATCAACTTTGTAACAGAGCAACCCAAGAACTCCTCCTTCAGTGAACAGTGTGACAGTTTTGCATGTTTCATATATTATTTACACTAAAACCATGGAACATTTCCTGAACAATATTAGAAAATGGCACTTCTCAGCATGGCAGTTAAATACATTGCCCAGAGAAGGTGTGGATGCTCCATCCCCAGAATTGTTGAAAGTCAGGCTGGACGGGACTTTGAGCAACCTGATCTATGGAAGAATGTCCTTGCCCATGGCAGGGACAGTTGAACTAAATGATCTTTGAAGATCCAACCCAAACTGTTCTATGATTCTGTGATCATGGTAACATCATCCAGTCTCTGCAGCGTATTTCAACAAATGACCTTTTATGACGCTGTTTCTCTTCCAGTGAGATTTCAGGTTGGAGAAACTGAGCATTTTTCACACAAGAGAGATGCAAAGATTAAAAAGCAGAGTAGGACTGTTGTGATGTCAAAAGACCCCAACTGTAATAAAATTACCAAGTAAAACAAGTCAGATGAGATCCAGATGGTGAAAAATTAACTTAGAAAGCAAAGCAGAAATAATTACTTGAAAATAATAACCCTTTCAATATGATCCTCAGTGATGGAGTCTTCAACTATCCTGTATGATGAATTGGAAAGAAAAAATCCTACAAACTGAATTTTCAAAGTCTTACTTTCAAAGATATTACTATTTTTTGCCCTCATGCAAAAGTGAATATATAGCATCATTAAAACACTTGCATTTGGAATGATCAATGACAGAGTACTTTAAGTAATTTTATAAAAGAAAAATAGCTTAGCCTTTGAATTTTTTATTAACCAGGACTATAAGCAGAACTTCCTGTTTCCCTTCTCCATAATTTGTGGCAATGTATATTCTTACATTTGAATTTCATAGGTAACATGGAGACAAATTTTTTGATAAATGTTGTGAAGCTGGCGCCGATGGCGGGTAAAATAAAAGCCTAGCTTTCTAAATGAGCAACCTGCTAGGTGGGGAGATTTTTGAAGGAAGAATCTAAAAGTTTCTGGATTTTTTTTAAAGCTATTCCTTTAATTCAGATTTTTGAAATCAGGATCATGATGGAGAAGCATATCTAGAAAGTCAGGAAGACTTGTAAACTAATTTGAACAAAGAGAAACTATAGATAACTGGTTGTTTAGAGATGCTACTACAGATCAAAGCTGTATTTTTTAACAGTCTTAACTTTCTTCTCCACACATACACACAAATCTCAACAAATGAAACTGTACCTCTTGTACCCCTTATTCAGCATGTGCATATGAAGTTCACCTTTTTTCACTAAAACCCAAAAACCCAAGCAGAGGTTTCTATGCAAGGAATTATCATGATCTAAAATATTTTGACTTTAATTTTAACATATACAATTGGGTGAATAATTTTCTTTCTCTAAGGTAATAGAGAGAATTAAATGTTTTATTTATTGCATTTATAGCTCAGATATCTTTAATTAATTTATTTTGGCCTCACTCTATAGCTTGCTGTTTTCTATTATCTGGTTTTTTTGTTGTTGTTGTTTTTGGGGTTTTTTTTTGTTTTTTGTTTTGTTTTTTGTTTTTTTTTTTTTCATAAGAAACTAGTGTTTAAGCAACTGAAACTAAATCTGGCAAAATTAAACTTAACATTGCAAAGCCAGACACTTCTAGTATCATAGGGATTATAGACACTAACATATTGTGAATAAAAAATGACATATTTGCTCTCATTTATAATTCTAATGAGAATTCTGAGCACAAAGAAGGATTTTGAAGGAGGATGCAAAGAGTGGTTTTAAAGAGATAGAGTCTCCTTTACATATTTTAGAAGGAAAATTCTCACATACTACAGAATTAAAACATAAAGGAAGGGGGAAATGCGAAAGGTACTCACAGAATCTTACAGATGAAATGCATTGTAATATTTCTAAGAGCATATACAAACTTGGTCCATTTACAGTGCTACTTTATTGTAGCTCCCTAAACCAAATGCCTTCCATTTGATTTCTGGTGAAAAGTAAACCACTTATCACCTCTGTTATGTTTTAAATTCCTAATCCTATATTTTCTATTCTTGTTTCTTTGATTCTGTAAAAAAGATTTCTGCCTCTCTATCTATCTCATTCTTCTCTCCTTTTTCCTTTTCTCCTGTTAATCTCTCTTCCCAGCAACACCAACCTTTCTCTGAAAGTGCAGCAAGAAGTTCTCATGAGAATATCTTTAAGGAACAGGGTTGCTTTCTTGTAAGGGGATTATCTGTCAGCTTGAAAGACCAAAACATGGGAGATGCTCTCCACAGACAGGGCGTGCTCTGCTCAGCTCCGCACAGCACACCATGGGAAAATCTATCCCGGCTCTGACTGATGCTGCAGGAACACATGGTGCCCAGCATCTAATGGAATGTGAGATTTACTTGCTGTCTATTTTACCCTTCTTAGTTCATCTTATTAAAGTAGTTATCTTATTAGGCCATTTATGGGCCTAAACCCAGGAAGAGCCCTGCACCGTCTCTCACTTTCTTTCCCCCAGCCCAGTCCAGAACAACATCTAAGAAGTCATCTCACAAATGAAAAAGAAAATTAGTAAATAAATGACATGAAGGTTGATGATATTATTCTTAACTATCTTAAGCACTGAAATATGCAGAATAACTCTAGAGCCTATGTCAACCACAGCTGGTCATATTGAATTCCAAGCTTTACCTTCTGACTTTTGCAGAGCAGGCTGTATTTACCCCAAAATGGAAGCTAATTTATATGGTACAATAACTATAAAATGGATGAAGGGTTTTCAGAAATATTAGAGGTTAGCAAGCATCAGGTTTTATTCTTAATGGAATATGGTTTTTTATGAAGATTCTGCAGAAAATAATGACAGAATTTACTATCAAATATGTCAAGAATGAAGACCACATGGTTATTGTGAGAAATAACATTTAACCTTTCTCTTGTGGCTGATGGAGGCGAATGCAGTATTTTATTATCAACATTGGCAGGTGATTTATTACTACTGTTTCTACTCCAGTAAAACCACATTAGACTGGGCTTGATGTATCATTTGTTATCTTCAAGCTCCGTATACACTTTCTGCATGTATAAACTCTTTCTCATAGCACACTTCAGCAGAAAATGGTAAATATTTAAGTCATGATTCCAGATTAATCAAAAGCTTAGGGACTGAAATACAGTAGCTAAATGGATTGTGCCAGACAATACTTGATGCCAACATAAAGCTTAAATCTTGCAAAGCGTGATGTAATACATTTGAAACATCAGTCATGCATAATAATGCATTAAGGTAGATTCAGGAGTAACAGAAAATAGATCATTAACAGACTTCAAAGAAGAACAGAACTTTATATTTAATAGAATAAATTCAGGTCTGCTACCACAATGTCATTTGCCGCTATAACAGTACATTTAAATCAAGAAATCTACGACATGATTTTTAAGATACAACTATAATAAGATTTGTGCCTGACGTCCTTGGACCACAAAGAGATTAATGGCAAAACTTCAATTAACTTCAACAGGGACATGTATTTATCTTGAATTTAATAGTCAAAGTTTAGTACTCATGGATTAATGGAAATACAAAGTTGTCTAGCTAACGTTTCTATCCTGTTCGGGTGATTACCTTAATATTCTTCATAAACTCGCTCAAAACAATTCATAAATTTATAATAAAACACAAAAGAATCACAGGAGGATATTGGGAACAGAGAAATACTGCTGGGTTTTAGAGATACACTCTGACAAACATTTTAAACAGTATAAGGACAAAAGTATAGAAACTTGTTTTTACTTTGCAACTTTGTTGCAAGACCTTTGCTATCAGCAGCTTAATGTAACATATGCAGTAAATTATGGTTTGGAGGGGTTTTGTTGTTGTTTTTTGTTGCTGTTGTTTTGGGGTGTGTGTGCGTGTGTTTTGGTTTGGGGTTTTGTGTGTATGTGTGTGTGTTCGTCCCCCCACCCTCATCCCAATTAGAAAAAGTACATTATTTTTTATAAAGTTTTTCTGGTATACATCTGAATTGTAAACTCATCTGAGCACACTTGACTTCAGAAAATGCTCATATCAGAATAAACACTGACACTTAGCCTCATTTAGTAAATGAAATGGCTATCAGTAATTACAAAATATGTAATATTTGTAAAGATCTCAGACTGAAAATTCAGTCACGTTACCCTTACGCATATTGCAATAAATATCATGGCAATTAAAAGGTGACTGTCATTATAAAGCCTCCTTTTCTTGGTAGGAAGTTGAAGAGTCAAAACAAGGAAACAGAAGTACCTCATCATCTTTTTTTTTTATTTACTTATTTTTTAAACATAAACCTTTATTGTCTAAGTTTTGTTGTTGGGTGTGGAAAAGGACAGGTTCTCCATATGAAAATGTAGGACTTTTATATTATCAAAATTCAGATCTTGTAGAGCTTTCTTAGTTCTCTAGATCTTCAGGACAAATTCTTTTCCACATCTGTGGGAAGAACTGCATCCATGCAGATCAGTACAAGAGAATCTGAATATAAAAATATATATAATTAAATTGTAAATCAAGAGGCCATAAGACTATCCTATAACTGAAAGGAGTTTATTGATACATAAAAATGTTGCAAGCAATATATTGTGTCTGTTGCTCTGAAGAGAAGTATGATGCAAAAGGTTCTACGCAGGTGTAGAACACAGGAGAACACTTTAACATGGAGAAAAAAAACCCTGTAAGAAGTATGTGAAGAATCAAAGTCCTCATAGTGATGTAGAACTTCATGGCAGATTATAATATTGTCTCACCAAATATTTCATCTCACTGAAACCTTATAAAAGCCATCACATTTGTACAGAGATTTTTCATCTCATTTCTTAAGGGGACAAGGTTTATACAAATGCTCTGTCTCTTCTTTGTCCAATAACTTTTCAATCTGTTGGACAATTTCCTCTTAACTTGAGAGATGGAAAGAGATTAATACTTCCATCAAGGAAAATTTGCAGCATGTTGCTCACACATTTTCTTGTATGTCTGCAGTGTGAGGTCAGGTGTATTATTAAAACTGAACGTGGAAGAGAGAGTAGGAATATCTCACTGAACAGAGTTCATCTCTTATGAGGTACGGGGTAACCCAACCATAAGACACAAAGCAAAATGCTTCTTCTGGAAATTTCATTGGTCAGTCAATTACCTGTCTAGTCATATCTATCCCAGGAAAGTCAAAAGAAGTATTTCTTAGTTTTGCTTGAATTTTTTTTGGAAAAGCACTCAGGAACTAAAGTTCATATACTTAATCAGAACAAAGAAACTCCATGAATATTATATGGTCTAAGTATTAATTCCTTCAGCTTTTCATTTGGAACTGTTTTGTCTCTTCTGATATCAGAAATTCATTAGCTGTCTCATTATATGAAGTCTTCCTTGATAATCTAGATGTAATTTTTATATAAAAAAGCAACAATTAAAATATTTGTTAATGTCAGCCAAAAATCTTCATTAGACTTCCATGGTTATTTAAAAAAAAAAAAAAAAAATTTCTTCTAACTTTCACAAATTAAAATAATTAAATAAATAGATAAATAAATTAATTATCTGGGAGCCAGAAGGCAGAAAGTGCTGACTTTCTTGATGGCAGGGAATTAACTTTGCAGCTTTTCTTGTTTTGTCTTCTTTTCAAAGTCTGCTAAGGATATACATTGTTGAATAACAAGAAAATTTCAAATTAGTCTCTTTTACCCTTGTCTAACAGTTTCTTCTGTTTGGAGTAGTGCCTTCTCCACCACATGCATATACTATACTTTGATTTGTAGTCTCATTAGATATGTATGAGTTCATAGTTTAGCAAACTGTTGAAATACCTTTTTCAAAAGCTCTGCTTAACAGTGTGATATTTGACTAAACAAGTCAATTAAACCAAAGAAGATAAATCACACACCACAAGAAAGGTAGCATTAGATAACTACCACATATTCCTAGCAATTCATTAGAGTGCTCCTGAGTTTATCTTTTGCAGTTTAGTATGCAAGGAAAATGTGCTACTAATGAAAACAACACAGGTTATTTATTCACTTAATCAATCAGTTTCAAACTTTTGAGTGACAAGTTTACTTAAGTTAATTGAACGAGTAACTTCATCAAATCCAAACCTAGTGTAAGCACAGACAAATCCCACCATTCTGTAACGCAGCACACAAAGGCACTGCCATGTACAGTACGAGTTCCAAGCATGGCTTTTCTCATGACAATGAGAGACAAGCTACTTCGTTATTAAAGAATAGATCATTATCATATTTTCCTGCTTGTCCTTCTATATTGAAAGGTGAGTATTATGGCAAACAGAACATAAATGCAGTCACATTTGAAATTCAGAAGAAAATAGTCTCAACTTCAAAAAATGCAGCTCCATTTCTTAACATTGTCTTACTGTGTGGAAAGGGGCTTTTTTCAGCTTCAATTGTTTGTAACTATTTTAAATCATGGCTGTGTTTTTGAAGTAAAACAAATCAGTCATATGCCAGTATTCTGAAAGAATCTGATTCTCCTTTTTGTGAGGAAAAGTAGCTGAATTATCTGTGAATGAGCTCAATTTATTAACTACCATTTAATATTAAGTGAAAAAAGGAGACAGCATATTGGTGTAAAGACCGGTGCAGACACAGTGTGGGTGTTTATACATGACAGTAACTTCCCACCAGCTCACTTGTTATCTCTCAAAAATAAAAGCAGGGCTACAGAGAAAAATCTCTTTAATTTTGTTTCATAATAATTTATTATGTGTTCCTGGTGGCCTGTGTATGTCCTGTATTTCAGTTATGAAACACCATAGTTGTGTGTTAGTGACCCTAGCTAGCCTTGAATTATTCTTTGTATCTGCAATTTTTCTATAGTTTTGAATACTTAAGTGCAATCAAAGCTGTTTATTTTATTTTATTGTTTGTAGCTGTAAATTCCAGCACTTTTGTAGATGTCATCAGTAGTGATGCTTCTGGAGCAATCTGTGTAAGTAATCCTTAGGTAGACTTTGCAGGATCAGGGCTATAGTCTACAGTTCAAGCTTTATGGGAAAGACTGATCATGCCAGATATAACTCCATAATAATTTTATCAAGTTTAGTAACACAATCAAGCTTTGAATTTGTTGTCTGTTGCCACATTAAAAAACAGAACATTATTTTTCAGAGAACTAAGAATTTCATCTTCCCCAACACCATGCAATACCTTACAAGGATGCACTGTCTGTCACACAGTTCATATTTAGCTGCATGGTGTGAGTTCTACTTAAGCAGAATACAAACAGAAGAGAACGTGATCAAATGAGACCTGGCTCAGCCACATAAAATAGATTGTATTGCTGCCTTTGAATAATTCACATCAGCTTCATGAAGTAAAAACAGAAATAAAACCCCCAAAACCTCAACAACAACAAAAACAGCAAGGGAGAGAAAAGACAACAATCTTACCGGTTGTTATTTCATGCAGGATATCTAGTACTAGAACTGAGATTATCAGATATCTTGGTCTCTCATTATGGCAATAAATATTCAAAGTGCATAGGAACTGCTGTCTACATAGACTGCAAGTAATGATAGCTACTGCAGTGATTCACAGTGGTCTGCTTTCAATATAAAATTTGGAAAGCAGATAATCACTTGGTTGGGAATCCCCTTTGCTGATGAATATGCTGCTTAGTTCACTTCCCTGCTGAGTTATTATTAGATGGCACATTGTTATCAAATAAATAGTTCGCTTTTCAGCAGGAACTATCTATCATTGTCATATGAAACATGAATTAGGGAAATTCTCCTTTTACTCTTATCCTCCCAAATAAAAAGGAAACACTGACAGTCAAAGTGCAGGTTTTCTGAACTCCTGCTGTGCACAATTTCCCCTTCTATTAGCAAGGGACAGTAGGAGACAATAACACATAAATGAGAGGAAGAGTATTTTGGGGAACAACAGAAATAGGTTGATGACTACCTGAACTATCTGGCTATCCCAGTTATCTCTGCATATTCAGTGATAGGACAATGGTTTTGGTGCAAGAACCATGCAAAACTACAATGGGAATTATTTCATTTGCAGTGAGCAATGCAGCATTGTAAGTGCAAGATACACCATTAGTATCCACTGACCAAATATGATTCCTTCTCTCTTGCCAGTCAAATATGCATCCATGTATTAGCCACAAAGATACTGCAATCTGGAGTCTGCACAATGATGTATTTCCATAAACTCTCTTCCTCTTCTCATGAAGTACAGTCATGTTCACATACCACCTTTCTTTTTTTTTTTTTTTTTCCCCACATTTACCCTCCATAACACATTCAATTTTGAAGTTCAAGAAACTTAAAAGAAGAATTTTAGTGTGGCAAAAATAGACCCTGATTGCATCAGAGAGACAAAAATACAGAAAATATTTTGTTGATTATAATGAAAGTAATACAAAATAATTCAAAGTTGCAGTTCAAACTCCTTTTGCCCAACTTAGTCTTGCTCAGTCCTGCTTTGGCATAATTAAAAGTGAAACCTTTTGGAATATTTTAAGGTTACTATATTTGAGATGATCAATGGGCTGCAGAACCTACCTTATGAGAAAAGACTGAAGGAGTAGGTCTTTTCTCCTTGGAAAAAAGAAGGCTCAGGGGCAACCTCGTCACAGTATTCTAGTACTTAAAGCATGGCTACAACGAGGACAGAGATACTCTCCTCTCAAAGAGCCATGTGGAGAAGACAAGGGGCAAAGGGTCCAAGTTGCATTAAGAGAGGTTTAATCTCAATATAAGAGAGACATTTTTTACAGTGAGAGCAATCATTCACTGGAACCACCTCCCCAGAGACATGGTAGAGTCCCCATCACTAGAGATTTTCAAGATGTGACTTGAGAGGTTGTTATGTAATATCATCAAGGCTCACTTTTCCATGAAAGGTTTGACCAGATGATCTTTTGAGGTCCCTTCCAACCTGGGCTATTCTATAATTCTGTGAGATAAGTTTTATCTACATTCCAAGCTGTACTGGATGCTAACTTGGATAACATCTAACCAGAGAGGCAAGACTCCATCCTGCTAAACACAGGCTTGATCACTTCATACACACCATTGAGCAGAGTTTAGGGGTGGTACAAAATACACTAAGTCTGGTTATGTTTTTTAAATCATACAAATATCAGAACACATGGACTAGTTCAAACTAGTGGTCTACTTCTATATCCTTCCCAAATATTGTCCAAAGGAAAATGTCTAGGAAAGAGTAAAAATGCAGCAAGAATATATGATGTCTTCCTTCCAGTCATCCTCATCTTTAGGAATTTGATTATCCTTTTTTTTTTTTCTTTTTCCCAGTTTAGATACCCTCTTCTAAGTTACTGTCCATTCTCCTGAAGCCATATAAACTTTTTGGATCTACAATTGCTTTGTCAAGGAGAACCAGAAGCCTATGACCTGCTGCTTGAAGGACAAAACTCCATTTGTTCATCGTGAAGTTGTGCTTTATTCATCACAAATGGAGACCTCAAATGTCAAAGGTGCTGAGAAATACCATAATAAAAAAGAAAAACAATTTAGTACAAAGTGATGCATTTATGCCTTCTGTCTCTCTTTCCTGTTAGTCCTCTTTCAATTTCATACATCAAATGCAAACTCTGAGTATGGTATCTTGTTTTGTTTTGTTTTGTTTTGATCACTCTCATAGGACTGAATGTTTTTTAACTCCTACTAAAAACAGTGAGGGCATACACTTGTAGTAGATTTATGTATCTGAACTTCACTCATGCAAAAATAATACTGACTTTACGAACCTAGAAATGATCAGTCATGTGTTAGAATTTCTTTAAGAAAAACAAATTTGCCACCTTTAGAGTGACGCAAAATACTATATGAATCTCCCTCCAAATCCTAGTTTTTATATCAACCTAGGTCAGCAGAAAACAGACATCTCTCGGCACTCTGAGATCCCCATAATGTTGTTTTTGTGAGAATCACTGATTTTTCCACGTGCTTCTTTTGTATCAGTCAATATCTGCTTTCTACTCTATCATACCTGAGACTGGCTCCAACTCTTAAAAGTCTTATACACCTTTACATAAATATATCCTCAGTGTATTTACTTCCGTCTAGAATTTACCCAGGTAATGTACAGAAAACTTCTGTCATTCACTAGCAATAGTTAATCTCTCATCTATCTGTCACCAGTGTAAAATGAAGAAGACTTTGAAATTCTCTGCTACTGCTGCAACATTTGCTTTCTTGTCCTTAAATTTTGTAATTCTGATGACTGTATTCGTTGTAAGCTAGGCTAATGATGAATAGCTGACATGAACATGTAAAAATATGGAACAAAAGTCTTTAGCATGTGACAGCCTTACATGCTATGAAGATTTTACTGTAAAATCTTGGTCTACCTTAAATTGGCTTGCAGCTCTGCCAACACAGTTGGAGTGTTGTGTCCAGACAATCTGGATGCTGATAAAAGTCCATGATGCATAGATAAAAGCTTCACTGTGTGGGCTCATTTTCCTTAAAAACACGGTAAGTTACCTTTATAGAACTGTTATGATATCAGAGCAGAACATTACAGCAGGCACACTTTTTATCCGCTGATTAGCTTCATAGTATACTTTCCCATTCCTTAGTCATTTAAGAGTTGAATGTAAGTTATGAGCAGTCAGACAACATTAACTATAAAGTATTTTATGACCATATATAAATAGATGTAATGAACATATGTTACTTTGATTTATCAAACTATGATTAAATATTAAACTTTTATAGCTTCATCCTCCATACAGCATAAATTGTACATCATACTCTATGCATGTTACCCTATAATTTCAGATAAGAAATATTATGAAGTGGGTAATTTGGCTGTTGAAAAATTGTCAGCAGAACTAAGCAAAGGATCCCAAGATACTATGGAATAACTTGATTTTTCTTTTTCTTTTTTTTTTTTTTTTTAAAAAGGTTATTATAATAAACCCTGTTCTCTGGATAGAAAGACAAGTTGCACATGATCTCTGTGTTTTTAATCTTGAACTACCTACCTGTCCTGGTTGATTTGAAAACAAGACTGGTTCTCTTTTAATGATTTTTCTTTCAGCTAAGTTCTTCTAGGTGGCTGTACTTTTCTGAGTTTTAGCCTGCATATTTTTTCCTAGGATGCTGTACTCAGTGCTGATAAGAAGACCAACTGAATCCTGAAGAAGCTCGTGTTTAGATTTATTACTATGGTTGCTAAGAAAGACTGATAAGTTTTCTCACATTCCGTTGTGAGAGAGACGTGTTTGAGGTGGGGTGGATGGAACAGGTGACTAAAACTGACCAACTGAAGTATTCCATCCCATAATTGTCATAACCCCTATATAAGAGGGTGATCAGGAGGGTCAAGTTCTCTTTGACCATGGCCAGCATCTAGAGAGGACCTTGTCTGTCTGCCTGTGATCTACAGGCCTCAGGCCCTACATCCCTACAACCAGGTTCCAGTTTGCCATGAAGTCCCACCTGTGACTTCCAGAGGCCTGAGCTGCACCTACTGGAGCCATGCCAGCTCCACACACCCAGCTCCTGCTGCTGGAGTGATGCCAGCTCCACACTGAGCATTCGAGACTGATTTTGTATATTTTGTATATATATTCTATATTTATTAGTAACATTAGTAAAACCCTTTAAAACTCTCCAACTTTAAGTCTAAGTCTCTCTTCCTTTTCCCTTATCGTTCCTATCATCTTTCGATCTAAAGGAAAGGGGTGGCGGGAAGTAAGGGGATAACAGGGAGCATCTGCCATGGTTTATGGCTGCCTTGCCTTAAACCTTGACACTACTGTTTGTATTCAATACCTATAAACTCAACAAAAGCTGTGGATAGTTCTTACCAATACTTAGAGTACTGGTGGAATCGTTAATCTTCGGAGGAGATAGAACTCTTTCATATATAATCTAGACACTTCTTCCTGGACTTACAGTCTGGAATACACATACCTTCCTCGAGGATGCTTAAGTTAGGCAAGGTAAACAGGAAAGTATGATTTCTGATCCCTCTTTTGATTTCACAACTAGATACAGTCTGACAGCAACAAGTATAGAATTACTCAGTAAATTTAAATTGTCTTGGATTCAATCAAAGACAGGCTCAGATTGAAGCTGGTTACATTTTTTTCTACATTTCACAGAATGGAAGAAGATAGCATGGACTCTGATGTGGTACATGCATAATATGTGTTGTCTGTGAGAAAGAGCAAAATAGGTTGTGTAGAGAATGAAGAATGTAAGACAGCCTGCTAATATGCATTTACATGCCCCAAATTTCTATACCAAATTTATATATGATTTACATGCTTTGAATGACCATGTTGGCTTCTAGTTGTTCAATGATGGCAGTAAATACTATATACTGAGTAACTATACTCAGTATGTGTCATACCGAGTATGGTTAGAGACATACATATGTCTCTTGGTATGGGTTTCCTGTGTGACTTCGCAGGATATTGACACAATATAATACAAGAATCTTTACAATTGTTCACCTATGAGAAAACATAATGTTATGGATTTAATATATTAGTAATAATATTTGTTGTGAAGAAAATTAGGAAAATTACTAAATCCTGATTCCTAAAGCTTCAGAATTCAGTTTCACATTCTGCAGACTATGGAAAAAATCAATATTAGATAATTTTAAAAGTTATTTGTGCAAGTACTCTTATTAATAATTAAAAGGCTAAGAAAAAAAGAAACCCATTTGTAATGATGGCTTTTTATCATTAAATTAATAATATATGATTCAATGGAATTTTTTTACTTGTATGTTTGCTTACATTTATATATCTGTTATAAGGGTAGAAAAATTAAAAAGAACCACTTGGCAGCTGAAGGTCGCCAAAGAAACACAGAAAGACTGTGGACACTGGCAGCTCTGGCTGCTGAAGTGCTTTGAGTTTTAGAACCTGACTGTGTGGAAGAAAAGAGAGGTAGCACCCCGTGGGACACTGGAAAGATGAGAGTACCAGATATTTAAGTAAAGAAAAGGAAATAGTTTGGAGATAAGTATGTTTGGCATTTTCCAAAGGGCCAACTATACTCCTTTCAAAACAGGAGTACTGTTTGCATTTTACAGGTATGCAGTATTTTACAGATTATGGAACAGGTATGTTTACTTATTGCTACAATAATACATCTAGGAGGTGGAAGAATTTCATCTGGGAGGTTTGGGTAGTAAAGCAAACACTGTCAAGAATAAAACATTAGTAAATTATTGAGGTTCTTTTTAAGAGTCCTGTCTCAGAGAGGGAAATCAACCTGAATGTTTCTTTCCAATTAAACAGGAGGAGAAATAGAACACTGGATGGAAAGAAGCAATCCCAGACAAGTCTCTGAAAGCATCTAGACTCCTTATTTTGCAAAAATAAAGCCCACCAGCCCAGGCCTTCAACCAGCAATACATCAACATTTCCCTTTTCCCTTGAGCTCCACATCCTGTATGTTTCTCCCAGAACAAAACACTCTTTTAAATTCTGAGATTGCTTTGTTAACTCACAATAGGGTTTTTAAACAGAAAAATATTGGGATAGTCTACTTCTAAAACACAATGTACAATATATCGAGTCGAACTTCTGATGATTTTGGAAATAATCAGCAAGTAACTAGCTTATATTTTCCACTTGTTGGATACGGCCATAGGAATACTTAATGATAAAATTTAATTGTGCAATACCAATTATTTTTGTATCATTTTGCTGAAATAAACCTAAAGTCTTAGTGCTTCCATGTGCAATAGCTAATAGGTATGGTGTCCTGAATTTACCTGGTGAGTAGGCAGCTCCTCAAAAAGAGATAGACTGATAATTATGTCAATGTCATTCTTTCATCTCTCAGAAGCCTTCTGAAAAGAAACGTCTAATTAGGATGACAAACAAGGAAAGGCCATAGTGGAAAGATGCCCTTATGCAGAGGTAATTGTTGATAGCGATGCTGAAAGCAATTGAGTTCATATGAAAAGATAATTCTCATTAGCAAGTAAAGAAAAGGTCTCATTATTTCCATTCCAATAGTGCCCTGACAAAACAGGTAAATAAACAGTAGAAAATATACTAGAAATGCCAGTCTTTCCACAGGTTTTTATCTATTGTATTACTACTTAATTTTACAGTAATTAAAAATATTATCTGAGAGCATTAAAAATTGTCTTGAAGAAACTTAATGTCAGTACAGTTCTGGGTGTTTTGGTTTTTGGGTGTTTTTGGGGGGTTTTTTTGGTTTTTTTTGGGGGGAAGGGGGAGGTTGGTCATTTTTTTTTGTTTTGGTTTTGTTTTTCTCCTGTGATGAAGTCCTGCTAATGGACAGAGGAGCTCCAGACTTGCTAGTTGAGGGGTTTAGAAGTTTACAGTTAATTTTCTAACCTCAAAATGAGTGCCATTAAGTTGCTTATGATGGTGATTTTGTGCAATAAGGGGTTGTCTAAAAGTCATTTTCCAACCCTTAGTCAGAGGAAGGCTGGTGTTTTTAACTGTTTGACTTTAAATCCACATGAAAAAGTTCACAATATTCAGTAATCTATTGCAAACACTTTGGGTGCTCAACGGACTGCTCTGTGTGTTGTAGATCTCCCTGCAGAGCAATGTTGAAGAACACAGCTATAATTCATTTACAAGTATTGATTACAATTGACTCATTAAGAAGGAAATCAATTCCTCTGAAGTATATAAATTGAAAAGTGAGAAACAAAAGTGACTGGAGGTAAAAAGTGTTTTGGAATTCGTGGAACACTTTCAATAATGGGTTCTGGAGATTGAAATTAAAATGTTTTGCACTAGAAAAAAGAATGCTTATTCTTAATGTTCATGATTCCTATACTTCTGGCAACTGCCTCTTTACTACAGATTCTGCATTTTTTTTTTAGTAAACAGGATTATTATACTTTGTACTCTGCAGTACCATTTCAACATATTTACAGTTCTATGACTGTCTCTCTCTTTTAAAAATCCTCATCAACTCTTACTTGTAAATATTTCTTAATCTGTTTTTACCCACAAGATTAAATGCAACACATCGGGAATATTTGTGATGTCTAAATTCAGCCATTCAGTAATCCCCTGCTCTATATTTCATATTCCATGTAAATGTATGATGTAATAAAGTGAAATATCATTACAATACCCTTCACTTAATTGTAAACTATTATTTGGAATTACTCTAAAACAGACAGGAAAGAAATTTCTAGTAAGAAATAATGTGAACCTTTTATTTTCAAGAGATATTTTCCATATTTGTTCAAGAATGAACTACTTCGATGTTTTGAGTACTTCGTTTCTATCTTTGTTTCTATATAGAAACACAGTTTATTTTACATATTTCAGAATAAAGAATCAAAGCACTTCAATATTAAGTAAAACACAAAATTAAACTATAAAATAAACAAGATGATTTGTTGCATCCTTAATTTTGACAAAAGCTTGCTTGTAAGAAAACAAAAGCACAGCATTTTGGGTTTCCAAGTTAAATTTGAAGCCTTAGCAAACTAAGACTTTCTAAGGAAAAATTCATCCTTATCATCTTATAATTGACATGCTTATCAGTGTAGTTTCTTCCAGTCCAATTAATTAGCCTCCAGTTCAATTAATTAACCTATGATGGTTCTGCCAGAAGTCATCTGGACTGTGGGGTGGTGCACAGAGGTTGCTCCTTCAGATCTAGCTGTAATGCTAAGGCCTAGTCATCTTCAAAAAGAAATTGAAAGAACTAGTTCTCTGTTTTTTAAGCCTGCTAGTGGAAATATAGTTTTGGTCCCCATCTGACTGACTGCTAAATATTTCTGGGTAACTATTGGAAAACACTTAATAGCTGTGGTGGGGGGATGGGACAACATATAGTAATGCAAAACTAGATTTTTCTTGGGATAGGCAGAAAGAATTAGAGATTTTATCCAGCATCAGTAGTCTTTAAAAGATTAAAATATCTTCAGAGTCACCCAGCAGACACCTGGCATACAAACCTTTACCCTTAGGGAGCCTTTTCCCAGGGGGGTGTAGACAAGCAATCAAAAGGAATTCCAAGAAACTGTGTGCCTGGAAAAAGAAGTACTGTTTAACATCCATTCTATGCAATAAGTTTTGAATTTTTGATTTATCACTAAAGTAAGTTGGTCACTCTCACAGCAGGATGAATGATACTTGCCCATAATACAAATGCAGTCCATATTTATAGTATTTAACTTCATCCCACTTTTCTTACTCAATTCGTCTAGGTATTTTATTTGACATTTTCATTCTCTTCTGTCAAGACAAGGCCTTCCAGTTTTGTGCCATTAGTAAATTTCATTTACACCATCTTGTGTGCCAAGATAGCTAATTAAATGACTTAAGATTTATTCCAGTAACATTCCTGCAGCCTGATACTCTTTTCTTTCAATACAACCAGTTGCTATGTCTGATTCATCCAGTTCCTTGAAATCTTACAGTTAATATGCCAATCAGTGTTTTATCCACAGCAGTTAATTTCTCCCTTGTGACTATTAAATATTTTTGGGTTACTGCTGCAGAAGACTGAAGAATCATCCATGGAAATGCTTTAGCAGAATCTGCCTTTCCCTAGTCATACACCAGACTGAGTAATTTGCATCAACTCTGATTTTTGTCATGAGCAATGGACTTCAAGTAAAACACAGTACAAGTCCACAGCTGCGTAATGTTCAGTTCATATATTTGAGAGAATATCTCCAGCAACTGCTGCCAAAGGAGCACAACAACATTTCAGTGGGTCAAATCCACGGGAGTAATTCTCTATTGCACCCATTATGTGTTTCCATTTACAGCTTTGCAAATATTTAAATGCTATCATTTTCCTGAAGACAGGCTTGTGCATTCACTTTGCAGTACTGTGAGAAATAAAGATCAGGGCCTCTCTGTCCAGAGACAAATGATTGATGGTAGTGGCCATAGAAATATTTCCCTTTTACACAGTAGACTTTAGACTAGAAGTGCAAGCTGCACAAACCTGCTGAGCCTAAATTATTAGAGACTGATTATTAATCTAAGGAATAACACTCCTTTCCCCTTGACCTCCCTTTACGTTTCTTTGTCACATTTTATCCAATGTCTGCCTAATGTGGAAATTGTGGAACAGGAATCCAACCTCTTTCACTTTTGACTAGCCCTACCAGCTGATTTTAGAGGCACATTTCTGTTTCTCTGTGTTCACAAACTCTTGCACCACATCATCATAATGTGGTCCCCTGTCTGATCTCCCACTCTGCCAGCATAGCCTGGTAGTTAGGATGCTTTCCTCCTTAAACTAGTGATTCTGAAAAAGCTTAGACAAAAGATAGATGTGCAGGTCAGTTCAGGTGCTCCTGCATGTGCTTGCATATCCAAGCCACCTAGAGAAACAGAGTGTGACTTTGTTAAGTAGTGATCTCCACATTACGCTATGAAAACTATACATTATTTACAGTATTACTCTTGCAACCACATAAGGTATAAGATCAAGACTAAACAATGAAGTGAGACTCCTACTCAGTTCTTCCTAACCTACACTGGACTTTCTTGACAAAGGATCAGAAGTGCAGTAGATACTTTAGTCCCTTTGCAAAGTGCAACCAGGATTTTCAACTTCAGTACTATATTTTCAAGAAGTAAAAATAAAATATATTATCTTAATATACTTTAAAACAGCGACCTGGAAACCTGGAGAAAATGGGACAGATTATTTCTTTTTTCTTATTTTTGGTTGCAAAATTTTTATCTACTTGGAACATTCTCATCTGCTGGATGAGACATTCAGAGTGCCCAGCAGGATATCCCCAGTGTAACTGTTGTAAAGACTTGACATAGGCAGTAACTGATCCTGAACTGAAATCTGTCAAAAATTCATTCATTATTTTTTTTTTCAGGACGATTGATATTTTTATTTTTGTTTTTAGCTTTCTCACTAGCTGATTTTTTTAATCATGTCTTTTATTTTAACTCAGTGTCTATTCCTGAGAATTATTAACCCTGAAGAGTCCATTGAAACAAAACAAAGAGAACTCTACACTCCACTTTTTCTTTAAGAAAAAAACATTTCATAAGCATACTCTAGAGTTGCTAGATTTTTTTATTTTTATACCATAGACCTTCATATTTCATATAAGCTACGTCCAGGATATAAAAGTATCAGTTCAGTAGATATCTTCCTTTCCTACTCTGAAGTCTGAATTCTTGCCTGTTTTTAAGTTACCAAAATGAAGACCCAAGAAAGATGGTTTGATGGCAGGTGAGGAGTGAGGCTGGATATCAGTTCCTCTTATTCCCACTAGTGGATCTTTTGTTAACTTTACGGGAAAAGAAAAAAAAAAAAAAAGTTGTTTAAGCTCCAGTGCATCTAATTAAAGTTCATTACAGGTAAAACTATAGGTGAAAACAAGAACTGACAGGTAGTGATGCACTAACCACAGATGAAAATGTGAAAAATAATGAGCACATTTTTTGCTACCTCTAGTTGGATGCTCAAAACAAAGCTGAAGTCACTGCACCCTGCAATTAGTCACCACAAGCATGAGTCAAACATCCCAGCCTCTTCCCTGAAGGACAGTGCTTCTGTTCAGGAATACTGGTAGCAAGAAATGAGTGTGCTCAGAGAAGTGACCCTGTGTCCTGGTTTTGTTAGAAACAAGTTTCTCTTTCAGTGAATTTTTCCTGTCAGCTAAAGCCTTCATATTAACTGCATTTTCCTGGAGAACCAGACACATGTTTTGGTAAAACCTAGCAATGGAATGCAAACTTATTGATAAGCATGGATGGACATCTCGTGAGAGGGGCGACGAGAAACGACTGACCAACTGTGTATAACATTCCATTCACGTGAATACTTTATATAAAATGGGAGATCACGAGGATCTCGTCCCTTTTCCCTTCTCTCTTGTTCTTATGGCTGACATTAGGAGAGGACCTTGCTAGTCGTCCCTGCGAACTGAGGCCTAGTGACAGACTGAATCCAGCTCTGGTTGGCTGTGGAGTCTAATCCAGGACTTTGGGTGCCGGCTCTGCAGTTGCTGAGACTTTCAAGATTGGTTTTGTATATTTTGTATTATTTTCTCTATTCTTACTAGTAGCATTAGTAAACTATCTTTAATTTTTCCAACTCTCTTCTCTCTGTCCTTCTTTTTTCCTCCCAATCGCCTCTCCTGAGTGGAAGGGGGGAGAGAGAGGGGCAAAAGGGGGAAATGGGGGGGAGAGGGGGTTAACAATACATCTGCCAGGGTTTTATTGTCACCCCGCAATCTTAACCCTCGACACCCTGAAATTTTGGATGTCAGTATACAGCACAATTTCTTGAAATGCATTTTGAAAGCCTATGAAAATTACCTCTACTATTGCAGTACCTACATACACACATCTCAAGGCAGACCGCCTCCATAAAGCACCTTCCAGCCAGCCCTCAGTGAGGCTTCAGTCTTCTGAGAGCAAAAAGTCTATTGGACTCTAATGAACTATTTTAGACATAGCACAGCAGATTAGTTTCCCTTCCGTACATCGTGTTTTATCATCAGTGTTTATTTAGCAAGTTCAATTTCTAGGTAGGTTTGAGAAAAGTTTTTGAAATTCTGTTCATATGGGAATTTGAAGACAGATTGCTAGACCTGCTTCTTATTTCTTCTGGTTTTGTAGTCAAATTGTAATTCACAGAGTGCTAAGCATCAAACAGTGAAATTCTAGTTTAAAGAGCAAGACCTTTAATTTTCCAAGTTCTCTTGGACATTCATTAGACATTTATATTGTTTTTTTAAATGAATGTAGAATTCTTGGCTTAAGATCCATGTAATAACTCAAAGGACAGGGAGTTTCAAGGAATAAACTTTTGAAGTTTCATTGCAGGTATAAAGCAATCAGAGAAATTACAGATATTAGACATGCAGATGATAGCTTTAATGCATATCGTGAAAATGGCAAAAAAAAAAAAAAAAAAAAAAAGTACCTGTGATATGGGAAACATAGCAGATCCCAAAACAAAACAGATTTCCAGAGTTGGAATTTAGGCTTATGCTACTTTGTCTGCTTTCATATCATCAACAAGTATCTTTGTTTAATTTGATGCAGTCACCAGTTCTCCACGCTAGCAATCAAAATTGCTTGAGACATGGATAGCTACATGAAGTAACATCAGAAAAACACAAGCTTATCAAGTATTTTAGACCTGAAAAGCCAGACAGGCTGTCATTTAATTCTAAAATTAACTTCGCTTTTCTGCATACTGTGTAGAGAGTTGGTAATATGGCTTAGTAAATTCCACTTTGAGACAAGGATTCTAAAAAATTGAACGTGGCAACACTTTGTGTTGAAGTAATTAGTGTTTGGTCTTGGATCTTTGTGATGGTCTTTCAACAACCAGGAAAAAAAATACTATTTTCTCTGTGCCGAGTCTGTATAGAATCAGAACTTTGAAATGCCCAATATTTGGTGTTAGCCATAAAACCACAATCAAGGCCTAAAAAAAACCCTAGAAGACACATTGTCACAATTGTGTGAAAGACCACTTCAGGCCAAAGATCATCACCAGAGATATGTTCTTTATTTCTAAGTCAAATTCCCTGTGCTCAAATAGCCATAAGAAGGACCCACTGAAGCAATAACTCCTATACAGCATGCAACTAAGAACCTGGAAGAATTGAACACCACTAAAAAGTAGAGAAGCAGCAACACAGGGGTTAAGCTGCAGCTTTAGTTGCAAGCTTCAGTATACCTCAAGGTGAGCACATTTTTCCATGGTCAAACATATCAAGAGCTGCTCACTGAGAAAATAAATGAGGTAACACCTTGGTCTGAATTATAAGCATGGCTAATGACAATCCTGAAAAGGTCTCTCTCATAGTTGTAATTAGCTCTAAACTCAACTGGAACCTTGTGGCATCTCGCAGACAATATTAAGAGATGCAGCCTCTAAACAGACTTCAGGCAAATGAAACAAAAGCACATAACAATGGGTTCATGAATTAATTTCAGGTTTCAGAAGTTTGCAGCATAGCAATTGAAGTCACAGCAACTATGGAGATCCTGTTATTTAACATTGGTTGAGGGTTTTTTCCTTCCTTTTTTTTAAAAAACAAAAACAAAAACATAAAAATAAAGTATTTTTTACCTTCGTTAACTACTTTTGAAGAAAATAAGCTAAGCTATGTCACTTTCAAGAACGCTGCTTTTACTACCCAGATTAAAACAGTCTGAATGTTACTTTGCTCTCTTTATAGTCTGCTTTATAGCTCCCCGGGTGAATTCATTACTGCACACCACTGAACTGTATCTGCATGTCATTAGGTGTAGTTTGGCTTTCCAGTCTCTAGAGGTCTCTGCATATCGCATTTTAGCTCAGTGACATCTCGGCAGGAACTGCATTTGGAAGGTGAGACTGAAGAACTGTACAAGAAAGGTCTGTTGGCACTAGGTCCGGCTCTGACAGTGCTGTCATGAGAATTTAGTTATAGTAATTTACAGAGGCCAAAGAGAGGGAGGGAAATTTATACCATAGCATTAGCTAACGCTAACATTGAGCAAGTAGGAACATTTTACATTTTGTCCTTAGAATTCAGAAAGTCCTAGCTCTCTTCGACTAGAAATGGTTGAATATGATGCTGTACGAGGATGGCTGCTAACCCCAGCTGTCAGATATATTACCAAGTATACTCTAATATTGGCCACATCAGGGTTGGATTCTTTTTTGTTTCCTTTCATGGTTTATTTTTTTTTTCCTCAAAAAATGATTTCTGATTTAAATAATTATGATTTAGCTAACCATAGAAGAACTTGTTTGCTATAATTTTAGTGTAGATGCAGTTTCTAGATAGATCACAACTGTTTTCCATCTCTACCTTTGCTCTCATCTCTTGTCTAGGAGTCTGCTTTCTGGCTCTAGAGTGTGTCTTACGTCATTGACTCTGTGCTATTATTTGTATCAATAATGTATAGAACATATAAAAATGTCTTCTATATATATAAGAAATAGATTCTGAAAATAATAATTTAAAAACTTCCAAGGCAGCTAAAAGGAAATTTGTTGCTTCCTTTACCTAAAGGGTCTCGATATCTCAAACCAACTTTACCTTCAAGAACTAATCAAGTCTTTGCCTATGAAAAGAAACAGGTAGGTAGGTAGGTAGATTAGATAGATTAGATAGATAAGTAGAGAGATAGACAAAGAAAGACACCTGCAACTACTCAAAAGAATTTCTGATTCTCAAGACCTTTTTCAGGCATTGTGGTCTTCAGTAACCACTCCACAGTATCGACACAAGTAACTTGGCAGAGCAGATAGTTGCTGAGGCAGACAACTTCAAAGAATAGCAGACAACAGCAAACCTAACTTTGCTGCAGACACAGCTTCTGCAAAGATAAAAAAGGAAGGTGGCATTTGATTTCATTATTTTTCATGTGTGTTGCCAAAACCATTACAAAGATAAGAAAAAATTAGGTGATCCGACTCCTGTATCTTAAACAATATTGCTGTCTGGACCCTAGTTCTACTCCTTGAGCTACATTCAGCAGGCTGACATATCTCAGGAAATGGTGTGTGCCTCTTTTCTTACAGTGCCTTTTGGTGCTAGGAGGCAAGAAATGGGGGTACAATGACAGACTGCAGAGGAAAGACAGATTTTTAAGTGGCTGTAGTTTTTTGCAGTTCTTTATGAATTAGTAATGTGCTTCCCACTTCTTGTGAATAGCAGGTAGTAAAGTAATACGGAAATAGGTGCTAGTTGGCAGTTTTTACAGAAGAAAGCAAGAGTTGTCCTGTTTCTGTCCTCAGAATCACATTTTCTCCATAATGATCCATAAGAATCTGCTAATCCTAGACATTCAAGACTTTATGATTTCCCCACATACAAAGTTTTCTTGAAGATACAGACTACAAGGTCTTCTAAGCCCCTTTCTCATCTGGCTAAAAATGCTATTCTTCAGGAATTCTGCACAAACATAAAGCCATGACATTTGCTTCTCAAAACTCATATTTTCTTAAGCAAACATGAACTTTCTGAGCCACAAAAAGTCTGCTTAAGTTTCACCCCATGGATTTTTCTTGTTTGGAATGTCAAAATAACCTATACACAACACTTAAACCACCATTTTATTCTGCCATGAAATTAAGTTGCCCGTTAACATGCCTTCAGAATGTACAGAACATTTAACATCTGAAGCTTTTTACTTTTCAAGATCAACTTTCACTAGAAAGTCCTCTGATAAACTGCTTTATCTTCTAAAACAGTAAGTAAACTTTTCTAGGCTTATCTTTAAATTTCTTTAATTGCCTTATCATGCTTTTCCGAGGAAGTGGTGAAAATGGCAGAAATTTATCTCAATGTACATCAAGTCAGCATTTTATAGTGTCAGAATACTATATTTATGCAGAAAATCATTCTTGTTGTTTGCTGAAAAAAAAAAAAAATCATAGTATTAATACAGTGTTCCTGAGTTCACAGAGTTATGCCAATTATAGGTATCTGAAAAACCCTGCCTTTAATGAATGTATGTATCTCATAAAAATCTTAAAGCTGGATGATAATAAATAATAATTTTGGTCATAACGTATTGAAGGCTGAAGAAACTAGTAATAAAGAGACTAAGTATTTTAAATGGAAGAGTTTATGTCCACTTTGTTATATAAATTCATGAAAATTAAAATACTAAAATGAAGAATTCTTAATTCTGTGTAAGGTGTCATGTAATAGTATGCACAGTATTTGCAACAATTTTAAAAGTAATCAATATTACTGCCTTTAGATTGTGTCAGGGTATTCATCTGTCCCGGTGTGCTCATACTGTGCAGTTTTTAAGGAATTCAATCCCCATTAAAGTGATTGTTCCAGCAAAGGTGTTGGCAGAAGAACCTAAAGTGTTGCATTGTATAAGATGATTTTATCATTTTTTATTCATGTGCAATCATTTCTTCTCATTGTGATAGATCCCATATATTGCCTCTCTTCTGTAAACATTCAATACCAAACATGAAAAGGAAGGAGTCAATAAAGCCATCATTAATGACAGTGGTTTTCTTCCCTAGTTGGAGAAAGTAAAATATTATTATGGATTTCCCAGTACAGAAGAAAAAGAAGATGCAACCATTCAGACTAGCAGAAAAAAATAACCCACAACCTACTAAAGGACTTAGGGAAGATGAAGCCTGGGAAGCAAAAGTTAAGGCTTTTGTGGTATAGTCTGAAAGGAAGAACCAGAGAGCTGAAGAGCAGACGTGAGACTCAATATGTAGAAAGTTAATCCACTAACATAGTTGTTCAATGGAAACAAACAAACAAACCCAACAACAACCTAATCCAATACACTCACCAGAAAATGGGTACATACTGTAGCAAAGGGGGTATGGAGCAAGGGCCAAGAATCACTTCAGTCAGTCTGTTCTATATATGGGACTAGCTGGCAATACAATAGCTGACATGCTTTAGTGGGTAATGGAGCAAGTTTACAAAAAAAAAAAAAAAAAAAAAAAAAAACCAGAAAGAAAGAAAATATGAAAAATGCAATATGCAAGATCTTGCTTCTAAAAGAAACATTTAAGGGTCAGAAGAATCAAGTAATGTTGCAATGAATTACTTAGTACTCAAAAAAATTCTAGCTTTTCTTTTAAAGACCATTCTTTTGAGAATCCCACAAAAAAATCTGTTGATGAAAACCAGGAGATGAAATAAATGACAGTAGTAACTGCCAGAATATAGAGGGTAGAAGCTTGGAATAGACAGATGAGGGCCAGAAAACCAACATACACAAAAGTAATTGTTGCTTGATAAAATGTGTCCTACAAAGATCATCTGGAAGTCTATGAGAAGTATGATGGTCTGCATTCCTCAGACAAATATTTGCACTCACATGACCACAAGAAAATTATATTTAAAGGAAAAAGAAAAAAAATAAGAATAGCACTTCGGGTCTTTGGGTTATGAAGTTGATTATGTAACTGTTTATACATATTGATAATCAAAAATATTCTTAAGCTCGGTAATCTTTTGTTCCACAAGCCTCCATATAAATGAATCACAGCATCAGAGAATAATAGGGATTGGAAGGGACCTCAAAAGATCATCCAGTCCAATTCCCCTGCTGGAACAGGATCACCTAGATGAGGTTACACAGAAACGTGTCCAGGCAGGTTTTGAATGTCTTCAGAGAAGGAGACTCCACAACCCCCCTGAGCAGCCTGGTTCAGTGTTCTGTCATCCTCACTGTGAAGAAGTTTCTTCTAATTTTTAAGTGGAATCTCTTACATTCCAGTTTGCACCCATTGCCCCTTGTCTTATCATTAGTTGTCACAGAGAAGAACCTGGCTCCATTCTCCTGACACTCACTCTATACATCTTTATCAACATTAATGAGGTCACCACTCAGTCTCTTCTCCAAGCTAAAGAAGCACAGCTCCCTCAGCCTTTCCTCATAAGGGAGATGCTCCACTCCCTTGATCATCTTTGTTGCCCTGCACTGCACTCTCTCCAGCAGTTCCCTGTCCTTCTTTAACTGAGGGGCTCAGAACTAGACACAATATTCCAGGTGTGGTCTCACCAGGGCAGAGTAGAGGGGAAGGAGAACCTCTCTCGACCTACTAACTACCCCCCTTCTAATACACCCTAGGATGCCATTGGCCTTCTTGGCCACAAGGGCACAGTACTGGCTCATGGTCCTCCTGCTGTCCACCAGGACTCCCAGGTCTCTTTCCTCTACACTACTCTTCAACAGGTCATTCCCCAACTTGTACTGGAACCTGGAGTTGTTCTTGCCCAGACGCAAGACTCTACACTTGCCCTTGATATATTTCATTAAATTTCTCTTCACCCAACTCTATAGCCTGTCCAGGTCTCGCTGGATGGCAGCACAGCCTCCTGGTGAGTCAGCCACTCCTCCCAGTTTTGTGTCATCAACAAGCTTGCTGACAGTGTACTCTATTCCCTCATCCAAGTCATTGATGAATATATTGAATAGTACTGGTCCCAGTACCGACCCTTGAGGCACTCCACTAGATACAGGCCTCCAACTAGACTCTGTCCCATTGACCACAGCTCTCTGGCTTCTTTCCTGATCTACTGATCTACTCCTGATCACTACTTGATCATCCAGACCACACTTCCTCAGATTAGCTGCGAGGATACTGTGGGAGACTGTGTCAAAGGTTTTACTGAAATCAAGATAGACCACATCCACTGCTCTGTCATCATCTATCCGCGTGGTTATGTCCTCATAAAAGACTATGAGGTTGGTCAAGCACGACTTCCCCTTGGTGAAGCCATGTTGGCTGCCCTAATGATCCTCTTATCCTTGATATGCCTCGAGATGGCACCAAGGATAAGTTTTTCCAACACATTTCCAGGGAGATAGGTGAGGCTGACTGGTCTATAATTACCCAGGTCCTCCTTCTTGGATGTTTTAATTAAGCACCAGGAATTTGTGTCACAAGACGGTTCAGGAGTTGGTAAGTTACTTAGTGTATGTTTAGTTTTGAAGTAGATTAATGCATTGTAAGCACTGTAAAGCTCTCCTGAAGAGAGATAAAATCATCTTTACCTAAAAAGATCCTTTGTCTGATTGAGTTTCTGATGTTTTTCTCATTTTACCTGGTATTTGCTCAATAGCTCCATAGTTACATTCCATGTTGTGAAATTCTGTCCCCTACTGCCAGCAACCAGGTTCTTCTTTGAAAATAATAAATAGCTCTTAGTTCTCACATTTTACAATGTCGTTATGTTGTTTGCTATTCTCAGCTTTTGACCAGAGGCTAAATTTAGAGATGAGGAACATCCTTTAGCTTGTATTGTGTGAACTACATTGCAAAATTTGTCTCAACTGTAACAAAGAACGTTTGAATTTATTTGTACATCCTGCTTAGTATTTAACAAGAGTATCTGATAAATTGCATTTCAGATTTCTCTCACACAGGTGGCAAGTATCTGCCCTCTTATAAACAATAAAACAAAATACATTAAAAATGTATCTTTGCAGCACTGATGTACTGTAGAACAGGCACGATCTCAAACTTCATCATTGAAATGTTTTGTGAATTCTTCACTTCTAGTGGTGGAGAAACACATTTCATGAACGTATTTCTCCTCACACTCAAAAAGATTTAATTTACAATAGAAAAAAAACTCTCTGATTTTTTCCACCTATAACGGGGTTTTCTCTAGAAAAATAGTGGCCCCAGCAATAGGAACCTCCTACCATTGGAGGGAGCCAGCAGCACTTGTTCAGAAATTCTCTTTCTAAAGTCTCTGGTTTGAAGTCAACTTTTTCAGCACTGCAGTAGTTGAATCGTATGCTGAAATGCTGCAGCACTCTCCACTTTTCATAATAAAAACGAATTTCAAAAAATAATGACCTATTCCTTAAGATACAGTCTAGCTACCCTTATTTTGAAGTATTAAAGAACATTCTTTAATCTTAGAGCAAGCTATGTTTGGTCTTGTTTTGAAGTTTTTATAATAATCAATAAGTTTACTTTACAAAGCTGTCATATATGCTTTTAATTTATTTAATACATTAAAACGGTGATAAATATGAAGTTGGGTTTTTTTTTAAAGTTTAAAAATAAAACCACCTTCTGTCTTAACATCTTATTTAACTCTACAGTTAGAGAGAATAGAATTAGGAAGAAAATAATATAGAAAAGTGTTGTATTGTATTTGTATTTGTAAGTGCCATTTTCCTTGTGCACCAAGGTGTTGCATGAATCAAGATTTTAGCTTTTGTAGTGTTATTCCAGAGACAGCAAAAAATATACAACAGCATTGGCTACACCTTCAAATAAAATACTGGGTTCTGGACTTTCACAGATAAGATCACTTGAGGACCCACAAAGCCCATATCCAACACCTAAAAATGTTTTCTTATTTTTTATTTAGATTATAATTTCACTTCCATTTAACCACCACATAGATAAACTAGGTCAGGAAAACCAGAAAGTCAACATTAAGAATCCACCAAAGCTTTGTTCTAAATAAAAATTGTTGAGTTAAACACTAGTCAGAACCAGAAAGGGAAAATAATTAATCCAGGTTGTATTCCAGCTTGGAAATATTTGTCCTCTATAACTCAAAATAATTGTGCATGCCTTTCATAGCATTCTTTTATTTTTAAAAATCTAGGCACAGAAGCCTAGATTATAGCCAGGCCTGTGCTTGCATGTAGAGAAATAAGGAAGACTAAAGCCTCTGTAAGATACCTTGGCATATTGAAAAGGCAGAAAAGTGTGGGAAATTGGTATGAAGTATTTACCCTCCCTTACTGTGGTCCCCTGAGGTACCTTTGGATGCTATGCCTATGACAATAGCCATGGTATTGCTGTGTCATAATTTCAGCATGATCTGAACTACCTTAATATATAGCTTCTTTCCCATCTCAGCAAGTTATCATTATAGCAACATTGTGAAGTCTCAGATGACTCAGACTGGGATTACCTCATCTCAAATCCCTCAGTTCTGGAAGGAGTCCTTTTTCTCCTTGCTGAATAGATCCACTAAAGTTCTGAGCTGGCTGCATCAGCTTCCCTGAAAATCAGACCAACACAGATACTATGCTTATTTTATTACTTGTGTGTTTTTATTTGTGTTTGGAGATTGAGAGGTATTCTAGTAACAACTGACATTTCTGTTTGCAATTGTTGGTGATCTCAGAATTATCAAGGTAATTCATAGTAAAGAACTTCACTGCAATCAAGTGACAACTATTATTTTGTAGTATTCCAGGCTTAATGGTGTAAACCAGATGTATTGTTTTCTTCTGTAAGACAACAGTATATTCTAAGAAGGTAAATTATTATTCATTGCACATAACTTGTCAGCTAAGTACCATGAGTCTTCTCACAGAAGACATCTATGAAAATAGACTATTCCTGTCCTTGTTGTATTTTGAGATACACAATATACAAACCACAAAAACACTCAAGAGTGTTTATAATATTGTCTCTGCTTTTCATTAGGTCTCACTATTTCAAAAATGTCCTGGTTTAAAGATGTAGCTTAAATAGGAAGATTTAGCAAAGGAAGTTCAAGACTGAATTTTTTCAGGGTCATATTCTTAGCATTCAACCCATCTGACTAATTTAAAAAGAAAATCTTAGTATCCATCCCAGTTTTGGCTGGGATAGAGTTATTAATAATTCGTTTCCCAGTAGATGGTATAGTACTGTGCTTTGAATTTAGCATGAGAATAATGTGGATAATACACTGATATTTTAGTTGTTACTAGACAGTGAAGGACTTTTCAGCTTCTCACACTGGCCTATCAATGAGAACACAGGGAGTGTACACAAGGTTGGGGGGAAACACCGCTGGGACACTTGACCCCAAATGACCAAAGGGATATTCCAGATCATACAACATCACAGTCACTATGTAAAGCTGGGGAAAAAAGAAGGTGGAGGGAACATTCAGAGTGATGGCACTTATCTTCCCAAGTAGCTGTTACATGTGGTGCAGCCCTGCTGTCCTGGATATGGCTGAACACCTGCCTAATGATGGGAAGGAGTGAATGAATTCCTTGTTTTGCTTTGCTTGCATGCACAGCTTTTGCTTTACCTGTTAATCTATCTCAACTCAGGAGTTTTCTCACTTTTACCCTACCAATTCTCTCCCCCATCACACGGGGGGAGGGCGAACAAGTGGCTAAGCGGTGTTTAGTTGCTGGCTGGTGTTAAACCACAAAAGTATAATGGGATAATTCAAGTTGGAAGGAACCTCAGGAGGTGTCTGCTCCAACCACCTGCTCACCGTAGGGTCACCTTTGAAGTCAGACCAGTCTGCTCTGAGTTTTATGTTGTGAAGCTCAAAATAAAAAGACTACCCTAGCTCTCTAGGCAGCCTGCTACACTGCTTGGCTGCACCCAAGGTGATAAATCTTTTCCTTCTGTCCTGAGAGCTTGTTGTTTCAGTTCTTGTCTGCAAGCAAAATGGGGGTATGTATCTATATCTGTACAGCTAAACGTTCAATGAAAATGCATAATGTCAATGTCAAAATTTGTCAGTTCTTATATTAAAAATATCAGCCTTCCATAGATTGCTACCTTCCTGAAATCTGCATGTGTGCAAACTGAGTTGGGTTTTGTTTCTTTGTTTGTTCTATAAAAAATGAAGAGATATTGAAACAAATATCGATACTGTAGCTTTGTAGTAAAATAGTTGTCGTCACTGGATTGTAAAGCAGTTTTGTGAAGCCTAGAATCATTAATGTTGACCTAATAAGCCCTTCACTTCCTCTGTGAAGCACTTGCTTCTCTGCTTCAAACTTGACTATAATACTGCAAATTCATGTGTATTCAATGTAGTGCTACAATTTCTTTTTTTTCCCAACACCACATATATGTGGCATAGATTATCAGATGAAGAATGAGAAACATTTGAAGGATTGTGAAATCTCAGGTCTCATAAGTTGTTCCAATGGGTTTCATTTTTCATATGAACATTTTAAGCTTTTCAAGTTAAGTAATATATGCACAATTAACTTAAAAGACACAATCATGATGAAGGAAAATACTATTCTATTGGCATTGCACACTATCACTCATGTTTTTCAAGAGGTTTCCTGAAACGTGCATCGTTCAGAGCTCCCACACATAGACCACCCTTTGGCCATGGTTCCTAGAAGACAGTTTCGCAAGTCGATCCCTTAGCTCTGCTTCCATCCACCTTGAAATGACGGAAGCCTGGCTCTACCTGCACTTTGGCTTCCAAAGATCCTTACAGTGAAGCTGGGAAGTATCCTTTGTTTAAAAGTAGGCTTACAAAGGATTCCAAAAGAAGGATTTTGGAACTTCAGTGTGGCATGCCTGGTACCACAGAATGACTCTAAATAGGGATATGCATCTGGTTATACACTGCCCAACACTGCCTACTCAAGAAGCTAAGAGCAGAAAAAGTATTTGTATGATCAACCACATCTTGCCAATTGAATATTAAATATATGTGTGTATAAAAATATATATATAAATGCAGTAAACTTAATAATACAATTAGACTACAGTACAGAAGTCAGACCTGTGTCAAAACTGCAGTGCACAAAAACTTTATTTTTAAAAAGAAAGTTGGTCCTTGGAGATACAAAGTGAAAAACATCAGATAATGCATTTGTTTTGAACAATTTTCCATTGTCCTAAAATGCTACTCTTACAATTTAGAATTTTATTATTGTCCTTTGATAATAAGTGATAGTTTTTGTAATAAGTAACAGTTCTCACTATTAACAGATAGATGCTCTCTGTTAATAGTAATATCTGTAGTTCTGGATGTTTTCAAGTATCCACAATAAATGACTAATGCTTTACTGGGACATCATAAGAAAGAACAGCATTTGCCATCACTGACTTCAACTGAGAGACACTTCTGAAGATAAAGTAACCAGATCCTCATTTGTGCATCTTGGAATAAGTGCAGAGGTTGTAAACTTGTCAGGAAAAATATAAAAGACCAAATGGTTCATTTCCACTGTTTCTGGTCAGGAGAGCTTTGATGCTTGCCAGAAGCAAATCTGTTCGCAATACCCCCACTTTATACTGGGAGCTTTCCTTCACACCATGTTCATTGTAGTTGTGCAAGACACTGCACACAGTTTCCCTGAGCTGTAATCTACCTTTCTGATAAATTTCATCCCCTAATGTCCTCCCCCTGAGACCAAGAACAATACAGGAGAAGCTTATATTTATTTAATTATTCTGTTCCTGGTTCCTTTCAGATCTCACACATGTCCAGAGCATCCTGTAATTCTTAACTATAATCATGTTGATCAGTTAAATATGTATTTTACACAAGTGCTAATCTGTGAAGATGATATAAAAAAACTAATATCACTGGACTCCAACCAGATCTGAGTTTTAACTTGGATAGATGGTATGTAAAGTACTACTAAATTTAAACACAAGCCTTCAGGTTGGTCTCATACTTGACTATGAAACATTATATTTTTATCTATTTTGAATTAAATTTCCCTTGCCAAATAGGAGGAATGGATTAAATTGCTGCAGAGCCTCCAGGAAAAGAGACTTTGCCTGCAGAATAAGCATTTCTTTTTCTAATAATTTATATCTGCAAATGTCATAGCCTCGGAGATATAACAGTATCCTGCCACAAAATATTGCGAAACTGTAGGCATACTTGATTGTGAGTTACTAATGATAACTAGGAAAAAAAGGTTTTATTATTCTATATGATATTTAGAGTGTGGAACAATGATCACCGCAGGTGAGCCTGTGCCCCACACACCTGCTGTACAAAGAATCATGCAAAGCAGAAAAAGAATTGGTTTTGGGCTCTGTTGTTCCGATTTTTTTTTTTTTTTCTTTTTTTGGGGGGGTAGTTCTGGGCTATGAACTACCAGGCTATGAACTAAAATCCTCCACAAAATGCACATAAGACCACTTGCAAGCTAATTTTCACTGTGCTGAAATTATGTAGTTATGTACCTTGACTTTTCTCTTATGCTGTTTTGTTCATATGGCACTTGAAAAGATCATAGAAGGCACTCCATAAGAATTTTGCAAAACTATGAGAATCTTCAGGATAAAGACCTGTGGTTTCTACAGCAGAATCCACTTTCTGAACGAATCTTGGTCCAGGACTACATATCGATCTTTGAAATCTGAAAGGCTGCTAACTACAGCTGCAAAGAAAAAGGGTAAAACATTGCTCTCATGTGATCAGTAACTACTCTCAATGACTGATATGAATGACTCAGTATCTCTGTGTAGTATCTTGATAGCTTGAGTAACATCAAT
This sequence comes from Nesoenas mayeri, assembly GCF_963082525.1. Taxonomy (NCBI): domain Eukaryota; kingdom Metazoa; phylum Chordata; class Aves; order Columbiformes; family Columbidae; genus Nesoenas; species Nesoenas mayeri. Next base: position 17,944,165 of record NC_137540.1, read on the forward strand.
TTTTTTTTTTTTTTTCTTTTTTTAAGTCCTAGATTAACTTTTAATCAAGATAGGGAAAGGCTGGCCTGTTTTTGTTTGGTTTTTTTTTGTTTGTTTGGGGCTATTGTTCTATGTATACGATAAAGCACATTTTCTGTTTGGTGAGATAACTACTAAAGCTATGTTGGAGTGAAATCATCATTACATATTTATCTAATTTTCTGAAAAATTTACAGTCAGAATTATAATATCTCTCTAAAAAGGATTACTTTCACAATCTAATGCCTGTGCTAATTTAGACTATAAGTTTTTGTTTCACTTCACAACATGTTTCTTGTTGTTTTCAAGAGAGGTAATAAGAAAGACTGAAACAAAAGACATGACTGTGAAAGACTAAAAAAGCTGCAGACGACTTATCTGGAAAAGAAACAAGAAAACCTACCTAATTCCAATGAGTAAGGTTGCATATACAGATATGGTCTTGCCTAAATTACCCAAGAAACAATTGAGGTAAACATTGATTTCTAAAGTGCTGTGTGGCTTTTGAATGTATATAGCCTCACATCAAACATAGCCTGATATATCTTTGAGAGGTCTCTTGGATGCCTTTGAGGGGATGCACCTTATAAACGTGAACTACTCTGTCAAAATTTAAAAATGACCATTTCAGGTGCAGACTGATATCTACAAGCTATCTTACAAGCACACGTCTGTCTGTGCTGCACTCAGTTCTTCCTACTTCATAGTATACTCAGACGTTTTCAGAAAAAGTCTTACTTTTGTATTTTCTCATTTTCTTGAAAAAACAAGCAAGCAAAAAAAAAAAAAAACCACATACAAAAATACACACACAAGAAAACAAGCAAATACACAACCCAAAACAAGAAGAAAATAAAATAAAGCATTACGTCAAAAATATACCGACATATTACTGATAATCATTGTTCATTGTTTCTCATTAACCAACTCCTAAAGATTGTAAGACTGATTAGATAAAGTTTCCAAGATTTTGGAGATAGAGGAAAGAATATTCAATAATTTCTTACTAGACTGAGTGTGGGAAACTGCAGCAGGTCTGTGGAATCCTTGACAGAAAATATGAGAGTAGAGATCAGCCTTGAAGATATTAAGATTTACCCTTGAGAAGGATGGGAGTAAAGGAGTATCCAAAGGTATGGAGTTGTACCCGTGAGAGAGAAGGGGATAGAAGAATAACATGGATGATAGCAAAATTAACCAAAGAGATGCTAGTGCTGTAACTTGTAACCAATAGTGAAAAGACACATGAACTGGTAGAATTGTATAAAAATGCACTTGTAGCAATAAATGGTACCCTATTACTTCAGTCTTGAAGGAACTTGGTCCATGTCGTTTGTCCGTCTCAACCACAACAACTGAGAAAAAATTACAGATTTTTAAAATTTGCTTTGTACTACAATAATGCAAAAGCTTATTTAGACTGAGAAAATTGCTTTCAGTAATTCACTAATGGAAATATTGGGTTAAAAAGCAACCATGATTAACATTTTGAGGAGGCAGGCGAGCACTTCTGAAAGACTCATCAGGTTCTCACTCATCAGGTAAACCCTCTTGAAAGAACTCAATATTCTAGAGATTCAGCACGGTGACATGTAGTGCTACCACATGTCACATGCCAGGCTGCACTGAGCTCAGCCTTCTTCCTTGTGCCACGGGAGGAGGCACACCTACCAATCATGTCAGTTATTAGATTCCAAAGCAGTCAACTCTCTTTGAGATCAAGAACCTGTTTACAACAACTTTGCCCACTGCAGACAGCCAATGTAACTTCCAGCTATCCTGAGATATTAAAGATAGTGGTAACTGTAACATGAAGATCCATTTAGCCTCACGTGTAGTCCTGAACCCCTGGGTCTCAGGTGGATGTCCAACACCCTAATATAGACAGTCTATATTCAGATATTTTGCTCCTTGCACCCCCCGCTACCCTGAGTCTAATAGTTTAGAGCTGTGTATAGTGAAGAAAACTGCTTTAAAGTCCAATGTGTCTGGTTTTCTAACAGTACATGATATTTGAAGACATTTTTAAAATGTTAATGAAATCTTAATGTTTGCTATTCTTTTAAAAGCCAGTACAACTATCAATGAAGGAAATATTAGCGAGCTTAAGACCAATTGCTATAATCTATTCCTTGAATATTACATGACAACACACTATGGTTATATGAAGGCATACAAGCTGTGGGCAAATAGTTTCTTTAATAATTTAAAGATTTTTCAAATTACTATATCCATGTGTTGCCTCTGAGTAAATAAATTTTAAAAAGTAAGACAATGAAAACACACTTAACTTATAATGTTATTTCCCAGACTGAATCTCTCTTTTGAACCAACCCATCCAATGAAAAAAAGACATTTAATCAAGGGTGATTTTTTTGTCAAATTATTACTTTCCCTCAAGACTTATTTAATTTTAATTATGTAATAATGTGCTTAATAACAAGAACTGTGTTTTAATGAAAATCTTTTCAGAAAAAAAGGCTTTAAGGGGATCTTTGAGTTCTTTTTAATACCAAATATAGATATAGCATGTAATACAGTTGTACTTTGTAGCCCTTAGCAAAAGAATCTGTTACTACACTGCTTCTCATCTGCTTTCCATAAAATAATCTTGCATTTAAAATATTCACATTATCGTGCTTGTAAGAATTCTCTTATGCAGCTAAATAAAAATGGTGGTGTTGTATTACATGTAACCAAGAAGTTCCAAGTGCATTTTACTTGTTACTTCTCATGCTGTCCAATACCTTCTCCCTCTCTCCCCACACATATGTCACAGTTATTTTCCATGAAGTGTAAGAATCTCTGTTGTTACAAAGCATTAACAGAAAAACTCTTAGAAAGACTCCACTTGAAGGTATTATAGTACTAAGTGGCTTAGGTATTTGGATTCTACGGTAATGGAGCAGGCTCAGAACCTGAAAAGAATAGGAGAGAATGCTTAATGCATCTTACATATCGGGGAGATGCAGGGGGCGAGGCTGACAACTTACCTCAGCTGCAATTGTAAAAGCTACACAGGAAGAATCTTTCCACACCACAGCATCATTGCTGGAAAATCAAGCAGCTGAGGTCAGGGTTTGGTGGAACACAAAGGGACACAGAATCAGTGTCACTTTCCATCATGCTCTGAAACTGGACATAAAGAGAGGAGACGAGCTGGAGGGTGTGACACTGGATGACATAGAGTTACGCTCTGCAGCTTATGCAGATGGCCTCTCACAAGACATGCTGGAATGAAAGATGATACTCTGCTACCTTACAAGTTTGGTGTAGTCCACTTATGAAAACTGCCATGAAGAGGGAGCACTTGTAACTGAGCTAAGAGACAATACATGTGTACTGAAAAGCAACAGTGGAGGAGCTGAGAACAAGTCAATTTTCATGTGTGTTTAAGAAACTTGATCAGTGTTGACAGTTCTATCAGGATGAGATAAAAAGGAGATAAGCCTCAGGGACAACCATACACAGAGAAGAGGGGAAAAAAAAAAAAAAAAAGAAAAAAAAAAGGATGAAGTAACGAACTGATAAACATATTAAGTTTAGTACCAAAGTACAACATTATCAAATTATCAAAATACATACTAGCTCTTCCCTTCTTCCCCTTCTTGCTTTCCACATTCTGTAATGCCAAGTATGTTTAAAAAAAAATAACAAAAAAACAAACAAACAAGAAAATATCAAAAAAGTAGAGGTAAAATTAGATAACATACATAGCAATTTTTTCCTGTGGTTGGATGTTTTCTATTCCTTCTCCTCACACTGTTAAAAACAAATAAAATCCCACCCAAAACAACCAGGACATGTATCTACTGCTTCCAACAGCACAGCTAAAGTCTAGAAAACTTATATATGGATTACTTCTCAACACGTAAGTAAGTGCGGATGGAAGATAACATAACTCCATCGCAAGAACATGCAGTCAAAGCATTTAACCCCTCTGACAAAGAATTCTCTAAAAGAGTACATCCAATGTCTACATTTCCACAATATTTGTATACATCCCTTAAACCTGGAAGGTTAAGAATTAAGTTTAGTGAAAATGATCAGAAACCTCAATTTATGTATAAGGCAGATGCATTTATACGATTGAGTGGTGGACGTGGTCTACCTGACTTCAGTAAAGCATTTGACACAGTCTCCCACAGCATCCTCACAGCTAAACTGAGGGAGTGCGGTCTGGACAATTGGGTAGTGAGGTGGACTGTGAACTGGCTGAAGGAAAGAATCCAGAGAGTTGTGGTTAGTGGGGCAGAGTCTAGTTGGAGGCCTGTGTCTAGTGGAGTGCCTCAAGGGTCAGTACTGGAACCAGTACTATTCAATATATTCATCAGTGACATGGATGAGGGAACAGAGTGTACTATCAGCAGGTTTGTTGATGACACCAAGCTGGGAGGAGTGGCTGACACACCAGAAGGCTGTGCTGTCATCCAGCGAGACCTAGACAGGCCAGAGAGTTGGGCGAGGAGAAATTTAATGAAATATAACAAAGACAAGCGTAGAGTCTTGCATCTGGGTAGGAACAACCCCAGGTTTCAATATAAGTTGGGGAATGACCTGTTGTAGAGCAGTGTAGGGAAAAGGGACCTGAGGGTCCTGGTGGACCATGAGCCAGCACTGTGCCCTTGTGGCCAAGAAGACCAATGGCATCCTGGGGTGTATTAGAAGGGGAGTGGTTAGTAAGTCAAGAGAGGTTCTTCTTCCTCTCTACTCTGCCCTGGTGAGACCACACCTGGAATATTGTGTCCAGTTCTGGGCCCCTCAGTTCAAGAAGGACAGGGAACTGCTGGAGAGAGTCCAGTCCAGGGCAACAAAGATGATTAAGGGAGTGGAGCATCTCCCTTATGAGGAAAGGCTGAGGGAGCTGTGCCTCTTTAGTTTGGAGAAGAGGAGGCTGAGTGGTGACCTCATTAATGTTGATAAATATGTAAAGGGTGAGTGTCAGGAGGATGGAGCCAGGCTCTTCTCAGTGACAACAAATAGTAGGACAAGGGGTAATGGGTTCAAACTGGAACACAAGAGTTTCCACTTAAATTTGAGAAGAAACTTCTTCTCAGTGAGGGTGGCAGAGCACTGGACGGGGCTGCCCAGGGAGGTTGTGGAGTCTCCCACTCTGGAGACATTCAAAACCCGCCTGGACACATTCCTGTGTAGCCTCAACTAGGTGTTCCTGCTCCAACAGGGGGATTGGACTAGATGATGTTCTGAGGTCCTTTCCAATCCCTAATGCTCTGTGATTCTGTGTGAAAGTACAGGTCCTGGCTTCTGCTCTTCTGTATCTTTTCAACGTCCCTTCCTTGGATGTCTCATTCTGTCCATCTTGATTCCTAGCCTCAAGTCACTTACGTCTCTTGCACAGACCTTGTCAGTTGCCAGCCTGGACACAATAGCAGTTATAATAATTAATAAATTACCTGTTCTTCTAACTTACTTTAAATGAATCAGACAAGAGAAAATATTTGCCTGAAGGAGAACACTGTGCTTCAAAAGTTGTAATTCTGAAGTACATATAGAACAGAGTTTACTTATGACAATGCAGACTTTCCAATGTAGTAGGTTTTCATATTATTTGAGATAATACATCAGTGGCAAATTGACTGTTTACTTGTCAACAACAACTTTGATGTAAGTTGTACACCTCCTACCTGTGACAACATGACAGACATCTTTTCAAAAGCCATGTGATTCAGAAAATTTGCCATTCGATGTGATTTAACAATAAGTGCAGACCCCTTCCCAGCTAACACTAATATGGCAACTGATCCCCAGGGTCCATTCCTGTAAATATGTACTTAACCCTGTCACAATTGGCCTTTGACAAGGATTGCGGTGTTTCAGATCTATAATATTTTAATATTGTTTTCACATTATTATTTACTTGGTATTTCATTGGCTTGAAACTGTGGTATGTTGACACTAAATACCTTCGCATACATACATACAATAGGAATCCAGCTGTAATGTCTGAAGAGGTATTGCTGTCAGCCACAATTGCCCTGAAATACATTCTTCTTTTCCCCAATCCCAATGGTTCCAAGGGGATGCATACATAAAAGTCTTGTATACTTTAAACATTATGTGTCAAAGTGTTTCACATATTTAAACTCTTGGTTTATTTTGAAAACATGAAATGTAGACATCTAAAATATAGATATGGGAAAAAATAGAATATAAATGCTTTTTTATAGAAAAATCTATAGAACTATTGTGTTGAATATTTCCATTATATCAGCTCAAGACTTCTGTAGACTTTCTCTGCTTGTCTTCATTCCTTGATGGAAAATCCCTGCCAGCAGATACTTAAATGCCATACAGTATCCAATTTGAAATGTTATCAGTAAGGAACAGTGCAGCCAATGCTGAATTATTTCATCTTTACTATCAAGATACCAGATGGTACTATCATGCACTATGGACTTAAATTATACAGGCCAGTTGAATGTCATATTTTCCATCTGCAATATGCCCCTTGTGACTGTACTACCATTTTGGTTTTGTTTGCCCTATTTCTGCATGTTCTGGCGCATTACATTAAAAATCACAATTACTGTGTATCAGTTCCCTATGTCCATCTCTGACATTGTTCTCTGACAATTCTCTGCTAAATAAATAATTCACGTATGCATTCTGCAAATTTGATATCAAACTAGAGAGATGAAGGAAATCAGATTCCTCTTTTTTCCCAATATCTAAATACACACTATTATGCATGAGGTGTCTGATATAAGGATAACCTCAAAAATACTTAAGCAAAACATAACTTGCAGTGCAGGTAAACTTTCTGGTTTTAAAGAAGCATCTGTACATAACTCTACATTGTTCAACTTTGTAACTTCTGTAATCATAAAAGCTACATGCACCAATGTAAGCCTAATTTGTGGTATATTTAACATTTATTAGAGCTTTTATCTAGGAACTTCCTGTAGTTTATGTAGTTACACCGAAAATATTATTGTATAATGCCCAATAATTTTTTAAGGTATATTTACAAAAATGTGATAAGAATAAGAGGCAGAATTGTGGGTTAGTACTTAAGGTTTTTCAGAACAGCAAAATTAAAAATATTTAGACTTCTAAATAAAACAGGAATTATGAAGTGAAAAATGTATCAAACCATGTAGCCATGAATCAAGCTCATATCAGACTAATCTCCCCACAGCTTGTCTCCAAGCACATGGCTTGGCATGGCCATTTGTTGTATATTGATAAGATCATGGCTGAAAACATTGTGGTGCAACTAGTTCATCCAGCCACAGGAGATGACATGACATGTAGGGGGAACTGCAATTTACATATCAACGACGAGCTAACGAGCCACAGCCCAGGCTAGCTGGCTGATACTGGAGGTGGGGGATGAGCTGAAGGGCACATAGCTCCATCTTCTGATAAGCCCAGCTTGGCACACAAAGGGGAAAAGCTGAGACCCCTTAACATGGCCCAGGACTTGTCGGAACTTGTTGATCTTTCACAATCACCGCTTCCCCCAGGCTTTCCTCTACTCTGACAGCTATAAAAAAGCTCACCTAAAACAGTACTACTAAGGAATCCACCACCTTGAGGACCCTCAGCCCACCAGCCTCACCAAAGGGAACCCACCATCCTGAAGACCTTGAGCCCACCAACCTCAGTGTGGGAACTACACCAGACATTGAAGGATGCTGCGCTTCTGAACTACAAACCCCAGCATCCTTGCCACGAGACACCAGAGGCCATATATCATCGTACAAGTCTTGTCATCCACGCTGTGGAGCCGTAAGAGTGACTGGATGCCTCACCCTTTTCTTACTTCCTTTCTCTCTGTTCTTTCCTTCTCTCCTTTTTTCTATATCCCTATTTCTTTGTCTCTCCTTCAGTGATATATTACTCTATTTCTCTCTCTCTTATACCTTAGTTTTCCTTCCCTCTCTACCACTCTCCTTCTCTCTTTTCCTTTTGAACTTATAAGAGTAACACTATCTTAAGCTCTGCTTGTTAAGTCTTGTATTATAGCTACTAATGGTTGCCAATACATCACCCGTAGTAGGACTTTTGCTTTTAATGTATTGAAAAGTTCTGTGATATCATAAAATACTTCTGCCAAGCCACTATTCACTGTAACTAGTATTCCAACACATACTTTTAGTAAGTCTCATAATTAATTTGGACCTCTGGTGTGATTGTCTGTCATTTACTTCACATAACCGTGCAGAATTAACCCAGAGTTAACTCACATCTGGTCTCATCTGTTGAGTCAGGGCGCGTGCCACATTCAGAGTTAACTCATCCCTCATCCCATCTGTTGGGACAGGACACCATTCTGTCCCTCTGGTTGGTTTGCTGTATATTTCAATTCCCTCTAGTGCACACTACACAAGGCTCAGTCCTACGCTATAGGTCTTCATTTGCATTTTTCATAAAAACAGCTTTCCACAAGTTTACCTTATTACCACATCCAACACTGCACCAGTTTTACTTATGGCATATAACTACATATGACCATCACTATATAATTGCTGAAACAAGGCCCAGCCAGAGCGTTTTTTGCAAAACAAATAACAGAAAACGTTACTCTTAAAAATGCTTTGTATCTGTATGTAATTATATATCCAATATGTGAAATGAATGAATGTATATATCTTAAAATATTCCTAGATAAGGGATTTATTTGGAACTGAGTGGCAGCAGTTTTAAAAAATAATAAAAGACAAAGAATTGAAAAATCTGTTTCCACTGTAGAGCCTGTACAGTTCTAATGTCTCACATTTTCACTGAATTTAGAACTACTGCCAGTTCATCACTCAGCAAAAGGACCAGAAAGTAATCACGACATGCCTTGTACTGATGAATTTTATTCCAAACTCAACCACAATACCAGACTACCACATTACATACCAACATTCACGGACAGAAATGATGTCATTACATGATATCATTCTCCATGTATCTAGCACAAAATTACCATACACTTCTTCTAAAAACTGAAGAGCTAGTAAAGCACTACCATCTATTTAGAGCAAAAGATTTGTTGTAGCCTTGTGAAAATCCCCTTAGAGCACAATAATTGTGTAGTAGGGCTCTTGTACTCTACTAGGATAGATAATATTGGAGATAATATAGAGGCAAGAAAGAGGATTTGGACATCTGTAGGTGGGTCAACCTCACCTTAGTCCCCTGGACATTTACACGGCAAGTGTCCTGGAAGTAATTTCCAAGCACATGCAGGACAAAATTACAGTTCAAAACAGCTAACCTAGATTTACTAAGGTCATGTGTTGCCTGACTGCTGTGATGAGACAAGCGGTTTTGTGAATAAGGGGTAAACAACATATATTGTTTACCATGACAGTAGTAAGGCCACTAACACTGTCTTCCGTGCTATCCTTATAGCCAAATCAGTGAGACATGGATGATCTGGATGTTGAAGAAGTTATGAAGGAAATAAATTAATAAAAAAAACCCTAAACAACCAGCACCAAAAAAAAAAAAAAAAAAAGCAGTAACTAGCTGTTAGGTGAGTATCTTTTGGAGAAAATGATTTCTCTACATGGAGTTGCATTGGCCCCCGGTTTAGGCAATATGCTTCAACGCAATGAAATCATACCTGCCGCCTCAGGAACAAATACAGGTGTCCTGTCATTGCTTTCTCACTCAGCCTCAGTTCTGCCTGTTTCTAATATTTTGTTAATATAGGAAGACTCATCTATAAAATGTACTTTTACAAAGTGTATTTGTATTTTAATGTGTTATGCAAAATGTACTGTTGCATTTTTTTGAACACTGCTAAACAAAATGCATAATCATCACACAAAAAAATCTCGATTCAAGAAATACTTAAGTCATGATTCCTTTCCTAGATACTTTCCTAGATGATCAACTATTGAAATGTTGAAGTCTTCAGCTTAAATATACACCTTAAAATTAACAACTTACATGAAATAACACCATCCAAATACTTCTGACTAGCCTCCTAGACAGTTAAGTATGTGATATTGTCAAAGAGAAGCATCTGAAATTTCAACTACTGAAAAATTCTAGTTGCTTTTTAAAGAACTCAGAGTCACAAACTTAAATAGAGAAATCAGTCTGTAATAACAAAAACCAAACTTAAAAAAAAGAATTAGTTAAATTAGCAAAGTATACCACTTATATACCTTATAAACCTTATACTTGTTTAGTTAACAAAATGCTCAACCTCATTCACAAGTTACTACATGCAATAAGCCATTTTGAAAAGCAGCTTTGGTGAACGATATATATTGCTCAATCAGAAAGCTATGAAACCAAATCATAAAGCTGTAGGAAACAAACTAGTTAAGTAGAAAGTTCTACTACAGAAAAGGAAAATAAACTTCTTTGGCTAAAAGCAGGTTAACATGTGATATCTTTCCTTTAAAATAACATTTGATATTTCTTTCCACATTTTCAAAGTTCCACCACCAAGAAAAATAGTAAAAATAGACTTGATTATTAAACCAAATAAAAGAAAACTGGAGTGTGTACTACAACCTGATGTTATGAAGTCTTATTCTCTGATGTTCTTTCTTAGGCTGTCCTGAATGAAATTGCTGGCTGGTCTTTCAAATTTAGTGTAAGTAAAAAGGGTGGATACCAGCTAAAGAGGCCTCTTTAAAACCACTCTTCTCAGGTCTCATTGATAAGCTCTAATCAAGGTGATCTGAAAATACTGTGCTTTTTATTCCTGAACTGCAGAAAAGGAAAAGAAAAAAAACCCACACACAAGATAGTCTGCCCTTGCACAAGGTTAACTTGCAAGAGAGCACAATGCTTATTAACTAAATGTAAAAACTATAATTTGGCAGACAAATACATAAACATGTTCTAAAGTGGTCTTATATTGCATTCTGGCATGCCTAAATTGACTAGCAAGTCAATATTTGCTATATAGCAAATATAGCAACGTAGAGATTAAACAGAACTGGCTTCGATACTGAGCCCTGGGGAACACAACTCGTGACCAGACGCCGCAAATATAGTCTATATAGCTGTGAACCACTCAAAGTGTGTGCATGCCCAGACACACAAGTAAGGAAAATGAGGAGAGGAGCAGTGGATAACTTGGTCCATAAAAATAAACAGAAAAATCAGCTTCCTTTCTTTGACTGATCATAGAACCTGACCTTATTGGGCAAGACTTTTCCTCACCAAAACATTTATTTCTCAATATAAAAAAATAACTGTTACTACTCTTTTTTAGTTGTGATCTGGTTTCAAATTCATGAATACTTAACTAGCTATAAATAGGGTTAATAACCGACTGTAATATTTTTGCCTTGAGTGTCAAAATTCTAAGCTTTTCCTGTGTGTTTACTGTAAGACAAAAATTCCTATGAAATGAATTATAAGTTACACGAGAGTTATCCACTACTGTATACTTTTATGTCATTCCACATTTCTCAATAAATAACAGTTGTATGCATTATTTACCAAGAATATGGCCACTAAATTGCTCAAAAACAAAGGCATTCAGCTGTTAATTAAGGTAGAGGTATGAACATGCATGAATGTTAATGAAGCATTGGTTCATGTTTTGGGTTATACTTCCGCCATGCTTGACAAAAATTGGAAACCCTATTTTATATCTGATGGAAGAATTTTAACCCAGGCCTCCTGTGATCTGGAATCATGTCCTCTTAACATTCATACTCATTTTGTTTGTAACAACTGCAATTTATGACTCCACTAGATAATATTCCAAAGCATACCAGGACCCTGGTCTGTAAATCCCTTAATGTAACTTGACTGCTACTTTCTGTTATGAAAGATTAGTCTGTTTCCTGGAAAAGCTTTAAGAACTCTGCTGATGGAAGCAAGTTGTGGCGGCTGGGAATGCCTTCAGGCTACAGAAATAACTTGATGTCATCTGCAAACTTACAGAGGATGCACTTGATCCCCTTGTACTGATCAATGATAAAGAGATTAAACAGAACTGGCTCCAATACTGAGCCCTGGGGAACACACCAACTGGATTTGGCTCCGTTCACCACAACTCATCGGGCCTGGCCACCCAACCAGTTCTTTACCCAGTGAAGAGTACACTCATCCAGGCCATGAGCTGTCAGCTTCTCCAGGAGAATGCTGTGGGAAATGTATCAAAGGCTTTACTGAAATCTAGGTATACAACATCCACAGCTTTTTCATCATCCACTAAGTGTGTCACCTTAGAGACCTTAGGATATCAGGTTGGTCAGTCAGGACCTGCCTTTCATAAACCCTTGCTGACTGGGCCTGATTGCCTGGATGTCCTGTACGTGTTGTGCGATGGCACTCAAGGTGATCTGCTTCATAGTCTTCCCTGGCACTGAGGTCAGGCTGACAGTCCTGTAATTCCCCAAATCCTGCTTCTGGCCCTTCATGTAGACGTGCCTCACATGTGCCCAATTTGCATCAACTGGGACCTCCCCAGTTAGCCAGGACTACTGCTAAATGATGGAAAGTGGCTTGGTGAACACTTCTGTCAGCTCCCTCACTATCTCCCTCATTTTACAATCCAATTAATCTTTTGACTTTTGCTGGTGATGGTGGCACGTATTAGATACCAAGAGCAAGTAAGCTATCTATGAACTCAGCCACATAATTTTTCCATTTGTATTTGAAGCTACCTTCTAAGTTTGGTGCTGTCTTTTATGGCACAGTAGATCATATTTGATATGGAAACCATGGACAGAAAGAGGGGTTAGAAATCAAAACATCAGATTGAGGATTAGTCTCATACAATGTGGTATAATCTTCTGGTGAGCAGAAAGAGACTAAATGAAAGAATCAACAAGTTTTTCCAGTTTCAAATATCCCTGGTAATCTGTATTTCACCATTGACTATAAAAACTTCCTTAAAATGCCCATGCAAATCTGCCAATTCACTCTGGTTTAGCTCTGTTTAGTTACTTTCCACAATAACTGCTGCTAGCTCTGTTCAGTCAGCTGAACTCTCTTTGCCCCTTCTGTATTTTATGCAGAACCACATCAGCCAGAACAGGAAACAAATAAGCATTTAATCCAGAGACTGATGTATCAAGTGAATGTGAGCCAGCAATAAGCTCTTGTGACAGAAAAAGCTGTTTGTCTATCTGCTCAATTATGGCTTTCAGTGCTTCTTTTGAACAGCACTGAAGTTTCTTTAGATACGTGTTTCTGTTTGTGTGACCATAAAAAGGCAAGCAAGAAAGGGTATTATAGTCCTTGAAATACCAAAGCAGTTTATATCAAGTCAAAGTACATTTGTTTGTACAAAATATGTTTGACAATATTATGAAGTTTCTAAATCAACTTAGTTAGCTAGGATCAGAATAATGATTTTTTCTTTCTATTTTTTTTCTGGGTTTTTTTTGTTTGTTTGGTTTTGGTTTTTTTTTAGTTTCAGACAGATGTGTTACTCCTTTAAGATAAAATTATGAACTATTAATATAATTTCATAATATCAGCTTAGGTGGGTTGGAACATCTAATTCTCATTTCAGTACTGTCATCTCTCTCTACAACTCACGTATAGACAAGTCCACAGACTATGTCTTCTTGGGTAACATTCTACAGATTTCTGTAGAGTAGGATTTGACACTTTTTATTTACTGCATAATCTCCTATGGAATCTAATAACAAGCATTCTCTGTCTTGCAGTTTTCCAAGTTCCTATGCAGACAGTCTGCCAACAAGCACGAAAGCCAGAGCACTTGTACAACATATCTGTCACCCATGGGATGTGTTATGACAGCCGCAGCAAACACATTGACTTGCTAGACTCAGCTGCCCATTCCTGAACATTAAATTACTAAGCTGTTAAGGGCTTTTGTACAGACTATGACTTAGAAATTAATTAATTAATTGTTCTTCTTATTTCAAAAGAAATAAAATATATTAACTCTCTTTTTACTAAGTTATTTGAACAATTATCCATTTACAAGGCAGAAATATAGTCCTGTTAGAGAGCAGAGAGTTCCTTAGTCAGTGAAAATGTTGTCTGATACAAAAACAAACAAACAAAAAACACCACCACCACCAAAAAAAAAAAAAAAAAAGATAATTGTGCTATGAATATTATTTTTTTTTCTGGCACTTTCAGTTCCTGATCGTGCAATTCAAAATGCAAGCAAGGAAAGCTGATGTGAAAAAACAGAGCTTTTGAAAGTTGCACCTATCTGTTGTACCTTCTTAGCAATCTGAGGCAACATTATCAATTCAGTATTCTCAGTGAATCTCTTTGCAAAGATTGAGAAAATAAAAAAGGGAATTAGTAACCATCTGAAGAGATATTTCTAAGATAATATTATTCTTTTCTATCATTTAGAGCTTTTCTCAAAGCTGTGATAAGTGTCCCATCACAATACCTTTGCCTAAAAATAAAGAAACCCACTATCACTCTCATAACTTCAAATAGGAGAAAAAGTAAAAAAAAAAAAAAAAAAAGAACAACTGATTTAAACAGTTTTTATACTGTCATAGTTTCAGTTGAAAGAAGAAAATGATTGATATTAATTTTGTTGTCAATTTCTGAAAGAGTGAATAACTCAGAATGACAGCATATTTAGATAAAATCAAGGAGAAACTACTGAAGCCATACCCAAAAGTTGAGACATTTTAAAAAGCAATCTTCTATGTTTTTACTTATTACATGAAATATTTTAGAACACTATAAGGAAATATAATATTTAATATTTAATTACAGTTCATACCCTCCAGAATTAAGGTGAATAGATTCCTTACAGCCAAATGAACAGTAAATGTCTGGATGTTATAAAATTAATTCAAAAAACTGTTTGGCACTTCTACTTCAAAGACCATGTAAAACAAACATATTGAGTAGAAAAATATTTTTTTGTGTTATTTTTCCCACTTAAATGTATTTATCTTATTTAGTCCCATGTGGACATCCAGGAAGAAAGAACTGCTTGTAGTTACAGAAACAAAGGGTCTAGATACCATAGTTGGGAAACAGAGGGAATGCAATAGAAAAACAACAGCGTGGGAGGATCTTGTGAATGTGAGAGAGAACAAAGGAAAGAAAATGGGATAAAAATAATTTATGGGGCTGCTAGCCAAGGATTTCTCTTCTCTCTGAAGGAACTGCAATGGCTTGTAGCAGTCCCCAAGAAAAGAACCCAAGTGCTGAATTTCAGCTTTCTTAAATGACGTGGAATGAGCATTCAGCATAAAATATCAACCAAGATCAGTACCGAATACTGAACACTGAACATAAGTTGTAATCTTAACTCTAATCTTAACTCTTTTCTGTAGGTATTATAGTGAATGACCAGATGTGAAGGTAACAAGTGAAAAACTTTCCTGTTCATGCAACAGTTCAGTTTTCCTGAATCAGTCATTCTGCACAGCAGGTATAAGGTGAAGAGATATAATGGAAGCAATAATGATGCTTTGCAGAATGGAACATTTCCATTAGAGTAAAACTAGAGAGCTAGTGTCAGCACCTTGCAGCTCAGCAAACCCTAGAAGATGGTTCTCTCAAGATTTTTTAATGACAGAAGCACTCGCTGCTTTCCAAATAACACACATATAGAATTTTCAGTTCTGTGCTATGCATATCACTTTGTATGTTCTGAAGTTAATATGTTGAGCTTCTGGAGCAGCAACTACCTCAATACCCCAAAAGCAAAATTAATTATTTGTAGTTACTATTTAGCATACTCAGAGAATGAATACAAAGGAATATAAGTGTATTTAGAAATACACGATTAGCAGGAGCTTTCTTTCTCTTAATGAACAGTACCTTATTATCTCAGGTAATGCACCGTGTAAACATTTTCAAAAACACATCCACTTTATCTTAAAACTAATAAGTGAAGTTTTTCCATTAACTACTCTCCTGAAATACTCTCCTGAAAGACTGCATGGTATGTAGCTGTATTGATGGTTAGGAATATTATTATAGAACTCATAATTGCCAGCCTCTGTTCAAAAAATATCTACACATATTTCTGACAATGCTGTGCTTCCTCAGTGTCAGCTCTAAGGTACATTTCCAGTGAGACAGTCTCTCAGTTATCATTTCGCTGAACCTTGCAACTGGATATGGAGTTGGTAATAGTCATGAATATATGTTTTCAGAAACAGACTCAGTGCCAAGAATAATGATTTTTCTACTTCTGCAATTTTCAAAATAAACTTCTCCAACAGAAGAATTGCAACCATTTTTATTCACAAAAAACACACTCAGTAAAAACAACTCAAACCAAGAAACCAGACCTCTTGCAAAGACTGGAACTTTTTAGAATATTTGTATAGTAAGTTGACAGAATATTTAATATGAGAATGAATCCAGTGAGAAATAAGTACTTTTTTTCCCCAGCCTTCATTCATTCTGATTTTCTCTCTGTTCACCACTAAAAAAAAATCCCTGGGATCAGAACGTATCTATAAACCAAACATGTTGTTTCTCATGATGGAACTAAAGCTCTAAAATATGTAAGCCCCAAACTTTTCCTGTTGAAATGAATCTGAACAAGTTACTCCAGGGCAAAAAGACCTGCAAAATCTATTCAAAAAAGCTTCAGCATCTCAGTTATAGAAAGGGAGATTCATACAGCTAAGTAAGAAAAATTAGGAGAAATGAAATGCCTGTTTTTACCAAGTGCTACACCTGAGTGTCATGACTCACTGAGGAAAGAATTACAGTGGTTGCATCACAAAATATTTTGTTTATTCTTTTAGTTAAGGTAACTCAGAAGTGCCTGAAGCTTTAAATTTAAAATAAACAGTTATATGTACTTCAGTCCTTCAAAAGACCTTAGGCATTCTCCACTAATAGTAAACTGCCCATGGCACCAAATCATGCAAATCATCCCATATTTAAATCAGAGACAGTCCGAGCATCAACTGAGTTTTTTGGGTTTTTTTTTACTTTTATTTTTTTGTGATTCACAATTCTTAACATTACAAGACAGTAAAATACAGACTAAGCAAGAACATAAGGCAAATTTCATCCTCTGAGTGACAGAAATATTCTGCATGTTAGTATAGTAGAAACTTTCAGCCATTTTGAAGCGAAGCCAAATTTTCACTATCCCAGACTCCCACAGCAATTCTGAAAGATGAATTTTTTTCTTTCTGTTGTTGTTGGTGGTTATTCGTGTATGGGTCTTTGCTGCACAGTTCTCAGATTTAAACCATTTCTAACTCTGAGTATAACTGGGCTGTTGGACTATCTGAAGCCATGAGCTTCTTTATTGTAACCTGTTAAGTTCTGTCTTAACTTTTCCATTCTCCATACTGTTCTTGGATTCTGCCAAAACACTCCTTTAAGTGGTGACCAGAGCACATATTTGAAGATCCCTGCATTTGCCCAGTAGAAATCTAAAGGGCTTCTTGGCTCACGTCACAGGAATTAAGAGTCTTATGTGTAGAGAGATTTTTTTTTTCTTCTTCATATGAATTCTAACTATTTCCTTCACCCAATATTTTTTCCTATGATATTTGCAAAACAAACAGAAATATAGAAATATGTCAGAAATATACAGCCAATATGTCAGAAATATACAGAAATATGTCCAGAAATACATACCCATTGGTCAAGAGTATTTTTAGCCAAGTTTTCAATGACAGTCTCTGAGATGTGAGCTTTCAAGCCCATAACTGAAGATATGTCTTGTCAATAAGGATCAGTTATTTCTGAGCATTTTGGACAGGGATTTGTTTACCTGCTTATTTTAGAATTGCAGACCTGATGAAAAAAATGCCTTTTTTTTTTTTTTAAGTATTCAAAGCATCACATACATGCATGATACATTCTGCAGCTCTCAAAGGTGTTCTTCTTTACAGTGAGGTATCATTGTTCTACAGATTTTGTAAATTAAGAACTTTGCATATTTTACAGAATAGATGTTTGCCTTGGAATCACATCAAATACGCTATTGCATGAAAACAGCAACAGAAGCTTGCAAAAGCTTTAAGGAAACAGATGTTGGAATTGTAAATGTGAAACAGTACATGTATCATATTTGGGCTTTGAGAGAAAAAATTACACAGGGCAGCAAACACTATGTTCCTATACATGGATGGTTGTAAACAGCACTTTCTACAAAATATTCTTAAATTAATTTCTTTAATATTTTTGAAATTAATTATTTTTACAGTTTTGCATGACTTGTGTTTTAAAAAGTTGTTGTAAGGGAAGACGATAAAATTTTGAAAGGAGATGAAGTCTCATTATGAGTAAGCAACTTCATATAGTGCTGTAAAATCCTGTGGTTTGTTTAACAATGGCTCTAGCAGGTGGCATATGGCTAATACCCAGTCTGTCACCATCTCCAGGGTGCCAGACATTCCTCAAATCTTCTGTGAGGGGAATTTTTTGGTAGATTTGGATTGTAAAGGCACGTGAGCATCTGCTGCCTGCTCAGTCTCATTATCATCAACAGAGTCAACTACAAGCTCTCAGCCTAGCAGCCAGAGCCAAGAGCTCAATTTTACTTTCACCATGAACAGTGAATTTGACAATGTTTCTTGAACAAATGCTCTATTTGAACACAAAGAAAAATTTTGTTGTAAAGTGCATGCAGGTTTTTCCAAAGGTATATTAGAAGAGATCAGACCAAATAACTTAATATGATTTCCTGAGCAACATTATTACTAATTTTAAGTTGAATTCTTAAGATGGGATTTAAAAAAAAAAAAAAGTGTTGCCTTTTCTTCGCCTTTGTTTAAAAGAGAAGTAAGATCTGAAACAAAATATGAAATTCAAATTTATCTGCAGTTGGAAACATCTGAACTATTTACCTGTAACATTGGGTTTTATATTACCATCAGTCATCATAGTATTTAAATGACTTCCCATATAATAAAGTACAATAAAGTTCACCATGAGCTACAGGGAATCTGTAAAATTCTTTGTGCTCTACTTTAGACAGGTCTTTTAATTTTATAGACCGATATTCCTTTCTTTTCTGTTGTTATTAAATTGCTGACAGCTTTAGTATAGAAACATGAAAGATGTCAGAGAAACTAAATTAAAGAAATCATTACTGTATATTCAAAGTCATCCACTTACCTTTGTGTACTATAATTGCTTTTCTTGGGGATAGGATAGGATAGAATAGGATAGAATAATTTCAGTTAGAAGAGACCCTCGGGATCATTGAGTCCACCCATAACCTAACTTAACTCTAGCACTAAACCATGTCCCTGAGAACCTCATCTAAACACCTCCAGGGATGGTGACTCTACCAAATCCCTGGCCACCCTGTTCCAATATCTGACAACCCTTTCCATGAAGATTTTTTTCCTAACATCCAATTTAAACCTCCCCTGGTGCAACTTGAGGCCATTTCCTCTTGTCCTACCACTTACTACTTGGGAGAAGAGACTAACATCTTCCATTCTACAACCTCCCTTCAGGTAGTTGCAGACAGCAATAAGGTCTCCCCTGAGCCTCCTTTTCTCCAGGCTAAAGAGCCACAGTTCCCTCAACTGCTCCTCATCAGACTTGTGCTCCAGGCTCCTCACCAGCTTTGTCGCCTTCCTCTGAACTCTCTCTAGTACCTCAATGTCCTCCTTATGAGGGACCCAAAACTGAACATGGTACTCAAGGTGTGGCCTCACCAGTGCAGAATGGAGTGGCATGATCACTTCTCTAGTCCTGCTGGACACACTATTCCTGATACAAGCCAGGATTCTGTTGGCCTTTTTGGCCACCTGGGCACACTGGTGGCTCATATTCAGCCGTCTGTCAATCAACACCTCCAGATCCTGTTCTGCCAGGCAGCTTTCTAGCCACTCTTCCCTGAGCCTGTAGCTTTGCCCAGGGTATCCTCTGTCTCCCCATAAACACAAACTCATATTTTACCACTGATGAACTAGAAGAAAGGAAAGTTTCCTAACATGGCAAAGGGCTATTGAGAGCTTTGGCTAAAATTCTTGACGAAAACAGTGAAAAAAAAGTCAAGTGACATTTTGCAGTAAACTTCTTGGTATAGCCTTAGGCTCTCAAAGCAGAAACTGGGTAGAATGTGATGCTTTAGATCTACAAGCACTTCAATTTTCACTGCTTAAGGTCCCTGGGCACCAAAGAATTTTGATATGTGGAGAACTGGTGGGCAAATGCATTGTGTCTTGGGCCAGCCCTTGACACTTTGATGTCTGCAAGACACCAAGCTTGACTCCTGAAAGATAACCTTCCTCTCCTTTGTTAGCTCTTCTATAATTCCTCTGTCCACAGCATGAAATTCAGGTTAGATTCACAACTTGAAAGAAGTCTTCAACATGTGTCCCAAAAATATATTTGCTTAAAGAGCAAAGACTCCACTAATGTTCCCTCTAAACAGCTTATCAAACAGATGCAAAGCATGGCATAATGGCAATGTTTTCCTTATGATGTTAGTGTGCCACTTTAATTTTAACGTCCACAAATCGTTCAGCTCTGTCATTGCTCCACTGTTGCAGGACAAAGCCACTAAAAGTTGCTGACACTGACACAAAGAATTTAAAACAGGGATGGCAAATTTTGAATACTGAATGGTTTGGGGATCCTACCCTGCTTTTTTAGACACGTAACAGAGCTAATAAAACTCATTAGCACAAGGTAAACAGCATATACTTGTGCTTCCACATATGCACGCAGCTACTGAAATTACTGTTCATGAGGTTTTCACTAAAATTGTGGTTATAATTGGTGCACAGATAATGACAGGAGGTCATCAGCTGTTTAGCAGTAAGGGTACTTCCATAAGGTATTTACTTGTCCAGGCACAGTGATGGTTGTCGGTGTCCTGCAGTGGCCAAGGCCAGGTAGCCCACCACAGGGCTGGACCATGGGGCTGGGCAGCGCACCTCCTCACACATCCCATGACTGAGGGCCCACGACCAGGCTGTAGAACCAGACCAGTGATGAGGGCCATTGCTGGAGTTGCATCACATCCCAAAGAAGCCCATGGGCTGGCAATGCCCTCAGGCTGCAGCCTCCTCACTGTGACAGGCACAGTCTGGCCAGAGAGGGGGGATAGGGCTGCTGGGGATGGGGCTGCTGGTGACTGCATGGGCTCCAGGTCAGCCCCATTGAAATGCAATGGCTAAACCTTTGAAACTACGCTTGAGATGCCATGTGTAACTGCAGGATGCCTCAACAAACACTGCCTCCAGTGATGCAAAAACCCAACATGCCATATGTAATCCTGGTTTTGGTTGGTTCAGTTTTTTAAAGGAAAAAAAAAAAAATAAAAGTGGGAGGAAAGGAAATAGCCACTTGGAAAATGCAAATTTTTCTCTGTAGCAGCTTCTATTCCAGAAGGTTGAGAAAATCAGTCTCCCTAGGTTAGGGACCAAGCTCAGATGTTTTCTGTAGGATACTGTAGTTGAAACATGGTTACAGGCTGGCAAGTGCTGCCCAAAGATCTGGCACATGAGAAGAAAAGATGTTGCTAATTCCGAAAGAGCTGGAGGGAGAGAGAAATATCCCTTTAGGAATCAGTGATCCTCTGTTTATTTGCTTTTATGACAGATCAAACTGATGTTAGTACCCTACTGATAGGATGAAAAACATGACTTCCCTCCAAAAAACATTTACAGAAAAAAAGCTTTCACAGAAAGAGAAGCTTTGTTTATTTGCTTATTTTGGGAAGGAAGGGTTTAGGAAAAAAAAAAGCTTGTATACTAAGTTCCCTTTACTGGTTTTGACCCGTCAGAAGGAACAAGCCAGATGTTCACAATATAGTGGGTTTTCATATTTTTCTTTGTAATGAAATGTTAATAGTGACAGTTATTTCAATACTTTAAAAAGGAATGCACACGCACTTGAAATGTGTAAATGTTTTCAAGTACCATATGTGCCAAGCATTAACCTTAGATATCACATTACAAACCTGATGACTAACAACAGTACTTTCAATGACCCTTTTGAGGAAGGAGCAGTTGAAGGAAAATAACCTGAATGTAAACAGACCAAAAGCAGAAGTAATAATGTGTACTTGATCACACCTCTTTCCACGGGCATTTTGGAACAGCTGAAAAGAGTTGCCTGGGAAACAGGATGGCAGTTTACCCTTACTGGCCCTTAGCATGCAGCACTGGTTGCTGTTTATGTAATCCCAACAAACTAACATAACTCAAAAAATTGTAGGAAAATAAGTCCAATATTAATTCTGAAGCATAAGAGTTGTCAAAGGACTCACCACTGGTCTCACAAGAAGCACAGCTGATATAGAGTCAAAACCCTGAGAATCTTTTGTTCAGTGGGGTGGCCAGTGGCAAACACCATTTTTTCCTGATTTTTTAACTGCCAGACCCAGAAACACAGTGGCTGCATGTGGACTACAATGTTACCTTCAGGGTTGGGTTAACTAGGCATACATTCAGACATACAATACTGAGCATGTAAACACCTGATGAAAACTCTTCTAAAACATCCTGTCATTTTACTCCCACAACACATGTGAATCATGCTTCTCTCTTCTGTTTACAGTGTACAAACAAAATGAGAGAATGTAAGAAATAAAAGGAATCAATTTAACAGACCACATACAAATTAAAAGGAATACTTAATAAATAAATATTTATATTAATAACTAAAAGTCTTTTCTTCATTAGCATGTACAGTTTTGTAAAGCTCATGGAGATGAAAGTGTGCAGTTTCATGCAGAATTTTGATATTTAAGACTTTGCTTTTATTCTATTCAAGAAATAGGCGAGAGAGCCAATGGAGCTTTGAACCTTTTGCCCTAGGACAAAACACATTCTTCATTAAGTGAATATGAACATCCAGACTTGACTTGACAGTTTTCCTAAAATCATGGGTCCTGAGGCCCTGGCTTTCCTAAGGTTCTTACTTGGAGTGGTTGCTCTGTAAATCATTGAGTAAGAGAGAACCACACTGAAAAGGTTTTCTTTAAAAAGTCAGAGAGAATTAAGCAAACAGCCTGAAGAAATAGTTAGGCATGAGGCCAGAATTGTCTTCATTCACAAGCACATTGCAATGTAACCCTGCTTAGTTTTTGACATTACTTCAATGGTATCACTGTCATAAAATCATCCAATTTTGATGACAGACCAAAGTTCTAATGGATTTTTTTCTAAATGTTTCTCAAAGTGTTTTTAGTACCAGAGGGTGATTTTTCTAATATCGGTTAAGATAAATGGTCCTTTGGTTTATATATATATTTTTTTAATAATCTCTGTGTCGAATGCAAATAGTGTGCCATTAATCATGTGCGTGATAGTTTCGTATCTTTAACATCTCATGTTAGAAATGAGAAAATGGTAGACAATGGAATAAAAGCCAGAATAAATGTTCTATATGCTTGTCTTGTCTTCCTGCTCTACGTCTACATTTGGTGTCAATGCAGTAATATAAAATATTGTATACTGCATATGTACATGTACAATGTACAGTTTATTGCAGGTGCAGAAATCAATTACTCCTATTTTCCATGTTTAATATTATTGATGACAAACGTCTTACAAAGCGTATCACAAAAATGTCTCTATAGATGCTTAGTTTTGTTGGCTTTTGAAAGTCACTTTATACCATAACACCACATTTTAAAACTATCTATTTTTGCAGTGAAATTCCAAAAAAGACACACTAGCTAAGGTTTCTTCTGATTCATGTTACAGTACTTGCAAGAATTAGCCCTTGGTGGAGGGTGAAGTCGAGGAAGGCTGCGCTGTTCTGGAGCACATAGGTATATCTGAAGTGTAGGTCTGAATCACAGTGTATCCCTAACACCTTCCCAATGTACAGAACAAGAACTAAAAACACCTCCAAAGATGCAATCTTGCCCATTCCCTCCCACCCCCACCTCCCACCCCCACCCTCCACCCTTTAAAAGCTCAATATTAGACCCATTCTGGTATTTAAGTAGATTCTTACCCGTATACTGTACTTTACAATCTCCTGGTGCTTTGATCATGTGTCTTACCTAAAACCAAAGGCATCTGGAATCACTATTTGGAATTTAGGACACATTCAAATATGGGTAGACTACCAAATATGCACATACACAAACATATTTTTTAAGTATTGAATCCATTATAAACCACTGAAATAACATATTGTTTATTTGCTTTCCTGAAAGAGGCATAAGCCTCTTTTTTTGAGCCAAAATCTTCCTTGGTTTTGAACTTAGCTATGCAGCTGAAGGTAAACATCTTCTGTAGTTTGCTAGCTGTATTTAAACCAGTTATGTACTGTATATAAAAATATGCTCCAAGTTTTATGTAGTTGCATTTGTCTCTTCTGTCGTTTCTACATGTCCTTTCCTACATTGCACAATTACCATAGCAATTGTTTGATTTCACTTCTTTCTTCCTCCTCAAAACCAAAAAGCTCATAAATCCTCTTTTATTCCAATTTCACACTCCACTTCTAACAAAAATATTTCCCAAAATGCAAGACTGTGTGCTAACACTCTGACAACATTTTTAGCAGTTCAAGCCAGTAACCTAGTCATATTCACAAAATACAAAGATATTCTGCTTGTGCCAGAATACATGAGCAGCTTGTTTATTACTTCCTTTTAGCCTCTAGCAGCTGTGTATAAATACCTTGATTATGAAAATGATCTTATTGTCATCCTGGAATTAAAAAAACACGCTTACTGTCCTGCATCAAGTTTCAGCATCATAAATGAGCTGATTTTGACAATTAGATCTATTAACAATGCTGCAAATGTGTTGTAAGTGGAAGAAGAAGGTCTTCACTCAGTTAATTTACTGGACTATGTTCAAAAGCTATTGTTGAACTGAGCAAACTGTGCACTGAGCTTCCCCTCATTCTTTAGCATCTAACTTCTTGTGGTATACAGAAGTTGATGTTGGCATGAGTCTTTAACAGTGAGAAAGGACAAGGCAGTCATGCATATGCAAAGAGGTAGAGACGAGAATATGCCACACCTACATCAGGGGTGTGACTCAGAGGCAGGTTTGGGTGTATAACAGTGCTCATGGTGGGAGAGTGAGAAATATCACAGGGGACTTCTCTTGGAACAAGCTGGTAGGTAGCGGACTGGGAGTTTCTTTTGAAAGGAGTGTGTAACACTTGTTTTTATGGCAAGGCATAAATGTGTTAATGAAAACCCTTCAGATATATCATATCAAGCAAAATTAATTTCAGTCCTTGAAATTAAATTATTTCTTGTCCTTAAGCAGGAGAGAACCCCAGCAATTAAGGCTTTACCCCATATTGTCTTGCTACATCAGCAATTATGACAATCATAAGAGCTACTGGACTAGGCAATCCATTGCTTTATCTGAAGCAGCACAGCTTTTATAGAAAAAGCTACAAATAAATGAGCATGGTCAAACTTTTTAGAGCCTGTCCTGGCCACATAGATTACTCACATGCCACTTACTTCTGTCCAAGAGAATAAAGATGTCTTCTACAGAACTGGATCAGATTATGAAGTTGACAGGCATTAATCTTCCCTCTCAGCTTGGTCTCATATCACTCCCTGAAATTAGATAACAAAACTGAGATGCAGGAGTATGACTGGAGCAGTTTTAAAGTTGCAAGTAGCCATGGTAGAAAATATTTCAGACTTTGTCAAACCCAAATCGAAAGCCTGATCAGTAGCAGATACATTACAAAATGCTTGACTCTAGAAATACACTGAGGCAGTGGCAGCGTGCGTTCCTGTGAGATATCCGACTTTTCAGCACAGTAAATTTTGTTATTTAAAGAAGCTGTCACATAGTGTATGGTTTCATTCTAAACATCATTTCTTCTGTAATTCCTGGCATAAATGTAAGTTATTTTCAAGTGACCATTAGGCAGTATAAAACACTGCATAAAAGGGTAAGCACAAAGCAAAGCTAATTTGTACCTTCAGGTGCTGGAAATACTGGAGTTATCTCAGTCTCACATATGGGCTTGAGGGCAATTCTTCTTTAAAATACTGTGTTATTTTTTATGTTCTTATTTCATAATCATAGCCAAAATATTTTTCATGTGAATAATGTTTTGTTTTGAAACTAGAATGGCAACCTGCACCTTAAAATAAATTTTTCTCCTTATTTATGGAAAATGCTGAAAAGGAAGAGTGTTCTGTATGTAAACATTGAAGCCCCCTATTATGTACTTAATTTACAAGAGATCATACACTTTTGGTGCAGGATATAGTAATGAAAACTGTCATAGAAACCATGAGTGTCTATTATTCTCAATTATGTAGTAACCATTCTTTATCCTCTGAATATAATGCATGAACATGAGTTTTCATTGAACAAAACAGAGATCTGGACACTTTCTGTAGTTCCAAATGTACCTTATTATTACTACAAAGCAGATGAACAGACACAAAGAAATTTACACTCCTGGAATGTTGAAAAGTGAGAACATTTCTCTTCAGACCCCAACTAACCAAACTCTTTTCAGTTCTCTTAAGTGATCTTTTTAAAATGAAATTTTGATTTGACCCCCATTTTCTGATGTCTTAATTGATTTTTACAGGGTTAAACAAAAATTATGCAATTTTATAATTTTGCTTACCAATTGCATTATTGAAATGTATAATTTTAAACAATTTCCTGACTCCCCCTAAAAAAGGTATTTTTAGCTTCATAAGTTCACCGAAAATAATGTGTAGGTCATAGTAAAAACTCTTTCAGTGAACATGGTATTATGTTAGAATTCTGCAAGCATTAACCAGAAGTGAAAGTGGAAGAAAGCATTCAAACCTCTTCCAAGAAAAGGCATACATAGATGAAGTATTCACAGACAAATAATGTACTTACAGATTACCACTAAAAGAGACTGTAATATCTCCTTCGTAGGCTTGATACATTCCTTGTATTTGTCTCCTTTTTGATATCAGAAAGACATATAGTTGCTTCTCTGTTTAGAGGCCTTACGACTTTGCATTCATCACTAAAAGCCGTGTTCACTATTTCAATCCATTGTTGTCGAAATCTGAAGGAGACCAGTGTCTTTTCATTTCCTGAAGAAAAATAACTTCAATTATTTCAGGATGAACACCCATATCGTGTGCAAGGTTAAGAATAATTAAATTTCACTCTGACTTTTCCATACTAGCCTGGAAGTTTAATTAGGTCATGTTGTCTAGCTGGTTGATAAATGTCTGGTTAGCGTTATGAATTAACAGGACTCTGTTTCAGAGTAGACAAAATGTCTGTGTGGTGGCTGGAACAGCATCACAGGAATGGCTGGTACCAGAACTACAAGATGAGCAGTGCAACGTGAGCCGAAAGGCTTTATTTACCACTTGGTTTTCCACCTTTTCTGCCATAATGAGACTACTTGTCTGCTTTTCCCTACTTAGCAATGAGATATGGAAAGATAGCTTGGGACCCTGGGGCCCAAAGGCCATCAG
Source organism: Nesoenas mayeri (assembly GCF_963082525.1). Taxonomy (NCBI): domain Eukaryota; kingdom Metazoa; phylum Chordata; class Aves; order Columbiformes; family Columbidae; genus Nesoenas; species Nesoenas mayeri. The sequence goes on from NC_137540.1 coordinate 17,971,442, forward strand.
GATACTCAGCCTCACCCCTGGTCCAACAGCCTGTCCACCTCCTCACCGAGGATCCCTCACATGGGCCCCATTACGAGCCCCCATCTCTGCCCACCATGCACTGATGCCGTGGGACAGCTGATGGAGACACAGCCTGCACTGGGGTCAGCCTGGTCTCCCACCCTGTTCCCCCTCACAAAGCAGCCCTGACAGACGTAGTAGAGTAAAATGCTATTTTGTCCACTACCTTTGCAAACTGTACTGATTTTGCAGCAAAACAGAGAACATGCTTTAAAATTAAAGAGAAATAATAAGAAAAGAAGGAGCCAGCAAAATTATGGACATTAATTTTCTTCATTTGGTAACTGCTACTAGCAGTCCCTTGCCTATCGCAGTTTCCCCAAACTCTAGAAATGGTGGTAGAAGGCAGATACATCACTTAGAGTTACTGTGAAAAGCAAGACATGGCAGCTGTTCTGTGAAGCTCTGAGAAAATGACATTATTTCAGGTCTGAGAGTATGCAGCCCTTTGTTTTACACTCTAAAAAGGAGTTTTCATATTTTTTCAATAAGCAGCAGGATGATAGCACTGCCAATGACATCACACAGGCAATTACTCCCACGTAGTAGTGTAGTTCCCCATGGAAGAGTAGGGTCTCAGTCCCATGGGTTATCATGGTCTTTATTTCATAAGCAAAGCTACACTGATGTGAATGTCCTCCTGGGAAACATCTATTTCAAACCAATATTTTCTAGTGGGAAAAATGAGAGCATTCTTATAACTGTCTTACAACACTGCTCTCAAAAGCCTAAAGACAAACAGCAACATTAAAGTATTGTGGGTGAGAGTTATTTAATTAATGCTCTCGTGCCCTTTAGCAACAGCATCTGAATAAAGAGCGTAGGGAAAGAATTAAAAACTAAGTAGTCAGGACAGAATTCTGCAATAAAAAGCTGATATGTTTATGATAAAGACCTTCTTAACATGGTTACGCTAGGACATAGTATGATACCAGTTTATATGCAGTGAGAACAGGGTTACTGCATTTTTATCAGCTGCACTCATACACTAGCTTAATTTTCTCCAGGAAAATAAATGCTATTAATGTTTCTATCACACTCTTAATCTTATGCAAAAGTGATAGAATGTCATATTTCTGCAGTTTTTTTGGTAACAAAAAGTGACCATGTATGCAAAAATCAGATATGGTAAAGGCTAATATGTTCTTTTCAGTCGTATTACAGTGGTATATAGATGCCCTTAATCAAGATAGAAAACAACAGTGGTTCTGTTACACTCTAAAAATGGTTATCTTGTAGTAGCTAAACACGTGGTTTTTCTAAAAACTGTACCAGGCAGGAATATAAACTCCATTGTTGTTGTAGTTCTGAATCTGAGAAGCATTTTATAAAGAGCTTGCAAAGAGATTCAAGATTTTAGATCCTGAACCTAATGATGTCTGTCATAAAGTAATCTGCTTCTTAGTATGTGATGTGAAAAATGTCTCTCCTTGGGTGGCTTAATATATAAGATTGCTTTAAGAGAACATAAGCTTTCTGTTTAGAATAAAACTTGTTAAAAGTTCTACTCTATCATTTCTGTAACTAGAAACTTTCTGCACAAGCGAGTGGTGATGCAGGGATATAAAATCATAGAAAAGTTTGGGTTGGGAGGGATTTTCAGAGGTCATCTAGTACAACCCTCCCAGCAATAAGCAAGGACATTTTCAACTACATCAGGTTGCCAAGAGCCCCATTCAACCTGACCTTGAATATATATTCCTGATGTACTCAGGTGAGACTTTTTTTGTTCTGAAATAAGAGGAAAGAGTGCTCATGTGATATTTACAGAAAAAAAAGATCTACAAGAAGAGGTAATTTTTTCTATAACAACAAAACTTTCTGATGTAGTTAACTCTTCAACTGCACTTAGCAGGCTGGACCTTGTTTCAAAGACATGCAATTAATGATCACAGGATACCTATCAGGGCAGAAATGGTATTATAACCATTTTACACTTTTACCACAATTGTTGTACTGCTGGAAAACTGAATGCAGAATAAATTCAAATTAATATGCAGAAAAGTATCCTGTGGAAAATACATTTTGCAGTTGGTAGTATTAATAAAAATGGGAAGAAGTCATTTTTATACTTAAATATCACTTTTCTCCCCATTTATACAGCTAGTAACTTTGAAAAGTTGCTTAACTTTGAATTTCTATTCACTAAATTTCATCTTTTCTGACTTAGATAAAAATCTGCTTATACGCATTCAAAATAAACGTTATATGCTAGCTTGTTCCTGGAAAGTAGTCCTACAGATCCAGCTATCCCTTTTATATTACTTTCTGTTCTTCTATGGGGTAATGTCTACAATCAATAAGTACATTTTCTATACTACATAGTGTAAGAGTCTTCACTGATGCCTCATCTTTTTGCAAGAGGAATAACCAATTGATTTTTATGGCCTGTTGCTTAGTGACATACATTCTGTGATACCAGTGCAATGCTACCCAGCTGTCAACATCAGTTTTGGCAGTATGATGAAGGCTATAACTGAAGAACACTTTGAAAATAGTGTCAGAAGTTATAAGGGAAATCCATAAGACAGAATTGATTCAGTATTTACACCTAGTATTACAGGAAGGAAATTAGGAGGGTTTTGTTTGGGATTTTTGCTTTGTTGTTTGGTTTGTTTTTTGTTTGCTTGTTTGGGTTTCTTTAATTTTATTTTTGTTTTATTGGGGTTGCTTGCTGTTATAAATTAATCACTGGGAGAAACAGATTCAAAATGTGTAATTTGTTGTCCAAGTCTGATAAATTCCTTTTATCAGGGTTATTTGAAACTAGCTCAAACATCAAGCATAACCTTCCTACTTACTTATCTCCAATAATGCTGAAATAGCTAATATTCACATGCTGTAGTAGATTCAAAATGGGGAGATGATTAAAGTTCAACTCATGCTTCTTGAACTACTTGGCCCCAAACTGGATTTTACACTTACACAGTAGAAAAATGTATCAACAGTAAGAAGTTTGTAGTATCAGAGAATAAGATTTCCATGAAGAGAATAATAATATAGATAATAGAATCATAGAATGCTTTGGGTTGGAAGGGATCTTAAAGATCATCTAGTTCCAACCTCTCTGCCATGGGCTGGGACACCTTTCACTAGACCAGGTTGTTCAAACCCCATCCAACCTGGCCTTGGACACCTCCAGGGATGGAGCATCCACAACTTCTCCGGGCAACCTGCTCCAGTGCTTCACCACCCCCATGGTGAAGAATTTCTTCCTTATATATAATCTAAATCTACTCTCTTTCGGTTTAAAGCCATCACCACTTCTAGGTCCCTTTTAGGTACAGGAAAGCTGCTGTAAGGTCTTCCCAGAACAACCCAAACTCTCTCAGTTTGTCTTCATAGAGGTGCTTCAGCCCTCTAATCATCCTAATATTTTATTAATAGACAAATGGTGTATTTCTTTATGTGCCTAAAAAGAATAAAGGCTTTTCCTTAGAAAAGGACAATTTCTAAGCCTCAAATTAAGAGCCTAACAGCAACTGATGAGAGATATACGAAGAGCTCTGGAACTGATGCCAAAGCTTTTTAGCTGTTTCAAAACGCAGCAGAGTCCACAAATGTGAACAGATTTATGAAGTACCTCTATTAATCCTAAAAATCCTTGCTCCTTTTAGAGACTTACAGCATGTTAAATTGTATGAGAAGTCAACAGGAGCTGGTGCAGACCTGTGTGCCTTTTAAAGTCTTTCCAAATATCTGTAATCAGCAAAAACTGGCTTGCATATTATACATACCTTGCATATTTTAGAAACTCCTGCCTTTAAACACTGAACAAAATTTAATAAGGCAAGGTTTATCTTGAAACGGTTTTATATATCCCTAGGAATAATTTTGCCATAAAGTTATTGTATCTCCTAACATAAAAGGACAAACCTTTTATTGATAAATGTATTCTTTACCACATAAAGAAGTTCCCTCTTCTTCCTTATTCATTGCCTCCCCCATTCATAATTAAACTCCTTTAGATCAAAGATGAATTCACCTAAAATGTTACAGTTCTCAAAAATAAGATGGCTTAAAATGAAGAACAAGTAAAGTCAGGGGACTTGACAGCTTCTATTATAACAAGCACTTTGTATTATATTCTTAGTGTTTTATAGGGAGGGAATAGTAGACCTATTTTCAACTTTGAGAAATAGTATTTCCAGTGGGGGGGAAAAAAAAAAATATATATATAGATATAGATAGATAGATAGATATAGATAGATATATTTTGAGGGGAAAAAGTTGCTCTGCAAAGCAAAATTACTTCTAAACTTTCTTTCACCACCTGGAGAGCTAAAGAGATGTTTTTTCAAGTCATTGTCTTCTTTATTTGGGCTTCCAGTAGTCACACTTCTGGGCTTCCATGGCCATTGCCACTTACTAACTAGAACTTCAAGGAAAACAGGGAGTATGAATTAGCTAACTAAGCACTACATAAGTTCTTGTCTGAGTGTAAGGAAAACTCATCTGTCACTCAGCTTAGATTTCTTTGTCTTATTCAAGGGACAAAATGTGTTTCAGTAAAATATAAAGGCTCTATTACCAGCAATAAACGTTCACTGTGTAATTTACATTGTCCATTAAAAAAAATACTTTGTAGCAAAAATACTTATGTATTGTTGAAAGATACTTATTGCAATCCATTACGTATATATAATAAAGTTAGTTATTTTGAAAAATACTAATCTGCAAAGTAGTTTCCTAAATGAAGCTCCATGTTCGTCAATCAAATTATCAAGATTGCATATAAGAAGAGAGAAAAATCACCTCTGGTCTGTTGCAGAACTTTCGGCCCAATCCAATGTAAATCATGTTCATTTTTGACAATTTTTCTATCATTTTGCTAAATTAGTGTATGGAGCTGATGGTGGGGAAAAAAGAACAAACGTCTTTCCCACAGATGCTAAGTGAATAAAGAAGCATTTCTAGGTGTATCCTAGAAGTCTACAGGAGGCACGTTTGACCGTAACACCTTTTAACCACACACTGCTAGAAAAACAGATTCGTAAGGAACAAGCACATAGTATTATGGAGAAATAAGTGTACATTCTTTGGGATGTATCATCAGCTGAAGAATTTGTGTGTGAAGGCCATTCAGGTTTAGCAATTTGTAATTAATCATCAATCAGTTTCTCCTGTCTATACTGATATTACTCAGAACTAGTGATTCTTTTTTTTTTTTTTTTTGAGACAGATGATATCCAGATGATTATTTAATAGCCTTTGTTTAGCATGTTTTCTCATGAATTTTGAGTAGACACTGTTTGAATCCACTTATAGTTTTGGTGACTGCAGCGTTCTTTGCCAATGACAATTTAATTACCTCCCTTTTGTTTGTACAGAATGTCTCTCCATCCCTCTGGACAGCCTGCAAGACACCTCCAAAAATTAACTTCTTTTGCTGATTCTACAATTTTCTATTCATAAATATCCTTATTTTGACATAGTTTCCATTTTTACTTGGTATCATTATTAGGTGGACTTTTTTGCTTCTACAAAAGTGTTGAATTAGAATACTTTACAACCATGCTTAATGTTTTTTCATAAGTACATCTTCATCCAGAGCTTAGATAAGAAGTGCTTTCCTGCTTTCAAATTCTCTTATTAGTTGCTCCTAACATACAAGTTTATGATGCATAAAAGTGTTAGTCTATGCATTATATAGTTTCCTAACTCTGTCCTAGTCTACTCACACTTAGTTGAAGTCACCTTTTATATGGTAATAATATAGCAGTATTTTCCTCTGGTTTTCTGTTGTTTTCAGTACTTCTTACAAAATTAGTTTGAAAGCCCCAATGCTATTCCCCACCCTTCCAGGGCATGACATTCCAATCTGAAGTGATTTTGTAGTACTTTAAGGATATAGCAAATGTAGTCCTCTGGTGGTTTTGGTTGGTTGGGTTTTTGTGTGTGGTTTTGGTTTTTTTGTTTGGTTTGGTTTTCTAAGATACAGTACAATTCTTCTTCCAAAGTGTTTAATGCTGTCATTTTTCATACCTGGTGACTAGAATCTTTTTTTATTTTCTTCCATCAACCTGCTAGGATGCATCACTACTTGCATTTAGAAAAAGTGCTTCCATTTATCTATCACGCTTTCTACACCTACCTCTTAAACACAAGAATATAAGAACATATTTGGTCTTTTCTCTTTATGTATTTTTAGCCCTGCTTAGTAAGTACTTTAGACCTCATAGTACTTGGGTTATCATTATAGACTGAGAAGGGTAGGTATGCATTATACAATTTATAACCAATTACAGAATAAATTAGTTAATTTAATACATGAGAAAGTGACTCCAAAAATGCTCAATACTTCTCTTAGAAGGCACTAATTGATGCTTGCATGAGTTTTCAATTTAAATTACTCATTCTCTGTTGAATCTCTGTATCACTAGCGAATACATACTGGAAACTTTCTCTACAAAGAACTCTGAATACATGGGAGTGAGTAGCCCAGAACAGACAGTACTTCAGCAAATGCTGAACAGTTAATTAATTTTATCCTAGTTTATGGTTTTAGACTGAAGTTTCTCATGCCTTGTCAAATTAGTCTACATTAGTGTTAGTTGCCAATGCAACACAGAACATGTAAAAACTATGTTACCAAACTACTGCTGTGGATTTTAGGTCTAAAAACATCATGAAATATTATTCATCATCTGTGTGTTCTTAAAGGTCTGATTTTATGTCTGCCTCATTTTTCAGTACCTTCAGTACTACCTAATTTTTGTTAATGTTAACTATCCATGCAGCTAACTCATAGACATATCCTGTAGGATCTCTAAACTCAGCTTTCCTCAGCTGTCATGGCTATGGGAACTTTATTACCATTCCAACCCCCGTAAGCGCTAATCACAATGAACTTTTTTTGATAGATGGGGAAATTGCAATTGTAAAGGCTTACAATCTCAAGCCAAACTGCAAGTTGTTTAGGTCAGTCAGAAAGGAAATATCATCCAGAAACAGAACTACAGACACCTGGTGACATTTGTTGGCAAAACTCAAAACAACTACACAGATAAGGAATTTCAGCTTTTGACTGATGATCAGATGGCAAGTCAAAGGACAAAAGTTTGGGAGTGAAACATAAATATGAGACATACCTATGTCCTCAGGATGTCTTTGTATGTAAAAAGGTCATTAAACCACTGCCAATCCATCCACCAGTCAGGTAAGAACTCTCCAGACTTCAAAATGTTGTAGGTCTTCCCTTCAACAAATAGATGGGATCTATATTGTAAGTGCTGAAAGAGAGAAATAAATGGCAATTAGTCAGATTCAGTTCAGCTCTTTCGGCAAGTAACTCCCTACCAGGAAGGATTTTATGCACTTCAGCACACTTGTGCTTTTCTGTACAAGATTGTGCCCCCGTAGGCTTAGTTACTCTTTTAGCATTCAGTTCATCACTGGATCAGTATTTTCCTGGGAGTTTCAAGTTCCCAGTTTACCATAAATTGCCATTTGATATCACCCAAACTCCATAGATGAAATTAGTAAAAGCTATGAGGGTATGGTCCACCACCACTACAAAATCACTTCAGCAAAATATATTCACATACTAATCAATGTGACTGACATATCATAAGCGTCAACACAATTTAGAGAAAACTGCAGTAAAAAAGGTTAATGAAAGTTCATTTTCCAGTACCCTTCCTACTTTTCTTTGTTTCTTGATAATATGCTAAGTTCTCCATAAAGATTTGGTTTTAGAGCTTGAAGAGATTACCAAGCATTTCCTGACTGAAATAGTTCATTAGCTTCCTTCAGTGCAATTTCTGCATAGGGCTACTTTGCATAAGTAGCAATACTGGCTACTAGTATTTAGTGTTAATTGACCTGATTTGGGGGAACCTTGATGATATTCAGGCAAATACTTTCTTCTTAAAAGTTGGTGAAAAGTTTAGAGACTATGATCAGAGATTATGACTATAAAATGACATCTAAAACCAAGTGGTTTATGCCTCTTAGGACAGAACAAGTAGGTGTAATAACAACTGCAGTCCATCCTCTGGTGTTGATGAGATGCTGCTCTTCGAGCCCATAGTGCCAGTGGCCATGAGAAACTGGGTTGCTTCCATTTCTGCTGATACAACATCTGTCAATGAATCAAATCCAAAGAACACAATTAGAACAAAAGGACTTATATAGGACTTGTCCTCAAAACACGAGGCCTGATTTTTGCATTCAGTTGCCCATACATTCTTTGAACATGAATTGGATGCTTCGCTATACAAACAGCAAGGGAGTCAGTGGTGAATGGCTGGGAAGGTAGCAGAAATAATACACAGATTTAAAAGATTAAGACTACTCCATTAAGACCATAAAGAGACCATCCTCCAAACTCTTAATGTAGATGATTATTATGTGATGTAATTATCCCTCAACATAGGAAATAAATATATTGTAAATCAGATGCATATAAACTTCTCTTCAGCTACTAGCTTCTGTATCGTGATAAAATAATAACAAAGTAACACTTAAAATCCCCTAAAAACATGAATGAAATACACTATCAGTCAGTAATGTCTTCAGTGAAATTAGCTATAAATAAAACACTATTAAATCAGCTATACAGGCAGCTGAATGAGACTACAAAAATTAATTATTAAATGAACTGGACATTATTTGATCAGTCCTATTAGTGTCTTTAAATTTCTAATGTACCAGTGGCAGTGACTTCAATATAAATAAGTTTGTAATGTTTAGTGTATGACCAGATAGATATTGGATATACCCAAGACTGAATATCTCTATACATTTTTATTATTGGCATTTAAGTACTGTAGTGTATAAATGGCTGTTTCAAATCAATTCTGCAAACTGAAGAAAATCAAAACACCTGGAACTGGAAACAAAGTATATACTTTGTATTTTTGTTAAATTTTTTCACCTTGCCTATATATACAGCTGTTTAGCACTTTAATATTTAGCACATAAATATGTGGATGTTTATTTATTTATTTTTGACTATTTATTTATTTGTTTGTTTATTTAATATTTTATTTGTTTGTTTTAAGAATCTGATTCTGAAGACATTTCAATGAATATCAGACTTGAAAAGAAAGTAATAACATTCTCTCAGGTAATAATTCTACTTTTATGTTTTTTCTAGTTCTTAATAAGCACATATACTTTCCCAAGTATAACTTTCAACTAAAGGTGGTTGGTGTTTTGTTGTTGTTATGTTTTTGTTTTTTCCTTTGCTTCAATTTTTGGCAGTCTTATGCCTTTTCCTGTGTGTTAAACACCTTTAAAACATACGTATACCAACTTTTGGCTTAATTGACCGCACACTTCATTTCGGTTTAATTACTTCTACCTCTATCGTATAATTAAGTTAATTTTGTGATTTTTACCATATCAAATACCAGAGAGGTTGTCACCCTGAAACAAAAATAGCAGACTTATTCTCAGCCTCCACCTTACTAAACAAATTCAGTAATTCATATAATAATACAAAGGTGGAAAAAATATAAAATTTCAGCATAATTTGTGCTATGTATCATTCGCCTTACTCGACAGCTGCGGCAATGACCGATGGGAGCGATTCCAAAGACGTCCTAAACCGGGCTTTGGCGCCTCCCCGCCAGCAGACGCGAAAGCCGGTGGCGGCAAAGCCTGTGCAGCTCCTGGGCCAGCAGGGGGCGCCCTTTCTCCCCGCGCTGCCCGGCCCGCCGCTGGGCTTGCATGTGCGCCTTTGAATGCGTCTGGATGTATTTAACTCCGCGTATATGCAATTAACTGTGCCTGTGTGCATTTAACTGTGCCTATATGCATTTAATTGTGCCTGTGTGCACTCCATCGTGTTTGTGAGGGGAAGGAGCACGGCAGTGACACCGTGTGCTGCACTCCTGCGATGTGAGAAATACAGGGGAATATAACGTAATTTAAACAAAGTTTCCCCAATCCTTCTAAAATGCTCCATGCCATAGCAGAAAGTTTGGGGAATAAGATATTTTCCATTGTCATTCTTACCCTCCATGGAGTATATTCACATATTTTTTCTGGTCATGTTCTGCCCTAGAATGAGTAGCAGCCCCATCCTGTCTACCACATCACTAATAACCAATAGCTAGAAGCAGATTGAGGAATAATTCAGAATGTTTTCTATCAAAAGTTTTCATATTCCCATGAGTCTTAATTTTTGATATAACAAACCTATTCTGTTGAATATGTTCAACATCGGTAATATCCATTAGAATAGCAAACTGTTTACAGAAAACACTATTTTTACTTAAAATAATTTATCGTTGACTGTCTAAAGTTTCATCTCATTTCCAAGTTATTGCTAAAAAACAAAAGCTAACCCATTTGCAAATATTATATGATAGAGAATTTAAAGTTTCACTGGCTTTAAAGCCTTCATACATCCACTTCTGTTTGACATTTTCTGTGTTACTATCCTCACGAGTCCTGTCCCCAGTTTTGCATAAGTATCGGACACATCTGGATTTCTGAAAGCCCAGGAGAGCAGAAGATGAACATGCTTTCTGAGAGCCAAGCAAAAAGAAGAATTTGTCTGGCTGCAAACGCCATGGGAATAAGTGCCTGTGCAGAGAGTGTTGCTAGTGAAAGGCTGAGGGAGTAACAGCTACACACAGGCAGCAAGAACAGCAGGAAGCAAATAACTGCAGCAGGTGTGGAAACTGTAAACTGAGAAAGGATGTGATTAGAGCTGGAGGAAATACAGGACAAAAATATGGGAAGGAAGTGCTGAAGAGCAAGGGGAGCATTGAGACCTTGCAAGTGGGCTGGTGAGAAGGAAGTCTGAGATGGGAAAATTTGTGTGGGAAGCTATTGGAATGAAAATGAAAAAGTGGGCAAAGGGAAAGGAGGAGTTCCTTTCTGGGTGTAACAGGGGATAGACTGGGTAGGAAATGCTGGGGTGTTCAAATTCTGCGATAAAGGGAGAGGACTGGGGTTTGGGACACAAATGGTATGAGACTAGGAGGTAGATGTACCACTTCGCTACCTCAGTCTCTCCTTTTTTCTATCAGAAAGTAATTATTTTAGCCTTATCTGGAGTCTCTATATAAAAGGGTTCAGAATCTGCAATAGGGTATCTGGAGATAGATTCCTAAAGTCAAAAAGCTGAGACACTGAATCTGAGGAACTGTACTAGAAGTGTGGATTATGGTACATAACCTCCACTGTAAACCTCAAAGCCATGTTCACCATCAGTGTCATCTTGCTGAAACAGCTTATAAAAAAAAAACCGCAAGGCAAAAATCATCTGATATATTTATTTAGTTTCAGACTGAAGATAATTGAAAATTATTTACTGGCATTTTGTGATTTCTTTTAAAAGTAGAAAGAATGCATTCTAACCACACTCAGCAGAGCCTCAGGAAGACAGCTAAGACTGACAGTAAATATTGCAAGTTTGTTGAAGAATTCAGCTTCAGAGGAAGCAAAAGCATCATTGAATTAAATTCAGATTAAACAACTACTTCACATCTCAAAAATACCTTTATGCAAAACCAATAATATTTCTATTTTGACAACATTATTATTCTTTCAGAGTAGTCCTTCCAGTTCTTAGTTGCACTATATAAAAACAACAAAAAAAAATCCACACTTTTTCTGAAACAGTTATTAAACACCTGAAGCTGAAGGAATCATTTTGAATCAGAAATCTTCCCTCTACCCTTCCAAAAGACTGGAGATTCATATTCTTTTAGCTACTGAACTAAAAATACCAGTATTTGTAGATGGATAGGTGGAACAGACAGCTGATAGCAAAGCCGTGTGCTTCAGGAACAGTTCAATGCACCTCCCCCTTTACCATGCCTACCCCCAGTCTTCTCAGTCATATCCACACACACAAATAACTTTTACAAGTTCTGAAATGATTTAGGGTCCTCACATCTGCTCAAAAAATGACTTATTTATCTGGTTGCAATGATTACTGCTTCTCAGGTGTTACCTGTGGGGCAAGGCTGGAGCCGGCAGTCCTGCTGGGCTGGGCTGGGCTCATGTCCCCAGGGCATGGTCTAGGGGAGGCTGAGCACGACAGAATGCAATTCAGCAGCAGCTCCTGACACAGCAAAGGATGGAGCAAAGTCCTTCCACGGGGTCCAGGCAGGAAGGAAAGGAGATGGAGCCAGTAACAAGTTATATCTGATGGATGCACACAGGAGACGGGCTACCTGCAGTATGAGTCAAGGAGGCAGGCCTGGAGATCAACCCCCCACATCCTAGCTCAGGGCAGGACTGACAGCCCCAGGCTGAGCTTAAATAGGGCTCCTGAGCGCAGGGGCAAGAGAAGATGTGGGTGGGCGGGCATCCCAGGTGAGACTGGTGAGGGCCAGTAAGTCCTATTAGCATCCTCCGGGCTCTGACATTATTATGCAACAGATGAGCTGTGATTAGTCATATAGAACCATAGAATCTGTTTTGGTTGAAAAATACCTTTAAGATCACAGAGTCCAACCTCAGTACATGTAATATAATGTGTGCTAACTCAAATAACAGCAAAAGAGGCTAATGTTTCTTCCTGCAAATTTGTGACATGCTAAGAATATGTGTAAATCATATGTCTAAACTCACATATAGTAATTTTCAATTTAATTGGATTTGAGGCTGAGCCCTCAGTGCAAGATATTTAAAGTCATTAGTACACCATAAGAGCAAATGGATATCTGAAAATTCCATAAGGATGTATTAGAGAAATGCAATTTTTAGTCATTTTAAAAGATAGCTGGGCTGCTATATATATACATAGGACTAGATAAGTAAAGCTTTGTTTAAATGTCTGCAAACAAAGATATACCACAAAAACAAAAATAAAAATGCCTAAGCACCTTATATCCTTTAGGAGATAGCTTTATAGATGGTTTTCAAATACTTACTCAGCATTCTCTCTGAATCTGTTAAGGGGTAAATATCTTTAAAAATTTGCCATAAGAGCATAAGTTACTTTTGAGAAACACATTCATTGTCTTTAGACATGTCTATTCCTCTGTATCTTTGCTCAAATGCAGGGTGATTTTCAAAGTATTGCCAATAAGCAACTATTTCACTATTCCAAACATTAAGAACCTTCCTGGAAACTTCTTGAAGAACCCTCACGAAAACTGTTATTTTTTAATTTTACTTCACACTACTGTAATTTTCAGTTTCAAATAAAACTCATAAACAGCAATCATATATTACTGCTATATAGTAGTGAGTGTTCCTGGCCCAAAAAAGCAGGGAGGGTAATTCTTTTTCTTTCTATTTTATTTCATGAGAGAGTTGGTTTTGTTTGTCTGTGTTTGTTGGTTTTTTTTTTTGATCCTGTCTTTTCTGTTCCCATTTTTCCAGTCCAAATCTCTTGACTGGGTTAAATACATGATCCAAATAACACCTTATTTATCATGCTGTTTGGTGATGGATGCTTTGGTGATTGCCTCCTATTCTTTTCTGACTGTAAAACTGAATTAGATTCTACACCGTGCAAATGTACACAATACACATTGTAATGGCAGCTGGTGGAGTGCTGCTGCAGCCAATTCTGAGCCTTTTTCCAGTCACAACTTCTGTTTCTCATCTTCTGTGCACAGTTCTTCACCAGCCCCCCTCTCCCAACCAGCACCCTAAAGAAAATGTAAAAAGTACCAGGCAATGGCACCAGCTGGTCCTATTTTCTGCCCAAAGATATTCATGGTCTCTGATTGGAGTCATGGTCCTCTATAGGCCACATTTACACAGAAGAAAGAAAAAACAAAACAAAACAAAAAACCCCACAACTCAACACACACACACAAACAAACAAAAAAACAACTCACTGTACCTTTTTGTTACAAAAAGTTTAACTGTTTAGAAAATAGTCACATGTAGTTCCTGGTCCAAAGATGATCTTTCTTTAAATAATGCCAGTTTCTTCAAAATATGAATCTACATGTGTAAAAACACAATATCACTATGTAAAAGCATGTCTGCTTTGTTTTTTCCACTTCAGTGTGTTTCCCTGAAAGGAATGAGCCACTGTTTAAGACTAGAAGAGTTTTAAACTCAGAAATTCTCTTATCTTGTAACACCACAGATGTTCTTAATTGTTATGGACATTTGTTGTACAGTAAGGAATCACAAGACTAGCAGTCCCATGAAATTTGTGTGTGAAACATAAAGGTATTTTTAAAAGTAGCTTCAGCCCATACTCCTTTATTGTTTAAGATTTGCCTCTGCTCTAGTAACCAAACAGTCTTTAAAAATAAGTAAATAAATAAATAAATAAATAAAAAAAAATAAAATAAATTAATTCCAGATGTCTCTAAACAAAGGTACAAAGACATTTAGTTTTAGACCTCTGCCTTCATATTAAAAGGTAGTGATCTGAAGTGACATAAGCAGGTTTCATTTTTTGATTTCCCAATGTAATACAATTTCACGTAAGCCTACTATTTGTCAACATCTGACAATACGTATCTTGATGTGACGGTATAACGGATGGGCCAAAGACATTTTGCAGACTGAGGCAAGGTGACTGTGATTGATTAATTCACTGTTCAATGATGTAACTGTTAAATAGCTCCTCTCCTTTCAGCTACCTATTTCTTATAGTTATTGAGACAACAGCTGAACTACTTCTCTTCCCCTTTCTCCTTGGTTAAAGTGAACTCTCTTTATTTAAACAGCAAAAATGATGTTTCTGAAACTTGGTGCCAAGTGTCATGTGTCTGCTTCACTGCAGGGATAAGGGTAGGTTTTACTTTTTACACATATTTATCATTCTTTATGTAAATAAATCCTTAATGAACACTTTTAATGCCTATGGTTTTAAACATAAGTTCATTTGTGTTTCGCAATCTAGCAACTTATTATCTGCCTGTGCACTTTTACATATTTTTGTTGCATAATCCACTGTCTCATATACTGCAAAACTTTTACCTGAATCCCCATTCTGACTTAGCTCTCTTCGTGGCATCATTAATTTTCATAGAATTATATTTAAGTTTTTGAGTTGGAATGAACATGATTTTTTTTAAAGTATGTTGAATTTAATGAATTAATTTTTTTTAAAGTGCTTTTGGACTTTAAAAGAGTTTCAGCTTGAAAGAAATCTCCCAAAACAGGCACTATTTTTCTTTTTCTACATATTGCTTTGCCTTCTTTAATATAGGAGAAAGGAAAAGAAAGGAAGGAGTATGAATTGGAGTCTGTAACTCTGACGTTCTTGACTATCTGAGGCCATTGCTTGCATGTGGGCCTGGATCTTCCACACAGTACCATGCTCCTCACCACTTTTTTTCCTTTTGTGGTCTCTTGTCATCCCTGAGACAGAAGAGCTCCTGACACACCTTCACCAGCTTTGTAATTATTTCCTGACTCACTGGGAATCTTCCAGTACTGCTCCCTGACTTCTGTGGTTCAATGTCACAGAAAATCTTGAGCTAAATGAATTTTTTAAACTGAAGAATCCAGGGTATATATTGTATTTTCTAAAGTTTCTACATAATTCCATTTTCTGATACAGTATACTTTTATTTCAGTAGCTCTGTGGTTTTAAACTTTATAAGGAACTGAGGCATATAGTCTATTGCATTAAGCACCATATTTCCTCAATATATTTCACAAAGGAAAACATTTAGTAAAAGCTGGTCCAAAATACAGAGATAGATTTGGATTCAAACCTAATGATCACAGATTTTCTTGGATTATCGCACCAGACATATCTACAGTGTCATCCTGAACTGTCCTTATCATTTAATAACTTTCAATTATTGTACCAATAGTTTTAATTTCCTGCCCTCCATCACCCACTGATCCTTCCCCAGTGGTTGCTTTTCATCAAATTCATTATTATCACCAGTTAGTACCAAGTTTCATAATATTATATATCATGGTTTCTGTGTGAGCTCCATTATATCCAGGCTTCCTGTCTTTTTGTGAATACATGGTGACTTCACCAAGAACAAATCATACACTGAGAAAAAATTTACTGGTCTCATCTGTCTGGAAAACCTCTCCCCCTGATTTCTTTATGATCATCACAAATATTTGCAAAGGTAGAACATAAAATCCAATGAAAGAGTTGGAAAGGATATAGAAAGGACAAGTTTGTCAGTTTAAAGCCCCACATCCAACAATGTTCTGTAAGCTGTCTGCACCATGTTTAAAATTGAAAGCAAGGGAGCAAAACATTCAGAACATACAGATAATAAAGAACAAAACAGACCATAAAAGGGAGACAGCTGGAGACAGCAATTCTGCAACTATAATCTTCCTTGAGTATATCTAAAACAGAGCAATCGTTTCTCTTCCTTGACATTAGCAAAGCATAACTCTGATTCACTGAAAATTCAGACTTTGTTCTGATCTTTATGTAGGATATAATCCTTAGTGACAGTGTAACTACTGAGTGCATTAAGAATCAAATACAGTTGTTCTGCACATTATCAGAAGGCACTGAGGATAAATAAAAGTATATCTGACCTATAAAAAGTTAAATGAAGGAGGAATGTTATCTACAGGAATAATTAGTTAGGAGATCGCATAGGGTTAGATCACCCTTGTCAGACATAGGAAAAAAAATTCTGCCAACTTGCCTTCACCTTTTCCTCAGAAAAACTTACTGAGCCCCATTCTGATCATCTTTGCACGAATAAAAATTGCACTGAGTTGAGCAGGTTATCCTGGTGCATTCTACCATAAATACATTTAAATGGTTCTATGTGAACCTGAAAACCCAGTGAGAAATGAGTTGGAAAGAAGAGAGTAAGACATCCGACTTTAGGGAAAACTGGGCTGGAATCTCCAGGCTGCAAACCATACTGGTGGTGGTTCAGCATAATGGAAGAAGTCACAGTCACTCAGGCCTGATCAGAAGCAGTTGCAGAAGGAGAAGGCACACCAGCTGCATGCAGGAGAGCAGATTCACTTCTCATAGATAGGGAAATAAGAAGGAAACATGAAGCAGAAAGCTGTGAAGTATGCAGATTATAGAGGGCATTTTATTGAGTAGAATGAGAGGGACCAATCACAGAAACTTAGAGATTGGGAGAGACCTCCAATCCCCCTGCCAGAGCAGGAACATTTAGATGAGGTTACGCAAGAATGTGTCCAGGTAGGTTTTGAATGTCTCCAGAGGAGACGCCACAACCCCCCTGGGCAGCATGTTCCAGTGTTCTGATACCCTTACTGAGAAGTTTCTTCTCTTCAATATGTACAAGGAATAATCTTATCAGGACACACTTTTCTCAAAAGCTAAAGTGTCAAGCTTTTGATCTCTAGTTAAGAATATTGAGACAATTTTATTCTGCCATAAAATTGTATTTACTTGTTCTTGTTTAACCTGAGCTAGCAATACAACCACAATAGCCGCTTGTTTACCACCCTCGCCACCCCCCAAATAGGGGAGAGAATTGAAAGGGAAGGGAGCAACTTGGATTGAGATAAACACAGTTTAATAAAATAACAAAATACTAATATGCTACTACTGGAGCAGGCATAACAGATGTTTAAGTCTGTGATTTCTTTGATTTCACTGATAAAACATCGATTTTTTGCAAAATATTTTAAATTCTAAGTATGCCTTGGAATCTGATCTCATGGTCATAGCATGCTTAGGTACACCCACATTTGAAGAAATTCCACCTGTTTATGCGGTGTGTGTATATATATATGTGTATTCATATAAGCACATGAAACTATACAAACATATGAGACTAATTTGATCTCACAGCTAGTGAACAGTATTAGCGGTTAGCGCTTTCCTAGAGGTAGAATTGACTTTTTTTCCTCTCAACTTACATAAGAAATCAAAGCAAACAGATAAAAGTCCAACAGAAACTATAAGAAATTGTAATAATTTTACTTCCCAAACTGCTAGTTCTTATCACGTGTCATCCTGTGTATAAGTTACACGTTTTGCAATTACTGCACTGCCTCACCCCTCCCAGGCTAATTTCTTGCTGGTTGATTTATTTATCAAGAAATTTTATAGCAGATTTTATACCTAGGGGATATTGTGGCAAAAGAGGCTCATCTTCAAATCATAACTCCTGGGCTACAGGAATGCCAGATGAAGTGGAAGACGAGTAGATTTGGAATCAGACAGATGTAGAATTGACAAAGTCTTTCAGAGAAAGAAGAGAATCTCTACCCCCTAATGCAGAGATCACTTTCATTTGATTCTAAAATTTCACCTGACACACAATAAAAATGTATTTGCAAGCAGAATCAATCATATTGTTTTCATATAACGCTTTAAAGTGAGCATGTGAGATTGAATTTTAGTTCCCCATGCTAAAACAATGAAGATCTCCTAAGCTTGGTCACAGCAAAACTATCTTGGTGTAAGAATGAGCTTGATTTTAATTTTCCTTGACACTGATTTTCATAGCCTTGTAATTTTTCTATATAAGTACCTTCAAAAGTACTCAGGGAAACTGGGAGATAGCTATGTGACTCACTGCCATTGCTTCTGTTTCATAGAAATATTAATACTAATGTAAATGGAAGGGGAAAAAAAAACAAAACAACAACTTCACTAAGGAAGTTGGTGAGTAAAACTTGGCCTAAAACCCAATATCTCTGCTAGCATAAGAAGAAACATGGCTAAGATGAAGCTTAACCTCCTTTAATACAAGTGTGGAAATGATAGCTGAAGTTTAGGTAAACAGGGAACCTATGTGAATACATAATGCTTCAGTCAAGGAATATTACCAAGAAATGAAAAAGGTTGATAGATGGGAGAAGGAAAGAGAAAGGAAAGAGAAAGGAAAGGAAAGGAAAGGAAAGGAAAGGAAAGGAAAGGAAAGGAAAGGAAAGGAAAGGAAAGGAAAGGAAAGGAAAGGAAAGGAAAGGAAAGGAAAGGAAAGGAAAGGAAAGGAAAGGAAAGGAAAGGACAACAACAAACAAACAAAAAAAAGGAGTACAGAGGGAGGGACAAAAAAAACCCCTTAAATTGAGTAAATTAAAAAATATGATAAATATGTTGTAGTTATGGACTTTGTTTCTTGGGCTAACAGTTCTTTAGTTTTCCATGTTGGATGTTGTTGTTTTCAAAGCCATTTTGGGTATTCAAGGATATTTTTAAGGCAAGATTTTAGAGCTGACACTTCATTGTACTTAGGGCCCTTTTACATCTCCGTAATGATATCAGTCAAGATTTATCAATAAGTTTTTCCTCTTTTAGTTGCAGATAGGCAGCTAAAAATGTATTACAGCTATTATGTGAGGTACTTTTATTTAATTGCTGTAAGGCATAACTATTGTGTTTTGAAGAGATATTGGAATTAAAAACAGTGAAGAGGAAATAAAAACAATTAAGACTAAAGCAACAGAAACAAACAAATAAACAAACCCTCAACAACTTTTTCTTTGCTCTTTGAAAGCAGAAACAATACAAGTTTTCTCTAAATAATTCACATGTGGTGCTGGGCCAGCTTCTCAGAAAGCAACATTTCCCTTTTAATTTGCAAGTTTCCCCAAATGTTTCATTAAAATTCAAAAGGCTGTGCTGGAAAACAAACTAAAGTACTTTCAGGTATAGAGATTTGGCTGGGTTTTTTTTTTTTTTAGTTTTTAAACAGACTACCTTCTCCCTTATCTTCTTCAGCAGCTGGCACTTTTAAATGAAACAATTTTTTAAAACTGCTGAATTCCAAAGTTCTGATCACTAAATAAAGACTGATGAGATGTGACACTGGTACATTCTGTCCTCCCATGGCCTTTCCTCTACTGTTGTGCCTTGTCTCTGGCTCAGTCTGTGGCACTTCATAGCAGAGCCTGATTTTTCTGGTGATGAAGAGATAATGGACCCTCTGAGAAATAAGACACCACGTAATAATGGTCTGCTCTACAGAAGTAGTCCATTTTAATTTCATGGTTGTTGCATTATCCCACATGATTTCTCACAAGACATTACAGCAGGATCACAATAATGCCACCAGTGGAATGTACATAAAGCAAAGTTAACTTTAAAAGTGTTGCTCTTTCCAGTACTTTCTTTCTCTAGGCTGTATAAAGCATTAATTTATAATGACTGAATCTGCATTTTTCTCCTCTTTTCTGGTACAAGAACGTGTTTACCCTATAGATATATATACGCTTACCCAAAACTAAAGCTGAGGGGTTTTGTTTCAACATAAGAAAGGGATCTGAGACCAAGTACACAGTATTCAGTAGTCAATAACCAATGGCAAAACATTTTGAAAAAATAACATTGAAAAGAAAAGGATATTCATTCAAGAAAGAAAAGGGATGATTCTTTTTTTTGGAGGCTTTTACTAGTGGGGTTCTTTTGATTCTGTTGTTGTTTTCTCTTTTTTTTTTTTTTTTTTTCCCTCCCTAAAAACATGAACTACATTGTATTTCTTTAGTCGTTTCAGGAACTCTGTGACTGTAAATAATTGATACAGCCTTTTGTTCAGATGATGCGGCTAAAACTTTGGTTATCCTTAAAAAAAAAAGTGTTCTTTTTTAATCATCCTTATGTATATGTAATAAAGATAGTGGCATATGCACAAAATTACATTTGGCTTAAAAATACACATGCCTACTACTGTTAAAGGCCTGTGAAATCATGTCTTGAAACTTTAAAAAACACAATTTTTTATATTTCTGCTGTCTTGTTAGCTGTATTTTTTATTTCCAAAAGAACTCTAAAATAAAAGGCTCTTTTGACAGTGAACATAACCCCTCACTGTGCATGAAACATTTATCTCTTTGTGTTCTTTCCAGTAGTTGAATAATTTTCAATGTGCCGGTTTAGGAACCCACATTTAGTTATTGTACAGTATTAGGAGCTAGTACAGAAAAAAAACAAATCAAACCAAAACACACCACCACCACCACACCAAACACCACCACAAATATTTAATATCTATCTGTAAATAAATCATTAAAAATATCAGTTACCTGAAGCTCAGTCTGAACATACATGCATTTGACTTAGTGCCTTGTCTCTGGCAGTGGCTGGCAGCAGATGCTTATCAAATAGTAGGATGGTGTTCTCCTAGAATATGATCCCGCTATCCAGGGATCTGAAGTTTTTGGACTTCCTAAATTTGAGTTAACATCATACGTTCACTAACAATTCTTGATAGACCTTCATGATTTTTTCTTTTTTTTTAAATACTCTGCTCTCATGGGGTTTTTGAATTTCAAAGATTTGAGCACTTGCATGATTGAGCTGAATACTCTCTTCTAATCTCAGAGCATTCCTTGCAATAATTCTATCAATATCTCTTACATGGAAAATACGTCAAACAAGTAAATATATGGCATAATCTCAATGAGAGACAAATAGGCAAAATTCACACATACTGTGGCTAGTCACTAGCATGAAGGCAAAGGATTTCATAACCAGGGCATACAAATAAATGATATAAGGACATTATTCCAATTGAAGTTTCCTTGTGCAACCCACTGTTTGAGCCTAGATTTCTCTTCCTAGTGACTGGCAGAGAGAAAAATAAAAACAAAAACAAAAACACAATAACATGGAGCCTACTGCTGTCAGCAAAGTCTTATTAATTGAGTGGTCTTAGACAATTCTAAAGTTTAATTATTGGTTTACAGGGTGAAAAGTTAAATTTTTTTTGTTTGATTCTTTCATTTACTGTAATAAAAACCTTAGATTTTTTTGTTCAAGCATTGATTCCCTCTATTGCCGCCTGTCTTTGCTTCTTTTTTCACCACTCTCCACTGCTGAGAATTTACAGATCATAAAAGACAAGAGAATAAGTTTTTACATTTCTCCTGCTGCTTTGTGATCTAATACCTCCCAGAGGTATAGCTGCTACAGGAACTATTCACATCCTCCATTCATTTAAATTTTCCAGGTCTGTTAAATGTCAGAATTCTCAAAAGATTAAAGAGACAAGATTTTTAAAGCAGGCTTCAGTTATGACCCCAAATCCCTCTGTCAAGTGAAGGAGAAAAGAGGGATAAACTTGAGGCTAATTCAGAAACATGCCTTGAATGGCTGGTGCATTTCTAGTTAATCTTTTGATGTGACAGCTGCATCAGAAGTGAAGGTCAAATCACATTTCTGCTTACTGATACTGACGGATCACCCTGTCAGTGGGCCGGACATGCCACCTCCCCAGACACATCCTGCTTTCTAAGTCTAGGTCTATAAGAGGAAGAATTCAGGAAATGTTCATCTTATTCCACCTAAAGAAAAGTTATTCAAAGTCCAAAACATACACTTTCCACTACGTTATAATACACAGTTGAACATATAAGCTTCTTCAGAACTAGCCTTTCATAATGCTGTCTTAAAATTTACATTTTCTGTGATTTTTAGGTACTTTACAGTAGTCTGCAAAATGACATCCCTACAACTCCATCTGGAATGGTGGAGCATTTGAGTGTCCTGGGCCATTTGCTTAAGTGTCTTTGAGACAGTTTGCTCCTTTCAACAGGTGCACAGCAACAGATTTCCTGTTAATATCCAATAAAAACAGTGCAGTGGGTAAAAACAGGCAACTTAAGTCTAGTGAAAAATAATGTTGTGGTTCCACTAGATGCCCACTTCCAAAGTACTTTCTACATTGACTCTGTGTACTGAGGTGTAAAAACAAGCAGTAGAAGTGAGGAAAGAAGATGAGTTGCTCACTAATCAGATCAACCTACACACAAAGTGGTACAGGAGAAATAAAGCTAAAAAAAAATAAAAGTCTTCTGTACACAGGACATTGCTGGTGTGCTGGTTCAAGTTTTCCATTCATGTTATTCTTATCTACTGCAGGATCTGTCCAAAAGCTGGTTTATCCCACCTTCATTTAGTCTTATCCACGCTTTCCCATTTCTGTGTACACTGGACAGAGACTTACAATAAACAAGATACAATAATTTCTGGATCAGTTTTTTTAAGTCCCAGCCCCACATATTAGGATTTCAAATTAATCCTTTATATGTATATTGTCTAACATTTATAAACAGAAACTAGCATGCTGTTGTTAGATCTTGGTTTAATAACCCTTTCTAAAACTCTTTAGTTTTACTTGATTTGAGTAAACCTGCATACATTTTATTCAGAGCTTGGCTGTACTTGTTTTATCAGAGAACATCTTGAATGTGCACATCAGTCCTTCAAATCATTAAAATGGGCAAAAACCAACTGTGGTATTCTGTTTCTGAAAAACACATGTGGACAGAGCTAGAAAGGTATCTCTCTTTTTGTAGATGATAGCATTAATATTTATCAGTGTCCTAGTGATCATTTTTGTTATAATATTTCTGTAAAATTATAAAGCAAACAAAGTTAGTGAGATTAAGCTAGTTGAAAAGGTCTAGATGACAAAGTTTATGTTAATTGATATACTACTAGAAGGGTAATGCCTCAATACTCTTTTTCTTGTACTCCGCTCTTGAAAGTAGCTTCCAAGCAAGAGCTTAGGCATTGCTGTAACAATAGCCATCTGACCTACTGGCATCTGAAGCCCAGCATGGAGGCTACAACTTTCAGAGATATAGAGCAGAGAGATCTAGGGTGTGATCAGGCTTGCCCTTCTGGTCACTACAGATGTTGAGGTTGGAGCCTGCATCTCATTATTCAGTGTTCAACAGCTTCACTGCAGTCCTGCCAACAGAGAAGTAGGTAATGACTCATGCATGAAGGTATACTAAGTGAGTATGACTGTTTTAAAACCTTCCTCCAGAATTTTTTGTTTTGGTTTCCATTTTAACCTTGATAATTTGGCAGAATTGGGGGGGGGGGGGGGGGGGGTAAGAAAAAAAAAAAAAGAAAAAAAAAGAAAAAAGAAAAGAAAAAAAAGAAAAAAATAAAAAAGACTGGTTAATTCAGTACAACTGCTCTAAAGCAGAGTTTTTCTAATCACATGTTTGAGCTTTTTTGTGTTGAGCTCTGCCAAACAAAAAGTGTCAAGTTATACTGGAGGCACTTGTGCCATAGTGTCTATGGTCTTTAACAGAAACAACAACAAAAAAAACCCCAAGAACAACAACAAAAAAACACCCACAACAACTACCACAAAACAATTTAAAAAAAAAAAAAAAAAACTTCAAAACACAAAAACAAAGAGCCATTTTCTATAAAATATCACAGCCAGCAACAGTAGTGGTGGTGTTCTTCATGTTCCTATGCTTCCATCTACTTTTGTTTTATTCATTTGCTGAAGTATTCCAGTGGGGTGAAGAGTCCCATACACAATGTTCTCATCAGCAAAGCAGAACTCAAACCCACACCTCCAAGGAACAGCTCTAATTGCTGTAAAGAAGCACTTTTTATTCCTCCTGTTGAGACTGTCACACTTTGCACAAGAGAAATAATTAACTGGAGCATGAATGCCTAGGAAACTCTTTTGAGAGCACATCTTACATTCCCC
The DNA here is from genome assembly GCF_963082525.1 of Nesoenas mayeri. Classification (NCBI taxonomy): domain Eukaryota; kingdom Metazoa; phylum Chordata; class Aves; order Columbiformes; family Columbidae; genus Nesoenas; species Nesoenas mayeri. Next base: position 17,995,771 of record NC_137540.1, read on the forward strand.
TTCCTCTTCAGTGCAAGTTCTGTGTTTCTTCTAGTGATTAATGTAAAAAAAAAAAAAAAAAAAAAAAAAAAAAAAAAGTAAAGAAGCGAGGCAGGAGATTCTGGTATCCAAAATGCTCTACTGTTCCCCTATCTTCCCCCTGTCTGGAATGTTTCCTTGCCAGCCCAAAGTACTAATTGTCTCTGCTCAAAAGTTTCAATTTCTGATCATTTTTGATTAGTCTAAAATTAATTTGTGAGAATTTTTCCTCCAGCCAGGGAGTCTAAGTTTTAGTCTTGCCTGCAAAAGCTGAATATTTTCTTCAATCAATATGTGGTCTTCAGACAGGCAGAAGATCTTGCATTTCAACCTGAGATGCTGAATTGTGCAAACCCTCCCAAGAGTTTTGCTGTCTGGATAGCAATGGAACTTGAGAATTTTAAATATCTGAAAACAAAGGACCTACAGTGGGAGGGTTTCAGAATTAGGCAACAGCTCTAAAACATCTTGCTGTTTGGGATTAAGCATGTAAGTAGTGCAAAGTATATTACAAATTATAATTTCTGTACTAGAAAGAGACAGGTAGGCTGTGGTGTGCTCCCTCTTTCTCCAAAACAGTGAATGGGACAATTTCATTCTCTGTCCTTTTCAGTTTTTATTCTAATATTAAACTGAAGACATGAGCTTTCATTCTCCTTTGAAAACAGTGAAATCCATAACCACACTTGCAGTCATTCATTTAGAAGGGGTTTTTGTAGTCTGGAGGAAGTTGTTAACAAAATTGTCTCCTACTCTCATGTGCTTCACCCTTGAAGCTGGCAGCTTTGTTGTTTCTGAAGAAAGCTGACACAAAAGAAAGTTTTAACAGAATAAAAACCAGTTGTTCCGGGCCATGCCCGATCTTCCCACACAGAATATTATAAACATATGTTGAACCCTGATCATGCTGCCTCTTATTTCATTCATGCTCCTTAAGGCATAAGGAACATCAAATAAAATTTTGAATGGATGAGGAGTATAGAAAAAAATTATTTTAAAAATTTGTTTATTGATGATGAGCAAAGACTTGTAAATGTTATTAATCGTAGATTGTTATGACTAACATTTGCCACTGATTTTGTTCTTTAATTGGACTCCAATTTTGAGTTGATTTCAGATTGGTGACAAAAGCTACAAATACCATACATAGTGATCAAGGTATGGATTATTCTCTGCTGTTCACAGGTTGTCTCTTGTTCTGTGGATAACTAAAGCATTATGAGTAAGAATGTGATGAATAAGCCAGTTCTTGTCAGAAATTTTAGATGTTTGCAAGAAGTCCATGCATAAATGAAAATATTCATGAGTACTTTGCAGCTGAGAGAGTATTTGTGAGTTACAAATAACCCAGCTCCAAGCTTCAAAGCAATCAAACCTCAGTCCAACACTCTAGATACTACTAGAATGCAAGAAGGTAGCAATAAGGTATTTGTATCATTGTCAACCCAAGTAGTAATATTTTAGTGAATCTACCACTTAGGTCATTTCCTTAGCCAGAAACAAGAACAGTCTCTTCCTCACACTTCTTAGGCATCTGTAAGATTTGCTCTCTTGATAACCAGGAAGCACTGGAAAATAGGACAAGGGAATAGAGTGTACTATCAGCAAGTTTGCTGATGACACCAAGCTGGGAGGAGTGGCTGACACACCAAGAAGGCTGTGCTGCCATCCGGCGAGACCTGGATAGGCTGGAGATTTGGGCAGGGAAAAATTTAATGAAATATAACAAGGGAAAGTGTAGAGTATTGCATCTGGGTAGGAACAACCCGAGGTTCCAGTAAAAGTTGGGGAATGACCTATTAGAGAGCAGTGTAGGGGAAAGGGACTTGGGCATCCTGGTGGACAGCAGGATGACCTTGAGCCAGCACGGCATCCTGGGGTGTATTAGAAGGGGGGTGGTTAGTAAGTCAAGAGAGGTTCTCCTTCTTCTCTACTCTGCCCTGGTGAGACCACACCTGGAATATTGTGTCCAGTTCTGGGCCCCTCAGTTCAAGAAGGACAGGGAACTGCTGGAGAGAGTCCAGCGCAGGGCAACAAAGATGGTGAAGAGAGTGGAGCATCTCCCTTATGAGGAAAGGCTGAGGGAACTGAGTCTCTTTAGCTTGGAGAAGAGGAGACTGAGGGGTGATCTTACTAATGTTTATAAAGTGTGAGTGTCACGAGGATGGAGCCAGGCTCTTTTCGGTGACAACCAATGACAGGACAAGGGGTAATGGGTTCAAACTGGAACACAAGAGGTTCCACTTAAATTTGAGAAGAAACTTCTCAGTAAGGATAACAGAACACTGGAACAGGCTGCCCAGGGGGGTTGTGGAGTCTACTACTCTGGAGACATTCAAAACCCGCCTGGACACTTTCCTGTGTCCCGTCATCTAGGTGTTCCTGTTCCAGCTGGGGGATTGGACTAGATGATCTTCCGAGGTCCCTTCCAATCCCTAACATTCTGTGATTCTGTGAAGTCCTGTCTTTCACTGGCTTTTCACCCATGGATAATATAGGTGTGCAGGCTAGAAGTGCAGTGGACTTTGGATAAATACTTAAGCTGAGCAAATGAGCAAATGAGTAGAAGCCTGGTACTTACTGCAGTATACAGCTGCATGATAAATGCTCAATTATTTTTTGCTGTCATTAACAAGGCTGAGTGCCTGGTACATTCAGGAAAGGAGAAGTAAAAATACGCCAATTTGCAATGGAGACTAGAAAGACTAACACTTTCAGCATAGAATTGCAGAGACAGCAGTTAAAGCCCGGTCTTCCAAATCATAATCTTAATGTTCCAGTTCTGCAGGCATATAACAACATGGAAGTTCACCAGCAGACATGTACAATTGCCAATACAGCCTGTAACAGGTATTCTTCCTGTTTACTTGAAAAGTCTGTGATTACACATCCACAAGTACCAAATGGAAAAGATCGAAGAGTATATTATTTTGCTTAGGAATTTTTTCATACATAAAAAATATTCACATGAGAAAGAGCAGGTTCCAAACATCCAGAAGAACAAAACTCAGTACAGATTTAAACTATTGTATCAAAGGGGAAAAAAAAAAAAAAAAAAAAAAAAAAAGAAAGAAAAAAAGAAAAAAAAGAAAAAAGTTTTGAAAAACAGTTAAATCGAAACACTCTTCTGAACATAATTGAATTAAGTGTAGAATCTGTGCACTTAATTCTTGATTAAGCAATATTTTGGATCATTTACCCACTCTTGGGTTTGCTGAAACCAAAGGGTCACACTTCTGTAAAGTTAATCACATGCTGTATACCTGCTTGAAGAGAATCTCAAAAGAACACCTCAGAAAATATACCCAAATCCTCCTCCATACAATGAAAAATTTTAAAGGCATGTCTTCACTGAAATTCATATTAAAATTAAAAGATAGAGAGGAACAAGGAAGCAAATTCATTAAAGCAGTTACTACTAATTACTATAACTACTAGTTATAATACATTAAACTAAGTAATGTTTTACAGCTTTTTTTACCCCATACAATCTACAGTTAGAAAAATAGAATTTGCTTAAATCCATAGTTGTGCTTATTTATATCAGCATGGAATGCAAACCTGGTGTACCAAGAATGCCTAATTTATCTAATACACAACATATGCCTTGTATTTCTTTTAAAGATTTTGTTTAGTGTTTTGTAAAGCAAGGACCCACAGTAAAATAAGTAAAGAAATAACATACCAAACTTCTTTCTCTTAAGTACATTTTTGGTTTGTTTTTAAAGCAATTATATGAAGTGCTCTAATTGCTGCTTACTTTAGGAATGGTTTAGCTTCGCAAAAATGCAGACTAGACCAAAGATATTTTGAGAGATTTTAGAAAAATATGCAGTGGTACCAAATTGTTGCACCTATGTAGCATTTGGGGTTTCTTGGTTTTTACCTTTTGCACACAAGGGAGAAAAATAGAAGTCTGCAACCTTGGTAGTTGCTTCACTTTAGATGATGCATTCCATTTCATATGAATTTGTTACAGTAGTTAAGCAAAACAATGGTGTTTCTATTTTCAAAGCCATGTTATTTTTTAACATGAACCAGAGCTGTCATGCAGGCAGCCTGTTTGCCTGCTCTGCAAGAAGGTTTTATATTCCAACAGGCTTCCACCCCCTGCTCCCTAATGGTGAAAATAAATCAGTTTCATCTGCTGGTAGTTTCATTTCTTCTTCCCCCTTCCTCGTCTCCCCCCCCCTTATTTTTTTAACTTCCCCTCTCTTGCCTTTGTGGGCCCCTTTCCACAAAGCCATATGGCAGCTGAGGGAAGGGTAGAGCAACGATCTGCATTTTCAGCTCCTAACAAAAGATGCAAGAGTGTCAAAGAGGCTCATGAATGCATGAGACACACACGTATAGAGAAGTGCCTCCAGTCCTGTCAGGAAGGACTAAAGAGAAGCTTGATAAACCTGACATCGCCTTAGTGCACAGAAAGGCAGCAGCGCTTCTCTTCCGTAGTTCATCTCGCTCCCATCCATCTCCCCCAGCCTCCCCCCACCTCCCTCCCACCCCTTTGGTTCCATGCCAAAATCCCATTAGCTCTATTAATGACATGTGGTTCGAAGTAAAAGCGTGTGGCAGAACAAGAAAGGCACAAGATCAACCATCCCAGCTATTCGTTTTTGATACATGTATCACGAGAGAGAAGTATTTCAGCAGGGGCCGTGTCAGTTTGGCTACATGAACAGCAAAAAAGAAAAAAATGTAGCAAGAGGTGGTAATCAGTTCCTCAGCTGGCCTTATTCATCTCCCTGAAGTCTTAACACATGAATAGATGAAACTTAATTTTAAAATGCTGACAAAGTTTTCAGCATTCACATTCAAAACGCAGCTTGGGCTTTGTCTGCCCCTCTCCCTCCCCGAGACTTTAAGCCATTTAAATAGACTCCTGATCAGCATTGTGTGGCAGAATGAACCCACCCTGTGCTATTTCAACCACTTACTTAGGACTCCCTTAGTTAAACAAAAAAAGGCATAAACACATTCTTCTGTAAGGGTCCAAAACTGAGAAGCTATCAGGCATGGCATTTGAATATGCAGAAGGTGTTTCTCCTGCAGTATGTTCAAGGGCTGCCTACAATAATATTTCCTGTGTTTCTCAATTATTCAGACCTAACACAATTGTACATTGATTTGCCTGTGTGATGCTGTTTCTAAATGCAGGTATTTTAAAAAGAGGAAAAAAAAAAAAAAAAACACAACACACATACAAACACACAAAAAAACCCACAAATCTGTTTTCAAACTGAAATAAATCCTAACTTTGGCAAACAACCAAGGTGACATCTGTTATATTTATAAGATGACACCTTGTTTTATTACAGCAAAGTTGTAATGAAGTACAGGAGTATTGATTGTCTATGTCACAAACATGCTGGTGTGGTCCTTGTGCCTCAAAAGGGTACTTCTGCTTAGTGCACTGAAAGCCAGCAGTTAAATTTCATTCAGAAGTTGGTGAGATTTGCCACAATCTTAGTGCTATTTAAAAAAAAAACCAAAAACCACATTAATAAGAATATATTTTATAAAGCACCTCGATTGATTCTGGAGGTATCAATTCAATCTTTCAACATCTACACACACATTCCTTATTAGCCCCATATAACTCAGAAAATAGCTATTGACCTACAGTTGTCTCTAGGGCAAAAGTGTAAAGTTGAGAGTTTCTATTGCATTTGGCTGCACTTAAAGCCTGACTGGATTTGCTGGTCATGGCAACCACCCTTTAAACCCAAAACTGTCACTTTAAGCAGAAATGCAACAAAATAAGTCAGCTATTCAACACTTCCTTTTCTCTCCAAGAACATCTGTTTACATAGCTGATGTCCACTCAACAGGGTGCGGATATGTTATCAGTATCACAGCAGTAAAGGCTGCTTGGGGAAGCAAAAATCTGTGCCATTTTTTTTTTTTATCCCCTTTAACATTTGTATTGTACATAACTTTAACAGTCTTGCACAGCTTCCTCTCGATTTTTTTAAAGGTCAGAATATGGTGAATTTAAGTATGATTGCAAACACAGGATAAAGGAAAAAAAAAAAAACACCAAAACCAACCAAACAAAAAACACTAACACCACAAAACCAAAACCAAATAAACCTCAAAAACAAAAAAACAATGCAACCAAAAAAATGGAATCCTGGTCACAAAGCTATTTAGTATTCTGATTAGGAGTACCAATAATCCCTCCAATTTCAAAGATCCAAATGGGTTTTGTTTCTAGAATCTTCAGTTCTCTTTTGGACACCAGTCATATGTTACTGATTTCATCTTGAATTCTGTCGAAATCTGAGTATCTCTATGAAAACTGGCAACATTTCATTGTTCTTATACCCAGACTTCATTCAGGTAAAGACTGGTAATTCTCCTGGGATGTGAAGCTACTTGGTCTCAGTTATACCAGCTCAATGACTTAGTAGGTGCAAGATTAGGTACATCACAGGGGAGAAACAAGATGAGTATCCTTCTGAGGAAGGATACCAAGATGAGTCAACTCATACTATTTCTATTCTGATATAATAGGACAGAGTGTTTACAAATGAGATTTTGTGAGCATTCTGGGATGCATGATTATAGGCACATCTCCAACCATTAGACAACCGTGAGCTGATTTCATACTTTTTCTCCAACAGTATTTCTTTATTCTTAATGTGATGGCCTTTGCTCTTCTGGATTTTGTCCTTGCCACTGTACAGTTTTTAGACTGTCCTTAGCCCATAACTCATACCAGTTATGCCTCAATTGTATCAGAAGCTAAGGTCTTGTCATATTTGTTGATGTAACTTGGTCAATATTATGTCTAGCATGCACAGACTTTGCCAATGCATCCATTTTGGCACAGGGACTTGAGGCAACACTCTTAGCTTTACTCATTTATGGTTTTGTGGGCACATCAGTCATAGTGACTCACTAGCTGCTGTCTAGAAATTTCTATACTCATCGCAGTGAACTCACCTGTGGTTTGGGATTTAGCCCATACATTCCTTCATTGTCTGCTTTGTTCTATATACAGCTAATAAACTAGTGCATTTGGGGAAATATCATAAGTCCATTTTTCAAGAGCACAGAGGATAACTTGTACTTCTCTTTCATTTTACCATACAACATAATTGAGTCCTATTATTTGGAAACATCAAAAAAAAAGCATTGTGGTTTTAGAAATTGTATGCAGAAGAAACTTTATGTATTTTTTTATATAAGCACTAGTTCAAAACCGAAAATATTTTAATGGAGACATAGGCAATCTCTTTACGTACCATAGGCACTTACTGCCACCACACCAGTGGCATCTTTTGGACTAAAGGTTTGCTTTAACATGCAAAATGTCATGGCTACTAGTACAAAACCAAAAGGTGCTTCATTTTCCTGATGGAAATTATTTATTTCCTGTACTGATCAAAACAGAAAAAAAAAAAAACAAAAACATGTCAGTCTTTGCAACATAGGATAATGTTCTGGTTGATAACACTTGTCTTTGGCTCCTTTGATCTAAAGACAAAGAAAAGACATTGCGCTCAAGGAAAAGCATATTCAACATGTAACTGATAATCTTGATAGTGGTGAACCCAAGTGGTTCATTCAAGTGCAGGGTTTGTTTTTGTTTTTTTGTTTTAGTTTGTGGTTTTTTTTGTTTTGGTTTGTGTTTGTTTTTGGTTTTTTGTTTGATTTTGTTTGTTTTTGTTGTTGTTGTTGTTGTTTTCTGTGTGGTTTTTTGTTTGGTTGTTTTTTTTTTCAGTCTTCACAGTGCCTCAAGACTTTGTGGTCTCAAAGGGTAAAATGCTTTCTGCAAAGCTGTAGCAGGGAAGCATGAAATATCTAACTCCTTTCTCATTGCTTGGATTAGCTGAGCTAGAGTGAGGCCTGAACGTGAAGTGACTTAAAAGAAAGGTTCACTGCCTGGTCTAATAGCCTCAATGGGAACTATCAGCAAAAGAGCAAGATGGGGCAAATCATATAGGGGTCAAGTTTTGGATTAGAGAAACTTTCAATATACTTTCCTTCCTCTTAGTCATAATTTTATATCCCATGCTTGAAATTACAAGTATGGCACCTCAGGTTGATCTGGCTGTAGCAATTTTTTCCCAGCTAGTAACAGATTCATTTCTGTTCAAATTCTATTACTCCTAGCTATTTCTCTCAAGGATTGTAACAATTCTTCTGAAAGCAGATCAGCAGCCTTGGTATAATCTTACTCTGTATAACTGGAACAAGGTCTGCTTCTACTAAATCCTGCAACTAGATGTGACAAGAATAGAAAACTTCTTTTCATTTCCTCCCTTTCACCCAGACAGGTAGTAATGAAAGACATTTTGAAGTTTTCTGACTCCAGACACAGCGCTAATTGCCAGCCTTCAGTGAAAGAATGCAGCTAATGTTATAAACATTTTTCCCTACAGCTTTGACATTAAGCAGGGACAGCACAGGAGGGGTCATTTCTCATATGTGAGGTTGACAAATAAAGGAAGTTAATGTGGAATAAACATGTGGACTCAAACAGATTAATTAAAGGGCATTTTCATTATCTTTGATGTTTATGAAACAGAGCTTGTGTTTAGATAAATTGAAACCAGTGTATATACTGTAAATTACACGGATAGACTTGAAATGTTGTACATATGGAACTGAAAGAAAAATTCACATGGTCTCCGTAATTTCCATCTCAAAGGCCCTAATGCTGTGGGGTTTTTTATACTTAGGCGGATTCAATCTTGCACTATATGCATTATTATGCATAAGGATAAAACTGAAGGCCTTATTCTTTTGGAATGTTTTGCAAAATTTTGCAAGTTACTTCTATTTGACTGTGGGCATTTGTGTTTTTTTAATCTTCAGAGTGCAAACATGCATATGTTGTGAGCATCTGACATTCAAATGTTTAATATTTCATTTTGGTTTGTTAAATGTTATAGTTCATATAGGAATTTTGTGTTTCTTGATTATAGGAACAAAAAAGGAAAAGAAGTAGTTTGAGATGTGAATCAGTGTGGTCAGGCAGCAGATAAAGAGCAGTAACATGAAGCATCTCAGTTCTGAGCAACAGGGAACTTCCTGCTAATTAAAAATTCATAGGTAAAAATTATTAAGCTATTTTATGTGCAGAATTTAATTTTCTTTGATCACATTCACACAAAGCAATTGTCTGTGCACACACCTTCCTGGCTATGATGGGCATTTTTCAGATCCTCATCTAGATCAATTTTTCATCTGCTTGTGGCTCTGCTGAATAGCTGTTGGAAACAATATTATATTTCACATTACATTGTAGTGGGGACATTTTAGCTGATGAGCCTAAAATTCATCATCTCTGACCAAATGAGTGCCAGCAAAACAGTCTCTGGACATTCAAATGTTCAGATAATAGATACAAGTGGTGGAAAGAAGCAGCAGCAAGTCAGCACCAAATTAATTTTGAAAAGGGCATGAATTTATTTTTATACCAAAACAGGTTGTATTCAACAGGGACTAGGTTATAAATCTGAAAAAAATTGCCAAGTTCAGTATATGCAGACTCAAGCAAGGTAACTAACTGGGAACTCTGGATAAACATAATGAGACTTAACTGTGGTCACTTTGAAAAACAATTGTTAGTTGTTATAATACTTCACATGGCTGTAAGTGCAGGGCAAAGTAATTGGTTTTAGTTTAAGAAAGAAGGTGAAATGTCCCTAGACAAAAGGGGTAGCTGAAGGATTCTGCTAATGAATGGGCAAATCTTGTCCATCAAGTCCACGCTACAACGAATGACTTCCAAAAAAAACCAAACCAAACAACACAAAAACAAACAAAACCCCCGCACAAAACACTAAGCCACAAAACCTAATGCCACAGGTCAATAGCTATTGAGGACATTCAGGATCTTCTGAAACCCTGTTAAAATTACCTCACTGTAGCAAAGTCAGCAGTTTCTGGGCCTAAGTATAATGTCCTGTCTAAACATGAAGACAGGCACACTCTGCTCTCAGCCAAGGCTCCCTAATTCCTCTCCTCCTAAACCTAGCCCAGGCATCAACCTTGGACATACAGGGCATGCATCCAGACTTAGAAAGTGGGATGTGATCCCTTGAGACATGATGCAGCTCCTGGGGTTCTGCAGGATCTCTGGAATGCAGAACAGCTCAGAGAGTCAGTTGTTAGTACCTTCAACACATCCCCTTGGCAGAGTGATGTCCAGTCAGCTCAAGGGAAATCCGTCACTCCAGACTGATATGGTCAACGAATCTATAGGTATAGTGTCTGGAAGTAATACTGTTATAGAAGATTATCATAAAGGCATTAGTTGTGCACTCACATGTAGAGTTAAAGGAATCCAGAGAAGTTTCAGGGAGGAAAGAAGCAGAGAAAACTAATAAAATTTTTTTGGAGGGCCACATCCCAAACCTCCATGTTTATTTAACATTCACAAGACTTCTATTTTCAGAGAGTCTTGCAATAAATCTTGACTAAACTCCTGACGATGAAATCAGAGAATATGTCTCTGAGTCATTATTGCAAATTCACACATTTCCTGGACATCTTCATTAAAAGTAACCCAAACAAACAAACAAAACAGGCAACACCATGCCACTACCACTGAAAAGCATCTTAAAATGCCATGGAAACCCTGAGAATCTTCTTCATACTTCTCCTTTTCTCAAATCAGAGTTAAAGTGACCTGTGCCATAGTATCCCTATTATTCACAAGTAGCATGTATTTAGCTAGAAATAAAGCACAGGAAATGCCAGATCTCTACCTATTTTCTCAGGAAGCACCTCAGAAAGACAAAAATAATGAGTTCCAGATGATGCAGCAGGGGAAAAAATATCAGAAGCAATGCATTTAAAATTTTGTCCTGATGTACTGGAAAAATAAACAAAACTAAACAGCCTGGTAAGTCTTGAATATTATTAGACTTGCAGCATGTAGTAAGTTATATATGCACATCAATATTTATACAAGTATGTGTGCTCTTAGCAAATTCTTATAGCTGGATTGAAGATTAGGGAATTAGGAGATTTTATAAAGATAAAGAACCACCATATAGTATTTAGCTGCTCTGCCAAAGCTGTTTTGGGACAAGCACACACATCTTGGAGGAAGGCAGCATTCTTACTTGCCCATTTAGTAGAATTTATAGAGAAAAGTGCTGTGCAGTCTTGTTTGCTCAATTTTCTTGAGATATGAGGCTGTCTGCTGCAGCAGTGTTAGTGCTGACACAGGTACCACTAATCACCCAGGAATAAATGCATGACATTTTTGAATTTGGTGCACTAATCATCTCCTTAGAAGCCAAGATGCTACTAGCACAGTGACAGGACTTAATTTACTTTCTCTTCTCAGAGAACAATGGAATTTCATGTGAATATTACATGGAGAGGCAGGTTATTTCCTGTTAGCTGGACAGTGGCTAATGGAATGTCATCCTCCATACCTCATGTAGCCAAGGTATGTAAAGGGCAAATCCATTCTTTCTAGTTCCTGGAGGAAGCAGCTCTTCTGATTTGGCTGGCAAGTGCTTGTATTTCAAGTTTGGGTTAAAAAAAAAAAAAAATATATATATATATATATATATTTCATCTACTTCATTTGAGATCAACTGAAACATGCCATTATCAGTTAATTTTGGATCATCTGCATGTTTTGTTTTAATTGTTAGTTTTACACCTTATGTTTATAATAAATGTACACTGAATAATTGGAAGGTATAAAAGTTTTCAAATTTTAAAAACTGAAACATTCTATTCTGAAAGCTTTAGCATGGTATGAAAAATCAGAAGAGGTGAAAAATATTTTAGTCAAACCTGGCAGGTTCCAACAATATTTCAGATGAGCAGTAATGAGATATTTTCCCTTTGGGGTGATGAGCTTACAATTTTAGGGAATAGCAGAACTCCAAAACTGTTACTGATAATCAAAATAAATATTACCAAAATATGTCCCAAATCTGCCTTGTAGAGTTTGTCTTTCATTAGATATTTGAACAAATGTTGTGGTTCATGTCAGAATAGTGATGAGATATTTTCATCTGTTTTCTATGCCACATGGACTCAAAACAAATTTTAATCTTGGTAGAATGGATGAATATTTTCTCTGAAAACAGAATATTAAAAGGAAAATAAAAATCAAACAAACCAGGTGGGATTTGGCTGAATAATAAAATGAAGACACCTATATGTGTACTGAGCACATAGCTGTGATTAGAACAAGTATATGTCAACGGCAGGATTCAGCTGCTTCTGTGCAGATGACTGGTCCCATCTGAGCTGCTGCAAGTCACCTCACCTGGTCTCTGACAAACCAGAAGGCCACAAATCTTCCAAAGGACTTGTGTCATACCTAACAGTACTTCAGTCCTCTTGCATGCCTTTGGGCACCTCACACAGCACAAGCCAGGCACATTTAGGCCATCTTAATAGGATTAAGCTCCTTTAAATGAGCAAGAAAACCAAGCTCATTCTAAAGCCAACACCTATATTTGGACACCTGAGTCATACTCTGTTCTCCTCAGCTGTACTGGCAATGTCACCATTGACACTGCCGGAGCTTAGGCAGCTCTGTGTGGATACCTAAATGTAGGTTTCTACATTGTGAATTGAATCCCACCTCCATTATTCTAAAATCTGGATTTTTAAAAAAATTGTTCGACCTTATTTAGAAGCTCTGTTTTTTAGTAGGCCAAAGTCAAAACCAATCTTGAAGATAGTAAAGTAACTTTAACTTAATATAGCAACAGATTTGGGTGGGTTTTTGTTCGCTTGGTTGGTTTGTTTAAATCTCTTACTTTTTGAAGTCATTGGGAAACTGAAAGTCTATAATTTGCTCAGCTAAAGATTGGCAGCTACATCTGAGGAAACTGATGATGGCTCAGAAATTATTTCCCTAAGTCTTGTGCTGCATAGTGCAGTCTCAATTTGTCCTTCTATTTTCACATATATTACAACATTAGGTTTTTCCAAAGCTTTCTTTGCTTGCAATTGCAAAGAACACCTTTAGCTAGCAACTTACAAATGATTACTTGGAAGCACTAAAACCCACAAATAAGATCAGGAAGAAAAAAATCCACTCCTTAGCTTTTAACTTTTTTGGATCCAGTTCTATGTAGTATATCCCTTCATGTACCTACACACAACTCGTAACTTAAAAAAAAAATCAACAGTAACTACTCTACAGTATTTGTTCTACTCTGCAAAATTTCCTGTAATTAAAAATATTTTGTAATTATGGGAAATAATCACAAATTTTTACAGTCTTTAAAGTTTAAGGTGTTTTGGTTTTGTTTGTTTGTTTTTTAATAACATCCTTGCAGCCTAATTTGAATTCTACCCTAGGAAATTGGCCATGTAGGATTGAATTACAGCAAAACAACTGAATTTAAGCTCCCTATCTGGGTAATCATGATTAAATCACCTTGTATTCATGGCTTTATGATATACCATTCATCAGCCTTTTCTTACAGTCAGCTTTATTTCATATGTATTTAAGCAAGAGCTAGTAAAACTGAAAAGAGCATTTTACAAAAGATAACTTCTATGCATATGGCAAATATACAGGAGAGAAATATCTCTGTGTCTTAGATATTTAGATTCTTTGAAATTACATTTCAATACATTTCAAATACATTTCAAATACATTTTGGATTGTATTGTGGTCAAGATAACTCCCTTTGAAGTCAGTGCCAAGTGGCCCAATTAGAGTTGCATAAACAGCAACTTTGCCACTGCAATAAAACCCACATGTTCAAAATAATTTTCTGTTCCATCCTAAAAGCAAACAGTTGCTTTAAAAAAAAAAAAAAGAAAAAAAAAAAAGTGTTTTCATTGGAAAATGTTTGTTCCCAAATGTTTCCAGTTCATCAGCATGTTGTTCTAATTCATTGTTTTTAATTCTGCTAAAAATATTTCTCTGCTGTGACACTTCTAAATGAGCTTTTCTTCTACCTCAAAAGGAATATAGAGCCTCCCCAATAGGATTAATTAGGTTACAACTTATGTCTCTTACCTAAGACCTGTTACTCTGGCACAATACCATTTTACCTCCTTTTTATAAGTCTTGAAATTACATCAATGTTTACACAAAGTGATAGTTCGGAGGGCATCAGTTCCACTATTAGTTTCAGTGCTCTGATAAATCTCATTTATATGGATACTGCTGTAAGTCAGACATTTTCTATAGTAATCTTTAGTGATAACATTATTATGATGGTAAATGTGGAAAGGAAATAATTTGCATTCTTATCCAGTGAGGTGAACTGACAAAGAAAGCTAAAAAGCAGATATCATGAGGTTCCCATATAATGAAAAGCAAAGTCATGAACTTTCAATCTCTGGTGTGTTGAGGTGTTAGACGCTTTCTGATAGACATTACATTCACCCAATAATTGCTGCAGTCTTTATGGGCAACACTGGAAAATAGTTTCCTTCAAGGAGAGCTTTATCTCAGGTTAAAGAAAAGTCTATTGCCAATTCTTAGCATTCCCATAGTGCCTGTGGTTATTTCTGTAGCTCAAGAGATTGTATTACAGCCCATAATTCCTTTTTAACCCTGCCAAACTCCTGCTGCCATGGTAACTCGAGGTGTCTTTGACAGACCAGGAGTGAAGTTTTCTCTTAGCATTTTCTGCTATTTCTTTTAACAAACTTTGTCCACTACCAAGCTTGCTTTGCTGCAAGGACTCATGAGTTACTTGAAAATATAGGTTTAAATGAAATGTAGATTTAAATAATTGAAAAAGTTAATATGACACACATTAGAACTGGATGCTGTTATAAGCAAGACAAGTTGCAGATAATAAGTCTACAGCTATTTCTAGGTAAGTGATCAATGTTTCTTTTCTGCTGGGCAATACATGAAGCTGAAAGAAATCTGATACTAGTTGTATTTGTTCATATATGGCGTATACTGGTAAACCTGGAAACAAAGAAAAACTTCCTTAAGTCTGTTATGAGCCTACTCCAGTTTTTACTGCTGGCTAAGTGTTGTTTATTTACGTGGTGGCATATTAATTTGCATCTTATCAGACTTTCACACTGCACAGCATCTTGCCTCACACATCTAAAAGGAAGAGATGCCAAATCCAATGTTATTTCAATTCCACTGATTTTTGTGAATTTCAACACAAGAACTACATGTCATGAAACTGTGAAAATGTCACATTACCCAATATTCAGGTCTTTCATCCACAAAAGCATTTGATTCAGACTTTCTTCAGTCATCTTACAGGCCAAGTCCCTGGTCACTAAATGGGATCAAACCTGTTTACCCCAGTAGATGTCCTATTCAGCCACAGCCTGGCTCCAGCCTTCCCAGCTCTGTTCTTCCAGCTTTACAATGCTGGAGGAAGATAGATCCACCCACAGTCCCAGGCTTCTACAGAAAACATTAAGTACAGATACTGCTCCCCACCCTGTTTTCAATTCCCTGAAGGCCTTTTGTAATTTGCAGCTATTACATCAGAGACACACGGGGGTCCCTGTAGACAAAGTACAACTTTTTCATTAGAATACAGGGCAGAAGGAATGTGAATTGGCTGCTTGCTTCATTACTGTGACATTAAAAAAAAAACAAACTCGTTTCAAAACAATTTTTCTCCCTCCCTCTCCCCCAGTTGCACTATTCAATTCCTACTCATCCTTATGAGTCCGCTGAAATTCATGATCTTGCACAATAAATTAACAGGTTTTGGTTGCTTGGTAACCATAACCTCTTGGTAATTTATTAGGAGACAAGCATAGACAGGAAAGAGGTGAATATTCTAATTTGTAATATATTTGGGACCATTTATTTGCAGGTTTATGTTGTGTGCTCATAGTATGAGCACCCTTTCTCGTTTGTGCAAACATTGATACTTCCTTATCCCCATGTGACAGCTGTGCATCTTCCTACCACTGCTTGCGTAAGCTATTTATGCTCACACAGGTAGACTTTCCTGCACCTGATCTAGAAGCCTCTGAAGATATATCCCTGGAAGTAAATGAATGTGTAAAGGTGAGTCAAATTTGGTATGTCTTTCAGATGTTAATTTTTTACTCTATTTTTCTGAAACTCAGGGGAAAAAAACGGTCAAATATCTGTACTCCTGGTTGTACTGAGTGATAATTCATGTTAGTAGAGAAAAGAATTGTTATCAAGTGATAGATTTCTAATGTTTAGGCCTTTTAAAGCAAAAATCTTGTATGTTGTGTGTTGCCAATGTATTTTGCTTTCTCATCTACATAAATTACAATAGCAGCCAATGATCACGGCAAGACTGTATGAACATAGCTCCAAAGATAAGATTAAACAGAAGCAAGCAGCTAAACACAAACACTAGCATTCCTGTCAAATTATTAAATAACTAATTCATTAAACTACAGAGCGAAAGTAGAAAAGCTGGCCATTTGTGCACGTAGACCCACTGTAGTTAGGATAATTGGGACCAGCTGTTGTACAGTTTTGCTTCTGGAAGGGATCCAAGACTATCTGAAGGCAACACCACAACATGGAAGCAGGCTGCAGAGCGATGAGTGTTTCTGCTTCCACCTTCAAGCCCTTTTTCCTCAAGCAGTGTATCTGACAGCTACGATGGCTCAAGATCTGTCCAGCTCTCCAGGCAATCATTAACCAGCTGGAATGATTGGACCTAGAATTAGTCTGTGAAAAACACATAATTGAAACCTCCCTCAGCAATCCATTATGGATGGAGTTTTACCATCCCAAAATGTATACTCACTTTTTTATACTATTACATCAGGACTAAAAAAAACCCAACAACAACAAAAAAAAACAACAAATAAACAAAAAAACCCACTTTGCCTAAATTAAAATGGCAAAACCAGATGAAAAGTAAGCTTTTTAATTAGGTATGTTAAAATTTCTAGTCCCAAGTGCTTTCCATAAGGAAGAACAAACTATTGCAAAATCTTGTTTTTAAACTTAGCAATTGAGATATCATTGCACAGCAGAGTATGAGAGCTTACATAAATGTGAGCTATAAAGGGTACTGCAAGAATGTCTGAAACAGTCTGCACATTATGTAATCTTTTTTTTTTTTGACCCAAATATGTGTCATGGAATAAAAAAAAATAAAATAAAATAAAAATTAAAAAGAAAAGGAGAAGGGATTTAAAGAATATACTACGAAGCCTGCAGTAATAGGCACACATTTGTGAATTAAATTCTCATTTTCAAACCAAAAAATCTAAATAAGTAACAGTGAAAATGTTGTGTTGTTTACATGATTTATGTCAATTTATAAAATATACACTTTTCTATCCTCTATAACAACATTATTGTCTGAGGAAATAACTAATTTGATAGTTAAAACACCACAGATGTGCTGTAATGCTGAGGTTCAGAGGTGTAAGGAACTTCATCTCAGAATTTTTTGTTAGTATGCTGGTGGCAGGGTGAGCAGTAAGCACCTGCCTCTATGTTTTCTCCTGACTCAAGCAACAGATAATGATGCTGAAGCTGCTGACATTTTTCTGCTTTTTAAAAGACCAGAACTGAATGAAAGCTTCCAGAAGAGAAGATGGGAGAGGATATAAAGAAATGTAATAGAAATTAATAATAATAATTAAAAAACAAAACAAAACAAACACCAAGCCTTAAAATAAAACAAAACAAAAAAAGGTAGTTATGCATTTTGATTTTTTCCCTTGTTTGAAAAGTGGGTTTTTTTCAACTTAATTTGAAACTTTATTATATCCCTTCTTTTGATTGCTTTTCATCTCTGACAAAGATTTGCAGAAGAAATCAGAGGAGATGGACATACCAGCTCTAGACTATAACATACCGTGGTATGTTCTACAAAGACATGCTCTATCCCTCAAAGCAGAATCACAGCACATTAACACAGACCTGTACAACACTTGAACTGTTTTCTCCTTTTTAAAGCCTGGAATTGTTAAGTCAGGCTTCACACAGGTTTGAAAAATCAACTAATATCTTCTTGGCACAGTGCTGCAGCCTATGGAAGCATCAGCTCACATTAGTGCCAGCTTGGGGATCACTGAAGAACAGGTAGTATAAGAGTGTGCACAGGCACATACAGAGGGAAAACTTATTGCAACAAAGAATAGCATTCTGCTGCATAAATATTTCACAGTTTATCTAGGGAGGCATCAAATAATCTTCACTGCAAATTAAGTCTCTGTTATTCTTTTGGTCTTCCAAAGTAAATTTCTGAGGACAGCTAAAAAGGTTTTTCCTTGATTAAGGACTCCAAATCTACCCATAACTTATTACTTATGTCATTCTCCTCTGAACAGATTAAAAACCACATAACAAAAGAGGCAGCATTAATACCCACTGTGTCTATAGGGTATAGCCTATTGTCAAAGTTGTGTTGAGTCATTGTGAGGGTCGTCAGACTTAAAAGTCTAAGGCATAAAAACACTTTGAAGAAAATTAACATAAATTATTAAAATTATATTTTAATTTATATAACTAAACACCCAGCCACTGCCAGAGATGTGTTCCTCACCAAAAGAATCCTCAGGATTATAATCTGAAATGTGTATCAAGGATCAACACAAAATACATAACTGCAAATCATGTAACTCGGCAATTCAGAGCAGATATCTCACTAACATTGCAATCAATATTCCAATTTCCTTGGTTCCTTTTATCTTAGAAGACAAGTAGGAAAATAACATGACTGAATAGCTGTACCTCAAATATTTCCTTCAAAACAAGACATCCTTTCTTGTAAACGTAAATAAATTTTAAGAGCCATGAGATTTAAAAGGTAATGTTAAAAAGTCTCAAGCCATATAAATTACAATACAAATAGCAGCTAAGTAGATATTATTTAGCCCATTTTAGCAAGTAGAATTTTGCATGACAAACCACTGAAATGCTATGCCAATATCATCTGCCCGGTTTCAAAGAGTAGCACCACAATGCTGTAAAAGCAAACCAAGAAACAAACTGCAACATGATCACCACCAAGTGAGGCCCGACTTCTTCTTTTCAGGAATAATAGAAGTACCTGTTCTTTACTAAGCTCTGAATGCACTACTTTGCAAAGGATTAAGCTACAATACTTATCATGTTTTTTCAAAGAACAGCTGCATGTTCCCCAACCTCTCCTGCCCACCTTTCAGAGAAGAGTCATCCCCCCCTGGGTGACAAGGAAGAAGGGAGGTTAGACAGATAATTGTACAGGTTTGGGACATTAAAGGGATTATTGGAATTTTTTTTTTTAATTTTTTTTTTTTTTTTTTTTTTTACTATATCCTGTCCAGAAGCATCATCTTTTGGTTTCATTCTTAACAGATGAGTCAAAACCTTGGGTTCTAAGCAACAGCTTTCTCTTGTGGAGAAAAAACAAAAAACAACAACAGCAACAACCAAAAAAAACAACCAACCAACCAACCAACAACCACACACACTCAACTTCTGAGGAATCTCCAGCCCAAGACCCTTGCTGCTGAGCCTTATTTAGTGCTGCAAGACAAGATTATGGAACCTTCCTCTGTAGACTATGTAACTGCAAGCTGTTCTTTGAAACTTATCAACATGCTACATTTTCTAAAGCTGATTATTTTTTGTTTTGTTTTGTTTTGGTTTTGTTGTTGTTGTTGTTTTGTTTGTTTGTTTGTTTAATAAAGCTATAGGTGTGGGTGATGTGCTTTGTTTTGTTTTCTCCACAGTTTCAAGAAATACTATACCACTACTACAGAGTTTTGACAAATTACAGACAGACATACATTGAGCCTAAAGATGGCTTTATCTTGTCAGATTCATCTTCTGGAAAGCAGAAGAATACAAGGAGATACTACCTGTGTTTCATCTGTACTATTGACAGTTTAATGCATGACACTAATCTGCAAAAATCTCGAATGTACATACATGGATTACAAACCCTTTTACATGTCAATTAAGACCCTGACCTCTCAAATGAGAGCATTTGTTTGAAATTTGTTCTTACTCTTTCAAGCAGAGAAATCTCTGAGAAAGTGCCCCCCTTTACGTACAGGTTTTAATAAAATAATGATCTCAAACTGCAGTTGATTTTAGACTTAGACACTGCTTATTTTTTAGAAAATGAAGACAACCCATTTGGTTAAACAGAAGAGATTCAATCTGCTTCTATTTAAGACAATAAAAGGAAATAGTTTCTTATTGCACTGAAAGTTGTCCATGAAAAAAATTGCTTTAAAATTACTTGAATTTTAAATCTGAATTGCATAGCTAGAAATATAACCAAGGCCAAAATTATTTGCATGTAAGTTTACTGAGTTGATATTGATACAAATAGAAATATTTTATAAGATTTTCAGAACCTGTTTATGTGTTTGCCATGTGGCAGAAAAATAATTTATACCTAATGATCTTCTTTTGTAATGATCATTTTTATTGTTCATTTCGTGTGAGGAGCTATTTCAAACTTATCCATTTAAAAGCATTAATTTATTCTTAAGCTAATTAAAAATCACAGAGTCCACATAGCCAAATGTGTTAAAGAACAAGGGTGCAATAACTGATCACTGGTTCAGTATATCAGATTGCAAATGCTTACCTGATATTAAATTCCCAGATACAGAAAACATGCTCCAAAGCACATAGTCTCAGTATTCAGCTAAGTAGGAAGGTTTTTACAGACAACGCAAAGAGCAGCATGCAGAACTTCACCAGATAACCTCCAGAACTTGCACTGATCATTTGAAAGCTTGAGTAAAGACCACAACCAAGAGGTTGCCCAAAGAGAATAAATGGCCATGGCACTTTCTGATGCTTGAAGGGAAGGAAGTTCCATGAAAAGTCTCCCATGTCAGAATGAGACAAGAAGCTCTTTTCACTCTGTAAATAAGGCAGCCAATTTGGGATTGTGTTTGAGAATAGTGCAGCCAGGGGTACATTTCTACCTCAGTAGGAAAATACAGACTGAAAACTACTGGGAGTTCTGGTCAACAACAGGTTGACCATGAATCAATGATGTGCCCTTGTGGCCAAGGCAGCTATCAATATCCGAGGGTGCATTAAGTGTGTGACCAGCAGATTGAGGTGAGGCCGTATCTGGAGTACTGTGTCCAGTTCTGGGCTCCGAAGTTTAAGAAGGATAAGGAATTACTAGAGGGAGTCCAGGGGCAGGCTATGAAGGTGATTAGGGGCCTAGACCACCTTTCTTGTGATGAGAGACTGAGAGAGCTGGGTCTATTCAACCTGGAGAAGAGAAGGCTGGGAGGGGATCTCAGTGTTTATAAATATCTCAATGGTGGATATCAGGAGGGTGGGACTAGTCTCCTTTCAGGGGTGCCCAACGACAGGATGAGGTGCAACAGGCACAGACTGAAGCATAGGAGGTTCCATCTGAATATGAGGAAAAAATTTGTTACTTTGAGTGACAGAGCACTGGAACAGGATGTCCAGAGAGGTTGTGAAGTCTCCTTCACTGGAGACATTCAAAGCCTGCCTGGACACATTCCTGCACAATCTACTCTAGTTGTACCTGCTTTAGCAGGTGGGTTGGACTAGATGATATGCAGAGGTGCCTTCCAACACTAACCATTCTTCGATTCTGTGAAAACAATGGTTTTCCTTTGTTTCTGGAAGACAATTTCTAATTGATCTCTCTTTACAACAATCTCTGTGTGTTTTCAAGATTTAGGAGCTGTAAATTTAAGAAGACTTCCACACATAAATCTCAAAACAGTGTATAAGCTTGTAATTCCCTCTGCCCCCACCCCACCTTATTATTTTAGTTTTAAAAACCCCAAGATATCTCATGCATTAGGATCTACTATCTGGCCACATTCCTCTTTGTCTTAAGTTCAAGTATATGGTGAGATGTCCAGCAAAGTAACCAGTTATTTTCCTTGGTATTTTGAGGGACTTTTCTTTGCATAAGAGCAGATTAGAAGCTCCAGTACCCTCAGCTGCAGGTTAGAGCATTAATATTTTTTCCATTCAGTGATTCTTTTGTCAGGATAAGCACAAAGTTTGAGAAGAATTTATCCTCTGCCTTGAGTCACAGGAGGGAAAAAAATGTAAAAAGGTGTGGAGGAAATAGGTGTGTGTACAGATACTCACCATGCTGTACAGCAGGTCATCTGACAGTCTGGGTATGCAGTTCAGACCTGACACACAGATGAGTGCTTTCCATGCCAAAAAGGCCTGACTTCCCAAATACCTAATGAAGATTCACATTCTGTCCCAGTGACCATCTACTACAGGGCTTAACACACTGTGGATATTCTACAGCAGCCTTTTACAATTTCAGATGTAAGAAATAACTTGTGGCAGTGAGGTGTTGAATCCAGTAAATCCATAGAGGCAAGGCTGTCAATATTAATGGGTCCAGCCAGTAGGAAAGCTGAATGTATATTCTGAATAAGTGCACACAAACTTTTATAACATGCATACACCGTCAACTATGAAGAGCAAGCACTCATATAAGCACAAAAAGCATCACTGGCCTCACCCTGTTCCCTCTCCTGGCAGTTCAGGATGAAGGTCTGTTAGTGGGAAATACAAACATCTGTTTGGATCCCTCCGGTAGCTGGGCTTAGACAACTTGGTCCAGCCAGTATCTGCCCATGGATCCCCAGTTGCTGGCACCAAGGCATGCAAGCCCCAAGGCCCACACAAGCACACAGCCCCACACTGCCGAACCCTCCAGTAACTGGCCTTATACTCAGCCTACTCACTTGCCAGCCCTTGCTTCTTCTCATGTCCAGTCCTGTGCACCCAGAGGGAGGTGCACACAAGGAGGTCTCAAGCAGTCCCCAGACCCTATGGTCTCCCTAGTAGCCAGATCCTGCAGGTGCCTCAATCCAGACATACACCCCTGGGCTCCCATTCCACTTATTTCCCTTGCCAACAAGCCCAGCTTGATATTCATTAACAATCACACATCAACATACAGACACACACCTAGTCCAGCTGACGGCACAAGACACCTGTGACTCATGAGCCTACCCCAGTATCCTATACTCTTTCCAGGCAGCATTCCCCTGGAGAGCCCTTGCTTTGAATCACTGTGAATAGCACCACTCCCAGAACACAGGGCTGACCACTCTCCTGGGACAGCCTCAGAAGGAGGAAGATCAAGGTGCTCATCCCTCTGCCAAGGTTATGGGGGTTCCCCTGCCCATTTTTGCTTTTCTGTGCTCCTTTGCATGCCTGGATGAGAGCTTTTTGTCACATAACCTAATAATTATTGTTGTGAAGAAGGGAAGAGAGTTTGTGAAAGAAAACCAATTACCAGGATATGATTAGGGTTTTCAGATAGGTTCATTAGTAGACTGAGCAACCATAAAGTTGCTCCACATGGAAGTCAAACAATGTATCAGTTCAGCTATACAAGCCATGGATTCAGTTCAAGCTGAATCTGAACACACCAGAAAAAAAAAAAAAAAAAAAAAAAGTGAATTTCTGTGACACTGCATACTCTCTGAACCATGAAAGTAATCTCATTGCAAAGTATTTGTAATCATTTTTGGACACTGTTAAATTTTGTAGAAAGCAAATTAGTTACAGTTGTAGAAAAAAAATTTGAAATGTCAACAATGCAAGCTTTTTGTTGATTGCAAAAGACATTTTCCATCTGGTCCCAAGCATGAAAATATCCTGAAATGACCTGCATACACCAGAGCTCAGCTGAACGGAATGATAATGTAATCCTGCAAAAGTCTCCAAACAGGGAAAAGCCTTTTCATTTAGGGCTAGATGATGTTTCTACTGAAGTCAATAACAGAACTTCCATTGATTCACTTGGCAGGATGGGTCTCAAAGTAATCTAGTATAATCACTTTTGATAAGCAAACAGATAAACATGCAAACCATAGGCTACATTCATTTGGGCAAATAATTGGCATAGATAAAGAAATCTAGAATGACATTCCATCCCACTAATATTTAAGCCTTACAGTCAGAATAAAGCTAAGATAAAAATAGTGTACTGTAACGGTTTATATGAACCACAGTTAAAAAAAAAAAAAAAAAAGGATATTTTCCAATTGCGTGGAGAAGGAGGAAGAGAATTAGAGAGCAGTAGCAAGCTTAACTATACACATTTTTTTCCCCTCATTATAGCTTAAATTATGTGAAATCACAATATATTGTCTCCTACAACATACACACAGTAAAAGCCAATTACAATAACTCTTCACAAAAATGCTCATAAACACACTTCTGGCTCTCCAAATGGATCTTGTAATGTGTACCAAAAATGGATATGAAAATCTTGCTATCAGCCATTGCACAAATGGACTATAATAGGGGCTATATTAACCATAATAATATAACAGATAATACATTTAGATATTAAAATTTAAAAATTAATATTAATTACTAAAACAGTAAGGCTATAAATCTCACTGATACTGATGTGGTGAGCTACAGTCTTTGTTTTGTTTGGTTTTTTTTTCATCTTAGGTAATAATTTGAATAAGATTATACATTATCCAAATCCATTTTACTGATTTCCTTACCCTGTCTAATTTCTCCGATTTGCCAGGTTATTTTTTAAGTACTGTTTTGTAGATCTGCATAGAGGACACAGCAGATGGTTCAGGAGAACATACTAGTTCTGAGCAGGAAGAGGCAGTAGATTTCTTCCCACTGTCAGCAAAGCATGATTATTTTCAAAGTATAATGAAACATACAGATGTTCTTTTGATGTTCATTTGAATGCAGTATTTTCTTCCAAATTATTTTCTGGTAAGCATAAAGTACTGGGTTCCATCCTTTTAAATTTAGTTCTTTTCCACAGCTATATTATAAATTGTGCATTCAGAGACTTAAAATACCTGTAGCTTGATACACTAACTCCACACTATCAAGGGCTGAATCATACCAAAGAGACATTAACTTGTATGCATCACTTGTTTACTTGTACTTAACTAAAGAAGTAGGAGCCAAGCAAACCTTCTGACCACTCAGATAAGAAAATTTGTTTCTCATCCAGGAGAAAGGGAAAATGAAGTGACTATCCAAATATTTATGACAGCTATTACAATATTATTTTAATGAAATGCTAATTGCCAAGTAATAAACCATCCCTCTAGGCCTAGACTTTGGAAGGAGGTGGGATATGTGCACAGTGTCTTGGGGTAGAAAAACACTGTACCCATCAGCCAAGTCTGTCAGGCCACGTACCCGTGGGACTCTTATTGTTTTGGAAGGATCAGAAGAAAAACTCAGCAGTGCTTTTTGCAGTACTGCTCGTTGGAATCCAACATATTTCCATGTACATGGGCTGACACAGAGAAAAGCAAAAACTCCCCACTTTTCCTCCTACATTTGCTTTTGAAAAGAATCCAAGTGCTTGATATTGCCAATACTCATGTCAGATCCCAGTGCTGAGGTCTGAGTAATTCTTCCACGGCTGCATGGAGGGAGAATTTGTCTTCCCTTCAGAGTCAGTCACAGTTAAGTTCTAAATTCATAACTGGAACATAATTCACACAGCAATTTACATGCACCAAGAGATTATGTGGCCTCACTCTGGAATGCTACACCACAAAGGAAGTTTCTATAGTTATTTAAAGCAAGGAAGCCTTTCCCCAGCTATTAAAGAAATTTAATCTTCTTATCCCTATATGGAAGCAGCCTTTGTTTATATTAAAAAAAAAAAAAAAAATCCCATGGCCTTGTCCTATCCCCCCACCATAAAGTTTTTTGTTCTTTTTTGCTTTGGCAAAGAAATGATGAAAGAATGATAAACTTTTATTAGGTGTTTACTATCAATTACCAGATAATGAAAAACATCAAAGTTAATGGAAAAAAGTTATGCCTGGATTTTATGTTAGATTTTCCTTTTCCTGTGGGAAACCCTGTGAAAGAAGGGAGAAGGACAAAGATGAAACAATCTGTGAGGTTTCTCAGATGGTTCCAGTGCGGCTGGCAGAGGGATGAAGTTATTTTTTGACTCCTCTTGCCTTGCTGAACAATCAGGGAATCTGACCTCTGTGTCTTGTAAGCTGTACCAGCATCACAGACAAATCAGGTGAATTCTTTAGGAGAATAATTAGTTGATACTCACAGGGCTTCCTTCACTAGCTACTCACAAAGACCTAAGTATAGGCAAGGCTATTATTTTAGGCTGGCTCCCAGTGTCACAGACAGCAAATTGGAGAAGCTGCTGGTTCCTCCTAAATGCCTCCTTTGGTAAGTGAGCAGGAATGTCATTAACCGGGGAAGAACTGCAAAGATAAAAGGCTCTGTCTCAAAACTTATTCGTTATGCCTTTTACATTGGTTTCTCAATGGAATTGAGAGATAGATTACAAATTATTAAATCTGAATATCTCTTGGATGTTTTGTTGTGATTGTCCTAAATGCTGTGTTTGTGTACAAATAGTGTCCTAACCAATGTTCCCGTTAATACAAAGACAGCTACACGAAAAGGAATTAGGCATCTCTCCCATGAGAGAAAAATCATATCCTTCAAATACATCATTCTTTGTACATGCATCTCATGTTGGAGATGCTTATGGTAGCCCAGGACAATTTCAAGGACAAAAGAAACATACGGTGAAAATATATCTGATTTATAATAAAATGCTAACATCACAGAATGCTCAAAAATGACACAATAACTCTTAGTCCAAAGAGCTTGGGAATGGCCACATGGCTACAGATTCATAATTAAGTTACATGTGATACTAAAGCTGATACAAAAATATCTCTTTCACTTGAAAATCTCACTTTCAGTCTTTTAGGGTTTTAATACTTGATAGTTATAACCCAAGAATTCTGTGTAGGAAATTAATGTGTTTTGAAGTTTTATTTAGGGTACAATAAGCAGCAGAGCAAGCAAGCTCAAGTGACATGGACACCTTTACACACACAGAAGGTGAAATCTGATACTAATTGTTAGGTGTGCCAAGGGGAAAATAGCCATATTGAATTATTGTTGCATTGTGTGGACATTTTATGTCTCATGCCTAGGTTTTAGCACTGCCAAGTTCCTTGATGTTAAGTTATCTAGAAGGCATGTTTTACTTTCTAAAAGTTTTACTACAGGCAATAAAAATTTTAGCTTGATATCCAAATGGTATTTTATTTGTAGAAGTGGTAAGAGGTACATATGTATCCCTTACTAAATCCAGTATTATTGCTCTAGGGACGAAGGGTCACAAGTCATCATTAAAAATAAAATATTGTTCAAATTTCTCAGGTCTGCAAGTCATTAAGAGATGATCTTTCATCTTGGGTTTCCTCAGTTGTATTATAATAACCTATGTAATTTTAACCCTTTATTCCAGAGTCTAGAATTCAGAAAACTTAGTTCTCTGCTGTGCTTCAGAGACTGGTCAACCATTATTCAAATTAATCAATAACAGCACAAATAAACCTTCTCTATTCTAGACATTTTGTGAACTTGCTTGATCTCAGTTTGACAAAGAAACAAAAAAGACTGACTGATCTTCTTGGTTCAAGCTTTTCTTCCACCCATCTTGGGAAGGGTACCCTGTCCCCATTTCCACCAGCCACAACTGGCTAGTGTTTAACTGACCATTTGGATTGGAAGAAAGATTGTTGAAGCACCATCTAACCATAGTTGAAAGATAACAAGGAAAAAAAAAAATAAAAGCAGATATGGAAGGAAAAGAGTAAGGTAATTAAGTGATAGTAGATGGGGGCTGAACTTTGAGTTTCAGTAGCTTGAAAGACTATAGTATCAGACTCGTGAGGAAGTGGGAAGAATCACAGCCCTGGTGGGTGGCGCTGGCAATACTGGGAACCGGAGCCATGGTGGGAGGCCAAGGCGTGGGTTGGTGTGATCAAAGGCATTCAGTTCCCACTGCAAATGCCTTACAGGAAGCAGCCAGGGCTGGGAACACTGCTGGAGGAAAGCTGCTTGCAATAAAGAGAGAGCTTCTCATGGTCCCTGGTGAGCCTCCTGGGGAAAGGAAGAGTAGTGGATACTCTCCACCAGTGCTGGCTATTCATTACATCTGTTATCAGTGGCTTTGTTTCTACTTCCATTTATATGGTTTTCTCCAAGATAGCCAATTTAAACTTCACTTTTTTTTTTTCTTTTTTTTTTTACATTCTTGCACAAACAAAACTCATTCATCACTGAATTTCTTAAGCA
Organism: Nesoenas mayeri; assembly: GCF_963082525.1. Lineage (NCBI taxonomy): Eukaryota > Metazoa > Chordata > Aves > Columbiformes > Columbidae > Nesoenas > Nesoenas mayeri. The sequence continues at coordinate 18,023,786 of NC_137540.1, forward strand.
AATTTACTTTCAGCCACCTAAAAAATTTCATCAGCTCTCACACATTGTTTTGTATTTCACAAACAACCATACTGCCTTCTTGACTCAATTCTGTGGCAGTCATTAATAGCAGTGTTTCAGATGCATTTGACACCTGCAAATGCTGGCATTGGGAAAAGTGGAAAGTGACAAACTCAACCAAACTTCCATAATTTAAGGCACCTACTTTTGCTGTCTTTAAAGATCACAGCCTGAACATCCCATTTCTGTAACCTCTTCAGACTCTCAAGAAACTCCAAGAGTACTGAACACTCTTCCCCACTTCCAACAAACCAGGCATTTTCTGTAGGTAGATACTAGCAAACAAGTGCTCCCAGTGAAAGAGTAAGAAAAACACTTACCTGCTCTCAAGAGACCACAAGCACATGGCATGTCCCCAAGGGAAACCAGGGCACAGCAGGTCCCACCAACCCTCCAGCAAGCATTGAGCAAAGGCAAGAAAACAAGGAAAAGCCATGGCCCAGGAAACCCAGAAAGCAGCTCAGGGAACAGGCTGAATGTCAGCCCAGCCTGGGCTGAGGGCTGAAAGGCTGAGGGAGCTGGGTCTCTTTAGCTTGGAAAAGAGGAGACTAAGGGGTGACCTTTATATATTTACAAATATATAAAGGGTGAGTGTCACAAGGATGGAGCTAGGCTCTTCTCAGTGACAACCAACAGTAGGACAAGGGGTAACGGGTTCAAACTGGAACACAAGAGGTTCCACTTAAATTTGAGAAGAAACTTCTTCTCAGTAAGGGTATCAGAACACTGGAACAGGCTGCCTAGGAGAGTTGTGGAGTCTCCTACTCTGGAGACATTCCTGTGTAACCTCATCTAAGTGTTCCTGCTCCAGCAGGGGGAATTGAACTAGATGATCTTTTGAGGTCCCTTTCATTCCCTAACATTCTGTGATTCAGCCACAGCACAGCCTAAGAAAGGGCTGATGGTCCTGGGGTTGAGCTTAAATATGTCCTAAGGCACATGGATGTGGTCCTGATCAGCCACAGGTGAGGCTGGTCAGGGCCTGTTAGTGCTCCTCAAGCCCAACACTTGCGGTTGTAAAAGGCAATTTGCTGTCAAGTTTCACAGCACATAGCATGTCTGGAAAAATCTAATCTGAGCAAACTGCCATCTTTGGTTCTAACTTTTAGCCAGAAAAAAATACCAGGATGTTACCTGTCAATCTTTTAAGAAATAGGAGGTTCGAAATCCAGAAGAGTAGGTAAAAACAAACAAAACAAAAAAACCCCACACTCCTGTCCATCAGATCATACCATAACTTACAAATCACGTTACTTAATTCTTAAAAAAAAGACAACCAATGTTATGTTTATAATATCTTATATGTGTATAAATTAATAAGGTAGACATGTTAGGTAAATAAATTCCTGTAGTTTTGTTAGGAAAAACTTTTTCCAGATTTTTTGCATTAAGAGCAATTACCATAGGAGTCTCAAAGGTTTTGAGGTGACATAATACAAATATAGGTGATTTGTAAATATGGAAATTATTTGCTCTTGTTACTGTGTCACAAAATTCATAATGACCCATTCCAGCACTGATTCTTTGTAAATCACAGTGAAATCTAGAAAACACAGTGAGACCTTGAAATATCGGATATGGTTAACTCTGGGTCAATTTGGGTGACTGATTTTATTTCCATATACTTCAAAATGTTTACAGTACAACTCAGAATTACAACAAACCCCATGGTTTTGGGTTTCAATACAAATCCTCTTCCCTATGTATGTCTCTGAAGGCAATGGTTTAGCTTGGCAACATGGTATATTTTTTAAGATTAACCAGTGACTTCTATTGAGAATGGTAGTTAGCTCCCATTTTTGTCCATTTGAAGTGCCATGGAGTTCTAACACCATTTCAGACTTTTCAAACACTCTTCATGCTCCAAAACTAGGTACATCTGTATATCATAGACCTTTATTAGAAACAGTATTCATAAAGAGTGATAAATTACAAAAAATTAACCACCTCAACTTCGGGAAATTAAAAAAGTTTACACAGTTTTACTTAAAACTAATATTGAAGTGAAAGTATTCATTTGAGTCTTATTTTTTATTTCTCTCAAACCAGTAGTAAAATAGAGATTTTCTTTCAAATGAATGCTTTCCTTACAAATTTTGTAGCTGGCATGCATGACTAATTAATTACAAACAAATATATATAGATATATAAGAAATCAATCTCTATATCCATTTTGGAAGCTAGATTAGATTTCAAGATGAAAAAATATTAATAACAAAACACAAACGCTAACTTTCATTATACATTTGTCACTGTCAAATTAATAAGAGTATTGGTTTTTGCATAGTTTAGGAATCTTCATGAAAGAAAAGAAGTTTGTTATCAAAAAGATCTCTATTAAAATTTAGACTTGTAATTACAAATACAAACTCAATTAAAAATGTACAATTAAATTAAGACTGCACTCTGTATTCTAAAGTTATTCATGGATGCTCTCTAGGTACAACTCTAATTCTTTATGTCAGCTGTACCTGGGAGACATAACTCTTAACTGTAGTCACACACAATATTTCTAACCCAGGAAATCTTCCCAGAGAGAGAGTTTCTCCCAAAACCTTAACCTCCCTAGAGGAGCTTGCCTATTGCTGCAGGCAAGCTGCAGGCTTGTTGCTGGTGCAAACCCTTTCATTTGATGTGATCTATTCATGTGCTTGTCAAACCTGTAGTTACTGTTCAAAATGCCTGGGAACTCCAACAGTATAGCATGGCAGGGATAACCACCCTGCATCTGGGAAATAAAATCATCTCTATATATACATATTAAGAGCCAGAATCACAGTGCATAAAAATATGTAGTAATATGTAAAATAAGGATGTTTCACAGTACTGTAGTGCAGCATGTGTTTGGTTTTGGATGCCTGTCCAGTTTTATGCCTTACATCATTTATACCTCTCATTCCTTTTTTTTTTTTTTCCCAGTTAGAAACAAAGGGAAGAGGTAGTATCATGTAACCAATTAGTTCCTTGTGGACCATAAACAAATGTCCAACAGATGGTTTGCAGACCGCTATGTGTTATGTTCTTTCCACTCCACAAATCAGAGGCACAGTGTCCCTCTGCACATACAGGAGGCAAAAAGTCCCCATAGAGCTTTCAGGAGTGTTGCTTCCATGTGGAAAGTTCACTGTGCCATGAACTGTGGGAAACTGCAGCAGGTCTGTGGAATCTTTGACAGAAAATATGAGAGTAGAGATCAGCCTTGAGATATTAAGATTTACCCTTGAGAAGGATGGGAGTAGAGATGTACCCGTGAGAGAGAAGGGGATAGAAGAATAACATGGATGATAGAAAAATTAACCAATGAGATGTTAGTGCTGTAACTTGTAACCAATAGTGAAAAGACATATGAACTGGTAGAATTGTATAAAAATGCACTTGTAGCAATAAATGGCACCTATTACTTTCATCTTGAAAGAATTTGGTCCATGTCATTTGTCCGTCTCAACCGCGACAATGAACACAAACATGGACGTGACATGTTTGGTCTGCCACTTGCTGCTCTGCTCCCCCTCAGAATACAAGAGATGCAAAATGACAGGGATGCCAGCAGAGGATCGCCCTGGATCCAGTACCTGGGACCAAGCACTGCAGGCTACTGGTAAACACAACTCTGCAGACAGTTCAGCTGCTTGCTGTATATATATATATATATATATATATACACATACATACAGTCTCTTATAACTCCCCTATACTTATTATATATACCCTTGTCCTGTGCTTCCTTTGTATTTTAGTTACTGGGACATCAATATAGACAGCGACAGCACGTTTCCTTTGAGGATATACTGCTAAGAGGACCAGGCTCCATTTTTGTCTCCCACCAGGCTTATGCCCCTTGCACAACCAGCTATGTTTGGGGAGATGTTAGCACTGGCCTCTGTATCAGGTCAGTGTTATTTTACCAGTTACTTATAGTGAGAGGACAAAGGGTCCCAGGTCATAAAAGATATATGTAACAAATCTAACTTATGTCTACTAAAAGTGAGAAAAATCTTGAGTCGTCTATTTAGCATATGCAAGTAGAACAAGGAAAAGTCATTTCTCGTCATTTCTGAAGAGAAGAGGCCTTCAAGCTTGAGTCTCGTTTGCTTTCCACATCACTTTCCAAAGGGAGAAGATGGGAGAATAACAGGATGTAAGATTTGCACAGCTATTGCTCAGCACTGCCATGGGAGGACAGTCTCCCCTCCCTGCACATTCCACTGTGCCCAGGGAGGAAGCCAGCCCTTCAAAACCATCAAGTTTTCTCATTTATTGGTTTCATTCAGGTCAGAATTCGTCTTCATAAAATCAAAATTTGAGTTAGCTTTTATGCCTGACTTAGTTTTCTTCGAAAACGTTGTATATTTCCCTCTCACAAAGAAAAATAATCTGAAAAATATTTGCAGTCTCACTGCAAGAGTTTTAACTCTCAGATGTCTAATTAGTATTCCTAAAAGTACAGGGACATTGTACATGGATGTATTATAAAATGAACCAACTTTTCAAGGGAAAGATGTCAGGATTTGACATGTACAAACATGGGAACTTTTGAAGTTGTGTGGGTTTTTTATTTTGTTTTGGTTTGGTTTGTTTTTTCTTTAAGCTGGCTTCTGTCACCAATTCATCCTGCATATGGTTCTTGGGTAAGCCACCTTTTTGTTGTTTTTTTTCCCTCAAAAAGAAAATCTATGTACCTATCAATCTATGCATGGCATCTATTTAATCTATGGCAACGATTCAACCTTTTTTGTACACAGCTTTCAATTATTCACTGTTTGCTGTCAAGACTAATGCATGCCTATCAGTTTCTATCAATGTACAGTGGATGAATATGACATTGCATTTTTTCCCAATGTCACCGGGTTCAGTATGTAACAAAAGCTCGGAGTTTAGGCTAAATCATAATTACCCTGTGCTCAGATTTACACGAAGCTGCTTGGAGGGAGGATTCAGGGGCCCTTTCATAGCACTGCCATAGCATGCTGAATGTGCTTTATTTCTTGGACACAAAGTTCTACTATGTTTATTTGGGCACATAAGACTCAGGTAGAGTGCCTTGGTGAGAAGTATAAAAATCCTGTTTTCTCTCTCTCTAGACAGTCCAGGACAGAGGGGCAAGGGCCATATGCTTGGTATGCTTTGTCCTACCTCAGCTAGAGGAACAACATTTTGATTGAATTTGATGCCTTATTTTTCTGCTGATTAAGATATTTCTTATAGGTTAGTTTACAGGGCTTTTGCATCTCTACTGTAAACTCATTCTGTTGCCTCTTAATTGTAACGGTTTTAAGAAATCCCACCAGTTCAGCCTTATTATACTGGGCCAGGATACCTTGCAGGTACTTCATGCAGGTGCAGCTTCAAGCAAAAACGTATCTATGTGTCAATATCCCTTCATTATTTGTTGCAATATTTCACTACACTGAGTAAAACAATATGGATTACAGAGATTGTCACTGCAGGCTATGTTAATAAGTTCTTTAATAAAAGGTGTAAAGTTTAATAACTGTAATTCCAAACATCAATTATTCCCATTGTTTGATATGCATCAAGCAAAGATAATATGTCAGCTCCTCTTATTTATTTATCTGTTTCTTTGCTTTTGTTCTCTCTATTTTCGTTTTTGGTCTCCAGAAAATCAGTAAAATCTTTCCACTAATTGACAAGAATAATTTAGACAAATACTGCAGGAAATTCTGATAGAACATTTAATTACGTACAATTAAAATAAAGATGGTGAAACTCATCTGGTTGTAGCTCGTGTAGTATTTAACCTACAGAAAGCATAGACCATAAAGAGCAACCCTCACTTTTGCTGTGTTTCTAACCAAAGTCCATGGGACGCACTGCTCAACAACTAATGCATGTCAGGTAGAAATAAGAAGCTAAAACAATAAGACTTATGACCACCTCCAATTTGAAAACAGGATGTATGAGCTACCACTTGATGCAATGCAGAAAAGACCTTCTAAGGTCAAATCTCAACTTCTCATAAAAAAGTTCAGGCTAATGTTAATCTAACTATGAAGAGTGGTGGATGCCTTTAAAATAGCTTCAAGGATAATATATAGGGAAGAGTTAATGGCAGATTTTCCTGCTTCAAAACTTTGTTGCTTGGTCAGTCGTAAGCCCTGTGGCCCGTTTGCACTGGCAGACGTGTGCGAAGATGGTCATAGTAAAGGCAGTTCTGGAGCATAGAGTAGTTCAACAGTTAAATCAAGTGACTGGACTGTTAGGCTATTCAGTAGTGCAGAGAAATTAAATGAGAAGAAATTCATCCATTGCCATGAACATCATGCTTTAATATCCTTCCTGTAGGCAAATCAATTTTGTGATGTAAATAAAAATACTTATTAAATGTATTGTGATATGGCATGGATTCATTCAAGATTTGACACAATGCACTCAAACTTAGTCTTCATGAATATGGACATCGTGAATGTACTGTGCTTTATAATAATGGGGCCCTGTATGCAATAGATTTGAAAGCTTGCTTTGAACAATTTGGGTTTATAGAGTGTGAGACAGATTATGATGAAAACAATAATGAGAACAAGAGCAAAAGGGGGAAAATATCTTCTGGCAGGATTCAGCAGAAGTTGCTTTGTCTTCTCAGTCTACAATTTCTTGAGATTCTGTATTTAAAACCAACCTTTCCTTATCTGGGTTCTTGAGGGTTTTTTTTTTTACTGCATGTCTCTTACAAAGAGAATTTTCTCCTTTGCATTTACAGCTTGTTTTTCAATGCAGATCTCTTTCACAGTATGAACTTTCCCACTCAAAGCTCTATAACTCATTTTTGTAATCCTATGCCTATCACCTCACACACATCCCATAAAGGAGATGTTCCCAGGGCACTTAAACCAGATACAGGAATCAAAGTTGCCTTTAGGCTACATCTGCTCTAACACAAATTTAATGGAAAAAAACTGTGCTTTCACAGGCTATGAAACTATCATGGCTATTAGAATATTAAAGTCTCAAATCAGAATAGGAAATAAACAGAAATTCTGATTTCCTCACCTCCAGTGTTAAAAAGAACAACTGAAACAACCAAACAAACCACAAAGTGTATGCATATTTCACTATGTTTCTAGCTTAGAAAACTTAATGGTGAAAGGACAAAAGATATGCACGATATGTTTCAGAACAAAACTTCCCTTTAGGTTTGTAAACTCTTTTTATTTGTTGAAGTGATTCACCCTCGGGGAAAAAGGTAAAAATGGTTTTAACTGACAGGGAAAAATCATGGTGTCCAGTCAACATTTATAATACTGCTTTTACAGATGCAAATTAGTTTGAGAATTGCAAAACTGAGAATTTTCAGTATTTTTGATGTGTTTTGTACAACAATCACAACTTTGACACAACCAGGTATTCAAATGTAAATGCTACCGCATCTATTAGAAGCTGGGTCAAATGTTCACATGTGTTTTAAATGCTCAAAGTTAGAACATCATTGATCGTCTCTCTTTATTCAAAGCCAAGCTGTTTTAATGATGTTTCTCTGTTATTTTCCAGTAACAACAGGCTTAATTTAGTATCATTTTTTTCTAACATGAAAGCATACATTTTGTAATTAAGTTTTCACTACCTAATTATCATTTCCATGAAATTGTCTGTGAAATTAGTAGGCCTAAAATACTTTCTGCAGTGCCTGAGTGGCTTAGAAGAGTAAGTCTCATTTTCAGAAGAGACTGAAAAGCTCAGATCACACTGACTTTCTGCAGGAGAGAGACTGTTAAGTCACCTGGGCATTTTTGTCAATAGCAGCTGATTCAGCATAGAAAACATCAGGAAATGCTGACATTTCTCTGCATTGCAGGCTTGTTTATTGAAGAAGTTGCTGTATACCATTGAGCTTTAGATTAGGCTCATCCATGTATTAAAAAAAACAGATTTATAAGCAGTATGATCATTTTTGTTCTTCTGACAGCTGAAAACAAGCACTGCTCTTTTGACACCCAATGTTAATCAATAATACAAGTTACTGCTATAAAATTAAATTACAGGGTGTCTAAATATTTCTATATCGATATATACAAATACACATACAAGAAAGGCTTAAGACAAGACCAATCTCATTATGAACATACACAAGCAATTCTGTGAGAGGTATGGCCTTGCAGCTGAGACCACTCAAAAGACTAAGACATTGAGTCACAGCAGTGGGACAGGGCCCTAATTGCCTCTCTTGGCCACTTCTGATCATCAGCCAAATTTATTTGGCTGTTAATATCCTGAAATACAGTTTTTTAGCAGTGACTTTATCCTCATAGCCTAGCAAAGAAGAAAAATATGATGAATCTTAGAACTGAAGATTCTACTGCCTTGCAGCAGGAGGTGCCTTGTGAGATCCTTTGCCTGAAGTGATTCAAATTTGCCTAAACCCGGTTGTGTTCAGATTAGACCATTCTCAGTCCTAAGTTTTTGTTTCCTAGTTTTGTGTAGTGATGATTCCATCCTGCCATTGCTCCCATAGGCTCAGACTAATATGAAAATAAAATACTTGGAACTTCTGAAGAAGCAGAAAAAACACAGGATCTTCTGATACTTCACAAGGTTTATAAGCAAATAATTTGTGAACTGGTAATATCACTGCTGATAGATAATATCTCTGTATACAGCAATGTTACTCACATTGAGACAAAGGCTGAGCTATGTATTACAGGAGTGATTATGCTAATCTTGAAATTATTTTAGAACTGTTTTTAAAATTTAGGGAGCAACTGAAATACCTATGCATTTAATTATTTGACTTTCTGACAAGCTGATGCAATAAAAACAGTTCAAATGATTGATAAAATGTTTCTAAACTGCGATTATATACTTTTTATATTTTCATAAAATAGTTTTTGGCTTGTGCAAAGTAATTATTAATACATTCTGATACTAATGATGGATAAATCAAAACTTTAGAGTAAATTATTTTCTCCATGGTCCACAGCTGAATGGTAAATTCTCATTATAACCTAGACCTTGTAAAGACATCTGCTTTCATGTGTGTCTGCATGGAAATAGAGTTCAGCTGCTCATACTAGAACTCTGAATGGCTTGCTTATGTGGATAATCTATAAATCTAAGAGTATAATTATTATATCTAGATCTTTCCTATTTTCTTTCCATGAAAAAGAAAAAAAATATTTTTGACAAAACATTTTTCACAGAAAATATTTGATTTTCTTGGAAACCTCGAATTTGTCATTGAAAACTCAGATGCATGCTCACATGCACACACACCCGTCTACACAGGAGTATTTTTCTTGTCACAAGGAATTTTCAGGTATATTTACTGTCTTATGTGCTTGTCATGAAATATAGGTAGTGTATAAATCAAATTAAGTTTTCATGACAGATGCATCCATGCAGAATCAATGTAACTGTGATACAGCCTTCCCTGTAGATATGAGTTAGTGCTGGAAATACTGGCACATCATTAATGATAACACCCCTTTCCTCCCATTCACTAAGATCACAAAAATGTATTTCTCTCCTACTCCCATGTATGGAGCTCATCAAACCTCAAGAGACCCAAGCTGGAGAAATACACTAAACAGATTCCAGGCTTGTTTTTTTAAAGCCCCATATCAGGGTTCCTGACTAGTTTAAATATGGTCTTGAATAATTCATTTCCAAACCTTTGTTGGTTCATCAGATAGTAGATTTCCAAATAAGTTTGTTCCTCAGCTGACTAACATTATGCCTTATACATTCCCATCCCAGAACTATGTTTCTAATTAAGCCACATAATAAGAGTTTCCTGTGCAGGGGAAGATATGGGGAAAATGAATAGCTTTAAAAGTGGAAGTTTTATTCCATTTAGGCTTGTCAGACTCTAGCCTCGTTCTATTTAAAAATAATGAATATATTAAAAAAAAAAGAAACAACAACAAACAAACAAACAAACAAAAACCACCACACACCAAACATCATCATATATTTGTTTTGTAACTTAATCTGTTGACTTATGTGTGGCAAGGAATAAAATGACCCTTCCTGAAGTAAAATAGAAGACCTTCCACCAAGGGATTCTATTTTCCACCACTGGCCACTAGGAACAAGACCAGAAATATTTCTCGAAGGGAGCTTCCTCACCTGCTGGCTATGAAAGCTTATACTGGAGCTGTAAGTTAGAAAACAGATTGTTGTTTCATTACTCCATCCTTACAGCAGCCCTTAAGGGTGAAAACAGAACGAATCTGCTGGGTATGAATTTCCATCCTTTGGGACTTTTGAAAATATGTTGACTCTAAGTAAGCTTTCTACCATCCTTCTGGTTTTGCTACCTTCTAGTCACCTACTAACTGTTAATATGTTTTTACTTTCCTTGTCCTTTGAAATGTATTTCTTAAGAAAATCAGCAGATGCCAGTCCTGTTAAAAAATAAAAAAGGGAAAAAAAACAAAACAAAACAACCATAAAGATGTCCCAATGCCTCAGGACCTTTTATTTTTGCAAAACATGTGGCATGATCTCTTTTGCTTTTTCTTCTTTTTTTTCATTTCCTCAATAACAGTGTTTGTTAACTAAAAGTGTTTAAATGATGTCAGATTTGGTTTGAGATTTACCATGGACTGAAAACTCATTCAGATCTGTGGTTGGTCTGACAGTGTTTGAAACAGGAAGTTAAAGGAGAACATAAGATTGTTGCAGTTGTTTTCTCAACCAAAATGAAACCTAACAGAACTTGCTTATTGCTCATATGTTCATGAATAACTTAGTTAGAACACTGTGTTACTGGAAAAATATCCTCTGGGCTGACACATATCCACATGCCCCTGTAAAGCCAGAAGTTGAAAAAGTCAAAATGAAAAAAGCCCTAGTGTGTTGTGCTCTTCTGGGTATTTTTTGTGTGTTTGTTGTTGTTTAGTTGTTTGGGGTTTTTTTTGTTTTGTTTGGGGTTTTTTTGTTTTGGTTTGGTTTTTTTAAACTTATTTTTAAAAGAGGAACATTTTTACTTTCATAAGTATTTTACTGTCCAAATAACATTGGCACAAAAATACCACCCCATGCCTTTTTTTGGGAGGGTGATTTTTTTTTTTTTTAATCCCTGTTCCTTGGATCAAATGACAAATCTGTGCCTTGTGATTAGAAAACTATTATTTTAGGTACATTTTGTGTAGTGTCACAAGCTGATTTGAAAAGTGGTGAACAATTGCTTGAGTTTAACTTGATAATATTAAGCAGAGCATCTGAGAAAAAAACATCTTTCCAGAGAGTCCGACATTCAAACTAAATGTTTGTTATAAGGAATGTTTTATTTTCTGTTCTTAGTTCTGTTGGTTGTTCGTTTTTTTCCCTCTTCTTTCTTTGCTAATCATCTTCAAAGAACAGGGGAAAACATCCCAAGTAGTACTTCAGCCTCTTTGATATGGCCAGGATAGATACACTTAAACAAGTTCTACCTTAGGTAACTAATCCTGTGAGATATGCTATCACTTTCCATTGCTTTCAAGGGTCTTATTTTAAATTTGAGGTAGTTTGCAAATATATAGCAATATGAAAGAAAGAATGCCGAAGGGCAGAAGAATAATTTTTAAAAATACTGTGTACTCAGAGGTAGTATTACCTATATTAGAGTTACCATTCTGAGCATGAAAGAGCAGGAAAAGGCTTTGAGCTATACTCAGTAATACATGTCATCCTGTCCTTTGCCTTCAGTGATAGAAACTAATTAATCTTGCACCTTTTTCTGTTGCTTCACTAGACTGAAATTTTTTCATTTTTTGACAAAATAACTTTTGAATATGTGCAAAGAAGCTAATTGGTATTCCAGTCTTAGGCTATGTTATGCCAAAGCTTCTGTATTGTCACTGTAGTATTATAATCTTTATGTGGTCTCTGATCACTGTTTTCTTACTTAAACAACTATCTCTACTGTGACCACAAGTCAATTGTATATTAAAAAAACTACCAAAGTCATGGTTCTTTCAGAAAGCTGAAATGTTCTCATAGCTGGTCTTCCTTTACATTGGAGTGCTATCAGATTAATCATGGGGATAGTTAGTTTGTTGACCTTTGAAGGGAAAAGGACATTCAATATGCAAATGCAGCTACAACAAACGATGTTGTGCACAAAATTTTGATTGTAAGAGCAGACCAACAGTCAATTACATGCTACATAGAGCTGTCATATTTTTGCATAAGCTCAGCTTTCATTACAGCTCACTCCTCAAGCCTGTATCTTACTTAGTATTTTGGGAAGGACTAGATCTTACTTCTTTAATCCAATCTTCACAAGAGGCAGACCATTCACTCCTATATAATCAATTGTGTAATTAATTATAAGCATTCATTACACATTCCCTATCTGAAAGATGAATAAGCCTGGTGGTGTTTATGAGTCTGGGCTGGTTTTCAGCAAAACGTAAACTGACTGCAGACAATGAGATGGAATAGGATAGGTGCACTAGTCTGAAGTATTTATAGGTGGCTTATTTATATCATGTCTGGATATTAAAAGCAGATATATATAATAAGGGAGATAAAAAGTTAAAATGTAAGTTTAACTAACCTAAAGTGCTGCTTTCTCTGCAGTGTGCTTTCAAACACGTTTTGACTCACATAAATTATCTCAAACTACATTTCTATGATAGGTAGAGGAAGATTGAATATTTGTACACAGCGAGAATACACTGTATTGGTTTCCTTGATATTTGCTACTTATTGAAGATATATGCATACAAAGTCAGGTTTTGGTGGCAAGTTTGCCATGACCATGAACAAAACCATCAAAGGGATTGATGAGATCTGTACTGAATCCACTGCCATGTTCTGAACCAATTGAGGAAACAAACAAGATTTATTTTCTGACAACTTCTTGTTAGAGGAAACATTAAGGACACACTTCTGTTTAAAATAAAATTCATCTAGGCACAGTCACCAGTGTTTAATTAGAGAGTATGAATTATTGAATATGTGCTGCTGTTCTCTTAGAGTTTTAAAACTAGAGCCACGTAGACTCAAATCATGGCATGATAAAAGGGCATGTTGCTCTGAATTATTTTCTAACATTCTTTTTCTCTTTTTGACTGCAACCTTTTCAGCAGTAAATTCAACTGAACATGCTAAAAGCAAAAATATTAAAGGTGAATCTCCTTGTATATGTGCAGGGAAAAAAAATTCAAACAAACTAAAGCTAAACAATAAACATTTATCAAGTAAAGCTTTGCCATGGTTAGCCTAATTTTCAACAGTTCCTTTGCTTGCAACTGCAGTGTCTGTCTGATTAAAGAAAGTAATTTCAGATTTTAATAAATATGTCCCACTTGTCAGTAAAAGGTAGCTTCTATATACATGATTTAAGTAAGTTTTTCGTATCTAGTGACATCTGTCCTAGGAAATGTTTTGCCAAGAGAGGACTTACTGAGCCCAGTCAGGCATTGCCTGAGGTAACTTTGACTTGCAGCTCTCCAAATCCCAGGGAAGAGTAGTCTCCTCTGGCTGCGCATGTGAAATCTTTTATAACAGATCTCTGGGTTATTGTTTCGTAGATTACATGTTACAGCTATTAAACAGGAAAGAATTTCAAACAAGACAAGACAAAAAGTGTCTGCCTTGACAGGGTTTTAAGCTTTCTGCTCATATTTGTAAAGCAACCCTCTCAACCTATTTTAAATATCTCTTCCTTAATTAAAATAATCTTTTTGTTTAGATTAAGAGATACACAACTAGACGCTGTGACCGGTCTCTTCTTTTTTCTCCTGTTTCTAGATCATTGCATGTTCAATTAACTCAATTTCTTTGGGGCTCCCAGGGCTAGTTTTCCAAACAGGTACAGCATCTCTAAATACTTCTGTATAGGCAATTTTTTTTCTGACCTATCTCCACAATAGGTTGCTCCTCATGAGCATGCTATGAAAAGACCCATTGTAGTCATGACTCTGCCAGACATGAAGCAAGAAGTAAAGCCTTGTACTTCCGCAGTAAATAGCAAAACTCGAGTGCAGTATCCACAGCTTGGATTTGAATGTTTATGAGCAACATGAGATTTGTATGTAAGGTTCTTTAGTATGGTCTAGCTCTAACAGCTGGGAAATACTACATCTCTGTGAGGTCAAGTTAATTTCTTTTATTACAGCAAATTGCTCTTCTCTTTTTTTACAAGTCTATACTGCATTTAGTAGCATATAGGACCATTTTCTGATATGGCTAAAATTAAAATTTTACAGTATGAAAAATACATGATATAAAAAATACAGTGGCATTACATAATGAACATTTTATAATGAACAGGTCCTCAGTGAAAAGAGAGAGATTGCATCTCAACTAAACTACCCTTAGCAAAATCAATTGCAAAAGCATCTGGAAAGAAGTATGCACTCTATTAATTTTGAATTTTGATGAACTTGTTTTATGTATTCATTAAAATATCTTTTAGGCTAAGCAACATTTTAAAGACCAAAGAGAGAAGTAAATATTTTATTCAAAACAGTTGTATCTAACATCCCAAGTTTATTATACGTACTATGGGTAAGTGATCTAATATTCACAAAGCTGCTCTGGCTTGTATGAAGGAAGCAGTTTCACTTTACACAGGGAAACTTACTCTAAAAGTAAAACTAAGCATTTTGTCAGAAAAATATCTTAAAATGCATATATCATCTGTAATAACAAGTATGGGTTTCTTTTCTACTTTCTTATGTATTTTTTTTCAATCACAGTTAAGCTGTAGATATTTGCCAGAATTTCACTGAGAGACTTCTTCTGTACTTACCTCAAGCTAAACAGATTTGTCTGCAAACCTGTTTCAGGGTTGTGAAGCCTTTACTGGGAAATTTCTCTCTGAAGGTTTTCCTTCATTTTGTTTTAAAGACTTTACTAAGACCTACAATTTTTTTCGCTATATAGTTGGTAATAGTCATTAATGTATCTTCACAAAGAGCACTACTGTGGGAGTCTGCAAGGTGTAATATCAAGGAGTAAAGACAACATCCTTTGAAATATTCTGAATAAAGGCTTGATAAAGCATAACAAGAAGTGTTAGAGAACCATTGGTGCTGTACCTATTTATCATCCACAATATTTCTTTCTCCTGGATGCAATGAAAGTTAAATGAGTATTTTGCATAATTTTCTAATATCTTTTACAAGGCAGTTGAGTCACTGAGAACCTGTTATGTTACACAGTACATAACAGGCTGCTGTACAGTTAATACTACAGTCAAATGCTGGTTGTTTCCTTCTAACTTTCAGGTACAACAGGGAGAGATGTTCAAACCCTCACTGGAGAAACTGGATGAAAATATGAAGATTATCATGAAGCTGGACTCTTTGGGAAACAGTAATTAGGGCTAAGAAGAAAGACAAATCTAAACCCATAGCTGATATTTTTTGAAGTCCTTCTGTATTACTGGTAGATTTTGTCCAGAAAGAGGAAACATCTGTTAACAAAAACATGTAAAGGAGAGTAATATGTCAATGCCCAAGAAGCTATTATACACCTTCTCTTTAGAAGGTGTTAAAAACCTTTTTCTCCTCTGATGCTGAAAATTCAGAAGTCAGAGCTAATTTAGGCTTTAGATACAGTTATCTTAAGTCATCTAAATACTGTCTTTACTGAGAAAATTATGGAGTGAGACTTTGCACCTGAGCCCTTTTCCACTCTTTCCCCTTGCCTCCTCACCTCACCCACTGCTTCATCACCCTGCTCCCTCAAGTCTCCATCAGGACATGTCATCATATCTCAATACTAGTGCAGAACAACATAGGGCTGGGGGCATATGTTTGAAACTGCATGAATACTCTTCATTCCCATTAGGAACTCTTTAAATGGACTCAATGCTGTTTTCCATGGCGCAACACTGAATTTGATATCTAGGAGGAACAAAGGAGGAGCTAACATTCTCACAGGCTTGATTTTGCAACATTTTAAATGCCTTTGAACTTCTTAGACTGACTCATTCCTACATGACTTTGAGTTTTACAGTCTTTGTAAGACAATTTTTCAAGGTTTATGTTTATAACTGTTATGCTTGTGCACGCATTTATACTGTATACCTACTTTTATGCACATTGTGTTGTGCTTATACATGTGACTTATATATGCTGTTCATACACAGAGATTTTGATACCTCCAAATGGCCTGTGAATATTAATAATTGCATAACAGAAGAGGATATTCAGAGGAAAAAGAAGTGAAAGGGAAAGTTAATGCACAAGTACCAGATGGGAAACAAGTAGATTGTGGATGAGAGTTTATTCATAAGTCAATGAATACAACTTGAGGGAAGTATATGCTTGAATACAGATGGGAGGAAGCTGCAAGAATGCAGGTAAGAAACATATGGAGATGACAAGGGGTGGAGAGATATGGTAGCTGCAAGTGGAAGTTTGGGAGGGAGAGGGTACTGAATTCTTATTTACAGTTTAATGGAGGGTGAAATAAAATATAGCTTGAAGGGAAGACAAGCAAAGAGCTAGCAATGAGAAGGGTAACAGTAAGGGTAACAGAACACTGGAACAGGCTGCCCAGGGAGGTTGTGGAGTCTCCTACTCTGGAGACATTCAAAACCCGCCTGGACACCTTCCTGTGTAACCTCATCTAGGTGTTCCTGCTCCAGCAGGGGGATTGGACTAGATGATCTTTTGAGGTCCCTTCCAGTCCCTAACATTCCGTGATTCAGTTCAACCTTCCATCAGGCTTAAGACATATCTAACTTTGCAGTTACAGTGATAAAGCTTTGAAGCTTTGCCCCTAGAAGAGATTGCAAGGCTTGCTCCCACTTGCTATTCTGTTTATGAGCCTAGGGAGAAGGTTATCCCACATAGCCCACATGGTACAGTCCCTAAAATGAAGGTTTTAGTCTACAGAACTAAACCTGACCATAAAGGAGGCACAGGCTCCTACATGACAACACTTCCAAATTGAGCATCAAGGTCTTTAGCAATGGGAAAGCATGAAGTGGGGGCAAGTGACATGATTCCTTTCCATCTGGTCAAGCCACTCCCTGGAGCACACAGTGGGAGCGGGGCCTGGCTCTTCAGAAACACATCATCCTGTGTTTGGGGGCCTTCCAAATTAGTCCAGTAATTTATTGTCACTTAATAAGAAGGACTGAGAAACTTGCACCGGTCTGGTTGGAAAAAATATTGGCCTCCAGCTGGGGTGGGTGTTCTCAGCCTTCGCCCAACTTTCAAACAGGTACAAAAGGCGCTCACAGCTGAAGCTGGGGAGCACAGAAAGGAGACCTTCAGCCTCTGATGAATTATACACCAGCGCCGGGCCCCAGGAACAGCAGATCAGCTCTCACTTTGAAGGATAAATCAAAGCTTTAATCGGGCCTGTCAGTAAAGCAGGTGTTTTGACTGCCTTTACGGTTCATTTTTATGCAAAAGAGTTGTGGGGATACAGAAATCATCAGGGATTGAAAATAAATGGCACTGACAGCACTGATCCCACCAGGCGAGGGGGCCAAAATCGGTCTGTCTTTTCAGATTATGAAATATACCTAACGGCAGGCTTTTTAAACTCCACTTACACAATGCACTGTCTGTGCGCCCAGGACTTTCTTTTCTTTTGCTTTCCACCTCCCACCTCCCCCCCCCCCCCCCCCTTTTTTTTTAATTTGATATGCCAGGGGCCCGTTTCTATTCTCTGGTGATAAACTGCCCCAGCAGCCATAGCAGGTTCAGAATGTTAAAGAGCCGCCACTCGCCTGAGCCGACAAAAGGATCTCATTTTAAAGGGCTTAAAGGACACTGTTAGACACTACCCTCATCCCCCCTTGTAGGATAATGTCTTTTTCTTCGTGGGTTTCATCATTCAACAACAGCTACAAATAAAACATCATAAAAACGTGTCAATGCAAATTTTCTAGCATGGGCCAGGTTGAGGAGGAGCATCATTAGGGGAGAGGCTCAGGCTCTTCTCTCCCTTGTAGGCATCCTTTTGTGGGCTGCAAGTGAGTACCCATGGTTACCCAGACTTTTACTTTAATATTCAGATTTAACTTAGCTTAATTTGCATGTCTCAATATTAATAGCGGACATAACTTTTTAGCTTGTTTAAAGAAAAATTTGAACACACTGCAGTTGAATCATTGTGGCATCTTGTAATATTTAAATTATGGTTCAGGACTGTTTTAATGTAGCACGTTTCCAGAAAGAAAAAAAAGAACATGAATGCCTTTTTCTTTCATTCTTCTATAACTCAACACTTTCTACACTGTATTTTGTACCATAATTTGAAATATTACTGCAGGGTATTGCTAGTAAATTTAATTTATCATTTACAAGCCACAAAGCAGAAAACAAAAGAAAAAAAAAAAAAGGCAAGTGCTTCCTTTCCTGTAGTTTTGCACAGAATTATACATGTCTAGTACCTGTCTAGTGCCTCACCATTCACAAATGACAGTTTTTCACAAGCTTTACTAAGGAATTTCTTCTTTTCTCTTCCCATATAAATTAAAAAGTATATTAAAAGAGCAACATCTTACTGGCAGATCCTTAGGAAAGATTGCCTGAGGATACCTTTTTAAAAACTTCTCATAGACTACATGAAATATAAGAAATTCATTACGCTTGATTGTGGTCATTCACAGTGCTCTATCTAGACAGAAATCTTTACATCTTTGTAAAAACAATTAAAAACCAGGCATTTTATGACTTAGTTGCATAGGAAATGACCTCACTATCCCTTTTTTCAAGGTAGGTTGATGCCCTTAGTCTCTATAAGTGCTTATGCAGCTTTGGTTTTTGACCTACTAAACTTTTTCCAACAGAAATTTAATGTACATAAAAGTCACCATACTTTCAGAAAAGCAAACAAACAAACAAAAAAGAAACAAAAAAGAAACACACCCAAACAAGAAACAAACAAAAACCAAAAAACCAAAAAACAACCAAAAAACAAAACAAAACAAAACAACAACAACAACAAAATTTAAAAAACCCACCCACACTTATGGACTTCTTGCAACCAATGTAGGCTCTGATTTTCCAAACATATTTTTATCTTTACCCATATAATAATTACATTTAAAATAGTATTATTACACTTATAAAACACATAAGTATTTTCTGCTCAAGGACTGCATATTGCACATCAGCACTGGCACTCATATCGTCTTTCTACCAAACTTAATTTCAGTATAATTTCTCATGCCAATGAAGTTATTTCATGCCAATAAGAATTCCACACTTGCTTGCCGTATTAAGCCTTGAAACCTCAATTTTTTGAAACATTCTAGGGCCACAGTTTATGCAAGCATTGAAAAATTCTGCATCTTCCAATAATTTGCTTGAAGAAAGATGATACAAGTCATTAATCATGGCAGATATATTTAATACTGTAGACGTTAGCTGAAAATTCATTAACTTTTATCTCTGGAAGAGTTGCTATGCTCAGTAATATTTTGGATGTTTAGATCATAGGGTAATTCTAATATTTTGATTAACAGTCTCTTCAGAAAAAAGCTCAACAAAATTTAACAAGAATTAAAAGTCCAATTTAAATTTGTCAAGTCTTTGTTCCTGATTACCTGTTTAACATTCTTACTGTGAAGCCACTAGCTGTTAATCTAGGCATAATACAACAAACAGTAATTAATTAATATTTATCATACAACACTATTTACTTGCACTTATCTTCCACAGAGTTGCAATGATTTTTCTAACAAACTGCAGTACTAGAATTTGATTTACAGACATCTACAAGCATCTGTATTATCCCAAGTAGAAGGGATTTTTTTTGCATAAGAAAATGTTTAAACAGCTAAGCCTTTCAATATGCAATATTAGCAAATGCTTTAGCTCAGAACAGTGCATACATCACTGGTAAGAGTAGAATCAAACATTTCTATTTTTTAATTTCGGGCCATTTTTTTCTAATTAGTCTGCCATGGAAACTCAGATTTCTTCTTTCTGTTAGAACTTTACCTGACTCATGAGTAATTTTGGTATTGACCATTTCTCATCTACCTCAAACATTAAAATGTCAAATCTTTCCATAATTTGTTGACTCCAACAATTTCAGATGCTATCTAACATGCAGGATGAAGTCTGATTCACATATAGCAAAATGCCAACATACAGGCATGAATTAGGGTCAATTGAAAGTGAAAGTATTATAAAGTTGTAAAAAGTGTAAATCTTCAAACTTGATTTTCAATATTTCTATAAATATGTATGGATGGATATCAACTGTCATCATTCCTCACTAGAGCTGTCTTTTGTTCTCACTACAATTGGTCCAAAGACAATCTGGGTTCATGTATTTCCCTCCCAGTGGCACAATGTGGCAAGAGTTTATTTTTATCATGTGGTTGTATTGCTCCTTTCACAGTGGGATTTCAATCCACAGTGAGACATCCAGACACTGCTGAAATACAAAAAATAAACAATAGTGCCTTAGGGCTAAAGATCTAGTCCTCAGATATTCTCGGAATCACTCAAAACTGCAAATACTTAACAGCTCACGGAACACCAGGCTAAACCACAAAAAGAAAACAGTGTCAGATGGAAAGAGGAGGGT
Source organism: Nesoenas mayeri (assembly GCF_963082525.1). NCBI lineage: Eukaryota > Metazoa > Chordata > Aves > Columbiformes > Columbidae > Nesoenas > Nesoenas mayeri. The sequence continues at coordinate 18,044,303 of NC_137540.1, forward strand.
GAGAGGGGCTGAAGAATAGTTGCTTACTGAAGATAGGGTTTAGTTGATGGCTTTTTTCTTTTTCAGCCTTATAGACTAATTCTAATGTTCATTGCTATTAGGATTGTGAATAGATTATAAATGCTGGGTTTGCCTTAAGCATATTTAAATGGACAGGCAGCCTACTTTTAACAGGCTCTGTCTCAACTGATAGGCAGTACATAATGTAGTTGTCATGCCCCCGCAGTGGTCATATCCCCTTTCAATGAAAACCAGACATAAGTGTACCTGTGTTAGTGTTTTTTACTTTGTTGAGGACAGAGGAAGATCTAAGCTGTCTGTATAGGCATACAAGCCCAGAAGCTCTGAATGGTCTTGGCTTTCAGTTTAATAGTCACAGCAAAATTCCTGTATTTAGCACTGATTTGTGAAGATATAGGATGGAAATTATGATGAGTAGCATGTTCTCCCTAGGGCTTCTCTTGCCTTTGGGACTGCTTTGTTTCTATTGGGCCCTGCCTGGTAGCTTGAGCTTGTTAAAGACCTAGATGTTTTGTAAGACCAGCTTTTCTATTCCTGTCTAAAAATAGACAGAATTTTAGCAAAAATAATTTTAAATTACTTTGTGCATTATAATTCACATTCCTTTAGTGTCATTTGATGTGATCTCTTTACATGCTGGTCAATATGGAAAGGGTAGCAGATAGTTTGCAGTTGTTTACTTATGCTTAGACCATAGTTTAAACACAGATTAAACTTGCACAAGTGCGTAAAACTGTTATGACAGATGTCAATAACTCACTAACACCTTCAAATAGTCACAACTGCAGCTCCTTCTCCCACCAAGTAGTCACAATACCTTGCTCAAACAGAAGCTATAATAAACTGCAATTGAGTCTTCACTACCAGAATAATTGCCTGAAGTTCTTTCATATGTTCCTGAAGGTTGCTCATCTAAGCACAGGCCTAACCCAAACGGTTTAAAGGTCTGGCATTAACATTTCAACCCAAGATAAGACTGATCTTGGGCATATTACTCATGTTACTGTTACCAAGGTCAGTGAGTTAGTCTTTACTTTGTGACTAACATGCTAAAACTCAGCTGAATTTTAAGATCCTCATTATAACAGGTTCTGGCCTGAGTGAAAAAATTCTTTTGAAGGTTATTTTGAACAGCTATTCCTATCTTCAATTATAATGTTTAAATTTTGTGCCCATATACTGCACTGACAAGACTGGTACCACTTGCATTACACAAGAACATAATGAAAAATATTTTAGTAGCTCAATAACTTCAGTAACTGAATAACTTAAACTGCCACTATTAGGATTAGAAAGGATATCAATAAGAGAACAATATTTTCAGTAATTTAATTAGTGATGATTAATTATTTGTACCTTAATTTTCTTTCGTTTATATTCACACTTATCTGCAGAATACTGGATCTTTACTTTTAAACAAGCAAACAAACAAAAAAACCCCACCAAATAACAGAGAATGCAATTCAAGTGTTTATGTTTTCTTTCATATAATATAATGACTGTCAAAACTGCTAAAATTATTCCTCTTGAACTATATATAATTAAGCAGTAGAAGTTACTGCCATAAGCATACTGCCATTATGTTAGAAAGTGTTGAGGATTGATTGCGGGGTGACAATAAAACCATGACAGATGTATTGTTAACCCCCTCTCCCTCACTTCTTCCCCTTTAGCCTTTCCTTCTCCTCTGTTCCCATTAAGGACAGATAATTGGGAGGGAAAGGAGAGAGAGAAGAGAGTTGGAAAAATTAAAAATGTTTTACTAATGCTACCAATAAAAATAGAGAAAATAATATAAAATATACAAAACCAATCTTGAAAGTCCCAGCAACTACTCCAGCAGATGTAGGACCAGTTCCAAACCGGACTCAGCAGCTAGCCGGAACTGGATTCATTCTGTCACTGGCTTCAGTTCGCAGGGACTACTTGCAAGGTCCTCTCCCATTGTTGGCCATAAGGAAAAGGGACAAGATCCTTGTGATCTCCCACTTTTATATGAGGTATCATGTGAATGGGATGTAATACTTAGTTGGTCAGTTTTTGGTCACCTGTTTCTTGTTGCCCATCTCATGAGATGGGCACCCCTCCCTATGATGACCTCGTATTCTATTGCTATGTCTACCAAAACATGTATCTGGCTTTTCAGAAAAATTGAGCTAATATGAAAGCTTCCGCTGTCAGGCAAATTCACTAAAAAAGAAACCTGTTTTTAACAAAACCAGGACAGAAAGCTAGAAGCATTTTTTTTTAATGTGAAAAATACAAAAAAAATGCACAGTCAACACAATATTTTAAAAAAGAATTACATATGAAAGTATCACTTACATTACAGTTGAACAGGGAATAATATAATATATTTAACTATGAAATAAGGTTGTATTTTGTTTGCCAGAAAAAATGAAGTATTTCTGGGGTATATATTAAGAGTCATCAAAAATTAAGCCATCAAGAAATAAAAATCCTTAGTTATCCCATTTTAATTTCATAGTTTGTTTAGAAATATGAAAATAATATTCTTGTAAATTTGTAGTTTTAAAATGGAAAATTCACAAATATAAAGCCTACCCTCTTATTTGCTACTTGTAAAATAAAATATTATTTTTTTTAAATTCAAAGCAGTTTTGAAATTGTGAAGAATTTTTTTCACTGGAAGAAATCTATCTGTAGTATCACTGAATTTTATTACATACTTTTATGTTTCTGAACATAAAAACTAATTGACAAAAATGTACATGTAGGCAACTTAGTTGTCTGTAACTTTCTATTCTCAGCTCTATCAGAACACATTCTCAGTAAGAGAAACTTTTGGTGTGTCACTGTCTATGAAGCTATGCATTAAAAAAAAAAAATACTATCCATATTTTTGCCAGTTTGCCAATTTCTGTTAATGTCGCATTTACTTAAAATATTATTCAATTCACATGACTGTATCAGCCCTTCTAGCAGTACAACACCATTCTCACTAGTGTAATTCACATCTATGTATTTCTCTGCCACACAGTCCAACTTGTTTTCATTTTTTTATCTATTTCTGTGTAATAAGCCAGTTGGTGATCTTTTGGGAGAAAAATCAACAGGTACTTAAGCTTTTCATAATTTGGCAATAAATAATTAAATCAACATTTGGTGACTTACAGCTGAATACTCAGAGTCTTTAACTAAAATGAAACCACAATACTTATTTAGTTGAATTTTTGGAGTTTACAATTGCAATTCCTGTTTACAGACTTATTCTCCTTATTTATCCTTCTTTCCCAAATGATAAAGGAACACCGAAATATAAACAAATATAAATAAAAAGTGGTAGCTGATAAGCATTTATTTTTATTGGCCTTTAATTGTGTGATTGCGAAAATACTTACACCCACCCCCTCTTTTCCCAAGACCTCTTCTCTCCTGTCCCCATTAGAAGGGTCTTAGGGTGGTCCCAGCTGGTATCAGAGTACAAGTAAAAATAATAATCCACAACATTAATTTTATTTTTCAGAACATTCTGATTTGGATATTAAATAGCTATTTCCATTAGGCTTTTGTATTACTTTTAATAACAGTTGTATTCTATGGGTAGAGAGTTGGGGTTTTTGTTGTTTTGTTTTGGTTTGCTTCTTTTACCTCCAGGAGGTAGGACGGTGTCATTTATCTAGTCTGCACTATATCAAATGTGATATTCTTCCCCTGTTGCTGGTCACTGCTCAAGGGAAAAGCTAGTGGCTGTTACTCATCTTCTGTGGTTAAAAAAGTGACCATGAGCTTCCCTGGACATCTCCATCAGACCATGAGCAGCAAGCTAATTCAGATACCAACAACATAAACCTCTTTTAGGATCTCCCCAAGCTTCACACAGGAAAGAACAAGTAGAATACAAAACCTAGAGTAATGCACTGGGCTGTCCTTGTATTCAAATGTATCTGAGATCAAGGGTAAGCCTCCCCGAAAACACAGCTATAGTTGGTTAATCAGTTTGGCTAGATATTGTAGCTGAGATAAAACTGCTCCACTATTATAACTTCAAGGGACATATCCTTTTTGACACCAGAAAGATCAGACCCACGATACTTCATAAACTAGTGACTCTCAGATCTTTTAGACATCATATGGTAATAATTGCAAAAAAAATTCTTGTCCAGAGTCTCAGAGAAGGGTAGACTGTCTTTGTTATTAGCAGATGACTTCAATACAGTTTGGCTTACTACTCCCCCACCACGTCATTTTTCAAGATGCCAGATTAATTATTTTACCAAAACAACAACAAAAATTTCAATAATCTTTAAAGCTGGTAACTAGTTAACTTCAGACCTTTCACGTGCTATGATTAATAACTGCAATGTTTTCATGTATTTTTATGGCTGTTCCTTTGTCTTATTCAAGTGTACTTACTGCATGTTATTTACAGTAACTGTATGACTCTGACTGCTTGCGACTGCATTTTTAAAAGGCTGTCCAGCAAGCACCCTCAGCAAAAAAAAAGAGAGGGATTGTATTTATAACTGTGCTTTCTAAAAATTAATCAAAGCAAAAACTCAGCCAGGTGGCTTCAGAGTCATCTGCCAACACATTTAAAAAATACAAAGTAAAAAAAAAAAAAAAAAGAAAAAAAGAAAAAAATCAAAATCAAAATCAAACCCAGATAAATGAACAAAATTCCACAAGGAAGAAAAACAGGAAAGAAAATAAAACAGATTCTTTTCTGGCAGCTATAGTTACGCCTGTATTATGGCTCACAAAATTACTCAGTCTTGAATTGCTACCCACATGACCTGGCTTTGGTGGTAGTGGTTACAGGAATCCAACTTCAAAACCAGAATAAAAAAAGAACACAGAGCTGAAAAGCAAACAGAGAGAGAGAGAGAGAGAGAGAAGCAGGTCTCATTTAGTTTAAACTTCTGTTATTTTTAGCTGTCATATATTTAAGGTGAGTCAAAGGGACTTCTCCCCTCTTACAAGGATACTTTGGTATCACTTTTATCAGTTTTTGACCAGCACATCAAAACAGCTCAAGTGTAATGATTTTTATTATTTGCAAAATTTCCAAATTGCTGTCAAGAATTCTCTTTGGCACATGACCCACTGCCCATCAGAAGTGATCTCAGGCCTCAAAAGCATACACCCAGCATGGAGAGGGCACAGCCCTGGAGGAGAATGCCCAAAGGAAAGGTTTTGGGGTATGAGCACAAAGAGAGAATAGATCTTAGAGCAAACCAGATTATCACTGCAGTGTTTGTTCACTTCCTACACCAATAAATTCAGTAAAAACACTGCAGGTCACTAAGTAAAGGGTTTTCCCATCTCTATGAGCACCCTACAAATTTTCCTTCCCCTCTCCCAGCATTTCACACGAGACTGATCTTCCTCTGGCTACAAGTGACTGGGTGGGGCGCTCTCCAGAGTTTATTCATGTCATTTCTGAATATAGTAAGAGAGGACATGAGAGAGTGATGTGAGATGTACTTTCCACATCTTTCCTTCTCTGCCAACACTGGGAAATGGCCTGCATAACCTAATAAGTATTTTCTGTCTCTAATTTCCATCCTGTTATGCTTTGCAAGAACTGAATGAGCTGTGTATGCAGAGCTTCTTGCCAGTCTCTGAACTAAATATTCTGCTCTTTCACTTAGGGCCTCCATTTCTGCCATTTCCTCCTCCTTTTTTTTTTTTTTTTTTTTTTTAATACCTCTATCATTCATGTTATTGTCTTTTGCAGTTCTGCAATTCCTATAAATCCCTGTTTTTCACAAGACTTTCTTGAAAGAATATCTGAAATCCTAAACCAAATGGAAAGCCTATGCATTTCATGCATTTCAATTTAAACGTGCAACTCTGTTACTCAGCCCTTTAGTCCCCAATAGCCTCCAGCTAAATAAACACAGTGCTATGAGAAGACAAAAACTACTGTAACACAGAATAGTACAGAAGATACTGTGGCGATAGTCCACTTCCTTCTCCCTAATATTCCCACAGCCTCCAACCAATTTCGTCTAATCGTGGTTGCTAAGGCTATTACTCATGATCCAACTCCATGATGCACATCAGGTATCTTCTGTGAAGGGTTGTGCTCTATTCTCAAACTGACCAAAATGGTCTGAAGCACTTCTCTTGGACAACTGGCTGCTGATACTCCAGTCTTTTCTCTTAATTATGTTTGATGTTGAGTCACTTGAAAAACAAACTCAGATATGGAAGCAGAATGAAGAAATGCATTTTCTATTTGTAATGTTTTGGAGATCAGATTTCATGTTCAGTAAACCAGGTACCATTTTCTTTGTTAATGTCCTTCTTGAATTAGATCCAGGACATTTCCTCCTCATTGTCTCATCCTTTGCTTTTGCAGTTACAGATGGGCGACGAGTCTTTTAACATGTCAGTTTTCTGGATTAGAGAACCCATTAACTTTTTACAAATCACATCTTATTAGAGAACAGAGAGAATGAGGGAACTAAACCCAGATATTAAGAGTTATATTAAGAGTATGCTCATTGTTTGAAATTATAAAGCATTTTCACTATCCAGCAGAAAATTTAATTACTGTGTCAACAAACTAGTTAAGAGGCAGCCTTCCGTCATCAAACTCTGCTAGATATCAAGGTGTTATTTTCTTTAGCTTTTAGTAGGACCTGCCCTATTTCAGAAAAGACTTTTTTTAAAAGGAGATATTTGTCCACCCTGTAGTTCTGACTGCTTGGGTGTATTGTACTTGGCAAGCTTTTGCTGGAAAATTCCAGTCTGACAGTATCAAATTACTTTATTAATACAAGTAAGTTTGAGAAAAAAAACAAAACCAAAACAAAACAAAACAAGTAGTTGCCGTTTTCCAGAATGGTGTTAGGGAACTTCTGCCACACTTTCCATTACCAGTGACATTGCTTAACCTGAACTACCTCTCTGCAAATGTTGTGCCTTTGTAAAACAGTGGCTTGCATCAATGTAACAGCAGAAACAACTAACTGTTGAAAGCACTTCTCACTGTCTTTTAAGTATAGTTTGGAGCAGAAGTCTGCCTGTTCATACATTAATACATGCTTCTGGTTTTCTGTTGTTCTTTGGCCTTACCTAAGCCTGTATTTGTTTTCTTGCCTGTAAACACTGGAGTAACTCTTAAAAACTCTCTAGAATGCTGTGATTTGTATTCAGTATTTGTGAAATGAATAATATTTCAAATATTGTTATCATCTCTCCAGTTTGGCTGGTTTTTTTCCACCTGTCACTGGAAGAGTCTGTATTTTTCACCTGTGCTATGGTTCAAGTCCTTGAGCTATCTATCTAAGGCCTTCTGAAAGGCCAAGTAAGAAAAGTGCTTATCTTCTGGTGTAGGATCATCATGATCAAAGAACCTGTTATGTTTTCAGATGTACATGACTTTGGCTGATTAAAAGTGTCTTTTTACAAAACATCTTTTGTCAATAGTCTGACTTTGTTGTTTTCTTTTAAATCAGGGCACCCTTCTCCATGCATTCCTATGTTTAAATAACCACTGTATTCTCTAATTGAATTCCTTAAAAGTAATTGCACTTGAAAAAATATATATGCTTTTGTAAAGTTAAAAAACCATCCACACCAGCTCTGAGCATTGATATTCACTTTATGAAAACCTTTTTAAACACTTTTATGTTCAGTTATATTTAGTTTGTCCTCAAGCCAATTCCATTCACCTGAGACATAAGTCTTTTGATTTCATTTTTTATATTTTAACATATTCTACATTGATCTCCTCAAAATGTAATGAAAAACAAAGAAAAAAACCCAATCCAATACCAAGAAAACACATCAAAAATAATTTAGAGAATAGTGTTCTTGGCTGAATGGATTGAACCTAAGTATTTTGCTGAATTTCATGTTGTGTTATAAAACATATTTGAGTCCCAGCAATATATATTCTAGGTTATTTGCCCAGTAGATTAAACAACCATAAATATTGAGCGATTCAACAGAGCAAACAGCACTGGTTGAATAGCATGTTAATAGATACTGGAGCTGTAGGAGACATCAGAAAATTCTGCCCAAGCAAGCTTACTAAATGCTACTTTTCTAAATACTTAATAAAGTACTAAATTACTTACTTTTACTAAGGGCTCACCTGAGAGTTTTCTAATGTGATTAAAACCCCTCATGGGTCACAGAATAATTTACTAAAGGTAAGGAGAAGAATACTGGGCAGGGCAAGAAGCCCTTCCAGGTAGTCAAGACCACACAGCCATCCTCAGGTAGGCTGGAATAAGAGGAAAATCAAGTCCTAATGTGCTACAACTGGAATATCTCTCTCATCAATAATCTCTTTTGAAATAAGTATTCTAAAATGTTAAGTAAGAAAGAAAAGATCATTATGTTGTCTCCAACACCCCTTACAAAAAATGTTCACATTTTATGAACTTAGACACTTCACCACACTGTCCCTTATTTCTGCTTTCAGGTATTGTTCCTTCAAACAATGCTTCATGGGACGATACCATTAAACTGCATAATGCTACTAAACACACAACATTGCTGCTAATGCTGTTTAGAAGTAATCTATCATACCTTATTTAATTTAACTGGCCTCATACAATGAGTCCCAGGCTCAACATTTAACTAAATTGCCCAAAGACACTCTTCCAACCATATGGAACATACAGTAAGTAATTCTTCTTTAAATTGCCTGGGAACATACTGCAGCACAATTCTCAAGAGAAAACTAGAGCTGAAATATTTTCTCAGGCACCTTCCACCCGGGTGACATTCCTCTCTTGTTCCACACTTGCCTCCAGCATGACCGAATGGACACTACCCTTTTGCACCCATGTTTGTTTGTGTTTGCCTCCTGTTGATATTTATGTGTGCTGTTTCCGATACGCTTGCAACATCATCTTAATTCTGGCAGCAGTTTCTGTGTGTTCAGCTTCCAAGGGGAATGGAGAGAACACAAGCTGTCTCCAAATTGAAGGAATCAATTTTAATTTCTGAAGTCAGACAGGCTTTCACTTATTGCCTATTGACTCCACAGAGAGATAATAATAATAATGTTGCTGCTTTCAGTATAAAAGACCATTACCAAGGACAATGCACTCAACCAAGAAAGATACCAGATCTCCTCTTTCCCAGAGTGCCAGAGTAAAGGGGGTATGAATCTTTTTGGATACCAGTCCAAAAAGCCTGGAGAAAATGAGAAAGTGAGCACAAGCCTTCTCCACAAGACACCTACTTCCTTATCCCGCCAGCCCAAGTAGCCTTGCCCACAGCACAGTCACTGTCTGTTTGGCTGCCACCCATGCAGCCGACAGTCCTTGGAACAAGACATCAAAATCATCCAGACTCCTCTTGCTAGTGCTGATGGACATACAGCCTTTTCTGGCTTCAGCCAAGCTTTGAACAGACCATGCTGGAACCTCTTGGCTCAATGAATCAGCTCCTGTATTAACAGAGTCTGCCACAGTCCTGATCAGCCTCAGTGGGATTGCACCCAGTAAGGCCACAAACACCTAACAATATTTACCAGTCAAAAGTTACTAGGTTCAGTCAGCAGCTGACAGCTGAAGTTGATAGAGATGATACATGGTTTGCCATTCAATTCCAGTTTTATTTTCAGTGAAACACTATCATAAAAAAAGACTTGTTTTCTGTACTCTTACCACAACAGTCTTTCAGGAGTTCTTTTAAATCATGGCAATGATTTTTTTAACACCCCCCCACCCCTAAATTTACTTCCAAAACAGGAATATGTTTCATATAGATTCTCATTCTGTATTTGAATACCTATATTTTTCAGAAATTAAACCATCTAATAACCACAGAGTGTGCACAGTCACTCACATGAACATGATCTAATTGATAGGGTTGTTTTTTTCTTTTTTTTGCAATTGGCTGTGAGTCTGCATGGCTACAAGTGGCTGTGCTTCATATTTTAACTTTGGAAGTTTCATTCTAATTTAATTGCAAAGTAATTATGTTGGCTCCTTTCTGACACCTTTTGAATATATGCTTTCTTTTGCCTAAGTCTTGTATTTTAAGATTGCAGTTTGTGATGTCCATACCTTTTCCATAAAGCAGTATGTGGTATGAATCAAGTAATTTACTCTAATACATGTACAAATGCAGACCTAGCTATGCTTACAAATTTTCACTATCACTCTGCACAGTTAACTTGAACTGCTGCATATTCTCTGTGAAGGTTTTGTTGTAGACTTTTGTAAATGATGTTGAAGAAAATTGTATTGAGTAATACATGTACTCTTGCTGTCCACCCACACTGACAGAAAGCCACTGAGTTTTCAGTTGTTTACAATGTTGTCAGTGACAAATCTCTTGCTATTTCCCATATGAAGTTACACACTCAAACATGTGCAGCACATACTTTGCTGTTTTAAGTGCTACAGTAAGAAAGAACCATCAGAGAGACCTGAATTTTGGTTGCCCTACAACATAGACATCTATGCTTCTGTTTTCATTTCACAGATTTTTAAGACCATAAAGCGTGATTGTGATAGCAAAACTTGATTCCTTAAAATAATGCAAGTGCCATTCACCTATTGCATCACTGAAATGGTAATGTCCCAATTATATTGTCTTTCTAAAAGATTTAAAAGTTTAAATTATAGCACTCTCCATAGTACCAGGTCAGACATGTCGTAACAACAACAAAATCTAAACCTGAGGATGTATAAGGATTTTAATATCACCTACCGATATTTTGAAATGTTGATAAATAGATCACTTTACCACAAGCATTTTTCTAGTCAACATTTTCTTTTTAATTAGGTGACCTAATTCTCATAATAATTTAAGAAAGCCAGATGGGTCAAAATAAGTCCAGGTGGTCTCAAACCTGCCAATTTAGCAAGCTTATGTTTTAATTTTATTTGAATAAAAAATGTCCATCATTCTTTGTCAGAGGCACATTAAGCTGCTATGGTTGTTTGTCATCATTTGTATAAAAGCTAACCAGGCTATCTGTCAATTTGCAAATACTGTGGATAATAGGCATTACTTGAAGCAGCACAGATCTGATTAACAAGAAAATTGGAATTTTTTTAAACCTATTCCTTTCATTTTCTTCTTGCATAGCGCTATACTAATTTGCAAATGTTTGTTGTTTTTATTTTTCCCCCCCCACATACTCTCTAAGACAAGGGCTGTACCTTCAGCTAATTAGACCACAAGTTCTTACAGTTAGTTTTTGCCAGCACATCAGCAGTCAACTCCACTTACTCTGGGATTAAATGGAAGGAATCTGTCATGATCCATCCATCCATACATGGAAAACTGATTACCAGGCTCTCATGTCTCCCTTCCCATTTCAATCATGTTTTACAGCAATGCACATGTAACAAAACATGTAAAAAATCTGTTTATGTGTAAAGAGAGCAACCATTTTATTTCAAGACCAGCTGGAGCCTGTGGAAAGGAGACACAAACACAATCCTCTCTCATCTAGACTTTGCTTATTTTCCTTGTCTTAGCTATTTTTTCTGTATATAATAGTAATTGAATAGTCTGAATTCCCCTTCTGGGATCTAAATATAATCATTGCTGAAGTCTTATCTTTGTAAAAGATAAAGACACTAACTCATGCCAAGTCATTATAGCCACAGCACCAAGTGTAAGAGACTGTTTCATTTTCCATACACAGCAGAAATAAAACTTCCTTTTAAGGCATAATTCATGGTTGCTATTTAACATTGCCATGGTGATCTTAGGACTCTGCCTTACCAAGCTAGAAACTACTCTTGTCAGGCAGGTAAATATTAACATGCAAAGATACCATTTTGCACTGAATAATTTAGCACCAAGAAAAAAAAAAAAATAAATCAAAATTATCACTGTCCATATTTACTGTAAAAGTCTGCGGACTTGAAGGGTAGAACCCTCTCCTAGACCACACAGGACAGGAGTCATTCAGCGTTTCAACGAGATGAAGAGTATTAGTATCCAAACCAATGAGGGAAGGGACAAAACACTGAAGGAATAATTTGAATTAAACAGGCAGGCTTCCTCTCACACTGATTTTCACAGCAATTTAAGACTAAATGCACAAAAGAACACACGCACCTTTTGATATAAGGAGCTCTATAGTATTTGCATGCTTTCTGTGCAATACACTAGAAGAATTTTGCACTTGACTGGGAATGTCACAGCTGAATCTGTCAGTAAGGAAAGCAAATGATGGTGGTCTGGATTAAAGCTCCAGTCTACTGAGAAAGACCACCCTCCACAGCCATATCAGAACCAATTTTGGCTGTGGATTACTGGCAGAGCAGCCCTAAAGCACAGAGTCCAGAGTATGTCACCCAAAATGTTCTGCAGCTCTCCCTGCATCCCAGGCTCTCACAGCTGCTTTCTTAGCAGCTCTCACACTACAGCAGTTGTGTGCACACTGGTGAGCAAGGGCACAGGTCTGGAGCAACTGATGACAACATAAGCCCAGACTGCGTTATACTCAGGACGCACCTCTGCAGCAGCACATGCATGATCATGAGCAAACTATTAGTTTTCAGCCAAATCAACTCCTTGAAGTGTTTTATGATAACTTTGCTTGAGCAACAAGCAACAAAGCAGCAACAAAGTCTAGGGGCTGCAGGAGGGAGAAGATGGAAGGGTAATATAGTGGACTTAAGTTAAACATAAAAGTTTAAAGAAAACAAACCAAAACAAACCACCAACCGCACCATGATCAATCCTATCTGCAGAGCAAGAATTTATGACAATTATTCCTTGCAAAATACAAGAATATGGAAGTATAGCAGGTGCTTTTCTCCTTATCAACACTATGAAAAATCCCAGCTTCAAATCCCTTTCTCTTCCCAGGAAGCTTAAACTTTTTGTCCAAACCACTATCATACAATTTTGATTTTAACCATGGAAGCTGCTGTCTTTGTTTAACATTTAAAACACAGATTTTCAGCCACAGAGAGAAAAGAAACAAATGAGAGTTCAGAGGTGACTGGGTAGAAAGGAAGACCATTGCTTTCCAGTGCCTGTCACGACATGCAGCCCTCTTCTTCATCTCTCTATACTTTCTCTGTAGTCTGGTGCAACTGTCTTGAGACAGAAAAACCTCCACAGCACTGAGGCCCTGACATCACCCAGGCAATGGATCACTTACCCCTTCAGATGCTCAGGCCATGCTGTCAGCAGGCACAGATATTTTCCTCATCTAGAGAAATTAATGTAGTATTTACATGGGAACATACATAGTCACCTATACATCAAGAGTCATTGGCAATTTTATAACTCATAGACATAAATTCAATCAACAAGAATTTGAGATTTTATATTTAGGATTTAGATTAAAATTATGTTAGATAAACTTATGGTTTACTTAAGAGATTTTCTAGCTCTGTCCCTCAGTCTGCATGAAAATATTTTTCTTAACAAATATGTAAGAAGTCATCTCACTTGAATCAAGTAGCTTTCTTCTGTGACTCTGTGAACTTCTGAAGCTTACCTGACATTTATTGTGTGTGGTCATTACAAAGATAAAAACCTTTCAGGGAATACCTAGGCTATGTATAAGGGGTGCTGTTGATTCATTATGTAGTGTTTCTTTTCTTGAGTTGGTACTAAAGCAAAGTCATGCAATGAAACTGGATGCATGGTGATTGCTTTAAATGCTTCATGAAAGTGATAAAACAGTTTACATGGTCATTTCTCACCATATTTCCCACAGTGCTATTTGTGCAAGTGGTGGGAGAACATGCACACTGGTCAAATTTCAGCTTAGGTTATTGCCCATTTCTCTCTGAGTCTCCCTTGAGTTTTAATTAAATAAGGTTTGTTTTAAGTTTTTCCTATGCATCTCTTCAGAGATGCTCTTTTTTCAGTAATGGGTTAAATGACCCAGGGTTTTTTGTGGGGTTTTTTGGTGGGTTTTTTTTTTTTTTGGGGGGGGGGGTGGGTAGGATTGGTTTGTTGGTTTGTTTTTAAAGCCCTCAGTCATTTGCAGCTCTACAGCTCTGAGAATGTAAAGTGAGACAGGATTGCTAATTATGATGTTTTATTGATTGACATTACAATAGTAACACTTCCTTTTCTTGTTTGCATAAACTGCATTACAGAAAATGTTGCAGGACGAGTTTTATGTGAAAACTGAGTCTGACCTTGGGATATAATTTCACATACAACTTCATTCCTTTCTGTAACAGTCTGCACTGTTGAAAGGAAACTTACGTTTGCCATAGTTCCTAGGGATCTCAATTTAGATACTATGCTGATCTTCTCCAGTTGCACTGAACAAGAGTCAGCTCTTTCTGTGTTTGTACTTTAAAGCAACCCACACTAATCTTTGTGTGTTGTCTTTCCTGGCCAGATTTGAACACAAGATTTTTCTGCATAAATCCAGCCTTTTTTACAGCTTGCAGGCAAACTTTGGCTGCTTACCCTAGTGTAGGTGCTGCAGTATGGAAAGTTTATGTTTCATATATGCAGCTGACAATCAAGGTTTTCAAGTCTTCTAATCTTTGGAAACATCTGACATTCTCTGCAGGTTGCAGAGAAGAGGAGGAAATTAAGTTTCCTGGCATTTTCTATGAATTTCAATTTTTCATTAAAAAAAGATAGGAAACCTTAAAGGTTAAATATTTTGTGGTAGCTTTTGTTTGCTTTTTATTGCTGTTCTTAAACCAAGTAACTATAAACATGACCAGGGTGTAGAATGCAACAAAGACATTACTGAGAGCCACATCCCCCACATCCTCTCAATGTGTTCATCCTAATGGACATCGAATAGTAAAATGCGATGCAGTGGTTACAGAAATACTTTAAACACAAATTAAGTGGTCAAACTCACTAGCTCTGATCATTCTTTCAATGCATTTTTGAGTTTCCTCATTTAACATACATGGAGTCTGGAGAAAAACAGTGGTTGAACATCCATTAACCAAGCTTTTTTTTTTTTGTTCAAAAGTCTTACTAATTTCACCTTTGGTAGCAATGACACAACCACCAGCACATATTAATTACCAAAGTACTGGTTATTACTATTTGATGACTTTCCTGACCTTTTCTGTCATTGTGATAACAAGAAGGAAAATCTTTTGACTTCAAGAATAAAATTCTGCCAAGCATTTACAGAAGTGCAGCAATCCAGCAAAGGAAAGGGTAATCCTGCAAGTTTGATGCTTAAAATACAACAGCAACCCCTAACCCTCTATTAGCTATCAAAATGTAGCAAATAAAAATTTGATTTTTTTAATGTGTTTGTGTCATATCGGTTTCCACTGTTCTTGACATAGAAGAGATTTGGTGCTAGGACTTTTATCTAAGTATCTATATACATGTGTACATACAAATATATATAATTTCACCTCATTATAAGAGAAGGCCAAGAAAAAGAGGAAGTCTAAACAGAGTAGGATTAAGATAGATTTCCCCCCCACCCCCACTTACCACAATCTACAGATTTTTAGCAATCTTCCTGTTGATAGTACATGCAGCTCAAACTCTGATGCATTTCAGATATAATATAAGTAAACATTTTTGCTCCTGGAGACTGGTATAACTGGTCTCTTTACATTATAAGATTCTTGCAGCAACACATGCACCCAAATACTGTGTTTTGGTACAGAAACCCCTCTAGGAAAACCTTATGCATTTTATGATATGTGGATGCCTAGTGCTACCAGAGAAATTAATTTGGATCTATTTTTGCTAGAAAGCCACCTCTGCAAACAATGACTCTTTAAATCATAGAGACTATCCACATGAAATGGGCCAGTGGGCATAAACTAATTTAAGGATTTTTAAATTTAAAACAGGTTGGTATTCCCTAGTGGATGATGCGACTGTAAAAATGCAGTTTATCAGGCTGCCCCTCAAGTGTGCAGACAGCGCAAGCCAATCTGAGCCTGAAGGTCTAATATTGCCTCTTCTAGAAGTAGAAAGCAATATCTATCTGCATTTATTTATAAAGGAAGAATCTACATCACATGAAGGGGAGTTTCATTTTCAGCTGCTGATTTCATAACAGACAGCAATGTTTTATCCGTGTCAATAGGAAACTCCTAAAATAATTTCCAAGTTTAATAGCTATTAACTGTAATACCATGTTGTACATTTTTAAGGTAACTCATATTCATATGACCTCACACACCTTGTGTATCTATCAAATAACCAGTGATTTCCTGAGCAGGTATGAACTTTGTCTTGAGAGCTGCTCTGCCTGGGCCTCCCTTTCTCATTCAACTCTCATGCAAAGTGAGTAGCAGGGAGGTGCAGCCAGGCACATCATCCCTTGCCAGCACTTGCAGTGTCCCAGTAAGAGGCACTGGGTGCATAGGAATTCAGGAATCCAGCTGAGCTCACAGTCACACCTGAAAAATTATGGCAAGAGAAGATTTGATTAATATGTTAACTAGACCCAGCTGAAGAAGTAAAAACTGGGAATTTCAGTTGTAGACAGTGTTATTGGGACACTAAATGCTCTGTAAGCACAAGAGTACAGTCATGGGTTGTGAAGGATTAGTACATGGGTAACAACTGAGTGAGAAGCACAGTCAGAGAGCTAAGATGACAGGAGAACAAGGTAGGGGTGAGGGAACTTGGAGAATGGGACCAAAACTGGATACTGATGAAAAAAAAAAAAAAAAAAAGGGAAACTGAAACTAAAAGGGGGAAGATGAGACAGAAACCACCTAGCTAAGAAGGAAGCCTCATGAACTTCAGGCTTTGGTAAGGCTGCTGGCTGCTACAGCATCTAGACTGGTTTCAGAGTCAACTTGGCCTTACTGATAAAGAGACAGGACTTGGGATAAACATTACAGCATTGGAGCACCAAGAGCAGGGCAGCTCAGGGAAGGGTAGACAGGCCAGGAGCTGAGCACAATCCTGACACAGGCAGTACAATCACTGACAGAGTGCCATTATACAGTACCTGAATACAGCAAGTTGAGCCAGGTGCTAGTAATGGGATCCATCAACAGCCTCCACCATGGCAAGGGGACAGACCAGAATCTATCAGAGGACTGCAGCCAGCAGTAGAAGGAGGAGATGGGGTTGGAGACACTGCTATGACTACACCCTACATCAATCCAGAACACAAAAGTAGAGACCAGCACTCATACAACAGGTGAATGCCCTAGGCTGAGCTTAAATGAGCTCCTGAGTCCTTGGGAAGGTGGGACCCAGGTGAACCCAATTGGGGCCATTAGTGGCCTGACAAGTACAAACAAGAAAAATGGTCTGTGTGTCAGGTGCTGGGAAGGGGGATGAGTCTCCAGAGAGACGGAAATGGCTAAAAGTTGGATTAGGAGTGAGAAAAGTTAGATCTATGATCGTGAACTGGCTCTGGTTGGGCACAGGCAACAGACCTAGGAGAGGTTCAGCGGGAAGGTAGAGGTAAAACAGGGAAGAGGCTTTGAAATATTTAGTAAATGAGATGTTACGTCTTCTTCCCTTCAGTAACTGGAGTTAGTTCCATGAGACTGAGGCCATTCTGGCATTTTAAAGGTGCTGTAATAACTCTCCAAAACAGAAAGAGCCTCCACTGTTAGAGGATCTTCTTGTAACAACGCTGATAGCCCAATTGCCTTCAATGTGTCATATACATGAAATGACATTTTGATACAATAGTTTCATCTGCATTATCGTTTCTGCCAACATGGATACTTTGTTAGAAATCTGAGGTCATGGTATTTCTAACTAGCATAGCTATATTCCTGAAGTGTAAACAAGGTGTGAATCTCTCCATTATTCAGATGCCAACAAATATCTACGTGTAACATCACATATACAGCACTGGGAATCCAAAGATGAGATTAAAGCTTCCTTAGAGAACAAGCAAATAAAGCTTATGCAGACAACAAAATTCTGACTTTTTTAAGGAATTTTCTGTATCTACCATTAAAAATACACTATAGGGTACTTTACAAGTGCAATTCTCCAGAGTAAAGATATGTGTCAGTTTATATGCACAGGTTCACTTGAGTTTTTTCAAGTGTTACAAAAATCTCCCTGCAGATGACAGGCTAACCAATCTATATCTATATCTATATCTATATCTATATCTATAGAGAGAGAGAGATATAGATTTTTATTTTTTTAAAAAAAAAGAAACTAAAGGGACCATGTTGACTCTGACAGTTACCTGAAAAATATTAGTTATCCTGCAGAGGTGACAGCACCATAGTATAAATGGCTCAGTTTTCATTAAGCTGCCTTCAGTACAGGGAGAAGCTCTGCTATAGGATGGGATTCAGTGAGAGCCAATGTACTTGCAGGTCACAGCCACTAATAGCAAGATAGCTCTTTTCAAGGAAGTTCAAGTATTGCTATACTACTTTGCAAATAAAAGATGGGCACACTTAAGGAATATAGTTATATCAGCTGCTTTCCTGAGAGATGAAACATTTTATTTTGGTGTCATTTACAAGTATAAAACACTCTGGCCTATTTTCATTTACATAAATTGAGAATTCGTCTTGAGGTCAGAAAAGTTTATTTTATTGCTGTCTTTCAAGCATACACTGCTCACTTCAACTGGTTTTGCAGCATAACAACAGCAGATAAAATTTACCTTTTTTTTTGCAGAGTCAACTGGAAATCCCACCACTGAATTCCATGATTTGTTCACTTGGGAAAACACTGCAATAATACATTAATTACATGAGAAAATGAATCTACAGACCAAAAGCATAAAAATAAAAAGGACATTTTAGGCTTCATGGAAGTTGACAAGTCTTTATTATAAGAATGGAACATTGCAACAAGGTGTTGGATTGTTTATTTAAACTAATGTTTGCATAACTCTTTAGTGGTTTGAATTAATATTTGTAACATTTGAGACAAAAGAGATAATAAGGGAAAACAATATCCCTCCTTTTTTTTCTTTAACATGCCTGTGTGGCAAGAATGCTGGCAGTTTGACATAGGTGGTACCATATATATACACTTAGGAAAACATGCTTGCTGTGGGTGTACAAAAATAAAATTTATTTGTTAAATTACACATAAATATAAGGTACAAATGTATTTTTAAAATACAGATAAAGATAATCACACTTGCATTGTGTACATATGAAAATACAGTATTTTAATATTCAACATACACAGACACATTTATGATAAATGCAACTAGTTGGCAATGCCAGTTCTTCTCAGTCTGTTTTTTGTTCTCTTTTTTTATTTTTTTTCCCCTTCCAGTTTTCCATAAACATGGAAAAATAGGCTTTTGAAACAATTAGTTCTGCCGGACGTCTTGCAACAGCTTGTTAATCTCTGCCACCAGCTCACTGGCATCCATGAGTTCGTGTTTACCATCACTCAGGTGGTTGAGCACATTGTCAAAATCATCTTCTTCATAATTCTCTGGGATTTCCTCCATGGCTGGCAGCCACTTAGAGGACGGCTGTGCGCTCGAGTGAGTCCCCAGAGCAGGCCCGTTGCTGGCAGGATTTTGGAAATGTGTGCTGGCTGCCCAGGCTGCCACCCCCTGTGGATAATTCACAGTCTTGGCTGGCAAATGTCCTTTCCTGCGCTCCAGCGAGTTAGAGCGATCCATTTCATTGCACTCCGTGTAGGCATCCAGCGAGGGAGGCAGCAGGCGCTGGAAGACGCTGCTCATTTCGGAGAGGAGAGAGGAGGTGCAGGTGTCCCCAGACTCCTCCTCACTCTGGCAGTCTTTACCAAACGTTGAAAAGCTCTTCTTCTTCTCGCTGGCGTCTGCAGGCTGTGGGTCTTCCTCGACGCCCTGCTGCTGCTGCAGCTGCTGCTGTGGCGACTGGAACTCCTCCCCAGGGATGAACATGTTACTCCTGTAATCAGAGGAGGGAGATGGCAACGGTGGCATCCAGCACTGGTCCGAGTGGCCCAGAACTCTGCACTCCTCCGTGCACAGCCGCATCGCTGCAAGAGAGAAAAGAGGAGAGTGAGTGCCTTCCCTCTGCTGCAATTACCATTTACATTCACAGGAACTAACACACAAGGACTGAATGTCTCCAAAGATGTTCAGATCTGGCGTTTGGATTCTTGTTCTGTGTGCATGAAGATGGCAAATGCAAGTGGTCCAGATCTAAACGTACTTCCATTTCTGAAGTGTCATATAACAGGAGAACGATAAATGCAGAACATGTAAGACAGCAATGCGATCTCTTAAACTAGGGTTGAAGATAAACATGTACATCCCACGTGGGACCCGAAGACATTTGTTCCCTTTGTACAGTGCTATTTCATTTAAACAAAACAAACAAACAAACAAAAAGGTGTTTCTACCTTTAAGCTTTTACTTAATTTTTAGTGAAATCTTCCACATGCAATTAGAGAAGCATATCAGAGTAAGAATATGGCAAAAGATGAACAGAGGACAGAAAGGAGAACAAAACTGTACAGAAGGATCTCCCTCTTCATTACACATCATCTCTTGATCTGACAGTGAGGTGTACTTCGAATACTAGGTGATCCACTGCCATCTTAACTTTTTAACTGGATCAGTTAAATATTAATCCAGTATCAACACACCCAGGGCATAATTCACACCCTGTGTGACTCCAGTGTTTATACTGGAGCTGCTCTGAGGAGCACCTGCATCTCTGTAGCTCAGGGTGCTGGACCACACTGGCTCAGGTGTTGGCACAAGGGGGCTCTAACCCAAAAGGTGGGCATCCAGGCCAGTGAGGAGGGCTATTTGGCAGGGCTGCAAAGAGGAATGTGCCAGGAGAGAGCTCAAATTTTCCTCTCCAAAAGGGAACCAGCTCTGTGGGACACGAAGCCTCAGCATGGGCTGGGTGCTGCCCGGGTGCCTGAAAGACCTGCTGGAAAAGAAGTAGGTGCTGCAGGGGCCACTGTCTTGAATTTGAATCACATACTTCAAAAAGAAGTTTTCAGAAATGCTAGACTGTTTGCATTACACATATTTTGACCACAATAAACTTTTGCCCTAATCCTCTACCAATTAAGGGTTAGATTATCACACGTAGAACAGAGTTTCTTTTCCTTTTCTCTTTGTGTACTGAATATATGAGAAATGCCACTTCTAAAACAAAATGTTTGCAGTCATGGCCTGTAAGTTTTCCTCGCTTTCTCGTCACATTTTCCATCTGGCTCTGGATCCACTCAGTCTATCAAAAAACCATTTTGCAATGGTGTAAGTGAACTGAACAGAGTATTTCAGCTTAGAACACACCAGTTATTGATAAAGTCCTACTCTGATGGTGTCAGCATTATTTATCTCTGAGCTTTACACAGACCATCACATTTGCTTTCCTAGTGCCCTTTCCATTCCTCTGAGCATAAACTCTCTCTGTGTGTTACATATGAGAGCATGAATTTCTTCAAGAGTACAGCTTTAGGCTGCAGGCGGGGTATTGCACAAGCTATTGCAAATGGCCTGCTGATCAGTGAGCTTCAAACAAAACAAAAGCAACCTAGAAAATATCAATGCTTGAAGCCTTGATATGACTGAAATGCCTTGAAGTGCTTTGCTCCCACGTACGAAAAGCATATGTGTGCCATTGTGCAGGAAATGCCTAAGAGTTAGAAAGGAGAAAAGATAGATAAGTCATCCATGGGGTCTGAACCAACTCTCAATCCTCACCCAGAAGGTGAAGATTACTGTTCTAATTAAGAAGGCTCCTGTGATTTAATAGTAGACTTTCAATGGTCTAGCATTTCATTAAAAGTGAGGATTGTTTCATTGTAAGTTTTGTAACTCAGGATTAGTTTTCATATAAAATAATCAATTCTGACATTCTTGAAAATAAGATCAAAAGATACTCCGAGGAAATGGAATTGTGTTACAGTCTGTCCTTAAATCGGCAATAAATAAACAAAAAACAGATACAAAATAGTTTTGTTGTTTGTTTGGTTGGTTTTTTTCCCCAGAACTTAGGGCTTGTTGGTGACGATTTAAAAAGAGAAAGAGAAATAATCTGGTCTTTCAAGGACAGTTATTGAACTTTCTGATCACATCGTTTTTGAAGTTTTGGTAGATTGGCTCCATTCCTTTCCAGTTCCACCTTAAAAGGACAAACTGCAAGGACTTTCCCACAGCATTTTGCCTGTGTCCAGACTGACAATGCAGAAACCTTTCAAAATGGAGAACAGGAAAAACTCCAGGAAGTTTTTCCTTTCCTTTTTATTTGTTTGAATTGTAGACCCATTCAGGTCTCATCTGGAGGGGTTCAGCATATTTAGCTGACGGACTAATACCACACATGGCAGCAAATGGACATCTGGGTAAGACTAAATGCCCATCTTGATAGCCCAACTCAGTTCTGTCTGTACTCAGCAGGAGTTTTCCTTACTTTGAATGCAATTAGTGTTGGGCGAAGGCTGGGCACTTTTGGAAATCCAACCCTTTGGCTTCCTGTTTAGAGACTGAATTGCGAGAGCTGAAAATGAGCCATGGGCATTTTGGCTAGTCATGAGGGTAACCGCTCCTGCTGCCCACTCACTAGGAAGGGGACAGCTATTCCCTGGCAGCATCAGGGATAGATGCCAGAGCAAACACCACGGCAGCTGAAGTTCCCCTGGCAACTGAGAGCTCCAGCGAATCCCTCCCTGCGTCCTTACTAACTACAGGAGAGAATGAGACAAGTCTCATGCTAGATGGCAGAGGAATAAATAGTAGGATCTGGAGGAGATGAGGATAAAAAAAATAGATAAGAGCTCCAGATTTAGGTTAAAGATTCTGAAAAAATAGTAAAAAATAGTCTCTGGTTCTGAAACATTGGGTATGTAAGACTAGGTTGAGGAGATAGCTGAATGCCTGGGTAAGTGATAAAAAACCTAGTCTCAAGAAAAAAACCACAAAGAAAATATTAAAGTTAAAAGGTGTAAAAAGAACAAATGATAAACTTTTGGGGTTTACTCCTGTCTAGCATAAGAGCATATTTCTCGGAGTAAAACGCACTGAGGTCAGGTATGATTCCCCGCACCGGTGTTGTCTGTGGCAGCAGAGGGAAGAGCTGCAGCTCTGGGCAACACCTGGGGAAGGAACATGTGCTGCACCATCTCAGAAAGCAATGTGCCCTTCTGTATAAAATTATTTTACTAAGCTTTTAAAGCTTACACCGTTGGTGTAAATTTAGAACTCACTGAAATTATCCGGCCCTGTCAGTTACACAGAGAAAACAAAATATGAGCTGAAATAAGTACTAGAGGTAGGGTACAACCAGTGGCTGCATAATTATTAAAGTAATTCCAACCTCTGTCCATGAGTTGTATTTCTTAAGATCTTTCTTCTAGAAATTAGGGTTGCAAGATTTAAAATCTGGGGCATGTTTAGATTCTTCCCTTGCCATTCAAGTTCATTTTTCAGTGGGAAAAAATGTACTTTTCTTTCTTGTACATCCGTATTTCTAAAACACCTTCACAGTCCACTTCTGAACTCCAGAAGTTTGTATCCTATGGATCAAATCCACTGTGGAAAATCTATCTCCTAAATTACAGTTCAGTGTATTTTTAACAAACCATAACGGCCTGGCTTTGCAAAAACATCCACCCAGTCATTAAAAATCTAAGGACAGACTGTGCTTTCGTGGGGGAGTTTGGAGCCAGCTCATGATGATGTGAATAACAGAAAAAGCAGGCATTGCTCTGGGCCAATTTTCAGTTGTTTCATTTTACTAGACAGGTGAAGGCTTCAGCTCAATGTTTGTCATGCAGCAGAGTGAAAAGGAAGGAAACACAACAGTTGAAAGCTAAAGAATTTTTGCTTGCTTAGTAGTAGCTTTATCAAAGTGACAGCCAGGCAGCACTGTAAATAAACTGTTCAGCTTTCATTGTGCTCTTACCTGCAGGAATTCTCCCATCTGTAAGGAAAAGGTCACTGAATCCTTCTCCAAGAAGTCTGTCAATTGGAGACTCTCTACCCAAATCATAATCACTGTCTCCAGCTTCACTATCACCCCGGCCACTGTCTTTCAAGCTGAATTTATCCATATCTTGTAGGGCATATCTGCAAAGAGAATTGTGGTAATGGTGGTATTAAATTATTATGTTATATTCCACTTTTTGATTCAAAATACATGTCTGTATTTTCTGAGACATATACAAGCATATGTAGCAGAACCGTCTAGATCTTTACCTGTAGCTTCTGGAATACTTGTTTCCTCGAAAACTTGGCCTTGGTTGATACTGGCCCTGGTGAAGCATCGAGAGAAGTTGAGAAACCTGCTAAAGAAAAGATGAAAAGACTGATTCCTTGAAATGAAAGCTCAA
Organism: Nesoenas mayeri; assembly: GCF_963082525.1. Lineage (NCBI taxonomy): Eukaryota > Metazoa > Chordata > Aves > Columbiformes > Columbidae > Nesoenas > Nesoenas mayeri. Next base: position 18,068,441 of record NC_137540.1, read on the forward strand.
ATCCCTAGCTGTAAAGCCACTAATTCCCTTTTGTGTTCCTTTTTTTTTCTTTGAAGTTTAAGTAAATCAAATTCCTACATATATGTAATGCAGTACAACACACTATGTTTTATTATAGTGCATGCCACAGGAAACATCTGAAGACCTTGTACAATGAGGAAATGCATTGCTGTTCATTAGCCTCTGAACTCATAATAATTAATTCATTAACAAGTAAACCAAGCAATTAAACAGAGGAGTTTCATTTTAATAGATAAAAATCAACCCTTTACCATTCCAGGATCCTAATTCAAAAGAAAATTTCATTGAACTACATGTAAAGAGTTATGAGGACACAGCTCTTAGTACCAAAGTTTGACATCAGTGTGTGCATATATCAGGTACACTATGATCATATGTTGCTACAACAGCTGTACTTAAACTGTGTCAGTGTTTAACCTTTTAGTTCTCCATCCCCATTAATGAAAGGATTCCCTGCATCATTTCCCTATGTAAGTATGCTGGCACTCTTTCTTAAATGGAGCTATACAGAGGGGAAGGGAAGGGAAGGGAAGGGAAGGGAAGGGAAGGGAAGGGAAGGGAAGGGAAGGGAAGGGAAGGGAAGGGAAGGGAAGGGAAGGGAAGGGAAGGGAAGGGAAGGGAAGGGAAGGGAAGGGAAGGGAAGGGAAGGGAAGGGAAGGGAAGGGAAGGGAAGGGAAGGGAAGGGAAGGGAGAAAGAAAGCTCAGTAAACCAGAGCAGAATACTGTTTATGTTAACACTCCATTGTTTTGACCTTACATGGAAGAACTGAGAAATAATTCTGTTAATAACAGATTTAATCCTGTTCTCCATGGTAATGGATTCAGTTGGTACTGGAGTAAAACTGCAAAGCTGTGACATCTGAAGAGAAATCCATAACATGTTCTCAGTGGGCACTGATCCAATCACCCCGTGCTCTCACAGCTGGCGTGCAGAGCACCTCCACGCTTCCCCAGTGAACATGTGAGTGAATGGATGTGCAAAACAAGGTATGAACCTTACCTCAACGGCCGGAGTAGCATGGGTGAGCTCCAGGGAGAAATTTTCGGGCACGTGGTTAGAGGATATGGTCACCAGACTGTTCAGCGATTGGTGGCTGTGGTGGCTCTGCCGGCTGCTCATCTGTCCCCTTTCCAGGGTTGGAGATGATGATGGAGAAGCTCTGTGGTGAGATCTGATGGGTAAAGTGCCATTAATGGTTGGCACTAACGTAATGTCTCCTTTGTGGATCTGTCTTGAGGGGCGTTTTGGGTGGTGCTGGTAGGTCGATTCTGCCACACGACAGTTGTAGGACCTGTTGTCCTTTTTCTCTCGATTACATCTCGTAGCAAAGATAACCATAATGACCAACAACACAGCACATATTGATCCTAAAGATATAATTGTTATCATGGAGACATCCAGGGAGGGTTGGCTTACCAAAGTAGCTTCTGTACTTGAAAATGAATAAACATACTCAAAAATGGTACATTTCAGAAGAGCTTTAGTACTAAGCTGAGGACTGCCTTTATCCTGGACTATCACAAAAAACTCCCATTGTTTTGCTGGAACTGATTCAACACTCACATTGATAGAGATGTCACAAGTTTTGGGATCCATCACAAAGATGCTGTTTTCCTTATCAGCTGCAATGTAGCAGCTGAGTTCAGAGTTCATACCAGAGTCTCTATCTGTAGCCCTTATCCTGGTGACAAGAAAGCCGATTCCAGCATCTTTAGGGATTGAGATTTCTGCTGTGCTGTTGCGTAGTGCTGGCCCTACGATGACGGGAGCGTTGTCATTTTCGTCAATGATGGTTAGTACAACAGTGGTATTGCTAACAAGCTGCTGGCTCCCTCCATCCCTTGCTTGAACCATAAAGGCAATTTGGTTTACCTCTTCATGATCAAAGGTTCGCAGGGCATAGATCGCCCCATTGGAGGGATCAATGGTCACGTAGGTGGTTATAGAACTTCCCAAAATATAGCTCTCCAAAATAGTGTAGGTCACCTGCCCGTTGTCACCTAGATCCGGGTCTGTGGCTGTGACTGATGTGATGTATGCTCCTGGAGAGTTATTTTCTAAGATAACAACTTCATATCTGTTTGTCTGGAAGCGGGGTGGGTTGTCATTTTCATCACTGATTTGGACAGTAAAGTGTTTCACTGTGGAGAGACTCGGCGTTCCCTTGTCCTCCGCTATTACAGTCAAGCTGTATTCAGATCTCTTTTCCCTATCTAGAGTGGCATTAGTCAAGATTAAATAGTTATTTTCGTAAGTCTTTTGAAGTTTAAAGTGGCCATGTCCATGGAGCTTGCAAACTATCTCTCCATTCACACCAGAGTCCTTGTCTTGCACTCTGACCAAGGCAACAAAAGTGTCCAGGGGTGACCCTTCAGAAATATAAGCTACCTCTTCTTTCTCTGGGGACATCAGGTTTAAGTTAATTTCCGGTCTATTGTCATTCACGTCCACAATTTTAATTATAATTTTGCAGTGAGCTGGAATAGAATTTGGCCCCAAATCTTGAGCCTGAGCATCAATTTCATAGGATTTGGTTACTTCATAGTCCACTTGCTTCAACAGGGTCAGATGCCCCTTTTCTGAATCTATCTTAAAAGTCTCTATAATTTTGGAAGACACATGACTACTAAAAGAGTACACGACTTTTCCATTAGCGCCCTCATCTGGATCAGTAGCATTGAGGTCTATGAGCAAAGTCCCAATCGGTGAATTTTCTAGGAGTTGAATTATATATGACTGTTGCTCAAAAACTGGGCTGTTGTCATTGGAATCAGAAATGCTTATTTTCAGGATGGATGATCCAGACCTCTGAGGCACCCCTTTATCTGAAGCAGTGAGTTGGAGTTCGTAACTTGACTTCAACTCCCGGTCCAGTTCTCTAACCACAATGAGCTCTGCATACTTAGCACCATCAGTCCTGGTTCGCACCTCAATACTAAAAAAATCATTTGCAGAGAGAGAGTAAGTGTGAAGGGAGTTGTCCCCCACATCTGGATCAAAAGCGCTGTCCAAAGGGATCCGGGTTCCTACAGCTGCACTTTCGGATATTTCGATAGGGATAAGTGCTCTGGAAAACTGGGGAGAGTTGTCATTAATATCCAGCACTTCAACTTCAACGTGGAAAAGCTGCAGATGTTCAGTGGGCAGAGTGATCACATCAAACTCTATGGAGCAGTTTAAGTTTTTCTGGCAGAGTTGTTCCCGGTCAATTTTAGCTCCTATGCTGATTTCCCCATTATCCTCACGGACCACAAGCAAGGGAGAATTCCCCCTCTGCATGGCTCGAAAACGAACCGAGGACGGGTTAGGCATTTTTAATAAAACATCAGCTACATCCTCCGATAGTCTCGCAATTACCGACCCAACTCTCTGCTCCTCGTAAATCCTGTATTTCAAATTCTTGCCCAGCACAGCCTTATTGAAAGATATTATCATCAGTGCAAAAATGAATATAAAGTGCATTTTACTGCCGATTCGGTGCATTTGTAAGGTTTTGCAATTCATTTCTCCAAGCAAGTTAAAAAGCAATTATCTCGACTTCCTTCGGTACCTCAAACCCAGCGCACATCTGGTCCTTTATAAAACTTGAAAACGCCTTTTCTAGTCAGCCAAGTATTAATATCTTAACAGATCAGAAAACTTTTGTTTGCTTTTTTTTTTCATACACACCGTGCCAGGACATCCAGATACAATCTGTACGCGGTCCGCCCTTCCTCATTTGACTCCCCGCTCTTCTTCCAGGATAAAATCGCCCAAGGCGGCGTGCTCCTCTCCCCCAGCCAGCATCCAGGGATCCCGGGGCGGGAAGATGCGGGGCGGGGGGGCTCGAGGATCCGCAGCCTCCCGCCGAGCTCCGTTCCTCCCTCTCTCCCGGCTCGGCGGCAGACTGAACACCCGCGCTCGCCGGCTCCAGCCTAAAACCTCCGCAACTTCGCTCCAACTCGGCAGACAAAGCTCTCGCCCGCCATGTGCCCAGCCCCGTTCCAGCCAATCAGGCCGCCCGCCCCGCCGGGGCCGGCAGCGCCACCGCCCCCCGCCCTGCGCGCCCGCCCGGGCGGGGTGAGGGGGGAGCGGAGAGCGGCCCCGCCGGCAGCGCTCGCTCGCCGCCGCCGAAGAGGAGGGGGAAGCTGGGAGGAGGAAGCTGGGGGGAAGCGGGGACGGAGGGAGGGGGGCAGAAATTACTAAAAGGCAAGTTTAAATCAACTTCTTGCCCCTCCCGCCCCTGCATTTTCAGGGCAGTTTCAAGTGGGTTTTGTGATTTTAATTCCTCCCTTGCCACGAAAAATGCGATCGCGCTCCTCATTTGCATGCTCTGAGGTTCCCTTGTTTAACTAACTGGGATCTTTTTAGTGCGTTTGCTTGGTAAAGGAGCTGAGGTTGACGTGTCTGTGACCATGCCTTCTTTTTGCTTATTTACCTATTACCTGCGTTTTCCCAACATCTGTGCTCCTTGCGTGGAGTACAGAGAGATCTCCTTCGTGCCTTGAAATCTCTCCCTCCTCCTGTCCAAGTCAGTAACGCTTTGCCCTCTCCTCTCCATCCCTTGGCTTCCCTTTTGCAGCATTTCTGTTCCCAGCACAACTGCATTTGCCTGAGCTGGGTTCTGTATGTGCGTGTACGCAATCATCTCCGCGTGTTTCTGGTGCTTATTTTTACTTGCTGTTCCAGTGGTTCTTCAGAAGGTCTTTCTCATTCTAGCTGAAAAACGACTTCATGCTTCACCATGACAATTAGTGCTAAGTACACCTTCTACATGCCAAGTGTTTTAAAGAAAAAGAAGCCACCAGATAGACTAAGTTTTCGGAAGGTGACGGCTTCCTTGCCTCTCTGCTTTTGCCGAAAACTGTTTTCACATTTACCCTGCAAAACATTTGCCGCCCCCTCCCCCCCCAAAAAAAATCTTCTCTAGTTTGTGTACACCACAAACGCTACAGATTGTTCTGTGAGCTTTGTGCTGCATCCAGCTCACAGCAGCTGATACGTTGTTCTCGTTTAAAACGTGTCTATTTATGATGTGATACATATTTTGTCTTTTTTGCATTTCTTTTTTCAGTTTACCATTGCAGCCAAGGTCTTGCCATGGTTTTCATTGTTTTTCTGCTTTGTCCACTTGCTTATTGGTGATTCCCGTAATCATATCATCACTCTCTTTATTGCTCTGTTTTGTCTCTTATATTCCCTCCCATGTCCAGAAGTGTAAAAAGTAAATCTCTGATTTACCCAATTTACTTAGTCTCAGCACAAGTCACCAAGAAGGTTCTTGTTCAAAGAGAAAGCAGAGGAGGCTCAGCGTGATCTCTCCTTCTTTTTAAGCATTCAAAAGCATTTTATAAGCTGTTGTCTCTTTTTTTTTTTTTTTTCACAAACCAGTGCCGTGTGGCAAATTGTGCAGAATAGAAATGCCCATAATGAATGTATTTAGTACTGGGTCACGCCGATGAACATTCTGCCCCCATGAATAATACTGTTTTACAAGTTTGCAGCCCTTTCAAATTGCTGATCCCCAAACCCTATAGGCAAACTGAAAAAGCTAACACAAGCAACCGGGACTTTGGAAACCCATAGCCATCTGGCCTAAATCTCTAACAATCCAAGCCAATAATTATATCAATTCAGGCTTTAGTGAACCCCTTTGCAAACACCAAAAGAGCAAAGAAAGGAATTAGTGGCCATTCTAAGTTCTGGTGGAGAGAATTCAAAGATAATCTAATTCCATTAGTTCATGGACAGCTTTTTTTTGCATCTCTGATAAATCTTCCTAAAGTATTTTTCCAAAACACCAGTGTAAACTCTTTTCTGACAATAATTGGGGAAATAGGCTCAATTAAATGCTGCTCTTAGTGCCAATAAAAAGTATTTTGGTGATAAAAAAAAAAGTCACTGCCCCTTTACATGATGAATGCAGGAGATGAATAATATTTTTTGCATTTTGCAAGTTCACCAGTCAGGTTATTTGTAATATTATCGCTTAAGTCCACAGTCTTGCGACTAACCATTTACACTTATAATGACAATACAATATCATTGGCACAATAATCCTTATCTGATTTCTGAACTAAAGTAATGAAAAAGCATTGTGTTGGTTGTTGTTGGTTTGGTTTTGGTTTGGTTTTTTTTTGGCATTCATTTGAACCTACAAGTGAGGAAGAACACACCTTCTGGTTGGTTGTTTAGGTGCAACAATATTTCAGCACGTGGCGCTTCTAGAGTTGATACTTCTATGGGGTGTTTGTGAGCAATCGTAGCACTCCCAAGGCTGATTCCTCACGTAGTCAGGAAAAGAGTTTTATCTGAAAGTCTCTTAAACTCCAGCCCACATTTGACATGGCAGACTTCTCTTACAAAGAGAAGGGAGAGTCCCATGTGCAGCCAGCAGACAGTTCTTAGGGAGAGCAGTATTGTGAGCGCTCGTGAGCTGAGTGTTGCTGGCCTCCTGGAGAGTAAGCTCCCTTATTCCCACCTCATATGGATCCGTCCACCACCACATTCTCCTCAAAAGCTGCATTCAGAATTCGCTGGTGATGTACCTGAGGAGGAAAAACAAACTGAATCTGAATAGCACTTCCATTTGCCTACAGTGCTACTTTAGAAACAACAGCTGCACAGCAGATTAATTAATCTTTGATTTAGCTGAAAGTAGATTTATTTCTGTGGTCAATATACTTTAAAGTCCATCTTGTTTCTCTGAGGAGTTTTATAGAGCTCTCAAGCCCTTATTTTCTTCTAAAAGTTACTGATCCCATAGATGCACAGTATATATGCAAAACTTAGGTGACAGAGAATTTTACTTTGAAGAACTCTTTTGAGAAATAGTCCCTCTGCAGGGACAGGGGAGAAAGAAAATAAATTTCTTAACAATGACTGAACCACAGTGAAATTAACACAGTGCCATTTGGTTCATTCCCCTTCCTGCACACACACGAAAATGAGGTTTTATTCACTTTCAGTATGATTTATTGCCTTATGTTGCATCATGTTACAAAATGTCATATACACTATGCTCCAGTGCACAAGACATAGCAAGACAAAATTTGATTTGACACCTGTGTAATGAATGTGAAAGACAAGTCTTCCTAAGTCAGAAGTGTATTTTAAAACACCTTTTCCATCACAATGAATGACAAAATTGGGGGGCTTCCGCTCTCTCTTCTCTTTCTTCCTCCCTCTCTTTGTCTCTCCCTCTACCTCTCCATCTATCTCTCTTCAACAAGCTTGTTTCCCAGAGTAAAGTTAAGGACAAAGCTCTCCCTGGTCTTTGTACTTAACATTTCCATCTGTTGCAGCACAAGTGCAACTTGAGTGAAGAGTATCCTTGTAGGCAAAGGAGTGTTACCATTTCATACTCACTCTTGGACCCACAAGTGAGCTGATCAAAGGTCAATATGCTGTTCAGTGGAGTGGATGAAAGGAAGCTGACGTTTCAGTCTGATTTTTTGCACAGACAAGCATATTATAGAACTCATCACAAATTAATACTGTATTTGTCCAGCCTACTAACTCTCTCATCAGTCACGTTTATACCCAATAGCTTTTTCAGAACTGAGGTGCATCAGAGGTTGGGTTACTTTGAGAGATGTTGAAGGCAGAATGGGTTATTGGATTATCAGATGTGACCCCTTCATCACAGTCTTCTTAATTAAGCCCAAATGCATTAGGTAGGGCATATATTTTAGTCTGTGGAATACTAAACAGTGTACCTCAATTCAGTATCTGTTATCTGTTTCATCTGAAAAGGCAGTGAATTAATGATCTAAAATGGGGTCAGAGGACAGGAAAATCAGAAAAGCAAAAAATCCACTTGGTAATATCAATCCTGATCTCCACAAAATCTATATCTTAACTATGTACACATATACCTATACCTTAAAGCAGTCCTGCTGAAGATACCTCACCTAACAAGTCTCTGTTCCCAGTCACTACCCCTTCTATGCAACATCCAACACAGGCAGTCTCAAAGGCCACTCTCTGTCACCTCTGAGACACTTGGGAATCATTCGGTAAAGGTAATAGCTGTATCAGGAAAAAGTATCTTCCTGCCCCAATAAACAGCCAGTTGAAGCCCTGAAACAAAAGACTAGGTATCCAGAAGTAGGAAAACCCAGAAAAATTTAGTTTATACCCCAATCTATATTTCTAGCTTTTTCAAGTTGCTTAAAAAAATAATCTGATCATTCATTAAAATACATCAAACCACAAAATTCTATATACCTGCTGATGGGTGAGATTTTTTTTTTTTATGAGTTCAAAATTAGATTTCACATTATCATCAATCATAGTGGCAAAGGGCAGGGGAGCACATTTTCTGCTACGTGAGTAAATTTCCGTGGCAGTTTTGCAATGCAGCATTGTGTATATAAATAGCAAGTTGAATTTGTACATGTTCCATGCATGGTAAGTACTGTACATAGATATTCAGTCTCTTTCTGAGCCAATAAAACATTTATCTCTCAAAGTTTTACCAAGTGCAAGAGAGAAAAATACTTGAGACTTACGGTTTACTAAATCTCTATTAAAAACAAATGCCTGTAATATATCACTGGATGCTTTTGAGTTATTTTGAGACTTAGTTAATATGGCACAGTATATAATGGAGATTCCATTGTTTGATCACACTAATGCATTTCTAATTTTGTTTAGCTATTTCCTTGTAAAGCATGAAGTAGAGTATCTCTATTTGATAGCTGTTTACCCAAAATTGCCTTTAAGAGCAATATATGCACCCCAGTGAAATGAGGTTTCAAATATTATGTATGCATGGGATAAAAGGCACCTGGTCAGAACTATGGCACACTTCTTTCCCACCACACCTGAGGAAAAAAGGGTAACATTGTGTATCCCTGCTCCAGTTTCTCACAAGCCAACTGTGGATCCTGGTATGCACAACAGACATAACTGTTCATTTCCTAATGCATCATTTTTCCCTCCTGTCCATCTCTATCACTATGAATACAAATAATCAGGGAAGCCAGATGCTTCAGAGGACAGTGGTTATAACCTTTAGTGCATGCAAAGTGGAGCCCAAGGAACGGAGGTGCTCTGTCACCTCCTGTCTCCTGATGATGCAGCCACCGTGAGGCTGGAGTGGTCACCAGGATGGAGACCCAAGACCTCTTCTTCCTGATGGGGAAAGTACTGTCAGCACCTGTACTGTTTGCCTGAGGAATGCTTACCGGTTTTCAGCCTGGCACACTAGTGTGTTTGCACTGGATTTCCCACATCTGTTTTCATTCCAGATGTTAACGCATTAATGTATTGAATGCACTACAATTCAAAATACTTTACATCCATGCATCTAAAAGGCTTTCTGTCGCTTACACTACTGCTACTCTGCTTTGACAAACGCCTTGCTCTTGTACCCTGAAACACACTAACTAGCCTGTGGTGATGTTCCCATGGCCACTCTTTATACAGAGCAGAAGGAGCAGCTGCATTTGTGATACTACTTTTCTTCACAGGAGTGGGGTTTCTGTAAAGGAAAGGTTTGAAGTTTGGTGCAGATGTGAATTTAGTCAGGGCTGCAATACATACTTGTCAAATTACCAGCTCAACCCAAGCTTTTTGAGGAGCTATAACTTTCTCTGTTGCCCCTGGGAGTTTAAAAAAGGAGCATAATTGCTGCTTGAAGTGTCTTCAGGCCAGACAAAGCATGTGGTCAATCTTCCACTGACAGCTGAAGCCAAATGATCCAGATCCAGTCATCTACCTACTGCCAGCAGCTGTTTGTGACCAACAGACTCTCAGCATGCTGGACACTTACGAAGAAAGTGGGGAAAGGGTCCGTCACCTTCAGCAGAGCCAGAGCTCAGCTATGTGCAGCCACGGTGGAGCCAGAGACTGCTTCAGTGTTTTTAGGACAATTTTGTCTTCTTCTGACTCTGGGACTGGTGAGAACCAACCCAATTCACCAAAAAATTTCAAACAGCTATAGGGTCAGTTTAAATTGTCTTGAAGAGTGTGAGCCTTGCAGGAGCACAAAGCTAGACACAAAGTCTTGTGGTGAGAAAGGACATTTGACCAGACTTCTCCAGAAATAGATGTTCTTGGGACAAAAGTTTCCTGGAAGGGTCTGAACATCTCTCTACTGCCGCATTTAACAAGCTTGTGCTACAAAGGACTGTCATTAAGGGACCCTTAGTGGCCTTCCTCTCTTCAAAACCTCAGACACAATTCACCACCCAGCTTGCTTTGTGAATAAGGACCAAATATGTTGTTTAATTTATTCTACAGTAAATATTTATACAGCACTCCACATGCTATCTGCATTTTTTTATTCTTGATTTTTCTGGGAAAAAAAGGGAAAAAAATGCTCTCTGCTTCGATGTCATGGGAAAACATGTGGAAATGTAAACCTGCTGTAGGAAGCAGGCACAGTGGGAGCTGTAATGGGAAAAAGGCAGGCATGGTTTATCAGCAGAATATGTATTATAACACATACTGAACATCCGGCTTCCCAAGTAAGCTGTTAACAGTGCTCAATACAAATGTTTCTCTTTAAAGAATCAGATGTTCCTCTTTTTTTTTTTTTTTTTTTTTTTTTTTCCAATAGCTGCAGTATCTTAAAACTGGTGCCATAAAGTCATTGCAGGAGACAGCAAACAACTTTTTTATCATAACAGGCTTTTTGTTTTTCTCCTTCTTTTTTTAAACAATGGCTTTAGCAGGTGGCATGTGGCTGAGCCCGGGTCTATCACCATCTCCAGGGTGCCAAGACATCCCTCAAACTTTCTGTGGGAGGAATTTGTTGGTGGTATTTGGATTGTAAAGGCACGTGAGCATCTGCTGCCTGCTCAGTCTCATTACCATTGACACAATTAGCTCCTGCAGCTCTCGGCCCCAGCAGCCAGAGCAAGGACTCAATTTTCTTGCCTCTCTGACAATGCTCATTACCATTCATCTGAACGTACGGGTTCCTCTGCCTCCGAGTCCAGGCCAAGGGGCTGTGAAAACAGATCACACGGAGAAACACTCAGGGAAGGAAGAGCAAATTGACATAATAGCTACTAACAGGCTAAAATCAACTGCCTTACATCCAGCACCACCAAGAAACTTTCAGTATTCATAGTAATGGCTCTTTTTCCTTCTGTATAAGTTATGTTATTCCTGAAAATCATACTCTTTGGTTTTATGCTTCCTGTAAGTAGCCGATAACTTTTTTTACTGATTCAGGAGATATTACATGGCATTACCATTGTTCTTCTGTGTTTCCAACTACTTTCAAAGTTCTGACAAACCTTTTTTTAATTATTATTATTATTTGGAGAAAAAGTCCATTTTCTACCTTTGAGTTAATTTGGAAACCAGACTAAAAGTGAGAATTTTGCTCTTAGCAGGAACTAATTGAAATCTTCCTCTGGCAGCCACAGCCTAAACAAAATGTTAACACTTATCTGCAGATAAAGATTTCACATTCCTCTACATGTCCTCATCCCACATATAACTGCAAATATCTTACATTTTCTTACAAGAGATGCTGCATAATTCCTCCTTGCTAGCCCTATGTCCTTTTATTGCTACAAAGAACTCCTAGCCCCTAAATGGAAAATTAGAGATGTCACACATTTTTCAAATAAATCACTCAGCTGAAAGCAGAGAGGAGGGGAAGGAGAGAGAGAGAATTTAAACCAATCTGTCTCCTGAATATATGTCAAGGATCTTTGCCTTTGAACAAAGAAAACAGAAGGGCTTCAAGGCCTGAATTCTGTGATAATCTTGCAGTTTTTGTATGTTGCATAGATAGTGATTTGTGACCTTACTGAAGAATATTAAGTAGAAATACATTTACCACAACATGTCTTTCCCAAGACTAAGCCTTTATGGGGGCTTTGTAACACAGGAGGATGGGAAATATCACATAGAGCTGGGGATGAGGCAGGGGCATGACATTTGCTTTCAGATGTTTTTAAAACTCAAGGAAGTGTTATTGTTTCCATAACTCATTACTACAGGTTTATTTTCATCAACCCCCTCACTGCCTTGTTAGTCAAAACATAAGCTGGGTATAGCCATCGCTCAGAGCTAAAAAGAAAGAAATGCTGGTGTTTTAGTGAGCTTCCCAAAATGATGACTGTCAGGGTTTTAATCTCAGATTGCAAGCAGCATGGTTGTTGTGCAAGCCCAGAGAAGAGGAGGGATGAGAGCCATCTCCTGCCCTGATGTCCAGAGCCCACACTTGTTTGCAGAACTGCCCCAGTTCCCCTGGCTTTGTCATGGAAATGTGAACCCTGAAAGAGGAGTCTATTATGTCAAATTACAAATTATATTATAGGGTTTTAAGTAATTGTTTGCTGACTGTTGTCATGTACATGTGGTTTGTTGAAAGTTGATGTAATCATTTTGGCAAATTTCCACCAGCAAGAATCAACCAGGGTGAACTCTCTAAATCAGCTGCTGTAGGGGTTCACATCATACAATTAATGGGTGGAAGACCAGCACAGACACCCTTCAAAGTTAATTTGCGTAGACCCATTTTAGAAGTAGTGCATTATGTCTTAACTGTATGGAATGTATTGTGTACATATTAGTATTCATAAAATTCATTAGAAACCCGTTAGTTCAAATGAAAGTGTTCTGTTGTTATCATACCATAAACTATAACATTTTTACAGCCAGAAAAGAAGGTATAAACTGTATAGGAAATATATTTTTAAAAATGTGCTCTATTTTTTATGGAGCCATTTAAGTAAAGTTTTTATCCATCAGAAAAATTTTTGTTTTCATTAGATATCAATTAAAATAAATACACAAGGCTATTCGAAAACAACCTTAACTTACTGGAATGCATTCTCTCACCAGGCTAGATAAATATGGGTACACACACATTTTTTCCCTCATTCTGTGGTCCAAAACAGCTATGTCAGAACCTGGAACACTTCAACTTGATGTAATGAGGCAGCTGGCTTTTTTTTTCATAAATTCACTAAAACAGTAAATAAGAATACTACATTGACTGGAACTTAGAGCATAAACTGAAATACTTTCAAAATACAGCAGTGTTGACTTCATTGAAATAAGTTGTAGGGTTTACACAAAGATATGTGTGTATATATGTATTTTAATGTATATAAAATGTTTTTAGAGCACAAAAAGTTCAATTAAAATAACCTTGTAATGAATCTCTATAGACTACTTTTGCAGTTTTCAAATACTTAAAATTGTTGGGTTTGGGTGCCTTTTCTTAGGGCATCCTTGCTATTAAGATATTGGTCTTTTGCTTTGTCCTTCACAAAATGAACCTATTAAGTAAATGCAGGATAAATCAAGCACACAGAGGATGGCATATAGATAATTTCCATTAAAACTTCAACATATAGATCAAAAGGAAAACTTGATACAAATAAACGGCAGAGTCTATTTGAAGTTGGCATATTGCTATCAGGATTCAGTGTTACACAAGTTAAGCCCCATGACAATGTTTAGTATTATTGCTAGGAATTGTCCTAGCCATCCTGCATTGTTTAAATGCCTTTTTTTTTATATAGCTTCTATAACATGTTCTATGACATAGTTCAAATGTTTTTTCTGAGTACCTTGGTAAAGAAATGGTTCAACAGCTAGCAATAAAAATCCCCCACAATTTGTCACTTAAATTCTAAAAGCTATAAAAAAACAGTGATAAATCTACAAAGTGGTATTAAAAAAACCTCAGTGTTTTGACAAGTTTGATGTTTTTTTGTTGTTAGCTTTGTTTTATGATCACCTTAGACAAAATACCTGCACTGGTTTTAAACCAGTTAAGTAATATGTAATCTGTCATATGTGCTATGAAAGCTAACAGCATGTATTTCCCCAGGCCTGCGGTGACTTGAAAATAAAACAGAGTGTTTTCTTTTTCAATTGTAGAAAACTTTTTCTTAAATTATCATTTTCATTAGGGATCATATCAGCTCCTTTAGGTATGTTGAAGAACCTTTTTCTTAACAACTTTAACACCAGCTTTTGTTTACAGCTAATGAAGACTGACTCAAATCTGTTTGTTGATCTGAGCATAAGAAGGATGAATGAAGTCTGTTGACCTGGATATCTATGTGCATGATTGAGTTCATGGTTTAATTTCAGCCAAAGTGTGTATCACTGAATCTAGATGAGGTTGAAAGGAAACTCCTAGATTGTATGGATATCTCATATCTGCAGCCAATAACAGTTTAAGAATTTCATTTTGGAAGTTATATATCCTCTTAACTAAGTTTTGTTCATATTGTCTTTCTGATATCCACCCAGGTCCAACAGCACTCAACCATGAAAAGCAGATGATCCATTAGCAATTCAACAGTTATGATCCAAAACTAGTACTTCAAGCAGACGTTATTCTCATAACTGTTCCTCAAGCTTCCTTTCATTACATTACTGTCTGACAGCTCAGGAAGGTTTCATTTGCTTGCACCATTAGGGAACTCTCTGGACTCTCTCTGGCTTTGGTGGATATAAAGGACTGTCTCAGAATTCAGTTAACTGGAGTAAGATGAAAACCCAGAGGCTGCAGAAGGAAGTACTGTGCTTCTGGTTTTACCTGGATTGTATATATTAACTGACTTGATTGCCCCTGTTAAGTCCACATGCCAAACTATCTGCTACTGGGCCAAATTCTGTGGTCACCAGTGAGTGCCTGGGCAGCACAAGTCCCTCGTTTTAACAGGATTAAATGAATGAGAGAAACTCTCAGTGTATGACTCCTGGACCACATTCATGTCTCATTTGCCATAAAAGAGTGTAACTGAAGGGAGCTCCATTTTTTATAAATTCATTTGTTTCCTTTAAACACAAAATAGGTGTTTGCACTGTAACAGCAATAACTCACCTGAAAGAATATGTCTTTTTACAGAGAGACAAAAGGGAAAAAAGGAAAAAACCCTAACCTACATAAGCTCCATTCAGGTGGAAATGAGACCAAAATGATTGACTTCTGTTGTCAGCTGAGGTATAGTCTTATGATTCACACATTTATGAGTGAGAAGGACACTTCAGAGATATTTCCCTTCAAAAACCACTAGCCCTGATCTCTGTTACTAGGTTTTATTTATGGTGCCCCAAAACCACAAGAGAGAAAGGGTTACCTTTTTTTTAATAGATCTTCCACAACTGAAGAATTATGAAATTAGTTTCATGGAGCTGAGCACCTGGAGGGTTTGTCACTATGTGTACACACAAACAGTGAGAAAGAGAGGGAGAGAGAAGAGGGAAAGAGAGAGAAGATGGAAAGAGAGAATTTCTCTGACATCTCACCATTAGTATTTTGCAGAGCAACCAATCTACTGTAAAATCTATTTGTGAAATACAATAATCTTAGCATTTATGGATTTTATTATACATGCTTTCTTCCTAACATTGTTGAACCATTAAAGCCTGGCCTATTTTAAATCAAATGCATACACTAAGTATTTAAAGAAAGAATCATAACTACTGAAAGAGGAAAAAAAAATATAATAAAAGGGAAGTCAGACTTGAACTAAAGACCTACATAGATTTTCATATGAATTCTATAAAGTCAGCTTGACTTTGCTAACAGAGAAGTGCTTCGTCCCATCCTTCCTAACAGGAATTCCCCCAGTAAGTTACTTGTTTAAAACTGAAAGCCACTGACCATTCCCTTAGCCAATCTCATTTGCTAAATTACTTCATTGAATCACAGACTGTTATGTGACTTATAGGGTTATTATGGCACACAAATGCTACAAGTAATTAGTAACAAGAATACCTACACAGTTAGGTACAAACATCTTGATATGGAAATACTTTGATATGGAAAATCCATACAAAAAAAAATATATATCAGTCTTGTCTTTGACATTTGTGGATTTTTTTTTTCCTTTTACCATGGCTGTCACTGTATTTGATCTAGATGCCTTATTCTATTGTTTTCTTTATCAAATATGAGTTGTTTTTGCTGCTTCGCCACTGCTCATTGTGATTTGTTTTCTGAGACAACTTAAAAGTAGTTTATATACGTGTATACATAGATATATACACATAGATCTTTAAATAGATTCTTGATTTTTCCACAGAACCACTTCCATTCAGAATGGTCTCACTCTTGGGGCTTTCTCTCTGGTGATTTTGTTAGGGAAAGGGAGAGACATCATTTGGTAAAATGGGTAATTTCTGTGAGGGGCTTCATCAATTCCAAAACTTTGATCTCAGTATCATATTTCATAGGAAGTGAAGAGAGAATGGAGTGCTGCAATGCTATTTTGTCTGCTGTCTTTCTAGCTACACAGGAAATTTGCTGTGTTCTAAATTCAGTTACCTTATTTAAGGACACTTGAGAGGCAAATATAATCCTCAGAGTATAAACAAGGAGGAAAAAAAAAATACTTGCAGAGGTACTGAGAAATAATGTCATTTTTCATGACCCTGTGTCGAGGAGCAGGGTGGTTCAACTGACGCAGAGGAGCTTGTGCTGGGAGGCAAGACACGTGGGGATCATTAACTCCCAAACAAGTTATGAACGTTTAAAACCGGAAAGAGTGAGACTTGAGGGGTGAAATGTTTGGGAAGAGCCCACAAGCCAAGAGAATATTTTGTTCTAAAGTTTTGTGTTTTGTCACTTTGTATTGCAATGACAGGAAAAGCAAGTCAGGAAGTAAGTTTACCTAGTCTAAATGTGTTTTGCTAACAGCATGAAATTTGCGTTTGGAAGATTAAAGAATCTGCGCTACTTGGAGGTGAAATCTATTAAAGCATGTGAATCGTGTCACATTTCTTCTACAGGGGTCTGCCCATGACAAGAAATTGCTGCAGAATGTATCAAGGCTCATCTCTCATTTGCATGGGAAAACATGTGTATAAGTATGTATGTATACTTTTGTATACATATATACATATATATATTATTAATACATCCATACATACAAATAAAATTTGTCTTTCAAGTGGAAGACACACATTTCAGGTCCTCTTCTCAGGAATGATGATTAAAGTAATGAAATTAATATATTCATGGAAATACAGCTACTTAAATGCTTTAGTATGGAGTCGAGTTTTGATAAGAAAACTTTTTCAGAACCAACACATGGACACAAAAACAAAATTAGACTTGATAAATCAATGTTTTTTAAAAATATATATAATTTAACTATTTCTAAATCACTGCAGAAACCAGGAAACGAGCTTTAATTGGGCTAAGTTTAGATCTTAATGGAAACAAATGCTATAATGTGGAAACAGGCTCAGTGTCAAAATGCCTCCCAAGCTGGTTACAGGCGAACAGGTACAAGTGACCAGGAGAAATGAAGGACAGTGAATGCTTTAGCATCACTAGCCAGTTCCCATCTCTTCAGTCCACATAACAGTCAAATTTGGCCATGGACAGTTGTTTTATAAAGCGTATTACTGCACAGGGAAAAATATCCTCAAGGTGGCCCAATGCCTTCTTAGCCAGCCTGATGTTTGTCTTTGGAGTGACCTGCTTCTGAAAACTCCCATTATTTAAATATCAGGTCAGTCTTAGCAGCTCAATTATGATAATTGACTCCTTATAAAGTTAAAACTTGAGTTCATTTTTTGTTTTGTTTTTGTTTTCTTTTTCCTGCCATTTATAAAAGCTTTATTTTTGAAAAATTGATTACTTAAATTCCAGATCAATTGCAAAAACCATTTTCATTATTATGATTCATAACTAACCCCCACAACATAGCTGAATCTTGTTGATGCTGCCCAGGTACCCAAAGTGCCACTTTTATAGCCTTTTAGAAAGTCTACTTTTTGCTAGTTATATTTATGTCAAAGCTAGTATTGTATGAACCAATTTATCTACATATGTAAGTGTATTTAACCTCAAAGAAAAAGTTGCCTGGAAGAAAAACACCCTGCACACCTCCTTGACAACAATGTGAATTCAGTAAGACTTCATTTTCATCACTTGTACAGGAACACACTTTGGTTCCAGTGGTAGCAAGAGAGTCAAACATCTCTCAATATTGTACAGTTTTAAGTACCTCTTTTATATGGGAGCCACATACATATATTTTTACTATACTTTCCAAACTCAACTTTTCAACAACATCTTATTGATTTGCAAGAGAAGTATCTGACCTGAAAATCCACTTTGTTCCTGTGTGGATGAGATGAATGGCAGATTAAAAAGCAATAATTTCCTTGGAGAAAAACACAGTGAGTGGAGAACTTCTTGTAGGTTTGAAGACCTTTATTGTACTTCCTAGAAGAAAAAGATAGAGTTTATGAGCAAATAAAAAGACATAATAGATATGAACAAAAACTAGGACTTGAAATGTATTTCTGGAATTGTTTGCATTTGAAGTTCTTACATTTGTTTGGAGCCACTCCAGTAAATCTGTTAATAAACATGATCTTAACTCTTTGTGTTGCATTATTAAACTTCTTAGTGAAACTTTGATAGCTCAAATTTCATGATGAATTATTTTCATTATTGTGGAAAATAAAAAAAATGCCAGTGATGATGATAATGATAATATATTTTGGTGATTTCATTATATCAAAAAATGTGATATTGAGTGACATGAGAATTTCTATCATACCCATGAAAAATTCAGACATAGTCATTTGACTGAACATAAATGTTATTTCTGAACAATGCATAGTCTCCCTCACCTAAACCACACTTATTTTTTGTTTCTGTGATTTTGCAAATTTGGTAACAAAAAGATAATCCATTGTAATTACCCTTTTTGTAGGTATGAATATATGTATATATGCATACACACATATAATCAGCACTACATTTAAATTAATCTAAAAAAATTACATTTATAAGTCACACTGAAGCCAATGAAATTACATCTGTTTTGCAAGCTATTTTTCATGGCTCTTTATGGAACTCCAGTTTTGTCATTGGCAAACAAAAGAAACTGTCAACTTTCTTTTCAAATACTTCTGCCCAAATTTAGCTCAAAAATCTTATCATTTTCTTATAGCAGTCCTCAGCAATGGATACAGTTTCCAAACAATGATGAAAGGATATGACCTCAACAGCAGATCAGATCCAAGAGCTATTATATTTTCTTAGGCATTATTGTGCCTGTATTTGTACGTAAAAAAGCTACATTCATTCATGCAGACAGGTGCATGTTTGCGACAAAATCTGCCCTGAATGTAACAATTTTGACTATGTCAGAAACTTCTGCATATAGATATACATATATATGTATACCTACATACATACACATACCCCACATATATGCATACTTATATATATGTATACATACATGTAGAAAAAGTGGGTTTTGCACATTGAACTGTATTAGGGCCTTTTGGAGGGAGCAGCCATTTCATATTCAGTTTGGACTCACTTTTATACAGGTAGATGAATATTGTGACATCTTACAGAAATTTTTTCTTGTTATTTCTTTGCTGTTTAACAAAAATTAAGAAAAAAAAAAAAAGAGGCTAGAAAGTTATACACTGCTCATGGGATTTGAAATTTTATAAAAGTATAAAAGAAATTTCCTTTTTACATTCTGGACACAGCGGAAGAGCTAGGTAAAATGTTTCAGTGGTAGGGACATGTTTAGTATCCTAAGCCACAGAGGACGTGCTTCTTGTATACGGGTACAGTTAGGCAGGAAAGGAATATTATCCTAAATCTACAAATCAAATGAAATACATTACTTAGTGCTATTAAACAGTATCTC
This sequence comes from Nesoenas mayeri, assembly GCF_963082525.1. Taxonomy (NCBI): domain Eukaryota; kingdom Metazoa; phylum Chordata; class Aves; order Columbiformes; family Columbidae; genus Nesoenas; species Nesoenas mayeri. The sequence continues at coordinate 18,088,067 of NC_137540.1, forward strand.
TGAAATTTCATTAAATACAGTCATGAAAATGGCATATAATCTAGTTTGCAAATGGTCTTACCTCAGCCTACAAACCCCGTGTTAGATTTATAAATGCACGTGCATATTTTGTTAATGAAACAATCTTTGAAATAGCAGTTTAGGACACTTAAGTATTGGAGCCCTCCTGGAAATTTCAAAAGTAAAAGCTAGTTTGGTTGTAAATTCAAATCTTTTACAGCCTGTTGAAACTGGTTTAGGGTGAAGGAAGGAAGGGAGGGAGGAAGGGAGGGAGGAAGGGAGGGAGGAAGGAAAGGAAGGGCGGAAGGAAGGGAGGGAGGAAGGGAGGGAGGAAGGGAGGGAGGAAGGGAGGGAGGGAGGGAGGGAGGAAGGGAGGGAGGAAGGGAGGGAGGAAGGGAGGGCGGGAGGGAGGGAGGAAGGGAGGGAGGAAGGGAGGGAGGAAGGGAGGAAGGGAGGGAGGAAGGGAGGGAGGAAGGGAGGGAGGGAGGAAGGGAGGGAGGAAGGGAGGGAGGAAGGGAGGGAGGAAGGGAGGAAGGGAGGGAGGAAGGGAGGGAGGAAGGGAGGGAGGAAGGGAGGGAGGAAGGGAGGGAGGGAGGGAGGGAGGGAGGGAGGGAGGGAGGGAGGGAGGGAGGGAGGGAGGGAGGGAGGGAGGGAGGGAGGGAGGGAGGGAGGAAGGGAGGGAGGGAGGGAGGGAGGAAGGGAGGGAGGAAGGGAGGGAGGAAGGGAGGGAGGAAGGGAGGGAGGAAGGGAGGGAGGAAGGGAGGGAGGGAGGGAGGGAGGGAGGAAGGGAGGAAGGGAGGGAGGAAGGGAGAGAGGAAGGGAGGGAGGGAGGAAGCGAGGGAGGAAGGGAGGGAGGGAGGGAGGGAGGGAGGAAGGAAGGAAGGAAGGAAGGGAGGGAGGGAGGAAGGAAGGGAGGAAGGGAGGAAGGGAGGAAGGGAGGGAGGAAGGGAGGGAAGGAGGGAGGGAGGAAGTGAGGGAGGAAGGGAGGGAGGGAGGGAGGAAGGGAGGGAGGAAGGGAGGAAGGGAGGGAGGAAGGGAGGAAGGGAGGGAGGGAGGGAGGGAGGAAGGGAGGGAGGGAGGAAGGGAGGAAGGGAGGGAGGGAGGAAGGGAGGAAGGGAGGAAGGGAGGAAGGGAGGAAGGGAGGAAAGAAGGGAGGAAGGGAGGGAGGAAGGGAGGGAGGGAGGAAGGGAAGGAGGGAAAAAGGGAGGGAGGAAGCGAGGGAGGAAGGGAGGGAGGGAGGGAGGGCGGGAGGGAGGGAGGGAGGGAGGAAGGGAGGAAGGGAGGAAGGGAGGAAGGGAGGAAGGGAGGAAGGGAGGAAGGGAGGAAGGGAGGAAAGAAGGGAGGAAGGAAGGAAGGGAGGAAAGAAGGAAGGGAGGAAGGAAGGAAGGGAGGGAGGGAGGGAGGGAGGGAGGGAGGGAGGGAGGGAAGGAAGGAAGGAAGGAAGGAAGGAAGGAAGGAAGGAAGGAAGGAAGGAAGGAAGGAAGGAAGGAAGGAAGGAAGGAAGGAAGGAAGGAAGGAAGGAAGACCTTTCCAGGTACATACAGCTCTCCTAGAGCATTGGGCTTATCTTAGTGGAGTGTGCACTGTAGGAAAAAAAAGACATGTCACTGCTCTAAAACTGTCTTTTCTAATTCAGTACATCCATGTATTGTTATAAATCGGTTTCCCAGTCACTGAAAGATATGGAGACAAGACAACAGCTTTGACTGTTAGCTATCAACTCAGATAATGAAAACTTACTTTCAGCATCAGGCCCTCAGCATATGAAAAGAAGACTAAAAATATAAATGAATGTCTGCATGTTTTGCCTGGGAAAGGCTTCCTTCTCTTGTGCCTACGTGTTCATAGGAGTCAGCTGTTTGCATTCATCCCAGTTCCGGGGTTTTAAAGGGAGTTTTAAAACCATCAGGAATGCTGCATTACAAATTGCAGCCACTTAACTTTTCCATATCCTTAAATCCTAATTATAGTGTTACTGACTGGCAAAACTGTTGGACAGTCAAGGAACCAAGTTGCCCTGCTTAAGCATTATTTAGGTTAATTCATTCCAAATTTGTCAGAGGCTAACATAGAAGCATAATGGTAGCACTATATACCTTCTACTTGAACATCATATTTCACAACCAAGTTCTTTAAAAGATATGTGTACATATATGCATTTCTCCAGGTATACTGGTAATTTTACTATAAACCTATGTTATGATGAAATAAAGATTGAGAACATGTATAAGAAATAGAAATAAAATAATACTTCAATCACAATATTGGAATGCTGTACTTATCCCAAGGTCAAACATATAAACCAAGGAAGTTTTGATTGAGTAGTGTGGGTGTTTATTGACTGAGAAATGCTCCCTTCTTACATGTACCTCATCACCGTAGGTAGCCTGCTGTAAATTCCTTATCTTTTCTGGATAAAAAGTTAGGAGCACTGAAAAGATATATGATCCACTAGCCTCACTTTGTCATAATAAACAAATCCTGCAATCCATGAGCACTGCATGAGAACAATAGATACTGTCCTCATATTAGCATCTCTGCATTTGACAGCAAAGATATATTTTGCCACATGACTAAGTCTCAGGGCAGACAGCTTATTTATATAGCTTTGGTTTACCAGTTTCCTTCATAAAGAATGAAACCTTTCTCTAAATGATAATCTTTTGACCTCTAACAGGCTAGTGATTTACAGAACCACAAAGACAACACACTATATTTGAAAAGCTTTAAGACACCATTTAAAGTTTTTATGGTGAAATTGCTTCTAATAATACACTGTCTGCTCTAAGTTTGGACAGTTTTCTGAATAAAGAAATACCTTTTATATGTTTTAAAATGAAGAATTTACTCATGTTATAAATATATTTTACTCCAACCTGTGAAAAACAGCTCAGAAAAAAATACCTACAATTTCATAGTATCTGGTAGTAAAACAATGAGCAGTGAGGGCAGAGCAGGAGGAGAGAGAGGCTGCACAAGAAACCTCTGGATGTCTGATGGAAGATAAAATGACATCTTTGATGTAAAAGCACTCTAACAATGTAAACTAGAAGGATGATGTACATAACCATTCTAGTGTAATGGACATGATTTTCACTTGGACAGATAAGATGTTATTTAGATTCTGTCATGAAATATAAGTCTTCATTTTCTTTATACATTCAAGTAACTAGATTTTCCACTCAGCAAAGCAGCAGAGCTAAGTAAGTTAAAGGCATAGCGTCAGATGCTCAAAGTTTAAACATTCTCTCTAGTGGGTCGGTGTTACACTTACTCTACTTAGACAGCTGGTTGTAGTAAATTTATTTCTAGGTATGTCTTGAATGCATAACTTCTTTTTCTTGAGATCATTGCTGGGTTAAAACTGGCGTATGCTCCTATTCAATTACCTTTTGTATTGGAACAGGGAGAAGAAAGCAGGACCTGATACAGACCAACGTCTTTATGAAGGCAGTCAGTGCAAGCACTTTTTGTGGGTGTCTATAAGGGAAGTTGTTTAAGAGTGGAACAGCATAAAGTCAAGAGTGGGTAATTTACTGCAAACGTCAAGCTATCTTTTCTATATAGTTAAAAGCCTCATCCAAAGACCCTTAAAGACAGGGGAGGTCTTGTCTGGCTTGAGTGTTATTCAGATCAGTCTAACAGAGAGGCTATCTGAGTGTTTGTCATTACATAATGATCATCTAGAAAGGATTTCTTTCACTTGTCTTTTTTCTCTTCCAAGGGAAGATGTTATTTAGATTCTGTCAGGAAATGCAAAGTTTCCCTTTTTTATATATTAAAGTAACTAGATTTTCTACTCTATTGTATCACATTATGAATAACAGTCCTGGATATTTCCAGGACATGTTTTCCTCTCCAGCTGTCAAAATACTTAATGCTTTGAATGTTCACAATTAGGCATTTCAGTTGAAAGTGTTGCTTTTTTTTTTTTTGTCCTGCAGCTTTGAGAAGAAATGATACCTTGATCCCACTGGGTCATGTAATATTAATGGCAGATTTCTGCAAGCTTCTGGGTTAAATTGTGGCTATATTCAGGGTACCCAAAGCCCTAAGTGCTGTGATTTTCAAAATCGTATTGAGGAGCTCTGGCTATTCATTTACCTGCTTCTGTTGGACATGTGGACTGAATTATCACTTTGAAGCTCCAGCTGTGTCTTTTGAGAACACCATATAAACAGATGAAGAGAGGGAGAAATTCCTTGCCAGCTAGAAAGAAACAATGGGTGCAGTCCAGGGGATTAACAGTGACTGAGCTCAAATACAAGAGAAGGTATGGGAAAGAGAAGAGCCTTCACTGAGCTGTTGGACACCTCCAGAATATCCGTTTTGGATGAAGACAGTTGTGGGGCAAGGGGCACAGGAGAAGCAGGCAGTGGATGTTTCAGGTGACCAGCAGAAAGGGGTCCTAGGATCAACACTTGACAGCGGTGAAGAGAGAGGAGCAGAAGCTAGGAGGAATGATGCTGCTGGGAAGATCAGTTGGCAGCTGGTGATACAGGAAAGAGAGAGAAAAATCCCTGGAAGCAGCTGAACAGAGCCAGCCACCTGGCAGGACAGGGGAAGAAAGGACCTGATGAGAAGCTGCAGCTTCTTCCTTTCCTTTCCTGATGACCTGAGCTCCAAGCAGCAGCACAATTATTTTGCGCATGCCTAAACAACATTAAAGCATACTGAAGTCAGCAGGCTGCAAACCAGCCTAACAACATGGCTTAATTTCTGTCTTCCTGCTAGAGCTGGCCAGGATATTTTCAACTTCTTATATTTTTAGCAAAATATGCTATTTCACCTAAATTAAGACATTTACTGGAACCTTTTTCTTTCAACAAAACTTTAAATGAAAACTTGTCTGAAAACCAAGGTCATCCAGTAAATTTTGGCCAGAGAAAGACTATCTGCTTCTGTTCTGGCCCATTTCTCAAAACATTTGAAATATTTTGTTTTGATTTCATTTGCTTACCAAATGGAAGCAAATCACAATTCTCAAAACTTTCACAAATAAGAATTTGTGAAGAAAACCAAAACAAATTCACTTCCCAGATCATGAAGACTAACTTTAAAAATCCTGGTTTATTCTAATCTATTTTCTCCATTCCAATGCCAGGAAAAGTGTCTGTGTAGATCAGCACTGTGTAGACATCAGTCAATATGTGGGTAAATGAGTCACAGAAAGTAGTGGTGAAAACATGGTGACTCTCCTGTCTTCAGGTGAAAGACCTAATAAAGTGTGTATAAACTTGAAGAAGATTTTTAAAAGACTTTACAATTATGGAAGAGCTTCTGCAATTCATTTTCATCTTGATTTACCAGTACGTGATATTCATTTGGCTATCACTAACCCCATTTCCCTAGACATGCATTTACATTCAGTAGTACATTTTCTGCCAAAGCTGAAAAACAATTAACCTTTCTTAGAGGGAAAAGAGAAAAAACCTGTGGCCCTTACTCCTTCACCTGGTTTGTGGGTCTTGTTGCAGCTTTATTTTCATGTATAATTTTCTTCTTTTTATTCTGAGAATTTCACTGCTGTGCCTGCTATCATTTATTGCTTTGATGGTTGATTTCCTATTAACATTCAGTCAGAGAGGGTATTCTTGGTATAAGTTGTATAACAATATATGTGCTAGACTTTTTTTTTGAAATCTGAAAATACTGTACTCAATATTAAGAAGAGAGGTATGGATCACAGGAAGATGCATTTAAGAGGAATTTTTTTAGGTAAAACCTGATGTTAAGTTGTATGGAATCATTAACATTTTTTTTTTTACATGTTTCTTAAAAGAAATGGGAATTAATTAGGTTCCTTGGCAGAGGTAAATTAAGTAATTTTACCGTGCAGTGATTTCTCATTAATCAAAGAGAACTGGTAGAATCATAAATGCCTTAGACAACTCTAAAATTCCAGCTTTCAAAGGCAAGATTTTTGAAAGATGATTAAATGTTGAATAATCTGAATGATCACTGCAGGAAACTTTGAAAGTACACTGAAATAATGAGTTTGGCACCTAGACACAATCAAAATATAATACCTATATATTTAGCTGGCCTGGTACTTAATACTTTTAAAAAACTCTGGACCTGACAGGTCCATCAGTTATGCAAATACAAATTAGACTCCTAAATCATGTACATGCTTTTGATTAAGTTTACATACTGTAACAGAATCAGATTAATTTCTGAGTAAATTGATGAGTGCTGGACAGAAAGCACATGTTATTGGTCTACTGTGATGTACTATGTCAGAACTCCAGTCCTCCCAGTCGACTTCAGTATGCGGTCAAATTCTTTAAATATAAGGACAAAGTCAGGATGGATAATGCAAATGAGTAGCTGGAAAACAAATATGACTGCATCCAAAAAGGATACACTCAGAATTGTACATGCTCAATTATAATAGGCATAACTGGAAAACCTCAAGATTCTTAAAGAATTGATGCAAGAAAACCTTAGTATTACAGGAAAAACTACAAATTAATCAGTCCAGGCCATAGGAATAATGATTGAGTAAGAAACATAAAATTTATATAAGATGGGGGCAAGCAAATCCAGCTGTAGATGACATTGTGGTGAAGCAGAGAAAGTGAGATTTTGATGACAGACATAATCCTGGAATTTATGTTCTTTAACAAAGTGAATTCAAAACAGAGAAGAAAGTTATGTTCTCCTTAGCATCTCTTTCTGAAGATAACTTGTATTATTAATAAAAGACTAGATTATATTCCTCTGAAGAGAATGAAAGACTACTGTATCCCAAGCAGATGTGTTATTAGACCTGACACTTTCCCATATTACAGCAACTTTTGAGGCTTTTATTTCAGGAAAATGTAAAAGTAGGATTAAAGGATGATTCTGGAGACAGGAAAAAAGGGATAAGAAGCAAAAGGGAGAAGTTATGAGGAACTTCTCTTTTACAGAGTGTATTTTCTTTAACAATATTTCATATAGTGGATTTGTTTCTTTGTTTGTTTTTAATTTGTGTAATCAGCTGGTCAGCTATTTTCTTTCTGGAAAATCAGTATGTGAAGAATGAACAAGTGAGTCAGAAATCTTTGAAAATTTATACATTAGAGTTTTTTAAATCAGGATATAATATATAAAAGAAATTACAAGCTGAATTTAACAATAAAGAAGTGAATTTTAGAAGAGCTACAGTTATGTTTCATTAAGTGTTACATTAAAGAGGACACTTGTAATGTCTTCATTTTTAACTCATGAACATTATCAAACTCTAAATCTTGGCCTGAAGAATTTTAATTCAAGGAATAAGGGTGAGAGTCAAACACTGAATTATGTTTAGATTTGGTTCAATATTGGCACTATTCTTTTCTTACAGTTGAAAAGGAAGATCTGAAGGTGACAGTCCCAAGCTAATGGGAAAAATGTAGATGAAACAAATGCAAGACATTAGTCAAGGGGCATTGCAATAATGGCTGATCGGCATCACTTTCATGCTTAGTAATAAAACCCCAAATGATGATGTATACCATGCAACAGAGACATATTGTATTTATATGGATAGCAGAAGTGTGCAAAAGCTTGCATATGCACCATGGATTACGCAGTGCACCTCATACTGTTGGACCTGAATGCATATGTGGAGTTGTTCCCAAGTCCTCTTATACGCTCTGAGATTCTGCATGTAGATAAGCAAACTATCAAGAAACACATTAATAGGACCATTATGGAACAAAAGGAAGATGCTGGTGACAGAGAAATTTGATATTATTGTAGAGGCAGAATTAATTTTTGTCTTAGTACTTCCAGAGAAAGCTAAATGTCACATCCTGATGAATGCAAAGGTGAAATGTTTAAAGGTTTTATGATAATGCTAAAGCAGACAGGCCATTAAAAGTATCTGAAGTTTGTAAGGCTTTATAAATTCAAGTAAATTACAAGCCAGGATTGAGGAGAGAAGAACACAAGAACTTTTGAATATTTATTTAAATCCTCGATAATCTGAATAATGGTAAGTGCCCAAACAGGGTTAGTGATTTAGAACTGATATTTATGAAAAAAATCCTGAATGAGTAGTGCAGACCTATGCACTCAGTAACATTAAAGGAGAAATATCAATAAGAAATGAGATACTCACACATAATTTAGAGCTATTTGAAATTGCTGAAGGCAGCATGGTTTCAGGAAATAAATTTCTCCTTCACTGGCATGCATTCTGGCCAGAGAGAAGAAGAATTGGGTTAGCCTGTGGGTAAAAGCAAAAGAGAATTTTAAGGAGGCTTTGAATTAGTCCTAATCCACAGCACAGCTTCTTCTGGAATTTGAAGCTCACAAATCATTGTGTTCTAGGCCAGGTTTGAGAAAATTTCTCAGTAGATGAAGTATTCAATGGGAATTTGTTCTGAAGTCAGCCATACTGGCATGCTAGTAATTCAGCAAGCGCTTCATCCTTACCAAAGACTTTTATTTTACCTATTTTATGGAGCCATGAAAAGTATCTGAAACGTATGAGTAAACATAGAAGTAGATGAGTTTTACCAGTGATGAGCTTTGCATGGACTCGTGACAATCACTGTCTTATATTACCCAGCTTTGAGGTAAGCTCTGAATTTCTGCAAAGAAAAACTACTAGCCATCACTGGGATAGCGAGCTTCTACTATGTCTTGGGTAATTCCCACTGTTTTAGGACACTTTATGACTTGTAAGCCAGTAACCTGGAAAAAACGAACACAAACAGAAAAATGGATTAGAGTAGGAATACTTCATCGTCATAAAGAACATTGCTGAGGAGGAAATGAAGGTAGGGTAGTTTAAGATATTCAGAAGCTGTTTGTGTTTGGAACAACAGATCAGCCAGAGGTTCATGTTATCAAAGATCTTTTTTGATGTTTCATTTTCTCAAGAACAGTGAGAGAAACTCAACTGGGAATCAGACAGACACAGGTACATAAAATACATTATTGCTTTGAACTAGAACAGATGCAAACAGAAGAGCACTGCAAAAGCCCCAACTCAAACCACCAGAATAATAAGCTTTATGCCTCCTGCTATTCAATTTCTTCTTCCAAATGCTGTATTTTCCCATCTTAATTCGTTTGACACCTGTGTTACCAGATCTGGTAATGTGTCCAGCATTACCCATGTCCCCTGACTTACAGATAAATGAAACAGTGCACAAAACAATTACTAGAATAGCAGAGATAACATTTAAATTTGGAAGAAACTACCCAATTTTCATTGAAAAACTAATTTTTGTAATTGATGAACCTTTAAATGACATTGTAAAAGCTGTGCGTTTCCAGACAGCCTAGACGTCTTGTGGACAAAACGAGTGAGAACAGTACTGCTGAGAAAAGTTTGTCCATGCTGTGATACTGTGAGAGAGGAGATAGTGAAATAAATAAATGATATTTAGAGAAAGTTTCTCCAACAATCAGCACCAGGAAAGCACTTCCCATCAATTTCTGAAAAACAATGAATTAGAATAATACAGTTCCCATCCAAACCTAAGAAGCAACTGTCTATGGCAATTTTGACTAATCTGTCCTTAATTTAGCAGGCTGTGAGATCTGAATTAGATCAAGGAGGTGTCTCACTGCTGCAAACTCTGAGTCTGGACAGATTTACTGTTTGCTGTAGACACTGGTGTTACAAAGGTGTAGAGTTGGCAGATTGCAGTCAAAGTTTCAACTGGACTTGAAAAAGTGGTATGCATAGAAGGGCTGTTTAATTCACAACCTGGATGTTACCCTAGCAGAATAGATGCCTTTGGTCATGATTCCTATCTGGAAGAGGTTGGCAGTCTTGTATACGACACACTGCATAAGCCAACAGTTCCCTTTACCTGTGTAGGGTTTAGATTTCTTTTAACAAAACATTCTTTATTTCAGTCATAAAACAGTTAACCTGATTTGAAAATACAAGGTGTAACTGGTGTGCAGATAATATCTTTTCAGCACAGCAGTGGCTGGCTCCATAGTTCCTCTTATACTCCTGTTGTGATTTCAGCTCAGAGAGAAAAAACAAGGAGGAGACCTACACAACTATTTCTGCTGAGAGTTCCATGAGTGCAGCCTGCCCACTTGATAACTCTTTTACATTAATAAATATTAGTTTGTGCTGTATCCTTTTTCAGCCATCTGGATTATCTTATCCAGATTTTTGAAAATACATTAAGAACAAATTCAAACCCTTGTTGGATTTGACATGTTTTACTTTCAATGTTAATTACATTAGGTCTTGAGCACTAGCTTAAAAGAGTTTAATTGTTTGTATTCTCAGAACACTTTGTCTCTTGAGAAGCCAGAGATCCTGCTTGTTAAAAGCATCTGCATGTCTTAAGTAGATGATGGACTTCAAAGGAGCTGGAATTAGTGAAAAACCCTCATAATAGAGAGTGTGTAGATATCTCTGAAACAGCGTTATTTAGAAGATGTATTGTGTTTCCAAATATATTAGAGAGGTTATGTTTCTCCTAGAGTTAGGTGTCATGTTTTTGTATATAAAATATGAAAATTGCTTTCAGATCTGGAGCTGAAAATAATTCCTGGGTGATATATTCAAGAGAGTGTCTGTACTTGTGTCTCAGCTAGTAATCATGTTTATAAGGCTGTCATTATTGCTTGTGGTTTGAGCCCTGTTAATATATACGTATTCTTCAAAAGAGAAGTACAACACAACATTTTCAAGTCTCGCAAAGTAGACTATCATCTGATGCCTTAGTATTAAGAGAGAGAAAGCAAGCAACGAAAAGACAGGGAGCTGTTTTTCATTAACTATTGTAAGGTGTCAGGAAGATTGAGGTGTCAGGCTATAGAAAGATGAAGAAGAAAAGAATTACTTAGCAAATAGGCATAAATGAATATAAAATGTGAACAGAGGGTTCTAGCTTCTTCTGAGGGTAAAAATAGGCCAGCAGACATTACATTGTGCTACAATCAACTCATCTGCTCGATCCTGACCTTCATCTTTATAGGTGAGACTAGGGGGAGCAAAATGTTACCATATAACCAATGCTGGGAACTTTCAGAACCATTACTTCTGAAAAGAAATGAATATTCAAAGACCCCTTTGACATAACGAAGGTTAAATCCTATATAGAGTTTTGCAGACCCATGTGAGTGCTGCCTGACTGGGCTCTGAAATAGCTTGAGTTCAGCCTGTCTGGGAGCTGCATGGCCATGGTCAATGCGGGGCTGATCCCACGTTTAAACTGGTGAGAAATGGAATATTGCATTGCATATTGCAAATGCAGCTACACAAGGTGGGCAGAAAAATGGGTCTATCAGAAAGAAAATATAATAGACAGATATACATATAGAGAAGTTATTGGCCTGCGAATTATTTAACAACCACTTCAGGCACTGCCAGCTAATACCTGCAAACTGCCAGCTTGTACCGTTCTACATACCTGTGATCTTGCCTGGACAACATTTTAGTTTAGTTAATGAACAGTGGTTGCAGCTGTACCTGCTAAGGAGAGAAAGAAGACATCATTTTATCTAAAGGACAAGTAATTCCAGGCAGAAACCACCATTAAAAACCTGCTTTTTTAGGAAGGAAAAAAAAAAAGCAACAAAATATTTGCTGTCTGGCAACAAACAGTGTAGCAGGAACATGGTACCACTTCAGGAAAAAATGGACAGCATTTTTAAGTTGCTCTCACACGAGTTTAATTCACAATGGTCACTTACAAGTATAGCGGCCTTCCATATCTAGACTACTGCTCCACAACCATGAGCAAGCAGTGTAAGAAAACTTTGTTTCTGAAACCTAGGACCACTTCTATCATCTTGCATTGATTTAAATTATGAATCAATTTAGCTAAGCTGATGTAAAACCCAACATAATTACTTTTAATCAGATTTTTGCAGATATAAAAAGACCTATCTGTTCCGTCAGCAACAGTTCCAGTCCAGAAATTGTGGAGGCAGAGCATATTAGCTTGTGCCCAGCCTTCAGCGATAATAATTATCTAGTTTTGAGACTGAAGCTGCAAAGAGGCAGCTTTATACACATTGTTCAGAGGCGACTCTAAATCACACCTTTTAACATGGATAAGTTCAATATACCTTCTACACAATCTTAGAAAAAAGAATATACCTCAAACCTGGTGTATTTACCTCATGCTGATTAAACTGATTAAAAAAAAAAATCTTATTTCTTGTTCTACCAATGTACCTGAAGTCAACGTGCAGATCAGGCATGAATTTTAGTGAGGCAATGTCTGGCTGACAAAAATCCTCATGGTTGCAAGAAGACAGAAAAAGCAAGCTTTGTTTTGATAGCTAATTTCATATCCCTTTATTACCAACATTTATAAAGGTGCTCTTTGCTATGTTTTCATCTTTTTATTTATTTGGTTTGGAAATGTCCCTCTCTGTTCCACTGTATTATAAAAGCTTTGCTCTATTTCCCATCTGCTGTCTTTGAGAGATCTGTTGTAAAGCATTCATCAGTGGAAACATGAGGCTTTTGCCACAGTTTCTCTAAAATTCATCTTGCCAGTCACATGCAAAATGAAATGGGTCAGTTTTCATCAACCTTGGCATTAAGCCTCTGTGCTCTCCCATGAGTCCTGTCCAATAATTTAAGAGGGGTGGGAGTGGGAAACAGATTATGTGACTATTAATTCCAGTTTTCTTTTTCAGATGCCAGTACATCAAAAATAGATCTCCCTGGGACAGAGCGCTTTGTCATGTTATCTGGAGTAATACTAGCTTGTGAGTTATGTCTGGTCAGTTTAGTGTCTCAGTTTGGTGACATTAATCTCTTTGACCAGTGCCTTAATCACTGAACTCTGCCATCTCATTTTTCATCTTGCAGAAAGAAGCTGTCTGACTTTTTGTCTAGTGCCTGGCACCGGGATTGCTCTGTTGACCCCATAGTAGTCAGAGGAACCTGGAGGTCTCAACAGGCAGCAGCAGGACCAGCCACAGAGGACACAGTCTCATCAAGCTCGACTATCTCATCCATTCCTTAATGACCATGTCAATAACACCGTAACCCCAGATGATGTAAGATATCCCATTTCACATATCTTAGCAGGTTAACAACTCTCTGCCTGTCCTGAGCTTCATGAAGACAAAAAGATCATGAATTCATAGACAAAAATTAATTTTTAATTACTAGAGAATGCTGTATTTATACATGGGATTTACATCAGCCATGAGGTGCTTGTGTCCTTGTATTGACAAAATAGCCAGCTAAGCACAGTGCATTCACTCTGTGGATATAATCTATGTTCATTTGCCTTAGATGTTCAAATGATCCATAGATTAGGAAATATAACTAATAATGTCAGTAAACACCTTTGAAAACTATATACAGTTTCAGAACACATTCGCAAGTGGAATCTGTCATCCTGCCAAACGATTAATTTTGACTTTGTTGTTAGTGAAAATAAATACTTCAATGCAATTGTTATTAAACTAATAGGTGTTCAAATACCTTAATTTGTTGGGTTTGTTTGTTTTTAAATTGCAGGTTGTATTTAAAATTAAGCTTTTTTTTTTTTTTTTTTCCCCTACTAAATGTGTACAATTAAGACAAGTAAAAAAAACCAACCTCTTTCTACTATGAAAACCTGTAAAAAGTATGGACTGGATACTAATCTATCTGCTACTGCTACAGAAGTCTAGAGTAAACACAATCACCTAAATACTGTAGTATGGTATCAATGCTCAAGACATTTTAGACTATAATAGTTCAGTTGGATGAGACCTATACTGATCATTTAGTTCATTTAGAAACTAGCTTGCACACAATACAATAAATATTAGGTCGCTTAAATATCTATTTCCCTCGAAACCTTTAGAATGTACCTTTTAATCTTTTTCTTAGAAAAGAACTCAGATAACTGGGTTTTATTTCTGCTATAAAGGAACAAGGGAATGTAGTGCCCCGTGAAAACATGGCTAGTAGTTTTGTGGTGAAATGAGGACTAACTGTTACTAAAGGCAGGAAAAAGCCTACCACATTCCTCTCCCTTCAGTCCCACTTTGTCATCCCTTTCCATTATATTTATTTTACAGTTGTCTCTGATTTCTTAGCTTCTCCGATAAAAACAAGAGTTTTGATTTTTTTTTAATTTTTTTTAGAAACTAAACAATAGATAAACTAAATTCCCATGAGAAAGCAGACCAAGTTTATAAATATATTCCTAATGCTATGAACTCCCTTGAGCTTTTGAAAACTGTAGTTGATAAACCTAAAACTTTTAAGAGAGAAGCTTACTATGAACTGAACAGTGTAGTTAGGCAACAGTTTCCCAGAGATATGTCACAACTTTGAGGACTGTGTCAGGATTTGATTTCTCCTTATATGGAAGTGATAAGTTGTCCTAAAAATAGAACCATATTTATATGTTGTAGAAGGATGACATTCCAGGACACTGCATGATGAATTAGATGTACTCATAGTGCTGGTAAGGGTGCTTCACAATTAAAGCAGCTATATTTGAAGAATCTACCCATCTTTATGAGAGGGACTGAAAGGGAAGAAAAGTTGTCCAAAGGACAGCAGCTGCTAATAGCATACTTTTTCAAAAACTCATAAGTGATCAAGATTCCCAGCAAATCAGAGATTTGCTAATAATCCAATACGAGCCATGACTGGCTGCTTTTTAGTCTGTTACAGAGGTTGCTACATTGCTCAAAATAGGATAAAGTTGTAAGAACACTAAACTCAGCTTTCTAGTAAGCAAATTTTTCCTAACAGGATCTTCTTCAGTTGACAGTGAAATAGATAGAGAATCACGAGAATGAAATAGACAGTGAAATATGAGACCTAGTATTTCCAAGGAAAATCTTAGTTGATTGAACATGGCAGAAAGATCTTCAACATTACAAGCTGACTAAAGCAATCAGTAAAAGCTGGGTTTCCTCATACACTGGGCTTGAATGTTGCTTTGGGTATGTTAACAACTTCGTAGTATAAAATTCAGTCTATTTCACCATGAGGTGACACCTAAAATGGATATTAAAGGAAGCTGAAATATAGATTAGGGTCTACTTTTTGGAGAAGAACTCAGAAGAGCTAAGATGTGAATTAAAACCAGTATTTCATTGACTAACAGTCAACTGTGTTAAAAATGGTGAGAAATTTAGAGGAAAAGCTAACTTTGAAGGAATTGCCCTCAAGTCAGTATGTAGTCCATTAGAACAGTAAACCTCCAATTGCCCTGAAAGACCTTTTTAGCTACAAAAGTTTATTTCCTCAAGGCAAGTTGTCAGCAAGTATTCTGTTCAAACACGTCTGAGTTTCTTGTGAAAAGATGCACCATAGATTTAGAGACAGAAATGACAAAGGTCAGTTCAAGAATAGGAGAATCTCTCTGAATATCTCGAGCTTTCTGGCTTTGCTTAGTGCAGTCAGAGAAAGGAATACCTCTCTACATAAAAGGAGGTCATAACAACCACTGTGTAAGTGCCATGCTCTATCAAAACCACAATGTTGACAGCATCCCCATGCCGATAGAAATGCGAGGAATAACTGCATTTCTGAAAGGGCTCTATTTGTCACTGCTTGGGCCACTTGGCTCTGACAGGGAAACACTGGTGGAGAAAATATTTCTGTTGAGACTTGATGTCAGTGCCTGTAACCTCTCTGGCCAGTGACAATAAAAGCGGGAAAGTTTTAGGAAATTGGATTATAACCTGGTCTTTGCTTTGAGGAATTCTTTCAGAGATCAGGTGCATTAGAAATGGGGAACTGCTACTCAAAAACTATTCTCCTGAAGGGCTGACTTGATCTCAGAGTCCACGCAGCATGTGGTAGACATTTCCGTTATTTGAAGAAAGAAGATTTGTCTCTTTATACAGATGACTTATCTCCCAGACAAAGCAGTAATCGATGTTCAAAGCAAGACTGACATGGACAAATCAGGGTTTTCTTGTTTACTCAGCATGCGGGCACCTAAGCTGCATATATCTACAGACATAACTAGGTTACACTGCAGGTGTCTGTACTCTTACACTCCTAAGTTCTAGTACTGGCTCTGCCTATGCCAGACTTGTTGCCCATGTGTAAAGGTTAAGCAGCCTTCTGAGTGGAAGACTGTGATTGATCAGAGACAAGGCTGAATTTAGTAGGATTCGCATTAAAGAGAAAGGTGAAAATATCATTTGGAGGTATGCATTCAGGACAGAAAGTAGCCCTCCAAGATCCCAAACCAGCAGCAGCTCTCTAACTCTGCCCTAGAGTAAACTTCATGTAGTCTGGGCAGTCCAACAGTGGAGACTGACTTTCCACCCTCTTAATTGTAGCTTCCTTATATATGAAATGGATGGGATTTCCTCCTCTCTCTTACTAAACTAATTATGGTTTAGTCATTGGATATTGACTGAACTCTCAAATCAGACAACACTGGAAAGAACTTCTGTTTCATTGCTGAAGCTGTAATAGGGAAAACTTTAGGATGAGCTAGAAGCACTACATATCAGTCATACTGGGAAGAAATAAATCTGATATTTGTGCAGACTTTTATAAGAGTCCAAACTCTTATAAAAGAATGATGTACTGTGAAGTAATGATAAGTGAACAAGTGGACACTCTACCTATTGTACTGTGTGGGGAAAAAAAAACAAACTACACTCCTCAGGATCATCAAGGCTGAGCAGAAGTTAGCAGAATTAAGACAATTTTGCAAAGCGTATTTGGGTTGCACAGATAAAATTTAAAGAGCAAAGAGCAGACTGATTACATATATCCCAGAATTTACGTCTAAGAACAGACATCTCAGCTTAGTAATCACTATGTATTTACTTTAACTACCACAAGAAGGGTATAAGTAATGTGATATAGCTACGGAGATGGCTATCTCACATTATTTATTGCAAAAACATTCTATGAGAAAAAAAAAAAAGATGGGCAGAAAGAGCAGCAGAAAATATGAAAGAAGTGCTTTACGGAGTTAGGTGAATTTTGCAATACAAGTTGCAAATGAACTACGCAGAGTGTTGATCTTTTCCTCAGAAATTCATATTAAAGTTTTAAATAATAGCTTAGAAGATGGGAACCAGAGAATGAAAGTTGTTGCTGAGGAGAATGCTGCAGCTAAAGGACATATTAACAATAAAATGGTTAATGCTTAATCTCCAATTTAACACATTTAACAGCAGAGAACAAATTGTTCACAAAATTGAAATGACTGATCACCATACCTTTCAGTTAGATAGACTGATAAGGGTTGGAGTGGCTGGGAAGTAGCGTTCTCAATAAGGGGAATAAGTCAATGAATAGCTTCTTTGCTGATCCCCAAATGCTCTACTCCAAATTTAGTCACATTAGGGGTCAGTCCAAGTAATGTTTTCCTTCTCTACCTTCTTTACCAGATGTACAATCCCAGGGGCCCTGTCAAACCCAGATGAAGAAAAAATTGAAATGGTATTAATACTGAATTCACACTTCACGAAGAGATACATGTGGGTAAACCAAATGTATGTAAACTCTGAATTTCTTTATTTTGAAAGAAAGATATATTAGCAAAAGTTTATACATCTCTATCTCTTCCCGCCCCTCACCTCCAGTAAAATCATAGCTCACTGATTAAAGTCACTGATACCTCTCTGAAAGAAGTAAATTAATGATTTTAAGAAATACATTTTAAGGATTGCTAGGAAGATACAGTAGAAATGTGTGTGGGCAAGGGACTGACAGTTATTGTGGAGCAATAAATCACATAATGAACACAGTCTAGGCCTGATGAATGACAGCCATCTGCACCCTGGTGGTGTTCTCTGTTTATTTCATGCATATTATGCTTTCACAGTAGTAGGAACAACTTGTATTGTAATACTAGATGCTGTAAAACACCTGCTAGTTAAAGAGGAATTTTCTAAACTAAGAATGGCTCAAGCCTAAACTAGGTATTGTGAGGATTAGATTATGTTACTCAAACCCCAGACAAACGGTACTCTGGTATGTTCCGAAAACCTTCTGGTGAATATGTCCACAAGGCAGGTTAAATAGGTTATAGGTTAAATAATAAAGTCAGAACTTTTACGTGAATTTGTCTTGTCCTTGTGCTCTCTTTAGAAGAGACCATCATACTTGTTTTCAAAGGTTGTTCCAGTAATGAATGACGTTGACATTTGACGTACAACACATACAAAGGTTTTACATCAAGAATTATTACTACTTAAATTGGGTCATCTGATAACTCACAAGTTAAAAACCCTTCTCACGCCAGGGATTATGGCAGTAGGAGCTGAGGATCTAAGCTCACAGTCATGCACAAGGGCTGGACTGTTTTGCCCATTCCTGTTCAGCAGCATAACTGTGGCACTTAGGGTTTCAGCTGAGCTCTCTCAACGACATTGTAGTTTCTCTGAGACAAGGATGCTTAAGTACCCTCTGATGTACAGCACCCAGTCCTGTGATGTGTGCTGAAAGCGTGCAGTACAAATAATATATTGTCATGGTAATTACTTCCAAACTGAAGTCCTAGGTCAAACATGTCAAAAGTAATGAAAGTAGTTGGAGAATGACCAATCATCTAATCATTGCAGATATGATAGATCTGAGAGTGTTGAAAATGTACATGGTTACTGCTGTTTCTGGAGATAGTGACTTTGAGAACTGCCTGTTTTCTCTGTTAATCTCACTGGTTGATTAATGTTGGCTCTATCATTCTGACAGTTTAAGTCAAGTAGTAAAGTCAATTAGCCTTTTTAACAACTCCAAAGCAACTTTAATTTTGATATGACAACTGTGGTGCCTGCTTCATTTAGCAGAAGTTATGGCAATGAGTCCTAGAAGATTTCAAGTGTGTTTATTAATTTGATATAAAATGCATGAAAGAAGCACACAGAGTTAGTGCTTTGTTTCTTCCTCTCAAAATTGCAACTGGGCCAGTAACTCTTAATACAAAGTTAATTTAGTCAAGATACTTGAGAGCCACTTGGCTCTGTTTCTAAATTCCTCCCTTTGTCCTTCACAAAGCTCTTTGAAGTGTTACTCTGCGAGGTGGATGTTGTAATGAGCCTATTTCTAAGAGGATCAAAGTAGCAGAGCTGCCCAAAGCAGCATCAAAGATACACAACAGAGAGCCTTTTAATGAGCAAGAGGGACATGACTGTCTTTTCCCCAAAATAAAACCCTAAAACAGGATTTAGATTAAATATTTAAAATTGAAAACTATTTTATTTTTTCTGGAGCTTGCCAGCAGAAAGCAAAAAAGCCTCAAAGAGGAGAGGAGATTTCTCCAGCTGACTGTGCTAAAATTTAATGACTGTCACTTACTCAACGCTTCGCTGTCACTTAATGAAGTTCAAATACCTGTGGCCTAAGAAGAAGGTGGCAGCGGCAGCCAGCACTGGCAGGATAGAAGCCTTTTGCTAGAGCAGATTCCTTTCCCATGGATATGAAAATAGAAAGCAAACATACGGCAGGAAGCTGTGGTGAATGCTGCGAGGGAGAAGACAGTTTGGAGGAGGAATATGGGGGAAGGGTGGGAGAAAAAAAAGGAGTGGGAGGGAGGACTGGGCATGTAAATTATGTGCCCGGAAATGAATTCCTTATAATGTCTCTTGCCAGAAGCTAAATCCTAACAAATGTAAGTCATCTTTTTTTCCCTTTCTTTCACTCTTTCCACAGTTCCTTTGAGGGTCAGGGAGGAAGGAGCAAGGACAGGAAGAGGGGCGATTCAGTGTGTACTTACTTATTGTGTGACTAAAGTGCTGTATGATTGAGCTTTAACATTAGAAGGTATGTGACCCCATAAAAGTGGCGAACAGGATAATATCCTGCTTCTCATGACACATGTTTTTTCAACTTACTTTATTTGGCCACAGGGATCCTTCAATATGTTCTAGGGCTGAAATACCAGAAAAAATATGTTTCTGTTCAGAGGCTGGATGTGCTTATTGCACTGTGTTCAGTAATGAAATGGGGGCTTATTTTGTTTAACTTGAAAGCTATCTGTGCAAATATTGCCTCTACTTAGGTTTGTGTTTGTTTAAGGAATCACCTACTGCATCTGTCAAGACTACAGAAATGTATGCCACTGACCTGTGCTAACTTGGGGATAAAATAAGGTGACTTGTGTTTAAAGTTAAACCTGTATGTAGGCTTATTTTTTTGTTTGGTTTTTTTCCAGAATTTAGTAGAAACCATCTGGCAGAAAGTTAAAAATCCTTAGTAGCAAACCTCTGGCTGCTGAGCAAAGTACACTCATAGCTTAAGAAAAATCAACTATATATTATGCAGAGAGCAGAATGACTAAGAAAACTGGACAAAAAGCAATTCTATAATATAAACACTTACTGGGCACTAAGCATCAAAAGCAGTCCAGGCTTCTTTTTTCCTTCTCAACCCACACAGTTTGTTATACCATATATCCCAGCATGTGCAATGCTATGGACAAAACCAGTACCATTTTCCTTGAATGGGTAAAATCATTGGACACTTCGATATGTGAGGAACACAGATCATCTTCTTTTTTAATGAGCTGCAACACCAATGTAGTTATGGAAGTTTGTACATAGCAAGTTTTTGTAACTTAAGTAAACAAACTTAAGAGGCTGTTTTTCAGCAAAAATTCTGGCTTCTCAGCACAGCTCCTAATTTCCTTCCTTTACAGGGTACAAAGCATACAGCTTTTCCTAGAGTGCTGTTATCTCTGGAAATATAAATGTCTATGAATGCTTGTATCATAGTGAAATCAGTAAAAATCAGTAAATCTGCAGAGCTTTTAAAAATTAACTAACTTCCTGCATTTCCCTTTCTTATCAGGATTCAAGAACCTAACAACAATTTGTGAAAAAATTTACTATTGTGGCTCCATTTTAATGGCAAATACAACTTCTAAGACATTGATAGCACATACACCTTCTAAAGTTACCATCTATAGAAATAGTACATGTATAAATATGATATATATTTCATAATCCATATGTTCTGGGTTCACCACCATTGAATTTTTTGAAAAGATTTTGATGCTACCAGAGTAAACACAGATTCCTAGGCTCCATATGCTTCTTTTATGTTCCCATTTCTAGCTCCTAGTATTTAAACCCCTAAAGAATACAGACTATATAAAGAATACAGCAGTAGAAAAAGGTAGTCTGTAATTTCAGGTAGATGTGAGAAAACATATAAACATAACTTATAAACAAAAAAAAAAAAGAAGAAAATGAGAAATGACACTGAAAAGGTATCAAGCTTTTGAACTTACTTGGATTGTTGAACTCTAATCTCCACAAAAAGCATCAGTCAAGGCTTTGATTCACAGGAATTTGTGTGCAGAAGAGATGCAGGGCCTATTTCGTTCAGCTTTCTTCATATGGTACAAAATATGTTCGATTTAAAGTGATGGAAACTGTCCCATATCCATGTCAGTTCTACATAGTGTCTTAAAAGAAAAATTATTTTTAAGAATGACTTATTCCTTAGATGCTAAACCATTTTTGAGTGCCATGATTTCTACTGATTTCTTCTGCTTCAATATTAAGTATAACCTAGACTACTCGGTTCTGTTAATGCCGTTTTTCATTTTCGTAACTTTTGCATAAGAATGTTTTCTTTCCCACGTGTGCTGAAAGAATCCATAAGATTCTTTAAGCAGTCAGCTTATATTTTGTTGATCTATTTTCATTACTAACACAGGTTCATTGTATTTAAAATGATAACAATTTGTTTTAAAGGAAAGCAGAGTTCTACTCAGCCTTTACAAGCAATAATTTCTCGCAATTTTTTGCTGTACCTTTAAGTTGGCTACTTCTTGATATTGGAGATTTTGAGTGTGAAATGAGAAGGATGTTTGCCTGATAGCCATATGATAAGCTAGTGTCAAGTACTGGCATATTGCTGCCCAGGAATTTACTGTATCAGTTTAGATAGACTGTACCTGAGCTATATGCTGTAGCCTTGCTGATTTAATGCAGCTAAAATGAAGAGGAGAACATGTAGTAATAGGTGCTACACTGCGTGCTCCATAAAAATCTTCCATGGATTATAAAATCAACTTGCAACTTTCTCATCTATGTGTCTCTAAATGTAAGATTTCAGTATTGTTACTCATAGTTTTCAAAAGTTTCTCTGACAAATTAGTAGTTTTCTGCACCATTCTGAACAGCAATTTTCTGAGAGTATAGTCAATGAGAAACTTTCCTCTAAAAATCCCCCTGTGCTAGGCAAGACTCAAGAACAGTTCAGTTGTCAGACTACAGCAAGGACCTACCTGGAGTCTGCAGGACAATCATGGTACAGTGAAGGCTGTCAGTTACTTCCCCTCAAAAAAACCAGCATAACTAATTATCACAGGCTGTAAATAAATCAGATTATGTTTAAACATCAGATACGCATATCTTTCTACAGATATTCCATATGAAATCTTACTGTCATTAAAGCTATTGATAGGACATAATTATTGTAAAGTGATGAGGCACCTAATTAAGATACTCAAATGAATCTGATACAATAACGCCTTCATTGTCAAAACCTTATATGAGTAACAGCATCTGAAAACCAATTCATTCTGGCACTTCTGTGCTACCCAGAATCATGAACTGAGATGTCTGAGTAGAGCAGTGCTTGTCTAATGTCCTGTCAAATTATTTTCCAAAACTCTATATTCAATGAAAATTAAGATGGATGCCATATCTGTATGAAGTGACAAACATTAGTTCAGATGCCATGGCCTCGGGGACTCTCTCTAGCTGCAGTACCTGAAGTAAGCTATCCTCATTGCTTTAGCACCCTCTCTGAAAAACAGGGCAGAACTACCCACATGCAATATAATTGCCATGGCTTTGTAATAGGGATTCACAAGCAAGCCATACTGGAAATACTGTGGGGGCTGCTGAGGTGTTTCTTGCGTTAATGTGTTTTACCTACCTTTGAAGCTGTGAGTATCTAGCACTCACTCTGCCTTTAAGAATAAGGACATTTTACTGGGTAGCTCAAAAATAATACTGGGAAAACAATTTTCAGAAAACAAAGATATCTCCCAAAAGGTGTTGTAATTTCTTTTCATGCTTCTGATCTATACTGAGACCGAGTCCTTACAAAAATCAGATTGTTAAATAATTTAACTTCACTTGCAAGTCACAGTTGTTGACCGTGTGAAACTGCATAAACAGTTTACTTAGAATAAGGCAAGGTGCTAAGAACTTCCACTCTCTTCAGTTAAGATTATAAACAGTTAATTTTAAGATTGCTTTCTCATACCTGGTATTTTTGAGAGGATTAAACTCATAGCTATAACTGTTATATTTTAAAATAAATTGTAACTCTGTAAATCTGAGTATTGCAAACTAAGCCACAGTCAGTTTAGATCTTATTTGTAAATAAATAGTTATCTGGTCAAATTCCATGATTCTACTAAATATTCTAAAATTGTTTAAATGCCATGTTTTACTAAAGAATTTCCATAACATTATAAAACATTGTTTTAAAACATACAATAAGAATACATTCTCTCACAT
Organism: Nesoenas mayeri; assembly: GCF_963082525.1. Classification (NCBI taxonomy): domain Eukaryota; kingdom Metazoa; phylum Chordata; class Aves; order Columbiformes; family Columbidae; genus Nesoenas; species Nesoenas mayeri. Next base: position 18,111,449 of record NC_137540.1, read on the forward strand.
AAGTTGTTATTTATATTTCCAATTTCCTGTCTGGAGGTATCAACAGGTTAGGGATTAGACAAGCTCATGGTCTACCGGTCATCAAGTGGACTAAAAGGGGGAACATTCCTGCCTAGTCTTAAAACAGCTAATAACACAATTCTGGATATCAAGAAGCTGAGGAGACTGGACTCACAGAAGTACAGAGTCTCACATGCCAAACACTATCACACTTCCAAACAATAGTCCTGAGATAGATGGGCCACTGTTTGGCCCAGCATAGCATTTCTTCCTTTCTTAAGTGTAAATAATAATAGCAATGACAACAATAACAAAACAAAAAAAACCCCCTTATCTATCTGTTGTTTTGTGTAATCTTGTCTTTCCCTTTCTACTGTGATAATAGGTAGAGAAGAATACTGAATAAGTGTGTTTGTGACTAACAGTGATTTATAATGCAAAGTCAGAATTTAGCCCAAATGCTGCTTTTCTGTTTTCAAAAAACAGCAGCATTTTTTAAGGCAATTAGTAATTGCAGCATCTTTTCATTTGACAATACGAATTGTTCCTACTGTGTACAAATAAAGAAGAAAAATGCAACAACAAGCAACACAATAATTCTTTTGTGACCACCACCAACTCACAAAAATATTATTTTCCTTTCCTTCCTTCATGTATTTGTTTGCAGAAAGCAAAACATGACTATATGGATCATTTAAATTCTGAAAGATATGAAACTTGGAAGACTCAGTGGAAAATTCTCAGAAATAATCTTGATGAAGTGGTTTTATTAATCTCATTCTACTTTTCTCAAGGGCTGACATATGCATAAAAGGGGAACATGATCTCTTGCACATGTTCTCCATGAGGACTGCGTGCAGCACAATCATTAACTTAAAACAAGCTTTGCTGACTCTTACTCAAAGGCATTGCTGAATGCAAGACAAAGGAATTCAGACTGACATTTCTCCATGTACTCTGATCAGTGAACAGGCTGAAAGGATGATCCCATTTCACTGCACCAACTATTACAGAGTTTCAGTGGACCTACGTGATCTGTCCCAACACTTCTGCTCTGCAGCGTGGGACGTTTTAAAAGTGACCTTCCTTTCTTGTGCTGCTGCCAGCTAAGGGTGCTCAAAGAGAGAGAGGGATGGAAGAGATGGTGGACAGCTGAGACTGTGCTTCCTTAGCTCTGCTAGCACAGTGAGATCCTACCAACACTTCAGCAAGTCTCTTTTTTTTTTTTTGTCAGTCCCTCACATGGTGAACAACACTGCAGTTCCACCATATAAAACCTGTGCTGTGTACATGTGAAAGGGATTTCATTTTCTTCTGGGAGAAACAGAAACCACAGGGTGGTCACATCAGCTCCCAGAGTGATAGCATTAGCTGAGGGCATGGGAATGTATCTGTAGGGACAGCAGCTTGTTCTCCAGCAAGGAGAGGCAGCAGAAGCCCTTGTCCCTCACAGTCATTCAGAGTTGCTCTGTGCCCTCTCCGCAGCTTCTGGGTTTTCCAAGGGCTCTGCCTCCTATTCTTCCTTCGACTGTTTTCCTCCTTTGTCAGTTCTCCATATGGTCCTAAACCTTGACAGGGAAGATCCACCTCCAGGTTGAAACAAGCCAAACATATGGAATGCTGTTTCAGAAGCAGTGTGTGAGAATCATCTTTAGATGATTAGTAACCTAGGTTACTGTTTAGCATTCCTAGAGAAAGCCATTTGCAATGATCAATAAAGTGAACTACCCAGCATGTTTTGGGAAATGGAAAGTCCAATCTCTATAAAAGAGCTTTTTCTGTTACAAAATCTGTAATTTTTTTATTCCAAACTAATCTGTCTGTTATAAAAATTGTGTTGGGTCAAATCCAAGCCACACAGTTGATTTTTCAAAAAACTAGTATTTTGCTTAGAGTCAGTTCAATTTCTTTCAGTAGCCACTTGAGTTTCCAACACTGTCTCATGGGAAGTGGACTGGAGTTTTCCCCTGTGAGCTAGCTTTCCCTGTCTGATATATCTCCCAAGTGCTTCAATATCTTCCCTCCAGTTAAATCTCAAAAGTGAACTACAGAAGTAAATAGATGACTAGTACCTGCAGGATAAATGGAGTAAGGACAGAGCCCAGCTTACTAGAAGTGACGAATATTTTATAAGAACAAAATAATAGTTATACAGGGGCAGATAAAACGAGTCTCTAGTATACAGTTGCATTTTTACACTGGTCAGTAGAAGAGGTATGAAGAAACAAACAAATCAGAAATTAATTGCTTCTTCTCACATGTTGTCCCCACTTCAAAAATGCAACATTTTAGGGACTTCCTAAGCAAGAGACTGCATCCAAAGCACAATTCATAATAATCTGCTTTATACTTCTTCAAATGAATATTTCAATCTGCTTTTTTAAATCCATTTATAATTTTGAACTTCGTAACTTCCTGCAAGAATGAGGACTTCAAATTAACTATGCGTAGTGGGAAGAAAGGATTGCCTTGACTAATTTTATAACTTTTATTTTAAATTAGTATTGGGTGTCATCCTGTCTTTTCACTGAGAAAGACTGAAAAGTGATTCCCTATCTACCATGCTAATAGTGATTTTTCAAACTTCTACCATATCCCTCTCATCGTCTCTCCTGTCTTTGTATCTTCTCTTCCTGTGGAAATGGTCCATATCTTTGACCTGCCCAGTCCTCTCAACACATCCCTTAAACCTCAATTCCCCTAAGTTTCTTAAAGCAGTTCAGGGGACACAAAACACCACTAAATTAACTGAAAACAAAACATTTCAAAATTTCTAAATAATATTATTGATTCCCTTCCTATGCATTCTGCACACTTCAGATCAGTCCCAGAGAGGTATGAAAGTAGTTACACAGATTTAATATTATTTTTTTCTGGGAATAAGAATTGCAATTTCAGTCTAATCAGAACATTTTCCCTAACCAGAGTTGATGAATTTGTCCTTGTATATATTTTTCTGATCCATATTGATATCCAGATTAAAGTTCAATTTGCCACAAAATTTAAATAATGTACATAAGAAACTCCCTTAATTAAGACACATACACATTATTTTCCTTTTTTTTTTTTTTTTCAAGTTGTAATACTTTGCTACCAAATCTGGAAGTCAAACTGCCAGAAGATGTGAAACAGGCTTCCTTTTGAAGCTGAATGAAGTGTAAGGCAGGGAAAATGACAGGTAAATCTGACTTGGTTTTAATATTCTGTTTAAATAAAGTAGGTCACTTTGGTAAAACAAGGTAATGACCTATAAGTATAAACAAACTGAATTGATTTTAGTGGATTTGCACTCATTCAACAGAGAGAAGAATTTATCACCTGATATTTTCTTTTAAACAGTTATTCTCTATATGTCATGCTGGAGACAGATATTTTTTGGAAACTTCTAACATTGCCAGACTAATACGTGACAGTTACACACACATGGTAGGGCAGAGAGATTTTGTTCTCCAAAAACCAGTAAAATTTCAAGCCAAAATATAGTTGCTGAAGGCCAGCTCTGAGGCACTAGGGCTATAAGTCTTTCTCAGATAGCATTACTAAGATAACAAAAATGCATATGCTTATTTTCAAGCGCTGCGCCTGGAGAGCAAGCCCAGCACGGCTGTCAGCCGGACAGCCTAGCTGCCGGCTCCGGAGACGGTTTTATATTGCAAAGCATCCCCCTCTCTCCACCAGTCGTAGTTGCTTGCCCCTTTTGCTCTGAAAATAAATCAATTTCATCTGCCGCAGCTCCATTTCTTTCTTCGCCCTGCCTCAGCCCCTCTGTCCTGCTCTCCCTTTGAAAGCCTCCTTCCACTACACCATATGGCAGCTGGGAGAAGGGCAGAGCCGTGATCGAGCTCCTCACAAAAGAGACTGTGGTGTCAAAAAGCCTCATGAATGCATGAGACACATTCATGTATAGAAAAATGCCTCCAGCTCTGTCAGGGAGGACTAAAGAGAAGGCTGATAGGCCTGACATCGCTTTCGAGTTGAGAAAGGCAGCAGCTCTCTCTGTAGCTCATCCCCTCCTCCCTCCCCCTCTGGTTTCACGCCAAAATCCTATTAGATCTATTAATGACATGAGACACAAAGTCAGAGTGTGTGGCAGAACAAGAAATTAAATCAGGCCACCTTATTTACTCCCTATCACTGTTTTTGAGATAGATTCATACTACTAAAAGAAAAAAATAAATAAAACAGGCTTTAATAACATGCCTAAGAATAAATAAACAAGCCCTATCCCCCCCTCAAAGGGATTGTGCATACTCCCGTCCATGGCTCATGGCTGCAGATTTGCAGCAGAACTGCAAACTGAATGCTTGCAGGGCGACCCTGAAATACTATTTAAAATATGCTGTTGGGTTTATTTTGCTTTCTCAGCTTCCTCAAGGTATTGTTGATACAAACAAAGGACTTAGAGGATGGAAAATTAACGAGACCAATTATCACGTGTGCACATTTAGCTGTTGCAGAAGAACCACACTGTATTTTTTTAATATGAGAGAAATGCAGACTGGCACTTACAAAGTGTGCATTCCTTTGCCCTCCTTTCCCTCCTGATTTGCTTCCTTTTTTTCTGTCTTGGTGATACTTTGCATGCTTCCGTCCCCAGAACGGTCTACAAAATCCATTCATGACCTTTACACACAAAGTTAACAAAATGATAAAATATACACATCTGAAATACATTCATTACAAACTTTTTTACACTACTAGGGGAGAGGAAAAACCACCACTCCTGTGCAGCAGAATGCAACAGCATGTATTTTATGAATAAATTTGTGACTGAACTTAAATGGAGAAAATGGTGCCGCTTTACTCAGTAAAATGAAGTGCTAGTTAAACTGTTAAACTACAACTGCATTACTATTGCTATTTCTTCCCCAGAAAGGCCTCAGAAATCACAAAACTCTGTGTCCCTGGGGTTATCTAAAGGAACCTGGGCAGGCTTCCAAATGCTGGTATATGCAACCTTTACAAGTATTCAACAATAACTGTTCCCTATGAAATAAATCAATGAACATGTGTATAGTAACTCAGCAGTGGCATGGAAGTTTCAAGGTGAATTTGTATCAACACTGTTGAATCATGCCCCTACAATCGATCAGTTTATAAGATTTTACTGAATGCATGGCATATGTAATTGTATAAAATATGTTTATAGTATTTCATGAGGCTTCCTTCTTGGAATGTGTTTAATGTAAAGCTATTGAATAGTGTATATATGTATGTATACATTAAAGCTACTATTCATAGGTTCATCTTGAGTCACAGACAACTGAAGATGAGTTAGTTTGGAAAATAAACTACAGTTAATTTAGAAATGTAAAAGTTCTGCTCAAAATCATTTGACAGTACCTTTTTAAAATTAACTACATTGAAAAAATATATATTGTAAACACTGCTTGGGAAGCCTCTGAAATGGCTCTGGGGAGGTAAACTAACCTTCGTGCTGTTTGACAGACTTAATCAAATCAGTGCAGTTGGGGTTTCTTAAATTGTAACAGGCAGAATTTAAGCTCTCCTCAGCTAGTGTGGCTTGTGCCTGGTCCCTGTTTGGCAGGAGGGAAAGAGGGAGGGAAGGAGGGAGACTGGGGAAGGCGAGGAACAAAGCCGCCATTCAGACTGGCCCATTCAGCGCAGCCACATCTGTTTACATGGCCTGTGCCCACCTCTGAAAAGGGTGATCCTCCCACCCCCCATTTGATCTCACATCATCTTGAATGGCCAGCGGTCTGAAAGCTTTTCGGCTGGAAAGCTGCAGTTTCAAATTTATTTTACGAGACCAGAGCTGAAAGACAGACTAACAATAACGTTTGCACGTTGCTATAGTCTGGTTTGGATTTTACTGTAATCTGAGAACAACTGTAAAATTGTCCCAAACTACTTGGTTTCAAAATAAGTCTAGCACATGGGACATTGACACTGAACTTGTGGGGCTGAATTTTGCACGTAGTCTTTTAGCTATGTATGTTTTTAAGGACTTTTTCCTGTGAAAATAACTTTATGGGTCAAATATTTTTGAAATGACACTAACAGCACTCAGAGAAGGACTAGAAAGTAGATTTTACCAGGAAGCATTTTAGTCTTACATACAACCATCTTTAGAATCCACAGCTTTAAATTCTGTGTTTTGTTGAGTAATTTGTGTAGAAATACTGTGGCTGCTATAAATGTCGATGTGTTTAGATACCAGTCCTGCAACTTTCAGACTGAGAGGGTTCTAGACAGATTGAAATATTTGACTATTATGAATGGGATGAAATTTAACAAGTCAAAGGTCCTTGAATGTATCCAGCGGGGCAACAAAGCTGGTAAAAGGGGTGGAAGGCATGTCCTGTGAGGAGCAGCTAAAGAGTTTGGGCTAAGGAGGCTGAGGTGCAACCTCATTGCTCTCTACAGCTTCTCGAGAAGGGGAAGGGGAGAGGGACGTGCTGAGATGTCCTCCCTGATAGCCAGTGATAGACACATAGGAATGGTTCAAAGCTGCACCAGGGAGGTTTGGACTGGATATTAGGAAGCATTTCTTTACTGAGAGGGTGGTGAAACACTGGAACAGGATTCCTAGAGAGGTGGTTGATGCACCAAGCCTGTCAGTGTTGAAGAGGCATTTGGACAATGCCCTTAATAACATGCTCTGACTTGGTCAGACCTGAACCGGTCTAACAGTTGGACTGGTCGATCATCGTAGGCCACTTCCAACTGAAAAATATTTCAGTTGGAAGTGGCCTACGATGATCGACCAGTCCAACTGTTTAACTAGTCCAATAGTCCAACTATTCTTTCTATTCTATTTTTATAATCGAGAGGCCTAAAAGTAAATGAGTAAAGGACAGGTACATCCCCTTTCTTGTTCCTCATGTTCCTATATTGTACAAGAAACGAGAAGCTCCTTGATTCTAGAGAACATGCACCATGGTTAAGTAGAGAGGGTCTGTCAAAGAGTCCTAGGGGCTTGTTAGACTGTGCCCATTTCAAACCAATGTTTGTCTTCTCCATAATCTGCAACCACACCACCTATATCACTGGAAGTAGGAAAAGAGGGTGCCGGATGGCACCAAGCTGTCAACTGAACCATATTAATTTGTGACTTAAACAGTCAATATAGATGTACATCACAAACTTCATCCTTCACATGTACCGTTGTACCCAAACTTCACAGCACAGCTGTTGATTATATACTGTTATCTGAGATATCATTCAGGAAAATAACAGTAGGTATTAGGTCAGACAAGAAAACATACAGAGTGAAATCATAGTAAGAATCTACTCTGAATATAGGAGTTCCCTATGAGCATTACAGCCTTGCCACAATGACATCCTTGATGGCAACCTCCCCTCTGTTTCAGTCCCAAAAATCTTTGCCTGTGATTTCAGTGGGGCAATATATTACCTTGAAAGGTCAAGATTTACACTAGAAAAATTGATATAACACTAAGAGCTTGTTTGAATATATAAGAAAGTAAATATTTTAGCATCTCAAGTATAAATTATGCACTGTACTGTAGCTGCCTGATTTAGAAGGCAAATAATGGAGCAAAAGGAAGAAAATAAATTTTTATTAAAGCTGTAGCATAAAATCAAGTCATTAAACTCAACTAGCTTTTTTTTTATTCTTCTGCGTTTATCTTGCACAGAGGTTAAAATGCTACTTCTGTTGAAGAAAAAAGAGAGTAATTTAAGTCCATAGCTAAAAGTCAGCAGAGCACAACCAGCTGAAAATCCAAACTATGTTTATATTTTCTGAACTAAAGAAGTAACGCACAAGAATAAATGGCACAGTATTATGAATTATAGTTATACACAGGCTTCATTGGCTTTTTGCCTTACCTTTTTTTGCCCTCTTCAGTATTTTTTACTATAATCAGTATTGTTAGATGTAGAATATGATTTATGATTTTAGTTATTGATTTTGATGCTGTCAAAGCATAGCCAATAACCTTCACAATAAGGATTAAAGTCCTTTATTTATCTACTAATCAAGCACTACAAATATTGAGCAAGATAACTCCTCAACACCTTTTACTCCACATTTCCTCGTAAGGTGACTTAAAAAGTTGTCTTAAGTAGTATGTAGTCTACTAAGATTTCCTAAAAGATTTTCACTTACTAAGAGTCATGATCGTATTTTGATGGTATGTGCATGTATTCTCCTAAGAAAATAGTATGACCAGAAGTAAACTTCAGGAAAACATCTCAGACAGAACATTCTGTATAATGAAAATTAAGAATAAAATCCCTTCTGCAAATTCAAAACTATGTTTTACATCTAACCATTTCCTCCTAATTGGAGTAAACAAATATGAGATTTGTAACAGCTTTTAAACCACACTGCTTTCACTACAGAATGGTATTTGTTTCAAAGTTTACAAAAGGAACATAAACATTATGTCCTTTAAAAGAAACTGAAAATAAACTGAAATTTTTCAAAGAGAAGATTTCCATTTAACCCAAATAAATGTCTTTTCATCAGCGAAGAAACATTCACACAACTCCAGCATATAATTCTTCCCACAGAGATAACACTGCTAGTTAGTGACACCTTTTACCATGCTGCCTGTTGCAGACAAAGACCATTTAAGCTGTGTCTGTCTGGATGCTTATGTTACTTACTTGAACATTTGAACCTGTTACTTGAAGGGGAGGGGACAGAGGAGGAAGGTGAAAGATGGCTAATCCCTTAAACCATCTGGTGACTTGAGGCCTTGCTTTAGATTATACTTATACTGAAAACCTATTCCTTTCATTCAGTTCCCTTCCCTATGTCAATTTATCATTGGCTTTTTTTTGTTGTGTTAGGATTTCTTGTAGTTAATCATGGTAAGAATCAATTGTCTTTTCATGCCACGGTAAATATTCATACTGAGAAGAGATTATTTTTTACTCATTTCTCCCTCTTCTTTACTACTTGCAGTGATTTGTAAAAGCTGTTGATACATTTTCACCAAACTGAGCTGAAAACAAGGATAACTTTGTCTTTAGCAAAGAGAGAAATAACTCGTTACAGTAGCATTTCAGTGTAGTCAGGAAAAGTTTTATAAGATGACAGGTACATTGAAATAACCATGTTATGCAAGGTTCAAAAGAAATGCACCTAGAGACTACCTTACAATTCAGCTATCACGTAACTGAAAATGCAAATGCTACCTGTAAGAACCAATCTGTATCACACTTGTACACCACAAGCATCCCAAACTTGATAAATTTGCATCCATATAAATACAGCATATTGCACATTAAGCCTGTCCAAAAGGCTGATGATTTTCTAGGAGCCTATATGAATGTTTAATCTATTGACATGTGTGATTCTATATGAAGCCAAATCAATTGTGCGTCTGCCACGAAACAGCAGTGAGAATTCACAGCTATTTGACTTCATTAGCTTTCCTACACGCTTGACAAAATTACTCTTCAGGACTTTGCAGTTAACTTTTGATAACATGCAGTCTTTTCCACTATTGCTCATTCTGCACATAAGGTTACTTTTAAAATTGTGTTCCCAAGGTAGCTGCAAAGCAATTCTGTCATAAATGTGCTGGTTCTGTGCACTCTAAGTAAAATAATGTTCTGCTGCATGCTCCTTCCATATATTAATTAATTCTTTGCAGTCCTTTTCTGGCTAGGTGGCAGATCTGATTTGTGAACCTTTCTCCAATAGCCATGTTAAAAAAAAAAACCTGTCCTTTTCACTGTTAGATTTATTTTTGAATAACAAAATGAGCTGAGAAAATTGTAAAGTACAGGAAAGGTAGGAAAAAGCAGGTCAAAACATCTGAGAAATTAGCAGACTCTGAAAGATCTCTGGAAGTTGGGAGTCCAAGGACTTTTTTAAAAGCAAGTAAAGGAAGCCAATAGCTGTTTTGGAATGACACTTGAGATTTTAGACATTTGTTGCGGGGTAAGCCCAACAGGCAGCTCAGCCCCACACAGCCACTTGTTCACTACCCCCTAAGCAGGATGGGAGAAGGAATGAGAAGAGCAAAAGGGAAGAAATTTGTGGGTCAAGATAAAGAAAGTTCAACAGGTAAAGCAAAAGCTACATATGCAAGTAAAGCACAATAAGGAATTAATTCAATATTTCCCATTGGCATGTATGTGTTTGGCCATTTTCATCACGTGTAATGGCTACTTGGGAAGACAGAAGCCATAACTCCAAATGTCCCCTGTTCCTCTTCCTTTTATCACTGAGCACAACATCATATGGTCTGGGCTATCCCTTTGGTCACTCAGGGTCAGCTGTTCCATCTGTGTCCCCTCACAGCTTTTTGTGCACTCGCAGCCCACTCACTGCTGTGGCAGCCTGAGAAACAGAAGAGGCCTTGACCCTCTGCAAGAACTGTTCCATGATAGCTAAAACATCACTGTGTTACCAAAACAGTTTTGGTCACAAATCCAACACACAGCATCATAAGAGCTGCTATGAAGACAATCAGCTGTATCCCTACCAAAACCAGTGAACCATTGTCTCCATTTCTGATCATTGAACCTCGTTCACATACAGCTTGGTTAGAAAGGTGAATGTGCACAGCTCTTCCTCCCACAAAGACTCTGGTCTAAAGTTCTGATTCATTCTTTCAGGTCTGAGACAATCAGCATATAAAATTTCATCTCATGAGATAGAAGGGTTCACTATTCTGGCACAAAAATAAAAACAAAAGGTCAGTGATATGATTAAAAAACTAAAAATAGCAAGATAAAATACATAAACCATTACTGACCAAGAACATCACACTGTGCATGGTAAGACATTAGCTGGAAGTAACAGCCTAAAATGTACTCAATTTGTGCTTGTTATTATTTATTCCTGAAAAAAACAAAAACAAAAACAAACAACCCTGCAAACTAAAATTATTATGAAATAGCTTGTACTGCAATGGTACCAAGAGCTACTAATGAAGGTAGCACTTTGTTGTGGCAAAGGTTGCAGGAACACGTACTAATGAATCAGCAAAGCTTTGGGGATCTGAAATACTAATTGGGCTCAATAATCCTGAATTTTAACTTAGGCTTCAAAATTATTATGTCTGGCCCACATCAAAACAAGACCTATTCAACCATGGTCCTCTTTTACTTCTGGATATGGTATTTATTAAGTTTTGTTCCACTTGCTACTCTAATCATTACAAAAACAAATTCCTACTGAACTGGGGTGAAACAACAAGTCTGAGGTGAAGAACAGGATGGCCAATGGAATGAATAATGAATTAACTGTATCTCTACTAATGTATCTGGAATAGTTATGCTGTGTTGAAAATTGCCTTTACGTCACAAAATGTAAAATCCTATTGTCAAATGGAAAAATGAAATGTACTCCCAAAAAGGTGGAGGCAGATAATAAACATATTTCCACCATCAGTATTCCCAGAATCCAAAACCAAAATAGTATTGAACAATTATAAGACTAAGATTATTGGATAATATAAAAAATACAAGAAATAAAAACTACTCATTTTATAAGGCACCAATGAGTCACTAATTGACAGGAGCTGAAAAAAAAACTCCTCTTGTTTACTGGTTATTCGGCAGTGGATTCTGCTGCTCCATCATCTGAAGCATCTGGTACTGGCCATTACCAAAGATCAAATACAGGACCAGATGGTCTGTTGGTTTCACTCACTACAATGGTATGACCGCTGAAATGTAAAAGCTCTTCACAGAACCAGAAGGAGAGCATTTACCTCTGAATGCCTGACCTCTTTTAAAAAAAAAAAAGAAAAAAAAAAAGAGACTCGTCATACCTTTGTGTATCCCAGAGAATAGCAATCCAATTTAACTCAATGATTCTTCAGTGCATAAGAAGTCAAATGACTTTGGAACTTTTCTCACTGAGGAGGATCTGGTCTTAGCAAAAGAAAGCCTCTGTGGCTTCAGACTTATCACGAAATAGTGTACTGAGGATGATTCGGTAAGCTAAAGCTGAATATGTGGTACTGTTTCCTCTTGGTTGGCTTCCAGTCTTTCTAATGTTCCAGGTATATGGACTCATTATTTTATTTCTCCTTCCTAAAATTATAGCCACAATTAAAAAAAAAATAAAAATGGACTTGACAGAAGCAGAATAGCTGAAATGAAGCACAGTAACCTCATATTTGGGCTTGCTTTGTGATAATCACCTGCCAGAACTGCATTTCCTCCTCTCTTCTTCTATGTGTCTGTAGAGGTGGTTCTAAAGGAGCCTGGTATTGAAAGCACCACCCACCTCAGTAGTGGTGGCCTATGACCATTCTGGCTTCTGCATACAGGAGTTTGAAAACACTTCTTTTCTGAGGCTTCTGTTTTTCATCCCTTTCTAACCTCTATCTAAGAATTAATTATGTTTTGCTTGCTGTTTTCTAAATTCAAATAAAAAGAGTTTTAAATATTTGAAAACTGAGATTAGTCAAGATCCATTTCTGTTTATAATATGCAGCCACAGAATATGTATGTGGAAGGATGCTTAGGGAAGAAAAAGAGTTGTAGGCTTTTCTTCCTTGGCTTCAGGAACAGGTTGTGTATTTTCTTGATCATCACAGTGGTTTACAAAGGGTGGCTGTTGTCCAATGATATAAATCTTCAATATGCCATACCTGTATAACAACTGCTGTGCCTCTTAACACATTCTCTGGAGAGACAAAATGTCACCCATGTCTTAACTTATTCACCCCTTAAACTACTTCCCTTACTAATCATAAACCCTTTGAGACAGTTTTTTGTGCAAAATCAAAACCTGAAAAGCTACTGCATTGACTTATAATGTAACTTGCATTGTGGGCTCCTCAGACATCATCTTGTCTACCTTGAGTCTTTTAGAAAGAGCTACATGCTAAAATAATTATTGAAAAATAATGATTCTTAATAAAAGAAATACAAAATCACATCCTATCAACACATAAGCAAAAGGAAATATAGTATCACATACAAAATGAACACTGATACTGCTAAATGCAAAATAATCAGTACTATAAGGAAAATAAAAAGGTTTCAGCAGCTGTTTGTTGGGTTGTTGTTTTTGGTGGGGTTTTTTTGCCTTTTTTATTTTTTTTTCTTTTAATTCCTGTGTAAGAGAAGCTTTTCTGACCAGCAAGGGTGTTCTTTAAATGGGAGGCAATGAGAACAGAACTGTGAGGCTTGCCAGCCCTCTTGGAAAGTTACAGTGATCACATGGCACGGCTGGGGCCAACTGTACCACAATGCATGCCGTTTTCTTCAGTCAACAGGGGGTGTAAATAGTCATATGAGGACGCTGGAGATTCATACTCAAATTCTATTACTTCACAATATGAATTTAGGTGCCTAGTATTCCATGTGACACAAGAAAATACTTAATAGAAAACAGGAAAGTGGATTTGTTCTGAGAATTTTCCTATGGCTTCCCCTTCCTTTATTTGTTCATTACTAAATGGATCACATTTCTAGTGTGTGATTTTTTGATATAACCAGGACCAATTTGTGGAGCTCAAGACAGACAAAAGTGATAGAGGCAGTGAAATATGAAATAATACATCTAAAAATAGCTAGTACATTGGCTGGTAATGTTATCAAACTACTTCATACTGAATTCTTTCTCACTGCATCGTGTTTCACATTCACAAGAGATGAACAGAGGAGAAAGTGAGTTTAAGGAAAGGTCACAGAGGAAAAAATATTTAGAAAATCCCTACTAAATTATATATTCATTACCATGGCTTCTCCAATACACTAAGGGTAGTATAATAACTTACATATTGGTGGGAAGGCAGAAAGCTATTTTGGAAACCTATGGCCAAATCCGGGTTTTCCAATACATTAAAAATAAATCCCAAGAACTGCAGTTGGGCATGACAAGGAATTCAGCTGCATTGTTGTATTGTTTAGATAGAAAATGGAATCAGCAAAAAGAAAAGAGAAAACAGATAACACCTGCTTTTTCCAGGTAGCATTGAAAAGGAGACATGATTCTGCTTTTCTTCATCACAGTTTTCCATTTGTGGCTGTGCCAATGTATTATACTAGCAAGTGGTCTCAGTGGCAATCTATTTAGTCTACCTACACGATCCTGGTTTTTGCATTATATAAATAATAGGGGAACGGTATGAATTTCTGCACTTCACATTCCATATCAGGTCCCAAGGCTCCTTCTTTAGCAATGTAGCAAGTCTAACAGCAAACATATGAGGATACTTGGTACTGTCCCAGTTACCCAGAGACAGTGTTTTAAGAAGGAAAATGAGCTGTGGAGGTGACTCCTTCACCTCCTCAAATTCAGGAAGCTTGCTTTCCCACCTATGTAATAACGAAAGGGAGTATCTATCCCCAAAGTTAGTTTTTTGCTCTACAGCAAAGCCGCTGTGTAAAAATGTCATCTGAGAAATAACATTCCTGGCATAGGAGTTCAAAGACCAAAAGGTGTTTATGTTCTTAACAAGATCTATTTATTTTCACTGAGAAAATTAGTTCCTTTCATAGAAATGTATTATAACATTTGTCACATTCTTGTAAGTATCCCTTTCTGGTGAGATCATAATTACTTAATTAGAGGTGATAAAAAAACTCATATTCTTTGCGTATTCCTACTAACCTGTGCTTTGACGGGATATACAGCACTTCTGTTTGTGCCACTACCAGGAAGACAAAACAGTCACCAAAGGTGACTCTCAAACCAACCTCAGAAAATATTTTCACTGCCAAATTTATCCATCAGTGCTTGCTAGATTAAGTAACAAAACAAACCAAAATAATCCCTACCCTTAACCAATCCCTCTCTGACATACAGAGTGACAATTTTTCCCATAGTCCTTCTGAGAAATAAACTTTCTGATTTACCAGAGGCCCCAAACTCCTAATCCAAAATGACTGCAATGGCTGCAGAAGGTAGCACCTTCCTCTACTTACACGGATGCAGTTTTGGTATGTTTTCTTACTCTCAAGAAGCTGGACGTGGTGGTGGGGACCTCTGTGTCAGGGAACTAGAGTGGAACCTCTTGATAGGTGGGCTTGGGGCATTTTGCATCTGGAGGGGGTTTCTTGTTGATCATAAGCAGGAGGCACACACTAGCAACAGCAGCAACCAAACGGGTGCATGAGCCCTCTGCAGCACCCATGACACCAGTTCCCACATCTGGGCACAGGAAAACACAAAGGAGACAGCTTTCAAACTGGTGTAGAAAGAATTCATAACCACCCAAGTGATAATAGGTATTTCCAAAAATCCAGACCATGCCAGACCAGCAGTTCCATTTGTAGCAGAGAAACTTGCTGTGCTGGCTTTTTAAGTCCAGTTCATGTAGAAAGCATATCTTTTAAAATGGGATATCAGAGCCACATGCACTGTTCCTGTAAATCATAATCAGATCTAAATGCATGAAGTCTCATGTGCAAAAAATGTATGTTTTAAGGTGCCCAGTTTTCCATGTGACCTAACAAAACTATAAAAAGACAGCAGTTGTCTAAAGAAATCCTGGGATCTTCCACTTGGCTTCCCTTCCGCCTATGTGTGCACTTCTGGAAAATGCCATGTTACTTGGACTGTGCCTTTCAAAGGCAGTCAGTCAGATCATCTTGTGAAATCCAGGGTGATAAGAACATGAATAAAGGAAGAAAGCTGAAGTTAAAGAAAAAAATATAGCTGCTACTATATCATTGAACTGCTTTATGTAGAGTTCTCCCAGTCAGTCAGGGTAATGAATTCAGAAGGAAGGAGGGAACCGTACATCGAGCTCTTTTAAAAAAGTCTTCTGTTTTAATTATTAAAGCAGTGCTATCATACAGAATGTCTATAGGGAATTGTTTAATTTTATGCTTTTTCTTTGGTGATTGGGGACTACATTATAAAATATAAATGTGTTCTTTTATTTCTTGAGAATGCATTCTGAAGGACACTCCCATTTCACATCTATTTCATTCTGCCCTCTTTTCTGTGTTTTTGTGCATGGTGGTAGAGCTTTGGTGGAGAAGAAATATTTTAATTTTTTAGTGAGGCTTTTCTGGCATCTTTTTCCTCAGAACCGTGCCAAATGTGTTATTAGAAGGGATCTCTCCTATTTGAGTTCTCACAGGAGGATTCATAAATAAGAAGCAAAAATGCTATTACCTGCCCTAATTATGGGGGTACAACAACCAGAGTTTCATAAAACCACATGCAATTTCCAGTTAAACATTCTAATGGGATACATCTGCAAGTGGCAATATTTTCTGCACAACCTTTCAGAACCAGGAAATTTATAAGATAATACATACACATATTACAGTGTTCCTAGCTTCCCTATTTTATAACCATTTTAAAATAGAGCTTATAGTAGAAGTAATACAATGATTTTACAGCTTTCCCTGCCTAAACCAGTGTTTCTTCGTTTATCAATCTACAGCGATTCTTCCAGATTTGGGCAAAAGTTAGTAGGCTGAGATCATAAAGTTACTAATACTCTGACATCACTCAGTAACTGAAGGCCCCTTTTCAAAGGGGATCTGTGACATGCCTGGACTATAGCATAAACTCGGATAATTGACACTGGGGCCTGAGCATCTGGGTTAGCTTAGCAACAGATGTTCACAGTCCCTTTCTAAAGCCATCCTCGTGCTTCTGTGTTCTGGTGCTGCACTCCTGAGGGTAAGTCACTAAATTTCTGAGGACATCTCTCCTGCATGTTGTAAAGCTCAGCTGCATTCTGCTTCGTCCCCAAGCTATCCTTCTGGGGACATAGCAGGAAAAGGAGGATTTGCGGGAAGCAACTAGAGGATTACTAATAACCTCCTATTTTAACATGCCTCAGTGCTGCAATGTGAAAAAGCACAAACAGGAGCAGAATTAATACAAGCTTGTCAGACTTGATGACATTATTAATATTATTTGTTGCTGACATGTACTTGGGTGTATCAGAGGGAATGGGGGAAGACAGAAAAGAGGAGTCTGATAATGCAGTAGTGAATAGGTGTCCCTAAGGATTCCTGTCTTATTGAAAGTCAAAGCACTTTGGCTGCCTAATCCTCTGAGATAACATCACCAATTACAGTAAATTTGTCTAAAATTTAGAGAAGGTAGAAGCACTATTTATAGATTTGAGAAAACAGAGCCGATAAGACATCAGAATGCTAAAAATGAAGAGTTATAGCTAATCACCTCTAGATTTTTGTTTTAAATCAGAAGTGGGAACAGATGTGTATTTCCTTATTATCCACCTCTTTCGTCTGTGTATATTTCATTGTAGTAATTTTGTAGTGTCTTGCTTCTGACCGTATCAGAAATATAACAAGGACAGGGAACTGTAAAATTTCACATCTGCTGACAACTTGTTTCCTCAGCCTCTGTGTTATCAGTGTTCGAGGGATCACCAAGACAAAGATGCTCATACAGTAAAAATGCAGCTTCTGTAATGCGTCCATCATGAAAATAACTCAAAGGGAAACCACAATTAAAAAACCAGAAATATTTTAAAGACAGTGACATTAAATGGAAATGACACCCAAAGAATAAGGTGTAGATCGGCTGTGATTATTGACAAGGAGAAACATACTATAGCTTATGGACGACAGTGCAGAACTGTCAGGTTTATAAAAACAACTGGATTTCTCATGGAAGTCGCCAACTATCAGGCCCAGCAATGCAGGCATGCCAGCTTACAAATGAACACAGCTGCCACCAGTTATAAAAGCATCCAGCTAGATGAGCCTGTCTAAGCTTCAAGTTGTGGGATGAGCCTGTAAGATATCACATGCTACCAAAAGTGATCAAGACAATTAAAAAAAAAAAAAAAGAAACTCAAAAAGGATGCAATTAAGGTACCATATTCTTATGCAAAGGGATTTAGTTATAACTTGACACACAGTTGCTCCATGTGACAGGATAGATACGTTTTGACAGCACAGTGTTTAGAGGAAAAATAAAATATGCAGCCACATACAAGTTACTTGCTAGACTGCACATTTCTGTATGCACAGCAAGGACAAGGAGAACCCCCTTGGGTGACTATATAATGTAGCTTTGCTGGATTCATTACTTTGCACACTGTTCAGCAAAAATGAAATAACCTCTGTCAGCATTGAAGACAGTGTGATTTTGTAACAAACTTACTTCAGAACAATGTGTTTGTTGTGAGACTTTTGAGCCTACTAACTCTGCTATGCCTGGAATAGTGCCTCTGTAGCTGAACACCGCACCAAGAGCAAAGACTTGAAAAAGCCAGACCTAAGTATTTGGTGTGTTTTGGACATGCTCACAGGAGAAAATTGGATATAGATCATGTGTGATGTTTCTTAACCATGTGGGAAACTATTACCCTCAGCAACTAGGTAATTTTCTTTCTCCAGGCTGGAAGAAAGTGGTATAGAAAATCTTAGACAAGATCCCACATTTGTGTTGCTCCATGTGAAAGGAAAAAGAAGAGCATCTGCTTGTGTAATAATCACTATTTAAACATAGGAAATGGGTTAAATATTCAGTTTTCACAACAGAGGAAACGTTTTTCTGTCACAAATCCTACAAGGAACTGTTTTGAGACTTGTAGTGGTCAACACAGTCATAAGTTAACAAAAAAGTCAGTTAATAATGGGAAGACAAAACTTGTTGATAGATCAAAACTACTCAAGGCAGGCAGTCTAAAAGTGAGCTGCAGAAGAGTCTCATGATTATAAGCAGCTAGATCATTAAACATAAATAAATAAATAAATAAATAAAATCCACACCAAAACCAACCAATGAACAAAAAAACAAATTCCCACCATTCCCCCTCCTCCAAACCACATAACAGCTCATAAACATATCAGCTTTGCAGTTTGCCTGACAAATTAGCTCCTGGACAGGTGTATCACTGAAGGGAAAACCATTTATCTGCTCTGTCGTTATAGCTTCTGAAAGCATGCAATACCGGCTGTTGTCAGTGGCAGAAGATTGGTGCAGGATGGATCAAGATAAAAAAAAAGAGTGAGAGGCATGTAGTGAGTGTTTTAAAGAAAGTGATAACTTTCCTTATACATTTTTCCAGCCTTCTATAATCTGCAGTGGAGGCAGGTTGCAGAAGGGACTGTCAAAATCAAAGTCCTTTTCTAAATGGACACAACATCACTTCACACTTGCCTTACTGTCATATTTGGCCCTTTGCTAAGGCTTGATTCATTTTATGTTGTGGTACTCAGCTGCCATCACTCCACTTGAATGTGCCTGCCTTTGAGTGCTGCTCTTCTAGATTACAAGTTACAGTGGTGCAGCACTTTGAAGTCCTGTAGAATATGCAGTGTGACATGAAACATTTAACAAATGCATTTAAAATTAAGTTCGTTGTGCTAAAGATGATGATTTCAGATTCTGCTACTCAGCCCACTCTATTCAGCTGTGTAGGAAGTATTAGCTGTTTAAAATTTCTCTGCATTGCTATGGCAACCTTCATTCTCCAGCAGCCTCTTACAACAGCACACAGAAATGCATTCACTTTTCTTGCAAGCTGCACACCACTCTTGAGAGTTGGGGCTCTGCCCCCCCAGTGAAATACACACCTAATTCTTCTTACATTTAATTTGACTTGTAAGCATATATCAGTTTACTCTGAAAAATTCATTTAGCTCATTACCCGGCTAATTGTGCAAGTCCAAATCTCGCAGACCTGTATGCTCAAATCATTTGGATTAAGTGCAGTTACAGACTGAGAAGCGGCTCTAGTAAGCACAGCACTGTGTGGTTTTACACAAGTGACAGAGTGGCTCCCACATCTGATTTTACTCAGTAGCATTAAAAATAATTTTCTCCTACATCACAACCCTGGGGCAAGGTGCAGGGAGAAGAAAGGAGAGGAGAAACATCACACGTGTGCTGCTTTCACCAGTACATGAGGAGCACTGGGAGAGGGAAGTGGAGAGAATGCACCACTGTGGCCCTTGCCACAATGTGTCTTGCCACATTGATGGAGAGCAGAACAACTTACACCCTTGAAATACTTAGATATTTGTAGGTGTGAAACCTTGTGCAGAACGAAGGTACTTCAGGATCTTCCAAACTGGCCAATGGCTAAATATAACAAACTGTGAAGTGGTACCTTAAAAGTCAGCAGATGTTTTTTCTAACTGCCAGGTCTGCACCTCATCTGGGATCTGCAGCAAGCAGACTCCTTGACAGCTGATGGTAAAGTATAAGACCAAATGTTTCTGCAAACCAAAATTTGCCTCTCCATTAAATCTGCACCATTGCATCAAGTGCTATGTAATAAGTAGACAAAGATAAAACTCCTGTTTACATTCTTGAGAATTTATTTCCCTATAGAGCATAATTCTTCTTAATTCCAGATATATGGAAAAGAGCTTGTGAATACTGTTCTCATCAGCACTTCCTATTTTAATGAGGAAAAACTTGACAAAAGTAAGAATGTTACCTTTCTTGCAAAGGAGAAACCATAGATTTGCCAGTCACAGAAGAATGAAACTATTTCCCTACTGTTACCGTAATCATCTCTCTGAGTTCAGGACACAAGAATGTTACTATTCTGTGGAGGAATGCAGTATCTTTTTATCCACTGACTGCAACCTCTTTCTTAGGGACCTCATATATGCGATGAATTACAGAGTTGGTATTCTCTTCCCCACACTGAAGAGTTCCCCAGGATTTTTTCTTCTAATAACCCTAACCCAAAAGAAATATTATCATAGGTTCTTTTTCCTGTAACTCAAAGAGGAATGGCATATTCAGCCCATCATAGGGTTAGCTATTACAGATTCCTCTCTCTCAGCTGGAAATGTTTCAGTAGCTGTTGGAACTCAGTTTAAGCTCAGAACAAGAATGCAGAAGCTAAAAAGCACTGCCAAAAGGTGTTGTTTGCCTGTGGCATTGGGAAATTGTCATCAATGAGTGTAGGCAGATGTGAGAATGTATTGATCAGTTCACTCCCAGATAATGCTGAGTTAGGAAAAAAACAAAAACAAAACCAACTCAATTTATATGGAACAAGCTGCTTAAAAAGACATAATCAAAATAGTTCTCAAAGATTAATCAAGTTAAATAGCCTTCCTAGACCAGACCTTCATGCACATGAAAAGCTTTTGCATCCAGGGGTCTTACTTGCCCTGATGAACAACCAATCTCTTCCCTAGCAGAGCTGTCTGTATGGTTTATTTCATTTTTCTGTTTGTTGTCTTGTTCACAGTAATTTGAAAATGATCTAACTTCAACACTGGGAAAACATTGCAAGAAAAAATGTGTTTTTTCTTTCAAACTTTTCATCATTGGCTATTCTGTGATGTAAAAAAATGTTTGCAAGCCTTCTTTTGAAAGTATTAGCTATCGCAATAACCACTTCAATAAAAAATTGCTTAAACAAAGAGCGCCCTAGGACTACTATTTCAATAAATGACAAATGTGTCCCTTCACACCTTGCTAAATACAAACGTATTTGAAATTCTGACTTGTTCTTTCATAATACTTTAACATTTCAGTGGCTGCAGTTCAGCATGCAGGAAATCTCTGCCAGCTATGCTCCCTGAGCATGCTGCCTTCATCTTCTCTCTCCTAGGGTGAGATGCAAGACTACCTGTTATCTTGGCCACTACACCTGCTTTGGGCAAGCGTCCCACAGGTAACTGCAGTGCAACTGAGCAGGAACTCAACTGCGAGAGAGTTTGCAAACTTCTTGTAGCCTGAGGCCTCTGTGACCAGCAGCCTGCAAGGGGCCCAGCTCACTCATGGACCTTGTTTCCCGCAAGAAACATGCCAGGAAATGAGTGAGGAAGAGGCGTGACAAAGGTTTAGCACCACCCTTACTCAGTGCTAATCTGCCTTTCCCCTATAGCGATCACGTAACTAACACCTTTTCAACATATGGCTGGAAGTATCCGCCACGTTCTCACCTGCATTTAATTGTCTCTAGTCACATCTTCCAGTGTCTTGCCTATAGACTCATGGGGTTTGATCAAAGCAAATTGTTAGAAATTATTATGCAAATTCACTCATCAGCAAATGTGCCTTGAATGACACTAAAAATTACACCAACCGTGACAGCCAAGCCACCTTGAACCCTGGCTAATGATCTGCAGCCCTGTTCACATTTCTCAAGTGAATGCACCCATTTTGAGTTTGAAAAGCTAGAATAGAAGAAGTTGGCACTGGGCTTACAGGGGGAGGTTACAAATTGCATGACTCATAGATACACTGAAGGAGAGACTGCCTCCCACTCAGAGAGAGGGATCTGATTCCCATTACCAAGAAGATCTTGCTCAAGTTACCCCATCCCCCTGCAGGAGTGATGTAAGGAGTTCAATACAGCACAGAGTTTTGCTGCTCAGATTTATTGGAGATGCAAGAGCAGACAGGCAGACTCAAGATAGGAAATAGCATGCATCACCCACTCTCCAGTTTCCTCTCTACTGCTCGACTAAGTGTGGTTTTTGGCACACACGCTGGAAAAAAATATTTTCCATTAATAGTCTGGACTAGTGTATTAGACCAGTGCACTGACTTCCAAGAAGTGTGAGATCCAAAACATGTTTAATTTAGTCTAAATAAGGTTCCTCTGATCTGCAGTACTTCCTGGATATTTTTATATGCATGTCATTTTACAGAGACAGGTACAGACATATGGTTCACATTTTCCTTTAGCTAATATTTTTTTCAGAGATTCAGCACTAGAAGTGATCAGAAAAACATTGAAAGAACCATGTTCTGTTGGGAAATGAAAGTGTCTTCAAATGGAAAACAAGTATTAAACTCATCATCAGAAAAATTTGCATCAAAACCTTCTTTCAGATCTAACAATGGATCAAACACATTACGTGACCTGTGTTTCCAAAGGAAACAGCTCGCATGTCAAATACTTGTGACTGGTGAAATGCTTGTGAAAAAGCAAGAAGCTGTGGATTATTCACAGAAGTTATTCAGCAAATGTGAATGAAGGCATTGCCCAGCCCTGCAATGTGATTGCAAGCCTGTTGTGAGCCAAAAGAGAGGGGAAAATCCTTACTAATTATTATCCCAGCCTATGAATTTGGACTTAAGGAATCCACTGAGATTTGTATGCATCTCTGTCTCTCTTTTTGTTAGATGAATATTGCCATAAGATGTATTTTCTTCTTTAGAGCTTTAGCCAGGTCTCACAGCGTGCTTTTAGACTACACGTGAAACACAGCATGAGATAATCTGTCACCTTTCTTTAACAGGCCATTACTTGCAGTCTTCTGGGCCAGCTTTGAATCAGATCTGCCACTCTTGGCAAGCTGAAATGTTAATATCCTTTTGATATTCAGCTGTGTTTTTGCCAGGCTGGATGAAATAACTTAGACTGGAAGCCCTGATAACAACTGTCTGCTGAGTATTGGGATCTCCGCATAAGACAGGAAAAAAGCTATGGCTGAAGAAGTTTCAGATAATCGTAATTTATAAATGGAAAAAATAAAAAATTAAATATTGTACAGCTTTGCAATTTATCTGATGAAAAAAAATAAAGTAGTTCTTTAAACAAATGGGAAGAAAAAAGTCTTAGGATGCAATCACTGAAATACAGCAGAACACTGAGTTGCAAAGTGACAATGCATTTTATAATCGAAAGTGGGAATGGTAAGTCTAGTCACATCCTCACAAAAAGCAAGCCCATATACAAGGGACTTTGCATTTATAATAACAAAGAAGTTACATAAGCTCTCAAGATCGTTATCTAAAAAAATATTTTTACTCCAGTTGTGTGTGGTTAGAAGATGCCAAACACAGCATCCTACAATTAACATTCAGACAAATTGTCTTTAATATACATGCACTGGTTTTAAAATTTAATTTTTTTTTTTTTAATAGATATCCTTTCTGTCTCAATTGAAATACCTTTAAATAAAAAATAATTTTTTGCTTGTTTGTTTTTTATTTCTTGACAGTATTGAATAATTCTAAGGTATGGAGATTTACAGTTTGGTTTAGATGATGGATTTTAAAGCATGGCAACTTTGTGGTTCACAATAAGGCCAAAGTAGCAGGCAAACTTAACTCTTGAGTTATGAATCTTCAGAACAAAGATATCACACAGATCACATCGATTTCTGTATTCTCAGCTGAGCCACAACCATTGGTCCTGAAGAGTAGAGTAACATTCTTCAAAATAGTAGCAGAATGGCTTGAAGTATCTAATTTATTACTTATTGTTTGAATTAACTGGGTTGTAGTAAGGCGTTAGCATAAAGTGACTTGGGAGCCTGCAGAAGGTTTGCTTTTGCATATCCTAACAGTCCCACATGAGCCATCTGTAAGTGATCAAAAGGCGTCAAGTAGCCGAGGGCAAGAGAAAACCTTCAGGAATTTATTTAGAACTTTGACTAAACAAAGCTTCACCAAACTTACAGTTCTCTATTTGACCCTTCAAGATATTTCTTCCTGTAACAAACCATTCACATTCCAGATCTGACTATATGGACAACTGTAAACATCCTTCATGTCCAGCCTGACTCTGAAAATGCTGCTAAGTTCTAAAAATGTGTTTATAAACAAATATTTGCAGATATTCTCTAGACGTTTAGAACTGGATGCTTTCTGAGCAGGAAATGCTGGGAGGTCAGTCCCTATGCTTTCAAGATACTAATAAGAAACACATGGAAAGGATGTAAAATAATTCCTGCATTGTTTGAAGTAAAAGATTAAATACTGATGTGTGCTAGCATAGAAGCTATACATATGGTTAATGTCAACTCAAGTAGTAAAATGCGTAAAGGTAGATGAAAAAACAGTTTGATTCAGAATAGGCTAAAAAATTCTGATGCTTTTTAAAAGATTATAACAAATGTGTCTGAATTTCCTGATGTCCTTCTGCCTTCCTCTATGCCAAGCTCCTCTCTACTCATATTCAAGGTACTATTTTCTCTTCACTAATTCCTGTTATGTTCTGTGTCTTTACAAAGAATGCCATATCCAGTGCACACAAGACTGTGATGCCCATGTCTTGTGCCTCTCTCATAGTTAGAAATGTACACATTCATTAAAACACAGTGGAGAGACTGTAACATGGAAGTATCTATTTGTATTTTTAGTTTCTTATCTGTCCCACTTGAAAATCTATTAGAATGTCCAACTTAATGGTGAATTATTGTATGACTGAATAAAGACCTTGACATGAAGGTCTGAGGTAAAAATGTAAAGCTGGAAAAGGCAGAAAGTATACATGTGACCACACAAAGTCTTCCCAACCTCCATGAACATTTCTTCCAAGCCTGAATGTGTCAATAGATGTGCAGACAGCATGCAAAGGAGTAGTAGGAGGGAGGGTATGAAAGGGGTAAAGTCAGTGTGAAATAGCAAAATTTATCTAAACAAGCTCATTCCTCTTACTTTCCCCTTAGGTTAAGCTTGTTACTTATCATGAGAGCCCAGCATAAGCTGAACTAGCCTGAAGAAACATTCATTTAGTGGTCACTCCTGCAAGACTATGGATGCTTGCCTCAGGAAGCTGAGCATTCAGTAGTAGAAGGCATTAATCATCCTACAGGATCAGTGTAACTCTAATCTCTCTGATCCAATGTGAATCCACCTATTTTCTGCTCAAAAAAAAAAAGAAAAGAAAAAAAAATCAAATTAAAACATCTTTACAAATATTAATATTGGTCCCTTTTAGCGCCCTCCCAGTATTGCCACATCACTTTAAGTACTTTAAAATATATGTAGTTAAAACACCTTATAATTATGGAAATTTCATAAATTAACCTATAATTATCATCTAACTGGCATTTTTTCCTAATTATTTCCTTTGAGATTCACTAAATGGTATTGTGTTATTGCATTACAGAGACCTAGTAAAGCTTTATAACAGCACCTACTCAGTTCACCTCAAGAAATTTTGCCTAAGATCACAATGATGTACTCTCAGAGTGTTTAAAGCACAGTTTAAAGAAAAAAAGAAAGCCTTCTTTCCATAAGCTCTTGGTAGGTGTTCAGAGATACTACAGTTAGTGTCTGTTTTGCTGTGGAAATAAATATGTAAGCCCCTTTTTCACTTTAGCTTTCCAAAAGCAGCAATTAAAAGTAGAAAAGCAAAAGAAAGAAGGAAATCGGAGGAGACGCTGAAGGCAAGAAGGAAGGGAGAACAAATGGAGAGAGGCATAACACAAAAGAAGAGCAGTAAAAGTGTAAAATTAAATGCAAGGGGTTTAAGTTTTAAGAAAATCAAAGTCTCTGAGAGCATGAAAAGAATTTATAAAAATCTGTAACAAGGAAATCACAAAACCTAATCCCTCCACCCCAAACATAAATAAGAAAATGCTTGAACTAAGAAACAGGTGTCCAGCCATGGAGAAGTATTTGTGCTTACAGACCTAATCCATGAAATAAGTTAGCAAATAAGATAGATACACAGATCTGGAAAGTACTGCACTGAAGAAGACTTACATCTATCCTGACAATTTCAGTCCTTAATTCTTTTCTATTCTGGGCTGTTCTTGAGTTTGTGCAGTCCTTATTACATTCATAAGCAAGGGTCATCAGGCCCATATAGCAAATGTCAAATTCTTTCATGCTAAAGAAATGGAAGTATGGTATTCTGCTTCTGAAAGAATAGGGCTGAGGGCTAAGTACCATAATTTTATTTCAAATACTGACATTCTCCCGGAAAGTCAGACGTCTGAAAGAGTCATCAGTTCTGGCTGGTTGCTGAAGAGGCAGTTGTGAAGACATTCAGAGCCTTTCAATAATAAGGCACTCCTTTTCTGTCATCAAGTAAGCTTTAGAAGCAATTTGGTCTAGATAGATACTTCGGTCCATTGACCTCTTGGGATAAGACAGCCCCTAGTTCCTCTCAGAAATATGTTTGAAATGTGAATTCCTCACTGAAAAAAAGCATATACAGACTTACAATTGAAACAGTTCTTGAGAGTCTGAAAGGCCTTTTGAAAGACTTGAAACATTGTAAAGGGAAATGCATTCTTCGTTAGGTCTATGTACAAGGCTTCTACAAAGAAACCTGATGTAAAAATTTCCTGTGGAGAAGTCTCAGAAGAACTACAAATTGAGTAGATTATTTCTACTCCAGGGAAAGGGACAGGAGTGATCTGTGAAGTCTATCAAGTGACTAAGGTCCTGTTATTTATTCGTGTTATTAATAAAACTGAGAATTCACTGTCAAACCAAACTCTCCTGACATGTAGTCTTCTCACATGACACGGTCTGGATTTAAGGAAGAATATTTCTGTGAATGCCAGACCCTGCTCAATCCTGTTTATAGAAATATATTGATTCTAGGACAAAGAAAAACTTATTTTCTCCCATAAGTCTACCACAGCCAGGCAAGCTTTTCTATACATCAGAAACTGGGGAGTCAACTCAAATCTAAGGAGCAAGGTGCACATCAGAGACAGAAAAGTAGGAGCCAGAATGCCAAGAACAAGACACACATCTTACCATTCTGACATACCCGCTTTTCTCAGCTTGCTAATTAACTCAAGCAAATTAATTTCACTCTCCTCCTTGGTTCTGGAGCTCACTTGCTCAGAAATAATTTGTGCCCCTCTGTAAACAACTGCAGCTTATGGTCAGATACATATTTTTTTCTGGAAGTTGAGGTAAAACTCTGCACAATTTCATTCAGAGACACAGACAATAGTGCCTTACTATGCACTTTGAGTCCCTACTTTTGGTTTTGCTCTTTCACACTGCGCTTTTTCTCAAGAACCAGTGGTATTTCTAGGTTTTCTGTCTGTCTCACAGCTTTCAACCTCTTATGTTGTAGCTTCAAAACCTCTCCAGAGGACAAATAGTGCAAATTCTGCCTTACCGTCAGAGCACACTTAGGCACTCACAGAGCAAGCCAAACTCAAGAAGTGTGGAAATAAAGCCTGAAGGTGCTTTGAACTGTGAAGTGTTGAGCAGTTCCTGAGCTGCAATGTGGGTGGTGAGAGATTAGTTCACGGAGACTGCCTGTTCTCAGCACAGCATGATGTGAGCATTGCCAGCGTCATTGCAAACCATTGGAATTAATGCAAGGAAAACTGAAATGATAACAAAAAGTTGTTTTTCCTCCCTTAATGACTTGAACACTTAGATGGTGAAGTATAATCTTTCACAAAATCGCAGACCTGCACTTCCACAGCATAGGAGTGTGCTTGTCAGAATTGGTTATCTGTCAAAGCATTGGCTGGGCAAAGGGAAGTGGGGAAAAAAGCTGAACAGAGGCGTCTTACTTGAGAATTGCCCTGATTTCCACCAAAGCTGTTTACAAGGTAGTGTTACTGCTCTGCTAAGGGAAAAATAGCTGAGTTTTCAACATGTAATCTATATGATCATCACTTTCTCATGTGTTTCGTGCCCTTAATTAAAAAAGATTTTTAAGTATTGTCAGAAAATTTAGACATTTTAAACCACTATTTTTCTCTCCTATAAATGTATTATGCTTAAATCATGTTCAGTAACAAGATTTTAAGTCAGCACTGGCAGAGTCCCTGGTAAACAATTAACTATTGGACAGAGAGGAAGACATTGTATGTGCACTAGTTTGCACATAGCCCAAATACACTTTTATTAAAAGCTGTGAACTGATTTCCTTGAACTACACATTAGGCTCTGTGTCGCAAACGTAAAAGAGATATAGAGCATATATATTCATATAATCTCTCCAGGGTATCTCAACCCTTAAAGTCCGCAGGGCAACTGGAACTGAAATTCTGTAACAGTTTAAGCCTTACCTACTGGACTCCTCCTCAAGTCAACATATTTTTGTCTCTCTTTGGGAGCCAATTCAGAGAAGTAGGAGTCCCTCCAAGAACTTAAATTGTGTATCAAAAACTCTGGTGATTCTCTCTGCTTCTTTTATGAAATCAAACATTCAATAAATGGGTGTAAAATGAAATGCAATATTTTAATGCTTCTTATAATGCCAGATAATAGTATATGGTTGCAGTTAATTTACCAGATTTAGATTTTATAAGACATTTCTCAGCACACATGAAAGGAAAACTCCTGTTGAAATCAGTGTAAGTTTTATTTCAGAAAGACTTGCTGGGATCCAAAATCCCTTATGAGATTGACTCCATAGGACTTGGCTTAAAAACCCCCTTCTCCCTTCAGAAAAAAATTCCACGTTTTTTGAGTAGTTTGAGGTAGTTAATATTTAACACACAGCACCTGACTGTGCTGAAAGATAACTAATATGATGGAGAAAATAAATAGCTGGAGCAAAAGGATGTATGGGCTAAGCAGAAAAAAGACCTACTGAAGTATGTTGTGATTCTGAATAAAGTGCTCTCTGCAGAGTATTAAAAAACAAACAAACAAACAAACAAAAAAACCCCACAAAAAACAGACAAACAAATGAAAACCTCCACCAAAAAAAAACAACACTGAAAACAAACAAAAAAAAAAAGCAACAAGCAAAACCAAACCAAGAGGTGCTCAATATTTTTTTTTTTTTTCAGAAATGATTGACAAATTTTAGATGACATTTCATTTTTTTCTCATCCATCGCTCACTAACCCTGCAAACCAAACAAATTATTTCCTACTCCCTGGTCCAGTTTCCAGACCCCTGAAGCTATGTTGTTTACTAGATACAAGTTTCAGGTCGGCCTCAAATGACCATGTCTTCTTTTCTACCTTTCATTCTCAGGGGAGACAAATGATTTTCCAAGGTTCTCAATGTAATAATAGCATATCCTTAACCAAACATAAAGCAGAGAACACCACTTGGATCTCCTAGCACATACATTCAATGTTGTTCTTCTTCAGGTCTGTATCAGCCTTGGTTGCTCATTAAATGGTATGTGTTGTCTGTCCTTGTGTAATACCACAAACATCAGTATTGTAAAAATAAGAACAGTGCAACAGAGATGGAAAAAATACTGAGCTCAGATTTAGATTTTGGAAATCAACATGTGCTGGTATGAAAATTTGGATACTGGCCAAATTAAAGGCTTACAAGGTTAGCTGTTCTATAGCTTTTTAAATCCAGCCTTCATTTCCTTGCAAGAAAGGCTCATATTTACTGGTTACCAATAACATGTCATAGGATGACAGAAGCTGGACAAGACCTCCTGAAATCCTCTAGTCCAATACCTCTGCTCAAGCAGGGTCAGTTGGAGCAGCTTGCCCAGGACTGTGTCCAGGTTTTTAATATATCTACAGACAGAGACTCCACAAACTCTCTGGCTGTCATCTTCCATCTTTTTTCCAGTAAATTACTTTACAAAGACACACAGTGAGCAGCATGTAGCAATCCAGTAGCATCCCAATAGCTTTCGTTACTGCTGTATATGATTATCCCTGAAGAGTGTTGTACAATCAGTTCCTCTTTCCAGAGAGTTTCTCGAAGAACAAAGCTTAAATGTGTATGATATCTCACAATGTCTACAACCTCTTTGATGTTAGGCTTTTGTTTTTGATGTGACTCTGAAATAAAGTGTAAAAGCCTTTAAGAAAACATATTTTGACCCTTCTTTCCTTTCTCCCTTCCCAGCAGCATTTTTCCCCAGTCCCCAAGTGAACACTTTTAGATCAGAGGCAGTTTTTCATATAAATTTTGAGGAAGCGTTAGTAGGCTATAAAGAAAGTGTGAAGAGAGGGCATGATTTGAGCTGCCCTGAAGGATATGATGATAACTTCCAGTATGACCTCCTACAATGCCAAATTCCTTGCATTCCAGTAACTTTTCACAGAAAGAAATGGAAATGGTGAAAGAAAGGACACACTCTAGATTTTACTGTCTTCATGGGGATAGTAACTAACTGTTCTTGGAGCTTGCTTCCTCATCTCTACAAATAGTGAAACTAACAAAACATACCCAGATTTTGAAGCAGGAGTACCAACTCATAAAATGGAAGAATTTATGCAAGCAATGGGAGACCTTCTTTTTTGGTTTGGACTTGGCAGAAGGAACTCTTATTTATGACAGTGGATGGTTTATATCTATAACTGAGAAAAATGTGAAAAGAATAAATAAATTTGCTACTACAAACACCATATAATTCAATCTTGGTCCTAGTTGAAGTCAACTGGAGTTTGGTCATTTAAAGCAGGATCAAGTCATTTCCAAATTAGTGACACAATCCTTCCTAACTATCCATTTGGTAGGAGAAATGTTGCAAATATGTACTTTCCTGAAAATCATTTACAAATGTATGTTTTGGAGTACTGGCCAGTCAATTTGAGGAGCTCGGTGCAAGTCAGTTTTCATTGTTGAAAAGAAACCGCTGTCAGAGAGGCAAGATACCTACAATTCAATCACTTAATACTATACAGTTATTCTAACCTATGTTGTGTATGTTTCTTATTAAACTAATCTATATTCAACTGGGAACATTTAATTCTGGAAAGTATTAAATCCTTCTGCATAGGTTTCAGGAAGAGTTGTCCTGGCACTCTGGCTAGAAGACCTTCAAGCTAGGCTCTTCTCAGTGACAGCCAATGGTAGGACAAGGGGTAATGGGTTCAAACTAGAACACAAGAGGTTCCACTTAGATTTGAGAAGAAACTTCTTCTCAGTAAGGGTTACAGAACACTGGAACAGGCTGCCCAGGGTGGTTGTGGAGTGTCCTACTCTGGAGACATTCAAAACCCACCTGGACATATTCCTGTGTAGCCTCGTCTGGTTGTTCCAGATCTGGCAGGGGGATTGGACTAGGTGATCTTTCGAGGTCCCTTCCAATCCCTAACATTCTGTGATTCTGTGATCTTTGTGGATTTAGCCCAATATGATTTTATTATGCAACTACAAAACCAGGTGTGTATGCTATTGTTTTGACAATGAATAAATATGAGTGTAGTAAAAAAAAATTTCTTTTAAATTACAGACTGGTCAGAATAAGTTTTTATAAAACTTATTTTCTAGGAAAAGGAAATAGTATCGGATTACAGTACAGAATTAAGCACTAGTGCACATGGGAAATTGTGAAGAATTAGAAAAACAGTAAGTTCCTGCTCTGGCAGGGGGATTGGACTAGATGATCTTTCGAGGTCCCTTCCAATCCCTAACATTCTGTGATTCTGTGAACTGGTTAAAGTGGAGATAAATGTTGCATTAAAACCTGGGGCTAGAGGGATGTTTCTGATACGGTTCTTCAAGGATCACTCTTGTGAATGATCTTATACATTATTTTCATTAATCATCTTGACTAGAAAAAGCAGGAGTATGCTGATAAATTTCCTGATAAAAACACAAGATGCACTGTAAATTCAAGAAGAAGGATTATACAAGGGAAAAAGAGCATTTTGAGATGTGAAGTTATAAAAAAGGGATGAAATGGTATAGTGAACATTTAAAGGTTATGCCATCAGGGACTAGTCACAGTTGCTGCTTTATACTGTGGGTTTTTTTCAGCTAGCAATAACAGAAAGATACAGATGTTTATCAACAAGCCACCAATGTGGGGAAGCTATTATAAAAGCTAAATGTAGTTCTGCTGCTTCAAGAAAGATATTTCCACAAAAATTGGAAAGTGTTTATATTGTGTATGAAACACTGCTGAGTCCCTTACTGCAGTGCTCTGTTTCTTGTCACAAATGTTGAAGAAGAACTCTTCTTGAAACAGAAGCCTTCCCTCACAAAGGTATCTTACTGTCTAACAAAGGTAAGACCTCTAGGATAGTTTTGGTGGTGAATATACCTGTGAATACTAAGTAAAATATCTTGTTTATGCATAGGTACAAGGCTCAGCAATAGCCTTTGTCCTCAGGAAAGTCTCTATGTACCTGAACATCCTAGACAACATCCTATGGCATGCTGTTAGCATCAGATCAAATTAATATTTACTGGCCATCAATACAAATGAGGTTAGGAATAAGACAAAAGTTTTCTAGGAACAGAACAGTATGATTTTGAAGCAGCATTCCCATATCAGCAGTGGAAGATAATCATCTTGTTTGAAGGTGGAGTTTGATCAAAATATGAAAAAGGAC
Source organism: Nesoenas mayeri (assembly GCF_963082525.1). Lineage (NCBI taxonomy): Eukaryota > Metazoa > Chordata > Aves > Columbiformes > Columbidae > Nesoenas > Nesoenas mayeri. Next base: position 18,144,209 of record NC_137540.1, read on the forward strand.
CTAGAATAAATTATTCTGCAATTACAGGAACTGGGAATTACATCTGCAAATATATGTCCAATGTACCTCTATAGTCCACACTGTTACTCTAATCACACCCATCTTTTTACTCACAAATGCATATTACTCCCCCGTATTGTTTATGATTTAGTGTTTATTAATTCTAATTTAAGGTTACAAAGAAAAATACAACTTTCTTCTCCTTTTGTTAGGACAATCATCCCAATAAATCACAAAGACAATGTTTATAGAGCAACTTTGGTTCTGATGAACAAAAGAGTCCTACATTTTAACACCTGCGAAAGTAGTTAGTGTTCAGCTGTGAAGCACTAACTGGACAGCATTACCTGTACTGTAAAAAAAGTTTTATTAGGGTGCCTAAGGAAAATAATTTTTATGGAACTTCTAATTTCTCCACAGGGTGACGGGAGTCCCTGTTTTTAAGAAACCTAACAAAACTTTCTGCATTGCCTGTAACCTTAAGACATATTTTTTTCCCAAATATTTGTAGCTCAGAAAAATTAATAAGTTGCATTGACACTTTTAGGATACATTTCTGTGGTTCTTGGCATTCTAGATAATTTGAATCTAATGCAAAGACATTAAATCTGAGCCATCTATTACTTTGCATTTTTAATTACTTTATTGTCCATGTTAAAACAAATAGCACTTTAGGGACTATTAAAATTGATCACTTCATTTGTAATATATGGTAGAACAACACATTTTAAAAGCCTATTAATATGTCCAGGCCCAGTCACACACAGAATAGACGTTTAAATATCAGATACATTTTTATGAAAAAAAATCAATGTCTGTCCCACAGCTCAATGTTAAAAATAGGTAATTAATAATTAACTTTCTTTTTTAATGTCAGATTTTATTCAGTATATTTCTCTAGCTCAGATATCGGCTGAAAGTAATATCGGAACTATCACTACTGTGCCTATCAGAGCAACAGCGAATAACATTTTCAGGAACAGACATTAGTCATTAATGAGAAGCAGCTCATAACGGTTTTAATCTTTGAAGTCTAAAGATTCTGTGAGGTTCAAAAGCTGAAAAGAACTTCCAAAAATCATTAGATGGAAATGAATGTTTTGACCTTGCAATGGTCAAGCACTTGGTACACTGTTAAGTATTACTATGAGAGCACTGCTAACGAGTCCAGCAGAAGCTATTGATGTGCATGTAGTTAAGCACATGGTTAAAAACTCTACTGAATCACCGCCCAGATGCGGAGCCCATCTATGAAGTGCTTCTTCAGAAATTATACTGTCAATATTTCAAGAAGATTTTTTTTTTATTGTTTTCAGCAGAAAAGAAAACAAACAAACAAAAAATGCTATTTTTTGGAGAAGTCTGAATTTCTTTATCTCCAATATTCTACTGGACTACATGGCTACAGGTTTTCTACACATGGTAGAACAGGAAACATCTAATAGGATCCATACTTGTACTGATCTCCTTTGTTGTAAACTATCACTGTTCTCTATATATTAATGTGCATCTAAAAGTGTTTTTCTTCTTTTTGGTATGTTGTTGTACCTGTAAGTATTTCAGCAATGGAAATTTTTTGAAATTACAAAAACTCTGACACTTAAACCTTCTTGATCAACACTTCTTTCTAAATATTTTTAATAGATGAAGTGAAATAAATTAAATTATATTGAAATAAATGCACTTTGAGAAATCTTATCAAGCATTCTTTAACACAAGATGGTATTATTATCTGAAGATACTTTTCCCTATTGTTGCCTCTGCTACTTAGTTTCTGTTCTCCATCCTGTTTAATTATTTCAGAGTTTGAATATGTATGTCTGAGGAAAAATGAAGTATCTTTACCCTTTCTGGGGCAGCTCATTGTTTCAAAACTTTTTATAAATGCTACACTTTAAGAATCTCTGTGAGAGCCAAGAATTTTCTGAGCTCTGCCAAAATGAGTATTATGAAAAAGGAAGAAAGAGGAGATGGCTGAGACTCAGCCAAAAGCAATATTATTAAAGAAATCCTTATAGACCCGACTGGCCAATTCATCCTGTTCTGGAGACTGTAGCCTTATTCCACTCTGGCAGAGCCTCCTACCTGACCGCATGTTGTTCTTTGGTCCACATCCAAACCCTGTTGATGGGCACAGGAGCCTCTCCGGAGCTGAGTACACTGTGGATCGCAGCATAAAAACACCCATCAGACACTTTCAAAGACTTGCTGAATAAGGCATTACTCTCAGAAATGAATTTGTGACTGAAGTTTTCAGATGCTAATGACCCATTCTTATATACTTCAAGACAGTGAGAACACGGTTTGTTCCATCCTGCATTTAATGTTTGAAGTATTACGTCATTTAATTTTATCTATGGGAAGAACTGAGGACCAAGATGAAAATGCTTCTGAAATATGGGAACAGTTGAATCCAAAATGGATTCAGTGAACAGATTACATTTGTGAAATGGACAGCAGTAAGAGATGAGAAATAGTGATTTGTAAAATACCCAAGTGAATTAAGAGGAAAAGACTCATGTTTTTAATGGAACGGGGATAGCAAGAGACAGAGTTTTAAAGCTATTGCCAATACTTATGGAAATGAAAATAGCTAAAATCATATAGGTGTGAAAAAAACAGTTACTAAGTTAACTCGTAGCAAAAGTAAGAGAAAGTAAATGAATACAGAATTTAAGTCACACTCGGGATTATACTGGAGAATAAGTGGAATTTCCAAACTCATTCAGCACAACTCGATCACACTGGCTTAAATCAACAACGAATACTTACTGTCTGTGTTAGAAATAAAGCTGGTCATCACTAAGATCTTCTGAAAAACCCATCCTTAAAAGCCAGAAGTGTAACTAACTTTGTTACTTTACCTTAAAATGCAGATCATATGCCTAAAAATATTTGTCTTTCTTATCATTATTAAATATAACTTCTCTGTGAATAAACTTGATGACAGTAAGAAGCTATCTTTGATACCAGTAAATTGAAAATATATTCTCTACGTTAGTGATCTGTTTCTGAACTTGGAAGCATACAGTGATATCTGTTTGTGTTATTTATAATACTGCAAGTGTTGCTGCTTTAGTGTTTTGAAATATGGAACAGACAACCCAGGAGATTATTAAACACTTGAATTTGAGACATTCCTGTGAACTCCAGGCAGCCAGCCAGAACTAGTGCTAGCAAATGGTAAAATGTTAGGCATTTTTTAATTGCCTTGAAAAACATTTGTAACCACATTGTTAAAGGAGAATCAATGTTCGCTCTCTTGTGTTATTACAGAAGAACGTTTTGTAGCAGGAGCATCTTGATGCAGAGTTGCACTGGAAGATACATAAAGGTCTTTTGTACAACCTTTTTTTTTTTTACTTTATTAAGCAACTTACTTGTCACATAGTAGCTTCCCTTGATATTGCACAAAATGTTGCCATCGACCTATTTTATGTAACAAAAATTCCGTCTTATATTCACAAAGCCTAACACGTGTTTTCACAGTGGTTCAGCAAGCCTCTGCCTCAGGGCGAGACCATCTCAGTCCAATTCCTGAACAAGATTTCTACCCCAGTGAGCGACAAGTCTCCAGGCTCACTGCTTTCCTCAGACAGCCTGTCTGAAGTGGAGAGTGAAAGGAAGAGGTCACATCCTGTTGCAAGAGGGAAAATGAAGCTTGTATAGAGCATGTTATTTTTTTCTAACAAAAAAAGCCTCCCACGATCTGGCTAGTGTAATCCGCTCAGACAGTACATAAGAGTCCAGACCTCTTATCTTAACTGATAAAGCCAAATTAGACATCAACAGGTGAGTAGTTCCTCCAAAAGAAATAGTTAAATATTCTGTAAAGCATAAATATTATTAAAATAGCAGTACGTTTACTTGCAGATGTAGTATTTTATCTTGTCTCAAAATACTAGAACATAGTTATTACAGGCTCTTGTAAGCTTTGTTTCTTCCATCACATTGTGATTTACTGGGTTTTTCCAAGTTATGAAACCAGAAGGCTTCAACTGCTACTGTACCTGCACTGATAAGGTCCCACAGTTCCCCACGGAGAACATTCAGATCTCGGCAGTTCCTGAGGTTGTGACCTTTTCATCTTTATGGACTGAAGTGTCCTGGCCAGAGCCACTGATAATGCTAAATCATGGGCATTATTTGTGTTTAGATAAATTATAAGAAATTATTTGGAATAATGCTTTGAGCATTGGCTCAAAGAAGAGGCCACATAAGTGTGTTCACTGACTCCAAGGCATGCTTCTCCCCAAAAATCTCCAAACCCCACTATTGGCAAATGGTGGTTAGAGAGCTGAGCCAGCTCAGTTGCAGCAAAGTTAAGTTCATAAGAAGCCAGCAAGGGCAACTGTGCAGTGGTGGCCACGTCCAGTGAGAGGAACGGCTCCTGCACAGGGCCTTTCTGAACATCATGTGTGAGAGGAAACTGGCCTCTGGTGAAAACTGTTCATAGAAGACAGCCTGAAAAAGCACTGGCTATATATTAGCAACATACTACTCCCTGTAGTTTCTGACTGTCAGACTTTCTCCTGGAGCTTTCCTCTTTGTTCTCACCTGACTTCTAAAAGGGCAAGGTGAATACGGAATGGGGGCAGATGAACAGCATGACTGTACTCTCTAATGCATGAAGCAGGTGCTCCAGGGTTCTATCTGTTCCCAACTCAACAACTCGTTTGTTATAAACTAACACAAAACTCCTCTGGGCACACTGGACCCAAATAATTCCTTAAAACACTAAATTAATTGAGACAGCTTTTGTACATAAAATAATGTTTTTACTTAAGGTGAAGAGATTGAAAAGGTCTGACATTTAGTCTCACGTGACCTTTATCAAGGACAGTACAGAGCATACAGTTTTTGTCTTAATAACTCAATGTAGCTAGGAGACTCTGACTTTGATAAAGGTCACTCAGGATCAAAACATGGGGTGATTTTCAGTTACCCTTAACTGAAATAAAAAAGGCATTCTTATTAGTACAGTTGTCTGCATTTGTAGCATTGTTTAAAAAAAAAAAAAAATCATTTTGTTCCAGGAAGAACTTTTAATGTTATTCTGTATCAAACACAGTCTTTTCTACTGTGTTTGTTTAATTCTGCAAAGCTCTCTTCTCTGATCAAATATGTTGGCATTTGATCAGGGAGATCATGTGAGCTGAGCTCCACTAATGTGAGTAAACAGAAACAAATGGTGAAGCAGAGTACAAATGCCACAGTTGGGTTTTTTCTTCTTTTTTTTTTTTTTTTAATAATTCATTCATTAAGCCATGGAACTAAATGAAATGGGGGACATTTATGTCTGTAGTCACACTGTAGTTAAGATAATTGGGACCAGCTGTTACACTCTTCTTTTTCTGGAAGAATGTAACATTGCACAAAGCTAGCACAGCAAGGTGACAGACAGGAGGAAGATGATGAAGCATGTACTTGAAGCCTCACTAATTTTAAATGTTCTTCAGAAAGTTTATCTTTTTGACTGCGAAACTGATATTTTAAAAGTTATGTTCAGACTTTTGTTTTCACCATGTAAATTCCACACACTTCAGCAACCATTTTTAATTCTCTCCCCCTCCAGTGTTTACCCAAGACAGGCCACCTTGAATTAATTACATACATAAGGGGCAGAGACAGAGTTTACTTTATTGTCTGCAGAGGAAAATCCTGTCTGGAAACCATTACTTTCTAGTACTGCCTAGTATTGCAAATTCTTCCCTTCAAAACTCATCTCAAGAGTAACTTGACATTGGCTTACACAAGTTGCTGTGCCACAAGAGAAATACTTGTCCGGAGACAGACTGCATCCACTGTCTGCTGTGACTGAGTAAAGCTAAGAAAAATTCAGACTGCCTCTTCTATGCCTATCTTCTCCTTACAGCAAACTGTGGCAAAAATGGGGAGATAACAACGTAAAGGGGTCAGTTTTCCCCTTGTGCTGGTGGTTAAAGGAAAGAGGAGGAGAAGCAGGTGAGCTGCAAGTATCAGGCAGGACAGTGCAGCCAGTTTAAAGGAAAATCTTGTTATTGGTAGAGGAGAAAGTGGGAAACAGGACAAGCCTGTATCTCTACTGTAACCTATTCCTAACGTCATGGGTTATACATAGTGTCTGCAGACTGAGATCAATTCTTAATTTAGCCAACAGATACTTACCTTAAAAGCTCTGCAGGCATTTTACAGACAACTGCAAAATATATGGTATGAAAGGATCCTTCCACCTATAAAATAATGTACATACAAAACACAAACCTTTGTTTATGTCTGCATTTAGAGATGTTTGTTTCATCTACCTCCTTTGATGACATTTTCTCAAGTCAAAAATAAAAATATTTATACTACTACTACGATCTATATTCTGCTGTTGTGGCTTGGAAGAGACACTGCTGGAGCCACAGAACAAGCGTGAAGGTAGCCGTACAGGTTCACCAGCACTAACGAAATAAGGTAATTTGACCTTCAAAATTTTTAAGCTACAGTACATCCTAGGACACAAATCAGTACAATCTTCAGAAGGTTTCCTACCCAAGGCATCTGGACATAAGTTCAGACTTGTTTGAAAACACACATCTGTTTTTCTTAAGAGATTCTGTGCATTCAAGCTGCATCAGACCCCTCAGGTTATAACGAAAGGGGAATCTGCTAAATAGTTTTTATTAGCTATAGTAAACCCATGAAATGGTTCATTTATACACCATTAGATAAAATAGCTTCAAGACTGATTTGTTAGCACTTGGTTGGAAGATAGTTTCAACTCTTCTAATGGAATTATGCTAATTTCCAGGAAAAAAAATCATGATGTCTTTCAAGAGAAGAATCTAATATAGGTATGTTCATTCATGGACAAAGGATCAGAGTTTTAGTTAAGTCTGACATGAGAGTAGCTTCAGCTATCTTGTATCCCACTTCATGTGAACTTACTCCATGATTCTATCAAACTTCCAAATTTATGCATGTAAATCTGTGGTCAGCTGCAGAAATAGCATGTTTAAGAAGAATGCATTTAACTGAGGTCATTTTGTTTCATAAAAAGAGCCTCATATGACTGTACTTACGCATATTATATGAAGGTCAGAGTTCTGACCAGAAGAATGTGTATTGCACTACACATGCTTAGAAAATAATAAACAAAATGGAAATTTTTTTTCCTCTCTTGACAGAAAAATCTTCGGCTCATTCATCTCTCCAGGATCTCTATCTGCATATTCCAATGAGGCCTTTGAGATTCTGGTACTTTACGTCTTCTGGAATCAATATTTGACTGTTGCTGCCCTCAGCATTTATCTAAGGAGATTCATGAAACACTATAGCTAAGTTCAAACTCAACTCTGGCTCTGCATTTCTAGCCATACCAACCCTTGCACCCATCACATTTCTTCATTTTGCTTCTCTGTGACTGTTCAGAGAAACAGAGATAAACTTTGGAAAATTTCTTAGAAGATTTTTAACAATACTATGTGCTCCATATAATCCTGCCAGTAGCTTCCATGGCATTAGAGAGAAAAACAAAAGTACTCAGGAGCTGAGATCCTACATGGATCTTCCCACTAAGAGATTGTCCTGGTTTTGTTAAAAACAAGTTTCTCTTTCAGTGAATTTTGCCTGTCAGCTAAAGCCTTCATATTAGCTGCATTTTCCTGGAGAACCAGACACATGTTTTGGTAAACCTAGCAATGGAATGCAAACTTATTGATAAGCACGGATGGAAATCTTGCGAGAGGGGCGACGAGAAACAAGTGACCAAGAAACTGACCAACTGTGTATAACATTCCATTCACGTGAATACTTCATATAAAAGTGGGAGATCACGAGGATCTCATCCCTTTTCCTTTTTGCCTTTTCCTTCTGCTTATGGCTGACATTAGGAGAGGACCTTGCTAGTCGTCCCTGCGAACTGAGGCCTAGTGACAGACTGAATCCAGCTCTGGTTGGCTGCAGAGTCTAATCCACGACTTCGGGTGCCGGCTCTGCAGTTGCTGAGACTTTCAAGATTGGTTTTGTATATTTTGTATTATTTTCTCTATTCTTATTAGCAGCATTAGTAAAACATCTTTAATTTTTTTCCAACTCTCTTCTCTCTGTCCTTCTTTCCCTCCCGATCGCCTGCCCTTAGTGGGAAGGGGGGAGAGGGAGGGGCAAAAGGAAGAAGTGGCGGGGAGAGGAGGTTAACAATACATCTGTCAGGGTTTTATTGTCACCTCGCAATCTAACCCTCGACAGAGATGTATTTGCTCACTACTGAACACACAGCCCACCCCACTCCCACAACAGCTAGACCAAAATCCCTTGCTGTTTACTCCACAGAACTATTACTACTGTCCCAGTGGAAGAGCAAAAATAGCATCCCATTTTGCATCTGGCTTCCAGCTTTATGTTAGTAGAAATGCATGCCACATGGGAAGGAAAACAGGTCATACAAAAGAGGAGATATAAAGTCATTTTATGGGTTTGATTCACTGATTCTCAGTTCTTAGCCTGGAGAAACTGTAGCCCTCGGGGAAAAGGTGCAGCTAACTAAGCTTATGTTACCCAGTTTGAGTGGTTAACAGAAGTGTTAGGGGGCTATTTTGTGCCTCATCACTGGCTCAACAATTAGCACAAACACGATATTTGGCTGATTGGTGACTATTCCTTTAGCAGTAACTGTCAAATGATCTCTCTTGGCCTTCCCAAGAGCAATTTATATATTTAAATGAGCCTGCACCAGTACAGCATCAAGGTAAGATAAGAAGCTCAGAGCCAGTGACGTGCTAAGAAAGCAAGCAGACCACGTCCTGTAAGGACACACACACATGCACTGTGCATACGTGTGTGTCTACATATGGTCGGACTCTATGATCCTGAGGGTCTCTTCCAACCAAAATGATTCCATGATTCTATAAGTATGCACAGTAAGTTGAAGTAGACATTCTCATTTTCCCCATGGAAAAAAAAAAAAATAAAATATAATAAAAAATAAAAAATCTACATCCCCTGCTCTTTCCACAGATCACATCCAACATTCAGAAGATACCCTGAGTTGGTGCAGACTAATTAAGAAGGGAAGGGTTATATTTATGTGTAAATGATTCCCTAAAAAGGAAAACATATCAATAATGTAGTAGTAAAATACTTGAAAGGAAATGGTTTTTTGATGAAGTTAGTTTTTCAAAGTCTTTCTCCAGAAAAGAGAATAATGCTTTTAAATTGCTATTCATGCTGACCACTGCTACTTGTTAAGATTTTGCCCTTGGGAGAAAATACAGCTTAGCAGTACAAGGGCTCTATAATAAGCATCTTTATCTCCTTGGGATTCTCAGGCCTGTTGTTATTTTTTTTCCTCCAGAGCTGTACTGTAAACTGCATACCACTTCAGCTGACTCACATAGGCCTTGGGAGGAGGACACGGAAGAGCAGGCTGTTTTCTCATGAGAAGTTCAACATGGTGAGATTCCTCTTCCATTTCAGCAGCTCCAAAGCCATTTTGCACACAGCTTGACCCGACAGATGTAACTCTTCTGCTCTCACTCCTTAATTTGTCTGCATTTGGCTCGGGTTCATAGCTTTTTAGAGTGCCCAATGGCTTTTCTGGTTGGAGCTATAAAAAAAGTCTGGGCCCACTCAAATATCAGCACGAGAGCAATATCATAGATGCTCCTTGGAAGTGGCAGAAAGAAAGGGGCAGATGAGCTGACAGCCAGCATTCCTGTCCTGCCAGCTTGAAGGATGTTGCCTGCAGCCAGTCACCATATGTTTGGCTCCAAACTAGAGAGCAGAGAGGCCAAAATGATGCAGAGAGTTCGGATGATTTGTTATTCATCTCTCAAGGGAGACAGAGAGCTTTGAAGCTTGCAAGCATCACCTGCATTCCCTGCCTTTCCTTTCCTAAGCAGCACATCAGAGGACTGGCAACAGGAAGTTTCCTCTTAAGCACTCCTGAAGGTTTTTGGTGGACAAATGCAATAGTTTCTAGAAGGGCCCTTATGGGTGGCTTCAGATATATTAACACTTTTCAATTTTCCTCAGATGAAGACTTTTAACCTGCTTAGTTAAAGAAAAATAGAGGAAAGACTTTTCCTAACTGTACACTTACAACCTGTGTATTTACGGCACATAATGGAGTACACTTCAGAAATCCTTGACCCAATTTAGACCCAGCAAATCTCTCCAGTGCAACAAAGTGATCAGTAGAAAAACAGGTAGGATCAGAAAGCACCAAAACAACTGTGTGCAGCATCGGGTTAATTATTCACACTGTTTCAGACTTGAACTACTTTGTGGACAGAGTTAAGGGGGAGGTCTTTGTGCCTTCACTGTTCTTCCATTCTAGGTGTTGAAGACAGTCAGGGGAGTCTCCAAAAACATCAAAAAAGTTTCAGGTCTGCAAACTAAAGATCCTGATAGGTTCCCAATTTTATGCCTGTGTCACAATGGCCTTCATGTTATATACACCTACAAACAAACTGATCGACCACCATCACAATGCTAGTTAAGAATTTTTCTTCAGCCCCTACATCAGTGTGTACATAACTTTGTCTTCCATGCTGGGAAGACACAGACCTAACTGCCAAGGCAAAAAGTTTTACCTGTTCAAAGTAGAACTGAGGAAGGATGAGGAAAGAGAAAATGGGAATTCACAAGTTGGGCACCACAAGCAGAGATTTCCGTGTGTGGGGAAAGTGGAGGGAAATGCAAGCCAGGTTGCAGTACACATCCCACACAGCCTGCAGCAGGCTTACAGGTCACCTGTGTCCTTCCAGCCTCAAGTTTGTAGGCAGCTGAGCCTGGGATGCCTTGGAACAATGTCAGTGCACTCAGCCAAGCCACAGACATGCTGAACATGTTGAACCCCCAGAGCAGGGTCAGGCCATGCTCCCCAAGAGGAGTGCTCACCTCTGCAGGATGCACATGAGAAACATCAATTCTAAGTCAACAGTCACAAACAATTTGTCACCTCCTGCTATTTCTGGCAGGCTGCAGTTCGGTGTAGCAGTGCTGCCCCCAGCCCAGTGTGCTGATAGCATGTACTCTTCTAAAGCACTTCTGTAGCACTGCTGGTTGCTACAAACATGCATGTATTTTGGTTACTAACATGTGACCTTAGAGAGTTTATTAATGGGAAATGTTGCAGTTTGAAGAAGAACAGAGTTCTAGCCTGAAGCAGGCTGTCACTGGCTGACTGCTCTATTTCAGAGGTCAGTGAGCAAGGCAGCATGAAGTTCACTAAAGGTGACCTAGAAAGGGAGAGAAAAAACACAAGGTTTGTGTTCTTCCTGGCTTTGTTATGGCATAACAGAACTACATGAAAGGCTTTTTTCTATTTCTGAAGGGATGTTGTTCCTAGGTAATTTCTTGTAGTACAAACCTAGGTATATGATGTGGGTTGCAAGAACACTCTTGACATAAATATGCCCACCTAAATAATTTTAAGCTATCTACATAGTTAGTCTAAGAGGCATCTGGACCTCAGATTTTGACAGCTTGTTATTTTATTTATTTATTTATTTATTTTAACAAGCAGCTGTAAAGTTCCAGTTCTAAAGCTGTAATAACATGCAGACTACATAGAATTAGTAAGAGTACCAAAAGTTACTAATTTAGAAAATGTCTATGGCAACAGAACACAGCCTTTCACAGTAAATCGGCCATGATGGTTTGTGAGCATGAAATATTCAACTTTGGCTTATTTGTGTGTCTGTAACGTCACTCTGCATTTTCTCTTGAATGGGTATTAGGCTTTCCTTGTAGAACCACATTCAGTGGGGCAGAGGTATAATATTGTGCTGGAACAAAATGCTATACGCATTAGGGAGTTGTTCAAGTCCCAAAAGATTGTTACTTTTAACCATTATCTCCCTCTTCTTCATTTAATAAATAAACTAGTACAGGCTGCAAAACACCAAGGAACAACAAGAAAGACTTAATCACATCAAGGAATGAGAAGAAAGATGAGCAATCATTTTCCTAACTTGACTTAACCACCATCCACACTTCAATCAGCAAATAAAAGCCAAATCTAGCTTTTGAAAGCAAGGCAAAATTTGTGTTCCCTTTCAAGTTAGAGAAATAATGTGTTAACACTAAGAGAAAGACCAAAAGTCAAAGTATTCTGGAACCATGTGAATAAATAAAAGGAAGCTGCAAAAGCGATCTTAAAATATAGGGCAAAGATCTTCAACAGACTGTTAAAGTATGGAAAAGAAATAAATCTTGAACATGTCACATACTATGATCTAGAAGACTAAAATAACATTTGGAAAGTCATGAATCAATATGAAATATTTCAGAATTGTTGGCTTTCTCCCAGACACATCCCTAAAGACATATTGTGGGAACATTCTTTGCACAAAGTATTCTAGTTGTGATACAGTTGTAGCTTCCCATGAAATTGTAGTTCCAATATTACTGTAAATACTGTATGTTAAACAAATTTTAGAAAAAACACTTCCAAGAACATAAAGACAATATAATGTAAGAAAACCAAAAACCAGCTGCCTCTGCTTTTTTGAGGTTTCAAAGAGCCAGAAATTTACATGTACAATGGCATCTCCAACTTGAATGCACAACTGCCACAGCCAGTGTCATACTCATTGACTTAACCACATAATATAATGCTTGTGGGAGGTAGAGGAAGTGTAAGCGAAATTTAAGAGGAAGACTCCATGACTAGCAAAATGGGTTAACATGAGATGCTATATTTTATGGGACATGAAATGCACTTCTTGTTTTAGAAAACTTCTTTCTTTTTCCTTTAGCACACAGATCTTATCTCCCACCCTGCTTATTTAATTATTTCTCTCTAATATTTTTTCCACCACTAACAACCCATATGCAGCATACAAATCTACTACAGTCAATGTTTGTGAGGAATTTGCCAGTGTTGAATCTGCTGAATCTTTAAAAGCAGACAAAATGAGTAAGCCTGGAGTGGGAGGTCAGAAAAATAGTTGTGTGAGTAAACCTTATTCACAAAAATAGTCTAAAATGATGCAGAACAGGTTCCCAGTCGAGCAAGGCAAAAACATATGTTCCTCCCGCTGCTGTCCATCATTTCATGAGAGCGGCTGCCACTTTGGCTTATGCTCAATAATACCTTACTCCCCAGGTAGTCCTATTGAAAACTGTGAGACAACACGGGGAATAGCATTCTCAGTATTAACAACAGCAGCAAGGCAGTCCCTTTGTCAATCATCTGTAGTCTGTGCTTTTATTAAAAATAGTTTGAAGAGCTGATGTGTGTGCTGACAGCTTCCAGCCCTGGTGCAGCAATCCATTCGGTTGTAAAGGGATTTAGTGCTCCAAATGCTGCAACAAATCTTGTAACTGCCCAATTATCACTTGATGGCCACCACTCCCTGGCACCCTAGGGGCCTTGTCATTGGAGATAAGCTCTGTTTATGTTAACTCAGTGTCAGGATGTACAGCATATGTCTATGAAGCTGGATGAGTGCCCTTTTGCAGGATGTTCTGTACATTCACATTGTGTAGCCAAGAGCCCCGAAGGTGTTGAAAAAGAAGAAAAGGCCTTTCATAAAGCTTAATCCAATTAAAGAACATTAATGAAGGTTAGGATCATCTGTCACATTATCCAGACACCTCCTTTCATGCATCATCATCTGATTACAAAGTCTGATTTTCTTTTAAGGCTTTTCATCTTAACCAAGAAAATGTGATGTGAAATTCAACACTTAAAATACTGGAGGCTTAGATGGGATTTCGGTTTCTTCCCTCCCCATCCCATTCCTCTTGGTCACTGCAAGAAATATGATGTTTATTTTAAGATAGTGGTCTGTCTTGTCAAGCAGTGAGAACTGACATGCATCCAGTACAGCCTAGAGAGCAACCCCAAATAACACTTCCTAAGCTTTTGTTTGAGGGAATGCAAAATCTTAGCACAGATGCGTAAAATAAGAAAAAAACAGGGAGACTAAAATACCACACACTACAAATGAATAAAGGATTTCAGGTTCTGTCACTGCAAGTATGGTATCAAGCTATATTTCTCTGAGAGCGTTGAGAGCCCCTTCCCACCACTGCCACACTAAGTGCTTTGAGCAGTTGTCAGGGAGAGGTATCTGCCATCCTTGATCAGAAAAGAGGAAAAGGCAGATTCTCATTTCTGCACAATCCTCTTTATGCCACTTCAGCTAGGAAGAGGCGATGAGAGGAGGGTTTATGCACCTGGGCGGGTATTTTGTCTCTGCAGGAGAGTCTGGGGGCTCAGGGAACCTGCCCTACCCTTCTACCTTGCTCCTCAGAGCAGCTGGAGGGCACAGATCCCCGTGCTGAAAGGGCTAATGCTAGAACCAGGAGTGGCCTGATTTTCAAACCTTAGGCAACAGATAAATCCAGTAAAGACTAATGTGATGAGAATCCTACTGGAGAATAAAATTATTAAGAAAATTCAATAATACAATAATGCCCTCAAAATAAGCCTTGATCTCAGCATTACCCTGTGACACAGTATGAAAATTTCTCACTATACCAGCCCCGCAGCTGGTTACTGCTACCTCCCTACAGAAGGTTACTGATCTCATAACACAGCTGGTATGAAAATATCATTACACTCCTTGTCCATGTCAGTGCAAATGCCAGTTAATCATGTCACCTGGCAATGAAGGCTGCTTAGCTTAACCTTGCACAGAAGTCCTACAAGAATGCCCAAGCAGTCACCCTCAGGACAAGTCCCACTTGCTCGTGCTCCCTTCTCAATCAACTACAGAAAGAAGATAGAAATATTATTGTAGTTATCCCACTGCTCTCCCTAACCCCTCAGTCGGCCTTTGTGTCTTCTTGGAACTCCTACTTCAGGTTGCACAGAGACTCAAAAATACATGTACAGCATACAGATGTTTTTGCTTCTCCTCACAACCAACAGGGCTAAACATATTAGTTTGAAGAAATCACAAAACGCTGCGTGATATGTAGTGCCCACTGTTATCTCTATCCAATTGCTGTTGTCAGGCTCCAGGCACATATGCTGAAATTTGTGCAATCTGTACTCTGATATTTGCAGTACTGGGTCTGAAACAAAAAGGCGAACAGCTAGACCTGCTGGGCCTTTTTGACAGAATTACTGAGAGGCTGAAAGGATTAATGGAATATGTAGGGGAGGAATTGCTTATCAGCATTCAAGAAACATCCAGAGCCTACAAGATACGTTAGGTTTTTTATAGAGGTCTTCTTTGGGGTTTGTTAAGTTCATTGTATACTTCAAGCAAAGAGCAACGCAGCATGCATGTCTAGTGTGCTTAATTTCTCAGTTGCATTTAAAGCTTTACGGAGGAGCATGCCCTGCTGAGGACTTTGTACATTTCTGAAAATCCAGCATAGACTTTGATGGAACATGTCTCATCTTGTGTTGCTTTGCTGTCTCACACACACTGAAATTAACGTTGTTGAAAATCCAAAGCCAAAACAATTTCTCTCAGACTTCCTCTGTGGTAGGATAGGGGGGGCCTGCCTCCAATTTTGGAACTTAAAACACACATGAGGGCTTATAACTCAGAAGATATTTACAAGCGTGGTTAATGGAAAACTAAAATGCAGCGAAAAAGCATAAAGCATATTGTGCTAGTTTTATCTTCTTATTGTTTCTCACGTGTCAAACTAAAGCAAGTACTACTGCTGTAACCATGAGACGACTCTGAATATATTTGTGCTTAGGACACTGCAGACATAATCTAGACTAAACTACTATCCATTAACCTATTGGGAACAGGTATTTCCTTTTAAGTAGATGCAACCACCAAAGCTGATTCAGCAGAGTCACCTTACACAGCTTCAGCCATTTTTCCTGGGCACGGTCTGCCGTGTCCTCTAAGCTTCAAGTCCAATGTAAGACATCAAACCCACTGTGAGCTTACCCTCAAAGCTTCTGAGGATGGACAAAGTGGAAACACTTGGCTGGTCAAGGTCAGTCTAATCTAACATTTAATACAAAGTACACTTATAGACACACACCTGGGAATCTAAGGCAACTTGCTATATGCATTTTCTCTATTGGTTATGTGTTGACGGTTGAGATCAGTGGCACTTGCACAGCAGTATCCCTTGAAATCATCTCACTTTTAACAGTTATTTATTCTGCAGTGCTGAAAGTGTGCTTTCTTAATGCCTTCCATGGTAAGTTAATGTCTCGATGCACAAGATTTCATTAGCATTCATTTAGCAAATACAGATTTGGCACAAACATTACTCTGTGAACCTGAAGATTCAGATAGCCTTAAACTTTGGAAAAGTTTCCATCTCATTATAATCCCTTCCTGGTTTTATCCTGTTTCCAGTTATCACTGGTCACATTAATCGCTGTATGAATGTAATTGTTAAATTGTCATTTTATGAAAGAAAAAGGGTGCCCTTGTGACAGGCTTACATTTCTGTGTGCCCTGTTTTATACCAGTAGTAGCAGACTTAACAAAGAGTATGTGACCTGATTTCCCATATGTCTGTAAATGTACTTGGCATTGAATTTTAAATCTGACTGAATTCAAAGCTCTTCATATAAAACACAACTCAAGTTAACTTTTATCTCTTTTTTTTTTTCCTTTCTGTCTCTTAGCAGCTGTTCTTCTTTTATTATTTCATGTGCTATATTCAATATGCAAAGTTTCCTTGTTTGTTAGAGTGCATTACACTTTCTAATGCATCTGTCATGTTGGAAAACAGGAAAGCAGCATAAAGCCTCTCTTGTGATTTCAACCCGCCCCCCAGTTAAAGGAAGGCTTAGTTAGAAAAAAAAGAAAAGAAAGATACTTGCCTCTAAGCATCTGGAGAGCTTAAGAAAGCGGCTCCTCAGCTCTATGAAACTTTAAAAATTAAAATACCAGTGAATTTAATGCTTATAAATAACAAAACATGACTGGTCCTGGGAATTCTCCTTGAAAGGATGATTTTGGAGCTAAGACACAAGACAGATAGGAGACCTGGATTCTGTTCTACATCTACCAACAGCTTTCTGGTTAACCTCTTAGACAGTGTCAGTCCTGGAGATATTTAGAAAAAATAATCCACACCCTCATCTGAGCCAATGCAGGATCCTATGGGAGTGTTTTTTTAGATAAAAGAGCTAGACCTGCTTTCACCCTTACTTAAGTTAATTCTGCCAAAATTGAGCCAAAGTCACATGGCTCAGTCCTGCCTCTGAAGTCTTCTCCACACTAAAGCTTCCTAGAATATAAGCCACTAGAGCTTTGTTGTTAAGTTTGTTTGGAGCAGACAGATCACCAGGGTTAGAGCTGGGTATTTCTTTGAGCAGTCAGGATTACTGGGCACTAGGAGAAATCTAGCCTGGGTGGTATGAAACTGTAACTCAGGCCAATTCACCCTCCCTCGGCCTAGGCAGTAAAAGATCATCCTTGCAGAATTCTGTACAGACTGTGCTCCTCCTTACAGTATTCACTATCTCCACAGCACTGAACAGCTTTCAAAACTATGTACCCTATAAGGCATTCTCCACATTAAACAAAAAATCACACATCATCATTAATGGACATTTAAATAAACATTAGATATATCACTAGTGACTGAGGCACATATGAACTATATTCATATATGGATGTGTTTTATATGTATAATATGCATATATGTAGATTGCTATGAACACACATGACACATGCACATAATGTTTTTGTACATATTTTTAAAAGCTAGGCTTAATATAATAGAATCATAGAATATCTCAAGTTGGAAAGGACCCATAAGGATCATCAAATCCAACTCCCTGCTACTCACAGGACTACCTAAATGAAACCATATGACTAGGAGTATGGTCCAGATGCTCCTTGAACTCTGACAGGCTTGCTGCCATGACAGCTTCCCTGGGGAGCCTGTTCCAGTGACCGACCACCCTCTCAGTGAAAAGACTTTTCCCACTGTCCAATCTGAACTTCCCCTGACACAACTTCATTTCATTTCCTCGTGTCGTTCCATTGGTCACCAGAGAGGGGAGATCAGCACCTTCCCTCTGCTGTCCTCCCCAACCAAATTGTAGATGGCAATGAGGTCACCCCTCTGCCTTCTCTAAGCTGAACAGACCGAGTGACCTCAGCCACTCCTCATAAGTCTTGCTCCTGAGGCCTTTCACCATTTTTATTGCCCTCCTCTGGACACACTTCAGTAGTTTGATGCCCTTCTTACATTAAGGTGCCCAAAACTGCACACAGTACCTGAGCTGGGGCCACAACAGTGCAGGATATAGTGGGACAATCACCTCCCTTGACCAGCTGTGCTGGATGCACTCCAGGACTTGTTTGGCCCTTTTTGATGCCAGGACACACTGTTGGCTCATATCCAACTTGCCATCAACTCAGACCCTCAGATCTCCTTCCACAGGGCTGCTCTCCAGCTTCTTGTCCCCCAGTTTGTACATACAACCAGGATTACCTCATCCCAGGTGCAGAATCTTGCACTTGCTCTTGTTAAATACCATACAGTTGGTGACTGCCCAATTCCCTAGTCTATCTGGATCTCTCTGTAAGGTCTCTCTGCCCTTGAGGGAGTTTACAGCTCCTCCTGTATAATCAGCTATGACATGGTTTTTTCTTCACAGTAGTGTTTACAGAGCTAAACGTATTCCTTTTTGCAAATGGCTGACACTTACTTGGTAGGAGCAAAATAACAGCAGAAGGTATAGTTATTTGAAACCAGAGAGTGTGCAACACAACTCACTCAAAAATATCCTACTGCTAGCACTGGAATTAAACCAGAACATGCTAAAACTTGGTTCCAAGAGAACATCTGTGGCTAAAATGTACCAAAATTCCAAAAGCATGTGGTCACAAAAGACATTTCACATCCTTGACCAATGTTCTGGCAAGTTTTGCTGGTTCCTTTTGAATTCAACAAAGCTTCACTGGGACAAAATTCCCTGCAGTTCCCTGTCTGGCACCTGAGTCAAAGGCTGTAAGACTTCACATCAACTGGCCAGGCAGCATGTTGCAAAGTGCAGACCTGGGTTCTTTCACAGTGAATTTTTAAATATGGGGTCTAAGTGTTATCAGATCTAACATAATCATCTGTGAAACAGAAGAATAATTTTCCACCCACCACTTCTTGAAGTCCAAATATTCCTACTGTTTTCCATATTATGCATGGCTTTCCTCAGTGTTTTTGAGCATCAACAAAAAAAAAACCCCAAACCAGAGTCATCAGGCAAAGTTACAACACAGATGTTTTCTGACTTCATTCAAAGTTTAGTGTTGACAGTACCTAGCTACATTGAGCAACTGAGCTATGGTCAGACCAGCCTCTGCAGCCTGGTCTGACCCAGCAGACTCTAATTCTGTTAAAACTGGGTCAGCACGGGCTGTGTTGTAACCCGCCTGTGTGGCTTGCTTGTTTCAAAAGCACAGAGGATTTCTGTCTCTGGACCCAGTCACAGCACATACCCTGCAGGACCTGCCGAAAGCTGAATGGTCTCACGCTGGCTGAAAGCACAACAATCTTTAAACACATTGCAACAATTTGGCCAATAAAAATGTGAACTTCATGCTCAACCTATAGCTTTTTTTTTTATCTTGTTACCATGCTATTTCACCTTTAATAATGTTATCTTCACATTTTGTAAATATTTTTACATCTCCAAATCTATCTACACAATAACATTTCCAAATAGTCAGAAGCTACAGTTTGAAAAGTTATTTAAATGCCTATAATTCTTCAAAATTTCTAATCGCCTTTTAAATACAGGCCTGAATGACTCAGAATGAGATCTACAATTGGGAATTACGTGCAAAAGAGGTTCCCAGTTTTAACTATGCAGCTGCCTAGCCAATGTAACAACTTTGGTTATCCCTGTAGTGCTAAGAAGGTGTAGCTAAGAATGGGTTTCAGAGAGGCCAGCATACAGAGCTGAAAAAATACCAGTATAAAAAATACCTGGTGAGTCCTCATATCAAGTGAGTCCTCTAACTACCGCTGCATAAAAAGACTGGTTTTGCCTAGAGTCTCTCTGGGTGACTTCCCTGCTCAGACATATTAATAACTACGTCTAAATGCTTTCGGAACCAGAACTGCCTTAGCACACTGCTGGAGGTAGAACAAAACTACCTAAGCCAGACCACAGCTTTCTCCCCAGGTCAGGCTCAAATAAGACTAAAGTGCTTTAGTGTGTTGTAATGATAGTCCTTCACTTCATCCCACGAGTGCTTCTGCTTCCTGTTACAGGAGTGGCTGATACACCAGATGGACAAAACTGAGAATGAAACTTGTTTGAAAACGTCTCACCCCATGCCAGCCCTGATGTGACGTTGCAGATCACAACACAGTCCTCTGCTCTGATCCCAGGGCTTTCCTTTCTGTTTCTAACCATATAAGGGAAAAACCCTGAGCCTTAACTCTCTGTGACATATCAACACCAAGAGCAGCAAAGAGCATGGAGATGAATATCCATACGGTTATATCTCTGAGGCTGTTCACTTTCCTGAAGAGCTGTCGTCAGTACTGTGCAAGCATTTGGTTTGCAGCAGATCTCCTGCAGTTCAGAAATCACAACAGAACTGCTAAAAATAATAAATCAGAGCAAATAGTGGTAAATAAAATGCAAGACTTCTAGTAAAATAGTAAAAGTAGTAGAAATTAAGTATATATATTTCTGTATACATGTGGGAGGACAGAAATTAAGATATTGGTGCAAAGAGTGGGAAGAAAGGCTGTAGGAGCAGAGATGCAGGGGGAATATTTTAGAGGTAGGAAAGCCTAATATCTTATTTCAGGCATTTGTCTGGAAAGTGATCAGCAGATGGAAGGTTCACAACATCTGGCATTTAAAGAGAAAGTCAATGTTTAACAGGATTTCCTCTGTCTTTCAAAATATTGATTTTTGAAAATAAACAGCCTTTAAGGAGCACATACATACATACGAAAGACCCTCGAAAGCAAGCACATCACACAGCTGTCTCAAATGTGGCTACCATCTGCCCCAAGAGTAGAGGGCAGATGTAAAACTTAAGGAGAAGAATTAGATGAACTGTTGTCCTGGGTTGATCAGATCATATGATTTCCATGACTCAATCTAACCTTAAAGTCCATCTGCAATTCCCATGGGTCACAGGCAGAATATGTGTTACGTGCCTGGGAAAATCCAGTATGGGTCTTACCTATCATGACCACAAGCAGAAAGCAGCCTTGTGTTCTCCACCCTGGATTTTGTCACAGCTGAAATGAGCAGGGCATCCTACATTTGTGTGCAGCCGAAAAGTGCACCAGCCACAAATATGTCATGCCTCTTGCCCCTGTCACAAGCAAAAGTGAAGGAAGGTGGCACATGCCACTTCTCTGCAGGACTCAGGGGCTGGTGTTTCCTGCCTGTCTGCCATGAGATAGAAATGAAACAGAATTGCAAAAAGCTATTTTACAGAAAAGGGCATATATAGTATGGTCTATAGCTCATGTGTACTTACAAGAGCCTTCTAGGCTACATTGTTCTCTCTTCTATTATACATTTATATACATGAAAATAAATATTTATCAGATAAAGGCTCAAGAAAACCAAAGTACATTTATGTTTACAGGAATTGATGTGACAAGTGTTGCACTCATAGATCTTAAATCTCTTTTCCAACCAAAATGATTCTATGATTCTGTTTCTATATGTGCATGTTTCTCAGATGTCACTGATTTCATAATACAAAGAAATATTTTAGAAAAACTTTCATTCTTTTAACAGAATAAAATAATGAATTTGAACTCTCAGGTTTCCAAATAATGAGCCAAACTCTCCATCCGCTCAAGCCTGTTAAATTAGTTGTGACTATGACCAGAACTGGCACTGTTTTCTCACAAAAATAATGTTCTAATGATCCATGCTGCTATCTTGGAAAAGAACGATAAATACCCTTTAAAATAGAGTACTGACATTTTAGTTCCATTCTTTTTCCATAGCAACTTTTAAATTAAATGTTGTTTCCACATGTCAGGCCTGCATGGCCAAAACTGCCACACATGAATTAAGGTAGATGTTAAAGAGGAAGCACTATCTCAAAAAAGCTTTCTCTTTTGGAAGGGGAATTTCTTTTTCTACTCCTTTCCTTAATCTGAAGTAAACACTTCTTCCAAATTGAAAAAACATGGGCATGTTTTTTCAACAAGAGGATGTCATCATTAAAAAATCCTAAATTCAGAGCCATGGAAGGCCAGGAAGTGTCATTCACCCATTCTGCCCTGGTAACAAACTTAGAATTGGGCTAGAAAAATCTCAGTCAAACAAATTTCAATATGCGCCTGAAGGGAAAGTTAAATGAGACCTGAGCCATGTAGCCAAAACTGTAAATTAAATCCTAAACAATCATGCCCCCAAAGAGTCAACAGCCTTAGTCCAGATAAAAGCCAGCTTATTTTACACACTCTGAGAGCTATTCAGATGTCCTAAATTCCATCTAAGCCCCTGAGTCTGGTGTTTCCTTTTCACTAAATGTTTTTGAAAGCCTGAAGCTAGCCAAGAAAAAAAAAAAAAACAAGCACAAAGACTTATGTACAATTCTGGCCACATTAATAAGCCCTAGATGATAAAGGTCTTTTCCCTTCCAATTTTTTTTCCCCTGAGTTAAGCTACCTTACCTAAAGCCTGTACCAAGAGGTTCGATATCTCTCCATGGAAAGGAATTATTAAAAAACGGGAAGACAAACACTGTTATCCTTCAAGGTCTCAGTCTTTCCTTGAAAAAAAAAAAAAAAGGTAAAAATTGTTGCAGAGTATAAAATCCAGTAGAGTATATTTCACTGGAGCAAGGGGTTCTCTTTATTCACATGTTGTAAGCTTGTATCCCCAGGACAGTGTGATGAGGAGTACCTGAACATGAGCCAGCTGAACCGTTCCTTAGTACTTAGCAACTTATCTTCTGTGTAATTCCTTTGATTTCAAAATCTTACTTTAAAAAGTGATGTGGAACTAACACAGCAGATGCAAAACACTGCTGCTGCACACCTGGTTCATTGCACAGGCCACTATAGAAAGCAACTGAGGAGGACGGGCCAGTCTGTCTCCTTGCCTAAAAAAATTGACAGAATCTGTGCAAATAACTGATCGTTAGGAATGGTCTGCTACTGGGGATGACTTTTGAAGATGGCTTAAGCAAGCTACAAAAAAATCATTACTGCAGCCAAATAAACTATTTGTAAACTGCTGGATGAAGAATTTCTTTCTGATGTCGTTCAAAGTTTCACAGCAGCTGGTCATATACAGAGCTGCTTACACCGAAGATGCATTGTTTCCTTCTATGCATTATATAACCTGGTTCTCTAAATTCAGATGTTAATTACTTTATTTATTCTAACTTATTATTTATTTTTATAGTATTAAAACCAGCAAGATAATGTTCAGGTTTATTAGTCTGACTCCATGTTCTGCTCTCCCCTCCCCTTCTAATGACCTGGAGCTGTGAACAAGCTGTTGTTCTAACACCACTGGGTATGAATGGCCTGTTAGCATTCAAAGTTAATGCAGGCACTGGTTGTTTGGCATCCCTGAATTTATGCCCATCTGTCAAAGTGGTTTTGTTCCCACTCAAAGAGTCATATGTCGGTTGCAAGAGAGTACTGGCACCAGGTGTAAGTTTAGAGTAGATGCAGCTAGAGTGTTTAAAAAAAAAAAAAAAAAAAAAAGGAAAGGAAAAAGTTTTGCTTTGCAAGAAGCTGCTTCTGATAGCAAGTAATCAAAACATATGGAGATTACAGGCTCAGATTTGTTGACACTTTGAGGCATTATGCCACAAACAAACGCTTTTATCCTTAAAATGTTTCATTGCTGGGAATTTACATTTGAAAAGCCTAATTAAGGGACAATATCGTCCCCTACAGAAAATAAGCAACCTCCACAAATTCAGAGGATATTCTTTGAAGTAAGCTGAAAAAAAATTACCCTTACATAAGACTACATTTTGTTAGTGGAGGACTGGTGTTTCTTGCTCCTTTCAAATGAGTTGCAGGCATTCAGAAAGGCAGAGGTTAGAGAAAGTTGTTCCACGAAGAAAAGAAAAAGCATATTTTGCTTTTTGGGAACACAATTTTCTTTATTCTGATCACATTTCCTGTAGCAAAAGGAGGTTTTGCTCCTTTGACAATAAGGAAACTGAGACTTTTTTAAAACTCTGAATCATATTTAGAGATTAAGTACATGGGCGTACGTGTTAGATATTCAGTAGCTTGTGTATTTGCAAGGATGGCTGGGAGATTTAGTCTACTAAGAAACAACCAAGTCTGAGGTCTGACAGAAGACTTTATTTTTCTCCCTCTCTGTTTATTTCAGCAAGAAAACCTTACTATTGCATCCTACATTCAGGGGGCAGGCCTCTTAAATGAGAGAGGGATCATCCCTTAAACATTCTGAAAGAAGGTGGAGGAGAAACTGTAGGGCAATGGGACTTTGTTAAATAGGATGGAGGAATGACAGCAGGGGGCAAAAATTGGAGTGTGTGAGGATAGCACCTTCCAGTTGTGTTTTGAGTACACTGAAAGGAGAAGGTGCTTTGTTGTGCAAAAAGGACACACGAGTTCAAAATATAGCAGAGAGTTTGGCTCCAGCAGCTGGACCTCTCATGACAGGTAAAGCCCTGAAGTATGTGAGGTATATCCTTCAGAATTCATGTATGTCCAGTGGAGATTGGGTAGCGATAATTTAGGCAGCTGGACTCATGGAATTGCTTTAATCCTTCTTCCTGTCTGGCATAAAGCTGCTATCTGGTGTGCAGCACAGACATACTCCGAGGGACATGGGGACCCTCCTGGCACTTATAGACCAGACAGAGCCTGGCTGTCTTCACCAAGATATCCCTCAAGGGCAATGTGTCTCAGGTAACCTGTAGTACTGGAGGACATATATCACGGTTCTTTGACCTACAATAAACCGACCTACGACTCTTTCCCAGTAAATTTGGGGAAAAACAAAAGGAGTACTGTAGAAGGGACCTCTTTGACTGCCAGGTGATCATACAAGTGAGTGAAAGCTTCACTTATATATTAGGTTATACTCTAAGGTAGGCAGCAGAACTGGATAGAAAACATCAGATTTGCAAGACAGCTTTGTGCATGAATAGGTACAAGGCATAAAAGTAGACTCAATAAAACCTTGTGCTAAAGCTGTAGGGAAAAATATAACAAGCAAACATCTTTCTCCTCACATCAAGGTAACTTGTAAGCTAACGAGCCAGAAACAGATGTTTGGTATCTTACTTTCAGAATCAGCAGCTCCCTAAAATGATTTCTGAGTTTTGTCATCTTTGGTGTTCTGCTCAAAGCCAACCGTTTAGAGACAGAAATAGTTCTGACAGTGCTATGCTGGCTGGTGCTTCCAGCTACACTCTCTTGCCTGCAATTAAAACATCATGCTTTATATCCTTGTGATAAAAAGGAATAAAAATATTTTAATGGAATCCAAATAGTTACTATCTACAGACTTTCATGAGAGTTTTGATAGTGCTTAAGAAAACAGGAAATTGAAAAAAATGTAAATAAAATACAGGTGTTGGAATAATCTCATAAAGTACCCCTTTCATTCTCATGGTGCTCAGTTGCTGAGGGTTGCCAAACCCTTTCACTTATGTTAACACAAATTAAAATCATATTAAAGGTGCAGTTCCCAACTGTAGTTCACATATTAAGATGCTTTAACAAAAATGTGGGCAGACTACTCCAACGTTTGATGGGAAGAGAGCAGAGAATGTAATTCCTACACAGTAAGTGGAAGCATTTCTGGATGGAATAGTACTAACAGCATTTATTAAATTTCATAACAGGATGTTCTCAGCTCAGATATCCTCTTCAGTCCTTGATTTCATAACTGAGACTGGCAGACCAAAACCACTATGACAATAGGTAAATATAAAAGTTTTACTTCTTTAAATTGCTTTTTCCCTCTGGCATTGCTGCCCCAGACTCTCTAGATTCCTGAAGTTCAGGCACACTCCTACATATCTCACTTCATACACCAGAGGAAGCCACTTTTACCTTCTAGATTCCTGCACTACAAGTTTTTAAACCAGCCTTACAATTTGAGTATTACCGTCATCCGGGTCTCTGTCCATCTGTCCCTGGTCATCTTCTTCCCACGGTCAGAAAAAACATCCTGTCCTCTGAGTTTTCAAAGAATGTAGAAAAGTCATCTCTGTCTACTTTGCACATCAATTAGCTCTAATAAGCTGGCAGACAATTTGCAGTTTTGCCATAAAACCTTCACAGACAGAGGTTCAGAGCTAGATAGAGCTTTTGTCTTTTATTGACCACATCCCCCTTTGAGACTCTTCAGGTGCAAACACCAGATGTGTTTCAACCTTCTCTCCAGCACAGTGACCCAGTTGGGAAGAGTTGTACCTTCACTTTCCTCAAGCAACAGTGCACTACTGCTTGCTTTGGATATGCTAATATTCCCTGGGCCTCCTCCAAACTGTCTCCCTGCCCAAACAGATTGCTAATGACTGTTCCCAGGACTGCCTAAGCCTTTAGCAGGTTGGCAACTCATTAAGGGGAACAATGTTCCTTTTCCCAGGCAAGGAATCACTCCAGCAACAAAGTTCTGCCTTTCCACACATTAATCCTTGTATTTCATACAACATGATTGTTGTATGAATCATATTTAATACATACCTACAAACACAACTAATGAATATGACTCACTAGTGAATATTGATTAAGATCAGACAGACAGACATTTCAGGGTGATAAGAAATTTAGAGCGACACCTGTCTAAATAAGGAAACAGGATCAGCTCCTTAGTTAGCTACAACAGATGTTTTTGTGACTACATGCACTGTGGTATTTTGCATTATTTTTCCTACATTATCAGTCTTACATCTAGGGAATGTTATTTTACTCTTACATTGGTTATTTATTGTAGAGTCCTCCTCACACTTGTTGGTTCTACAGAGTAAAATTTTAAAATAAAATAAAATAAAATAAAAAAAAGAAAGGAGAACATATGGACATATGGTTTGATATTTAGCCTGAAGATTAGTAACACATTTTAACATATGGCCACAAACTATGTAAATTACACTTACATATATATATATATATATTTATTTATATATATATATATACACGTACACACACACATAGACTCAAAGGTTCTTGTTTTGTGAGATAAGATAAAAATTGTCGTCTCCTATATCAACAAGTTGGCATGATCTGGAATATTAATTTCTTAAGCAGCCAACCTAATGGGTATAATAAATTTTCATGTTCCTTTAACTGTTCTTGTGCCAGACCCTATTACCTGTAGGAATTTAGCTCCCTACACTCAGTGCCAGCTCACTGCTAAGAGCTGGCATGAAAGAGGACCTGGAAAGAACCTCAGCAAGGGCTTCCCTCTCCTCCCCTTGGAAGCAGCTTTCAAGCTGAAGCTCTCACACTTCAGCCCTGCCAGAAGCTGGTCTCGTACCTCCTTAACCCTGACCCTCACGCACTGACCTGACTTTCTGGCTCAACCTGGGACCTGCTTTGTCACCATAGACTTTCTGGACAATCACTGAACTGAAGTCTATCCCAGTCAGTGTCTCCGGGCCTGACCATGACCGTGATAGTACTGATTCAGACCCCTTGTCAGTGTGGTAATTACCCGTCACTTGCCTGGACGTCATCCTAGTCACCCAAATCACCTGCCCTTGTGGAGCTGCCAGCTGTCATTGCTGCCCCACACTCTTCTACCATCAAATGTTTTCTCTTTTAAATGGCAGTTACTTCTGAGGATCCATTCAGGATCTTAACCATGCAGAGCTCTGCATTACCATCAGCAGTAGCAACAGTATGCTGGACAACCCCACAACTAGCTGCTGAATAAGTGTGCCTGTTTGAGAACCTCTCTACCTCTCACTTGCTCTGCATTAACTCCACTTATTGCTTGCCCTTGAGAAGATGAAAGATTATTACATGTTTTGGAGCATAACCAGATAAGTAATTTTATTCCAGGCTCATAACATTAAAAGTTTAAAGATGTTGATAGTATGGCCCTAACATGCACTCTCAGCAGAGGTTCCATCAGTGCGAATGCAGAGGAAGCAGGTGTTTGGCAGTGAGCTGTTTTTTCTCTTGTGTCCACTCAAGAAGGCATAATGGCAGCGCATATCAAACCTATTGATTGTGAGTGCCAGCTATGGGGCTCACGTGGAAATGCGTCTTAGCTCCCAGTATGTTAGAAGGAACATTGTAGAGCTGAAAGCCAACACTAAGTCAAGTGATTCATAGAAAAGTAAAAGAAGCTTTGTTAATGTTTTTCCTCCCTTGAAACAGAATTATATTTCATGGATGGTGAGATAAAGAAGAGCCTCTACAGAGCTTCCGTGAATGCCATCCACAGAATTCTAATGTATGCTAAGTTGAATTATTAATATTCATAGATCAGCCTTACTGCCAAAAGAAATAATTTTTACAACAAATTTAGCTTACTGTATTCTGAGCTGTCAAATCTCTACAGGATTTTGAACCTCACAAGCTCCTTTTAAGCTCAAACTGAATCCAGATAATAAAACTATCTTTTAACTTTAATGAACTTCCATTGTTCTACCTCTTTTTCCAGACACACTAATCCTGTGAATTCAGTTTCTCAATTTTCCAACTCACCATGAGTTTGAAGAGATCGGCCACTACTGAAGCCATCAGGAAATGTCCTTAGATGGTCCTTTTATATTTTCAGAGGATTTAAACAGATTTTTGGCAGACAGAAAACACAGAGATTACTTTTAGAGCACTGATTTGTTCACTGCACTTTGTCTTTCATAAAAAGCTTTTTTTTTTCCTAGCAAAAATGTCTTGAACTAAGTGATCATTTCAGTGAAAAGACTTAAATTAGCTTTAGCCTAAGTCAGTGTGTATTTATTAAGTTTTACTTTTACCTAGTGAATTGTCTTTTGAGGATACTTTGTTCTGTCCAGATACCGCTGTGATTTATTAGGCTGCTGTTCAAACCTGAGAAGAGGACACTATAACATATCACCACATAAGTCACATAGTGGATTCTGTATATCCCAATCACCTGATTCTATCCAGTAGTATCAGAGCAATCCAGCTCTGAAGAAGCCATACTTCACTTTTCTCTAAGAAAGAGGCAAGCTACAAAACCATATGTTGTTTGTTATAGTGAAAGAAGAGTTTTTTAAAAAGAGAGCAGTGTTACCTATTACAGCTGCTGTCTCAAACCAGGCTGAATAAATTCTTCTTCCTTTCACTCAACACTATTTTATTCTGTTTTAAATACCTTCAAAATTAAAATTTTCCTTAGATGAAATATTGTAATAGTTTCAGAGTTATGGCAAATTGCACTTCACAGTTAGGGAAACCTGTGAAAAAGTGCCTAAATTCAACCCTTGCATGTGAGTTTCTTTAGAATCAGATCATGGGAAAGCTCTTTTCTGAAAATATTAATATATTCCAAAGAAAAACTTAGATGTTAGTTCTCACACAAAAACAATCTCTCAAAATAACCTGAGGTTGAAACATTTTGATAGCTAGGACGGAAGTTGAAGATGAACAATCTTTGAGCATAACAGTCTCTTGATACTAGAGATCCTTTATTCATGCTCATCATCTGTATCAGACTTACTAGTGTGGGAGGATAAGAATGTGGCCTTGAGTCAAAGCAGCTTCACCGACATGGTTGCATTTTCATAATTGATCTGGCTGTGAAACTAAACTGGAATGCCAATGATCTATATTCTTTGTAGGCTTACAAACCAGAGGGATGGGATTCCACACAAGCTCATTGCCTAATTTGATTTTCAACTTTACTGCAATTTGTAACAAAAGATTCTGGAGAATATCACAGGCATACATGTGGCAGAGATTCATGCTATTGCAAATTCATGTGTTGGTTGTTCCGTAAAACAAACGTAAATCAAGTAATGGTAAGTCATCTTAATAAGACTTTAAAACCAAATTGTAAATAGTTGTCATAAAAGCCCCATGCGCACAATCTTGCATTTGTTCACTGCTTTATAATAATTTCCACGAGTGGAGCAGCTCTCTGAAAGCTGCTATGATTCTCCATCAGTAATATGGCTATATTTTTCTTATTGAATGTACACTAGTTTTCTGTGCTTTGAAAACATTTCTACATCCTGCTGAGAGCTACATGAGAAAGGGTGCTTTGGCCAAAGGCCACTGCAGATTTTTGTGCTTTGACTACTTCTGTCTGATTCTCTTTAACAAATCCACCCCTGCGCCTGCACAGTGCAATGCAGCACTCTGTGGCAGCTCCCACACTATTCCTCAGCAACCTAGTTCTGCACAGCACTGTGCAGTATATTGCTGAGAATTATACTGGGCCAGAGAAGACAACAATGTTTGCATATCGTCGCATACAGGCTCAATCAGCCCTGCCTCACCAAAGGAGTCATCATCTCAAGCAGCACCATGCAGACCCAGATGTATCACCCCAGGTGCTGGCGTGCACATCCCCTTTTGTACGTGACTGATAAAACCGTGGCCCCCGAAGCAAGCCCAGTGCTGTCTCACGCTGCCTTGCCAACAGTGTCCCTTCAGTCAAAGCTGGATATGTAAAGCATATTGGTTAATTTATTAGATTACTCTACCTTGTTCTTTCAATAGAAAAATATAGTGAAGCATCACATTCAGCAACATCCTGCAAAGGTGGGGACAAGAGAAGTAGCTAAGGCAGAAATGTCTGCAGTTAACAGAGCTGTTTTTGCAAGGGAATCTGTGAGCTATAGCAGGAGTCCTAGCAGAGGGGCTACACTGTATGATGCAGATATATCTACATTACCTAATTTATTGCAATAAAATAAATTCCTATATGGAAATATGTACATCAATCTATATTATGTTTCCCAGGAATTAAATATTCTTTACTGTTCTTAACTAAAATGGGTTTGCATGTAGAAGTCAAGACTCCTACAAACATAGTAGTTAGCATTAATGATAATTTATTGTATGGCCTGCATTCTTTTCCTGATAAGACTGTTAAATTTAATGTAAATGTCTATTCGTAGTTTCTAAGATATATTTTAGTATTTGTGTTGTTCATATCTAGGAGTAGGGAAATGGTTTACAGAAAGTAATTTGTTCAATGTAGTTCTTCAGTTGCCCATGAATACATCACACTTCTTGTTGAATTTATTTTGTATTAAAAATCATTGCTGAAAAATGTTAGTAAATAATTTTTGCTCTATAAATACATTTCTAAGCACTGCATTACAGACAACTCATATTCTACAGTCTAGAATTACGTACAGGTCTCATGGCATCGCTTCTGAATATCTTTCTGTAGCTATTTTGCATAACCAAGCCAGCAGTCACAGAAGTGTTTTTCTGGACAAATGTACTTACCAGAGTACATAGGTAAAGTGAGCACAAGAATACTCAAATATTTAGATAATATTTTTCTAAAGGCATATATATTCACCAATTCTCTTGAGAAAACACTGAACACTTCCTATAGCACATTAAAATTTTTTGCACATTCTGCACATAACAACAAAAAGGAGAGAATGGCAATCGAGACATAGCAATCACTCAGGAGATTGTTCGGAGACCAAGTTGTGTTGAGTAGAAAAACTTATCTATGGATACTGTCACCCTTTATGAAAGCAGAAAAACTCCAACAGTGTCTTTCAACAGAAGAATGTCGCTCCTTGAATGGGACAGTTCAGAATGACTCTTTGGGATAACACAGAGGGGCAAGGGTTTATGCTGTATTCACTCAGTGACTAATCTTTCCTTCTGCCCTCAAAGTGGCAGTCATGTCAAAAGATGTATGAGCTGAAGCAAACTGTACATCTAACAAGCACCAAATTCCTAAGAACACCCAAGCTGTGTAAAACTATAACGGAAAATGATGATCATATGTAATTTTTAGTTTAAAAGAGCAGATCAATTTTTTTTTTTTAATTTTTTTTTTTTTCCCCTCCATTAAACAGGCCTGCATGGGAGTATCTGCCAGATCAGAAGTAGACATCAATTTTACAGAAGTCTAGATCTGAGACCTTTCCCTAGGATCTCATCATACTCCATGGAGATAAGTAGGCACTACGATGGACTACACATCTCATCCTACAGTGAGATGCATCTAAAACAAGCCAAATGAATTATGCCCATTAGATGTAATCATACAGATTGCAGATGTAGATAAGATGAATTCTATCCCATGTTAACAGGGAAAGTTGTGACCCTGAAAGCCCTTGTTATTAAGCACTCTCCAGCAAGCAGAAATACATTTCTTGGATTATTTTCAAGTTTGCCCCACCCACTCCCTGCAAATAGAAACCTGCATGCCAGAGGAAAACAGATTCTTGTAGCATATCCAGGTAGCCAAAACAGGAAGAAGGCTTCATATTTTTCCTAGAGTGTAATCAACCCAATTAAAATTCAGTACAAATCATTTTAACTTCTCCCGTATTAAGCAATGAGACTTCTCCATCTATGGAAAAAGAGTTCATCTTCTAATGTAAAAAAATGTGAAACAAGATGGTTTGGCACAGATCTAATTTTGCTTGCATGCATTTCTTAACTCTGTTTCATCAAGCTTCTATTCTTTGTATAAATACTCAAGTTGCTACATAAGCAAATCTTGCACAAATAATGACTGTCATTAAACTGCTCATTTAAACAGTTGATTCAAGTGAAATATCAGGGTTCTCTAGTCTGCCAGATAAGCACTTGGGAAGTGTTGCTCTGTTATTTGACACATTTCCCTTTTTTCAAATCCTAAAGAGTTCCATGACCCGCACAATAAGCAGCTTTACATTTTAAACTGAATGAGCATAGATACTGAAGTAAAAAAGAAATCTATCATTGAAAGAACAAACAACCCTGTTGACACTTCATTGTTGACAGGCTTTCTTGAATAGAACTAAAACATTTTATTGCTTTGGGGCACAAATGGATTTAAAACCTCACAGTGGTTGAAGCACAAGATGAATGTGAATTCAAGAAGCATGGAGCACCTCTGTAAAAGGAAAACCTATGAATAAAGGATATTTTGGTTCCAAGGATTATTGCAAAATAGATAAACTCTCATTTTTACCCACACAAATTCCCACCTAAGTCAAGCCACAAATACCTTCATTGCCCAGTTAAACAAAAGGACACATAACGCTCCTCAGCTGACAATCCAGATCTTTTCCCTCTCTGGTTGTACTACCATGGTATTTAGGCACCTCTGTCATGAAAGATGTGGACACAGCAAACGACTGCCTGGGATGTAATGAGCTCATCTAAAATGCGTACACTGAACAGGAAATAGCTTTTTTAATGTCAAGTTAGACATTAGGAAAAGGTTCTTCACCCAGAGAGTGGTGGAGCACTGGGACAGCCTCCCCAGGGAGGTGCCATGGCCCCAAACCTGACAGTGTTCAAGAAGAGACTGGACAACACCATGACAACTGTGGAGTTGTCGTATGCAGAGACAGGAGTTGAACTCGATGTTCCTTGTGGATCCCTTCCAACTCAGGACATTCTATGAAGCTTGCAGGTCCAGAGCAGAGTTTATATGTTGTCTATATTGACCGGTCTCTCCATACCTGGGCATAACAGGCTCACATTGCTCTGCTGGTGAACCAGTCTACAGCAGGCTTTTCATCAGCTGAGTCGGTTGTAGCTTTGCCCACACATCAGAGGCATCTCTACACCTTCCTGCTTATCCTTCTAATTAATTGATTATAACCCAGAGATTCACAATGTCATAAAAGGTATTAAATATCAGCAGAGGGGAAGGGAGCTGGTTACAGAGTATTTATGAGCAAATAGTAGGTAATGCTCTCTATTAAAAAAGATGTTACAGTTTAAGATTGGAGGTCAGCCTTGCTTCAACAATAGAAAAGGGATAATAGGCCTAAAGGTAAAGAAGAATGTGCACAGCAACAGTACACAGTGAGAGAAGACTCCAAAAGGATAAACTTCAACTGCAATCACAGATTTCACTTTTGTTCACTTGCACACTACAGGGTCACTGTAACTATAATATTTTGCATACATTTACACCACTGAGCAAAAGCTACTATAAATGAGAAAGATGCTGTTTTCAGCCAAATCGCAGCAGGGAACTGATGCTACACTAATTTATCTCTTATGAAATTACACCTGCAAATTTGAGACGTGAATTGCCCAACAAAAGCTGAAGGAACCAGTCACAACCATATCAACACCAGGAGTCCTACAAAATACAAGCAAAAACACTGCTGTGGTTGCAACAGTTCACAAACAAACTGAAGGGAAGACAGATGCTCCTTTTGTAGCTGGAAGGAAGCATTTGTGACTCACTACAAAGACAAGAAAGGTTTTTCAGTCCTCCACAATCCCCATTCCATCATTCACTGAACATTTTTGTCAAAATAATTCCTCCCCTCTCTCAAAACTGTTGCAGTCTTTTTTTTTTTTTTCAAAATATCAATTTTTTGGAGAAAAATAATGACACAAAATGTTATGCATGAAAAAATATTAGTTCTAAACTAAAAAGGTGTTTGCTGCCTCTTTTCCCCATTTCTTCTTTATGGCCTGAGTTTTCTGGCTGTACAACTGCACCAAAACAGTGACATAAAGGTAAAAATCTCAGGGTCCTTACACAGGCTTTAACTGTATTTTAAAATTAAGAGTAGCAGTACAAGGCATGATGAGGAAATATTGCTGCTGGTTAAGCTTTCCAAAGTTTTGATTTGCAAAACTGAAGTTTCTCCTTCACTTAGCAAGAACTTTGCCCAGGAGGAATATTCTGTTGAACTTTGGGTATGTTTATAAGCTTATTATGCATGAAGGACATATAGAGGACTTTTGTATTTCCTATGACTTCTCCATTGGTGTTGTCAACAGGCAAGTAAGAAACTTGTATAAAGCTGTACTGTTGTGCAGGACTAAATATCTATATCTTGTACCTGAAAAGATGTTTATTCAATATATTGAAGATCCCTAAAACGTTATTGAGTTTGGAAAACTGGATGAAGTAGAGTGAGAAGGACTTTATGTATCCTTTATTTGTAAAGTAGAGCAGAGGATTCCAAGGAACCATGTGCTTAGCATTTACATACAGAAGTGGTGCAACATAATCATAATTCACCCTCCAAGTAAATCATTTTAAGAACTATGTATAAGCCAGTACTGGTATCATTTAAGCATCAAGGAATTTTTTTTTCCTTTGGGTTTCACTCATGAAAATTTTAGAAGACTTTTGCTCTCTGTAACTAATTCTTGTCTCCTGCAGAGGTAATTAAACCCATCCTCCAAAGCAGGAAAACTTCCCAGATTTCTTTGAATTTAGATGGCATAGCTTTTAAAGAGGATTTACTTAAATGCATTCCCCACATTCACTGCTTCCCCAGCAGGTAATTCCTCAGAAGAATTTAGTTGACTTAATTGGTCTCACCCTTGATTCTAGAGAAGCTCAGTTCCAGAGTGTTTATCCAGCAGCTGCAACATATAGACCATCTGATAGCTAGCACAAGAGGCCTCAATTGTTTTCCATTTTGAAGCAGAGATCAGATATTGTAGTATAGCTTCAAGAAAATCTCTTAATTAAAGCTTGGAAACTACGTCATACCCAGGAGGCCATAAAGGCAGGATAAGATCAAACTCAAGTTTACACAATAGAGGAATCATTAAAATTGCTCAAAATTAAAATTCAAAAGAGGTAATAGTTAAAGAGAAACAATTTGAGTTCATATATTGCTTCTTTGGAAGTATTTTTATGAATAAGCTTAAACAGTGAAGTAAATGTTCAAACACTTTAATACAGTAAAAATGTCATTTTTACCATTGTGCCAAGGCCAAACAAAAGTCACTTTACATATACTTGAATGGTCTGTTCAACTGTGTAAATTACTCTCAGGTTAAGGAAACACAGATAGTGGAAATTCTCCTTATTTTGTTAATAGAGGAAGGTTTCAGAAAATTTAGACAAATTGATTAAACAAGACTCGCATTTCTTTTTACCAGTGAAAAACAATCTATTCTGAAATTGAATAAATGCAGCATTTTGAAAATAAGTGAGCAGTCTCTTACACTAACTGAATAAAAACAGCGGTTTAATATTGAGGATTAATGTGTATCCCTTTTCTTTGTATATGACTTACAGACAGTACAATTCAAGGCACAATTTTATTACAGTTAAATGGTAAAATAAATCTTGTTTATGAGAGTTTGTTTGAACCCCATTCTGAGTCATATATTGAGATATGTAAGTGCTTCTGTGAAAGATTACCTTGCAGTAAGTATTCATCCTCCTGAACCATAAATTCTGCAAATTATTTTTAAATGTGCTAAAATGTAGCTCATTCAGCAAAGAACGAGCAGTTTGAGTAATGAAAAGAAGGGATGTAAAAAAAAAGGGGGGGGGGGGGTGTGGAGCTTTGCAAATTTGCAAATAATATATTCACAGTGAATCTGCCTGGTACTGTTTTTCATACTCCTGATTCTCTTAGCAAGATTATATCCTTGAAGCAAAGCTTGTGACTTTGAGGACAGAAGAGGGCATCTCCATGGCAGCTACTAAGTGTTTTTACATACAAGGAAAGAATAAGGACTTTTTACTGGGTAAGTACCTCCTTAACGATGGTGGAGAGAAAGGTGTAGCAATCAAAACCAAATAGTCAACTTGTAACATGACACTGAAATACCACTAGAGTTTTTATACAAGTTCTCCAAAGTGCAATTTACTCCAAGGAAAATATCATTTACAAACACTGAGCAAGGCACCATCCATAGTCAAGCCAGGTAGGCAATTCCCCAGGGCTAAGAATCCCTACTGGTTTTGGCAGGGATACAGTAGATTGACTTCATAGCAGCTCTTATGGTGCTGTGTGTTGGACTTGTGACCAAAACAGTGTTGATAACATACTAATGTTTTAGCTATTGTTGAGCAGTTCTTACAGAGAGTCGAAGCCTTTTCTGCTTCTTGCACTGCCCCACCAGTGAGTAGGCTGGAGGCGCACAAGAAGATGGGAGGGAACACAGCCAGGACAGCTGACCCTGAGTGACCAAAAGGTTAGCCCACACCATATGACACCATGCTCAACAATAAAAGTCTGGAGAAAGGAGTGGGAAGGGGAGACGTTCAGAATTATAGAGCCTTTCTTCCCAAATAACCATTAGGCATTACGAAGCCTTGTTTTCCTGGAAATGGCTAAATACTTGCCTGCCAATGGGAAGTACTGAATGAATTCCTTATTTTGCTCTGCTTGCATGTGAAGCTTTTGCTTTACATGCTGAACTGTCCTTATCTCAACCCCACTTTTGCCCTGCCTATTCTCTTCCCCATCCCACTATAAGGAAGTGAGTGAGCAGCTGCATAGGGCTGAGCTGCCTACTGGGGTTAACCTACAAGATTCAAGACCGAACTCAATCAGATAACTGATAATGGTTTTAAACAAAAGGCTAATACAAATACAATCATTTCAGTGCCTCTCTTCTGCTAAGCTTCAAAAAAGTGAACTACTTGAAACACCTTTTACTAACTTGTATTTTTATGGTATCTGAGGTAGAGCAGTATGAAGAGCAAGACACACCTGAGGAGACAAGAGTGTAAAACACAAGGCAAAGGCGCACAGATTGCAAAGGTCAAGGGGGAGGGAACAATAAAAACAAAGTAGCTGTGATGGTGGTATGACATATGACCCCAGAACTAACTTGCATTGTGCCAGACTCTGCATAGACATTGCAAAAGAAATAATTTTCATACGTCATTTAAAATTATCAGGTGACAAAGGAAAGAAACAAGAAGAGGAAGAAGCAAGTAAATATTACAATTACACAGAAGCACAGAACATTTTTCTTACACTAGTCATGAAAGCCAAATATGCAAATCAGTGTGGTAATTTCTGACTACTGAAAAGGAGAAATACAGACCCTCTCTCTCCAGAGTATGAACACTGCAATATCAATGTTAATGACTATTCTGCAACTGCAAAGTAACAGTGTTTCAATACCACAGCTATTACTTACCACTGTATATTCAAAAGGTTCTGCTAAAAATGAGTTACAGCTGTACATTCCCACTCCCACGCAGAGTTCTTGCTAGGTAAAGGATACTGTTTAGCTAATAAGCAGGAAATGCTCTAAGAATAAAGTGAGGGAATTATAATCATTGGGGTTTGGAGGGGACTGGGATAACCGTTTCTTTTGAAAGGGGAAGCAAACAAACAAAAAAAAATCTTGCAGCACATTCAGCCAAGCTTGCATGTGTTTTCCATATTCTTTCCTCAAAGTACCTGGAGATCCTGCCAGTAAAACTCTAAACTGATGTTTGGTTTAACTACTACTACAGCCTTTACTTCATCATAAACTTACCTCATCAAAGCTTTTTACATTTACAGGAATAAGGCCAGGTCCCACTTGCTGGTGTAAATACAGAAAAAGTATCACTGAAACCCACACATGCACCAAGTTTCTGTTTGCACACGTAAATTACATACTTACTTAATACTCACTTGTTTACTTAAGAAATGTAAATCCATGCAAAAGGAGGGCAAATTAAAAACTCCTCATAAGGAAGAAGGGAAACCAGTAACACATATGTAAAATAAACTATGTAAGAATGTTATTAATTTCCAGAGTCAAATTAAAGTTAGGATTTAAATGCTCATTGAATACATGTACAAGATACTTTTCCTGTCCCTTGTGTACTATGAAGGGCTTAAAAATAACGTGGCATTTGGGATTGCAGCTTTGCTCTTACAGCTTTTAAAAGGAAAAGTACTTTCATAGCTATATTGGAATTTTCACATAGTCTGGCAACACGTCTGCAATTATTTTGTCTTATTTAGAACACGTTTCATGAAACATAGTACCAATTAAAGAGCTACTCTATGTTTAAACTTGACCATTTATATATTTTTTAAAAATGCTCAATGCACATGTTTAAGTTGAAATAATAGAAAATAAGAGGATTTAAATGTATTGAGGATGGTATGATCATTACCTCTGTTTTCTGTTTTATAGCAGTTTTTACCCCAGGATTGCAACATGTTAATTAGGGCTTCTGTTTAGAAGAGCCTTTGTCTTCAGGAAGGCTGTTTAATACATGCTTAGTGAAAATTTTGCACAAGCTTAAATTTAAGCTACTTTAAATATGACCTCCTGAACAGCAATATGGCTTTAGCACATAGGTAAGGGAGTTTTTTCTCTTTACAATTAAACTAAATTTCATACTTTCCCTGAGATCTTCTCAACTCACATAGTCTCTTTAACAAATTTTGCTCTGGTGTAGTCCAGGGAGATGAAACAGAGACTGAGGTCCACATTTTCCAGTGTGGTCCTTAATTCAGGGGAGATTTCATTTTCCAGACCAGCCTAGCATCCTAAGGAGTTTTCTGAAAATGAAGACCTAACTGTGTAAAAAGGGGGAGCTCAAACTCAGGTGACTCAGATTTACTGGTTCTTTCATATTTTTCTTTAAAATTGCAGAAAAGTACCTTGTTACAGAAACACTAGATCTCTGGTTACCACTAATCTCAACGAGAGTTATTGAGAATGTAAAACATTTTTAAAGGACATTATAGAAAGCAAAATTGTGCTCTATTTGATCACTGTTATACATGTTTCAGGAGTTTTCCTTTAGGATATATTTATGAGTTCTGTGTAGATGGTTTAACCAAGTAACACGTCAAAACCAGATAGTCCCACTCCCAGCACTGGGAGCCCAGTAGACACAAACCTGATCTCCTCTAGAGGTGTGCAACCACATTAAAACAGCAATGAATCCAAGTTAATTTCTTAGATTGCATAAAGATTGCACTTTTTTCCTCTTTCAAGTTGTAACTTGTAGAGTGTTGGAATGCACTGTAGGAAGGATTTGAAAGTGAGCAAAAGGAATGAGAAATCCAATTTCCATTAGCTCATAGGAAAGGTGAAGCAAATCTGACACAGAGTCCCACTTACCCTGAACTGCCCTGGCACATTTTAAGAGAGCAAGCCACAAAATGAGATCACATGACCAAGGACAAACACTTAATATATTACATCCTTGTTGTATATGTGTACATAATATTTAATTTTTTTTCTCTTTCTCTAGAGCATTGAGCCTCAGGCTGGCGAGTGGGCTGCACACCACAGGTTGCGTTTGTGGCTTTTGTCATTTCTGGGTGCAGCAATGCTCACTGCACTCCTCTTGCAAACGAAAGAGCAATCATCAAGCTCAAATGAAATTTTGTTATCCTTTACACTATGTCTGGCCATCAGGGGTAGGAAAGAGAACAACATTTTACATGGTCCAGCTGAAGTCTTAGCCTGCACCTGCCATTTGTAGGTCAGTTTCAGAAAGACAAGTGTTTTAATAAGGTACGTTTTAATGGTGTTTTACATTTGTCTCAACTCTGTGGTCAAAATTAAACACATCTTTGGAAGTACCACTTAGCAGCATTTCAATACTGATGCTCAAGTCCCTGCAAATGTGAAGTCCTCTAGAACTATATGTCAGGAAGGTTTCTCAAAGGAAAATTCACTCTGTTGGAAAAATTCCTGCTGATCTCATGAATAAGCAATATAATAGTAACTGCGGCAGATAAGTGCTTTGGAACAAGCATACTTGTACATGCACTTCCCAAACACACAGGAACAATGATGAACTTTACTGCTTACTCAGAGATTGAAAAGCACCATGAGGCAGGAATCCTAAAAAGAGGCTAAAGATAGGAGAGGGATTTCTGATGAACTCTGCCAACATTTCCTTTCCTCTTCAGCCCCTGGGAGCTCCCAGGCAAGCACTGCAAATTGCTCAGTGCAACACCTTATGCACGAGATTGATGAAAAACACCAGAGGTTTTGTCATTTCAAGCCACAACTTTTCACTGTCCCAGAAACAGATGGACTGTGCGAAACAGAGATACCAGTACAGTGCAAGATTTATTAAGCCAACAGCTGGATTCTGTCTTGACTTCAATTTCTAATTTCAGAGCTTAGCCTCGAGCAATGTGTCATTGCTTGTCTCATATTGAAGTAACAGCACCACAGATAATCACAATAACACATTTTTTGCAGAAAATATCATTTCCAAAAGTAGAATGCAAGGTACCTTGTATAATTCCTGCTAACACTCGCTGTTTGAAACTCCGTCTGCTCTAGAGATAATAAAAATCTGAAAACATGGACTTGCTCTGGAGCTGTTAGGCACATTTCTCCACTCAAAAGATAACATGCTCTTGAACAGTGAGAGTTCCTTTTCTAAAAGTAGTGTTCAAAGAGGGCACTTTAGAAGTGCTCTCAGTTTGGGCTTACATTTTTAGTTCATCTGGTGGTGGCATTTAAATTAGAGATCAGTACTAACTCTGGTATGTCACTGACATTTGTTGAACGTTACAGATTTCATACTTCCCATAACCTGAGCACACAAGTCTATGGGCTCCTGGAGATGGCAGCCTCTCTCCTGCAGGTCTCAGGCAGCGTTAAATCTGAAGGAAAAAGGTGATACAGATCATACTTTTCTCACCTGCTCACAGTACTTTGAAACAGAGATGTACTGAGACAAGCCAAAGGTCAAGTCCCGGATGTCAGCTAGAGAAATATATACTATAATGAAATTACTTTGCTGAATCTGTTTTTTGTTCATTTTTGTTTATCTTCCAGGTGTCTACTGTCCTCGTTAAGTTCACTGAATAACAGTCCAGACACAAAGGTACCACAAACTAGTATGCTGCCATGCAACTCATGCTATGTTGCAGCTAAATTAACTGGCCACAGAAAGTCAGAAGGTGGTCTGATGTGTCACATCAGCAAAATATTATTTTTCTATAAAGCCAATAGTTGCATAATAAAAAAATATATAGTTATAATTAGTACTTCGCCAAGTTATGGATATTAAGTATTTGGCAATATATGATACTTATTTTATTATCAGTAATAACAAATACTTAGTATTACAAAGCTGCAGACTGCCAAAACACATCTTCTAAAATATTTGGTTTGCTTTACATCAAAAGCAGGAGGCCTGAACTGTTTCTCACAAATAACACCCTAGAAAACCTCTTGGGGAACTGCAGCCCCCTCAGAAATACCACGCACCATCACAGAACACTTATTTAAAACACCTGGAAGAACACGAGGCTGAGACAACGTATGAGATCATGCTTTCAGTCTCCCCAGTTTGCTCTTTTGTATGGCATTTGCCATCTTGCTGAGACATTTATGCCACCTGTCAGACCATTATTTATAATGAGAAATGAGAAGATTTTTTGATTTGTTTGAATGCTGTGATCAGTACAATTTTGCAGAGCATGAATTGATCTCTCTAGATTCGTATTCACAGAAGTGCCTCAGATATTGTCAACAGGCAGATGTTGCCCTCAGTGACCGAGACCTTGTCTCAAAAGCTGCAATCAAATATTAAGACACATTAGAATGTTGCATATATTATTTTTTTTCTTAATTATATTAAATCTGTTGAAATAATGGCATTTTCCCAAGCTAACACTGAAGACAAGAAGACCCCCTCAGCAGCAGTAAAGCTCCCCTTGGAATTCTAGTGGACTGCAAAAGTGTTAAAGGCTAAGTTAATTAATCACATTACATGGGCAGAAGAGGACAAAGGAATACAAGAGTAGGTCCTTCTTGTCACACTCTGAGCACTGTGAGCTGTGAACAGAGAAGGGAAGCAGCATTGTGCCCCTATCTCAAACTGCCCTGGGACCTAACTCCATCCTGCCACCCCAAAGGGTGGTAGAGCCTGCACGTCATGGAGACACCGCTTCTGATGCACAACATTGATGAGCTGCTATTTTCTGAATGCTTGGGGAGCATTCAGGGGAAATATTGCTGCAAGTTCACCTTGGCTTTAACGTTCCTCCCCCTCCATAAATCTGCTACTGGCCACTGCAGGAGACACAACACTAAGCTAGATAGACCTTTGGTCTGCTCTGGTGTGTCCATTTTTGTGTTCCACCTCACACAACTTAAGAACTTTTTTAGGAGGAATTTTACTTTCCAGCATTATGTTTCTCTTTCTTTTTTGAATAGTGAGGCTCATCAGAACCGCCACGTCAGCTAATGTCTTTCTTCTAGTGACTCATCAGCTCATATTCTTCTCCCAAACTATTTCAAAACATCTACAAGAAATGTCCAGGTTTCATAGGTATTTAATCTTTCAAATCTGGCTTCTGTATTGTCCATGGTTTTTGAAAAGCACCATTTACTTTATATTATTATTTCCCCTGTTATCTTTAATAGAGGCTACTTCTGTTCAGCATGCTTTTGAAATCATGCCAATTGCACATTTATCTTTGAGCATATATACACAGA
Source organism: Nesoenas mayeri (assembly GCF_963082525.1). Classification (NCBI taxonomy): domain Eukaryota; kingdom Metazoa; phylum Chordata; class Aves; order Columbiformes; family Columbidae; genus Nesoenas; species Nesoenas mayeri. The sequence continues at coordinate 18,187,334 of NC_137540.1, forward strand.
TGTGTGCATAAAGACCTTCCTAGAAGCCTTAAGGCATATTTCCTTCACTGTTGACATTTTATCTGTTTCATACATAACAGGATATTCTGGACTGGCAACCAGGTGAAGACTGTCTCAGCCAGACACTGCTGCAGCAGAGAAGCTGCATCTCCTTCCCCAGGCAGTGGGGGCTCCAAATCCCTGCAGAAGGGAAAGGTAAGACCTTAAACTGCAGCAGGTAAACCCATCCAAGCTTTCAGTCAGAACCTTCTTTCAGGAAGTCTCACAGTTAGATCTTAGAAAAGGTCATGGAGATGGCGGACTTCAGGATCTCATGTGGCAGGAACAGAATAGCAAGCAGAATCACAACCCTGGACTTCAGTAGGGCCAACTTTGGCCTTTTCAAGCAATTACTGGGGGAAATCCTATGGGAAAGGGTACTTGAAGGTAAAGAAGTCGAAGATAGTTTGTTAGCATTCAGGAACTGCTTCTACCAAGCTCAAGATCAAAGCATCCTGATACATAGGAAGTCAAGGAAGGGAGCCAGGAGGCCTGCTTCATTAAACAGGGAACTGCTGGGCAAACTCAAGTGGAAGAGGAGAGTTTACAGATTGTGGAAGGAGGGGCTGGACACTTGTGAAGAATATAAGGCTGTTGTCAGAATATGTAGGGGAGCAACTAGGAAAGCTAAGGCCTCCTTAGAATTAAACATTGCGAGAGGGGTCAAGGACAACAGAAAGAGATTCTTCAAATACATGGCAGATAAAACTAACACTAGAGGCAACGTAGGCCCACTGATGAATGAGGTGGGTGCCCTGGTGACAGAAGATACAGAGAAGGCAGAGTTTGAATGCCTTCTTTGTCTCTGTCTACTCTACCGGAAGCTGTTCTGAGGAGCCCTGTAAAGCTGAGGCCCCGGAGGAAGTCAGGACAATGGAGGAGTTTGCCTTGGTTGATGAGGACTGGGTTAGGGAGCAATTAAGCAATCTGGACATCCGTAAATTCATTGGTCTAGATGCAATGCACCCGCAGGTGCTGCAGGAGCTGGCTGAAATCATTGCCAGGCCACTCTCCATCATCTTTGCTAAGTCGTGAGAAACAGGAGAGCTGCCTGAGGACTGGAGGAAAATAAATGTCACTCCAGTCTTCAAAAAGGACAAGAAGGAGGACCCAGGTAACTACAGACAGGTCAGCCTCACCTCCATCCCTGGAAAGGTGATGGAACAACTTATCCTTGGGCATCACCTCAAGGGGTCATCTCAAGATGGTCATTAGGGGCAGTCAGCATGGCTTCACCAACCTCATAGTCTTTTATGAGGATATAACCAGGTGGATAGATGATGGAAGGGAAGTGGATGTGGTCTATCTTGATTTCAGTAAAGCCTTTGAACACAGTCTCTTGCAGTATCCTTGCAGCTAAACTGAGGAAGTGTGGTCTGGATGATCAGGTAGTGAGGTGGACTGTGAACTGGCTGAAGGAAAGAAGCCAGAGTTGTGGTTAATGGGGCAGAGTCTAGTTGGAGGCCTGTATCTAGTGGAGTACCTCAGTGGTCAGTACTGGGACTAGTCCTATTCAATATATTAATCAACGACTTGGATGAGGGAATATCACTATATCACTGTCAGCAAGTTTGCTGATGACACCAAGCTGGGAGGAGTGGCTGTCATGCCAGAAGGCTGTGCTGGCATTGAGCGAGACTTGGACAGGCTGGAGAGCTGTGCAGGGAAAAATTTAATGAAATATAACAAGAGCAAGTGTAGAGTCTTGCATCTGGGCAGGAACAACCCCAGGTTCCAGTATAAGTTGGGGAATGACCTGCTGGAGAGCAGTGTAGGGGAAAGGGACCTGGGAGTCCTGGTGGACAGCAGGATGACCATGAGCCAGCACTGTGCCCTTGTGGCCAGGAAGGCCAATGGCATCCTGGGGTGTATTAGTAGGTCAAGAGAGGTTCTCCTTCTCCTCTACTCCGCCCTGGTGAGACCACATTTGGAATATTGTGTCCAGTTCTGGGTCCCTCAGTTCCAGAAGGACCCGGAACTACTGGAGAGAGTCCAGCACAGGGCAACAAAGATGATTAAGGAAGTGGAGCACCTCCCTTATGAGGAAAGGCTGAGGGAGCTGGGTCTCTTTAGTTTGGAGGACACTGAGGGGTGATCTTATTCATGTTTATAAATATGTAAAGGTTGAGTGCCATGAGGATGGAGCCAGGCTCTTCTCGGTGACAACCAATAATAAGACAAGGGGCAATGGGTTCAAACTGGAACACAGGAGTTTCCACTTAAATATGAAAAGAAACTTCTTCACAGTGAAGGTCACAGCACACTGGACCAAGCTGCCCAGGGAGGTTGTGGAGTCTCTGTCTCTGGAGACATTCAAAACCTGCCTGGACACATTCCTGTGTAACCTCATCTAGGTGTTCCTGCTTTGTCAGGAAGGTTGGACTAGATGATCTTTCGAGGTCCCTTCCAGTCCCTAATATTCTGTGATTCTGTGATTTAAAGTGATATGAAACAAAAATGTTGTTGCTGCTGAATTTTAAAGTCCATGAGCAAAGGGTTTCTCAAGGGCTCTGAAGAAAATGTCAATGTACGGAGAATTTTTTTTCACAAAAGCCTTTCCTGTCCAGATGAAAGTTTACTTCTGTCAACCCGCAGGGGAAAGCAAGGAAAACAAAAATAATGTACATGTTCTAACAACTCCAAGGCACAACAAGAAAAAAAAAAAAACAACACAACCAGAAAGAAATTATTCACAGCAAAGTCAGAGAAACATGAGAGAAGAATTACAATAATGTAACATAACAGGTGTAAGAAAGCAAAATTAATGGATTAGATAGGGTTGGATCAACATGAGACACTAGCATGGCCTGACCTTTAGAGTAAAGGTGTACAAATAGTAAATTACTGCCAAAAGCGGTTTGTGATCTACTGCCAGCAGCAGCTAATTTGCTACAGTGGAAGAGGAGGGGTGACATGAGATTACAGCTGCTGTTTATACATGGAAGAGGACAACACAACACATATTTCTAAGCAGCACAGTGCTAGCCAAACAGAGCTGGCAGGCAGCTTTTTGGTCCATTCCTCATCAGGGTTCAGGGACATTTCAATATCTCAGATGATGCCTGAGGAGTGTAGGAGAAAGAAAATCAAAACTAAAAATTACTACAGAAAGATACAAAGACAACAGCCTGTGCTTGGAGTGGTGCAAGGGTAATGACTGTGAAATGGTGCAGACTGGGTGAGGTAACTGATTTTTGCATGCACAAGGTAGATAGACAACTTCCTATGGGAACAGTAAAAAGCTGAACGTATCCCATCCTTCGCGTGTTTGCTATATATTCAATATCAGGTGACAGACTGGAGAGCGTGATATTATGTCTGAGAATAGATAGCTACCTATGACAATAATTCTTAAAACCATTTTAGGTTGGACAGGGGACACACTGTAATAGTGGTCGTCCTGTGCAGAGAAAGAGCAAATGATCCAAGATCCAATCTCCTGATTGACAAAGACCTACTTCAGAGATGTCTGCCAGAAAATAACTTGGAAAGAGAATCATTATCTGCAGGTCACATTAAATGATTGTGTTGCATCCCAAAGCAAAGAGAGCAAAGAAAATCCCTAAGGAGATCTCAAACAGTCTTCATGCTAGAGCTTTACTCACTTGGTCTGATGTCATAAATTTATGATCCCCATAAATGGATATTGCTCCCCAGTTGGTCTTTATAGCTGCTCACAAGGTAACACACTAACAGCACTGCTCAGGGTTTACATAATAGCCTTCCAAGATAGATACTAATCATAGACATAAATGATGTATTTGCATATGAGAAGGACCCTTAGTACAAACAGAATTTTAAACATTAGTAAACAGCGAATAAAAATATGCCTTTCCCTGTATGTTTAACTGTTTTAATTAAATGAATTGTAAAGCTGCTATAGTCACACTCACTGGAATACCACTGTGCTTAGTGGAATAAAAATTCACTTCCCCAAATAGTGACAGGCAAGTCCTCCTGTGAGTCAAGTTAGTCTTGAATAAATTTAGAATTTATCAGATGCCATAAGAGTTTGCAGTTTTACTAGCAAGTAAGAAATCTCCTCAAGTTTATGATCTTAGGAACATTCTGTAAACAGAATGCAATTACAAAATTTTATAAGGTGTCCAGTTACACAACAACAAAATTTCCATTACAAAATGATTTCATTCTAAACACTTTGGCTTTAAAACTGTTATTGGTTATAGATGCCATATAACTTTTCTTCTACATTTAGATATGAGACTCTAAATTGTGACATCCTATAAACATACCTGAGAGAAAAAAAACTTCCAATATTTGTTTTTTACTTAATAAAGGAGGAGAAAACTGGACAGAGAAAAAAAAGTGTTTGGTGAGATAGTCTTTATGATTGGCTTCTCAGTACAAAGAGACTGATTACCTTTGACACTTAGGCCATTTTGTAATAAAATAAGAATGAAAATCTTTAAAATCAGACTTCAACACCTTGCAAAAATGTGCTTCTTAGATGGAAACTGGTAAGATAAAATCACAGATACAGCAAATGCCCAATTTGTTATTGTGGTTTCAGTTAATTTTGCCAACAAATATCAATAAATTCAAACATATTCTTATTAGGAGGTATTTCACTACAGTATTTTCAAAAGACAGTACTTTCTGGTTTTGGTTACCAAATTTTCCTCTTCATTTTTTTCACAGAACTTAAAATGATCCTGCAAGGAGTTATTGACAAATGATGTTTGTTACCTAAAGTGGCTAGTAGAAGCATATCCCCCTCGCAGCATGAAAGCACATTATACTGTTATGCTATAGAAAGCTAGAAGCCAAAAGAAAATTTTCTCCTACAGCCTATGGAGTCTGACATTGATAATACTTTAACTGCAAAACTGAAATTCAGGATATGATGGCTGAACGGCTTCACAGAGCTCACCAGTCACTCTGAGTTCACTTCTCTTTCCAAGGAGAAGACAAAAATGTCAGAAGAAACTTCTGAGGCTACTCAATTTTGACCTCATGCCAAGCACAGCTTAAGAGGACAAATTCTGATTATTTGAAGTGGATAAGTTTTGGATTTCAGTCAAATCCAATACCAAAGAAAATTCAGAGAAAATAGGAAGGCTCCCACCACTGTCATGTGCCATCTCAGCAACTCACTTGGAATGCTGTTTGTGACTCCATTTAAAAACTGTGCAATAAACCTTAAAGTAGCTAAATTATGGAAAAGGTGATTCACCACCCTCATGGTGAAGAATTTTTTCCTTATATCTAATCTAAATCTAGCCTCTTTCTGTTTAAAGCAAATACCCCTTATCCTATCACTACCATTGTAAAAAGTCCCTCTCCAGCTTAAATGATAATTATTGAGGTTCACTGCAGCTGGACTTGTTGAAGCACATACCCAGTTAACCAGTACAACTAGTAAAAACTTCACCATTCCTCCCTAATCCAATTTTGCAATTTTTTTTTTTTTCCATTAAGATTTGTAACGTTGCACTTTGTTCCATTAACGACTCGGGGACTACTCTTTCAAATAACCAGTGGAAAGACAGAGTTAGAGATGAAAAGAATAAAAAGATGAACAAAGAATATGGTGATGCAACCATCTTTTCTAAGTGGTTTTGAGCTGAACTTCACACATGCCTGTTCCATTCTCCTTTCTAAGTCAACTCTAATGGCTCTTCTAGCATTGTGATGACACGTGCATATGGATGGAAATCTCTCCTGAGCTCACTGAATGCTTTAAAAGCCCAAGGGACTGCATTTTAAATATTTAACTAGAGCAATTACCTTCAATATATGTATCACCTTGCAAATTGCCAGTGCTACAGAATATTCCTGCCAGCTTATAGGGAACCAAAGTTATACTGAATGTGACAGCAGCCCCACCGCCATCACATATACTCTGAAGTAAAAGCCTTGATCAAAGCCTCAGAAGTACGACTGTGTAGGCTTTCATGTAAACAATCCATCGTTTATTTTGTTTGTTACCCAGAACTAAGACTTGCAAACCGTGCCTAAGTTTTCCTGCAATGCAAATACTCGTTGATGCTATGCCAAGTTCAAACTAAAAGTTTTCGTGCATCATTAAACTTATCCAGAGTGGGGATCTTACAACAAGTTTCAAACTAACTTGAACAGATTTTGTTAAGTTTTTCATAAAGGGCTTACTTCTCAGCTTGTGGGCCTCTATTCATAAACATTTAAAATTTATAGTTAATATACAAGCTTCCCAGGAAGTTCCATATTAGCTGTTGAGGTTTCTTCAAGATGAAACTTATAAAACAACCCTCCAAATGAGACAAAAATCTCATTTTCTGCCTTCTATTAGCATTGTCTAGCTTATTTCTCCACACTTGTCTCATTGTGTATATATATATATATATATACACTAAACATATAAATATAGATATTATATGTCTGCGGGCTTTTTCATGTGAAGAAAAATAGACCATCAGAATTTTGTATGACCTATCACTAAGGAATCAAAACAGTGCTCTAGCCTTGTCCAGCCTTTCCTCATCTCACCATTCTCTGTTGCATGAAAGGAAGCAACTACATAATAAACCTACTTATCTTTCACACAAGATCCCCATTACAGGTATTTAGCAAAAGAGGAGGGCTTAGAGGATGCATGACAGTATACTTCAAGAGATAGAAAGAAGCCTAAGTGTAAATACGAGGCTATGAAATATGTCTTTCTTATGATGACAAAATAAAAGCCTGTAGTCTTCCTTGAAGCTGTAAGTGCAGATTCCCCACACATAGCAGTCTATAAGCAGCTTAAACCTAGGGTGGGCTAGCAAGCTGGATGAAAGTGGCTTCTGCTCCAATTCAGGCTCCAGCTTCCTGCTGTTTGAGGGTTTAGAGGAAGAACCTGGGATTGAAATCATAGGCTAGCTAATCTTTCATTGCCAAAGTCTGCTTATAAACATATTTTTGATCTTTATTTCACAGTTGCCTCCTAGACACTTCAGTATACTAAAAGCTGAGCAACTTACTCATGCACATGTCACAGCATTGTTTTAACTTCATAAAAATTACTGTTCAATTTATTTTCTAGGTCAATAGAAGCTGTCATACTGGGAGGAAAAAGAAAAAGAGTGTATTTTTACTTTCCTTAAGCGTATAAACCATGAAGATTAGCATTTTTATATCAATATAACTGCATCCACATATGGGAGTATTAAAGAAGGTAAACTTTTTTTTTTTTAACCTATGCCAGGATAATCAAAAAGTTATGAACACACACAGAAACCGTGAAGATGGAGATATCTGGTAATAGGCTGCTTTCCATGGTTGTATTCTGCTCAAAACAAGTTCCCTCTTAATATGAAATAGCCCTAGTCTACTAACTGCCAGGGCACATTGCAAGGTGCCTGTGTTTGTACAGTGTGGCAGAAGATAGGTATTACATCTGTGTATGGGAAAAGAATTTCAGTTTCTGGCAGAAGGCTGATTTCTGCTTGCCACTGGGGTAAGCTGCTATTTAATTTCACGGTGAATTGTGTCAGAGCTCTGTTTTTCTTTGCTGTGCAAATCCTAGTAAATTGCCAAACAAAATATATGTTTGCTTTAAACAACCTATTCTCATTGTCCATTGATGGACAAAATTCTAACCTGCTAAAATGAGTATAATCCACTAAAATCAATTTACCCTCTGGAGGCAGTAGCACATAAACAGCTTACGTAAAGTATCAACCTCTCATAGTTAAATGGTCTAAGTTTCATACGGACTTCTTATCTCTACTTTTAATACACATATTCCCATAAAGCCCTGTCCAGATTAAAAACTCTGACACAGACAAGCTATGGGCCAAATAAACTATGCCTAATAGGATTTTGAAGTAGTTTTGCATGCCTCTTCAGAGGCTTCAAACACAGTGACAATCTGGGTTCTCTCCGCTAAGTCACTCTTCTTGTTTTGTCCTGCATGCATTTCACTGCCATGGATGAGGAGGTCTGAAACAAAGCCTAACACAGTTTCCAGGCTGCAAGGACATTTTACACTTTAGAAACAAGGCACTCAGTGAGAAACACTATCATACCAAAACCAAAGTATACCAAGTCCTTAAGTCATGCATAGTATCAGTAGTTGTTCAAGGTTATTAATTTGAACAAAGTTATTCACCCAAGGAAAGACAGTAGCAGACAGAAGTACAGCTATATAGAGATTGCAAGAGGCCCAGTACACAAAAGTGTCAAAACAGTAAGAAAACTACCTCTTACCCTGCTATAGGTGGATGTTGTATCTGCTGAGGCGGGGAGACTGATCATTTTATCAAAGTTTCCTCTTACTATGATTTTTCACTACACAAGATGGTTTTCACAGTGCCTTTTATCTTATCAGTTCTAAAATTTCTGTTTAAAAACCTCTATTGATCATTTTTCCATTGCTCCTTTGGCCCAGATTTTCTGATTTCTGACTGTATATTCTACTTGCAACTGCAGGCATAGAAATTTTTATGTAGGTGCCTAAAACCTACCACATTTGGTTGGCCCAGCAGCCTGGATTAGGTGCTTCTGATACTCTACTGTCCATTACAGCTCTTTGTCAAATGTTAGAACTAGTCTTGAAATAGGGTAATTAAAACTACCGTCATACCACAAGCTTTAAACAGTCACATAATACTGCTCTGCTTTGCTTTCACTTCTTCTGCTTGTTATTCTCAAGACTGAGTTTGAATGTTTTGATCACCAAGAAAAAGTATTGTTAGCTTCACCTTTTCCTGAGAAATGCTCAATAAAGCACCCAAAATATTTTTTATAGGAAGGCTTCTTAACCTTAGGATTTGTTTTTTAATTTTTTTTTTAATGACTGAAATTGAAACATGATGGTAACTTTGGTGCTCTAAACTGAGGATGCCATTGTCCCATCCTCCACCTTCCTCCTGTCCCCTCTTTCACAGCATCCTTTCTTCCTTTATGCCAGCTCCAGTTCTTGTGCAAATGCAAAGTGAGCAGTTCAGGGCTTTTCAGATTGATCAAGGCTTTCAACCCCCTCCTTAGTAGCCCCCTAAACACAACAGCTTGAGGTTTGGAGGTGGAAATGTGTCCTCACATTAACTGGCTTAGTACAGAAAGGACCCAGTCCAGTTCAGACTAAAATGCTTCAACACTGAACTGATATTACTGTCTGCGACACAAAAAATTCCAATGGAAGGACTTAATTCAGTGGGATTCGGATTCAAGAGAAAAGGTGACTTATTGAAGAATTTATTTCTAAAATAAAATGTCCCTTCATCCTCTCCATTAACGTACACAATATTCACAAGCATAGGTACATCTTACATGAATTATGGATGGTACAAACAACATATGGTTTAGTTTGAATATTTTATTCAGCTCTGTCATGAGATTTAACTTTAAGTGAAGTCTTAATTCCATCTGAAAGGCCCCCCAAGACTACTTCCCTAAAACCAAATCAAAATCAAAGTAAGTTTTGGACTGAATCCAAGTAACCCGTTATAATTCAGAAATCAAAAAGCACTGTCACAAGGAATGATCTGAAGTCACAGGAAAGGACAGAAATAGCAGAAGGAAGCTTTTTCTCACACTCTGTCTAGCATATTTCGTTTGTGTGAGAAACTGTAAGGGAAACAGCAGACCTCAGATATTTTCTGAGGATTAAAACAACATATGCTGTTCAAGAGTACCCTCTTCAACAGTGTCTAGCGGGCTTTGTCTGCATTTAAAAAGATGAAACACAATATATTGTTACTGTCCTCATCAGAAGACATCAGAATGGATTTATCTCTTGTCAAATACTCCCTTAAGGTAGGCTGGGACTAACAGAAATGTGAAAGCTCATATAGCCATTAAGCTCTCATTTAGGTTGTGGTAGAAAAGTACTTTTTTGAAAACAAGAATAAACATAAAAACAAGCATCAGATAAGAAAGATTTCATCTACATTTCAGCTCAAGAGGGGAATTCCCTCTGCATATGTATAAATTCTGCCACAGGAGTGTAAGCAGGTCATCAAAGAGCCTATAGCTCCCCAAGTGTGAGGCTTGCCATTTACTTCCACAGGCTGAAGAATACATCCCATTTTTTGCTTTTTGCTCATCCCAGATATCACTTATACACCTACAATCAGGCATACAAGTATCACCATTTTATGCACTAACACTGACCAAAGCATCCTAAATCCTGCTATTAAGTTTCTTCTTCCAGATCTGTTTTGTAAGCAAGCTACTATGCTCTTTTTGACGCAGATTTTTGTTGCTGCCACTTGTTAGTGGCCTACATTTGATTCTTTTCTTACCCACGTTGCCTAGCAGGGGGAAAAAATAATATAGATGTCTAATAATGAACTCAAAATAAGATTCAAATCATCTAGGCTTCATTTTTAGTTTTGCTAACACAGGGCCTCAGAGCATTCGAGTTTTGTCATTTATTTTGTATTTGTAAATCCTACTCTGAGTGTAAGGGGATTATGAGAACTGCTGGGGACAAGGGAATAATAATCCTTACCAATATTTCCTTTGAAACGCAGACCTTGAGTTCCCTAACGGTAAATCTTTCCAGTGGATTAGTCACAGAGACTCACTGGGAGAACATCATATCTCTTCTAAAGTTAAAATTCTCTTTTAAACATATTTAAGACCATTTACTTCATTTATAAAGCAGCTATTTTTCAGTTGATGTTGCTCTGCTTACTGACTACCAAGAAAAGTTAAGTTTTTGTTTAAAGACATTCAAGGTTAAAAATCTTTTCTTTCATTCATTAAGTATCTGCAGGAAAATGACCTTTTCTACATACATTTATAATAGAATAAATATTGAATTGTTTTGCTATTTAAATTGCATTAGAGGTGAACTGAAGAAGAACCTGATATATGAGAGAAAGAAAGATAATTCTTCAAAAGAGGATGTGAATCAGGTAACTTCTTCAAACACTTTAGGCAAGTATTAATAGGTGACAGAGCAGTCTCATAAACACTGTCTTAATTAGAGGTAGATCATATATTCACTCAGTGTCCTAAAGTCTGTCCTTAAAGGCAGGGGGTTTTTTTAAGACCAAGCCACAAGTGGCTCCTTTTTGCCAGTCATGTTTCAGTTAGCTATCATTATAATAAATCAATTCTATTTACTCATTTAACTGTAGATCTTTTCTTTATTGAGCAATTTCACTCCAGTGCTGATGTGAAGTAAAATGTTCACTTGTGAAAGAGAAAACAAGACCATTTTTCATAGGATTGCATTGAATCACATGAAAGAAGGTTCATAAAACCCACTACACCTAAAAGGCAACTTCAGATCAGGGCTGGTAGACATCATCAGGCATTTGCAAACAAGCTAAATCAAGGCTTTCTGAACTAAAAACACGGTGGAAAGGACTGTGATTCAACCCATCAGCTACTTACAAAAGCATGAGAAAAAGGAGCTATACCATCACCTTTCAAATCAAGTATGGCTGAAGAAGGAATGTGATTAACTCCCAAATATAGAAAATTCAGATATATCAGTCGCAATATTATGAGACAAAAGATAGGATTAATCCCAATAATAATGTTCATGTTGTTTTCCTCAGCCTCTATAGCAAACTATGTGGCATAAAATCAATTGTTCAGTAGCCACATGTTATCAAATCAACCTGATAGAAAATTCTAAAATCACTTTAATAAGAAGTTTTCACTGTGGAGACAGTCGAGGGAACATATGCAATCAGAAAAGCTGAAATATTATTAGTGTGCATAAACTGTACTATCATCATTCCCAACTCTTTGTTTTGTCGTGTGTTCATCGTTTTAATTTTACAGAAGCATCATTATGTTCTTCCATAATCTCATCTCTGTTTATGCACAGCACCAGCAAACATCTTGCTAATGAGATTTCTAATTTTTGTGAAATCTGTGTCTGTGTCTCTCTCTCTTTCTCTCTCTGTCACATTATTTTCAAATAAAGTGGCAATAACATTACCCTTAATAAAAATATTATTCTTAGATGCAGTCTTTACAAGTCCTGCTCTAATACCTTCACGAGATTTATCTTTGAGCAAAGACATCATGGTGGAAATTTATGACTTAGAATACTAACTGTGCTTGAATTCATTCCAACCCAAGCACAGCTGGCTGCGAATTGATTTTCCATTGTAAAGTGGTGTTGGCATGCCTACACTGTATAGAGTAGGCTGCCTGCCAGCCTTACCACTACCATGCAGGAGTAATAACATAATATTATATAGACTTACAAGTTTATTTCTTTGCAAGCTACAGTGAAAAGAACTCAAACTTTTTCTTGACCAGGATATTGCTATTTGATTAACATTCCTGCCAAGAGAAGTTATATCATTACAGATTCCTGATTCTGAAATATAACTTTGACTCCATAGTGGAGAAACTCTACTACAGATACTTTTGTGCACTCTGATCTAGCTTCTTCACAAGGCAGGGATGGTGCATATGCTACCTGGCCATAATTCCCCATCTGACACCTTTTGGTCCTTATTCTAAGACAAACACTGAAATCTGTGCTTGACACCATGTTTCCCCAAAGTCATTTTGTCATGGGTTATACACAGGGTAAGTGTTGATCTAAAACAAGTTTCAGAAGTATTTTAAGCAGGAATAAGGTAGGAATTTCACTTAAAGACAAGGATTTACATTCTGCTGAGCTATCAGCCACTCACATACAATCAAACTAAAACACTGCCTTTGTGCTATTAGAAGCATTGGAGGTACAGTGAACAAGATCAGAAAAGCCATTGGGACTAGAGGGGCCAACGACCTTCCTGGATTCATTTCAGTTCCAAACTGCTTCCCAAGAAGACTGTACTGGCATCGACAAGAGAATGGGAAAAAGCAGAAGAAAAAACTGATTGCTTCTCTTGATGATGTGCCAGCACAAAGCTCTCGCCTAAGGGTCATTTTGCATGCTTGTGCTACCCAATGAGGCTGTGATTCTAAGACATTTTTCATTTCACATACATTCTCACTACACCATCACCTCTTATAAACCCCTTGGTGGCACAAGTAAAAGTATTGGGGAATGTATGTAAAGGAATAATTGACGGGGGGGGGGGGGGGGAAGACATTAATATGTAACAGACATAATGACTTCTGGTACACAGATGAATTTGAGGGTTATAATTTAGGTCCTCATCTGTGCAGAAATTCAGGGGATTTTCTGAAAGCCAGGCACATTTTTGCCTTTATTCAAAGCCTTCACTTCAACACAGTAATAAACAACAGATCTAAAAAATGAAAAATAAAAAGAGAGAAAGCGTGCACGCAGAAGACAAAAAGAAGCCCTATGGAGTTTGAGTATTAAAGTGTAAAGCTGTAATTCTGAAAAAAACCCTTGCACTCAATCCACACCTCACCTTGGGCATGATATAGGATAATCCTGTATCCATAGTTTTGAATTCGTCTTTTCCTGACTACATAGAGTTGTACCTTTGCTCAGCCCAAAAATGCCAGCTATGATCATGTTGGTAAATCCAAAAATACATTCTCACAGCAAGGACAGAGGAATTCCTCTGCTTAAATTGCTGAAGGATTTGCAGCCTTTCTCAAAGAATAGCAGGACTCTGTTCCTCAAAAAACTCATTTTGGTATCACTCTCAAGACTCCACTGTATTTTCTATGACTAGGTTTGTAAAGTCATTCTACGAAATACAGGCAGGCACAATAACAATACTGTTATTTCACAAAGCAAAGAAACTGAAACATATTCCACTTCCCCCACTGAGCTCCCTGATTATTTAAATTCCCTAACCACTAGGCAATGATACCACAGTCGCAGTCCTTCTTGCCCTCTCTTTCTGATCACATGTTTTCCTGAGGGTGATCAAAGACTAACTATAGACTATTCTTTTGTGGAGTCATGGAACAACCTTGGGAGGGAGAAAGTGAATTCATGCCCTGAGCTCCTAGGTAAATATTCTAAAAAAATGAACTAGTGCATAATGAGAGAGAAGCTTGGCAGACAGGTTTTAGAAGAAGAACTTAAACCTTTCTTAGACCTAAAAAAAAAAAAAAAGTTACTTATTTTCATGAGCTTAAAAGCTAAACAGAATTTAAGGCATATATATGCTCAGAAATTTCTACGTCCGTAGTGGTTTACCTTCTACCTGCAGCTGCATTTTGAACCACAGCACTTATTGAGCCATTCCTTTCCTTGCACAAATTTCATGCTATTCTAGATTCCATTATGAGGAGACAAACTTTCCCTGTATCCACTCACAGCTGCACAGTGTAAGAAATTTAGATTTCTCTAGAGAGATCGTGGGAGTTACACTGCCTGTCACAGTACCTAAACCAGAATTTCTGTGCCCATAACGACTTGTGAGTTGTATGTGACAAGTAAATCTGAGCTTGCAGAGCTTCACTTTGTTGCAGTATCTTGCGCATACCTGCCAAGTCACCAAAGGCACCAATTTCAAGCCATGAAGAATATAATCTTAGCCTTGGGTTATAACAATGGGAATCACTTGTGATATAAAGAGTAGCTAAGCTGAATAAGGTCTCAAGATCTAGAAATATACATAAACACACTTAACATTTGTAAGTGTGCATCTAGAATTAGAGATGGGTCTAAGTACTAAATTTAAGAGTTATAAAGGTGACCGCTTATATGTTTAAAATTGAGTGGATGCTAAAGCTATCTGTAAAAATCAGAGCTCAATGTGACTTTAAAAATTAATCTAATTTTTCTTAATTTCAATTATTTTAGTTTAAGCAGTTGTTTATTTTCAAAGATACTTCAAAACTTCTCATCAGATATATTGAAAATAGGATCAAGATAAAAAGAAAAAACTTGTTGTTGTTTGCACAAAAGTGATATTGTATCCTCTTTCGACTTCTTCAAGACACTACCAAATAATATCCTCAGAGGTCTGCTAACATCCAAAGATGCTGCTACAGAAAAACATTAAAGTACTATTTAGATGGAAGTTGTTAAATAAAAACAGTCTTGCCTGGATTCTGTTACACTTAAAAGACAGGGCGGGGGAGAGAAAAAAAAAAAAAAAAAAAAAATCAATGTTGCCAAAAGGGAAAAGATCAATATGGGGACAAAGTACATTTTTAAGGCATTACAAATCTGAAAAGTAAAAACAGAAGTTTAAGAAACTCCGAACAATTACTTGGCTGCATCCTTTTAAATCAAAGTTCGTGGCATTTACAGAGCGCTACACATAAGATAATACCTAGCATCTGAATGCTTAGCATTGTCGTTTTCTGATAATACACTTCTAAATGCCTAGATCTTAGACAGAGCTTTGTAATCATCAGTCATGATTTATGGAAGCAGTAATTCCCCATCTCCCTATATTTCATGCCATTAAAATGAAATATTGGTCTCTCAATTGAAATTATTTTTCTTTAGGTAGATTTAAAAGAACAGTAAAAACTATAGGTGACCCACATATCAGCAAAGTTATTTTCTGCAGATTAGAGCTACATTGATACTGAATAAAAACCTGGGCCTTCTTGAACATTGTTCACAGCTCTCTTATTTTTTCTGTGCAAGCTTCCAAAAGGTACATGGAGGTACTGGAGAGCTGGGAGGAAGAAAGTATACTAAAGCTCTAGGAAGGCAGACAGTTTTATGAAAAAATATAATTCATTTATTGGCTGTGAGCACAGGTGCAGGCATGTCACAAGAAGAGCCGGAGGCCATGAATGCATTGCAAAGAGCAAGTTTTATTTTAGTTACCTCTCCAGCAGGCAATCTCTGAAGTCACACCTAAGCTCCCAGGCAGAGGTGACACAAGTGGGGATTCAGGCACTGGTAAGTTCAGCCCTTCTGGAAGATCACTGGGCCTGCTGAGCCCTCCTGTATTTCAAGGCTTCAGGGAGGCACAGCCTCCTGCTCTTTCTCACAACAAAGCAGGAATCTCAGACATAGTGATAAGGTGCCTAGAGTTTCTCACAGGCCTACGTTATCTAACAGAGGTTCTACTCATCAAGCACACAAGGTCAGCAAAACAATTAGTGTGATGTATGTGCTTTTTCTACAGACAGCTGCAAGTCACTTGAGTGTATTTACATTTAACCAACCTCCTCACCATTCTTCTGCTATATTCCCATACATTGGCATACAGCCCTAGTTTCCGTTACTTGAGCGTGTCATATCTTAGTATGGATGCAGACCCCAAGTAAGATGGAACTATTGGAGTCCAGAAGTAGATTTTTTTTTTCTTTTTAAAAAGAGACATAAACCACAATTTCAGGATCTTCTTTCAAGTCTATTTTAGGTGAATGCACGTATATTTTTGATTTCTTCTTAGTAAGGGTAGCCACAGCCTAAAAGCATTGCAAAGCTTAGCCTAGCTTCAGAGAAAACAGATGTGGTAATACTTACAGCAGAAACTCATTCCCTGGTTCCCAAACACCAGACAGACTTTGTCCATCCAGCTCTGAAAACATGTGAAAATATCTTTCTACAGTCACCTACAGTAGGTTGCAACTGAAGTTAATACACCACACTAACACCCCGCTACTCTCTTCAGAAGTTCTTTGCCACTTGGCTTCAGGCAAAAATGTCACATTCAAGCTTTGTTTATCCTCCCCATCTCACATGTAAATCAGGAGCTGATTTTTATTGCCGATGTGTGTAGCAGTTATGAGCGTGCTCTGTTTCCTTTGCCTTTCCCACAGGCACAGTCAGCTGCTCCACAGCACAAGAGAGGAGCAAAGAGTCTTCCAGCACTCAGAGCAACATCCCAGTAACACCAGTAAAAATCTGTTTTGCAGGGCTGAGAGTATACTCTGGCAGCTTAACCTGGAAGTGAGCTAAGCGATGGAGTGAATGTAGGATGAGCATATCATTTCAGAACCATTTTGGTGTGTATACATAGATATAACTGACACTCACAGGCATATATTGTGTACCAGGAAAAGGCTTAGTTAGAAAGGATAAGAGCACGTCATGTTTCTGTGCATAGAGTCATTTTATACCTCTTTACATCTGCCACATCTCTCTGCTACAAGGCTATTTTCCTTGGATCTCATTTGTAAATTATGCCAGTTTACTGACCAATTTCTGTCATTATATACTGGCTTTTTAGGATTGTCACTCTTAAGCATTGGCCTTTAACTTCATATCAACAAATTATAGCTATAATTCTCACTCAGACAGCTTGGTTATCCAAATGAATATTAGGTCAGTGAGACAGATGTTTCTATGGTGCTGTTAACCTTCATCATTAATTTTTCAGTTATATTGTAGCCTTTGTCAATTTTTTGCCCTTATTCCTATTTATCTCAGTCATAAAGGAGAAAGATTTAACAACTGCCAACTAATTTCCAAATCAGAGCAAGGTTCTTGATAAGGCACATTGTAGATTTGTGAATGGAAGTAGGGGTAACATTTTAGCAGCTGCAAATATTAGCATCACACCTACAGAGTCTGTTACAAGAAAGCCAAAATCATCCACATGTTCTTATATTGCTGTCCCTGTGAAATCATTCAAATGTTGCAGTAGATTTAGAATCAAAATTTCCCAATATAAAAGGAGGAAAGCAAAAATGCAGCTTGTTTGGACTGTCTTGAAAGGCTGTTTTTATTAGGTTGCTTGGTTCTGACAGAAACAGAAGGCTGTCACTTGAGCAATATGGACCTGATATTTCAACCATCATGGAGAGACTGAATAGAAATGTATAGCTGACCGAATCAGAGCGCAGATTCTTAAGTTCCTCATTAGCCACAGTCTGAAGGAGCACTTAATTATTCCTTCTTAATTACTTAATCTGTATCACCCAGAGCAACTTCTACACAGAAACCTAATTCTGGGAAATGGTTTACATGAATGTCTTTTGACTGTGCTCTATAATCCATAGAGAGTGGTAACCTAGTTACAGTAGGGTAAGCCACATTTCCTGAATCCTTCCAGCCAAGTCCTATGTGAGCATTACCCACTTGGAAACACTTGCTGAAGAGTTCATATACTGTGAATTACCAGACAGACAGACACTTGGTTAAATGGTAGAGTTCTGTATTCACAGGCAGTTACATCCGATAGCAACATTATCTCCAGAAGCTAAACAGAGAACTTCTGCCAGGTAAGACTTAAGTAGCTTTGCAAAACCATTAAAAACCTAAGGTAGTACTTTGGAGCATGTAAGAGAGGGTTGTTTTTCTTTTAAAGCTTTTAAAATTGTGTTACTGTGGTTTTATACATTATTTAATGACTTTTAAAAGAGTAATACAAGTCTCAGACCTCCAGCCACACAGCCCCACCACTTTTTTTTTTTTTTCAGTAATTGATAGAAAGCATCCTAAAAACCTTTTAAATCATGCAGTTAAAAATATAAAAACGTTATTTCAAAGCCTAATGAACAACTCTCCCTAGCTTTCATTCATTCACCTATCCATTACACAACCCACCTTCCTTTGGAGTCTAGCCTTAGCTACCACAAAAGTGGAAAACAAAAAGGGGACAAACTTCGCTCGACTTTGAGAAATCTCAGAGTAAGCAAATAAACTGGTTCCCAAAGATTTCCTTGCACAAAGTCTCCACCAAGAAATCCATTCTTTGCCTTTCTCATTGTAGTTTCCCAGCCCTGTACACTTGTTCCATGTTGCATTCATTCTACCATCACCTGCTATGCAAAAGGAACATTATACCATCACCACCTGCAATCAGAGGACAGCTTTTGGCATTCAGTCATCTAGCTTTTTGTGGGTCACCAGTAAATTTGCTGTACCAGGACCTGACAAACACAGGGTGCAAAGACCTGACAGAAGTGAAGTTTTTGTTTATCTCCTTCTGTAAGGAAGTGCACTCATCTCAATACTGATTCAAGAGGCAGCAGTACCTAACTCCTAAATATTACCAAGTTTCCCACTAGACAAGAGCCAGCTTCTCTTCTCCCTTTCATGGTCTGAGGACTTTGCCTCTGTAAGAGCCAGTCTCACCTGGGTCTTGGATGCTGCTCAACTCAGAGCTATAACATCACTCCTCCTTCCTCTCAGTTCGATTACTACGTACCAGGAAAAACAGAGCCAGCAGGTATTAGCTGATAATGAAGAACTTCTTACAGAGATGGAGAAAACCCACAATAAAATCCATCTAAAATGGGTATTCTAGATGGGTAGTTAGTATTTCTGCAGCAAATACCCTAGATATTTCTGAGATGAACAACTGCTTGCTTCAGTGAAAAGTGCAGATTCTACTTTCTGACAAATTAACAAATCTGATGCAGAGCAATAGCAAGAAAGACATAAATATACAGACTGGAAAGGGCTTAAAAAACCCCACTGAAATGAAAGCAAGTCTGTTAGCTTTCTCTGTGTAATTATATATGGATTCTTCACTTTCACTTTACAGCTAAAACCCTTTACATTCAGTAAGAAGAGTCCCTTTACTAAGCATAACATATTAAAATTCTGAATATCTGTGTTGAGACACTGGTCCCTGTGTAATTCCCTGTGACTCTTGCCCTAGTGCACCATGCCTCAAGAATATGCACAAAGTTTTTTTTGTTAATTTTAGCCAAACTCAGCTATTCCAAAACAAATAACTAGGTGCTCAACTAAAAAGCCATCAGAATGTCATCATCTGGAAATTTGTGAGAATTACCATTCATTTAAGCTAGGGGAAGGCAAGACAGATGAGAACCAAAGTAGCATTTATAAGAGAATTCATTTAAAATGTTTCTACTGAAGAACATCATAAATATTTTATTGGAAGAACAGATAGAAATTTCAATTGTCCCTTGAAGAGTTATTGTGCCAAATTTGGAGATTAAATTCAACCATTAAAGTATCAAATGTAGAGATTTTAGTCCTGCTTTTATTGGAAATCAAAATGCAATTTTGAACTGTGGAGCACCTACTGATGCCTCTATAATAGAAACATTTTGGAGCTGGACTCAAATGGTTTATTCCATCCATCAATCTGACATTGAAAAGAAGAGATTCGGTCTTGGAATAAAACAGTCATTTTTCCAGGAAAAAATAAAAAATAAAAAAATCAATCATTATTGGGAAGATTCAGTTTTATTAAAGATATGGAGGAGGGCAGCTGTTCCCTTTGATTATATTTACAAAGTATGAAGCAGTTTTAACATAGAAAGATAGAAAAGCAGAAGAAATTAATGCTCACCACGTGGGGACATATGCAGATGATAAAGATCATCACAGCTCCTCATTTCAATTATCATTTCAGCATGTTGCTGCTACAGATGCCAGGCTTAAGGAAACAACTTCAGACTATCATTAAAAATTTTATTTAGGAAGGAAGAAAAAAATCCAAGATGGAAATAAGAGGTTTTGTACACAAACAAATTGAAAGAGAAATCAAGTATTCCATATTTGAATTCAGAATATTTCCTAAATAACACTTTCTCCTAACAGTGAAATTCTCATGTAGTTAAATTTTGAATATGTGCAATAGAAGGAAACATTTTGTTCCTTATGGCAGCAAAGAGTTATGGCAGTTCCTGGGTCACAGAACCCAAACAGAGCATCCCAAAGCAACTGAGACTGTGTGTATTAGTCAAGTGACCACTTTTGCATATGCAGACATGAGAACATTAAACTGGTTTAAGGTTTAATTTATCCATTAATTAGTATATTGATCCATGTGGTTGCAAACTAATTTGGAAGAAACATCAGTTTCTAATCCTGTCGGTCCATGAGAAGAAACAATGGAATGGAAAGAGACAATCTAGAAGGGAAAGACTGTGTTTTGGGAATATGCATGAATAACTCTATTTCTCCTTGTAGTAAATTGTAGAGCAATACCATATATACATATAAATACACATACATGTAGCATGTATTTCCACTGTACATGTAATGCTTTCATATGCCTTATATGTAACTACTCCTACATTTATACAGTCCTAAAATTACATTTGTGCCTTTGAAGGCAAATGCAAGGCTGATGTGGCCCATGGTGAAAATGAGTTTAACACCCCTGCCTTATATAATCTGTTAATATTAAATATGAGATAAAGACTGAAGTACTGTAATTACACTCAGGATGACTTTTACAGTGTTGGAATTACAATAGATATCCCATAGATAATGTTTTATGTATGTTTATATTATTACTAACCAAATATTTTTTAAGAAAGCATATCTGGTGATATCAGTATTTTTCTTACTCTCTCTGGTCTCCAACTCAATCCAAACAAGCCAGGTTTAAGTGAAAGTAATTAGCTATTTCTTCCCCTACCTCAAACCACCATACCCCAAATGGTTTGTCTATTACCAGTGTTTATAAACAGCTAAAAATAACTTTTGTAAACAGCTAATAACTTTTGCTTATTATTATCATTTGACAGAAAATCACAAGAGGTATAGTGAAAAAACCCAATTATTAGGACTGATGACTGCAGAAAGGTCACCAGTGACCTTTGCCAAAAGTAAATTCACAACCAATAGAGCCACCACCACATAAGAAGGCAAGGGAAGAAAAAAAAATCCACCTGTATTTTTTTGCTTTGATGAAAATTAAAGATTAAGATACTCTTTATTGAAAGAATGGATCTGAAAACTATGTAGCTGAATAATCTTTGCTCAGTTGGCAAGTATCTATCAGAATGTCCTGGGGATGCAACAGCAGAATGGAGATGGGAAAGAGTGAGATGTCAGATGCAGACCTTCCCTCAGATTGTCCCAGATGAGTATGCCAGTAATTCATCCAATAATTCAGATATGCACTGTGTATTTGAATGAATGAATACTCTAATACACTCACCTTTCTTTCTTTGTATGACTAAGTCAAACCAACATGTTGTTAGATGGAAGTTACCTTCTCTCCACTGTGTTCTCTTCTATACACCCTCAGTATTTTTTCTTCCTCTGCCCAGTGTATTGTTATAAGCATATGGCCATCCTCTCCTCTCTCCTTAGCCTTCTGTGTCACCTTATACTGCTCTGTAGAAGACTTCTTTCTTTCTTTCTCAAGCCCCAGGTCACAGCAATAGCATGTAACTACACAACACAGACCCAGATGCACTATAACACATTCACTCAGGTTAAATCTACCAGCCAGTCCTTTGTCTCCCTCCCTGGTTGTGATAGGTATGCTCAGAAGCCCTGCCAAACACACACAGTGCACAGAAGGGTTCACCAAGTCTGGGTTATTTTGGATCAATTTATTATCCTTATCAGACCCTAAAATTCATCATCCCTGGTCCTGCAGGCTTCTCTGGGGAGTGTGGCTGGTGGCTGTCATTCCAGGAGCAGCAATTTCCTCCTTCCCCTCCATGTGGATTTATACTGGCACTTAGGTGTAAGCAGCTCCATATGCTGGAGAGTGTAACCTGATCATTTCAGAGGAAGATTTCATTTTATCAATGACTTCTGTTTCAATCTACCAAGGTGTCATTTTTATACACAGTTTCTGCACAAGGTATATCAATATTTCAAGTTCAGATTTCTTCTGCAGTTCCTTTCTTGAAGAAAACATGAAATGATAAAAGCTGTTCATACTAACATTGTATTAAGATTATGCATACATAATTGTTTCTAAGATGGCTAATTTATCTTCGCTGTTGCATAGGTTAATTAAGGAGAAACGGTCTCAACAAAAACACTATCATAAATTTTTATTAAAGCAGAGTCTGTATGGCTTTCATTTGTGGTTAAAATCAGACTAATTAACAATAACAATACTCCGTGATAGCTCATTAACTAGAAGCTAATGTGAGCTCAGTGCCACTATTAGGTGCCACAGGCCAGCTTAGGTAATATTCATGTGAAAAATCATGAATATCAAGGGATGCAGCTCAAGTACTGTTGATGGCAAGAACCAAACTTGGAGCATTTGGTTCTGTGTCACTACTCTGTAGCAGGAAGATTTGTCAAACGTTGTTGGGTATGAAGTTGTTCATAGGCCAATTAAACCAGAGTCCTCAGGGAAAAATATGAGACAGTTGTTAAAAAAAAAAAAAAAAAGATATATATATATATTTTTTTTTCCTGATGTACTCATTGTTGTGAAAAGAACAATGACATAGCACTGTATGTGGACAGAACATTCATACCAGCATTGCAAAATCCTAGGAAAAGCAATTATGAAATTTAGAAAAAAAAAGGGGAGAGTCAAACTACATTGGCTTTCTGCTCTCCCTGGTCAGTAGAACATCTAAGAAAAACTTTACTTGAAATATTTGAATAGTCTTTAATTCAAGAGGACTATAAAATCACACACTTAATCACAGATTTTATACTTAAATGTCTTGTAAAAGTAAGGTATTTTGTGCCCTATGTTGATAGATGTTTTAAAAATTATTTAGGTATATGGCCCAAAGCACTTAAATTATTCTATCAGTAATCAAAATATATCCACTTGTATTTCTAATCTCATTCTTCTACATTCTATATTACTGTATTCACTATTGATAACTATAATACATCTTCTGATACAACCAAGCCATTGGGAAATACATCTATAGATTCATTCATTAAATAAAATTAGGACATTACTCTTGTCTATTTAAGTTAATCAAAAAGATGATTTTAGCTTCTCTGTTTAATGAAGAAAAGTATATTGCAGAAACACGACCACGGGTGCAAACCCAGGGAAAACATGGACAAATGGTATTGGCTTTTAGACACATTACACACATTTCATTCCAGTAACACCACAGCCTGTGAATATAGGAATATCCATTGAATCCAGAATATTTTTTTAATTTAAGGCTCTGTATTCAAAACAATTTCCAAAATGGAATAGACTTAAAAGTGCAGCTCCCATGTAAAGTAGAAGATTCTCAGACAGCTTAACATTTATTCAGGTAAGATTTATAATCAAGATTTCAAATGTTCTAATTTATACGACTACTGACATATTACATATAATAGTTCTTGCATAGAAAGAAGAGAAACAACAGCATAACAAAATGTTTTCAGATAGTTATGTTGCAATCAAATCATACATTGGCTATATGTTTGAATTATCCTCTCTTAAGTATGTTCTGAATCTACCCCACACAATTCAGCATGGCTGAGCTGGCCAAAGCAATTTCATGGGACATACTTCATATGTTTGCTGGATGTAGGAATTTAAAACACAGGAAAAACAACAACAACAACAAAATATATGTATATAAAAAGACAACACCTCCTTATTTGATTATATTCCCTAGAAAGTCATGGCAAACCAGTTTCAGTTCTTCTAATAAGTGTCCAATAAATTCCATGGAAAGTAGGACAGATGCAGAAGAATGACAAATAAACCCATTTCAGAACATTCCACTGTGGTTAAACTAGTCTCTCCTGGATCTTAAGAAATCTATTCCTTTTCTTTAAGCTGGGAAGATGACACGGATGTTTTATTGTCAGCATAACATGATGGTACAAAGTAGAGTAATTTTTATTAGGAATGGAACATAAACCTCCTTATTAATCTCAAAGATTTTAGTTTTGTGTGTTGGTTTTTGTTTGGTTTGTTGTTGTCATTTGGTTTGGTTTTTTGTTTTGTTGAGGTTTTGGTTGGTTGGTTTTTGTTTGGGTTTGTAAGTTTTTTTAGTTTTATTTAAGTATGTCACTTTCCTACTCAAGATTATTCTCTAAGTCTTTACTCAGATTTGAAACTGGTATCTCCTTAGCCAAAACAGTATGCTTCATCAAGAGCTACACACTTCCATCATCGATTTAAAAAAACATCTGTTTCACTAACTTGAAAGAGATTAAGCACTACAAGAGTTAGATTCCTGGGACACCTAGTGAACACTAAGAAGATTAATCGGAAGAGGGGGAGGAACTGAAATAGTTCAAGAATCTAAACTTGAAATATAATAACTTATAAGATCCATAGGAAAATGAAATGCATCCTAGACTTCATACCTAGGCACATCATCTTCTCTTAAGACCCTGAAGCTCATGGACATGGCTGTTTTTTACACTAACTGAAATTAAAGTTAGTCTTGCAGATTGTCATCTGTAATGCTCTCAGAGTACGACAAAATTTCTAACATTTTCCATGTTCTCTGATATGGAAGTGTCTAGACAAGTAAGGTCTTAGTAAATATAGTTACCTCCCTGTGCAAGCGTTTTATGTTTAACCATCACTGCACTGTCCTTAGTTTTTGATCTAGATATATTCCTCAGCACTGATTTTTCTCTTACTGAGCAGTCTAAGAAGTAAGGTACTCCCAAGCCTATGACAAAGGGTATCTAAATGTGACTCTGCGTTCTCCTGTGTTAGTTCTGATTTGAAGTGGCATTTCCTGTTTGTTACGTCATAGCAAACCCTTTAGTCTTGCGGCAGTCGTAGCTTGGCCCACCTGCAATGCATAAATACAGCAGCTTTGCCACTTACTCCAACCCATTTAAGCTGAAGATAATCAGTACTTCAAGTAATATCTACTTAAATTAAAAAAAAAAAAAAACCCACACACCAGCAACAATACATTTAACAGCAAAACTTACAAAGCTTTTAGGGGGTTTCCTCAGCTTTTTTCTGTATTCTTTGTCCTATTACCCACTGTTCTTTTCTTCTTCATTTTACTAGTAATTGTCACATAGAATTACAACAGTTTAAACCTGAGAGAGATTGATTTTCACATAATTCTGGAAAAAAATTAATAATATAAGATGTTTTTGTGCTATTTGATTGGGAATGTAAGGGAAAACTTCAAAGAGCTCAAACTCTCTAGGGTTTATGTACTTTAAAATAACAGTATCTCTCTATTGCCAAGAGGGGCTGGGAAAAACAACAGACCTTCAAATTAATATTACATTGGCAGCAGGTTTTTACAGACTACTTTCAGGGCTGTGTGCTGACTCCCTAGCTTAATGAACAGTTTGATTTAAAGCTTAAAATTATTAAGTGTTCTACCAGAGTCATAAATAATGCAGTTTATAATATTCCTATTGAGCATATAAAACTACATTTGTCTTCCATTAACAACACTTTTTAAGTAGCCTGACCTCTTCAGATATATAAGAACATGCAATTAGTGCGATTTGTCACAGGTCCTTTACATTTTAATAAGATGTAATTAATTGTCTGTTTAGTCTAATTAACTTTGAAACCCTGACAGTTCTTGCTCTCTGGTATAAAGCACAGCTCCTTATTTGAATTGCTAATATCAGACAGAGTGCCTCCATGCAATGGTATATTTAAATCTGTGTACCTTTGCAGACTAAGAGACACTGGGCTAACCTACCAATATTTGCAATGACTTTTCCATAGCCATTTTTATCAATCTATGCCAGTTTATGGGAGTCAATAACATATGGGAGTCGATGTGTTTGTGAAACAGCTGAAGTTGCCATATAGTACTATTAGAGTTCTATTAATGAACCCACAACTGAATAATTCAGACTGTTTCACTTGCATTACTCAAATATGTGATTTAACAAATGAATTACAGATTCAGGACAGATATGTAAACCCTTTACATTTTTGGGATTTAACCCGCAGCTCATGAAGAACATAGTGAGGTACTAAACAGGTGACTCTGAAAACATGAAATTTTACTGATCAGAGAAAGGTACCAGCTGCATGGACGTAACATTGAACAAAGTTAACAGTTAAAAGCTCTGGAAAACAGATTTGGGAATTTTTTTTTCAGCTGTAACAGGTTACAACAATATATCTCGATTTTTATGCAAGTTATTACTTTATAATACAACACACATTGATATTGTCTCCATAATGATTTTAAGTACTTAGAGGATTAAATTTGCAGATTATAAATGCTGCTTAATTCAAATGAATAGCAAATAAAGGGCAGATTCTGACATCCTGTCCTCTCCTGAATAAAATAATTCTCTGTAAAAAATACTGCAAAAGTTAATGATCTTCAGAACTGTAGAAACAGGAAAGCATGAGAATCTGTAAGGAAAAGGGCATTCGGAGAACAAAAACCATTCAATAAAGTGTTGATTTATGTTCAAAAAAAGCATATATAATACATTCCATAAAAGTTTTCACAAGCTAAAATTATATATATATTATATATTTTATATATATACACACACACACACACACACACAATCCTGGAAACAGGAATAACTTCACAGCCTGGGGTTCTGTGCATGGCCCCCACAGAAAGCCAAATAAGGGAACATAAATCTTGCCTGCTATAACATATAGACACTGACAGGGACGGAATGAGCACCAAAGCAAATATGAGGTAGAAATGATTTTTTATTACTTTAGGTATTTCTAGATGTCAGATAAAAATAAAAGCATTGCTAAAAATTTTACAGAATGACAGCTGTACCTTATGGATAACATTCTGTGGTTTGATGTATGAGGCAGAAAATGTGAAAAATATTGTGAAGGATCACCTTGACATGATGATGGAACACCACAGCAAGCATGCTAACTCTGAAGGAATGTAATAGAGCACTGTTAAATAAAAGGAGGCAGTTTTAGGTCCAGCCAAAAAAAAAAAAAAAGGAAACATCAAGCACTGTCTTTAGAAGAATGAAAGTTGCAAAACTTTGTTTCTTTTTTATATAGCTGTCCAAGTTCTGATGTTTTGTTTGAACAAGATTACCCTCAGAGTTTCAATAGATACAGAGGATTCTGAAAACATTCCTACTATGCCTTTTACAAAATACCAGAGGATGCAGCCCCTACAGCATTACAGAACTTATAGTACAGGCTATTGCAGTGGACTACACATTTTTTAAAAGCACTCAAATATAGTACTTGAAGGCTCAATAGGTAGTAGTTACGTGGCTAAAGCAATTTAAAATAACTGTTCTAGTTTCATTTATCAACGTCTGTTCCAAGTCTGACTATAAACAGTGAAAAGCTGAAATTACTAAATACCAAATACATTTAACCGCCAGTTGAATATCCACTTAACATCACAGACATGTACCATAAAATAGATGCATCTATACATTTCCTAGGTTAATATAGAGTATTATCATGTGCCCTCCCCTTAGAAAAAGTGCCACATGTCAAACCCCGGTTTGTGCATCACTGGGGCAAGAATGGCTGAGTCTGCCCTGCAAGGGGAGGCCACATGCACACCCCATTCCCACCTTAACACGATAGGCCTGGGATGTGTTCTCCCACATACCTGGCTGACTTCAAGAGGTGGCCATGCCCATGAGCAGAAAGGGCTAATGCACGGTATGACAGTTCCACCAACCCAGGCTCCAGGCATGATCAGGCCTGCAGAACCCGCTCCACTCCTGCTCTGCCCTCACCCAAATTGCCTCAGATAGAGACAGGAAGTAAATAATGATACAAGTGATGATGATGAAGGTGGTGAAACACTGGAACAGGTTGCTTGGAGAGGTGGTAGATGCCACATCCCTGGAAACATTCAAGGCCAGGCTGGATGGGGCTCTGAGCATTCTGATCTAGTTGAAGATGTCACTGCTCATTTCAGAAAGGTTGGATTGGATGACCTATGAAAGTCCTTTCTAACCCAAACCACTCTATGATTCTATTACTAATAACAGTATTAGCAGGTATTATACATAAAGAAAACAAATATATGAAAATATTGAAGAGAGGTCAACATACTACTATACACAGGACTGCACCCACTCTAAAATCTTAGACCAAATAAACCTTGAGCCAAAATGTTCTGTCATTCAGAACCCCAACTTAATGAACAAGGACTAATTAAAAGAAACCTAGAGAATTCCAATAGGAATTAATACCATAAAACCTGACCCAAACAGGAAGGCTGAAGGAATCAGCTTACTAAATTCAGGAAAAAGAAAGAAAGAAAAAAAAAAAAAAAAAAGTAAGGCCAAGTCACACAAAAACAAATTCCAAAATATGTCAAGTTGTTCTAAACTGATAGTAGATAGTAAATCTCTACTGGGGAAGAAAGTAATTAATCCTTGCGTATTTGGGAGGTAGGAAGAAATCCTTGGTTCAGACATTAGGAAAACTGATTTTTAACTGTACCATTGCAAATACATCTGTTAAGGATGCTTTCCGTATCTTTATTTCAGAGGAGATAATCAGATATATTTATCTTTTGAAGCCCGTTCTAGCTCAATCTTTCAAAGAGTTGTAATAGTATAAAGAAAAATTTGTTCCTAATATGCAGCAACATTTGAATAGGAGTGAACTTGTATCAGTAGTGACATACATATGTTATGAAACTAAAAAAATATCTATTTCAGGTGTAATAATTTTTGTCTACTTATAAAAACAATCACAGCAAGGGTTCTTACATTAATTCATTCTAAATTAATGCATGTCAGTGAAGAAAATCCACTGAAGACGTTTAGCATTGTTGACAGTAGTTGACATGCAGGTATGATTGATGTCTGCCTTCCCTCCAAGGATGAATGGAAAACTGGCAAATGCCACATATACATAATGCATTGAATTTTAAGCCAAATTGGTTTTCAGACATCATACTTGACATTTCCCCCTCATACTTCAGATTATTCCTTGGTATAAATTGCATGTTTATATAAAGTGTTTTGCTGTACAGTCTGGTTTGATCACATCTCCTTTAGGCTTTCTTGAGGCAGCTGCAGTTATAAATAGGCCAAAAGCATTGCTTGTAGTTGAGATGAAATAGAGATTACCTATGGCAAAAAAAGAAAAGCCAAGGAAAAGCTGAGGCCTTTGTATTGAGGTATTAGCAGTACACTGAATTTTTATTCCACTTACTCTAACCTGCCACCCAGGCTACTTCTGCTTACTTCTATTAAGAGGTGACAAAATAAAAAAGGAGAACTTTGGCCTTTCTGATATCTGTTACTAGGTTAAAACAACAAAAAATGCAGGGAGGCATTTCAAAGGGCTCATTGGCATATGCATGGTTCTGCTGTAGTGGTCTAATAAGTTTCATGGAAGATACAGCCTGTGTGATCTCAGAAACACGGATCAAATCTCTGAACATGAGAGACGCCAGTAGAGGTTTTGCCCAGTGCCTTCTGTGCTGCTGACTCTGGTTTATCATGCTCCATGCCTGTTACTGAATAAGGTAACCTGATCTATGCTCGAGGGCTTCCTCTATTCCTGTTTCTGTTTCATGAAAACACGGTGGGGGCGGGGGGAAAGGCAGAGTTTATAAGCTTACAGGTTATATATTTGTTCCCAGGAGACACACACAAAACCTAAAGCAACAAATGTGCAAGTGATATTTGCTGTTACAATTGAAGCCAGCAACTGCAAATCCTAAGTGCCTGCATTGCAAGAACTTGGTGAGCTAAGGTCTAGCTATGGACTGGAAAAAGTAGAAACTGGGGTAGTATTTAGTGACAGCAAACAAACAGGTGTTTGCTTAAGCACTTCTAAGCGTAGCACGGTGATTTGCACTCTGTCATATTCATGCATAAATAAAATAGGTAAAATCCTGAATAAAGTAAGTAGAACTACAGATATTGATCCCCAGACTGTTATCAACAAGTACAAAATAAAATGTAAATATAAACAGCCCAAGCTTCACCTCAAGTTAAACCTCCAGGCATGCTGAGAAAATTTGAACTGTAAAGATTTGCCTACAGGCAAGACAGTTTGCTGAAACTGTAGCATTGCAGTTAAAGAGAGAAAGATGTAACCAATAGCTGTAAAACACTCAGTTTAACAGGCCTTGGCCCCATCTTTCCCTTTTCCACAAAAACACAGGAGAGAGCTATCTGGCTCTGTTGGGTTCACATTTGCATGTCCTGCAGCCCTGAATAGTGAAACATCAAACACACCCTTGAAATGGATACAGCTTTCTCTTTCAAAACTTGAGAACAGAAGAGCATCGGTGCTTCAAAAGTTCTCCATTTAAAGATGAAGCTATCTCGCATCATGTTGTTTTATGGTAGTCAAGTTTAATACTATAAATGAATGTTTCATATAAAATTCTGACCCCTGATCTACTCTGAAGTATATTTGTTGAATTAAATGCCAATCTTTTCTCCTTCAGCATTTTTTTAAATTATATTCACAGTATTAATCATGATGTAAACTGTCTGTTTACATCCTAGAGTAATGGCTTTGATGTACATATGACAATTCTGTGTTAAGACTACTGAAGGGGATAGAATGAAGGAACTTGCTCATTCCCAACTCTAGCAACTGTGGAATCACCAAAAGTTGATTGATGCTTTGAACCCCCCATGTATTTTAGGTGGTGTAGTTGGGTTTTGGTTTGGTTTTTTGTTTTTTTGTTGTTTTTTTTTTTTTTTTTGGGGGGGGGGTGTTTGTTTGTTTGTTTTTAGTGAAGTGCTGTTAGGATTGCTCCCTATCCTAGATTTTGCATGCTAACTAAATGAAGGAGAAAAATATGCCAAGGAGCACTTGGAGATTGAAGTTGTATCACAACAGATGGTGTGATACAATCCTCCTCAAAGTAAATTGAAACAAAACTGCCCTATAGGCTATAGTACCCAATCTTTAAAACTAAATCCAAGTCAACATTGAGTGCTGTTAACTTTAATATCCGTGTTAGCAAAGAAACACCCAGGTAGGAAGCTGACAGAGTTTTAGCTATTATTACCATCTTATTTCTCAAAACTGGATGAAAGCTTTAGAGTTTCAAGCTTTCATTATATACTTCCCATGTTTTGTTACCATGCTTAGCTTTCTAAAGATACAGCAATAGACCCTTGCTTAACATGTGAACTTGATGAATAATTAACACATACCAGAAATAATTGAATAACTTGCATTTAGATTATATAATAAATGCAACAAATATGTACATTCATATCAGTTGTACAGTAACGCATCTTCTTCATTGCCACTGATTTGCTTGCATTGTATGGAATCTCCAAAACTTCAGTAGCAGTTTTTGTTGTTGGCACTCAGCCAGTGTAAAGTAACTGCATCATGAGACCAGGTCAAGAGTCAATCTCTCCCTCTGAGCAAGCGCATCCATTGAGTGTAAGCACAGACTTATGTCTGAGCAAAAGTATGTACACAAATGCAGGGAGGCCTGCATAACCCTCTGTTCGTCACAATGAATGTTAATTTAATCTAGGACTCCTACTGTCACAAGAGTTAGTTAACCAAAAGTACTAATCTGTCCATCTATCAGAGGTCCTAAGGAAGCAGACAAAAGCACTATATTCAGGAAGCTCTTTAACCCTTTGCTTTCTGTGCCAGAGTCCTAGCACAGTCACTTTTGGACCTTGAAAAAAGGAAAGAAAATATACAACCTTACTTCCAAAATGTTCAAATTCAACCCATCAAAAACAAGAGAAGTGGCAAGAAGAGGAGAACTGCTGCTAACTGGTAACATAGGTTTTAAAGAAATCATTCCTGTGCTAAAAAATTCACAGGTCAAACCTGCATTGTCCTGAATTAGTTTAATAACTAAGTTCAAAACTACTTCTCAACATTGACTCACATCTCAGTGTCCAAGGCCTATACTAGGAACGCTTCACTTGCTATCT
Organism: Nesoenas mayeri; assembly: GCF_963082525.1. Lineage (NCBI taxonomy): Eukaryota > Metazoa > Chordata > Aves > Columbiformes > Columbidae > Nesoenas > Nesoenas mayeri. The sequence goes on from NC_137540.1 coordinate 18,219,567, forward strand.
ACCAATAAACAGTAACAATTGAGACAGATTTTTTCAATTCTACCTCATCTAAAAATAAACAAAACAGGGGTTTTTTGGTTTGGTTTTGGTTTTTTTTTTTTTTTTTTTTTTTTTTTTTTTTACAGGAGCTATAAGTGGATTATATGAAAACTTATTAGTTCATCTATGTGTGAAATGTATTATCATCTTTCCCCCTCACCCCCCAAAAAAAACCCCAAAAAACATAGCCATTAAAAGAAATAAGTACTATTAAACACATTTACCTGCTTTTCTCATGGGAGTTGGAATGGGTCAGAGACAGATAGGTTTGGACTTATTTTTAATTACACATGTTGGATTTTTAATTTATGGAAATCTGAATATTTGTTCTCTGTGGAAAAAATTGGCTGATCAGCAACCCAATAGTCATTTCCTTGCCCTGGAACAAAACCTAAGGCATTTACTTAGCTTTTATTTGTTCTTTATTTAGGCAGACTTGCTGACTTCAGTGGGAGTTTAGCAGAGCAAGAACTGGAAATAAAAATTGAATGAAGACATTAACATCTGTTCACCTGGAAAGACTATCTGGATTTTTCTTGGCTTACTTTAGATACCTGCTGCTGAATAAAACAGGCAATAGCATAGTTATTCACAGAGTGCTGTAAAATAGATAGTTTTAAAAAATTCTCTAGAGGGATTAAAGATGGGGGAGATATCAGATATTTTTTTCTGAGCTATACTTTGAAATTCCATCTTCAAATAGCATCAGTCTAGCAGAGTTTCAGTTGCATCAAAGGGGACTACGCAAACACTTCTGGCACACATAAAAACCTTTTTTTTATATTGCAGAGACAAACTTAGGTAAACAGAAAATATGAAATGAACCTCATTATACAGTGGTGAGTTTCCTACTAAAACCCTGTCATGACAGTAACTTAAGCCCCCCCGCCCAGTTTGTGTGGATTGAGTGCACCACTTATGCCCTCATTCCTCCCACCTTCCTGTAGTGCTGAAAATGATAGGTCTTGGCTCTTCATCTCTTGTACCACAGGTTTCACTATTTGTTTGGGTTCTCAGGAGAACACTTTGAACTTGTATTTTGCAGAGACATACGGTACAGATGTTCTGTTGATCCTTCTAGACTAAATGTCTATTTACATCAGTTGCCTGTTATGCTAAATGAGTAGATTAGATGACTTCTTGTCCTTATTAATCTGTGTTCTTCAGGAAAAATCCTTGAGCTTTAAATGCTCCCTCCTGTTGTTTTCTACTCTGCACATTCCAATTTCTTTCTTCTCACTGGAATAGGTTGTTTCAGGATAAGAACAATAAGAGCAAAGCATAAAATGTAACGTATAAGTCCTTTATGATGCAGTTCTCCAAAACCAAGTGAAACAATACTTCCTGAATTCAAATCTTTTCTCCTCCCCTTCACTCTATACCAGAAGATATCACAATGTTGACTCCCTGAGAACTCAAAGTGATGTGCTTCTACTGTTGACTGACAGAAGCACCCACTCTGCCCATGCAAAAAGAGTACACACAACAAACAGGCAGATTTCCAAATCTAAGTGAGCCAACTGCTGGATTTTGATTTCAGCACAAACCAGGGTTATTGTACTTTGAACTATTCTAGGTAGTAAAAGATTGATTTCTCCATAGGCAAGTCTAAAGTATTTCTCTGATTTTGTTTCTTTAATTAACCAGTTGTTTCTGTTATACTAAAAGCATCAGGCACATATGCAGCTGGGCAGCGGACTTATTTGGAACATAGAAATGCTGTTTCTTTCTCCCCGCTCCCATTTTTCTTTCTTGTGCATGAATGTGTCTTATGCCACCTGAGAAAACACCATAATTGGAAGCCTACTGGCTAATTTCAGTCAGCTTCTGTGTAAAGTATTTATATTTTTCATCACATTCCTTCCCCTGATTCTGTCCAGCAAGCCGCAGATGACCAATGACTCATTTTCTCAACCATTAATTCTAGATCAGGCTTTAAATCTCTTTGAGAAATCACCAAGCCCTTGAAATCTAAAAGTTTGACAGCCTGAGCGTCCCATGTCAAATGAATATGAGCATACCTCTGTGTCTCCATGGATTTTATAGCACCACTGCTGTGCATTCTTGATCTGAAATTACTTGCTGCCTGAGGCTGGAATGCAAGCCTATCTTCCAAATAAATGCAGAATCTAGTGATCATCTAACTTACATTAAATGCCATCTAAGTTATATTATATTTGTATGTCTCTGGACATTAACTGATAGCTAAGAAAAAAGTATTATGCTTGGTCTATTTGCTTTCACCAGAAAATTGGCCAATAAACAGGGATAAAACCCAGCAGAATATGCCAGCTGCTAATTGCTTAAACTGCCAACAGACTCCAGTCTTGTATAATAATAATCGCCCAATACACTCCCAGGACTGTGAATTGTCCAAACAAAAAAGGTAATCTGTCATGGATCAGGAGACTATTTTATTTCAGATCTGTAAGAACAGAATATTATTGAAATATGACTCTAATGAATTTGAATTAAACTAAATGGGAGGGTACTTGTGAATGTAGGGAGAGAATGATAGTACAGCTGTGAAAGTGTTTGATGTGTGGAAGTTCCTGCAAATCTGCCTAGCTATCTCTTCAAACTCCACATTAATTATTTCACAGTGTGAGCAAACACTTTGTCTGGGAGATTCAAGATTGAGCCAAAAGGCATAGCAGTGGCTGGAATAGACAACATTGCAGCTGTTACTTATCATTATTCTTTATTCCATGCATTCGAGGATCGGTGTGTTTGCTGTGGCTCATGATCTTTTACCTGTAGCAAGAAGCATTTTTAAAAGAGATCATAAATTGCATTTCCGTTACCCACTTCTATAGGCAGACTTGAGCTTCTCCAGACTGTATATAGTCACTCCACAGCAGCAAGCAGTATCTGCTACGTACGGTTGGAGAAAAACAAATCTGAAAGGAAACTCAAAGGCCCTGTGACCGACCTCTGTATGTCCCTTAGCAGCTTGAATTAATCCTAGTAAAATTTCTCACTCATTTGTTAAGCCTGTATGAAAAGTAAGGGGAGGTTTAGTTGTCGGTTGGTTGTTAGTGGTTGTTATTTAACCAGCTCCTTTCAGATGATCAAATCCCTGCGTGATACTCGGGACTGGCAGAGGTTTCAGTGACTCGCCTAAAGACAACTGCAGTTACCTCCCTTTTCTCCAGTCCAGGTGAAACCATACCACTTAACATGACAACAGGGTATTCATGTTCCCCTTCTCTTTAAGAATATAATCTAGCCCAGACAGACAACCTATCATTCCATACTCAAAGTAGACACCTGTGCTCAGCTACTGAAGAGATCTGAGATTACTTCACAAGTGACAAAGTTCTGTCCATAAAGACAGGTGGGCTGATTGTGTTTGCACAGCAACATTGTATTGCTTATTCTGTCTCTAATCTATTACAAACCTGACTTGGGGGAAAAACAAACAAACAAGTAAACAAAACACCAAAAAAACCCACAACAACAACACCACCACAACTAAACACACAAACACAGTCATTGCTTGTTTTGAGTTCATGCATTTTCTTGCTTTTGCCTAAATCTAGAAAAATGCTTTGTTGAACTGAATCACTTGTTTATCCCTTCTTGAATTTGTCAGGTTCAATCTAATTACTTCCTTGATACTGTGTGCAGCCCTCCCTGTCACCAAGTAAGGAAAGCAGTACTTTGCAACCAATGTCAAAATACCTATTTCAGCTTATTGTGGACTGTTTGTTACAACTAGTGCCTTCGGCTAGATAATTAGGTTTCATAGACACTGCAAAATAGCAAAGATTTCAATCTTGATATAAAACTCTCACTGAGATGTCAATGGTTGCCTCTGTGACACTGAAGAGGAGAACAACTTCTGTATCACACTAGATTAATGAAGTACTAGAGCAGAGTCAGGTTGTCAGTCAGGCAACAAGTGGCATTATTTAAACCACTTCTCAGTTCCTTGTACTGACTGTATTAGGAAATTATCAAAGAGGAAGCTATTTTTAGAAGACTATTATTATTATTATCTACTAGTATTATATAAATCTTCCATTACTTGCCTACTTTTCTTCAAGAAGGGAGTAGAAAACAGGGAGTAGTTTCCACTTGATCCATTTCTTCTGTTTCCATTTCTTTCATTTTCTTGTCAGAGGAGCTGACTTGAAATTTGAAGTTGCAGAGTGAATTCAAGCTCTCCTCTCTTCAACACTCAATGCCTTTAAACAAACCTCAACCTCATGAGCACTCCCTGTGACACTCTGGCCACATGATCAAATAATGCTATATTATGTACTTGTAGGGGACCATGAATCAGGGATATGAGGCTGCTACTTAGAGCACTTGCACAGGTATGATGCCCTCACTTTAAAATTAGTACTTGCTGTGAGAAGCCTATGAAAGCCACTTTCTCACTCTCATGACAGCAACAGTCCATCACACTCTTGGGCTTCATGCTCTAGCCACAGCCCAATACTACTAGTCTTGTTTCACTTTCTTAATCTCTTTTATTTTGAAGTTATAAAATCCAGTTGCAACAAGCCATTGAGTCACCAGTGTACTAGGAGGTCAAATCCTCCATCTTTCTTGTGATCTGTTCTTCCACTTCTCTGCAACCTTGCTGAGGTCTGTAAGTGAGAATCCATGTGATGGCTGGGCTCTAAGGGTTTATCAGCACTTCCTACAAGTTGCTGCCCTCTTGGCAGTATATACAAAAATATGAAAAGTATAAAGACAAAGTGGAATACAGAATGTAGCTCAGAGTATAGGAGGACAGTAACTGGTATTTTACCCTCTATGGGTTCCCTAGTCTTTCACTCACATGGAGCATACCCTGGGATTCCAGCGTATGAAAGAGAATTTACTATTTATCTTAATGACCCTAGGAAATCTTTATTTCCAAGGCACCTCATCAGGGTGCTGCTCAGAGATCTGCTTAGATTTCAAGAATATTCTAACAAGTATTCATATATTTGTGCAGTCTTTTATTTCAAGTTTCCAAATTGTTTAGCAAAATATACCTTATATAAGGATTTAAGTACTATTATTATTAAAAATAGAATGTATTTTATTGGTTTGATTTTTGCCAGAAAAGCAACTGTGATACATTACCTTTCCTGGCACTATTACAGGAATTGCAAATGGAAAATATGCCATACAGACTTATTTGCTTTCCGCATTAGACAGAGACACATTTTCAGTGCCAAATGGCTTTTGACATTAAATTTGAAATTCAAGATAACTTGAAGTTAACTATCCAGGAGTAATAACGATAAAGCACCAGAGCATTCAATTTTTATGAATGGATTCTTCTGGGTTTTTTTAAGTAAATGAAAATACATATTATGGTCAATATCTCATACTTAGCAACTGTCTTTTCTTCAGTGTACTATTCAGCCTGTTCAAGGATTGAGTTTGGGTTGAATCCTCTGTGCATTCTGGTTTGGATTTGAGTTTTGTTTACTGGAGAGGTAGCTAAAATATTAAGAGATTTAGTTATGTGTTCCAGTTACCTTAGTGTATTTTCAGCAGTCGACAAAGTATTTGTGGCAGGATGCAAACTCCCCTCTCTCCCCCTCCCTCCTTCAGTATGGAAGGAGTAGGCACATCTCCCTCTCTCTCTGCTACTTGAGGCTAACAGCTTCTTTTGTTTGGCCCCAGAGCACCCTGGCCAGGGTCATTAGGAGAAGGGAGTTCCAAGGCGTCAGTGAGCTGCTGGGTGCATGTGGCCAGTGTGGAGGATGTTTGGAGACTTCAGGGGCATCCCACAAACAGTGTGAGGGTGCAGAGAAGCTTCTGGAATGCCTACAGTCAGATCTGATCAGCCAATAAAAAAATGGGACTCTTGTCGACACTCAGCCCATTGTTGCGGGTCTCTCAGAGCACGAGCAAGACGCTGCCGCCAGTTTGAAAGTTATCAAATGTCAAATAGCTGAAGTTATTTAATTCCTTTTAATTGAGATATCACATATACATTTATACTTTATCCTGTCCTGAACTCCCCCACAATATTTGTGATACCTTAAATAAACAATTGGCAAAGAATCAACAAGAGCTGAAGCAGTACCACAGACTAATTCAGACAGGATTGGTCAGTAAAGATTGTAAGAGCCTTAATGAAGTGGTGAAACATTTGAGCGCTACTTTCAAAGCAAAGTGCTGCTTGAAATATTAAGAGCAGCAGAAAACAGCGCCATTTATTTGAAGAAAGTGATAATATGTGCACAGAGATATGACATTATGTATGCACACAACTGTAGTAGCTCTTAAAGAATTTATTTTACGTAAGTGTTGAATCTTTCTTAATGACACGTTAAGCAAATTAGCGTCTCACAAGAAAAACATGTCATAATTCGAGCTACATTAGTATTAAGGTCAGTTGTGTGCACAAGAGAAAGTTCCTTTGTCTAGGAGAGGCCACATTAAGCAGCCAAGCACTTAGAATAAAAAGAGGGATATAAATTAACTATATAACACTTACATGCAACACCCTTCATCAGTAGGGGCAATATGTACTGTTTTCAAATAAATTTTAATATCCATCCCCCTTTGAATATTCTTCCATCACTGTTTACTGAGGCCACAAAACAGATTAGATGAATTTTGTGTTTTAGCAGCATAAGCACAATCAATTACAAGATGTCTGTTTGCTCTATCTCACAAATGAGCAGTTCCCATTGACACTTATAGCATGGTTATTTCACATGAAATTTGTTCCTCAAGCAAATTCACCAGCTTAGAATTTCACTAGGGCTGTCCAAGAATGTTGATACAACTTGCATAGCTTTGCAAATAGAAACTTGTGCTATCTCTTATGTGAGCAATAATCCCTTTCTGACTCAGTCTGTGTTGCTTTTTCAGTCAATAGTTATTGTTTTAATTAGCCATTGGTTTTTTTGAGTTTGTTTTCTGTTTTGCTCATTATAAATCAGAGATGTCATATAGTGTAAGTAGCCAAACCACTGAAGCATATGCAAAAGGAAGCAAGTATATATGTGTTTATGTTAATCTCTTTAGAGACCAGGATTATTTGGATTAAAAGGAGCAGCCATTCAGACAGTCTTTTCCTCACCCAGAGACAAATAATAATCTGACTAGAAATCCTAGAGCATTAAAAAGAAAGTCAGAACAGCTCTCTACTAATGAAGAATGCATTTCAGCTGCATAAAATCCTTTCCCATGTGGAAAACAAATAAATTTATCAGTTTAGAACAAGATATAAAGTGTGAATAACAAATTAACATACGGCACATTAGGTCTGATTTTAAATATACTTCATCTTCCCAGTAAAAAATTCTCCTTGCCATTGAAATTCTGAGTTAGACAAATGAAAGGTGATGAAAAAAGTATCAACTAAAACAAGACATGCCAAAACCACAGTAAAATAATTTAAAAGCTATCCATAAAAATGATGTATGTCCAAGTACTCACAATTTATAAATCATAGGTATTAAAGAAAAGTGCTTTGCTTCTTATTAAGGGGGACCTCAGCTTAGAAGTCTTAAATACAACAAGAAGTAAAGCCATATAGAGAGCTTCTAAATGGGCATATTACAATTATATTCCTGCTTCAAGGCCTACTAACCAGAATTAATAGAAAAAGGAGACTGGCTTTATTAAAAAAAAAAAAAAAAATTGTCCTCCAAGTCAAAGCATAATTCAGCTAATTCACTTCTTTATTTTAAAGGTAGGTGTGGTACCCTAGTGACTCCCAGCAACTGTAACATTTGACTCTCCTGTTTTTTCCTGTTTGCCCTCAAGCCCATCTCCCTGTGCAGAGGAGCATGTTCACACAGGGCTCCCATATTTTGCTCAACCTAAACAAAAACTGTCTGGGTGAAGAACTTCCAGTCCATTTGAGTTGGCAGCAAATATGGAAGAGGGTAGAAAGTCAACAGTCCCCATCAAATACGCTGAAGAATTTTTTCACAAGTGTGTCTATTTTATGTATAAAATCAAAACATCTTAGGTTTTCTTTGACAACTCCCTATTTTTCACTGAAAGTATTTTTCTGCAAAATGAACAGCTAAAACTATATTTGCCTCTGAAAACCAGTTCTGCTGAACATTTATCATTACTGTTTGTACTGTTTCTGTCCTTATTACAATCACTAGAGTAAAAGTGAGATCTCTGGGTTTTTTCCCATCCTTTAGCCACCTATATATTTCCTAACTACACCTTTCAGGGCCTAATTACAAAATTTGGATCCAAAAATGAAGTGTAATATGAAATTAGAAAGAATAAATCAAGCTAATATTTCACTGTTTGTGACTGGTTCTTTGTCATAATCCATAAATTGACAAAGACGATGGAAAATTATATAATATCTTGAGTCAGAAGGGACCCAGGAGGAATAAAAACAAACAAACAAAACCAAAACACCAGATCACCAAAAATCCAAACTGATAATCTTCTTTTTCACAGTGCAACATTACTATGTGATACTTAAGCATTTATTGCTATACCCTTCTAAAGCTGAGTAAAATACGAGTTCCATACACTACTGGCCAAAATACTGCTTCATGCAATCACACTTCCACTTCTTGTATTTAAGAATTCTAAATTAAAAGCAGTCTGGAGGTTTCTAGAGATTCATGTTGCTTTCTCTGGGGCTCAACTATATATTGTGTGTATATATATGGTATATATATATACACATATATGTATTTACAGAATTAAAATGTGAAGATAACTATTCAGTAGCTTCTTTTTGTACTGAACTATTTCATTTCTAATGATATTGTTCAAAGTCATAATCAAGCTAGATTTACCTGACGCAAAACACAGTTTAAACTAAAGAATGTGAACAGTTTTAGGGACAAATTTCAAATAGAAAAAGTTAAGTTAAAAAATATGGTTCATTTGAAACAGAATTTATTCTTACACACAGAACAAACTCTGGCAAAGCAGTTGTGTCTGATTAATTCAACATCTCATACAACCATTTCCCAGTTTCTCCTTTCTGAAAAATCCCATTCTCATAATACCAATTACAATTTCAAAATTAAACACTAGAGTAGCACATGCCACTTGTTTTCAGGATCAAGTTATTCATTTCCATATCTTTCTAAATTTTCAGTTATTCCTAGATGCTTTCTTACATGCGAAATACGACATTTCTGTATTGAACTGATGAAAGGCCGAGAAACACGAGTTTGCTTCCTGCCCAATTCATTGTATAAATGTTTCAGAACTACTCAGGCATAGAAAGATCTTTAACTAGAGTTTGGAGAGAAAAACAGCTAAATAAGCTGAAGAAATGACTTTTTGTTGGGGACAAGGGATGAGAGGAGCTGCCTCTGTGCATATTATGAAGATTGTAGAGAGCATAAGTATAGATCATGGCAGTTGTACTACTAAAATAATAGTAGTTTAGGGGTTACCATTTACTGTAGTTATAAAACAAACTAGTGATAAGTACCAATAGTGCTATCAGCAGTCACCAGAATTACAAATACAGATGTTGAAGTATGCTGACAAATATTAATATGTTGAAGCATTAATTTATATACATATACACATACCGGGATTCCATCCAAATAAATGGTTCAAACAGCCAGAGCACCAGCTAGGGGAATATCCTGTTGCTGACATCAGAAAAGAAGCAAAAATTTACACAAGATACCTAAACAATCATGTAAAACTGTGCCTTGGGTAAATACCTACAAAATAAACCTCTCCAAAAACTCTGGAAGATATCAGCACACCCTATGACTATGGCATCTATTTTTACAGAAATGAAAAAGAGCAGTATAAATAAGACAGATAGAAAGTTAGAAATATTATTTTCTTCTTTGGAGTCCATTTAGAAGAACTACCAATTACAAATGCACTGAAATATGTTTAGTAGTTATGAATGTATTTCTAGGAACGTTATCCTTTCTAAATTCTTGATGCATTTATCATTAAACACCTGGGGACTAAACTGTACACTTCTACAAGTGTCCAGAATCCTAAGAAGTAACCAACATGAGGTATTTATATCAACTATAGCTGATGCATTCTCAAACAGTTACACACACTTCTCGTGAATGTGCAGTGAAAAGACAAGAGGACCAAGATGCAAAAAGGGAGATTCCCTTTGGGCACAAGGGAAAATCTTCATTGGAATGATCAAAACACAGCACCTCAGTACCACAGCAGCATTAACCCTTTGCAACACCTGAACATTGCATGGTATGATTCAGATTCTCTAATTTCTTGTCTCCATTATTTGCTACCTCACAGACCTTTATGTCATCTGAAAATTTCACCAGTAAGGATTTTACATTAATGTCTGGATCAATGACAAAAAATATAAAGCAGCCATGGCCCCCAGGAGACCATTGCAAAAATGGCATTTCTCATTGATCTCTCCCCAGTAGCAACTTCATTTTGATACCTGTCAGTGAGCCACTTCCTAATCCATCTGCTGGATAGCCTATTAATGCTACATAACATTTCAATTTAAAAATTCTGCCTTATGTGGTACTAAATTAAATGCCTCAGAGAAATCAAAGTATCTAATATTGACACAGCTGTCTTTATCAACCAGACCTTTAACTCTGCTGAAAACAAAACAAAAGCAGTTCTGTTTGAGAAGAGGTTCCATACTGACAAGCCTAATTATATTTTTAGTTTAATTCTAAATTAACAGAGTCACAGAGTAGCCAATTTCATTATTCTACCTTGGGTTAGCATCTGGCTAATGGTTTACAGTTTCACTTACTTGTTGTTTTTTTTTTTAACCATCAAAACTGTCTTGCCTGTCCTTTACATCTTTTGTCAGCTTTCCAAGGAGTACAGACAAATACCAGGGCAAAACCAGGTTCTTCTATTGCTTGCAGTCACACATGGTATATTCCTAATTTTCATAACATGCTTTACCAAGCGAGTTGTCCTCCTTCTGGGCCTTAGAGCACATGGTCACAGCCATGCAGTCATGTTTAATAGGGAAGGTGGGAGAAGTTACTCATAGGTCTAAAGGAAAAAAAAAAAAATAATCATTTGCTATAAATTCTAAACCCAATTCATATAAATCTCAGTAGAGCTGATTCTTCTACATGGGAACTAGTTTCAAAGCAATGGACTTGTCTTCTGACTTCTTATCATGACTTGTCAGCTGAGTTGCAGGAACAACTCAAGTATGGAAAACTCATCACTGTAATCTCTGGAAGGATTCTTTCATGCTCCTGACATACACACTTCGGCTCTGCTGCAAAAACCTGTGCCTGACTTGATGTACATATCTGAGGGGTGTTTTCTTTGGTTGGTTGGTTTTGTTTGTTTGTTTTCCTTTTCCATTTTGTTCCAGAAGAACCAAGGTGTTAATTTCAACTTTTCTAAGAGAAGAATGTCAAAATCTCAGAGTCCTGTACAGCTGAAAATTACCATTCTCCTGACACTTCCTTGAATAATTTCCAGCTTCCTTCTCACTTGATTCACTGCTAATGTTTTAAAAAAACATTAAAGCTCTGCTCCCAGTTTGTAAGTTATTTTGAAATTCAAATCATTGACTTTTGAAGTAGAATTGTTTCACAGATGTCAGGAAAAACTGGGAGGCAAATTTATTTTCCCAAGTCATACAATGGCTTAACAGCTTAGAATAAATATTTATTTATAGGTCAGATCTTGAACTAATTATTCTCTTTCATACAGTTACAGACATGTAAATAGTCATGTTTAATAGAAAATATGTCTAACCCTAAGAACTATGTAAAAATGGAGTAAGTGCTTCAAAATCTGTTTAATAGTAACAATGTTGATATAGCACAGCTTCACAGAGACAAGTGCAGTGATCATACCTAAAAGTCCTATTAAAGTGTCCTGGTGCTTTCTTTGGATCCTCTATGCATTTTAAATGCAGAAAAAGAGAAATCGAGAAGAGGAAGTCAGACTTTTAACATTGAAATCTAATTCTTCCTTTTTTTGCATAAATGTCTACTTTGCCTCAGGTACTCTTCAGGGAAATGCATGAAAATATGCATGCGTTTGTGCAAATAGGCATAAAACCCATGCATTACTTTACACTGCAACTTTCATTTAAAAATCTGAGAAAGGAAGACAAGCATCTCTTCACTATTCACTTTTTTTGCAACATCACATATGGAATTTACTTTTAAAAGTTCTTTGGACTCCCAAGGAACTGCAATGTCCTAATTTAACTGTGCTGTTGGAAGCCATCAAAAAACTAATTTTGTCAGCCAGCTTGGTAGCTTTACACCCTGCCTCTAAGTGGCAAGAAGTTCAGGTCTCCACTGGCTGCCTGTGACAGTTCTCAGCACTGCAGCTCCAGACACCTGTTTTCCAGTGCATCATGGCAAGAATCAAGAACTGAGATGAGAGCTGTCTCCTCTTAGAGAAAAAAAAAAAAAAGATCCTCTGAAGTTTGCAATGAAATTGCTTGATATAGCACTGGAACCACACCGAGCATGGCAGAACAACACACAGTCAGGTGGACACTGTCATTGCACAAACATACCATAGTCTATTAGCCAAAGGAAGCGTCCAACAGAGGGAAAGTCAGGTGGCACATGTCCACTTATCATGACACTGCTCCAGTGTAGCTTTAGTTTCTTTTTCCCCATTAGGAAATTGTGCATCAAACTAGGTTCTGAAATCTGCCTTTGCCCACCTTGCCACCCCCCCTTGCCCTTCTCTCCACAAGTAATGAGTAATGGGAACATAAACACTGAGGACATCTGCTCAGGACACTTGGATCTGCTAAGCAGTAAGTTTGAGGACAGTGGAAGGCTTTGGTCTAAACCTTACCTGCTTGTTTAGGTGGGTCAAATAGTGAGAACAAACTGTTATAAAGCTGGATGACAAATAATTTATCTATCTTGTAGATGAAACACATTTATACTTAAAAGGTTTCAGGTTTGGAGAACTTGGTTCTGTGTCTACTGCATATGGGTTCAGGCTTGTAAGTTACCATATGCTGTTGAATGGGGATATGAAAATCAAAAGAAGATACACAAAAGATACACAAAAGATACACAAAAGATACACAAAAGATACACAAAAGATACACAAAAGATACACAAAAGATCACACACACACGCTTGCAAAATACTATAATATTTCAAGTGTTCTATTTTGTCCCCAAAAAGAAGTGATGACCTTTAAAATTTTCTCTTCTTCCAGCACAGAAATGCGTGTCTATTTAACAGTCACCTCTAAAGGTGGAACACTGAAATCTACACATCCAGCATCCCAGCTTTGAACCAGACTTTTGTCTGTTCTAAACGCCTACATATTCTCCCAATTCTTCCTCTTTTTTTGTGTATATTTTCATCCAAAATTCAATCTTTGAACTGTGTAACCTCTCCTCCTGAACGTTTAATTGAGCTTTAACTGCCACATGCTTGGGAAATTGTGGGTTCTGATTGCAGTTTTACCTAAATGCTCTGCTGAGCACTTCTCAGAGAAGTCAGTATCTTACAGCAACTTCCAAGTAACTTGTAGTATCAATATGTTATAAAATTAAACATGATAGACACTACAAACTGATTTTCTGTGCTTTGCAACAAAATCACTTGTTATTCTCTGAATATATCACCCTGAATTTCATACCATATGCAGACTTGCCATATATTCCCTACACTCCTTTCTCAACTCTGTGTGATATCAAACCATGAAATATACAGCACACAAAATAAGCAAATAAGTATCTTTTTCTTCTGACATTTGAATTAAATAATAAAATCATTTAGGTTATAAAAGACCTTTAGGATCATCAAGCCCAACCATAAACCTAGCAGCACCAAATTCACTACTAAACCCTTCTGCTGTCCATAAACACCACATCTACATATCTTTTAAATCCCTCCAGGGATGCTGACAACCACTTTCCTGGGCAACCTGTTCCAGCTTCTTCTGGTTTTGTTTTGTTTTTTTAATTAATTCTTCTTACCTCTAGACTGAGGACTTTTTTTTTTTTTTTTTTTTTTTTACATACACTGGTCATTTCTGAAAGCCTTAAGCATATCTATACCTGTAGCTGAAATATTAGCTCTTGAATGTTTGAAAGTCAGTCTAAAACCTACTAGCCTCAGAATGAATACTATCAGACTTTAAAAATAATCTTCCATTATGTTCAGATCACATTTGATATAAAAGGAAATAACATTTCTACAAAGTTCTACAGCTTTTGTTTTATCTGATACATGCACAAAGCTAGTTAGGTAATTTCTGAAAATTACTTTGGCGTCAAATACATCAGAACAATTCTGAAGCCATGTGTGTGTTAGTTATGCATAGGTTTCATGAACATTTTCACTAAGAGTCAGATCCAACTTTACTGCTGGGAACATAAAGGTAAGAAAAAAACCCAACTATTTCAAGCTGCCTCTACTGCTGAAAATGTTAGGGGTTTGGCATAGAGATACAACTGCATTTTGAGGCTAATGAAAACTACTCAGTTTTTCCTGAAGGTAGCATTTAACAGAGCACTCCTCTGTGGTATCTGTTATGTTCTGAAGCAAACCACAACTAGAAAAATAGTTTCACTACAGATAGAAAGAGTCACCAGAAATGAAGCAATACATTTTGACTGTGAATTTAGATTATAAAAGTAAGTTCATCGCTGGTATCATGACACTTTTTTGGAATTAAGAATAATTTTTCAGAACATGCACAACAAAAACCTCCTTTTACTTTGCAAGCAAATCAAATCACCTACTTCCTCTATACACTGTTTTTCAATTACATCTTGAAACTTGTTTTTCTTTCATAAGAAACAGGATAATGTTTCAAATCTCACTGTTGTATTCTCTCTAGTTCATTTCCTTATTAGGTTATAAAGCTTCTGAATATCTCATCACAGATCAGGGCATGGTTTTTAGTAAGCCTTTCCCTACTATGAAGTCCAGTCCCTTGCTAAAATTATGTAGTAATAAAAGCATAAAAACCACCAGCTCTGCAATTTGTCTAATTTCTCAACTTGATCATAACCCTCCCAGATTCCACAACTGAATCCATATGTTCATCAATATCTGAGTCAGTAGAGTAGAATATGGAGAAAGTTTTGGCTGTAAATCCAGAGACAGAGGGAAAAGAGTAGGAATATAATTATTTTCTACAATCTGCTGATGGTTTGGAATTCAGGTCTCAGGCTGTCTCATTCATCTTTAGGACTGCACAAAGTTTCCTCTCCAAGGTAGGAAGGGGTACAGGGACCCATGAGGAACAGAGGGCATCCCAACTGCAAAGCAGTTGTTCTTGCAGTCAGATACTACTAGAAGTAATGTGCTAATGTAGTGGGTCACAGAAGTCAGTCCTTTTCTAACCCATTCCCAATACATCAAATTTACCTGTAATTTGAGCAAAGATACATCATATTTAGGAGGTCTCATACCAAAACAAGTTCTACAACAACAAAAGTCACATATTAAAATGAAATTCACATCAGCTTCACACTAGAATTCAGACATTCCCTCAAAACATGTTAAATTACTAGATAGTTCTGCATTTCCAGAGCCCTGTGTTGTTCTAAGATACTGTTCTTGGAAACCAATTTGAACAGGAAAAATGTACAGTCTTAAAACTTTTCTGAAAAGGTAAAATGGACTCCCAGTCCCCTTTTCCCCTGCCTTTACTTAAATACACACATGACTTTTTCTGATTTTACCTGATTAAGATATTTTACTTTTCTTCAAGTCTCATCTGGAAAAGTGAGGCAAGTTCTATGATTTATGAAGCTTTTAAATGATTCAAACCTTATGTCAAAATAACTGATTTAATATTATTGGACTAAGCCTAAATTAACCTAATCATTCAGAAGTTATGACAGAGGAATTTTATTAAACTCCCCAGTCTTTCTTTAGTAACTTAGTTAACTATCATAATTTTAGATAGCATTCTTTCTAAACTCTAGCTCCCTTCCAAAAGCTCTAGAATTCAGTTTTTCATATATTGGAATTTCCTTCTTCAAATTAAAGTTTTTCAATATATTAATATTATTTTAATCATTGAAAAACATTACATTTAGAGTAGATCTCTACTTCATTTTTACTACCATTCAGAAAAGACAACATTTCTAAATCATACTTAGTTCTTACTAAATGCTAAGTAAGGAACTTGCTCCAAGACCTCTTCTACTGCCTGCAGAGTCATAGATTCTGCTCCTACTCACATATCTACATGCCTGTATTACTTTTAAAACACTTTCTACAAAGAATCTTTAAGTAACTGTGTATTCTAAACATAGAGTATGTCAAATAAAACAGATAAGAACAGCAATACAGCTTTCCTCTGGATGTGAGAACATCTATAAAGAGACCAAGCATTTGTGCATGGTGGTCAGAAAGTTTATTTTTAAATTCTGGAAGAAAAAGTTCAAAAAATATTTTATATGACTGTATTGTTTCTTTCTCTGAAGAGCTGATTTCTTCTGAAGTCACTGTACATCAGTGCTACTGGTGATCTATTAGAAGATGGACTGCAGTTCTTTAATATTTCAACATAGAGCCACACAAAGCTGCATTTATTAGGACAGCATCTGAGATCAGGGAGACCATGCACCTCAAAGGTAGATCGTCAATAGACCTAAGAGTTAAAAGTGGTCCAAAGTGTTGGAAAATGTAGTGCCATTAGATTTAAATAAAAATATTTATGCCAGTTCCTGTATGATGAGAAAGGCATTGTTGCACCAATCAAAATAATCCTAAGAATTGAAGATCTAAATGCAATGAGAATGAAAAGCATTTCTGGGTAAAATTATTGTTTACTTCTCCACAATTCTCTTATCTCTCCCATTACATCACTTGCCATTCACTCCTCTTTTGGAATGATTGCCTTCAATTTAGTTTTTAGAAATTGTGTCAGTTTATTGTTAGGGTGATACAGTAGCAATGCACATGAAGCCAACACAAGGTTAACTTAATACTTACACATATATCCTCATTTTCCTTCATATTCTAGCCTTTGTGGCAAGAAATCTGGCTATATAGAAAACAAAAAGCTGCTGATCACTCCAGCAGAATAACTGAATGACCAAGAAATATCATAGTGAGAGACAAACATACGTACATACTTACATGTAAGTATGTATGTATGTATGTATGTATCCAACTTATGACAAGTAACACTTTGCACCAAGAAATAGCAAGAATGCAGTACAGCTCTTTTGCAGAGTATTTTATGGACAAGAAACACTGATACAACATTTATTCAGTCCATTAGATGCCAATATGTAAGACATGTCACTGCAGAGGCATGTGCATTGGAGTATTATGAGATCTGGGCACAATCCCATTGTAGGTCAATGCATTCTACCTGCTTGATCATTTACCTATCAAATTCCTAATTTGCATCTAATTTGTGTAATGTAGAAATGCAGGTGCAACCATAAATTCTTTTTAATGACTAGCCTGAACACCATCTTAATGGATCTTAATTAAAAGAATAAACCAAAACATTTTCTAATAAGGCTAAAGCATTCTTTTTGCTCTCTCCATAACTCTCAGGAATTGTTGTTTCCTCTCACAGAAACAAATAGAAGCCAGCTATCTGAAATACATATATAATATACATGAGCCACTGTAGAAATATCATGTGTGCAATAGTAAATTACTTTCACAAGAATTCCTTGGGGAACTGACTACAGAATATATATATTTTATATATATAACAGAGAATATTTTTATTGCCTTAGCTCAAGGAAAAGCCCTCCTAGGAAAGAAGATTTTTTTTGCTACAGACTAGAGAAAACAGGAAGGTGTTTTATCTGACTACTAACTTCCATTTAATTTCAAAATGAATTTATGTTGTTACATAGCAAGTGCTAATAACGGTTTCTGAGAATATGTACTCAAATAACAAAATCTGTGTGGATTAGCAAAACCATATGCCTATAAACAAACAATTTTTTAAAGACTATGATTAAAAGCTACAGAAATTCTGAATCCTACGTTATTATAATTGCCACTATCTCCCTGCTATCTGGGTCTATGTAGCTACCAGTCTCTGTAGCAATGTTAATTCTAAACCTTTTCCTAAAGCAACTCAGTGAAGGATTTTCCCAAAGGCAAGGTGCTCCAGAACCTACACATCTGTACCGAAGAATAGCAAATTCCTCAACTGCCAGTTTTCTGAGGATAAGGTTATTAAATACTAAATACTAAACTAAAAAACACTAAATTGAAATGCTACTGTAATGTTAAACTGGACCAAGTCCATAGTATTATTGTCACATAAGAGTAAGTAACAACATTCTGAAAATTGCTGTAGGCTTTGCCCTACTTCCAATGCCATTTATTTTTCCCCAGACATGCTCAATGCAGATAAATATAAACTCAGCTTGAATCTGCCATTGGACTTCTGCACGGCAAGATGCTTCACTACAGCCTGCCCTGTGAGGAACCCTGCAGACTGGTTTTAAACACCCGAGGTCCAACACGTTAAATATACTTGTTTTACTGAAGGTTATTTTTCTATGCTGTGAATACATATTATATAATAAGTCAGGATACAAAAAGCTGTGAAAATTAAGCCACATATGGCTGCTGGAGATATAGTGTTTAAATTGTTGTGTAGATTGGATATTCTCTAGTGATAGCTGGAGGTTTCTTTGCCCACTGAAATCCTTAAAATAGAATCTAAGTCCTTTAAATGGTAATGATTTTCAAATGTCCAACAAATTGCTTTTTTGATTAATGACTAATTTGAATACTCAGGGGTAAAATCCCCAAGCACTTTGAATTAACAAAACTGTATTCTCCATATAGCTCTTCTGTAATGATATAGTTTAGAAATTTACCTCTTAGCATTCAGGGATATTCAGAGCTTAGCTGAGAATTGATGTGGAAGCC
The DNA here is from genome assembly GCF_963082525.1 of Nesoenas mayeri. NCBI lineage: Eukaryota > Metazoa > Chordata > Aves > Columbiformes > Columbidae > Nesoenas > Nesoenas mayeri. The sequence continues at coordinate 18,238,367 of NC_137540.1, forward strand.
CTAATGACTTTGTTACCAATAACACTCCCTAGGAAAAGTAGAGGATGCATTTTGTTTGTTTGTGTTTGAGGAAAGAACAAAATAAAACAAACCCATAAAATACTGAATACTGAATTACCAATGTTTACTTAACAATCGTGAACTCCAAAAAATACATATTGAACAGATTTGATTTTAGAAAGGGACAACCTGATTTTTCATTCATCAGGTCTCTGTTCCTTTTTTAACATTACAACCTACTTTACCCCTTCCATCAATCAAGGCAGCTGATTAAAGTCCCTCCATAGGTCTAATGAAGCTGGCTATAACTGCAAAAATTGATTTGAGGATTTCTTAAAACATACATATCCACTATATAAACAGAGCAGAAAAACCTCTTCATCATAAAAAGCCCACAAAACAAAGATCAAAAGCTGAGGGAAAAAGAGTGGAACAATTCTAGCACAGACTTAGTTACTCTTCCAGTAGTAGGAGACGGAGTAACAGCATACGAGTGTAGCTATTTTTATCAGCATCATTAACTGTCAGTAAATTGCAACCACCAAAACCAGGGAGAGGACACAAGGCATATTTTGTTTCTCAGCTTGCATTTCCACACCTGCTGCTCCTTGATGTTTTGACCAGAGACACTCTAAAGCGTTCTTAAAAGAAAAAGGCAATTTGACTTGATATTTGAAGTTCTTGAATATATAGAATGTCAATGACCTTGTAACAAATAATAGCAGCTGCACTTGAAGACAAGCATAGATTCCTCCACTGTAATCTAAAGTAGAAGGACCCATTTTTACACTAATTTCTGCCAGATAAAAAAAAAAACAAACAAACACACATACACACAAAAACCATTGAAAATAATTCACGAGCCAAAATAAGTTACCCAGAAAACAATAGATTTGACTAAGCCACCTGTACATATCAAGTTTAGCATCAACATCCTGATTAGCTCGGCAGTAATAGTATGTTCATTGCTTTAAAACCTGTCCACGTTTAGAATTTAAGTCCACACTGATTCTATGCTATTCGGTTGCTAATTTTGCTACACTACACTTCTATATAAAACACTGCTTTACTACCAGTGTGGTCTTTTTTAATCTTTCTGTGTATTTTCCTTCCTGGTATAACAGTATGGCATTCATTATTCTCCCTTCTACTAAGTTTCCCATATGCCTAGTATGTCAGTCTGTCTCATTCAGAGCTCAATATTACAACTTCTCCACCTTGCCAAGAACTACATCTCATCTTCAGAAGCTTCTTAAACACTAATCCAAAAAAAATCCATAGCTTAAATTTCATGGCAAGATACCTTATTTATGCTCATGTGCTTCCCTCAGCTTTAACAGCTGGTCTCCTAAATCATTTTGGTGTTATGAAAAATTTACTGTTACCACAAAATTACAAGTAACATTTTGTTAATTGTCTCTTCTACTAAACTCATCTGAGGAATTATGGCTGGCCCATAGATTATAAGCAAAGGATTTTTAAGAATGGTCCAATTTTGCCTTCTACTATCACATTCAAAATTTACCAACATCAACATGAACATGCAAAGAATAAATAACAATGTAGCTAATTTATGATCTTGACATGTTGCTTTGCTTGTTATTTCCATTATGTAGCTACTGGAAAACAAGTCTTTCCAATGTTTGCACACAAGCAGTAACAGCTCATGGTTAGGTTATGTCTCCAGGTTGGTAGATTTATTACAAAAGTGTCACAACTTTGAATACCACTTTGTAGCTCTCTAATCCCAATAGAAAATTTATGTTAAGCAAATAAGATATATTGTTACCTCTATGAAATGGATTATAGGGATTCATTGAAAGGCATTAACAGGAAAATATGAAATATATAAAATTTTAGATACCAGATGCTAATCCCACAGGTCCCAAATCACAAGCTCCTTAGTACATTAAAGAACAATCAATTTTATGTTCTCCAGGTTTGTGAACTGAGCCATAAACTTTTAAACCAGCGAACCGTAAATAGCATATCTATGAAAATGAACACAATGTACCATTTATAACATTGTAGTCAACCTACTTGGCTTGTTTTTAATCTCCTTGGATAGAAGAAGAGGGAGCCAAGGTAGAGACAGAAAATAGCAGAAGTGACTGTTTACTTCATGAACAGTTCATTACCATTAAAAAAAAAAAGTTTGAGAAGTACCTTTTTTCAGCGTTTTATGTCATCTTAGATCTTGTGGGTTTCAAAAGTTCTGCAAGCACTTCCTGTTATTATCATTGTCATGTTCTATGCCCAGTGAGCTCCAAGGCCATCCAGTAAATGTACTGAAAGAGAAGTGTATCTCTTCACCTGAGTCCAGAGACACCCCCGATAAGCTCACCCTAACCCTTCTTAATGGGGAGTAGTTGGCAGGACAAAGAAACCTTGATGGGTGCAGGACAAAGACTGTGACAACAAATTTGCCTCCCAGGAAAACAGGAGTCAGGAACAACCATTCTGTGCGATGACACCTTACACCTAGTCATGTACCTACACCAAAAAGGTATAGTAAATAAATAAAACTCTCTGCCTACCCAGAAGGAGCTGCTCCACACAAAATATCCCCAGACAAAGCTGGCCCTGGCCAGGGACATGTATCTGGCTTGGGCTTCCATGGTGCAGATCAGTTTTAAGTGAGACTTCATCATTGGTCAGCCCCACTCCTAGGAGCAGTTTGGTGGTTTACCAGTAATACCTCACAAGTAAAGATTCATCAGCATATACTTGCTTCAATAGTCAGAATTCTGTAATAACTTGTGCTATAAATATATTTGCTTTACTCTTGTTATAGGTACACTTGCTTTCCTAGTGGTAATTTTGTAGTGATTTGCAGTGTGTATGCATACAGATATAAATATACTACAAAACTACTGTTACTAAAAATATGTAATTTACAAATGAATAAATCCTCAGAAACCCACATCTCTGTGTCCTGGCATATTGCACAATCCTCAGAACAACATGGTCATGATTTTACACACCTGTGGTTTGGGTAAGCCTCATAAGTCATGACCATGATCACTACACCTAGAACATGAGAAAGTGCTGTTTGTGACATGCACCCTCGAGCTATGGCCAAGATGACCCAGATGAAGTGAGCAGTCAGAGTTCACCACAGAACCTTTCCTACCACTGGAGACAGCAGAAAAAAAGCATCAGCCAGTCCTGTTTTATAGCTGTGACTAACATCTTACTCAGGGACCAGAAACCCATAGCAGCTGATACCAGCAAATATTATCAACCTATAATATGCTTGCTTAATCAAAAAAATGGTTCTGGCCAGAAAACTAGTGAGACATAGCCAACAGAAGACATGTGCCTGCCATAAATCTTGTCAAACTTGTTTATCACATAAAATGAGCCTGATCATTCTGGTGTATCATTCTCATTCTTGGCTAGCATTCTTATTTCATGGAAACAGTACCTATAAGAATTAGTGTTCAATAGCTTTGCGTCTTTTTTGTCTTACATTATACCCAGCTGTCAGAATTTTGCTAATGGTCACAGACAAACAGCAGTCACTAAGTCAAGCCAAAAGTTGAATTTAAACAACTGAAATCAGCTCAGAGCTCTGTTGTAACACCACCTTTACTGCTCAGTCCTACAGACTTAGAATTCAAATGACCTTCAATGGGATTTTGCATGAACAATAGGGAAGATCTAGCATTCAATTTTATATTCGTCTGTCGTCTTCTAATTAACCTTTAGGTAGTTCAGTCGTCCCTTCATTTCTGCAGTCAAGTGTAGCAATCAGAAAACCAGCTTGCAATATCATGAAAATGTCACCATTACCTTTCAAGGGGAATTTAGCAGGTTCCAGGTCTCTAATTTGGTATTATCCAGTTGATTCATAGATCAGTCCAGCAGTTAACCTGGTCTACTGTTTCCTTTCACTTTGTTGTGTCACCACTCAAAAATAGGTACGTTGTAACAAACACAGCGCTTCACACCTAACAGCTATTTTGACTTGATAATCTTCCTTCTATAACAATTTTTCAACATGGTCTGCCCTCCTTGAGACAGAAAAGGGAAAAAAGTGTAGAAAGGAGGACCGCTATGAACTACTGACCTGTCAGCCTCACCCCTGTGTCTGGGAAGATCACGGAACAGATCCTCCTGGAAGTTACATTAAGGTAGCGGAGGACAGGGAGGTGATCTGAGGCAGCCAGCACAGCTTCACCCAGGGCACAGTCTTGCCTGACCAACCTAATAGCCTTTTGTGATGGAGTTAGTATATCAGTGGACAAGGGAAAATCTATGAATGTCATCTATCTGAAATTTTGTAAGGATTTTGACACGGTCCCACAACACATCCTTCTCTCTAAATCAGAGATATATGGATGTGATAGATGGACTGTTTGGTGAATAAAGAATTGGCTGGGTGATCACATCCAGAGCATAGTGGTCAATGGTTCAGGGTCTGGATGGAGATCAGTGATGAGTGGTATCACTCAGGGGTCCATATTGGGACCAGTATTGTTTAATATCTTCATCAATGACATTGATAGTGAGATTGAGTGTACCTTTAGCAAATGCAGATTACACCAAGCTGAGTGGTGCAGGTGATATACCTGGGGGATGGGATGCCATCCACATGGACCTGGACAAGCATGAGAAGTGGGCCATGTGAACATCATGAGGTTCAACAAAGCCAAGTGCAAGGTCCTGCACCTGTGTCAGGGCAACCTTTGTTATCAAACCAGGCTGGGGGACAAAGTGATTGAGAGTAGCCCTGTGGAAAAGAACTTGGGGGTACTGGTGGGTGAAAAGCTGAACATAAACTGACAGTGTGTGCTTGCGGCCCTGAAAGCCAAGTGTATGTCCTGGGTTGCATCAAAAGAAGTGTGGCCAGTAGGTCCTCTCTACTTCACTCTAGTGAGACCCCATCTGCAGTACTGCACCCAGCACATGAAAGACAATGACCTGTTGGAGTGGTTCCAAAGGAGGGCCACAAAAATGATTAGAGGGATAGAACACCTCTCCTATGAGGACAGGCTGAGAGAGTTGGGCTTGTTCAGCCTGGAGAAGACTCTGGGGACACCTCACTAAGGCCTATAAAGGAAGCTTATAAGAAAGATGGGAATGGACCTTTTAGTATGGCCTGTAGCAATAATACAAGTGGTTATGGTTATAAAACTGAAGAAGGGTAGATTCAGACTAGATAAAAGGAAGACATTTTTGACAATGAGAGTCATGAAACACTGGCACAGGTTGCCCAGAGAGGTGGTAGATGCCGCATCCCTGGAAACATTCAAAGTCAGGCTGGATGGGGCTCTGAGCAACTTGATCTAGTTGAAGATGTCCCTGCTCATTGCTGGAGGGTTGGACTAGATGACCTCTGAAGGTCCCTTCTGACCTAAACCATTCTGTGATTCTAACACAATCAGAAACAACTTTTCAGTTTGTATAAATTAATTTTTTACTTTTCTTACTTCATGTCAAACATATCATCTAATACTAGCTCAGTTCAGTAGAAAACTTCAGATCAGCAAGCAATGACTTGAACAGAAGAGCCCATCTGCTTCAGATTAGGTATGAAACAAATAACTTGCAGAATCAAAGCCAAAATAGCCACACAGGTAAGATCCTGAAGTATGGAATAATTGCCTTGTCCCCCTGGCCTGGGGCACATTTACCAGCTTATTATATAAAGTTAGGATCTACTTTATTTAGAATTAAGTGCACATTTGAGTACATCTGTTTATAAAATGACCTACTTTTTGAAAGAATGTAGGTCTCCAGTAACGTTAACAGACATTTAGAGGGGAGAAAGAAATCCTACTTCCAGACTTCCTATGGCTAAGACTGACTCTGAGGGTCACAAAATTTCATCTGAATTCTTGGATATCAAATTGCTTTCCCAGACTTGGAGAAATTGACTCTGCTTCTTCTACTTTTCTCATCTGTAACACATTTCCTTTAACGTGCATTCACTAACAGCATCTTGGAAATCCTCTTTACATGCACTTTTCTCTCATGCATGCTTTTTATTTTTTAGTGCTTTTGCTGTACATTCTGTGCTTCCATAACTTTGGATTCATTGTTTATCTGATAAAGTTCCCAGAGTGACCTTAGAGTACCTAAATGTAATATCCTCACCTCCCAGTGTGTTCCCTTCCTTCAACATCTAGGCTCCTGACAATTCAACATATCTATTTTCATCACACCTTAGAGATAGAAAAATGCTTTTACATGAGAGGAACTAAAATGTAGGCACAAGATAGTACATATCCATAGGAGCTTGAACATAGGACTTGTCTCACCTAATTGGAGTCATCTGAACAATCAGTTTTTAGTGCAAGATTTATAAATTACATGGAAATAGAAGTCTGCAAAAACCATTCCTTAAACCTAGTGTTTAAGTGAGAACACTCTTACAAAGATATTTACCTTTCCCCACCAGCTACTGCAGGACGTCAAACTAATAATTTGGACTAGGGACCAGACCTTTAAATACATGGCTGTATTGATATCAATGAGTGTCTAAATCTTGAGGGCCTTGGCAAAAGGGAACATTTAGATAAAGAAGTGCAGGCAGGCATGAGCTTACTCTGCTTGTCCTGTTCAGCAGCTGCTTGTGCATCTACTCCTCTGTATCACAGCGAAAACACAAACACATGTATGTTTTTATCCCAAGTTAAACCTTTAATCACATTCCCATATCTTTTAATTTTCTATTTTACACATTGCCTGTTCACATTTAAAACCCGGGAGCAGGAAAAATAAACATCAGCATGTTTTCCTGTCAGCCCTCCCCGGCCATTTGCACTGACACTACTTAGTGACTAATCTTAGGACACCTTAAAAATCTAAGAGAACTTATGTGCGCTTCTGAACTTATGCTGACAGAATCTCTCTGGTTGTTAAAAAACAAAAACAAAAAAAAAACCCACAAACAAACAAAAAAACCCCACAAACAACCAACCAAACAAAATCTAGAGTGATTTAGTTCAGTGCATCTACAACACTGCATAGTATGCAAGTATGGATGACATGTGGAAAGCTTACTCTCAGAAGAGAGTGGAGAAAGTGATAATCCCCCTTTTTGTGGTACTAGCATATGTGATAAGCAAGGAGACATCCTGTCTTTCCTACAGGCTTTTTCAGTTCATTCTAATTTCATTTACGTTCATTTTAGAGATTGAAATCACTCCAAAAAAACAGAACTGAAAATTAGTGATGTCCCATCTGGGGCCTAAAGTTAAGTAATACAAATAGTAAGATGGCAGAAAATATACAAATAAAACCAGCTAGATTAGACTTCTTACAGGACAGAAATAGCACCGTCCCCATAATATTTCTGATTAAAGATGAAAGAGACTAAATATTCACCAACATATTGGATTTCCCAGCCCCCATTTCAGCTTTCCTTGGCCCCATTCCAGCTTTCCCATTGGGAATCATTAAACATTACTTCCTCAGTATCAGACAGAAGAACACTTACTTCGTGCAAATCCACAGACCTGTAACACTTTCACATATCTACTAGGCTGATAAGAAATGAAGTTATAAAATAAGGACTTAATTAGAAAGGGTGTTAATCAGCCTCAATCAAGCTTTTTCCTGGTACTAGGCAGGGTTCAGTCCAAGACTCTCTCCCTGTCACCTGCATCTCTGCCGGCCAGGCTGACCTTCCATCACAGACATCCATCTCCTCTCCCCAGCACACACCCAAGAGCTCACCCACCTTCCCCTATCCAGGGAAGGGCCATCCTGCTGTTTCTCTACATGATTTATTTTTCTAAGGCTTCAGATCCCCAGTGAAACAGCAGCAAGCCTTTTGGCTTTAAAGGATGCCTTTAAAAGACATGCACATAACATTCGAATTCAAAGGTTGGCTGAACAGCAGAAAGACAGACTTCAAGAAGAGAAGGGAATTAAAAATTTGCATGTTCTATCTGTGTTAATATCAAGGAAGCTACAATTATAACCTTTTCCCATTTAAAAAATAGGTTTTAAAATATACCCCTGCTATAGTTAAACGAGTGTTAGCTTAGAGAATGAATATAAAACCTCAGCATTTGGAATAAGAAGAAATCAGTAGAGGTTTTATTGCTAAAAGGTCAACAACACTTACAAAGAGATTCAATCTTTAACGCCCTGCAGAATTTCATTTAAAAAATAAAACACCATGGAGAAAAGAAAAGCTCTGAAAATAGGAATCTGCAAGTGGTTTCTCACTTTGTGACCCCACGTTGCAAATGCAGTTGCATAGCGTAGGCTCACTGCCACCTACAGCCAGAGAAAAGTGCACACAGACCCAGGCCAAGGAGAAGCTTTGCCTGAAGCCAGGATGTCACGATTTCCAAATATTAGCCACTCTGCAGCCATCAAGTGTGTGCTAGCTCAGCTGCTGTGCTCAAAGGCTGATAAGGCTTCCAGAAACACTACACACAGCCAAGATTGCCTGTGACATTAGCAGCAAGGAAAGCATAAAAGACTACAGTAGTGTTGCACTTGATGTGTCTATTTGCAACAGGCAACAGCAGAGAACAAAAACAGATTCTTATAAGACACTCTGGATTTGAAAAAAAAAAACAACCAAACAAACAACAGTTCTAATACACACATATGCCATAATCATGTTTATGGCTGGTGGAAATTGGCTTGTAGCAGATTTGAAAACTTTACTGTGGAATCACAGACGAGGATTTTTGATGGAGAGAGCTGAAAACAGAATCAGCTGTGTTAACAATAATATGTGAAAGCACTGACACACTTCCTACAAGCACAGTCTTTCCTTTCTACAAAGTTAAATACAACTGCATATAATGTAACCAGCAAACATGTGGAATATTGCCGTTGTTTTCCCTTCAAAGCAGCACATTTGATTGCATGATGAAGTCCCATGCAACTTACAAAATAAAAATGTAAGAAATGGGAGTTTATGATGAATTGAAGAAGTTCTAATTAAAAAAATAACAACTTGTAGAATAGTATGATTTAGAATTCTGTCTCCAGACGAAGATAAAGGCTTTGAAAAGCAAATATGAAACAATTTCAAAATCATTTCAGCATTATAATTTGCACTAGTTAGAAATAAAATTGGGCAGAAGTTTCAGACAGAAACTTTTCTAATGTTTTTAATAAACATTTCAAACACTCTTTGCAGAAAGTGCCCTTTTGTTTACTGTTATGCTGGATATTTGAAGGTTTTTTCTTCCCCCAAAAAGTGACAAGCAGTGTTTAAATTTTCATTTCATTAGGTTCAAATGCCAATTTAATGAGATTTTGCATAGATCAGAGCAATAAAGGCAACAACATCGAATCAAAAGTGTAGAGCCTTTAAAATAGCACATTTATTGTCAAGATCTTACAGCAAGAACATTTTCATGTAGAGCAGTTATCAGGAACGTTACACATATTGACACAAATATACACACCCACTTTTTTTTTTTTTAGATTGGTGGAGCATTTGCCTTAATTTCATTTGAAGAAAAAGTCAACTCACGTTCTTTTTTTTTTTTAAAATATAGTGGGACTATTACAAACAAGTTGAAGGTCTCCTCTTTCATTTGAAAAACAGTTTTCTTGAACACATCTCAGAGAACACTCCTGTTTGTTCATATCCAGCTTCACTCTACTGAAAACATGGGTTATCACATCATCTGCAGGACTGGTACACTGCAAACATGCAGTAAATCCTGACAGAGCTTCTTGAAAGCACTTGACCTCCTGGACACAAAACAAGAATACTGTGCTTGTCTAGTAACATCATGAGAAAAACAATGTTCAGATCTGAGACTTCTGCAGTTGCCCTTCCTAAACCATTTTCAGGTGCAAACTTCCAGCCACAAATTAGTCTAGCAAGGGCACATGCTGGCTAAACCTGCCAAATTAAAATACTTGTAACTACACTACTCACTTATAACACACTTATTCAAATAGTTTAACAAATTAATTTTTATAGCATCCTCAAAGTAATGATTTAAGATAATTCACCTTCTATGCTCTTGGTCCTGAATATGAAAGGAGACACCCCCCAAAAAGCTTTAACATAAGCACAGAATAGATGAACAACTATAATCAAATTAGCATGTTTGATTCACATTATCCAGGATGCACCAGCAACCATTAAACTAATCTCATTCATGTAGTGATTCCTATGGTCACGGATCAGGTAGAAACAACATCACAAAGTGCTTCAACTCATCTGACTTCTGGTCTATGTAGTGGCCATACTTGAAGAGGTACCTGGGGAGACCTGGCCAAAAACACAGGTGGTAGGTGCAATGGGCAAGATGTAGTGGAAACAGATCCGTGAACACTCCAGCAAGCTTGCTAAATGCTGCAACCAGAGAAAACTTCAGAAAGCACGGATCAATTTTACTCATATGGTCATAACTTGCACAGCAGCCCGTTTAACAGACTGGGGAAGAAAAATAAATAAACCAAAAAACCACCACCACATACAGCCCCAAACACTTATAAGATAATATTGTCCTGGATAGAAAGGGCTGTATTTCATGAAAGGAGGCTGGAAGCACATCAGTCTTTTCTCATATACTTCTAGTTACTGTCTTTACTGTGTAATAAAACTGTCAAGTTTCTTTGCCTCTTCTGTCAGCCACTACAACCTATAAATATTTGAAAATATACCCTATTTTTCTCTATTCCTCTTTAAGCTGTACAGGAGTATGGAGAAGCACTTAAGAACCACATACTATTTTGCATCTTTAATGAGCTGCAGAGCATTATAAGCATATGTGTATATGCATCAACTCCACCAGCCTCATTAAGTCTTAAAAACATTTCTTTCTGTTAAAGAAAATTAAAAATACAGAGCTCACTGCTGAAAGACTTAAAATTGAAGTGTGATAATTAACCTGGAGGCTGCTTCTTGCTAAACTGACTGTATTGCTTCTAGAATCTAAGCCACTGTCTCCCAATCACTGAACACGGTGCTGTGCAATGAAGATACAGCAGCTCAGCCCCATACCTCCAACATAGCAGTGGCAGCCCAGAAGACGTGCACATGTACAACTCAACTAGAAATCAAAGCTTCAGCTTCCCAAGAAGACTGTGTTAGTAATGATTTTGACATCATCAAATCTCTTAAGTCATGGGCACCACATTTAAGAACAAAGGCGAGCACTTGTGTTATGATGTCCAAATGCTGCATTAGCACAAAGGCAGTGTTGAAAAGGTGTTCAGTTTCTTCATCCTCTGCTTCTGTTTGTCCAAACCACTTGGGGTCTTTTTTTTTTTTTCCAAAATACATTGGCATTTTGGGAGAGCACTATGCACTAACAGCCAATCTGACCACTTCGTCAATATAATTTTTTGACATTGAACTTGTTGCTTTTTTTGCAGTCTTTCACAGAGGAACTGTCAAATCAAATTTCTTCTGTCACAAAAAGTATTTCTTTTAGTCTCTCCTTGTCCCAATAAGAGATCATGTAGTGTATTCTTTTTTGAGGCTTAGGTTAACTTTTTTTTTTTTTAAGTCTTTTAAAAGTCAAATAAGGACTTTGTGCTGAAATAAAGCTCATGATCCAGCAAATATGCTGGGCACTGATATTTGAATGAAAAGACAATTCTGGCACATCTCCACTGATTATCAAGTGTTTTTATAGAAGATATTCATTAAGCACTCTACATTTTATATAAAAGATGAATGCAGAATTGACAAATAGGGGGTTTTTGTTTCTTCTTGGTGTATAACCATTTCCTCAAGAATTCTCATGGCTCATAGTTCCTATTACTTTCCAAGATTCCTAGCTATAAATCATTAAACAGGCAATACTCACACAAAAACTGATTTCTCCCAGAGTTGCAAAATAATACAAAGTACCAAATTTTCTATTGTTAACCCAAGTTCACATTGCTTAGCCAGAAATTGAGATTAACAAAGACCAGCTGGGAAATTATTTCTAGACTATCAATATGTAATAGATGCATAATTTATTGTAGCATGCTTTTTTCATAGCCTAAAACAAATTGTTGAAAGTGACATGTGTAAGCCAGTTCACAACCACAAGTTCACATAAGGGCAGAAGAAATTTTGGAAAAAAAAAAAAAAGTAAAATTTCCTAATTTGTCAGTAAGAAAAATCCCAATGACTTCAAGGTAAAAAACAGTCTAAATACTAGAAGGCAATTAGAAATGTCATTTGAAGTACTTTTTCTTGCTAAGAATTGGGCTAGAAAATTTTAAGTAGCAAAACAGCATTGAATTTTGAAGAACTTTGAATACAAACTATGCTTATTCACAATAACAATGTATTTTACATATAAAGGTGATGGGCAGGTTTCACACTCAATGAAGTACATCATTTATGTAAAAATAGTAGTCTTATGAGAAACCTCATTACAGTACTTCTAGGCAAATGCTTGAGAGAACTCAAGTTGTTTCATGAGGATAACTCTTGTCATTCTCATAAAAATCAAAGATTCTGGGGGAAAAAAGTCACCTTCACAGATTTAAAATGTCAGATTAGAATTTCCAGTATGGACTTTACTGAGACAAAGAAAATATTTCTGTTTTGAGGTGTGCAGAAGAAATTCAGATATTGATCCCTTATGTGTGTATCTCGAAGACTTTCTGCACCGACGTTTTTCTGTTGATACATATTTGACAGTTTTTTATTCTAACTTACTGAGAATGTGGATTCATCTAGAAAAGAACTACTCTTTAAAATACATGTCATTCTGCAAAAGACAAGCTAGTGTCATAGCACAATAAGCATTTGTTGCTTGCTCTGTTTAGGACATTGTGTCCCTAATTGCTTTTTGTCACAAATTTTTAGCTGAGATGCTCTGCATCAGCAGTGAAAACCCCCAAACCAGAGTCCTCTCATAGACAGTGTACCTTCCCTCCAATGGAAAATAGCAGTTTGGATTAGATGGAAATGCAGGTCCTCATCTGCAGTGTCTCCAAGGAGTCCTGCTCTCTTTCATCAGAGCTATCACCTCATGGGTGCATTTTCCCCAGCTAACTGCCTCCTGCACAGGAAGATTACTTTACTCCTTCCAGGCTAACCTGCCCATGGGATGAAATGAGCGTTTAAACATCCATGTCATTTTGACCCTTAGGGAACAGGACACCCTTGCAACATAGGATTTGAGAAGACATTAAAGGTAGTGGGAAGCTTTTCATTCTCTTTTTTGAAACATCAAGATTTCAGAAATTTTATTTTTTTCTTACAGCAGAATAAATAATTTATGCTGAATTTACATAGCTCTTTTTGAGTTTTACAGTTGCATGCCACCTAATTTATTGTTCTCCAGACATTTTTTCCTATCTCCTTGACTTTACCACTTCTTCCTTATCTGATTAGAGCAATTCACATCCATAGTAGAAGAAATCACATCAGGACAGAGAGCCTACTGTGATGCCAAGGAATTTCAGTTGGAGATTTGGATTCCTATGACCATGCAGTTTTCACATGAAAACTTGACACTAGACCAGGTAGTTTGCATTAGGAATAAATGTTGAACTTTAGACCCTTGGTGGTAAGAGGGAGAACAGAGGGGACAAAGAATGGATACACTAAAACACATGCATATGGAAATATGAGGGAATGAATTGTAACTCATTCTTTTCTATAGTTACTTGCTAGAACCCATTTTTATCCTCATAGCTAATTTAAGATCTTTTTATGAGGAGGGAACCCAGCAGTTTACTTTTCAGCTTATCTGATTTTAGGGTTATTGAAAAATGCTCAATTGTGATGTATGAACCGCATCCTCTGCCTTTTCACGGACGTTCTAGTTTCCCGTTCCAGCCTTAGTTGCCACAGATATACAGAAACAGAACCACTAAGTAGAGATCAGCACATCAAGTTTAAAGTTGAAAGATCAAGCTTATATCCTCCTCTGTCATTCAGAAAGCAAGAGACCAGTCCACCTGCAGTTTTCCTGCTGGAGATCCCAGCAAGCACAAGCAGACTTCTCTGGGCCCTGGGCCATTGTGCTAGTTTAACTGAAAATGAGTTAATTTTCTTCATGCAGTTAGAAACCTTTACTTCCATAGCTAGCACGGTCATTATTTGAACTTAGTTTGAGAATAAGAGGTAACATCCCAGCACAGAGTTAATGTTTTAGTTGCTCTGGTCTTAGAGCCAAGGACATTCTGAGTGCTCCGCCCACAGGAGTGAGGCAGCAAGGAAGGGGGCAGAGATGGGGCAGAGCTTGACTGACATCCAGACTGATCAATAAGATTATTCCATCCCACTAACATCATTCCTCATATTTAAGAAGAGCGGAGACCATCCAGTTTCTCTCTCTTTCTCTCACTCTTTGGGGTGTGCTCACTCTGGGATGCTTTCTCTCTCAAGCCAGGGGAGTTTGGTGTGGGACATTTAGTTTGGCTTTTTGCCATTTTGCAGAGGCCTCTAAGCCTTTCTGCCTTTTTTCTCTCTTGGAGCAGCTTTGGAACCTGATGTTGCTGCCTGGAACTGGCTGCTCGGTGTGGACAGAGTTCGTTGATGAATTGCCTTGAGTATCTTTTATTTGTATTGTTAGCCCGGGTTAAACCATGACAGCCATGGAGCAGGAAAGAACAAAGCAGTGCACTGCAGCCTTCCATGCACCTGATGTGTTTTCTAGGTCTTGGATGTTGACTTTGCTCCTGAATTCAGAAAGAAAAAATAGTAAAATGCCAGAATATTATGGTATTTTATAATAAAAATCAAGAAGAGCTGGCATTGTTCTGTAACCATTTCCTTATGTTGTGCACCCTCATAACATAAATCAGGGAGACCATTCTTAATGTAAATTCACAGAAGAAACATTCTGATAAAGGCTTTAAGAGAGATTCTCAAAAGACACAGAAATACTACAGTAACGGTAGATGATCACTGGACTCCTTCCATTAAGCCACTGCATTTCAAGTTGCCTGCTGTTCTGAACATGTTCATGAATGGTATTCCAGACAGATTGTGGTAGTAAAATGTGATTATTTACTACTTCCCTACTAGGAAAGTTACAGAACATGAAGGCACAGATGCATATATTGATGTTGGCAATATCACTCCCAAAGTTTATGGCTTCCAGATGGAATGAAGATGAGAAGACATTTCTCTGTTAGCTAGTATAGCACAAGAGTAATAATTAATTAGTATTTATCAAACTAATTCACACTTCAGGAGACTGGACAGAAGCATCATGCAATCTGACATGAGTATCTTCAATTCCTATACACAATCAAGTTCTTATGAACATACAGGCAGTTCCAACAGTGTCTGACAATATCCTGATACTTAGACTTGAGGAAAATGCCAGTGGCTTGAAAGCTATTGTTGTCTTTCTTCCTAAGGAATGTTTATTATACTAAACACTGTTTAAAAGTGAGATTCAGTTTTAAGCAGTCAGGAAGAAACTACTAGATATACATTCCTGACAGAGAATTATAGACTAACAGAAGTTATTTGTTGTAACTCTTCTCAGGGCTTCAAGAGTTTGCTGCTTTATTTGATACAGAGAAAAGACTGAAAACACAGATTTTCTAAGAAATCCACAGTTTGCTTAGAAGTTTTTGCCAAATACTAGGAAGAAAAAAAAGCCATTCTCTAGCAAGGAGGTGATCTAAAATAGTATAGATTGCATAGACTGGTGATAAAGTCATTGTGCAAATCTCATCACTGATTAAAAGTCTATGGTATTTCAACTACCTGTCCAAATATATTGTGTTCATTCTAATAAACGGTAGTGTGGCCTCCAGCTAACCCAGGACCTCAGAGCAATGGACATGCAGAGAAAGGTTTTGCCTTTACTAAGTACAATGACAAGAATAAAAACCTGTTAACAACACACTTAAGTAGTTAGAAATCACCTACCACATGTACAAGCCCTCTTGCTTTTTGCTGTTCCTTAGGTACCATGTCCTGCTGATTCCAGTGCACCAAGAAAGAAAGAAAGAAAAGCTCAGAGGGTCAGGTATGCTAAAAGATTATATCAGATTATAACAATAAGCTACTATGTAATGTAACAGCCAGTGTTATACATAAGTTTTGTGATACTGGCTCAAGAAACACTCTAGCAGTAGAATGTATAGGGAAGAAATAGTAGTGAGCCATGGTCTAGCTAGACAGCTATATATTTTCCCTCTGTCTGAATTTTCCTGTTGTCAGGTTGATTAATGGAATGTCTTCACGTTTATCTGCTTTTGGATATCTTAAATCTCAACAAGTCCATTTCATGTTCTTGCCACCAACATTTCTACTAGATTTCTTCTAGCATGTCAGAATGACAGATAAGCTCCTGCAGCCAACCTTGTAGAGAGCTCATTATTGTTTCAGACTTGTGTACTCACCCTGGAGGTCCTCTGTATGAAGGCCTATGGAGTTTTAGGTCATTTAAAAATCTGCATTGAGTAAAGGTGTCATTTCTCTACCAGAGAAAGCTTTGGAGCAGAGGTCGAGACTGCACTCTGAATTTTATACTGTTCTATATCATCTGTCCACATAGCAAATAACAAGACCAGAAATAACTGCAATAAATGCTAAGTAACTCACTGCAGCATGCACTTGATCTATTTTATTTATATGGTTGTCTGCTCTATGTTGAAGTGCCATAAAGTTATTTATGAGAGAGTTTTATTATTTTTCTTCCAAAAGTTTAAAGCTCTCACTGGCAGCACAGTAACATTATCAGTAGACATTTTTAATTCACTTGTAATATGTTACTGGTTTGAAGCTGACTTACAGTAATCACTTTCAATGTTTAAAGAGAAAACTACTATTGAAAAAAAAAAACCACACCAAAATTCCTTATACTAATTCCAGATAAACTAATGCTTGCCCTCACTATGGATTTTATCTGCAATAGTGAATTCAACCAGGGTCCAAGGTAGCTGTATCAGTAATGATGTTTTTTTATTATTGTGATTGTTTTTGTGTTGAATGAGTGAATTTATGAGTGAACAATGAGGCGGTAGATTGATTAATAAGATAGGGGAGGTCACATCCTGCCTCTGTTCCACACTGCACACTCACTTTCTTTTCCATACAGCTGAAGGACCAGTTGCCCATACTGCCTTGCAAGGTGTTTTGAACATCGCAGCATCATTATTTGACATGATTGGAATCAGAGAGACCTCTATTTTTTTTTCCCCTTTTTCCTTCACCACTAAACACTCCCAATTTTTTTCACTCAAATTTTGGCACTGAGCCACAACTCTGTACATGAGAGCTATTCAGTGTATTGCCCCGAGGTGGCTTAAAGGGGAACTGTGCTCACAGAGGTGCAAAAGACACATCATGCTCTGTGGAATGCAGGCATGGAATTTACTTAGAAATGTTACCTTTCTAAGGAAAAGGAGTATGCATCTCAGGTACCTCTGCTGCTCCTATGTATTAAAAAAATAATGGTTCACATTCCAAAACTTGTGGCACTGGCTTACAAATCAGAGTGGGAAGAAGTAATGAAAACAATATTTGGTTATTTTATTTAAGTCCTAGGGCAGAGGTATGGACTTGAAGTAAGAATTTTCACACATTCTTTATTATTGTGATTTTCTCCAAATATGAAAACTTGCTTCTTCACTCTAAGAAGATGTACTGGTTTTCCTAGTCTATTTAACTAGAACCTATTATGAACAAAAAAAAAATTAAACCCAATAATCAGATCTCAAGTAATTCGATTAAGGCAGAAGGCCAAGAAGGTGTTAAAGAGGTAATTACAAACAAAGTTGACATTAACTGCAAACACGGCATTTTGAAGTTAATGGTAGTTTAATGAGCTGCGCAGTCAGCTGCATCTATGTTTCTAGAAATTATTACTCCATTTAAATGCCACCTACTGTCTAAGATCAATGCAATGCAATTCAGGGCACCTATCAAGCACAGACAGAACTAATATCACTAATATCCAAGTGTAGGCCTCAGCTTTCTGTTTGTATTAAAATATATAAATGTATGTATTTATAAAAAAATATTCCTCACTCTTCACCCTATCTCAGAAGGGTCATCTGCTTTGTGAACTGTAGCTACTAGCCAGGTACCAGAGATATTTGTGAAAATTCTTCTCTCTACAGCAAGGGAAGGCTCTATATTCTCTCTAAGAAAGGACTAACTGCTGGGCTGTTTCCCTAGAAAGCATGATTTTACAGTACAAATCTGAACTTTCATACACAGAGAAGGGCTCTTCTCTCCAGCTGAAATCAGAAAAGTTCCTCAGAAGATCATCTGGTTCAAATCACATACTTTTCCAAAAAAATGGTTTTCTGAACTGGTTTATGATCGCCTGACCAACATCTTTCAACCCACGCAATTACAGTTTCTGATAAAATAGTAAGGAGCTCAGAACATGCGTCTGTATTGGAATAGCTTCTGTCTATTCACCAAATATTTTAGTTCAATTCACCTCCTGAAGCTGTATGCTTTAACATGATTAAATAGTTGTTTCTTTTGAGAAGATAACAACTTTTTTCACTTGAATTTACCATTCACTGGAACAGACGAGCAGTTAGAAGTCTAATTATAATGATGCCATTTGCTAGTCAAGACTTCTTTCTTTCATTTTTAAGAAGTAAAATGAAACATATTCTTTAAAATAAAAAGAAGAAAAAAGCAAACAATTAATAAATTTAGATCAGAAACATAAAAGACAGAAGAAGAAAGTACTATTAAATTTCAGATATTAATTTGTCCTATATCATCTGAAACTGCCTCTACAGTTTCATTCTGACTGGAATCACAACTGCATGTGTCTATTTTCTGTTCATTGACGAGTATTAACTTCAGTCTTTAATTGGTGTAAATAAATCCTCAGGTATCAGTTCACTATTCTACAGTCTTAACTTGTGAATGTTTCTTACAAGATCAAAGGAAATAAACAACCAAACTCAAGCTGCAGACCACTTCAAATCTTGAATTTGATCTAAATTTGATATAATCTGGTTGCACACATTTCTTCCTCAATCTCTCTAGAAAGTGAAAAATGGTCAACACTTGGGCAAAAAACCTTGCCATGATGGAGAGAGAAAATATTTAATAGGCTTCATCCTGAGAAGTGGTTACCGCTTTCCACAGCAACTTTTTTCTCATCTAGTTGACAGGGGACACAATGCTTAAATGAGAACATCTGCAGCATTCTTTCAATACTCTGGGGAAAGCATGAAAAGCAATATGTTAGGGTAAGAGTATAAGCAATGTGGATTCTTAGCAACTCAGTCAAAAGATGCTGCATGTAGGCATCTTGAATTTTTTAAAATGAATTTATTTAGAATTGTTAAAGAAACCAGCTGTTACTACTGTATCTGTGTTTCAAAATCCTGAGTTCAGCAGTTGGAAGCTGACATACTTATTCCATTAATTTAGATGTCTGTATCTCCTATAGAATAATTGTGTTGCATAATGCATGACTGTTTATTCTCTTGTAATGTCAGTTGAAAAGAAACAAGAAAAGGAGAAAAATGGTTAATTTCTTTGCATTTTTGCATCAGGGTTCAAATGCTGCACTTGGAAGGTTTTAATAAAGTCTGAGAGCATCAGTGCTGCTTTCATAGGACTTAAATTAACATGTTCCTACTAGGTCTCTGAATAATCCTCAGCATTCCCTTTTTGGTTTATATTAGCCACAGCATCCCACCATTTTTTTTTTTTACAGTCCAAGTCTGATTACTTCCAAACTTTAAATCTGCCTTGAAAAATGTCCTAGCAGCAAAACAGTATCCAAACCACAGACTAAATATCTGCCTGACCATCATTTACTTTCTCAGGGAATTCAGTTTCTTGGAGGAGACTCATAGCAGAAGCAAGTTTTATGAGGGGAGAAACACAAAACTGAAACAACAGACACACACAAAAGCTATGGCTATAAGCACTCAGACCAACCAAACTCCATCAGAACTCACAGAACACTGCTCTTCAGCCTTAGTCCATCAGTCTGGCTTATCTCAGTCGAGTCCAACAAAACTGTCAGGTGTAGAAGGGATCATATTTTCATATCATGCCACATATACCACAATAAAGAAATATTAAGGTTTGTAAGAGGAAAGAGAAAGATCTTAAACTGCTTTATTTATCATTGCAAGCTGCATTCATCTACTTTCCTATGCCAAGAAGCCATCTAGAAGATTCTTGTCCCTGCGGTCTTGCCATCAAAACATATTTCCACACTGAAGGATTTCACAGAAGACTCTTAGAATACCTGAGTTGGTATAGACAGGCTTTCTGCTTAACCTTGCTATGAATAATACAAGATCTCTGGGCAGACAGTATCCAGTAGGAAATATCTGTGGGCTTTTGGGCCATATGAGGTACAGAAAGTTGCAGATCTAGGTCTCTTGGCAGGTCAAAGAGGGTCACAATGCCATCGAAACCCATTAAAGCATCCCAGTGCTAGTGTTAGCTTGAAGAATGGATCACAGAGAACAAGCTCAGAAATGCTGCATTCTGGTTCCCAGTGTGGACAGTTTCCCTCCTCTCAGCTCTGTTGCTCTCAGAAACAATCCAATATTAGGGTACAATTAAACAATGTCTCTTGCCTGTGAGCAAGAACTCTCAACCCCCTATTTGAATGCAACTTCAGTGTCCCAACTATAGGATCTCTTTTGTTTTAATCCAGCATACTAGGTATTTTACCTCGTCTGACTCAAGAAATCAGATAGGACAGGCAAACATTTTAGGGCCCCACATCAACGCTAGCATTCCCCATGGCTCTCAGCACAGACGCGACAGCAGTGGGAACAAACTCATCTGTTTGGAGTCATCTCCCAGCTGCTGTCACTTCAAGAACAACCTATTTTTGCAATGGACTTTGAACATATCCAGCAAGAATAGAAGTAAACTAACTGAAGAAAACTTTTACTAGAATAAACTTTAGGTGACTGAAGAAGTGAAATGGAGATACTACTAACAGAAGCACAGAAATTGAAAGAAGGGATAAGAGGGAAAGATTTCAAGATTAAGGAGTGAAAGATTGGCCTGATCTATCTGAGAAGATAGGAAAATGGATTAAAACAATCCTTTCTGCCAGGGAACTGTATACTATAGAAGAGAAGAATCTTCACTAGTTTTCAAAAAACCCTTTGCAAGTCACATTATGGACTCAGAAACACGTAATTTCTCATCCCATATGTTATCTTTAATCGCAGCATAAGGCCATAAGAAAAGTCTATAGCACAGACGGATTTGCCCCATGGATCAAGTTTGGCCAAGCTGATATGAGCACTCTGATCCATCCATTAGCTTTAAAAGTATGTAGTCATGAGTTACAAATTTGATTATCACTAATAACAGAACAAAGAATCATTGAGAAAAACAAAAAAACAACCAAACATGAAAAATTTGAAAAATAAAAATATCCTACATCAAATATGTGATACAGAGGAGTTGATACAGAATCTCTACAGTGAAAGCAGGACAGTGTTAACCACAAACAAATCACATGGTTAACGCACACACAAAATGAAGATCATGAAAGAGAGAAATGACTACATGAAAGAACACAACACTCAACCTCAGGACAGTCTACAAAAGAGAAAAATAAAAGGTATTTTATGTGAGCGTCTAGAACATATTCAAAAGAAATGGAAAATGTCTTCAAAAATAGTTTAGAAAAAAACATTCCCATGGACAGAGGGACTGTAGCTATACCATTTCATAAAGAGTAACTTCTTGTAAGAAAAAATGGATTTTTTTTTT
Source organism: Nesoenas mayeri (assembly GCF_963082525.1). Lineage (NCBI taxonomy): Eukaryota > Metazoa > Chordata > Aves > Columbiformes > Columbidae > Nesoenas > Nesoenas mayeri. The sequence goes on from NC_137540.1 coordinate 18,259,959, forward strand.
TTTTCTATTATTTCAGTACTTCAGCATGCCTCATTACTAGCATTACCTATAGTGGGTTATATAGTATCACTGATAATCTTCAAAACTCTTCTGCGGGTCACAAGGTTTTGGGTGACATTCATATTTTTCCTCTGTGCTTCAGATGCTTATTTTTCTTTAAACTTTTATCCATTCATTGAGGAACCATAAAGGCAACTATCCCTTAGGAAGTACTTTCTCATTTTTGTGATAATACAATTTCTTTTTCCTGTGAAAGAAACAGTCACATACAAGCAAAAGTGTTCAGTCTTGTGTATCAGATTGAAATTGCTTTAAGTATTAAATAGTGAACTCTGTTGCCTGAACAATATCAAAATGGAAAGACCTTTTTACATGTTTCATTCCACATGATATTCAGTACCTCCATCTCAGATCTAGAATGTCCCAGACAGGTTTTTAATTTTTTAAAATCGACATTGTAGTTATTTTCAGATTTGCTCTGTTAAAACTGATCTGCAGTCTATCATGTTTATTACCAAATTGACTATATTTACTAGGAAAATTGATTAGCTATTCTCCAGAGCTGATTGGCTTTCCTTTTAAGATGCTGGTACCCAGGATTAGAAACCTATCATTTCCTCCTCTCAGTTTACTACTTGTATTCATCACTATTAATCATTTATCATAGAAATTTATTGCAAATCCAAAAATGAGCATCATGAAACCAGCAGTGAGCTCAGCGAGACTCCAGTTTCAGGGATATTTCCTTTCTCCCACAAAACTAGAGAGACTCCCTGAGAATTAGTTCATGAATTTAAGACACCACTTGAAGCAGATATGTGCTGTATCTTTAACTTCAAGGAGACACTCTAACCTGTATCTTGCAAAAATTTGATTCTCAGTGTATTAGCTACAAATCTTTCAGCAAATTCAGTATCATATTCAATAAGGAAGCATGTTTGCCCCCCCAAGATTCCTGCTGCAGTACTCAAAACTGATGTAAGACTAATGCTCAGGTGGCACTTGAAACATAAGTTTGCTTAATATGGCCACTTAAAACATCAGTAAAGATTAGTTTTAAATGTCATCGATCCCTCTCTAACTGTCAACTTGTAAGTAGCATAACTTGTGCACTGACACATAGTTTAAGAGGTGTTACACTTATGCAGTAAGTGAATTAACTCCTGGCTAATTGTTTCAAGGTGTAAGGAACAAAACATATGGATAACTAACCACAGTGTTTTGGATAATTAAACCATGGTTTCACATGCAGTATGAGCAGCATTCAGGACCCTGACCTGCCCATCATGTGCTTCTGGTTTAGGCAACAGAGTTTTCCTACTTGTCAGCTCCTGGCCTCTGTCATGTCAGGTCATATTGACCCGTGTATTTACTATTACATACACCACTGAGACTGAGATCTACCTCACCTAGTAAGCTGCCTGGCCCTTGACCCTAGAGTTATAAAGGGTTCTGAAACCTTTGGTTAAGGATACTTTAGGCTTAAGCTTAGGACATGCTGAAAGATAAAACATAGGGCACAAAAACAAAAATTGGTCCCAGGCTAAGTGCTCTGCACAGCATCCTAGTAAAACAGTTTCTACCAGTGACTGAAGTAGGGAAGAGACCTGCAGCTCTACCTGGAAGCAGAGATAGGTCTGTACTGCACCTTTACACAAAACCCACTGCACCAAGTGCATCCTTATCTATGGAAGTGATTCTTTACTAGAAAAAGGAAAGGAAATTAAAAAATAGGTTGCTAGGAAAATAATGAAGGAATAAAGCTTCTCCAGTAAAACACACATCAGCAGAAACATATATGAACTAATGCTGTGTGTGGATATGATATATTTTCAAACATCTCTCAGAGTTGGAAGTCAAACTTATACCTTTAAACAATGATATTCATTCTTCAGAATATTTTTTTAATAGCCAAGTTCAAATTTGAGCTGGAACACACACACACAAGTGATGGCAGCAAGCCTTGAAAGAGGGCAGCACATAGGAGTAGAACTATCACCAGCTGACTGGCTATAGACCTGCCTCACCACAGCAATTTTAGATACATGCTCTCCTACAAAGTGTAAAAAAAAAAAAAAAATTCTATATATATAAATAACATCTTTTCACATAACGAGAGATACCACACAGTAAGTTCTCGCCAGCATCACAGAATTACCCCTTTTCCACAGGCATTCACTCTGAGCATAAATACATATAGATGATGGACATGACCTATGCAATTCTCTCAATTCTGGCTTTATCCTAGCAAAGAAACACAGGCATCAGTTTCCTTATGCAAGGCAGCTATAAGAGAATTGGACTGTCCTTTAAAAATAAAGAATAAATCTGTGTGCTTTTCTTTTTTTCCCCTCACTGGGCCAGAATAGGTGATTCTTTGACTCAAGGCTTCCAAAGGCCTTTTTGAATCCAAATTTAAATGCTTTTTGAGCAAACAAAAGTGAATTTAGTAGACTTCTCACATGTCAAACCCTGCAGTCAAACCATGATAACCTTCAGAGGAACTCATTAAAAGATGCAGATACTGCAATGGGGTGATAAAAATGGGTAGGAATATTTCATCCACGGTGCTATTGTCTGATTTTTCAATGAATAGCCATGGCTATTAGCCTTTCCTATTTATACATTCTTCATTTATAAATATTTCTTGTGAGTAAAATTTATAAGAAATCAGGTTTCAGCTTTCATAAGGTTGAATAAAACATGTGAAATTCAAATGCTTTAACTGAACCACTGTTTTTGGAATATTAAAAACTCCTGTATGAGTAATTAAGCTTCTGATTCTATTGTGTCACTATCAAATACAAACACTGCAAATTCCTTACAATTTTCCAAAGTGATGACTGTGGAACCTGACCTACTATTAATGAAGTTTTCCAACCACTGCATAGCTCTAAGATATAAATGGTATTGGATATAAAAATCCATAAATAATGGTAAAAAGCCACTGTTCTCGTACATCTTGGTTCTTTTACTGATATTAAGAAAAGTGTCAGGTCTAGCAAATTTAATTCCTGCTTTTTTGTATGCACAGTAAAGATTTAGATAACAGAACTACTTTAAATCAGCAATATGGGGGCACTGATCTACAGCCTCTCTATAAACCAAGCAATGAGACTCAGCCAGTTATAAATCTAAGCTAGAAATGCCAAATAACAGATAAGCAATTCAATCTTAAACAGCAAAAGTGAGAGACATAAAAGGTTCTGTCTATGCAAACAGGTCATTTTTAAAAATTAAAAATAATTATTTGCAAATTGTTTTTGCTCAAGTACCAGAGAAATAAAGCTTTGGAAGGAGGATGGTTAAGATTTAAAGGACTTCAGTATTTTCCTACTCAACACTGAAAAATCCTTCATAGCCCATAATCTAGATCTGAAATGGAACCAGCATCCAAAGTCTTCTACAGAATAAGGAAACATCCAGGCCATACTGCACTTCAGCTGAGATTAACACAATATACCTCAAGCATAAACCTCATGAGACTGTAGCAGCTGAGAAAACATTTACACCAGTCATCCACATCTCAGAATCAAAGCAAAGTAAAAAGCAGCAAGAATATCTTCAAAATCACCTGGTACTATTTGCAAGAGTTTATTTATTGGAGTTCCCAGTTTTCTGACAGCAGTAGGTGGGAGTTTCCTGGATTAGTTCTTGGAGTTTAGGTTTCAAATAGCACAGCAGTGTTTGAGATTTCTAAGGTTTGGTGGGTTTTCTTGAAGCTGGTCCCACTTGTATAAAACTACTTATTGTGATTGGCTACCTTTCAAATGCAGAATAATAATAAAAATATCACTACCATGACATGAAAATAATACAGTTCTGAGTTCAAGGCATCTTGCCTCCTGAGAATGACAAGGAACTGAAACTATGGCAAAATTAACTGGTAGTGTGCCCCAAGTCAGGAAATGAATAGCCTCCTTCAGTGTTTTTAAAGTGTAGATGATGCAAGGGAAATATTTTAGGCTCCAATAGTATGTCATGGCAATGATGTGTGTAGTATTTCCGTATTATATAGAGCCTAAAACTAAATGGATCACTGCTCCACAATCGAGACAAATACAAACACTGAAAAGCATAAGGCCAGAAGATTTGCAGCATGAGAAGCTAGAAAGCCATTTCCAATTTTCCCTTTTAGGATACAGAAAAGAAAACCAAGCAGAAACAGAAAATTACAAAAAATAAAACTACTTTGTTGCAATAACTAAGACATTTCTATTTGTGTGGTTTAAATCAGTCACATCTAAAAAGGTCAACCTTGACTTTGTAGTGCCACCATGTTACACCTTCGGTCATCAGTTTCAAATAGCAAGCTTTGAAATTCTTGTGTGCTAATTAGCAAGTGATCAAGTCACAGAAGCTTAAGTTTATAATTTGTCAAGTATTTTTAGTCAAAGAATATAGTACTGAGGCTTGTCAATGCTGACTGTTTGGTAAAGATTAAAGTAGCAGTGACATGACACATGCTTGCACCTTAGTTTAACATCAGCCATACACTTCCACAACTTGCAGAGTAGAACAGATTGGGAGCTGTGAAACACATGGTCATTTTGGTGACTAACTCCTTTGGCTTATGAATCTGAAGCAACTTTTCTGCCTCAGCAACATGAACATAGAATTAACATGATAAACATGTTCATGAACATGAAGAATAATAAGCTATGAGCAGGCATATCTGTGCATAAAAGAAAAAACTGCTCATCTGCTAACATGTATTGTAGCTACAGCCTCAAATCAGTGGAAGCACTGGAAGAAACGAAGTACAGGTTTGGGTTTTTGTTTGGTTTGGTTGTTTTTGTTTTTTTTTTTAAGAAAGCTTAGCATCTTAAATGAGAAAATTGAGGAATAAGAGCTATTTTTGATGCCTGCTTTGACAAGTGACATCACAAGGCTGAAATCAAGCATTCCAAAGGAGAAGACAATTGGGTTAGAATGAGAACAATGCCTAGTTAAAAAGTTACTTAATTAAAAATATAAGGTACTATGTACTTTCTTAACTTCTCTTCGCAATATTTCTATTAATAAGTGTGTTAGGAGCTTGTTTGCATAGGTGCACTTTGCATTTCATTGCTTATTTCATTATACACTGATTTTGCAATCCCAAAAATGGCTTTTTATAGTTAAGGAGAGTTTTAATTCTCCAATTTAAAAGAAACATACAGAGAGCTCAGCTAGCTGTAGCACTAGCTCATGATTTATTTTACAAGCAGTTTCACACAGCTCTTTACTAAACAGACCTTCTTTGTGCTTTATTACAAGCTTGCTCCATTGAGTCATGCTCTCTGTGGGATGTTGTGTCTATATTTTATTTTACTCTAGCCATTAATTACCTTGTGGGCCTGTATCATGTCTGTCTCAGTCTCATTTATTATAACGGCGCCTGCTAGTGTTGCTCAAGTTAAGAGGCTGTCAGTATTTCCATTAGAAAACTCATCTCTCAGGGGTTTATAAGTCAGCTGTAAAACTTTACTCCTGGCTGATGGTTGGCATACATGGCCACAGCCAGAAGGGTTCGTTCTTAACATTAAATTGAGCTAGAGGAAAAAAAAAACCAAACAAAAAACACAGAACACACAACACACCACCCTAAACCCACACTATTTTAAAGTCATAGAAACAGACGTGAGTTTTGGCACCTTGTTTTTGAAACTCAGAAACAGCCTAATTTCTTTCTACCAAGTTTTGCAGGCAATTTGCCTGCTTGTCCTGTTTCGTGTTTTTTTTTGTTGGATTTTTTGGTTGGTTGGTTGGTTTGGCGTTTTTAAGAATCAAGCCATCCTTCTGCCTTCTTTTTTATAATTGAATTTCCATCCTCAACACCCTTCCTTCAACTAGCAAGTCCAGGATTTCCTCCTCTGTAGCTGCTGCTGTCTGAAACAGCTTTTGTGTTCCTTCATACATCTGCCCTTCCATTTAAGTTCAACAAAGAGAAATTATTCTCTTCTGCCTACACCATTCCAACCATCATGTTCATTTGCATTTATTAACTTTATACCTCCATTTTGAGCAGAACTGAGAGGAGGCAACCCCTGAGAATGCTGTGCACCAATATCTGATTTCTTCTCAGTTTAGAATCCAAATGGGAAGCCCAAAAGCTTCTTTGTAAAGGTTTTGAGACAGGGCCCTGAAAGCTCAAGCAGCTAGGGAGCTATCACAAGCCTCAGAGACAGCACCAGTTGGGGGGGGGTGGTCTCAGCTAAGCCAGGAAATTTAGTATGCATGTATCCAGAAAACCTGTCTAGACTCCACCACACCTTTACAGAAATCAGACCTACAGAACAGGTTGACTCTGGCTGACAACTCAGTAAGTCCTTGGACAAAAAAACATTTAAACATAGAATTTAAAGCCAGTGCTTCCTGTTTTATTTCAGTAAATCAAGGCAGGATTTTAGTGTAAATTTTCAGTGACAGGCACTAGCCAAAAAACAAAACAAAAATAAACAAACAACACCAACACACACCACCAAAAGAAACCCAACATCTTAAAACTTAAGTTTTATGAGTAGACCTTTGTAAAAAAGCAGAAGACAAACTGGAGATGTGTTTGAGCTAATTATCTCATCACAGGAAAGAATCTCTACAGCATAATAGGGGTACATATTAACAACTATGTAGTATGGTAGTACAAAACAATTAGAATACTTACTGTAATCACTTAACTAAATAACTTATGAAGATTTATTCCAGATATCTTCTTCCCAAAGTCTGCTGAACTTAAACTACAACTGGTTTTCACATGCTACCTAAAGGAGCTTATGGAAAATAAGCCTGAGGTATTTAACTATCTGCATGCTGATTACAAGGCAGTAACTGTAGCCTATTATTACATCACACACATTTTAAAGAATTCACATATGAACAACATTTCTCTTTGATAGTGGTCTGCACTTCTATTGAAAAACTTCAAAGAAAAGCCCTAATTTGACCCAAGTTGATAATTTCACTTAGAGTTTTAAAGTGGCCACATTTTGACATTTGCTTTATTGCTTTGGTAATGTGCCAAGTAAGTAACAGAATAATAATCATTTAGGTTGGAAAAGACCTTTAAGATCATCAAGTTCAACCATTAACCTAACACTGCCAAGTCCTTCATTAAATCATGTCCTTAAGTGCCACATCTACACATCTTTTAAACACCTCCAGGGATGGTGACTCAACCACTTCTCTGGGCAGCCTGTTCCAGTGCCTCACAATCCTTTCTGTAAATAAATTTTCCCTAGTATCCAATTTGAACCTCCCCAGAACAACCCGAGGTCATTCCCCTCTAACTCTATCACTCCCTACTTGTGAGAAGAGATCACCACCCTCCATGCTACAACCTCCCTCCAGGTAGTTGCAGAGAGTGATAAGGTCTCCCTTCAGACTCCTTTTCTCCAGGCTTAACAGCCCCAGTTCCATCAGCTTCTCTTCAGAGGATTTGTTCTCTAGACCCCTCACCAGCTTCATTGCCTTCTCCTGCACTCTCTCCAGCACCTCAATGTCTTTCTTGTAGTGAGGGATCCAAAACTGAACACAGTATTCAAGGTGGGGCCTCACCAGTGCTGAGTACAGTGGCACAATCACTTCTCTAGTTCCACTGGCCACACTATTCCTGATACAAGGCAGGATGCTGTTGGCCTTTTGGCCACCTGGGCACACTGCTGGCTCATGTTCAGCAGGCTGTTGATCAACACTCCCTGATTCCTCTCTGCTAGGCAGCTTTCCAGCCACTCTTCCCCAAGCCTATAGCACTGCCTGGTTTTGTTATGACTGAAGTGCAGGACCCGGCAGTTGGCTTTATTAAACCTCATACAGCTGGCCTCAGCCCAATGATGCAGCCAGTCCAGATACCTCTGTATGGCCATCCTACCCTCCAGCAGATCAACACTCCCACCCAATTTTGCATCATCTACAAACTTACTAAGGGTGTGCTCAATCCCCTTGCCCCAGTCACTGATAAAGAGATTAAATAGAACTGGCCCCAATACTGAGCCCTAGAGACCACTTATATTGTTGCTTTTTTTAAGCCACCTAAGCCAGCAGCAAAGAGATGCATCATATCCTTTAAGAACACTGTGGCTGAACAAGGCTGTTAAAATCTTCACACGTGGTTCAAGTATCCACACACTGCCTTTCCCCTTAAAAGACAGTAGGGGGGGATAAAGCTACCTATTAAAGCAACTGCAGAAAGGAAACAAGTTACAGAAGACCATACAAAGTTTTGATTGATCTGCATTTTATGCATAGATTGATTAACTGAATAATGGTGGAGAATAAGCTAGCTAACAACCATAGACAGAGAATTGAGAATTAAATTACTGTGTTCATGAGCTACAGGTAGGATGAAAGTACATGCTGCTTTAGCAGGGCAAGGAACAAGTAATGAGACTGATAAAGACCTAAGCACCAGTAAATCAGCTGAAAAAAAAATCAGTTAAATAGAATTACTATCTGTACGAATCGGTAGCCCTTGCCATTGAGCTTAATTTATCTTGAATTCCCTAGAATGCATCCTGATTGAACAAACTCCTTTGGTAGGTGCTGGGTTGCTTATTTCTATGCTCTCAGTTAAGTGGTATGACTTCTGAAAATTCATTGTCTTCATTCTTATATTTCAGCTCATCAGAATATTCTGCTATATTTATGTCATCTAAAGACAATACAGTTTCCAATCACTTCTCAGTTCCATGTTATAATATTAATAAGGAAGAATATCTACATATTGCTTGGAATGGAAGATGAGGTACAGAGACAAAAGAATAATAAATCTGTAGAAAATAATCTACTTTATCCAGCTGAAAGAGTATTTAGACCCAGGGGAGAGAAAAATATTGCTTGGAAAAAAGTGTCCTTCAAATGCAAACCTAGAATTGTCTCTCAAAATATACAATCACATTAGATTAGGAAGTTAATCTGAAAGGGGCAGAGCTAGTCTAACTGAATCCAGCCTTTGTGATCTCCTCCTCTAAGTATCCTTTCCAGATGCTTCTAAGGGCAGTGTAGCTATCCACAGCCTCTCATTCAGAGAAAACTATTCTCTCCCCAGTTAAAATGTAGTAAATTTAGACATTTTGCCTCATATTAAGCAGGAGGTAGGAGGGGAGGGTTGTAGCTGCAGAATCAGAGCTGTTGCAAAACCAGACATAGTTTTGAAAAGTGGATCTGGAAGTTCTCAGCCCTCTGCTACTCTAAGATTGGGATTTGGTTTTTAATTGCTTTTGTTCTTGTGGGTGGTTTGGGGATTGCATAGTTAAGTAACTGAAAAGATCCTACCTTCCCAGGTAAAAAGCTACATTGACTCAAGTACCAAACTAGCAGACAGCTGATTGTGACACACGCACCAAGCCCAAGTACATCATCATACACAGAAAATTAACACTCTTTAACGATTTTTAATAAGCAAGACACCACATAAAAGTAGATTAAAACCAGTTTTTGTGGTTTTATTCTCCCCCTCTAAGATACAAATTAAGAACATCACACCTGTAACTAAACTACTGGTAATAAATACTCAGCTCAATATTGAATACTAAAATATACATCTTATAAAATCTCCTCATTCTTGTAGGCCTAGTATTTTGGCATCATATTAATTTTGCTTCCTAGAATTTTGAAGGTGAACAACCTTGTATACAGCTAGAGCTGATGCTTTCCTTTATAATAAGCTTATTGATATTTTTTGTTCCAGGAACACCCAAACAAAATTCTTGTTTAGTGAACAATTTAAGTATTTCCAAAAGCAAGATCTTTGCATTTTTCTGAAGAGAAAAACAATCAATTGTATATAAAGGGAGAATATGTTCTCCCTTGATTTAGAGAGCAGGCTGCTCCAAGTGAAGACAGGAAGAGGAGTGAAAACTCATTCACCCATTTCTTCAGTGACTCTTCCCAGACCTGAGAAACCCAAAAAAAATTTTGACTGAAAGGGGCAAATATTCTGGTTTTGATGAGTCCGCCACTGGCAAACTCCCACAGGAGATACAAGCAAGAAATGCCTGAGTTGTTCTAAAAAGTGTTAATCACATAATACCTAGATAACCTAATGCTCTAAGTGATAACCTCATGCTCTAAGTGAATCTTCTGACTTCATGTGTTGGATCCTTGCAATTCATATCAAAATTTAGTTTCATTTTTCATAATGTTTTCAGGTTTTTGGCTGTGCAAACTTTATAAAATGACCACGGTTATGCAGATTAGCAATCCGTTCTCTCTGCATCTGTGATTTCAAAGACAAATCTTTACATAAGAACAATACAGAGCAAGAGTTCCACTTTTGATCCCAATTTCTTTGGTCAATTTTATATTTCTACTCCTGACTCTTTTTTACTGGGATGAATAGTGTTTACTTATTTTTCTCTACAAAGTTTACACTGGCATTAAAGATTCACTTCAAACAAGAAGTGGTAGCTGTTATTTAAGATCCATTTTCATATACAGTCCACAGCAATCTTACTGCCCATAAATCAAACTGATATTTCTCCATAACTCCTCTCAAGCTATTCTGTTCTCTTTTCTAATCCAAAGAGAAACTGTCAGTCATGTTTATTAGTCAATTTTCAGTTTATTACGTTGGTTGACTAACAGGCTTACTTGCTTGATCTGACCTATACTTACCATTGTAAAATAATTAGAAGCAATGCCTCAAAGTATTTACCGCTGTGGATTTATTAAAATTAAGTTTTACTCGGGAAAAGCAGCAACATGTCTGCCTGAAGATAAAGCCGTGAGCAAGGAAAGGGAACTTAGCCAGCTATGGACAGTGATGGTCTATAGTCACTTTCCTGCAATTCAAATCCATTATTAAACAACAGAGTATGCAAAAATTATATACTGATACAATTGTCTCTGGTCCTCATTATGAAATTCAGGAGGCATATTGACAAGTGATATAAAGTTCTGATGTACTGATAATTCAGCATTACTTGCACTTGCCACTACTAGGATAACACACAAGCCAAACACCATTGCCAGAGAAATACTGCTTTAATCAACATGCCTTTATTTTGTGCAACTCCCTCTCCAGGTAGCTACAGAGAAGGTGGTAGCATGCTATTCTTCCCGGTAGTGAAACCACAGAGGAAGACCACAAAACTTATTCAACTTAAACCTCCTAAATAAACTCACTGTGACAAAAAAAAAAAAAAAAAACAAAAAAAAGATGAGAAGGCATCTTGAAGGTTTTGAAAAAATGGTCTTAAGTGGAAGGTGTTATGATGCATTTCTTTGAAGAACCTGAGATAATAAAAGAGGGAGCCATATTGCACTTTCAAAAATGGGACTGCTTATCAGGAAGCACAGTTTATTAAAGAACATATTAAGCACAGCAGAAGCCTGCTTGTTTAGTTTTCTATCCATTTTAAAAAGTGGCATAGTTTGGGAGGATGAAAAGCTCTTGAACCCACAACATACCTCAAAAACTTCAATAAGGAAAGCACATATTTATTGAAAGAAATATCTGTTTGCCTGAAGCTTTCCTTTAAAATAAATAAATAAATAAGTAAGTTTATAAAACCAGAAGTTGGCTCTAGAGATCGATTTATCCAGGATGCAATAGATGGAGTTTCTGAGGTGTGTTTAACCTGGTTAGCAATGATTACAGAGCCATTCTTTGTATTGCTTTGTGATTTCACTGAGATACATCATTTGGAAGCACAACTGCCATCTCTGAAGCACTTTTTAGCAGAGATAGTGACAAATATGTACCCAAGCTATTATTTGTCTCTTGCTAATAGGAGAATGGGGACTTCGCAGGGCTGAAAGTCAAATGATGCAGAATAGAAAGCCTGAACTTCTGCCATCGAAAAGAGAAATTGATCAATTCAGAGGTGACAAGGGACCCAAAGATGTTTAAAAAAACCCAAACATTAGAGCTGTTTTTCTTCCAATCTAATAGCAGACCTGTGCTTTTGGCTCAAAGGGTTTGGCTCAAAATTTCTTCATTTTAGACCTTTAATTTCGCATGTATGTGATACAAGTGATAGCCAGACACTGCCATTGATCACAGCAAGTTGTCACAGCCTTTTAGCATAGCATTACAATACTGTCCACAGGGCAGAGAACTCAACTCACTATCATTTCATAATCCTAGAAAGATGTGCTCAGTTTAAAGTCTGGGAGTAAAATGCAGACCTCTGCAAATGGTCCTAAATTCTTCACCTTTCCATTTCAGGCACATGAATTAGACAAGTAACAGTCTTTCTTACCTATTCATGGCCAATTAAGAGTTAAATTTGCTCTTGCCACATACAGTAAACTGATTACATTTAAATGCATTTAAACATAGCCACTAAGTATACTGGCAAATGATTAGTAACAGATGTGTATTGCACCACAGAGGTGCAAGTGTTGAGTTTTTTCAGCAGGTTTTTTTAATGCTTCTTCCAATACAAAAACAAACAAACAAAAACCGCCAAAACCCAAACAAACAAAAAAATCATGTGTTTTAATAGCCTAATAGGAAAGATAAGACTTCTACAGATTTTGGGTACACTGCCTGCCCAGGGGAAAAACATGCTACTCATGGCAGCCAGCAGGGAGCTGGAACAGGAGAAAACAGGAGAGGGGCTGTATTCACAAGTGAGGTTGTTTATAGCAAACCCTGCTGACTCTGAAATATAGAGGCATCCAAGTCTCATCCCACCACCTTACTACTCTTCAGGATAGGAGTAGCTTAGGGGACACAAGAGTGTCAAACAGCAAATTCTTCAAAGTTCAGAAATCTGTTCCACAGAGAACAAATATTTTTGTTCACTCATTTAATTTCTTTTGCCAGTACTAAAGAGCACAGGAAAGCATAGCCCTGTACAGTTCAATCCCCCACACAAACTATTTCATGGAATTACCTGGATTGAAATGTGGAGTATTTTAGTGCTGAAATATGAGATCTCATTAAATGACTGCATGAACAAATTCTTATACTAAACATTTGAAAAACTGAACTGAAATAGTAGAATAGTTGAATTAACTTCTCTAGAAATTCCCCACAAGCCTTACCCAAGGGTGTATATTACTCAAATTATGTACATAAAATAAACACACTATAAAAATATTTTTGTCCTTATTTTCACACACTAATAAAACACACTGGAAAGATTATTTCATTCTTTGTTGTTTTCAAAACCAGTACACCATAATAAATATGTAAATTCTGTCTCTAATTAATGAATTACAATTCAAACTGCAGACAAGCTGTTGCTTTTTAGGTATTGTATTGATTGAATTCTTCAGGTCTGTCTTTTTTTTTGTCTCCAAGTGCAGCATTATCCTCCAGCAAAATGTTTGATTTATGATACAGATACAGGGGAAGTTTTAAGTTTTATCCCCAGGTGTCTCATAAAAAAAAATAAAGACAAAGCAAGCATCTAACTAGGAATGACACCAAATGTCAACATCCCAGCAGTTTATCCAATAGATGTATTCTCACATGGGTACTGCTGCAGGGGACCAGGGTAAAACAAAATAGATAGGTCATCCACAGGGGGGAAAAAGGCCACTTCAGGATGATTATATAGTACATTTTTGCTGGAACATTATTCATTCACACATGGCTTTTTCCTCACCAAAAATCCACATGCCTTTTCCCCACTTTGATTTGATCTTGTTCATTAGCATATAGCCTTTCTGATAAGCAATTCTGAGGCAACAATGCAAGTTTCCTTATTGCCTACATTTTTCAGCCACACAAGACTACTGCCCATCTATGCTTGAGACCCTTGTAAACTACAATGATCCTTCTGTACGTGGAGGGGCTTGTAGGTTAAGCAGTATGATTTGGGTTGCCAGAATTTACATAGTTAACTTAGCACCAGCATGAGCCTGAACTTACAGATTGTCGTATCAGAGCTGACAGACATAACAATACTGTTATTTTAGCCCTACAGTCACTAGCATAGAACTTCAAGTCACTTGAGAATTATTCGATGGCCAAGAAACTTTGCCTGGTTACACAAAGTCCTAATTGGTCACGATGCACCACCCAGTTACAGGTAACCAAAAGGCTGTTGTGCGTGAGTAAACAGTCCTAGTAGACAAGATGCATGTAAGCACTGCAAAACACTCTGCACAAAATAACAAGTACTATGTTTCAGCCCAGCTGTTGTACATACGTTAGCAGACACTGCGGTAGTAATATCAGAGATGTCACAACCCATATACTTGAGGAAAATGAGCTTTTCTTTTAACCCTGTATGGTGTTTTTATATTTCTAGATTAGCACAGATAAACCTGCAGAGTCACTGCCATAGCTCAACGGGACACCACACAGTCTCCGTAGAGCAGTCTCCTTAACATTCAGAAAAATGTTATTTAAACATTGAAAAGCAAATATATTAGATTGTCTGCTGACTTTACAGAGAAATATCTATATGCTCTCTAAAGGGTAGGTTTAGATTTTTTTTAATAAAATATTTTTATTTGCATGGAAATGCAAAAAAAACCCAAACCACTTTAAATGGATCTGACAGATATTATTTTCAGATATTGATGTGAGGAAAAAAGCAGCAGAGACATAATATGAAAAGTGGTTTGAAGAAAAAATGATCACTACCTAAGTGTCCCGTAAAACTGAATAAATGAAACCTTGCCAAATCTTTATTTTTGAGGCAATCAAGAGAAAGAAAAAACCCACCAGCTTTATAATAATGTCATAAAATTCTGTACTGACATTTCTAGAACAAGTGTCTCAATATTTCTCCCCCAAAGTATTTCTTTAATCATCTATTACTGTAGAAGTCAGTCAATATTAAAATGGAATAATTCCTAGTCCAAAATTGCTTTTCCACTAGATTTGATTTGGAGGAGCACTTGGCACTCTGCAAGCTCATTTTAAGAGAAAAGCAAGCATTGCATCCTTTGCAAAGCACTCTAATCATGCAGTCAAATTTAGATAATACACCTTAATAACAGCCAAGCAGCAAACTGCGGCAAGAGGAAATCACATTAAACTGCTAAGGACAGTTGCTCTGCTGCAGATCCCTCACACCTGACAGCAGACACAGCTGCAAGTCCTGGTGCTCTGCTCACCAGAGGCTGGTAAGTATTCAACACTTTTGCAAAGCAGGTGGGATGCACTCTCAGCAGATCTGCAAAGCTCAGGTGCCTATTCACTCTCCACATATACTCTAATGCTTGAACTCTGTGTCCATAATCAGACTTTTCTCAATCTTCTGACTGCAGTGAACCTTCCAGCAGAGTGTTAATCACTGCACCCCAACCTGCAGGCCTGAGCAGGAGAGGGAGCTTAGTGCTCTGCTGCTCAGGCAGAGGAGAAGCAGCTCATGGTGTCAGTCACAGCCCCAACCAGCATGTGGCACTAGAAAAAGTGACACTAAATGCAGGGTGGCATCTGAAGGTGGGGAAAAACACCTTACAAGGCCATTCAACTCTGAAGTCAGACCATCCAGTGTTTTTCTTCAGCCACAGGGCAAGAGTCCATCCTGGTGTTTACTCACCAAAAAGCTCTAAAGCTGCTTTTCTTTCCCCGTGGAAAAGGGATGAAGTTTGCTGTTGCCATTACTATTTTTCCAAAGGCAAAACCCCACAGAACAGAGGCTGACTAAACCTTCGAAATTCTCTCTGTGCCTATGGGCAAGTTTTCTGGACTGGATTAAGAGTCTGAACACTTGGCTGTGATAGGAGTCAGTGCAGAGGGAGCATCTGTGCCTCAGGCAGCCCAGCGTACTCTGGATGAACAAAGAGCAAAGCAGCTTCTGTCTCCACACTTCAAATGGTTCAAAATATGTCCCCACTAATGCCGTTCATTCTGGTCCTAGGGCTAATGGCAGAGTTTGCTGTTTCTACTTTTTCTGATCTTTGCAAGAAGCTTCTGCCACTGAGGGCTTTAAGCCTTTTGCTTAAGTTATGCAAAGATTGAAATTGTACTTAAATACTGCAGCAATCAGTGCAGATGTTAAGTAGCAGAGATTGGTCTTTTATGACCTGAAAACCTATATTTAATCTAAATTGATGAGCCTAAACACTGTTTTATCAGTAGTTCAGCTTAGTTATTAATTTCCCTTCCCACTTTGAGATAATTCTTTTTTGAAGAGTTACTTATTCATAAGAATTACAATTCATAACAGAAGTGTTGTTCTTTTATCCAGCTTTGGACGAAGGTGCCACCTACTAGAATAAATCAGAAGGAACTAACTGGGTCCATTGGAAAGAGTGGGTCAAAAGCAAATCTCCACCTGCTTACATTACTACTATGGAAAAATGCACTATAATTAGGTTTCTATATACATAGGTACCAAAAAGGGGGTCATTAAATCTGCTTCTCTCAAGAAGCCTTGATACTATTCACTAGTTAATTGTCCGTTTCTACTTTTCCAGAAATAAAATGGTGGTTATAACAGGTATTTATCTTCAGTCCTTGGCTGCTTGACAAGGATTATTCAGTGCTTAAAAATGCAAGTTGAAGTGAATTAGCAGTTGAACACTTTTTTTTTTTTAATTATTATTTTTAACATTTAAATGTCTGTCTTAAGAGTCTCAAGCTTTTTCAGAGTAACCAAACACTGTTTCTTTACATTGCCTCAGTTAGGTTTGCAGCAAACATCTGGAGGGAGCAAGAGTTAAGGAACAAGAACTGCCCACACAGCAGGGAGGGATGAGCAATTTAATTTCTGCTTGCAGACAGAAGCTTCTATCTCCTCTGCTAAGTACTTTTACTGTGGAGAGAGACAGTGAGCTGCATCTATTCTTAAAGGACTTGTTTTGTGGTGGGCAGATGCAAGCTTTAAAGTTAAAGAGGAAGAAAGTACAATAATAAATATTTTAAAACACCCACAGGTAGTTTGTGAATAGTAGTTAATATCTGTTCAAGCTACAGATGATGCTTCAGAGAGAGTGGGACATAGACAGTTTGCTTTTCACCACTTGTACATATTTCACTTCAAACACAAGATGCTTCACTTCCTGCAGTTACATCTGCCAATATAATTCATCTATTTGGAACAGAGAAATGGACCATCATCAACACCTCATTAAATATTAAGAGATAAAACTTCTGTCATGAGCCATTTGAAATGCAATTCCTCCGACTCTGGCAGTAAGTTTCAGACATGCAAATTTGATGTCATAAAACGTTAAAGATTTCCCTACTAATAATACATAGGAAAACACCTAAGCCAAGCCAAAGCCTTTCACATATTCCAAGTGCCATGCCTTTTCCAATTGACCTTATATCCCACATATATTCCATGTGACTGAGATAAAGCAATTTAAACTTGGGTGAAAATGAGTGAGAGAACATTGTATTCAGTGCTCTTCAAAATTAGTTGCTTTATTTCACTTATTTCTTTTAGAGGTCAAAGAAGTGGTTTATATTTATAGGGCCTAGAAACTTAAGACTGAAATGGCTGAGATTCAGATCTCATCTGGTGACTCTGGGAATTGATACCTGATGACTGACAGTCTGCCAGGCATAAGTAAGCACCTAATAAATTTTATCTCAGCTGGATTTGGTCACTTAAATATTTCAAGAATCTGAGTTATAGACATGAGGCTTTAACCTGCCCTTGCTCAAGAGAGCAAGGCAAGAAATAATGCACATTTTCCCTAAAATATCACCAGTTCTCAGAGCTAAATCAGTCTCTGAAATGGAAGGACAGGGACACACAGACAAATTACACTGACGTAAGCTGTAACGCTTTCAGCGGCTACTGTACTACAGGTGCAAGGGGTGGCTTATGCTCCTGCCATAGTGTCCACAGGTCCATTTGCCTAATGCTCAGGACCCAAACTCAAGACAACAGAAGCTACTGGGAACTTGAACACATTCTAGTGGACTTCACACCTCTGTGAATTTTGTAAATTTGCCTGTAGGGAGTCACAATTTTGATTTGATATAGCCTTTAAACCATTTTTTCTGAGTTTTATATACACAGTGGACTTCCTTAAGTTTATTTAGAGAGCAGAGGAATTTATATGCATGATTTGACCCCAGTAACATCCATGTAATAGGAATATTTTCTTTCCAGATAAATTGAGATGTGCATATATCCTAATACAAACCTTGGTAAAAAGGAGTCAGCTGGCTAGTTTCATTATGTATGACCTTGCTTCCAGATACTGCAAAGCACAAATAATAATGCTTAAATCAGAGCCCATGTTGCCAGGCATTCACATGAAGAAAACAAAAAAGGCAGTTCTGATAAAAGAAGTTCAAATATGGTTCATGCAGAAGAGACCAGCTGATTTGACACATGAACTTCCCTGGCAGGAGAGAGAGGCTTGCTGTTTGTTCTCCATGTTCTCCCCCAGGATCTGTCTCCACACACTCCTAGAGCTACACTTTCTCCTTCAGAAGATCTCAACATGCCCCCAAATCCTCAATTCCTCTTCCACCCAGTTAGCATGAAATCTATCAATCCCAAAACAAATAAGCAAAACACTTACAGGAAGAAAGCAGGGAACACCATCTCCCCCTGCAAAGCATCCTGGCCTCAGCCTGCAGAACAAGATCATTAAAACAAGATAGCCAAAAGCCAAAATCCTCAAACTTGAAGCCTCTCTACCCCTAACCAAGAGCGAGTCCACCATGTCTTTGGGCAGCACTCTGTGGAGGGAGTTGGTACAAGCTGTTATTGTGAGGGACCAAAGAAAAACAACAACAAAATCCCAATCAAAACAAAAAACAACAAAAAACCCAAACAATAACTTACCCATTACTCCACTAGGAGTGTCTGCCTATACTCAAAATTTTTTTGTGTATGTTCACAAGACCCCAGATGTTTCAGAATTAAACACAAGCATTCTAAGGCACTCTCTTATTTAGGATATGCAAAATACAGGACAGATCATGAGCCAGTGAAAAGCATGCCTAACCTCTCACAGTTTTATTAAATCACGGATCAATCTCTTCTGCAGCCTAATAATAAAACATTTACACAGCCCTTACAAAGTATAACATGAAACTACCATTATTTTGGTTGAGATTCACACATATTGAAAAACTCTTTCAAAACATTGCTATTTTGCCTGTGTACTACAAGAATCTGGTTTTGCAGTGAAGCATATTAAGATAAGACTGAGGGCTACCTTGGAACCAACTTTTACCCCAAATATGCCAATGCACACACCTAGTGAGTATACTCCTTTACTTGGATTAATTTCTGAATTATAGTATATATACTACTGAAAAAGCAGAAAGATGAAATTCAGTGATTGACCACCTGCTTTATTCTTTCAAGTCATCACAAGAGCAAAGCAAACTGTTCAATGGATGTTTGCCAGTGTGTGTCTAAGGTTATTACATCACCTGGTTTTGCTTAGAATTTCATACTAAAACCATCTTGTCATTGTGAAAAATGTCCCAAAGGACAGAAAGATGACTATGGATATCAGAAGACAATGTGCTACAAACATACAGACATCATGTGGATAATGTAGTTCTGAGTGTTGTGGAAATGAACACAGTATTTCCCAAAATTTATTTTCTTTCTAGTGTATTGGAGGTTATAGGAGAGAAATAAAACAACAACTAAAATGTTTGCCATCTACATTTTAGCATTTTGCTGTGAAATGAAAATGTGACATTTCTCTGAAGTTTCAATCTGTGTTCTCAATCTGTGTACAATAGCTTGCTAGAATTCTAGGGAAATACCTCCAAGGCTATTCTTTTCCAGATTATTATATTTCTTTTATTACAACAAATGTTCATCTTAATTTTCACTAACTCTGAGCTGAAGAAAAAAAAAGTAACTTGGAGTTCACTGCCATCACCAAATGCAGAAAACTTCACATTTTTAATCTCATGACACAGCTTGCAGTGTAATTGTTGCTTCCACACTGACCACTCACCAAAATGATACTAAGTGATGTTGACACGAGATAACAAACCATGGCACAAAGAATCCAAACAACACAGAAAGAAAACCCTGGAAAGTGTATAATAATGGTAGCTTATCATCTTAATTTCGAGACACCAGAGTTACTTGCAGATGGATGTCCATCCTTTCACCAAGGTACCCTGACTTCCCTACTTTTCATACCCTTCCTGTTCTTTGATCTTTCACTTAACTCTGAACAACCCAAAACCTAGACTGAAGGGCTCCATGAGTAGCTTAATACATTGCAAGGTTTAGATCTGCCAGTGCTAACTCTGATGACTATTGTAAACAGAGGGCTGCTGAGTTTCAGAGCTCTACCAAGGATCCCACATGCTGTATTTAGGTAAGGACATCTGCCCCCCCCCCATAGGGCAACAACACCCACACCACCACAGGGACAACTCAGCACCGGTACAAGAGCAAGGACAAGGATCCTTTTGCTGAACCCAAGCACTTGCAGTGGTTGCAGGCATTTGTTATTATTCTGATAATACTATTGGCACTAACAACCTAGTGATGTTTGTTGTTTAAAATATAAATGTGGAAATGAGACACAATAGCTCAAGTTGAGGTTTTCAAAGGCATCTGACCATGTAACTCCTGATGAAATCTCTATGAGGTGGGACAGCTAATTTTGAGAAACTGGACCAATAAGGCTTTCATCTGAAGTCAGAGGCTAAGTCCCTAAATGAATTTTCAGCTATGCTGATACCTTAAGATTTCTACCAAAAAGAGGCACTATTTAAAAAAAAAAAAAACCAAACAAACACGCCACACACACATAACAGAATAAATGTGAAAAATTTCACAAGAAGTAGGGTATTTTATTATTCTAATTTTCTCTTGATGACTAAAGAAAAAAAATACACTCAAATGCTAATAGCATCTGTTATCCCCAAGTACTTGGAAAAACTCTTTAGTATATGCTTCTTCATGAACACCACAGCTGACTTTGTACAACATTAAAAGGAGAACTTCGGTTGTAGAATGTTTTTCCCCAAACATAAGCATCCCGGTCTTCAGAGTTTAGAGCTATCTAATCCTCTAAAGCTGAAAGATAGTCAGTAGTTACTTCAGTCAGCAACATCTATTTTGCCTTTTGCCTAAAATCATGTATCCTCCAGAGCAAAACAAATTCCCTATGGCTGAAGGAGACTTTTTCAGTGCTGTAAATCAGGGATTTCCAAACAACCTAGCAGCATTTGTTCCTCTATCCTCTACACTGTCTTTGAAGTGTCCCATCTAGGCACAGATCTGGGCAAGCCATGATCACAATAGTTTGTGAAACCTGTCAGATCACAGAACAAGGTGGGAAGGAATACTGCAGATTCTCCTGACATGAAACAACCGTGGGCATTAAAGGATGTTTCTGGGGTTCCCGAGAACTCCCACAAGGACAAAGAGAACCCATGTAGGGACTGCAGCTCCGTATCTCCTGACAGTTAGGTAAACCTAGTAGAAAATACAAACCTGACGAAAAAAGAACCACATAACACACCAAAAGCAAACCCAGCTTGTAAAAATTAGCAGCACCCATATGCCAGCCAGAGAACTGAAAGTTTCCTGACTGCTACACAGGGAGTTAGTATACCAAAATGTTAATATAAGTGATTTGGACAAACACCAGGTCAAATTTGTACTTTTCTTAGCAGATCAGAGAAAGTACACTCAAAGCAGCTTGTTAAGCAGTAAGTAACATTAAAAAAAAAAAAAAACCCGTATTTAACAACCTGTTTCTTATACAAATTTTTTCTAGCCAAATTGCAGCTATGAAGTTATAACAGAACTGCTCTGGAAAGAAACAAACATGAGTTGTGTGTTTTTATTACATGTGAGTTGGTTAGTATATTACAATTCAATTAGCACATATATACATTATTTTCTTTCACTGTCCTTTATCACCAGTCCAGCAAAACCTCTACATACATTTACAGTATGAAATTACACTTAAGTCTGATATATCTGATATCAAGAAGGCGGCATGCACAGAATAATGAGTTTTGCTTATCTTCTTTGCATCATCCTGTTCACCCAACCTTCCCACAGGTTTCCAAATGCCCATTCTTCAAGTTTGCTTTAAGTTTCACAAACAATTGTTTTACCACATCAAGTTGGTGATTTCCAAAGCACTGTCACTCAGTTTCACACACCAAGGGCAGGCTGGGCTTTACAACAGTATCACCCACCAGTCCTTCCACTGCAGTAGTACAGGCAGCCTGGAGAGAGCAGGGATGACCAGAGAAGCCAGGCTTAGAGCAGCTCTGCCTCTCAGTTCCATGGTCAACCACTTTCTTTAGGACCCCTGCAAAATTTTCACCTTCAGAGTGAAAACTTGCTCTGAGTAGTTCATTCTCTTTTGAAGCTGAATCTACTCACCAAGAAAGAGACCTCAATGCTTCCCACAATGACTAGTTCTTACAGCCAATCTATCACCTATAAATAAAACACTAAGGTGGCCTGTGCCTGGAATTTTCATTTACCCATGTAGTACAGCACTGAGGTGCACATTTGCATCACTTTGCACTCAGTTATTAACACTAAATATTGCTCATCTTTTTTCTTTCATAAAGGGTCACTGATACCAGTGTAGTGCTGAGTGTCATTTTGTCTCATGAGTAGTCAATCAAAAAAAATCTGTTCTGCCCTTCTGCAGACAAAGCACATTCAGGATAAAAACCTCCAAAACTTCCATACATGTTTTCAAAAACATTTCATGTAAACTACCCACCAGATCCTGCATTCAAGTGGGAAAGAAGTTTTATTTATGTTTATGTGACATGCATTTATGCTTATACATGTCAGGTGGGTAGTTGAAGAAGAACTGTGTAATAGATCAGACTACTAAAAGAGAAGCAATCTTTGTATTATTCAAGTTTGTCGTTATGCACATATATCCAGCATAAATTATGAATTGCCATTTCTGAAGCATCAGGTCACTGTTCTTATGTGCTCCCACATTAAATTGCAAGATTATTCTGAACGATCTCAAGATATCAGACATGTTCTTCTCCATGGCCTTGTCCTTCCCTGTCACTCAGTACATGACAGCACAGATGTTTTCAAAAGTTAGGTAGAAAGAACACATGTATGTGTGGGCAGATGTACAGATACTGTCTTCCTGGGCAAGTATAATATATCCTTAACTTCTTGCTTTCGTAACAGAAATGGGTTTTCAGAGCAGAGCATTCCAAAGCAACTTAGACTGTGTTTATTAGTCAAGTGATCACTTTTGCATATGCAGACATGAGAACATTAAACTGGTTTAAGGTTTAATTTATCCATGAATTAGTATATTGATTCATCTGGTTGCAAACTAATTTGCCAGAAACATCAGTTTCTAGTCCAGCTGGTCCATGAGAAGAAACAATGGAACAGAAAGAGACAACTTATTGTAAATAAGCCTGAATAACTATTTGCTCTTGTAGTAAATTGTAGAGCAATATCATATATACATATAAACACACACGTAGCATGTATTTCCACTGTACATGTAATGCTTTCATATGCCTTATATGTAACTACTTCTACATTTATACAGTCTTAAAATCGCATTCAGCCCTTTGAAAGCAACTTTGAGGCTGATGTGGGCCGTGGTGAAAATGAGTTTGACACCCCTGTTTCAAGGTTTGACTAAACCCACATACTTAATTTCTCAGCTGAAAGCAGAAGCTAAGTTGTACAAGATAACCATGTGCAAAACTGATAACTTGACAAAAGTTGATGAAAAGCTAAAGGAGATAAACACATTTCACCAAAAGGGGACAGAGAAAAAGAACCAGTTCTTTCTCTACCTAGGAAAAAAAAAAAAAAAGAAGAGAGGTTTGTAAGGAAGAAAACCTTTGTACCCAAGAAGTGAACAGAAGTCTTTCATTCTCAGGCACATGCTTCCCTGGGACTGGATACATGGGAAAAATCTCCAACAAAACTTCTCCACTGAGACTCCCATTTCAGATTCCCTTTCCCCTACATCTCAGTGTGAGAGGCAGTAAAAAAGGTCAGATTGTGGTAAGAGGTAAGTAACTACTAAAAAGTATCCTTCCCTAACCAGTAGTAGTATACTACTAAAAAGTATACTTCCCTAACCCAGCAGTCTACATCCCTGCTGATCACATTAGGATGATTTGTTTCTTGCCCACTGAATAGCAGATATGGAGTTTTTGATACATCATTATTTGACCACACTGTTTTAGACTCTTCCACCTGTATGAAGCTTCCTCAGTTTCACCACGAACAGGTCTGAAAATGGGTATTACACACAAAAGTAGTCAGAGATAATCATAGGTTTATCTTGATTCAGAAAACAAGGATGTTGCTGTGGAATATGTCTGTGGCCTCTCACTCTGCTCTCCGCACTATAGTAATGGTCACCAAATCCGTATGAAAAACCCTTTAAACAAGATCTGAGAAAAATAGAACTTAAATGTGACTATGTATCTCGATAGTGTCATCAGTTCCTAGGCAATATTCTAATTCATCTGGACATTGAGCACATACCCAAGAACATCCCTACACAACTTAACGTTTAAATACATAAACACTACAAAGGACCTTCAACTGCAATTTGAAGATGCCAGATAAAATGGCATTATCATTATATAATTATCAGAATTATCATAATTCACAGCTATAATCTTATACTAGCATATTGCAAACACTGCCAGGTTTGATCTTCTGAAAGATCCCTATCTTGATACTCCAAGAAGTTAAAAGACGACAAAGGTCATATACAAACTAACACTGTTGTCTGAAAGCCTATATTAAGACCAAGATAAGGACGGTTCAACAGAACACAGCTACTTAAGTGAGCATCAGTTTGGGTTTAAATCAATACTCAAATATTTCCTGCAGTCTTCACTATTAATTTCTTCACAATATAACAAATAACATTTTAACTATCTGTAAACTGTTAACAAAAACCTGTTTCCTTATTTTGTAATTGTTTTTCCTCCTGAAACTCTTATACTTCCTCCTTGCTCCTGTCCAAACACATTTAAAGAATGGAGGGATGATATGATAATGTACATAAAGTAGAAGAAAACGCATCTTTTGACTACAAAAAAATTATTAGGCTAAATAATAGCAAGTAGAAACAGGAGTATGAGTGATAACTTCAATTAAGAAAAAAACTCAAACACATCTCCAATAGTTTTTGTTCCTTATCTGCAAAAACATCTCAATCTTTTTTTCAAATTTAGGAAGAAAGTTATATAGTTTTTACAACTATAAGACTTTTTTTTTAGAACATTTAAAATCCTTTTTATATATAGTTGGCAATTAAAGTAAGATATAAGAAACATTAATCTCAAAATATTGAAAAGAGGGAGTAATGAACATCTATAATCAGCCTGTCACTGGGATGCAATTTGGCTTGGGGGGGTAGGGGGTGGCAGGCCAAGTGCATCCACCACACTACCAGAAAGTAAATATTTTGTATACAGAGTTTCCAACGCCCCAATACCATCAGGAAAGAAATTGCTTGTTGGTATATTATTCCTGCAATTCTCAAAATAGCAGAAGTCAATACACAATGCTGGACTTTATTCATATCATATGAAATGCATTAAAACATCATTTTTCATTTGGAAACTTCATGCATTGCCTATGTCATAACATCATCTGTACAAACCTCTGGCATTACTTCATTTCTGCAGAAAACTCACATGGATGCTTTAATTTCCTCTTTCCCAGCGTGGTGAAATACCCTCCTTAATTGCATGGTCTACCCTAGCGTGCTGCTCAGGCTTCACGAACACCCATGCAAGAGGACTACATCAGCTCACGCTTCCAAACACTTCCATTGCCGCCTCATTTGTTGAGATTAGTTAGCTCTCACACTGTAAAGCCTGAATAGACTTGTTTGCAAGGATGTCAGCTTCTGTGCTTAATTCCCTACCTACTCCATCGTTCTCTGAAAATCTGCATTCATGGCCTTCTGCTGCCCTTATCTAGAATAGCCTTTCCACAGCTCTTAGCTTGACTTAATTACACCAATGAAAGAGCTGCAAACTACCTCGTAAAAAACACACACACTAAAGCTATTTCTTCTCTTCTGTAGTCTATAAAATGTAGCAGGAGATAGATTAGAATTGATGGCATGATTTTGCATTACAAAGGGCAACTAACCTTGATAATACAGAGTACAGTGTGCTGTTTAAATTAAAAGCAATGATGAACAGTAAAAATAATTCATGTGACAAATCAGGGACCTTAATCTGAGTCTAAAGACAAAGACTTCAACAGGTATGCTGCAACTAATATTTTCATAGTCCAAATAAAGATACAAAACACACCTTAGCCTAATTTATCAATTAAAAATAGGCTACAGTTTGTCACAGAGTGTTCCAAGCACAAGGTGCCCCACATCTCAAATTCTGCAGAATGCACGGATTTGGTATTTGAGCACTCCTACCTTGGACTTTGTGAAGTTTCCCTGCAGCTGACATCCTCCAAAATAAAAGCTCTGCATATCTACAAAATATTCTTTCATTAGTAACAACCAAGTAATTTCTACATAAGCTTCTAATGAGAAGTCACCAAGACCGATCTCAGTAGGATGAGCTAACAAAACTGTTTTTCCACATCAACTTAATTTGCTTAAACCCATTTTCTAGTAGTTAGCTGCCCAGCCCAAATCACAGTGAAGATGTGAAAGGAAAATTTCAGATTAAAAAACAAAACAAAACATATTTTTTGGGAAAACAGAATGTTTTCAATAACAGAAAAAAAAAAAGTAAAATTCAAATTTAAATTGGAACCTCAGGCTTTCTTACACTTTCCAAGACCATAAGAAAGCATTCTTTTAGCCATCTGATCTTTAAAATACAGATAACTCTTACCTTCAGACACCTTTGGAAATACTCATATATAACAAATTTTATAGAATGATTCAAGCCATTTCAGAGAATGGAAAAACTGTTTTTAAATTATCATTATAAGCACATTGTGTGCTATGCTATTTAAAATAAGGATGGCATGATATGTAACAAAAGATGATACCTAGCATGAAGCACACACAAGTTACTTTAAAAGTATTTAGAAGAAGGTATTTTGCAAAGGAGCTTTATCACTTCATTTTTAGGGCTATTGTCTAAATATTGCATATGAGAAATATACACATTTTAAGGTGATTTTCATGTAAAGGGTGAAAAAAAAAATAATAATAGTAAATCTGGGAAGAGGTTTCTGTATAAAGAAGTTACAAGGGAGAAAGAATAATATCTGGTGTAATTAAAAAAACAATGGCTTTAACTGATCTTCATAGTTGTTCAGTGAATGTTCCCTCATGTAAATTTAACTGGACAGACATCAAGACTAAAGGTCTCAAACCAAAACGTAGGTACAGCTTGGGCAGAAAAAGCTTCTCATCAGCACATTTCAAGCTCCTTCTTGTGAAATCACAGACCATGTGCCATATACACAGATCTCCTCAGGCCAGAACAGAGGGGCAGATGCTTCTTTTCTCTGGAGAAATCACAGATCAAAATGCTTATACAAATACTCCAGGTTCAAATGTGTTACAAGTTTGGTTTGGTAATATACATATAGCTCCAAATAAAGTTAATTTCCCACAAAGATTCTCAAAACCCTTTAAAAAGAGTTGTCAATAAAGTGCCAGTATCAAAACCACATTTATAAATATCTTCTAAGCCATTTGTTTTGACAATTGTTTAAAAGACAAACAAGAAAACAACTGACAGTAAATTATTATATAGCCACCTGGTTATCATGGTGACACATTAAGAAGAGAAAGGTCAAGTCACTGTAAAGGAATGCTTCTGACGCAGTAAGGCAACAGTCAGATTGTACTGGAGGATAACTTAAATGCTGGGGTTTTAGTTTGTTGTTGTTATTATTATTGGGGTTTTTTTGTTAGTTTGGTTTGTGGTTTTTTGTTTTGTTTTTTTAACATGAAACAAAAAATTTCTTAAATTAGAGAAAAATATCTCTGTTATTTCAGTCCAAACAGGCATCTTACTTTCACTGTCAAAAGACATCCTTCGGATGTGAATTGCCACAGAAAGCCTTATTTCATTCCTTTCCACATTTTTTATAGTGCAGCAGTGCCTCACAGGAGCTGTGGCTTGGAAGCCCTGCTCTTTGAAGTAAACCAAGTTTTATGCTTTTACCACATCTCTAACAAAACATTTGCTACTTCACAACCCCCATGAAGCAGCGGTTTTGCTTCAAGGCTATGGCCTGCATTAGGAAAAAATGTTGCAATAAAGGTACAGCTTATATGAAAGCAAACTCTCATTATGTCCCAGTGTTAACATAGACCCTATCTTGACATGACAGAATATAGTTTAACTCCATTTTTCAGACCTGTTTTTCTAGGAGGAAGGTGGTGGGGGGTGGGGAAGGCAAAAATTTAGGAGGCTTAGAGGTGACCTCATCACTCTCTATAACTACCTGAAGGGAAGTTATAGCCAGGTGGAGATTGGTCTCTTCTCCCAGGCAGTCAGCAATAGGACAAGGGGGCATGGGCTTAAACTCTGCCAGGGGAAATTTAGGCTGGATATTAGAAAGAAATTTTTTACAGAGAGAGTGATCAGGCATTGGAATGGCCTGCCCAGGGAGGTGGTGGACTCACCATCCCTGGAGGTTTTTAAACTCACATTGGACATGACACTTAGTGCCATGATCTAATAAACGGACTAGAGTTGGACCAAGGGTTGAACTCGATGATCTCTGAGGTCTTTTCCAGCCCAGTCGATTCTGTGATTCCAGAGCAAATTTTTCTTAGATCAAACACAATTTTGTTGGCCGAAGAGATACTTGTTGTGGTGTGACCTATACTGTACTTATGCACTTTTCCCTTGGCATAAATATGCCTACAGCTTGAGCTTCATAGTCATGATGTAAAGAATCTCATATAAGAGTTATATAAGTTAAAACTTTTCATTGAAAAATAATTTTACTTGTGATTTTTTTTAAGACTAGGAGAAAAATATTCTGACTGAATTGCATGCATTGTGTGTGGGTCCAAGTATTGCACAAAAGACAATCTAGATAACAATACATAATATACACTTTAAGGCAAAAAGACTTCTAGATAATCATTGTCCTGGTCCCATTACCTTTCTCTGGAACTCAAATAGGAAGACAAATTAAAATTCCTCTTGGTATAAAGCTTTCTGGATACCTGTTGGTGTCCTCTTAGCTCCTTTTAGTCTTTTAGATCCTCTATGATAACTTTAGAGACACGCTGCCACCCTCTGCTACTCCTTGCAGCAACTTGACCACATGAAACTAAATATTTATGCTTTCTCAGAATATGGCTCATTGTTTCAGTCTTTGTCACCTACTATTTGCAAAGTACATCCACCGCACCTTCCAGCACATCTGATTCTGTTCAGTGGTGGTCCTCACTGGTTTGTTTGTTAGTTAGCATACACTTAACCTTTAGACAAGAGGCTCATACTGGCAGGGGAATGCATGTACTGTCATCACCGATAAAACAAGGGCTTTTATTGCAAGGATGGAAACGTGATTTTTCCCCAGAGATTCTCCAGCCTAACACAACCACCCAGCTCACACAGCTCCAGTCTGCAGAAAGAGAGTGACAGCGAGATGCTGCTTCAGTCCTCTCCACATTCATCTCAGGGATGTAATTGAGGGACAATGCCCTCTGACACACTACCTCTGATCAAGGGTCTTGCTTAATAGCATTTTACAGCTAGTTTTCACAGATAAAAGAGTACCAGGATGAAGAAAAATCAAATCCCAGTGAGAGGTGTGTGATGAAAAATCTTTTAAGTCTGTAAGATATTTTTGCACTACATTTTACCAAGTTAGAAAAAAATGGACAATCAGAAAGTTAGAATAGATTTACCATCAACACCAAGATAAGGACAGGGCATAAAGTCTTTCTCTTGAGAAACTAGAGCTCAGGGTTTAAAAGTCAGCAACATTTAACACACTGTAGGGATTGCCATCTAAGTAGCCACTAGACCAATCACTACTTCAACTTCAAAAGGACCAATTATCACTCCAATTTCAAAAACCACAGCATATTCATAAAACATGCTACTCATCAAGATAAATTAATTAGAGAGAAACACACCCAGTAGTTTTCTGGACACCCTCACAAGGAACAGCAGTCATGGCATGTTAATACAAAACACATCTGTGATGCACAAGCAGCATCATGCATAACACTTAATCTGAAAAAGCCAAGCAACTCCTAGAAGTCAATATTCTGGCTGCCTTTGCATTAGCAGGTCTTAAAAGTCCCTCATATAAGATAATGCTGCTTCATACTCAATACCACGAACCTCAAAGTTTTCCACTCATAACCAGATCTGACTCTGGACACTGTAAAACAAGCTAATTAGATCAAATGAAGGTCATATTCGCATCCCAACTTCATATGAATTAATAGAAAGAGATAAAAAGATAAGTTAAACAATATCTTATAGCAATTAAAATCAGTGAGGATACCCACCTTAAAATCCTGCCCAAGCTTCTCACAAAGTTCAACTTTAAGGCATCATCAGGGGCTTCATTTCTAAATGTTGGTAGATAAGGGCTTTTCAGCTGTAACCCCTCTGAGGAGCAGTGTGACACCTTGCCTGGTGGCCTTCCAAGAACTTGAGAACTATCACCCAAAAGTTCTTCCTTACAAGACCCCTCCGCCTTGCAATACTGGTGAAATCTATCCTGTAATACCACTCACCTCTGCCTGCCATCTTGCCACATAGCCTGGAAGCAAGAATCCAGCTGTCTGACCTTACTCCTTCTGCCTGGACCAGGGACACACCACCTGAGCAGACAGGCTTTCCCTGGAGATTTATGAACTCCTTCATTTACATCCACAGGCAGAAGCCATCAGCCTCAGTTACTGATCACTTCACCTAGCCAATTAAAAAGCAGAGAGCATTTAGTCTTTTAATTACTTAAAGCTGTACAGGTGCACCAGGCCAGTGGATTCAGTCTGCACTTCAGCCATGGATGGGAGAGGATAATTAGGCCACAGCTCACAGCTGATCTGCAGAGACTGTCACTGCTCCTAGAGAGCACACAGGAGTAACTTGTTTAGCTTAATTATGCTAGGAATATTACCACTGATGGTAAGCTTTTAATGAAACTTGCAGGGAAAGGAAGAAGAAAAAGAGATTTCCATGTCCTCTTTAAACTTCTGAAGTCAGCTGTGTTCCTGTTTTTCAAATATCAAAACTCAACCAGAGTGTTAAGGCACAAAATTGCATATTCCAGTCCTCTGTGTCACTGTTCATCTTCACACCTCTACAAAGTTCTGATCAAAAACTTGCAGTTTTTAGCCTGCAGCTGGTACCACCGAGGGACACACAGAGGAACTGACCTCCTAGGCTGTCTTTATTGCCATTACCCCTTAAAGCTCACAAGTTTCAGAACATGTTAGCTCCTTCTGGAGTGACAGAGAAGCACTGTCAGGCAGTTGACACCTTGATGTTGCCCACAAACAGAACCCCAGGTTCTGCCTGTCAATGGTTGTTTGTTAGAGCTGTCAGTCATCCTGCAGTTGTTTGAATGGGATACTCTGTTTGGATGTTCTCCTAAGTAACCTTTCACTGGTACACTCACAGATTCTCCGTAAAAATGGTGTCATCTTCTCCTCAGAGAAAGAAAAGGTAGGTTTGGCAATGCTCTAAATGCTCAGCAATTTTTTCTCCTCCAATTGCTAAAAGACAATTTAAAGATAATGGGAACAAGAATAACTCTTAAAATTGTGGGCCCAATAGCAGTTTGGAAATGCCACGTTTTCTCTGTTCTTTCTTTCATTGCTCTGAAGTTCATTGCTTTCACAACTACGTGGAGAGTCAAAATAGGAAACATATTCCTAATGGAAACATTTCACTTGTTCTTGTAACCTGTGCTACCTGATGTAACTAAAATTGAGGGGAAAAGAAAAAGAGGAAAAAAAATAAAGTCCCTCCTCAAGTCTATACTTGACATTTTAAAAATGCTTGTATCATGTTCTTTAAACTTTAGTTTTTCACCAGTGTGGATTTCTCATACAGTTAAATTTCAGTTTACATCTAGAAGGACAGTTAAATATCATCAGTGAACTGTTGGTAAATGTGTGTCTTTCTCTTGACTTGTGAATTCAAGAATTTCAAGACTTCTTCTGATTTTGGAGCTTTGATAAGCCATTAATTGCATTCTTTCACCTAATTGGGAAAAATCCTTTGTTTTTTTAGACACAGCCAAGGGAAAAGAGACCTTTCTCCTTTCCAAACAATTTGTTTAACTATAAGAAGCAACCTCAAAATCATTTTAGACCTTTCTTCCTTCTCTTTTTTTATTTTCCCCCATGGAAAATTTTCTCAGGATGTTATGATGTTCTTTCTTCTAGATTTTCTAGTTGTTTCATTTTGGATGAAAGCCACCTATTCATCAGGATAGTGCTTAAGATCCAGCCAGCACCACTTGCATGATCACATATTCTTTCTTGACCATGGACTTTGTTTACCCACAAAAGTAGGAAAATAAATTATATATCTAAATAATTCTAGGCTATATGGTGACTAAAAGCACTCAGTATGGATTGGTTAAGAGCAAATATGTTCAAATAAAGGTTAAAATAAATTTTTGCTTGTGAAAACACTGCAGACAGCAAATAATAAATGTATCTGGTAGGCTGAAAATAAATAAATTTGAGTGGAAGATAATAGGAGGGAAGGCTTCCTACAGGCAGCCTGAGGAATGTTAGTGTCAATAAACAGTAACATATTTCCATTCTGTAACATCTATTAATACCCCCTCAGGAAGTTAGGCATGATAAATTAAAAATCCCCTTTTCTAGAAACCTCTGAGGGGAATTGGTAAAGCTCAGATCATCTGAATGTCCTTTGTTACTCAGTTCCTGTTTGGATTAAGATAAAAATAATACCTAAATCTGGACTTTTACTAAATGCATTAATACTTTCTTTAGGTGATTAGTTCACAAGAAAGGATAATGACTAATGACTGGGAAGTACAATGTATGTAAAAGAACCATTAAAAGACCCTAAGAGGATGAAGTTCTACAGCAAAACAGAGACAACTAAACCAAAACACAATACATACAATACAATAAATAAAAACAAAAAACAACCCAAAGTTGTATTACTCTTCATAATGTTTTTCCACAATAAAATGGGACTCTGGCTCCTTTGACCATGTATTAGTTTGGATAGTTACATTCTGCTTCCCCATAGACCCTAGGACCTATATTCACTAGATGGTCATTCACTTTTGTATCAAAAAGTTGTCAAGTCTTATCCTTCAGAAGTCCGCATTTCAACAGGGATGAATAGTACTTGTGTATTGCTTGCAAATAATTTTGAGTTTTTAAAGCTTCACAGGGCTACCTGGTCATTTGTTCCTTATAAAAGATATAAGGAACATATATAATGAAATACATAATTTCTTTGCTCAGAGATCATGTGGGAAATGTCTCCTCCACCACAATGACCATTGCTACATAATGGTAAAATAACAGTTTAGTTATTCGTCCTTATGAAGGACTGATGTTAAAGCTGCCAATTAAACCTTAAAATCCCCCAAATGGGACAGGTTTGAAAACTGTCATGTGTTCTTTGACTTTTAGAAACATTTCCTCAACCATCCTTCTCATATAGCTTGTGGTAAAATAATACTAATGACATAGCCATAAGACTCCAGGAGTTTCTTAACTGTCCATGCCACATCAGATCACCTGCAGCAAGAGCAAACACAACATCAGAATTTTCTTTTTTTAAAATAAGCCCTTACTGTTCAACAATAAAAACAGCAAAAAGTTTGCTATCTCATATTTTGCAGAAAGACAAGATGCTGATACTCTGACTTCTGCCAAGACCTCCTTCCTGCACAAACATTTGCTCTGACTTGAACATGGTTGTGCAAATACTTGAACCAGCAGGCAGATTTCAACTCTGTCATGTAAATAAACCCCACTCAGGTCAATTGCCACTCTTAAATGGAAGCATAGGCATAAATTGCTTGCAGAATTTTGCTTAAGATGATAGTCAGGACTGAAGAAACTAACTGGGATTTTATTTGAAAGAATCTAATCAGCCAGAAGGAAAAAAATTCTTACTGTTTAACTGGGTTTAAGATGAATAGTTTAGTATTCAAAGACAAGGCACTTGTGGCTGAATCTGAGAAAACACTGTAAAATACATATGAAACCCATTCCCCATCTGTTAACTATCCTTTGAAAATATCATTGTTCTTCTAAATTTAAACAGTTTCATAAAGGTCTACAACACAATTCTTCTCCTAAGGACATAACTCTGAAGGGGAAAAGAGTAAAATAAAAAATTATGGAGATTTCCAGAGATTGTTAGTGTAAGTAACACAGCCTGAGTAATGCACTGGTCACACATAATAAATAATTACTCAAAACTCAGAAAAAATACATGAAAGTAGACAGAGTCTTTGTCTCAAAGGCTATTGAATATGCAAGCTAAAATCCATATAATTTGGTATTAGCAGAATTTCACTGACAAATGTAGCACATCTGACTTATACCTAGTATTTTCATGGAAAACAGGATGAAGCAAGCACGTCCTCCCTTTTCAAGAGGTGCAATGGGAAGGTACGCCCACCCCGGCAGCCATCAGTCCACTGCAGAATGAGGAGGCAGACTCAGAGCCAGGGCTCTTGGCTGACCTCAGGCTGAAGGAGCCTGTCTGAAAACGTTTGCAAGGTGGTTGAGTCTACATTTGTAAAAAGAAAAAAGAATAATGTAACAGGCAACACTAGTAGTCAACATTCTTATAAGCCAATGTTCTTTTGGTTGCAGGATTTTTCTTTCTTTGGTGGGAGGTGTGGGGATGGCGGGGGAAACACTTGCTTTTTTATCACAGCAGCATGGTTAATAAATCTAGTCTCAGGAGCTCCACAAGCCCGGGTGTACTTTGCCTTGCTCAGTGCAGAATAGCCTGTACCTCTACCAAATGCTGCCACAGGGGATATAACAGAGAAATCATAGACTTTGTGACATCTTGCAGTGTCCCAGGGCACTGAGAGACATGAAGCAGGAAAAACTCAGCCCCCAAATTTCTTGTTAAGTCCCAAAAGAATCACTTCCAACTACAGCAACTTTCAAAATAAAACAATCCTATCCTCTGGCCTTGAGACCTAACCAAATGGTTTTCCCTTCTCTGCAGTCAGAGCTCCCTGCTTCTTTTCCCCTTAATGCCTTAAATATACCCACAGCATACACCTTCATTTCCTTCATTTACACGATGTCTGTACTAACGGCAATACCAGAACCAAGGATGATAGCAGATGTACTTCATTTCTGAGTCACACGCTGTTTCCTTATCTGAGTTTTGACCTCTAAGCTCCCCATTAAAACTGTTGCTTTTGGCAGAAGCAAAAGCTTTTTACCACAAAATAAAGAGAAGGAGGGAGAGGAAGGAGCAGTGATGAAATAGAAAAAAATCAGGCATCTGACCAGAATTTAGACTGTTGGAAGAATAATATTTACAAGTTATTTTTCCCACCAGGAATAAGGGAGAGAAAGGCCACGATAGTTTTTGAAACTGCAAGCTGCAAGAATTGTGGGATTCATGCAAATAAGATAAAGGAGGAAACAGTGATACTCATGTTTCATCTAATACTCTCTAAACTTTGTATAAAATGGAGAAGGGTTATCATTCCCTTGGGGACACTGAGGGAATGAAGTGACATGACGGAACAAGTCTGCTCGGCCACTCTCCTTCATGCCTTGCCATGCCTCATCCTGCCACCCACCTCCAGTTCTTGTTGCAGCCAGGTGAGCACCTCCAAACTGCACAGAGCAACCCAGGTCTCTGACCCCCGCATGGTGCCTTGCCGGCTCATGAGGGGTTCCCCCAGCAGGAGGGATGCCTTCTGCAAGTAGAGTATGTAGCTCTAAGTAATGCCTTATTCCAGTCTTGTCCTTTCCTGCCTGCGTCTGATTCAATGACAAGAGTTTCAAAGATGATCTTGTAAAGACCGTAGTTTACCTATCATGGCCCAAATATAAGGAAGGACATCAGTCAACGTCTCCTTGTTACAGCCAGGTAGTTTTATTTCTCTCATAGGAAAAAATCAGGGAAGAGAAAGGGAGGGAGAGAATAAAAACGTGATTTTTTAAAAGATCCCTGGTTCACCACAGCAGTCATTAGCCTGTTTCTCTAACCTCCTTTGACTGCTGCAGCTGTGGTCTTACAGCTAGCTGTTCTCTGCTTGTGCGCTGCCACACACACCCGCTGCTTGGGAGGAGGTGCATGCGTGTACACATGCGTGTGTGTGCACATAGCTCCAGCTTTTGCACCATCGTGGCAAGGCACCACACCAGAAATCTATTCGCTGATTTTCAGGCGATGCGGAGCTGGGACGCACTCTTAGGAAACAAAAAGCTCCCAGCAAAAGAGAAGAATCAGGAAGAAGAGTTTTGGAAAGGAATGGGCAATGCACTTCTTTTGAGTCTGAAACTGCCTGAAGTTAATAGCTCACATAAGAAGAATGAACTGGTGGTTCCATAATTGAATTTTTATGGAAATAAACAGGTGGCAGATTTACTATGGCTGTGGGGATAGCAGGGGGTGAAATGCTGCAGCCACATTAACCTGTTTAATTTAATAGCCTCTCTACTCTGAGAGAGAGAGAGAAAAAAAAAAAAGATACTGTGCAGTTAGTTCAGTCAGCTGGATGCCAAATGTAAATAACTACAATTAGCGTACTATGCCCGTGTGCTGGATGCGAAAGGGGCTTTGTGCCAACTCTCACTTAGTTGTCATGTTTATTAATTAAGCTCCAGGAAGTTTAAAAAACCTAATTTTTTTGTGAAAAAAACAATCAAGACACCCAGGAGGAGCGTGCATATGGCAGCAAGTGCAGGGTTTACCTGGGTCCTCTCTGCAGTGTCTGCTACTTATACCCAGTCGCACAGCCTCCAGGTGTGCCTGGGCTGTCAAAGAGATGTGACCAAGCTGGTAGCTTTGTGCCAGGCCACTGACTGCTTGGCCATTGAAAACTGGTCAGCATTTAATAGCAAGCTTCAATGCTTACAGGAAACCTGCATCAAATTAGCATAGGGAATCCAAAACCATTATGTATTTACAATCAAGGTAATTGTATGGGGAGGACTGGAAATATTAGATTTTGTTTCTTTGCCCTTTACTGCTGATGTGAAACAAAAATAGGCTGAGGCATTAATAGCACTATATTTGCATTCTGCCATGTTAGAGGTGTATGAAAGAAATGCTGCTATAATATTCCAAGAGGGCTCCAGGGCAGCCTTATAAAATTACACATTAAGGGAATGGGGAAGCTGCACAGTTCGGCAGCTGCCAGCCAAACATGGGTTCCAGGGCTCTGGCCCTTGTGCGTATGGATAATGATACAGCCTTTAAGTATATGATCAGTGATGAAATATAAAACAACACATTTCCTGGGGCACTGCTCTTAGTAAGTTTGTGTAACCCTCTACGCATGTGGGTAAATAGCCATTAAAATCTTTGTACATAGTACTGCTTTAATTCAAGCAAACAAATGTACTTCTCCAGAAAATAGCTTTGTTCAAGAACAGGAGTCACATTCTCTGTTAGTGTATAGCGGCATTGCCTTCAGTAAAGCTACAGCAATTTGTATGCATTGAAAATCTGGTCCAAGTGATCATGTAATTAAAGACTGCAATGTAATTGCATCTCATTAGTATGGCTGAGATAAAGCCTTAATTTTGTCACTACCTGCCTTCTGAGCAAAATATCTGGGTTTTTAACATACTCTTAGTGTTAGTCTTTATGTAATTTCCTAGCTATCTTAAGAAGAATAAGACTAAAACCAAGATGATCCCATAATTTGAAACACTTCAGCAAGCTATGGCTGGAAAAATGCACATTGACCCATGTCTCATTCACTACGCTCTATGCAATATACAGACTGCACACACAAGAATCCCTTCTATTTCCCCACTAATTTTCAGTAAAGTATTGCCTTTTCACATTTATTCATGGACAAAAACCCGTGCCTTCCCCTCTGAACATTTAACAGCTGCTGCTCAACTTAACCAGACATCTTCAAAACCCTCCTCTTCATACAGTTTTGCCATACCTGCCACTCTAAATGACTTTGAAAGGTCAGCAGGACAGCAAACATGGAAAAGAGTTTTTAACGAAGAATGTATTCTAAAACAAAACAGGTAACGTGGTTTGGGAAACTAAAACCCATTTTCCTATTGTTATAAGTACTCTCTAAATGCCAAGAAGAAAAGCAGGTGCTTGCACTCCTGGCTTCATTTTAATACTGTATTTTCTGAAAGAATATTGTTTTTGAGCAGCTATGGTGATGAAAATGTAACTATACCTGCAAAATATAGCTCATTCTTAGCTATTATTAATGACCCTCCTCTTTAGCTGTGATTTGTCTTAAATACTGTAACATATAATCAGGGTATGCAAAAGATACAAGGTAACGAACTGTAAGCTGAGAGTTAAAAAAGAAAACAAAAAACCAAAATCTGTTACAGATGTCGTTCTGATTTCCTTTGCTTCTCTTAGTCTTCAACCTGAGCTGCATGAAGTCAGGGTGGGCACATCCCTGGCCCTGAGAGCAGTTCTGGTAGGCAGTTCCCCTCCTAAGAAACGCCAGTATAATTTTTCGTGGTTGAGACCCTTCCCCACAAGGAGCACGAAGCCCGGCAGAACAGAAAGAATCCCCTTGATTCCTTACACAAAAAGGCAGGTCACCACCGCGGCGACATTTTTGAAGGCACCCACAGGCATGTCCACGTTCGCTGGGCTTCGCGGCCGGGTCGATGCTGCCACCTAGTGGCTTTTGCCGGGACACCCAGCCCAGCACCGAGGGAAAAGCGGCTCTGATGGGCGCAGCTGGTCAGCAAATCGCCGCAATCATCTAAGAAGTCTGTAATTTGGCTGAAACCACTGTGAGACAGGGGGAAAAAAGAAAAAAAGAAGGAGGTACACATGAGCAGTGTCCCAGTGTTTGCTCGTTCTCAGGGTTTCTCCAACCCAGCAGTAAGAATTGCTGTGAAATGTTTTCTTTGAGGAAAAAAGCAAGTCAGGACTCTTTGAAAGCAGTCAGTGCTCTGTCATCCACTGATAGCAATGGATGATCCATGGTCTGTGTCTTTGGACTATGAGAAACAGTCTTTCAACAAACGAGTCTGTCTGAAAACTGAAAACTCAGTATTTCTTAGTATTGAAGCTGCCACTAAAAGTTTGAAACATTATCACTACAATTCCAAATGGAAACAATATAAACCGATGGCTTAGGAGTGTCAAAACTGAATTTGATTTGGAAAAAAAAAAATTAAATAGTTTTTTCCTCTCTCTCTTTTTTATTTTTCCTTCTCCCCTGAAGTTCTCTTAAACTTCAGGAGATTTGCTGTTCTGGAAGAAATATCTTCAGGCTCCCTGGTCACCCAAAACACCAGGATTTAGCATGCAGGGAGAAGACATTTTTATGGGCAAAATATGCAAAATATTGCACTGATGAGGACCTTCTTCCTCAGAAACCTGTGTCTAAACTGACCACTACAACCATAAATGCAGGAAAATTATGTTTCCCCTCACAGTGGTATAGGATAATGAAGGTGTATATGAAGGTGTAAATATGACAGAGATATATAAATGTCTTGGGAGGCTGAAGATGTCATAAACCACTCATGCTTTTCTCTTTTTACTATAAGAACCCCTGCCCACATAGTGTTTTATCACCAGTTTTTCCTCAGTTGGCTTTTTTATATGTAACAGATACAAATAACTTATCGATAATGATGTAGTATTCAGTTATGTAGTATTGGCAACCTAAATATTCAGATTCTGTTGCTTCTTCAGGGGAACTGTTTTTTAATGCAGGATACTCTTTGACACACATGCATGAGAAGTTAATTTTCCTTTGAATGAACAAAAAAATTAAAGTAAACCAAACAGCTACTGAAAATACATTTGGAAGGATTTGTGTCTGACAGAATGATAAATATTCCATGGAACACAGTTCTACATATTTACAGGAATTTTACAGCTGTTCTGATATGCATTCAACAACGTAAGTGTAAAAAGACCTGCAAAAACAAAAGCCAAATAATTTTTTGTCTATATCTGCATATATTCCCCAAATCCTTTTGCTTCTTTTCTGCTGCTGTCTCATCTTTTTCTGGTTGATTTTTTTGTTGTTTTTTCTGTATTTGGTTATTGCCACTAAAGCATCTTGTGTTTATTTCCCACAGCAGTATTTCCAGTCCAGAATAATGTATGCAACTTATATTTAGATCTTTTGATACTGATTTTTGCTTTTGTTTGTTTGGTTGATTAGTTGTGGGGGTTTTTTTGTTGTTGTTGTTTGGTTGGTTTGTTTTTCTTTTGTTACTTCCACAACAGCTTTTTTACAGTACTATGCTTCAAAACACACTGTGTTTTAGAAATACATCATCCTACATCATCTTTATGGGTGCTTTGACTCTGTAGAATATTCTTCATTCTTCAGTTTCAGGAGTTCTAAAAAAAACCCTTGTGGTTTGGTTTCAAAGATTTTTATGTAAAATTTTCATTCACTTGTAATCTGAATGGCTGTGATATCTTTGAATTTTAGTGTTCCCAAGCACCTAAAAGTTCAATCTGAATTCATATCACCTCAAGGCAAACTCCCCTTTCTTTTCCAGATTTAGTAATCCAAATTTTAAACCAAGTGAAACTCAACTCACATCTAATCTAACATAGAAGTGCATGGTCATCTGAAATGTTTGGGAAGCTCTGATAAAGGTGAAGCAAACACCACTTCTACCTGTAAACTGTATGACCACTTGAACAGCAAGCCAGAATAAGTCCCATGGGTCTGAAATTCATTTCATAGTCCACATTTGAACCATCACAATTGAAGCATCACAGTGATTTGCATTATTCCATTTGTTTAGAAATATATTACATTGGTTTTTTTTATTAAGCCATTCCAGGTGTGTGAATACAGACATGTTAACTCAAAGACCTTAGAATCCCTGCTTATAGAAATTGGTTGACGTCAAAGGAATTCGTTAATTTGCACTATTTAACCATCTGTCCCTCTGGTATTTTCTATCAAACACAGCTAGAATAATAGCTGAGCAGCTAAGCATAGACAAACAAATAGTGAACGTATGCAAAACAGTTGTACATTTTGTAATTGGAAAGTAAGAAATAGATTTTTCCAGATGAGTCTTAGCGCTCCATCTGGCACTGAAAGTGCCCTCACCTGAAATTCAGATGATGAAAATACTGAGCTATAAGCTGCCTGTTGATAATACATGGATCTCCTACAGGCTGGAGGCACACAGACCCACCCAGCGCCTGTGCCATGGTGAATCCCCAGGACCATTCACCAACTGGAGTTTCTCTCACCACTTGGGGACACATTGAACTGCTTTAGAGGTGGATTTGGCAGCCTTAGGTTAGCAGCTGGCCTCTATGATCTTAAACGTCTTTTCCAAACAAAATAATTCTATGATTCTAGGTGGCTCCACTGGCAAAAACTGGTTCAATATTAAATCAACAAGGAACTCCAGCCTTGTACTCAAGGAGTTAGCATCTCTCTCACAGTAATGGCAGAACCCAAAATCTCTTCAAGCCCTCAGAGCACCTGGAAAAACACTAGTGGCCTCTCCTTTGTTCATTGGACTCTTTTCTTTCTCTGCTTGTTTGGAGGGGCGCAGATGTTGACCAGGCTTCACTTTTACCCCCTAGTCAGCCATCACATCTATGAACCCAGAATATGCACAAATACTTTTCCCTCCCTCATTTCTGAGTAAGGTATCTAAACCCTTCTCTCCTTTTCTGCTGCCCTGGCTAAATAGCTCCCTATTCAACATGCTGGCTTCTACAAGCCCCAGACTTAGTACTTTATACCTCCAAAGCCATGCAGTGATATCCTAGTCACTGGGGTATCGTAAAAGCAGCGGGTGTATTAGCCCAGCGATATCTGGGCTGGGCTGTGTGTCCAGGGAGGTTGTTGATCAGACCTGGCCCTGCTCCCTCTGGTATCCCAGCTCCCTATAAGCTTACTCAACAAAGCAAACTGCCTCTCCCTCTGCATCACCCCCGGGCTTGGAAGTTTGATACCACAGCACTAAGCCCACTTGGGAATTTAATCTTAGTTTTTCTGCAGATGGAACAGGGTTGTTTGTTGATGTGGCAGTAAGAAAAACGTAATTTTGTTCTCTTTTGGGGATCTGG
Organism: Nesoenas mayeri; assembly: GCF_963082525.1. NCBI lineage: Eukaryota > Metazoa > Chordata > Aves > Columbiformes > Columbidae > Nesoenas > Nesoenas mayeri. The sequence continues at coordinate 18,301,930 of NC_137540.1, forward strand.
ATCCAGACTTAAATACTTTCCTCATACTCCTATCACCCCCTAAAATCCATTCCACATGTCTGCCACAGCTGTTTGTCCCTGCTTCAACAATGACATCAAAATAATTCAGTCATTGCCTGAATGCCAGTTGCTGCCATGTTCTCAGTAGGAGAAAAAGGGTCTTTGATCTCAGCTAGTTACTCATCCAGGCCCTCATCTACTACTACTGTTAAAAAACACAACACACTGGAGGGATATTGTGCTATATTTCATGAACATTCATTGGTGGCGCTAAGGGACATACCCATCTGCTATTTGCTCTCAGCTTTGCTTACTGATAAAACAGGAAAGACAGCTTGCTGATGGACCCTTTGAAGCAAAAGGTTTCTCTCTTTCTTACAATTCATGTCTATAAATTATTTTTCCAGTAGATGTTATGCAGCCTACCTCAAATCAAAATTACTTCAACTAAATTGAAATTAAATATTCAATATATTTTTTGTGTCACATGACTTTGACTGATGGAACCTTACAGCATCATGATACTCCTTAAAATCTGTTGAACTGGACTTTATTCAGCACAATCTGGCTTTGTGTTTTCTGGGTTTCAAACATATGCTCTAGCATGTTTTTTCACCTGTGTTCTCGTATGAAAGTGTGTGAGGAAGTTAGTGCATTTTGTCTCAGGGACCAAAGAGAGAATTAAATGTAGAGGGCAGGCAGAAGGATGTATCTGCCTGTAGGATGAAGGTTATGACAGATATTGGGGTATGTCCCTTCAGAGGTTCTCCCTACTCACGGCCACCATAAATCCCAGGAACATCCTAGTACTGAAGAGTGACAGCCTGCTAACACACACGGAGTGACCTTAGTCATTGAACACACCACACAATTCTCCTCCAGTAGCTCGTTTCTCCATCCATCAGAACCATTGGAAGTCATCCTCCACTTTGGGCTCTCTGAATGTAGCCAGGGGCACCAGGGTAGAGAAGGTCCTGTCAGAGAAGGTCCTGTCAGAGCAGGTCTGTGAAGGGACTTGGGTCTCACCATTATGAGCAGACACACCTATCAGTTCATGTCTAGGCATCTTGCTGACCTCTTCCATGCCAAGTTTCTGCTTGACATGGTGTAGATCTCAGGTGTGCAAAGAACAAACATAAAGGCATAAAATTGATTCCAGGATACATGTCCCAAAAAAAGCCGTAAAGAATATCCTTGGTTTTGTTGTGCTTCTGTTCCACATGTGTTCAGATACTTCAGTTACCTGATGCTTTTTCAAAAAGGCAGTGTCTGAAGATTTCAGCATTTAAACAGTACTGATTTTCACCCCCAGGAGCACGTAATCAGGGATAAATCACACCTTATACATATGGGAATTGCATTTTCAGAGTGAGAACCAGTACTTCCTTTTTGTTACTCAGAGTAAACATTGCATTGCCAAACATCAATCAGTGCATCAGCTGAGATTTAACACCAAAAAGTATTAAATGTCCCCTAGAAAGTTTCCAATTCTGCCAAACAAACCCATAATCTGGCTGTGATCTAACACATGGTACCTATGTCACCCTTCAAGCACCGTCAGTGGACCAGTGGCCAGGCACTGGTTTCCTCTTTGTCCAGCACAGGAACATTTGGCAGTGCCAGTTCTGAGGATCAGGAGCTACTCAATGGAAAGGGACCTCAGTGACAGATGATATACAGTTTGTTTTGATATACAGTTCAAAGCAGCATTTAAAGCTTTGTGGTGGAAAGTTAATTTTCTCTCATTATAATGCCTGCTGGTATTGTACAACCAGGAAGCGTAGAAAGAGCGATCCTCTATGATTCACAGTCAACTAGTTCTGAGCTTTTCAGGTTTAGATGCTCTGTCTAATGAGGTGCAATAGTTAGCAGCATACTCTGTGCACTTCTCAAGATATTTGAGAACAACTCATTCTGACAAGGTCATTTCAACTGCTTGGACCAATTAAACCTCTTAAGGAGAAAAAAATAGATTGCCTGCTAGCACAGAAAATTCAGCTGTAAATTCAAGATATTTCAAGGTACCTGTATAGTTCAACATAAATAACCTTATAATATTGGAACAAATTTGCTAACACAAACATGTCTGCAGAACCATTTTCATATTGCTAAACGTGATCAATTTACAGAATGCCTATAATAGAGTCCTATAGGTGTGCGACATCTGCATATAAGATACCCAAATAACTAGACCAGCAATCCTTTTCCATTCTTCATCCCCAAGTATCTCCCCATTGTTCACAGCAATCTACAACATACGAGCAAGATCTGAGGAGGATAACTGACTGGTGAATTCCTATTGCTTTGTGAGGATGTAGGTCTGCAGAAGCTGAGTCGCCATGCCACAGGTATGCTCTTAAAGTATCCAAAGAAAACATTCAGAGAATAATACCAATGGTCTCTGGTCATATTGCTATTCTGCCTTTCCTATACTGATGCGCCCACAGAGAAGTCTCGTGATTACTATCTATGTTACTAACACTAGTTGAATGTTTTGAGAAGTGCGAGTCCTGCTGAATTGCAAGTCTTACAAGCAGTGAGAGGTTTGAGGCACTGGAGTTTGGTCCCCAGGGCAGCTGAGCAAGTGTGGTCCCATGTGGTCCCCTAGCAAAGACTGGGGAAGCTGGAGTGTGCTGGGATCTTTGCTGGACTTCATAGAGGGGCAGGTGTTACAGCTGCTGCAGTGCACAGGATCACCTGATCTATGTTTAAAAGGTGATTTAAGATGGAAAGCGAATGCCGAGTCAAGTGCAGTTGTCCCCTTGGGTGCCTCTGGCTACAAGAATTGATTTGCCTGAGACACGCTGTACTGATGGGTCATCTGGGTGCAGCTGGACTTTGGGGAATGCATTGGTATGGACAAACTCAGGGTACTTCACAGTGGAAAAATCTCAGCTGTGTTACTGCTTTGTCTGCAGCAATCATTGTTATCTCTTCTGTAAGCATATCTGCCATTTGTTACAGCTGAACATAATTACAATAGCAATTTGTCTACACTTTGAAAAAAAAATTGTAGTTTCCAATGGTGTGACCCTGCTGTCACAGACTGTCTTGGCTCAGTTGTTCTCCTCTGTACCACATGTTTGCCACATGTTTGAGGTTTTGTTTTCCTCTTAGTGAGAGTAAATAAAAGAAGCATGTAACAAAACCTCTGCCATTCCCAAGGCCTTTAATCTGTACAAAGGCAAACATACCATTAAAGCTCAGCAGATACCTGCCTCTGTTCAGAGGGACTGGCCTTGGGACCACCCCTGACACTGAAATGGCAGGTCTGGCTTCTCATAATCTTCCCCATTCAGACCATCCCTGGGCACTAGCTTTCACATGGGAGCACTGGAAGAACAGCACAGGTACTCTTGCTCCTAATGAAGAAGACCATCACCATCAACCATGAGGTCTCCCTTCCTTCTCTGTAAAACAGAGGCCTTTTTTTCTGAGAGTTTTTGGGGCAATGGTGTACACACTATCTCTCCACAGGGGCAGAAAGGGTCAATTCTTTCTTGCAGTCTCGCAGCATTTCTGAGGCATCATGCTCACAGACAATAGAAGTGAAAAAAAAGGAGATGAAAAAAAAGTAGGCAGGAATACCTATGCCTGTGTAACGTTTATGACAGATTAAAAAATGATTTTAATCTCTGGTCATCTAATACATCCAATCCTTGAAATATACTTCTATGTATACATGGATATATATGTGTATATATACATATATTTCCTGACATAATTAGTTCAGTTTTTAGCCTATTTTATGCTGTTGGGGGCCTTCTGGGAGAAATACTAGGGATTTCATAGATAGTCTGAACTTCTCATTCCTCCTTTTTAAACAAAGTCTATGGATTATTTATTCGTTCCCTTCAAGTGTGAACACATTCTGTCATACATTGTTACATGAACCTCCTTAGGGACTATATAATGCAATTAGATCCCCTTCTGTCACTTTTTTTCTGGGCCTGGAGATATTGTACTCTCCAAACCTCTTCTCATACATAACACATTCACTTAGTTCCTCACCATACACTTTTTGCCCTTCTCTGCACTTCTTTCCATATTTAAGTACCATCTTCAAACTTTTGTTATGAGACTAACCAACAGAACAGCACATGTTGCAAAGGGATCAGTCCAATATTTGAAGATGCTGTAGAGATACCTTTCTTTGACTCATAGCTGTGGTCTTCTTGATCTTCTGGCAGCTCAGTCCTTTGAGAAAAGGAGACCCAAAGGCAAGTCATTTCTAAAAGAGAGCTACGGCTTGTTGCTTTCTCTGGTGCTTTTCAGCCATTTTCAGGGCTGTATCGTACCAAGTATCCTGGGTTATATGCTTTCCTTCTGCTCAAGCATGTCGTCAGCATCTTGATTCTGTTCTGGTAGTGGTTATGGTGAGCATACAAACAGTGCAAGCAGTGAATATCAAAATAGATACACTGGGAGCTAAAGGGCATTTTCTTAGTTTTCAAAGTGTTGTCACAAAGTGCTAAAACCTTGAATACCTATCGGAAAGAATGAAACATCTACTTAGGAAAGAAAGGTTATATTTTGTAACAGCAAGAATTTCTATTCTAGAAAAAAAAAAATAAAACTGAGGGAACAAAGCATCAATCCTTCATCAAGCAATCCTCTGAGAAATCAACTGTCTCCTTACAAGCAATACCACTTATGAGTGAAGCACTCTCCACTTTTCTTTCTCAAATGAATTTTGTGCTCAGTAAAAGCACGAATGTGTGATTACATTATGCTTCCTACAGTTGCCAGTGCCTGACTATATTTAGTCTGCTTCTAAACGCTGTCAGGTTTACATTTTCCCTATTGTTAAATAGACTATTTTGTGCAGTTTGTTTCTTCTGCACAACGATGAGCAGACTGGTGTGTGTCACTTCTGTACTGTCATTAACAGCAGACTGGAATGAGGCCATGTCTTGCTGGAGCAAAGCCATACCAGAGAAGTGTCTTAATAAACGCCAAAGCTTGCCTGAGAGAATACCCCAAAGAGAGAATTTCCAGCAAAACAGCTTTTCACTGAAATGTATCTGCTTCATCAAATGCAAAGTACTAAATAGAAACATGTTTTTGGTGAGAGGGGTCCTGAGGAGTGTGACTGCTTTCCAGCCAGGTGGAGCAACCCTTAGGAGCCCGGCCGGGGTCAGTAGAAGAAGCACCTTTGCTGTCCAGAGCCCAGCCCAGGAACAGATCCCACTTGCAGGCTGCCACAGGTGAGGTGCACTGGGAATTTATCAATAAGTTTTCTTCCCTAGTTTCTCCCATTTTTTTTTCACTGGAAGCTTCACACACAGAAAGAAAGTTTCTTTCTTTCTGTAAAATTAAAACCAAAACCAAACCAAACAAAAAAGCCCACACAAACAAAGAAAAAAACACAATCAAAAAAAAACCCAAACAAACAAACCAACAAAGACAAAACCAAAAAAAAAAAACCAAAACCAAAAACAGAACATAAAAACCACACCACAAAGCTCTGGTACTTCTGAATACCTCAGGACTGTGAAAAAAAAAAATCAGTTTTCCCTTATCTCTGTTCTCCTGTTTTGACTTCTTCAGAGCGCTTGTAGTAAGTCTGAAACGCAGGTCTACACAATGCAACACATTAATAATGGTGTGATGTTGCCCACACTTATATGTTTCTCATATTTCTCCTTTGGTGAAATACACCATATTTCAAATTTTTCACTGGAGTCATCATCAACAGTGTACAGCCTCTGAGTACAAGAAGTAGGGTCCTTGAAGAATTCACTTGGATTTAATGGTGGGTTTAACGGTCTAGCCAAACTGCTCCTCTTCTTAATCTGAGTGTCACTTCAACTCGCCTGTGTGAAATGACATGGAGATTCAAAACAGCTGAAAGGGTACTACATCTGCAGAATGAGTATAACATTGAACTCTGGTCTTCTCACTAGTGGAGCGCAGTGCAACTGTAGAGATGACTTATGAGGCAATTCCTCTATATTAATACAGATGACATGCTCTCCCCCTCAAAAATAACTTAGGCATTCTTCTGCCCATGCTGCAAATACATTCTGCTGAGTCAGCCTTCAGCTAGCGCTTTGTTTCAATGCCATAAATTTCAACAACTGGTGATAAAATATACACTTTTTCTTGCTTAGGAGCACCAGAAGTTTAAGATCTACATTTCTCTAACCCTGGATCTGGGTTTGGTCATTACAGTTGTGCCTGAGAGTAATAATTATTTGTTCCTTACCAATATTTTTCATAAAAAACAACTCATCATTTGTATATATAAACACGCATGTGTGTGTATGTGTGTGTGTGTGTGTGTTTGTTTGTTTGTGTGTAGGGAAATAAAAACAAAAACAAACAAAAAACCAATCAATCAAAACAAAACAAAACAACAAACACACACACACAAAAGCAACACAAAAACTCTTAAACAAGCCAAAAATTCGAGAGATGTGAAAATTTGCCTTACAGTTGAGGACAGAGGTGGTGGTGCTGACAGCTATATTTACAAATGAAACTACATTCTCTTTTGGTTTTAAGATCCAAACTTGCCTTAACTATTCTACCAGCAGCAGCAGCTGCCTTTTTTTAGAAGATCACTTATGCATTCCAAATCCTGAAAGTAAGATTATATTTGCTTATTACCCTGAGACTGACAGGGGTCTGGATTGCCACTTCTGCCGTTTTAATCCTCTTATTTGCCGGCCACATTTGCCTGGCATGTGTGGTGTTGTGCCATGCAGTGGAGACGTTTGCTTTCCCATAGAGTGCTGCAAACACTGCCTAAAGGTTCACATACTCTTAGAGGTATTAATTCCTAACATGATCAGTTCCCTGTCCTGCTTGCATACTCAGTATCAGACTGTAAGCCAGATTTCATGTCTAGACAGATTTTATATCCTGTTGGTTTGGCAAGGACAAAAAGATGGGGGCTTTAGCTCTCTGTTTTGTGGAGTACAAAGTAATTCCCAGGCTCAGCTGAGCATTCTACCTGGCAAAATACTGTGCCATAGGGACCTATGACATTGGTGTGTATGTATATATACACATACATACACATATAAAAAAACATAAATACACATAGGACCCAATCTCAGTCTTTTTCTGTTTTTATCTCTGGCTTCTCTCCAGTGCAGCGTCTTGTGCTTCATTATTATTTTTGCCTTTGATTCACTTACCACAAGTCTTATGTTGATTATTGGGTATCAGAGTGATTTGCGACCTGTGGAGGCTGGTGACAAGTGGAGTGGACATTTTGTGGACCCTTGTAACCCAGACATCAATAGTAGAGTTGTCTGTGATAGTGACCAGATGATTCCTGCATTCTAACATATTTGAGCAAACGTTAAATACATCCTGTCCCTTCCTTCTTTTTGTTCTTCCTCTTAAAATATCATTTGTAGAGTTAGACCTGTAAGAGAAAAATATATCTGATTCAAGGCTAAATTTACCTTTGCACATGTATATCTAGCCTGCAGGAGAAAGGGCTGTAACACCATGGACAAAACACTGTAGTTCCTTGGAGGAGAGAGAGAGATAATCAAAACACCCATTTTGAAGAAAATATGTACCCAGTTTCACATATCTGAAGGTGTGGATGGGTATGTTGAATCTTTTATTTAACTTAAAGGGGAGAGGTTATCTTTGTTTTGTCTGTAAATACAGTGAAAGACAAAGCACAAAGGCACTGGTTTAGCTCAAAGGTTGCAAATGCATCTCAATATTGTAACTCAGACCCTGTAGGTGGGTTCCTTGCTTGTTCACACCCCTGGAAATATCCTCTAAGTACAGATGTCTATAGTTAGTGTCTTATATTGATCTTTATGACTATTGCAAGGTTTCACCCTAAAATAAAAGCTTCAAACAATTGCAGACAACTGAAATTAGTGTGTTGTACTGGAAACCATTTCTTTGTTCAGCATTATGTTTCTTCCTCTCTAGCAGCACCAATTTACATTTATGGCATGCACTTGTCTACCAATGTGAGTTATTAGTATGCTCTTCTGGTGATGAAGGTTGACCACAACCTGTCTTATACTGGTAAGATCGGTGGCAGCAACCCAAGGAAATGATTTTTCTCCTCTTTTTAGCACTTCTCAAACCACATCTGGACTGATGTGCCCAGTTATGCACTCCCCAATGCTAGCAGGACTTGGAAATACAGGAGCAAGTCCAGCAAAGGGCTACCAAGATGCTTGGAGGGGGCTGTGAGGAGAGTTTGAGGGAGCCACTCAGTGTGGAGAAGGCAAGAAGGCCTCAGCTGTCTAGTGAGTCATTTTAAGGAAGAGAAAGCCAGATGCTTCCTGGAGGAAGGACACTGAAAAGACAGGAGGCAAACAACACCAGCTGCACAAAAGAACAGAGTTTAGCCATGAGGGTGGTCAAACACTGCAGCAAGCTGCTCAGAAAGGCTGTGCCATCCCCATCCTTAGAAGCATTCAAAACTCCCTGAGCAGCCCTGAGCACAGACCTCATCCAATTTAGACAAGGAGGCTGGACCAAACAACCTCTAGAGGTCCCTTTCAGCCCAAATTTTTCCATGATGCTAGTCTGCAAATTTAAAATTCCTACCAAGAAATAGAGCAACATGTGAATCAACAGGCAGAGGTATAAAAAAAAAGGGAGGAAAGCAAGGTAATTTTATTTGTGAGCTGAATTCTGCTGCTATTTGACATGGTAAATTATTTCATAAGCATAACTAGGAAAATGTCCAGTTCCTGAGACCCATTTATGAAATGCACTGACATTGAAATAAGTCTTCCAGAACAACATCCTTCCCCCTCTCACAAAATGTGTTCAGATTTTTGATGACATTTCACAGAGGGAAAGCCACTCCTGAGAGAGCTGATTAATTCCAGTCCCTGTTCACCAGGGGTAGGTTAAAAGCTGGAATGCAGGCAGCTAGCCTAGCAATGCCAATTATAATAGTAAGATGACTAATGAGATGAGTAATGGAGGATATCATGGCTTAAAATTTCACCTTTCCCAGAGATTAAAGGTTGAGGTAGATAGTTGCATTTATACTCTAATTCCTTCCATATAGGGACCAGATGGCTTTTAGAATTTATTCCATTGATTTTTTTTCCTTTTTTTTTTTTTCTTTTAATTTGACATTCCAGCAAGAGAGCTGTCCTTTCATAGCAGCTATGTGACTTATCTTTGCATAGTCCTCCAATGGTTCTTTCTTCCCTTTCCTTTTCCTAATCTGTGCCTTTTTTGATAACCAAAAAGCCAATTTTGCAAAGTTTCAATGTAGTGGGAATGCAAGACAGAAACATTATTCTTTTGCTTGTTATTAACATGGTTTGTCACTTATGCTAAACAAAAATTCTTCCTTCAGATAAGAGGTTACACACAAGAGAGATAAATGGTGACTTACTGTACAACATGTTAAAAAGTTTCCCCTTCTGCCAGGCCCACACTCTGTCCGACATTGTCTGTTTAAGTCACACCTGGGAAAGCATTTAAACGCATACCTATTTATAGGTGGCAGAAGCAGTTTGCTAACTAGGAATGGACTACTCAGCTGGGGACTGCATTTGTTAATTGCACATCTATCAGCAAATCTGAGTAAGTGTTCTAAGAGGAACCATCTGAATAGCACACATAGGGTGCGGAAATTGCCATACCACCAGAAAGAAAATATACAGACTGGTAATGATAATCACTATTCTTAGTATTTTAATCAATGCAAATGGTGAGTAACTAGTAATAATGCACCCCAGTGTTTTGATTTGAAAGTTTTCTCTGAGATTAGGAGTTCTACAAAAGTTTGCATTATAAGGGGCAATATTTTAAGAAGGAAGGAAGGCTTCATGTCATGTTTTGAAGAGCTTTAAATGTCAGGGTGTTTCATCAGTTCAAGCTCATCCAAGCAGGATTTTGCAGGGAGTGAGGAGGTGGCACTGTTAGATTCCATGTCAAGAGGTCTCCTGCTCCCTGCATATCCATGCCTGCTTCTTGCAGAAGTACCGACTGTACTCAGGTCTGTTGCTAAGTGTCTCTCCAGGTGGAGTGAGGGCATTGGAAATGCAAGATACTTCACACTCTACTTTAGCCTCTTTGCCTATTGACAGGTATTGAGGTGAATAGGTAGCTTCCAAAGAATTTAGCATTGGCATCAGCATCAGGCTCTCCTGAAAAAGGAGGTTTCCCTATGCTGTTTCACAAGCTTTGCAGCAGGGATTGTAGCAATTAACAAGTTTGTTTTGCAAGGAAATCCTGACCTTTATATCCTCAACTTCCCTTTGACAAGCAGACAGCATGCAAGATTGTAATATATGGTGCCTTTTAGAACCAGGATTATATCAGCTCAGCTGTATTGCATGTGTAGAATACTGGCATCTATGGACATATTGAGAAGTGACCACAGGGAATCCACTGACCTTCTGAGTCACTTAGAAACTTTTAAGAATCTTGCACATTGGGTCAGATTAATCATTGCCAGCAGACTTCTTTCACCTCAGCAGAAATCGTGACAACTGTGTTTACAATTTTTACTTCACAAAGGGCATGGAGAGTGCTAGGTGACTCAGAGTCTTCAAATCTGTAGTAAAGAGATACCTCTTAATTTGGAAGGGGTTTTTAATGTTTTTAGTTCATTACCCTGTGTTCCTTTCAGTTGAATGAGAGATACTCAGTTTAATGACTTAAATTCATGAGCCTTCTACTAACAACTTCGTCTGACTGTGGAGTGAGAACAACAGCGAAGACACAGAGTAGACTTATAACAAAATAGCTTTTGAAAAATTGAAGCTGAATTTATGCTAATAAAGCTATAAATAAATGTAACTAGTCTATGACATCTCAACAGAGAAAAATAATGCAGCAGTGGTACTTATTACAACCTTTCTCATACCTCTTTTTGTGATTATTCAATGACTTCACACACTTCAGACAAAAAGTGTAGCAATGCCTAGTTGCCATGGCAGTACTAAGAAACTGTTTCAAATTCACCATGACTGTAGTTTCCTGCCTATTCATTCTTTTCCTTCTGCCATAAGAGGCATGGTCCTGATTTGTTCAGTGCCAATGGGAAATGTGGAGTATGTACCCCATGTGAGTGCAAAACTTGAACCCTCGTGTGGGCCAGGATCTCTTCTCCACTCCATACCTCCAGGAGTTATTCTTGTTTTCACTGCTGTAAGGCAGACCTAAAACCATCAGTGGATACTTCGGAGAAAGGGGCTTTTTTCACAGCCCTTTCCTCCCTGCTCCCCTCCACTTACAGGTACTACCTAACACACCTGATAAAACTTTATAGAACAAGAAGAAAGCATCCTCCTTCCTGACAGGAATGGCTTTATTTGCAGTTGACATTTTTCCAGAGTTTAGACACCACCTATCTGTCATTTTCTTCAGCCACTCCCCACTCTCTCCTGGAAACATGGATCCTTGCACTTGTGTTGCCCTTCCTGACTTGCAGATGGAGCTTTGACGGCAACTGAAGTTCAAAAAGTCTCTGTTACCCATTATTTTTTTTCTTTCCATAGCTATACCGGAGTTCAGCCACCAAAGCCTGATTCAACTACAGTATCAAGAACTGAAGAAGTAAGAGGCCAAATTCAAAGCGAGTGTTCACACACACACACACACACACATACACACACAAAACCATTGCTAAATTACATTTTTTCCATAATTTCAGCCTGAGACAAATGAAATTGCCCCCCAAAAAATAATGAAAGCCAAATTGATCTCCTAAGTGAATCAATAGAAGCTAAACTGAAATAGATAGGGGAGCTTATCAGACCTGATGAAGCAAAACACTAATAAGATCACTTCCAATTCACACATATAGGACTGAATTTTCAGCACAAATTGATCTCATTGCCAGGGATGAATGGGAACCTTTAGTAATAGATTTGGGCTGTAAAGCATTTTTTTTCTGTACAAACAGTAGATTTTTCTCTTATCCTTACTGATTGCATGTTTTTAATACTGATTGTCTTCTGCACCAAACAGTAGATTTCTTTCTGAAGTGCTAATTTGTTTCAGAAAACAAACTATCGAGTCATCGTCTGCACCATTTTGCACTGGTTGATACCAGAGAGAAAGAGCATGAGAGAAAAAAAATCATGTATGAGCACAAATGTAAAAGCGTTCCTCTTGGAGTCCTGGTTGCTACCCCTGCCTGCAGAGACCATGTGAGGGGCTGAGGTGGAGCAGAGCAGCCTCCAGAGAAGGGACAGAGAGAGTCCTCAGCAGCACTGCAGAAGAGGGAAGAACTAAACTAGAATCTGCTAGTGCTGGCACTGACCACTGGATATTGCCACCTTCTTCAAATTTTTAATTTTGCGGTTATCTGTGAGAAAGAAAAGACTACTTTTTCCCCAGACTTCTTGACTACAAAATCGGCAAAAGGCAGGTTGTTCCCTCTGCCCAAGTGACAGGCACCAAGTCACCTTTTGAGAGCAGGGCTGAAGCACCCACTTCTCTGCCTTCCCCACTGGTTAGAGGGGTGCTTTCCTCCCTCAGCACATTATCCTGGCTGCTTACCCAGGCATATGTACTGCTAGTTGGATAGATACTCTCATTAGGCTTATCACTACTTCAAAGGGTGGGATTTACTTCATCTATTTTCAGCTGCCCTGAAGTTCAATGTGTAGCTTATGTTCTTCTTCACCCTAAGGCTGTTCTCCATGGTCGATGGGGAAAAATAGATTCCTCCAGAGGGAGTGATGAGAAAACCCATCGTTCTCCAGTGGCTGTGAGCTGTGTCAAAGGGTATCGGTGTGAAAGGCAGAAAGGTCCAGCAGTACGGGAGACACAAAACTCCACTAAAAGCAGAGGGCTGGCAGATGGAAATTAATCCCACATACACCAGAATAGCTCACATCACCTCCCGGAAGGATCAGTTTCTCTCCAATGACTACAGTGATCTTCAAACCTTGCACTAAATGCTCAGTTTTTAAATTGTTAGAGGCAAGTGAAAGCAATACAGCTTTGAAGATCCAGCATTCACAGCTGTGAAGTCAGCTCTTAATCTGATCCTATCTTCTTTCTGGAAGGCCATTTATGTAGCTGGAATATAACTTGTTTGCTGCATTTGATTAATTTAAAGGAGAAAAAAAAATAAGGTCAGGAGTAGGCACTACTCATTTTTTGTTATATATATGTAAATAAATGTATGCAAAAAAGAGGCAGCCCTTGCGCAGGTTTACCTTTCTCTGTCTGATACCTAAAATATAAAGAGAGACAACAAAAGGAATTGCCAAGCAAAGTCTTTTTGTGCTAGAGGACATGCAAAAAAAAAATACAATAAAGTATGTAGATGAAAAAAAAAACAAACCCGAATTTTGAATATGTAAAGTTTGGGTAATATTAACAGGTACTCTAAGTACCAGCAGTTTCTGAACCATTCTGCATCAGATACAGTTTTGTTGTAATCCAGTCTGAATCATCATTTTGATATAGAGACATTCAGTAAGGAGTTTGGTATGATCTGGGATTACAGGATCCAGAAGACTTCCAGCACCACAGAGGGAAGATGGCTGAATATCTATATCTGGCAATATCACATGTAGAACAACTTACAGGAAAAATAGGGATGAAATTTAACGCAGCATAAAAACAAGCCTTTCCTAATATTTTTTTTTAATATGAAGCGATAGTTAACAGGATCATTTGTGCTTTTTAATTGTAGAACCAGCTATATATCATTAAGAAAATGAAATTAATAGATGCATTTATAAAATTTATAAAAGCATTCCACAGAGGTAATCATCTCTTTGTAAGGAAACCCTGGAGCAGTGTACAAGAATGAACACTGTCTACCAAGGAAAGCAGAACAATACTGAAGATATGTGACAGCAAGACAACTAGAGACCAAATGCAGGACTCTCAGCATTACCAATGACTACAAACAAACTTAATGAAAACCAGACAGAATTGAAGAAAGATAAGATTTCCTGGACCAGAACTTATGAACACCAATTGTTGTCTGAAAGAAACACATTGAATATGGCATATATAATATATGGGGAAACTAACTAAAATGGAATTACAATCAATTTTTGAAAGAACAGAAGCATAAATAAAAGAGCAGCAGTATCATGAAACTCATCAGACCTGTATTTTCTTAATGAGGAGTAAAGGATTTCTGCAAAATAGGTAGTTAATGTAAAATCCATAACTGTGCCTAGACAATAGCTGTCTCTGGAAAGATAGCTCCTGGTCTGCTCCTAGTATTGCCAAGAATATAAACTCTATCCAGAGTGCAGAGAATTTTTTAAAAAGTCTTTTTATTTTTTTTTTTAATGAAGAAAACCTTTTAGTGAAGGCCTGGAATTGCAGGCTTTGTAGGCAAAAATTCCAAAGCACCATTGGAATCCGATGAGAAATATGAACACTGTTCAGAGGGACAAAAAAAAAAAAAAGAAGAAGAAAAATTACTGCTCCAAATAAAGTCCACAGTTTCTAAATTAAGGCTCTGGAAGTTCCTCTTGTCTGAAAATTAAGCTCAAAATATATCAAATTAGATGCTCCAAAACAGAGATGACCAAAATCTCTTGCTGTCTTTTAATATATTTTTCTTATTACTTCAAAAGCATAATTGTAACTGAAGCACTTTGTGCATGCCCTTTCCATTAGCATTTGAATGAGAATGCTTGGAATAGGTGTCCTAGTAGAACAGAAATAATATTACATGCCTGTCTCAACCAATCACGATTGTTTCACGGAAATAATTTCTTAAACATAGGCTAAAGAATTCAAAACAATATTGCTTGAATATGTTTGAATATTAGTAGGTTCTCAGGGAACTAAAACTTGTTAAGAGATACAAAAATAGTAGAAAAAGTTGATGCAATCATTAAAAAATTCATTGTGCATGTATTAGTGACAAACCATGCCAGGAAATTAATTTGTATTAGACTCACATACGTTGAAGGCAGGATGGGGATCTACCAGTCTTATCAGTCTAAATTGTCATGGTGAAGAAAGGCAGGACAGAAGTGACATAAAAAAAGCAGTACTGCAGGGAGATTTACCCCCATGGGGAAGGCATCACACTTTTACAAGTGAAGAGAAGGGTGGTTTCTGCGCCACTTGAGAAGCATCTGCAGGGGAATTGGTGGGCACCCAGCTGGCAAACAAGGGGCTCATCTTGGGCTGTGTGTTACCTGTGTCCTCTGAACTAGATGGGATTTGTGTGAGTACCTGAAGGTTCATGTCCACTAGGTCTACCTTGAGAGAGCATCGCTTCTTCACCTCTTGCCTGAACCTTTCACAAGATGAAGTGAGCAGCTCTGGACAAGGGGCAGTCATGGCTGTGAGCAGAGGGACCTGCTGCAAACAGACACTTGATGAGGTTCAGCACAACCATTTTGGAGCCTGGAGAGGAACATTTTGCTGGGAACATTTATGTGGGAGGTCAGTAACACTCAGTTATTTTCTTTAAAGCATTTTGCATATGGCACAGCTACCTTTTAGGTGTCTCATCCTTAGCCAAGGCCAAATAGCATCTTCTACACAACTCATTAAAAAAAAAAAAAAAAACGCTGCCTTTCACAAAACTTAGAAATACATATTTTATCAAAACTATTAGTTCTGATGTGGAAGAAAATAGAAGTCAAAATGGGAAAACAACCCAAAAGAAACAAACAAAAACCCTAAAACCCCAAACTACTCTTCTTTAAACTTGCACACTATTAGCACAAACACAAACGGCTATCTAAATTTCTTTCTAGATAGGTTAATAAAAAAAGAGTGAGTGCATTTGTTGAGGCCATGTTCCCCGCAGCTATTAAACAGCCTAGTCCAGATGTCAGCAAATTCAGCAACTTTTTTATTCATAGAACTGTATATCACTCATTTACGTTATCTAAAAAAAAAAATAAAAAAAAAAAAAAAAAGAAAATTAGATTGCACAGCATGCAAAGAAACCCCTGGGTCTCAATTTCTTGTTTCTTATGGTTCCATCTGGTGGTTGGAGCATCTTGGGTCACACACTTAGAGCCAAATCAGGCCTCGTAGTGCAAGTCACCCAAACTCAAATACATTTGTTGCCTGAACGAAAATAGGGAAAAACATGGAAGGCAAATCAGAGAACTTGAAAGGTTTATATGAATGTTCGTTCTGTATTTGTACAAATGAATGCTGCAACAGCTTTGACCTCTGTTCAGCTCAATTCTAGTCAATATAACTTGCCCCAGACATCTGTTACCTGCCCTCAGCTTTCATCCATCAGCCACAGGTTTTCTCTGGCAAGGAGAGATAGGTCTTTCTCTGGCATTCTTCTTTAAGAGGACTTCAAGCCTGCAGTTACCTCTTCAAGTCACCATGACTTGGAATTAATGGGAACAAAACTGCCTATTCTTTCCCTCAGGCAATGACTCTGTCCGTGTACTGCCCCAATCCTCCGTTTAATCTGCCTCCCTAATGTTAACTTTCTTCTTTTTCCAGTCCCTTAAAAAAAAAAGCCAGTTTTTACAACTGCCCTCAGGAAATGAGGCTTTTTTTTTTGAGAGGGAGAGATAATCTTGCCTCTCCAGGGTGTTGAAGGAATTATCCCTCATGGACACAGGAGCACAGAAATACACAAAACACTGGCAGCATTGATACATTCAGTTTTGGGCCCTATTTATTTTATATGGTCCATTGTAGCTTGATATAAAAGACTTCATGGTTTGCAAGTTTCCGGTAGCTTACATTTGACACGAATGCCAGTTTCTGGGTGGGATCTCGAAAGCCACCTGGTTTTTTTCCCCAGACTTTGTTTTCATGAAATTCAAAAGTACTCCTGGGTCTGGTGAGTGCAGGAAACAGCAGCTCCCTGCTCGAGAGCTCTGTGATATAAGTCACAGCCTCATCTCCACAGGAGCCAAAGGCTTTCCCAGGCATACGCTTGCTCCAGGTTCCAGTCGCCTCTGCTGATGCTCTGCAGCTCATGCCTCTGTTTTCCTCCACCCAGCTGCAAAATCCCACTCCAGCCAAATTTCTCCATGGTGTCAGCACCTGAAAGGCTGGTGCTGAAGGCACTTCAGGAAGAGAGGTGTTAATATGTGAGCATTGTCCCGAAATAGTGGCAGCATGGTGACACTCGCTCCTTCCCCATGGTCAGTGGTCATCAGCTCAGTGTTAGGACACAGAGCCTTGTTCTACACGCTGCTTTCCACTTGTAATGCTTTATTCCCTCTCATGCACACGCTCATACACACACAACTATCCATTTTTATTAGATTGAAAAGTTTTTATATAAGTCTGGAGGATTGGATTTTATTTTTAAAATGTTTGCAGGTGTACTTCAGAAGCATCCCTATCATCTGGCAAAAAAAGGGAATTTAATACAAAACTATATTTCAGTCGTTCTCCTGACACTGCTGCTTCCCCTACAGAAATTGTTTTATCAAATCTGATTTTTTTTGAAATGAATTTGGTATTCATGAAAGAGCTTAGATTGATAGCTTGGAAAGCAATGGCCAGATTTCCACGCAGGTTGCAAAATTTATTTTAGACCAGCTGCAATGACTTCTTGAAGAAGCTCCATTTTTAAAGGTGTTCAGCTGGGCTTTTGGTTCTAATCCAGAGAGAAACATTTCACCTCTGTGCACAAATTCATGCAAGGAAGTGTTCCCACTGACACCCAGACTCCTTCCCAGGCTCATTTTAAAGCCTTGTCACCCAGATTGGGCTGTCAGATACTAGGCTTTGCATCTGGTGCCTTTGGGAGGCATCTCAATGACAGACAGGGACCAATAATATGGTCAGTCAGTGATTTAAACAACTGATCCAACATCAAAAAGCTGATTTATTACCTGACAGAGTCAATATTCTCATTCATCAATTTAGTTAGAAAGAAAGAAAATGGTTGTATTTTAAGAGCAATGTTGAAAAATATGGTACAGATGAAGTACAAAATCAAAAGCTTTTTCTTAGAGTATTGGAAAAGACTAACTGAAACCTTAGAGTAGTGGCCAAATTCTCCACAGGACTTCAAAGTTTGCTGCAGCTGTGTTCACAAGACCTGATATGCACAGACACTTTGATATGAGTAAACACAGGTGCAGATTTGCATCAATCAAAGAAATGATCTGTATTATATTTTTCCAGTAGTTCCCTTTTACTATCTTTCCCATTTCCATCTAGCTTTGTTCCAAGTTAAAAATAACGAGACTTCACTTCAGGCACAGTTGTGGTGTCTGGCAAATCAGGGGCTGGTATGATACCTCACCAATAAAGACGTTGCTATTAACTATGCATAAGGAGAAGAGGATCGGTCTTATTTTGTTTCATTTATATCAGCAAAAAATAGATTCTGAAGTATTGTAGATTTATTGCAGAGAGCTTGAAAGGACTTCCTAATTATTATTCACTGCTTTATAGATCATTGTTAAAAGTGTTAATTTCAATTATCTAAATGTTTTTCTGGCTTGTATGTCATTTGCAATAAAATTACTAGGGCCAGATTTACTGGTGTACACCATTTTCTGTGTGCAATTCCAGCCTCAGGTTTATGACTGCTTTGTGTTACTGGAGTGGTGCACTGAGCTTTCTAATGTTTCTGGCTTATTGCCTCTTCCCCACACATTCTATATCAATTTATTATTCCATGGTGGATGGTTATATGCTTTCTGCAATTTACTTCAGAAATAGTATTAAAAATGAAGTTGACATGCATTAAATAACACTTTATGGATTTTCTTAAACTTGCAACACAGGAATGAAGCTCTGCATCATGAGCCCTAAACAATACATACATATGTGTTTATATACAGAAAACCACGTGTACTATAAGAGAAAGCCAATTGAAAGCCATACAGGTTGAATATAAATACATCTAATATGACATCTTAAAAAATTGTGAGGAAAAAAAAAACAACCATTGTACTGCATCAGTCCAGGTTTTGTACGCAAGCGCATTCATAACATAAATGAAGTACCATTTCTTCATAAGCACAGGCTCCAAATGAGCCACCCTGTTCCTGTTACAATGGCCACACAAATCGCTCCGGAATACACCTGGGAAGGGGAGACAGCCATGTGTTGCTCCCACTCACCCTCTGCTCAGGGGAATTGTTCCTTTTCAGACTGTATTTCAAGCACAGAATTTTGGTGCAGACATCCATCGTCAAGAGCCAAACAGCAACAAATCAAACCCAAATCTGTAGGACTAGATTGTTTCTGATACCCGATTAGACCGGAATTTTTTTTTTTCTAAAGCAGGAATAAGGGAGAGTGTTTGCAAGATCACCTAACCTTTTGACTAATGTATAATGATTTCATTTTTAAAAGCAGCAACTCTGAGTGCAGAGACTAGATATTTTATTACCCACATGTGTCTGCTTTAGATAAAGGCTTTACATTTCAATTTTGGAAAGGATTTTGAAAGCAATTTTTGTTTAAAATATGAGTAAAGGAATAACAATGGGTCAAGGTGGATTCAACACAAGAGATAATTATTAGTGTGAGCTACAGCCTGAAGCATTTTAGAGTATACATACGACTAGATATATATGACGCTGGTGCGTCTTTGTATGCTGCTTTCTAAGCTAGAGTGCTTTCCATCATCCAGATGCCTTTGTATGATCTAAAGTAGGGCTGCGTGAGACTTGCAGTCAAATGCAGTGCTGCCAGAAAGCTGTGATCAATCATCTCTGCCAAGCTGACAGTACAGAATCTGATTTATCCTGCCTCTGACTCACATATTTATTATAAAATCAAAGGTAGCTAGACTTTAGCATCAGTACAAAGTGCTAGAGTTTTGTTCAATAGTGAGCTGTTGCATGTGGAACAAGCATCAAATCTCCTGGCATTTAATGATTCATTTTAAATGATTCAGATTCAAAATTCACTTAAATCTGGCACATGAATTAGCAAACAGCTGTGAAATACTAACAGCAGACAAAAGTAATTTATGAATATTGAATTGCACTGTGCAGTATGTCAAATAAAAATACAGCACAAACTCCCTTAAAAGCTTCTTTGCCTGTCCTTGCTTTCTGGTAATCAGAACACCTGAGAAAACTGCACTGAATGTAATACTCCAAATCTAACTCCACTCCCACCCCCCACCCCCCCCCCCCCCCCAAAAAAAAAAAAAAAAATAACACAAACCGACCAAACCGACCAAAATCTGAAGTGTCATGCTAGAATATCTGGATAACAGATATTTTTTAATGAAGTTGTTGGTAATTGAAAATATGTCAATAATTAAGTATACATAGCTAATCGTAAATTTCACTGCTGTGCACATACTTATTCAGTTCACATAAATCTATTAATATCCCCACAGAGTTTTAATAACCTCCAGCAGGGTTTGGCATGTGTCCAAATTTTCTAATGCAATTTGGCCATGTCAGGACGTCTGATGGAGTAGTTGAATGCAAGTGCAAGGATTCTATTAGAACACTGAAGCACACCTGAGATACTGTAGAGAAGCCAAGTATTCATTGTGAGAAGCCTTGAGATCCTCTGTTTGCAATCTGCAAACAAAACTGTAAGAGCCTGGAAGGGAAGAGCTGCTTGGAAAGGTGTTAGATCCTTATGTGACCATAACTCATGATCATTTTAGTTTTTAAAAGTACTGTTACAGCCTGGGAAACTGGTTTTCTATGACATGACAGTTTTGAGATGAGGAAAAATATGAGGCTTAAAAATATCGAAAGTGGATGGGCAAGAATAGCACCTAGCCAAAAATTAAATACAGATGTCTCAAAAAACTGGCTTGCAGAGGAGACACTGAAAGGAAATGCCTTCAGTGAAAAGCTATTTGTAACTTTCAGTCAGGGTGAATGCAGGAGAAAGCACTGGGGAAATACTGAGAAGAATAATGTGCCTAGGAGTTAATATTTATACCTCTTAAGACTTTCCTCATTTTCTTCCAGAAATTTTGCCAAGTGTAGCAGAATGCACACACATACACAGCCTAAAGTACCTCAGACTTTGTACATACCATGTCCTGGGCTGTGTCACAAGCACTTTTGAAATCTCCCATCCACTTTAAGTCAGAGAGCCTGCCTTGAAACTTTTAGACAGCTTGATACGTGGGTACTGTGAAAGCTCAGGTTCTCGTGAAGACTTATTCATCTACACGTTTGTCTACTATGCTATGCATATTCATTGATTAGTATCCTTAGAAATCAGCTGGATGTCATAATTAAGACAAGCCAGCATTGCTAGCAGCAAATTATACATGTAGTTTGGATCCAATTACAATGTAATGACTGAGTGGCAAAGAGGTATTGGCAGTTAAAAGTGCATCAAATATCTTTCTTGAGGCAGAGAAAACAATATGAGGTAAAATTAGAAAACTGTCCCATGACATTATAACTTCTTCTAAGAGGGAGGGGAAAAAAACAAACAAACAAACAAAAGGCAAGAATACACCACAGACAAACAAATAAACCACCACACCACAATACCACACCATGTTCCTTGGTAACAATTTTATAAAATATTTTAAGTGTAAGTATAAATGGTGATTGTAAAAGCCAGAAAAGCCAGCTACTTTTTAAAACCCAGGACTCCAGCTCCCCTTGAAGAGAACAAGCTCTGGACTCAGCAAGGCACCTGTCAGGAGCTACGGTCACTTGTCTTCTTCCAAAGCACCAGCTCGAGGTGGTGAGGTGCACCCCAAAGGGAAGGATGGTATTTCCCTTTCAAAGGAGATCTAGCTGAATTCCTGGGAGTAGAAAAAGGCCTGCAGGAAAGCTTAGCAGTGGGAAAGTTTTGTAGTTTCCATTGTGAGAAGAGAATGAGCTACAGAAGCCTGAAACTGATTGTAGCCACAATGCTTTCATAACCATGTTGGATTGTTACCAATATGATATTTAGAAAACATCAAAGCTTTGGTTTAGATCACAACACTATAGATGTTCCTGTTACAGTGAATCTAAAGAGGTTCTAAACTCTTGATAAAGTCAAGCCTTTGTTGGAAAAAGGTGTTTTATCCATTTGGGTCTTTGCACTTCAAGGAAAAAAAATATTTCAAAAGTTCCTTTGAATAAAAAGGAAAAAAGAAAGCAAATGTAAACAGGCTTGGTGTCTCAATTGTAGACATACTCCCCAGCAGTTCCCTGGCAAAAGACAATAACAGAAATCAAATTAAAAGTGGACTAACATGCAAGAAAAATATCTAGGCTTCTGAACACAAGCAGGAAATTTAACATTTGTTTGCCAAGTCTCAACGAGTCACCAGCAGCTGTTTAAGGCAAGGAGACATTGCTGAATTACCCTAGACTCATCGTTGCACAGAAATGAATAAAACAGTGCAGGGAAGTGTCAGAGGGAAAACAGACAAAAGCAATGGCAAGAAATGCAGACAAGATCTGTCTGGGCACAAGGATATCCCAACCCTTCAATCTGCCTTTGGCATCACCAGCCCCTCCTGGGGACCGATCCTGCTAGGGGAAGAGCCATGCCAAGAGGAAGTCCACAGATCCTTAGGCTGGCATGGGCACAAGTGCACTTCCTTAGGATTAAACATTAACATGCTATTTGATACATATTTTGGAAAAAGGAAACATCTACTTCTTCCTGAAGAAAGATCAGCACCCATTTTTCTGAGGGCTATATTGACTAAAATCTCTCTGGATCCTGACATATACCTACTGCTTGATCCCAAAATTCATATTTACATCCCTATATGTATAGTCAAAGACAGATTAACTTCTTGCTAGAAAAGTTTTTTGGTTTGGTTTTAATTCAAATTGGACAATCTGGGAAATGTATTCTAGTCAAAAGAAACCTGTAATGCAATTTGAACTGAAAAAAAAGGTCATTCTTATATGTTAATTGTTGTCCTCAGTATCAATCAGTTTATAACATAAAGGCTTTTAGTAATGTTATTATATTGGCTGCAATAACTTAGGTTTCTACTCATTCCAGCTTGGCTGTCTTACATGTGAAGCATGCCTAAAGTAGTCATTGCACCTCCTTCTTCAAGAAAAACAGAGCCATGAGCAATTCCAGGCATCAGTTCATCTCACCTACCTTAAATACCTGTCTCAGCATGGGATGTATCTCATCCTGAGGCAGCTTACTTTCCTCAGGCTTGTGTTTCTCTAATTCAGCTTGGTCCTTGTTTTATGATGTCGATCAGATGCATATTTATGTTAAATCAGATCAAATGCCTTTGTTATTGTACACTAGGATTAGAAGGCAACTTTTGAAATGCATGAATCAGAGTAAAAATAATCAGCAATTTCTGTATCAAGTGAAAATTTACCAAAAGATTTTAAATGTGGCATAATAGTTACGACAGTTGCTTTGTTTTGAATGGCTTTTCTAAAAGTCCTTGGAGTTTTCTCATAACAATATAACTTGAATACATGCTCTGGCAATAAAATTTGTATACAAATACATACATATATATATCTACGCACGGTCCTAAGAGGTATTAGATGTTTAGCTGCTGAAGCCACTGCTCTGAACTACCTGCCTCTCTTCACTGCTGAGAGGCACCAGAGCCAGCTCCTAAAACACTGTGATTGATGGCAGCACAGTATTTTAAGGCAGCCCAAAATCAATTCAGGTTAACTTAAAACACTACACGGCAAACTGCTGTAGCCTAGGAGCTGATTGACAAGTCACAGGCAAGTAGCTGGGGACAGGCATCTCACTAAAGCATCTTGGCTCCTCAGTCACAGCTGGAGGCTGCCGTGTCCCTGGGAAGGTATTGCCCATTGGTGGTGTGTTGTCATCCCTGCTTCGCAACTCCACACCATTGGGACAAAAAGCAGCCCAAAAAATTTGCAGCTGCCAGTCACGTCAAAGACCTCAGTGTATTTTTTTTCTTGTACCAAAAATGTTCAAGTATGATGCAAAAAGGGCATAATATCTATGAAAAACTCTATAGGGTGAATCTGGGAGTATTTCATGTAACATATACAATTCAAATTTTGTTAGACCACAGACATTTCACTTAAAAAAATGAGATTCTCTCTCACCTCTTTTGATTCCTGTGTATAAAGGAAATTACCTGGAACAGCAAAAATGAATTATGAAAACCCTAAGTCCAGACAGGGATGTATTCCTGATGTAGGGAAGGAACCCCCATACGGTGGCAGAGACAGATCTGCAGCACGTAGTGCCAGAGAAAAGGTTGCCCACACTGTGACCATGCAGATCTGGGAGGAGGCTTCAGAAATCAAAATGCATCCCTCTCTGATAAAATTACACCTTAGGGCACACAGCAGCCCAGCTCAGGAGGTGCCAAGATAGGTCAGCATCTTCAGAGGCTTCAGATGCTGAACCGTTTCTCTAAGAGCTGTTGTACTAAACCTCCCAAGTATTTGCTAACGTGTTCACTTCTGTTCCCTTTGGTGACACTTCTGCCTATACCCCAGGAAAGCGACATGTTCAAAGAAGCAAAACAGCAGCATCTGCTGATCATAAAGAGAAAGAATATTTTGACCAAGTCCAGTCAATAAAAAGGTGCAATGGGCAAGAAAAAAAAAAAAAAAAAGGACATAAAACTCTTCCCAGAAGTAGTTTCATTGACCTGACCACTTCATGCCCTAATAAGAAAAATTATAGATGAAGCTTATCCTTTGTTCTAGAAGAGTTTCCTTTATGAGCCTGGAGGCAATACTTTTAAAAATGTCTTTAAAATAACTTGGTGCTTTTAAAAAACATTTTGTAACCTGTTTTTCCTCCATTCCAGGTGTAACAGAAGTCCTTAATACTGACTTTTATAGCACGGTGGAAACCCCATTACAGCATTTCCTATTGGGATTGTATATGCTAGAGTAACTAAACCTAAACTTAGAATCCTTGTGCATTTTCAAAAAAAATATTTTTTTGTTTTGTAGTTTGTTTTTTTTTTTCATGAAATGAACCTAGTAAAATGTGGTCATTAGATCAGGCCTCGGAAACATTTCTATACACAAGAAAATAAAGCAACATTCACTTATATTTACAGAGCCCATTTATTTCAACAAGTTAACACTGCCTCCATTTAAACTTTCAAGTAATGTGGCACAACAGGAGTAAATACATGGAACTAAACAGTTGGTGTTGAAAACCTGACACCCACACAACCAAAGTTCAGGAGGTTTTGCTTTGGACCAGCACTGGTGGGATCCCAGGCACTCAGCAACCATCAGCAGACGAGTCAGTCAGGTGTGCTCCCGGAGGGCATCATGCAGTTTATTTTTATCAGAGGGAAATGCAGTGTCTGTACTCTGAATATGCTCCGTGATGACACAGGCAAAACCCCAGTGGTACTGGGGTGACAGGAGAGGACCTCAAAAGCAGACTTCTGACCCAAATGTAAATAACTAATTAAACATGTGCACTGTCAGCATAAAAATCTCTCTCAAAATGTGTGCCTAAAAAAGTTCCAAATAAACACTTTAAGTTACTGTAAACAGAAAACATATAAAGAAAATTCATTTGCAAAATGTTCTCTGTGTCTTAAATTACTGCTCTTCTACATAATCATACTCCCATTTCCCTACTTCTATGAAATTCCACCATAGAAATACAAAGAAGGAGAACATATAAATTTTATGACATTGTACTGTACACCCTTAAAACAGTAGATATTCTGTATATATACAGCACACATATAATACACAGTCTCCCTTTACTGTAGTGGTCTGGCTACTAGTTGTGCTTTTCTCCCAATTTAGGAAGTGTAATGTTGCTCAGTTTCATAAAACTTTTCATTGCTTGCTGATAGAAAACAGCTCAAAAAGTAGTGCATTCAGTATTTAGGCATTATATTCTTAAAAGAGTCATAACAAACCTTAATCTTAAGGTTGAGTAGTCTTTCACTAACAATATAAAACTGAATTTTTAAGCATTAAAAAATTTCTTTATCTAAAAATATCTTTTAAAAAAATGGCAAAACTTCAGCTCATACTTGAGCCAAATCTCAGCTCAAACAACATTTGTTGTTTGATATTATCAGTTTTGACAGCCTTTCTCTGTTTCAGTTGAGATAAAATTGGGAAGACAACACTGGTAGAGCACCTGTTCCTCGGTATTTCAAAGCCCAATTAATTGGAGTGTGCTTGAATGAAAAGCCCACAGATTAGGCACATAGCCTACTCAAATCAACAAATCTGTTGTAGCTTGCCTTATATCTTATTCATAAAATGGTCCTGCATTTATCGCCATGTCCATACAGTACTCACACTGATTATATAACCAGTGACTGTTATTCATTTCTGCCCAAGAATGATATAAAACCTTGAAGTCAGGTTTACCTGACAGATAACTGCAGGTCCATATGCTTCCAGATAGAAAATATTCATACAGCAATGGAGGTCACATTCAAATGTTTTGAATCTTTTGAAGGTGATTACTCAGTTGCTGTATTTCTTATAGATACATATACAATGAAACATTAGTAAAAATAGTAATCATTTCCAGACTGGTAGAAACTACAAAATTACCATATGAAATTACTGCCATCAGGCTAAAATCTTCTTGCCCCACTGGCAGAAATATTAATTCTCAGAAGATGCTTGTGTCAGCTATCATATAACACCTCTGGAATAAAGTAACCTTGAACTTGCCACCACAAGGTGTGGAAACCGCTGTGTTTCTGCAACAGACTGTTGGTGCTCCCAGCAAGTCAAAAGAAGTCAAATTGGGCTTCCAAATGAAGTGATGGGAAGAACATTAGTAAGTGAAACTCAGCAGCTTTATCTCACCCTTCCTCTGGTGAGAGCTGGGTTCTTCGGGGACAGCAAGCAGGATACATTCTTCATAGTACACCTGACTATTACTCACACGTTGCTTAAATCTATTTTCAGTGACAACGCGACCAAAATCCTAGTTTGATGAACCTATAGTTTGTTAAAATATGACACCGTAATAAAAGAAATAGTGATGAGTTCTCTCAAAGCAGAAGTTCTTGTTTTCTACATATAAACCAACCACATTAAAAAAGATTTTGCAACATCATAAAATACAGTTCTGGTAACTGACTTGCTCAGTATCCATCTCAGCTGTGACTTGTTTTCCAGTTTGCAGAGCATTAGGTGATGGAAGAAATCTCCCTATTCTCTTCCTCAGGTTGAAAAGAAACACCAAGCTAAATGCTGTACATGAAGATCATGATTTCTGGTCTTCCTCTGGTGGGATGACTTCCAAGAGGATTTGCAGTATTTCAGTTACTCTGTCTGCAAAGATAAAACACAAACACATGGGAAATTTGAGAGTGAGTGGAGGAGCAGGCAGAAGCAGGCAGGAAAATTATCTTAGCTGCAATACAGCCTGCCTGCACATACAGTTCACAGTGGTCATTTATATCAGGTTCATATATAATTTAAATGTCTGACTTTTTTTTTTTCTTTTTAAATATGTTTTCTTTGCCTCTGACCCAAAGACATGCACATACAATAATAGCAGAAGGGTATGTAGTTATAAAGTTGTTGAATAAAGGTCTGCATGTATTTAGAGGCTATCTTAAAACATGAGTAACCTGCACAACTGCTTAGTTTTAACAAAGTTGCAATGTTGAAATAAAAGTCTGAGAGAGTTCAAAAAAGTTAATTCAGCTGTGCCAAGATCTGCCTAAGCAAAATAAGAAAAAAAAAAATAATCAAAGGAAACAATGATTATAAAGCTTCATAGGTCTAAGAAGGTCACACATTCAAAGTAACATCATGCTGTCTTCTTGTTACTCTGGACATTCATTTCTTTCTGGTGCTTTTGCTGGTTTTCTGTTTAAGGTACTGATTAATAAATGGCACAGTCAATTTACGTATAGAATAAGAAAAGAGCATTCTCTTACCACTTCTTTTTCTTACCACCTTTTTTTTTTCATAACCTATTTTAAAGAAGCAGGAGTTGCAACAGAAATTTCTGATTTTCCTTGTCTAGCACTACATGTCAGCATCTACACCAGTGTAAAGCTGGGAGGGTAAAATGTACAACTCACAAAACATATGAACCGAAACTACTTTCCTGCTCTCCTGTCTAAGGCAGATCATGCCATCTTTTGCTCTTCTCTCTGGAGGTCACCAGTTCAGTGCAAAGCCAGGTTGCCCTTAGACTGCAAACTGATGGGGTCAGAGAGGTTGAGAGGCATCAGGGGCCACATTTCCCTCCCCTGCTCACAGCGAGGACTTCAGAGCTGGGCTGAGCACAGCTGGGGTGAAGGGCAGGAGGAAAGTCAGCAGCAGGAAGCCAGCGGGAGCTCGCCCCTACTGCCCCACCCCTTCCAGGTTTGAGGCTGAGCAAAGGAGGAAGAACAGACTTTCTGTCAAGCTGACCTATGGTGTAGCAACTCTTGAAAAGGGCATGGCAGCAGAGGGAAAGCCTGGGCCTCTCAAGAGCTGACTGTGATTTTAAAATCCAGTTTGACTAACTGGATCGAGCCACCTGCAGCAAGACCTGGCACTCACTGCAGCAGAAGGTGTCTGCCACTACTGCATTTCCTTGTGGTACTTTTGTTATGTGCTGGGATGAAGCCATGCAGGAGCCATCAAACAAGCTGGGGGGCTGGGATGTTTTCCTGTTTTTTTGATTGCAATATATACGAGATAAGGCAGGGAATGAAGTGTCTTCCCCCGGCAAATGTTCCAATCTGGCTTCAGTCAGTATGTCTGTATTGTCTGCTTTGAGAAGTAAGTACCTGGAGTTACAGGACCAGCTTCACATTTGTAACAAGACAAGACACCATGACAGTAAAGACAACTTCCCCTCCATCCCCAAAACCCTAATTTTCTCTTTCAAGAGAAGAATTCTCTGTAAATAGGTCCCAGGAGACAACCTTTGTAAAAAACCCAGATATGGTGTCTACATAGGCACCACATAAAGCTTGGGTGAGAAAAGAAAACAGTAATTTACTACATACGTATAACACTGGGTGTTAAATCTCTGGTAGCAAAATGCTGAAATGATTTCCTGTGGATCCCAAAATCACAAACTGGACAAAGAGAATCAGGCTGAGCATATAACACTATGTCCTGAGAGAACAAATATCATCCTCTGGTGTTTTTAAATAACCGTGAAAGATACATTTTGTATTTATAAACAGATCTCTTTTCCAGCATGGGTTCAGATTATGAAGAGAGCAGAATTCAACTTTTAAGCTCCCCACAATTCAATCCACTGTAAAGAAACAGATGTTTTAAATATGAGTCTAAGGTTGGGTTTTCAGCTGAGGAAGACCAAATAGCATTCTCGTGCTGGTGCCGCATCCTTTTACACACTGATCTGCTTCAT
The DNA here is from genome assembly GCF_963082525.1 of Nesoenas mayeri. Taxonomy (NCBI): domain Eukaryota; kingdom Metazoa; phylum Chordata; class Aves; order Columbiformes; family Columbidae; genus Nesoenas; species Nesoenas mayeri. The sequence goes on from NC_137540.1 coordinate 18,331,021, forward strand.
AGGATTTGCTAGGCTTGACTTTTTTCATTTTCACATTAGCTCTACCAAAAGCAAGAAAGTAGAGGTCAAATGAAGCCTGCACTAGCTGAAAATTATTTGTCCCAGCACATCTGGTGCTACAGCAAAATTTCTTTGGAAGAGGAGAGAACAAAATGTGATTATATCTACAAAACACCACCCAGACCCTTATTAACCCCCAAATCTACAAAGCTACCTTTTGTTCCATACAGTCATTTGGTAAGGAGAATGGGCAATGTAAATGCCATTAAGGATAGTCAAAATGTACAGAAAAAGGACACCCAGGTTTAGAGAGGCTTTCTTGGGCAAACCATTCAAGGGCTCTGCTACTATAAGGAGCCTGAAACCCCTTTCATAACTGTTACTCACCTTCAGGCTGGGTCTTTTACCCCACTGCTCATACTAGCTGTTCAATATCCCTCTCCTCTGATCCTTACAAAACCTATTCTGAGTATCCAGCCTAATCTTATGTGGGCCTGGTCTGTACTCATGTAGTTTTGGATCAGCACTGTCCTTTACTTAAGTAGCGCATACTTCATGTAGGGTTTACAAGCACCAGTCATCTCTCATCTCCGAAGCATGCTTGGGTAGCTGAGCAAGTCAAGTTCCCCAGTAAGGTGACTTTGCAAATGGGTAAAGAGGGTCCCACATGGTTCTGTTCCTGCACTGAGCTGCACAGATGAAGCAGCCTGGGAATAGACTTGTTTGCATGATGCTGTGTTCAGCCTAATAGGCTTTGACTCCCTGTGTGGTACTACACAAAGTGCTCTGTTGAAATCTAAGTAGATTAGATCTACAACATTCTCTTTTGTCTAAAAAAAATCAGTTATCTTCTCAAAGAAAGTTACCCAGTTAATCTGGCAAAAAAATACCTCTGGTAAATTACAATTATTGTTTCAAGGTTAGAATATCAAGCTTGCAGCTGCCCAATGACTTGACTTTTCTATATCTCACAGAGGTACCTTAAGTGAATTTATCCTCATTCAATGCCTTTCAAGAATGCTCTCAGGCTATACAGAGGAGCTCCCTTAACACTCACAAAATAATGCCAGTTTAATGACTCCACGCAGAAGGTTTATTGCTTCTTCTGAGGTAAAAAAAAAATGTACTTTTTCATTTAACAAGTAAATCTCCACTTTGCTCCACCTCAAAATTGTCAACATCAGTTTTCTGTCATTACTGTTGTTATTTTGGGAATAATAATTGCGAAGCAGGCAGCTGTTTCACCCACTGATTGGCATCCGCTGCTTTTCCCTGCAAACCAGTACACTGTATCCATCCATTTGTATTACACAGGCACCAGGCCTCCTTTCTAGGAGGAGAATTTTATATTATCTGAAAAGCTAGAAGATTCACCTTCGTTGTCACAGCTGGCAGAAAAAGCTTGACATCTACCCAGTCTACCTTAAAGAGAGTATTTTTTTCTCTCATCCAAGTAACGTAGTTCAATACTGGCATCCTGTGGCCAGAGATTCAAGTAACTGTATTGCAAAACCTCTGAGACTTCATAGAAAATGCCAAAAATCTCCCGGGTTTGATAAGGAAAAATATCCTACTCCCTAAATGTCAAGGCTGAGAAATTATAAACAGACAAAACCCAACTATTTAATAGAATGTCTTTTTGCATACAACTGTTTTCATCTGCACTGGAGCTTTCTACCCATTCCCAGGACATTGCAAGTAATTTATAACTTTATCGAAACAAAATTAAGAAGACCAGAGCGTGCTGGTCTTAAACTAACATCTTTTCCTTAAATACTTTCTGCACTATTGTCTATGGACTTTCCAGCATGAATTGAGAGGCAAATTCACAGATCCTACAACAAATACGGTATAACTATATAACCTATATTTACATATATATAGAAAGTACATATAAAAGGTATTGTACAATATATATAGAAAAGCTCATTCTTTTGTGAGCAGCTCATTTTAAATCATCTCTTAAAACTGAAACACAGAAGACAATGTGTGTTTTTAATTCAGCACCTCTACAAATATACTATTTTTAGCTTAAAACTTTAATGATTTGAGGTTTTCTTTTGCATTTCTTCCTCTTTTTTTTTTTTTTAATAAACTATCCATCATTCCTCAAATATTTTGCCTATAATCTTGTTTCAGGTTTTTAAAATTACCTCAATTTTAGAAAGTTCATATCATAATGAGTAATAAAAAAAAAAAAAAAAGAAAAAAAAAAAGAAAGAGTAGAACAGGGAGCTGTAATAAATGATACTGACTTCTTTCTAATTGAAATGCTCCAAATACCACTTCTCCAACATATCAGAACTTCCACAAATGCTTTCAAAAACTTTCAGAAATGGTATAAAAATTATTCTCAGTGTGTTTCAGGTATGAAATACTACAGCCATGTCCCTCTGAGTCGTTTTTCATGAAGCACAGGAATAATTTCCACTGAGGTGTGTCAGACACAGTGTATTTTGCTCTCATTTTGTCGAGAGCCACCACTGAGGACAATATCCCCACACCAAGCCTGCCTGAGCCTGTCCCATTCCAGACACTCCTCAGTGGTCCACAGACACATCATCTCAGCAGGGTGCACCAAGCCCATTCTGTCATCAAAACTACGATGTTCAAGTTTCTAAACCAATTCTCCTAGGAGTGAAATGCTTTCTCTATCAGCATACATCAACGGCCAGAGGAGGGAGATGGGTGATTCAAAAGGAATTAGGTGTTTGTAGGGGTGGGAGGGGAGAATGAGGCAGTGGGGACAGGCATCTGGTCATTCAAAGTCAAGCATTTTAGCTGTAAATGTATCTTGTTAGTTAGCAGACATTGATTGTAACTGGCAGCACAATGCAATCACATGCACCGAAAAGAAACTTGCATTGTCATCCCCAAATCAGAGCAGCTGAGAGGATCGATTGGAAGCATCTCACAACACAGGGAGCCCTGAGAAATTCCTGGAGTCAGCACAAAGGAGAGGAATCCCATTGGGACTTACCTAGGAGCTTTCTGAACCACTTTGGCTTCTTGTCCCATACAATAAAGAGGTAGTAGGCAGGAACTCCAGTCAGGGTTATTGCAAATCCAATCCCTGTATTCACTGGATCAGAGTAAAGTGACAGTGCAACCATAAAGAGGCAGGTGAAGGAAAACAATGCTGGAATAAATAGAGGCACCTGAAACATAACCACACGGAGATCTTACTTTACACTGATCTTGTTATTGAATGACAATGGCATTTAATGTTCCATGAAATGTAAATTGGATAAAAGCCAGCAGTACAGAATACTTCTGGAGAAATAAGGGTATCTACAACATGCACACAAGATGACAGTGACCACAGAAACCAAGCTACACAGAGTGCTATACAGTAAGTACCACAGGAGTCTTTTAATTACAACAGTAAACACTACAGCGTTTTACATCTTTTAAACTGTGAGGGCTGTAAATACGTTACATTACAAAAGTCCTTTCTCTAATCCTCTAGTAGATAAGTATGCAGCGCTAACTGCGGTATAGATTTCCTCTTTGATAATTACCTATTAGAAAACATTTTAGAACACAACCAGGAGCTCAAGTCACCTTTTAAAACTATTAAGAACATATTGATTTTCTTCCTAAGGTAAAAATCAAAATCTGGCAGGAAGAGAGCAAATTAAACACCAATTTGACCAGTGACAAAGATATTTGATAGCATTATGCAACTGATAGCTACTGAAAGAGCACTTTTTGTCTGTATGACTGATAGGTTTATCAGCATCATTGTTGAAAGTACAAAAAAATAACAGTATCAAATAAATTTTCTCAATTTTCAAGAACACCACTGCAATCACTGTTAGCACCTCTCTGAGGGAAACACCTACTGGCATGGCTTGTGAGATGTTTGGTGTAACAGAGAATTGGAGAATTCCTTGGGGATTATTCTCCTCCTTTTGTGCCTTGAAGCAATACTGTTCCTCTTTTGTGCACTGTTGAAGCTTTTTTTTTTTCCCATAAAGTAAAAATTGATTGTGCTATTGACCTTTTTATTTACAGACATACCTACAAGAATGCAACAGCACACTTTCCTAGTTTTTCATAAAATAGGCTTCTTGGCAATATATAAATATGGATAAATGACTTCATTTTTTCCCATGGTAGACATTATATTTCTGGACACACTATGGAACAACTTACTTTGTAAGATGTTACTTAAAATAAGCAAAAAGAGTGGCAGAACGAAGGCCAAAACAGCTACTGTTCAATGGGCCAGACTATTAGCATTTTCTTTCTGAGTTCAAAATAACTGCCTCTGCAAATCAATTGCAAGTCCCAAATACCACAATAATAGCACTGGTAACTTATTTGCACAACAAATTGGCATATTCTGTATTTAATAGGCAATGAAATAAACATTTAATATTAATGCTTATGCCTGATATGAATTCTGGTGGTAAAATTAATAAGGTCTTTATCAAAGTAGACATTAAATAGAGGACTGGCTGAAAATTAGGTTGGCACACATAACCCTGATATTTACAGTTTGAAGCCCATGCAACTACATAGGAGTAGAGGTGTTTTCACACAGCTTGCACCACAATGCCTCAACATGACAGACACGCAAAACTGAGCAAACACTTCTACTCTGGCACAGCAGTTTCAGGTGCTGTCCCACAGGCACCAGGGAACAGACAAGAATTATCTTTCAGAAGATGCCACAGCTGGGGTGGCTCTGGGAAGCTTGCAGGAAAACACAAGGATACCCTTCAGTGCAAAATATTATTTTCCATTAACTCCATTTTTCTCAAAAAAGAGCTTAGCTTTGTACAGCAGAAAATGTTCCTTTACTGTCTGAGTACACAATAGATACAATGGAGGAGGATTCATGTAAAACAGTAGAAAGCGGAGGTTACCTTGAACGGACGAGGCATATCAGGACGTTTATATCTGAGATAAATCAACCCAGCAACTGCCAGTCCAATAAAAAGCCACCTGGCAAAACTGAGGAAATTTAGGAGGCTGTAGAGATCCCCGTTGAATAACATTATCATTGTGAGAGGATGCTGCAATAGAAATTCAGAGCATAAGAGGGATTTAGTGAATTGATCTCTATTATTTTACAGCAATGATGACAAATCTTTCCATGGGGACAGGTGGCACAGCCTTTCGCAGGGACACCTGAGGGCCACAGACTTCAGGCCTGACTTCGTCATGCAATCAGGTGTGTAATCCATACCTAGCTGTCCTCTGAGGTCCTGTTAGATTAATACATGTCTGTCCTGGATGGCCATATGTGATCTGTACATATCTGTCCCCTGTGACTCAGATAAACACACAGGCATGCAGCTCATGGCATTACCAAAATGCCTGAGCATCCTAGGCACCATCCGCATGGGACCTGACAAATGTTAGCTCAAGCCAGTTTTACTCACTCATCACTGATACAAATGAAAAGAGCAGCTAAATTTTGGACACATCTAGTCATATGACAGTAAAAGATTCCAAGTGTCTTGTGGAAGAAGAAAAAGTCTTACAGGCTGCAAGAGGAGAACTTAACAAAGAAGGCATGGTAGGGGTTAACTACACACCATGGGATGCCAGCTGGGCAGACTGGCTTATATTTGCAGTGTGCTTTTCAGGCTTGGAGGGTGTAGACTCACTGCACATCGGAAATGCAAACATTTCTAAGCAGAGAGAAACATTCAGCTGTCAGTCAGGTGAGTACTGAACAGCAAGGAGAGTGGACACTAGAATAAATAGATTTCCTCATTAAAAAGGTGTTCTGAGATGCAAGGTTTCTGTGAGGCAGGAAAAAGCTTACGTATAAACTAGAGTGCTGAGCGTTGGAGTAGATGATTAGTGTAGGCTACAGGGATCTGTTTTAGGGTAATCTCTGGATAAAACCACAATATTAGTAACTTGGATCAACTATGCAGGGTGGTTTGCACTTCCCATATGAGGCACCCAGTGCCCACAGTGACACAGTCCTTGCATTTGGGGATGAAGGAATGAGCCAACTCCACTGTAGCTCTTACTGCTCAGCAAGAGGGAAGATCCCAGCAGTGACAGCCTCCAGCCTCTCTAAGTTCATAATGAGGCAACAGGTGTAGTCACTTGCAGATGTGGTAAAACGCAGGGCTAAATCTTAATGTATGGAAAAATAACTTGTACTGGTTACCTAGACTTGAATCCTCTGTGTTATTTTTTGGTGGCTTTGTTTGGTTCGTTGGTTGGTTTTGGGTATTTTCTTGTTTTTGTTTTTTGTTTTTTGTTTTTTTGTTGTTGGTGGTGGTGGTTTTTTTTTTTTTTTTCTTTCTTAAAAACCCGAACAAACAATCAGTGAAGACTGCATGGATTTGGACAAGAAAGATCAATATTTCAAATATGGATCTCTGGCTTCCAATCTCTAATGACTTATAAAGTGCCTGGTTCTTTACACAGAGATATAAAGCAAACTCTCTGTAAAGGTCGAAGGAAATTTTACCACTGAATTATACTGGGCAAGATTTTGTCTAGATACACTTGCCCCCTAAAAGTTTAAAATCTTAGTTATAAGTATGATAATACAGGGAAGAACCACAGACAGCAAAGGAGAGCTATCAAGAAAAAAATGAAAACAGAGTTACAATCAGATTGCATGACTTCTCAGAGCTGCTGCACACACATTATCAAATATCAGGACATAAATACATAAACAGATTTCTTAATTCCTAAAAGTCCAATTCTATTTAACAAGCCTTAGACACAATATAGTCTGCAACTACTCCTCTAAGGCAATAAAAAAAATTACTATCTGAAAGAAAGCCATCTTCATACAAGAATCAGACTCTTTCAAAGAAAATCAATGCATTAGTGTAACAGGACAAGATGCAATACCAGAAAATGTCTTTCAGAAAAAATAACATTAGTGCATTCAGGGCATTTCATTCCACAGAAAACAGTCAATATTTTTACCCCAAAGGTATGACTACTTAAGCCCAAAGAAAAAAAATAAGAAGCAAAGTAAATGTTTGTATAAAATTAATTCAATTAAAATTTTTTACCATAATCACATTGCCTAATTTTCAAAATATGAATGCCCCCAGTTGTATGTGTATATATAAATTCGACACTTCAGCTGGCACTTCAGCAGTGAACTCATAGGCATCTATAGCAAAAACAGACTTAAATTCCGGTAGAAGCACCTGGTCTTACTAGCGTACATCCATAGATGCACACGTCTTCTGCTTTGGTTGGAACTCCCCATAGATGCAGAGGTCTGCCCGGATACATTACAGTCACTGGTCCCAGAAGAGGAGCTGAACACCTGCGGTCATGAAGACTGCATGTTAAGTGGAAATCTCTTTGGGACTATGCAAACCAAGATTTGAGGTCTGCCTTTTGACATTTTGTCCTAACATTTTGCCACACAAATTAGTTGACAATGCAAACATATGGCAAACATTTAGCTCTGCCACTATTTTACAAGTCAGTAATAGGATTTCTACTACAATACTGGTGGTTTTCCTTAGACGATTCACAGACTATTGCCCAGACACACATTCTCTCATTTTTTAATCACTGCTACACTGCACTGCTGAGGGTTCCCCTTCCATTGTCTTAGTGTATAATTGTTTGCATTTTTCACTATAAGGCAGTATAATGAGCCTTTAGGGTGCTCCCAGATGTTGGTGTTTAGCTGCACTTTCAGTTAAATGTACCACTTTTTTATTTGTTTGTTTGGCTGGAATTTGTTTCTCTGAAAGGCAACTAGCTCATCACTAGCAGGTCCTTAGAAATAAAGGGCAATAAGACATGAATTAGGTTGCAGTGTTAGGCAGTCAAGTGCTACCCGACAAGATAGCATGAAGGAGATGATAGAAAAAGAACAACTCCCAAACCTCATTCCTTTCTTTACTGTCCTCTGCCCTGCCCAAAGCCCACATACACATTAATAAATGAGACTCAAGCAGTGCTCAAATTCTGTTTGAATCCTCCAGAGCAAGCCTGTAATAAGAATTCTTGTGCAGGAACATTTGTTTGTATGATTTACCAAAACAATGACAGCTGGCAGAGGAGTGTGCTTGCGGACATGAATCATGGAGAGAATTTCCGGAAGGTGACCCTCGCGGGATGCAACGAAGAACATCCTGGTGGGAAATAAATGTGGACAGACTTTAAATGTGCTCATTACTGTGACTAGGCAAAGCATCTCATGAAAGTCACAGAGCACAGCAGCACTTCTTAGGCTTGTTTGAGGTATTCTGCACGAAAAGACAGCGGGAGAAGCCCATACGCAGAAATCAAAGTCATTTCTGAACATGTCCCCTCCTTACCTTACATTGTGATCAGTGGTTTGATATTAGTCAATATTTTCTCTCAGATTTCCCCCCTTTACATGAACAAAGCAGCTATTAATTAAGTGCTATGTTCAGGGGGATCCATTTCCAAAATAAAGGGTTTAAATAACAGGATACTAAACCCAACAGGAAGAAAGTGAGAAAAAGCCCCACACCTGGCAAACATTATAGTGATTTTTCCTTTCCTACTAAAGGAATGAATTCTACTCTCTCTTCCCCCTGCTTCCTTAATTTGAGTGTATATCCCATGTCTTTCAGCCCCAGCAATGCTCACCTGGAGACTGCAAAAATGCCGCCATTCATCGATCCAAAGCAGGAGAGAGCAACAAGTACTGGTACAGCTAAAGAAAAGTCTCCCATTAGTCGTTCAGCAAAGGTCTGTTAGAGGAGAGAGAAACACACAGAGATTTTTCATGAAACAGGAAAGCAACTTGACTCTATTAACAAATTATTAATAAATATTTTATTTATACTCCTTTCCTGCATCCCTCATTGAAAGCTGGGCTGTGCATTTGTCACCTCTTATTTTGTCATACCAAGGCTACTGCAGACAAGGTCTCCCATCCATACTCCTGACTGCACATGGAAGATCTCCAGTTGAGGCAATGCTGTGGAGGTGGGATTAGGCCCTGATATATGTCAGTTTAGATAACTATGACTCCAAAAAGAAGACTCAAAGGTCTGATTTGCATACTCCATGTTCTTTTCTGCAGCCTTCATTTTACTCAGTTGGTGCTACCGAGAGGTATAGTCCATCAATTCATGCTTTATTACTGTAGGTTACCAGAGGAGTCTTAATTGGAGTTTGCGGCACCAAAAGAGACACACACAATTTTCTTGATGTTTTCAAAATGTTCTTTTTCTAAATCTCCTACAAGCTACAGAATTTGGTCATTTTTTAAATGCCACATCAACAGAAATAGCCATGGGCACTGTCATGACTGGAAATCAAATGGAAATTTTTATTTCCTTACTGAGAATTAGATATCATAAATATAAAAATCAGTGTCATCACCACAATTCAGGAAGAACAATCAAAGTAGTATTTCCAAGGCAGGTTGCCTTGCAACTTGTTCCCAAATAAACTCCAGTATTCACAGCAAACTCCATCTTAAGTATTTGGGATGCATGTTGCACAGAGACAGCATTACTGCTTCTGGCTACAAAAAATAGTTCAGACCTCCCCCTTCCACAGGTATCTGTGTTATCTGTTTCCCAGGAGTTCAGCCTATAATTTAGCAAAAAATTTTTCAAGTATGTAATTAGGTATAAAAATTAAGTTCTATCGACTTTGTTATATCAGATATATAAATATGGTCTAACATAGCATTACAAATGCTGTGAATGGCCTTAAGTACAATCCTGCTCATCAATTAAAAATCAGACTAATTTCACAAGGATGCTAATATGTTGTGTAAAAAAGAAGCCATAGAAAAGCCTGATTGGATGTGTCCCCCCATTTTTTTCCCCTGGGGAAAAAAAAAAAAAAAAAGTATATATATATATATATATATATCTCAACAAACACAACTGCAGCAGGGATATAGCTTTGTATTATTCTTCCATAACTTACCACTGCTACAGCTTTTGAAAGCAGCAATTCCCCAGCACTGATTGTAGTGAAATAAGCCACGTTTGTTAACACATAGCCAACTGTGACGATAATCATTGAAATGCATATTGCGAGGGGTATATTTCTGAAATACACAAGGTAGCTCATTATTTTGCAATCTGGTTGCTATTCCCTGAACATGAAACAAATAACATAAGAAGGAGGCACTAATGATGGTGACTGCACATTTGGTGATGCCGAAATATCACAATTAGAAACTACCAGTAAAAATAACACATCTAAACAAAACCATCTCAACAAAGCAAATAGGTTTATAATGAAGAGATGAGAAACCATTTTGAGGGAGGAATCCTTTACAGACACCAAGAGGTTGTGGTCCCCATGCTTCGCATACAAGAAGTAAGGCCCATTTGAGCTGCCTGTGCATATTGGCTTTCAAGCTGAGCCCAACAGGAGTGCAGCAGCTATCAGCAGTGCGTGAACCAGCAATAAGGCAGATGATAGATACTGGTGAGGTAGCTCTGCCTACCAGGAGAGCAATCACAGTGGCATCTCCAACACACCTCCTGGCATTCAATAACTTCCCACCTGGAGGTGGTTCAACACTTTCCCCTAGGTGCCAAAATGTCTAAAATATGAAATTCTGCCCTTTTGTCCCCTGTGCAATCCTTCCCTCGCACACCTCACTATACCCAAATTATCTCTCCCACTATCCAGGGATACATAAGGGCAGAATATGACACAGAAATAAGAACAGCACAAATTCATAGTGTAAGCACAGCACAAATAGTATTGAACATCACAAAACCCCTGACATCTTGGCTAAAAGACAGAACAAAATACAAATAAATAATAATGCTGAAATTTTATATAGCATGTCCCACCAGTTGGTAAAGCAGAAAAGCAAAATTCTTCCTATTTTAAAGAAGAGCAATAGAAGCACAGTGAATTTGTCTGAAGCCACACTGCAGGCAAATGCTCAAGATAGGAACCAAAACTGTACGCTGAAGTGTTATGCTACTCTCTTTCCAGTTTATATCCTTGCTTGATATCACTGATGTCTGCATCACACCAAGAAGAGACTCAGATCTGAAACTATTGCTTGGTCCTTTAATTCTGAGGCTGAGAGTTGCAGTGGGAAAGACACGGTATGTGCACTCCGTCTGAAGAGAGTTCAGAGCTGTTGCTTCATGGACACTACTCTCCAGCTATCTGTATTAAGATTGCTTTTGAAGAGATGTGAAGGTTGCTATATTTAGAGAGCTTTGTTGTGAAGGTCACCCTCTCAGGTGGGAGAAAAGAGACAGACTGAGGAATTCTGGTGTCCCAGAAGAGACTATGACCACAGCCCTCAAAGGACAGGGTGTTTTGAAAACCAACTCAAAGATACATTCTTTTCTGTTTGAGGTTTATTTGGTTTTGGTTGTTGTTGGTTTTGGTTTGGTTTGTTGGTTTGGTTTTGGTTTTTTTTTGTAGGTTTTTTTTTGGTTGGTTGGTTGGTTGGTTCATTGGTTGGTTTTTGTTTTGTTTTTTCCTCAAAGAAACACAGCTGGGTCAGAACTTAAGGATCCTCTTCACTACAGGTCCTTATTACTTGAAGAAATCCATTTCATTGGAATAATAGAATAGTTAGTGTTGGAGGGGATGTCTGGAGATCATCCAGTCCAACCCACCTGCTAAAGCAGATTCACCTAGAGTGTGTCCAGGCAAGTCTTGAACATCTCCAGTGAAGGAAACTCCATAGCCACTCTGGGCATCCTGTTCCAGTGCTCTGTCACTCTCAAAGTAAAGAAGATTTTCCTCATGTTCAGATGGAACATCCTATGCTTCAGTCTGTGACTGTTGCCCCTCATCCTATCGATGGGCACCTCTGAAAGGAATGTCTGTATGGAGCTGAAAATAAACTCTAAACCAAGACTAAACACATTAAAAAAGCAGGACAGTATCACTGTCACACATCTTGCCCACCTTAGAAACTATGGTGTCAAATACTGTGATTAACCTAGACACACAGGCTGGCAAGAGGATTATGCTGTATTGCAGCACCAAATCTGGGCAGACACAATGATACTGCATTAACCCACAGCTACTTCAAGCACAAGGAGGAGGGGAGACAGTCAGCTAGAAGCATAGAATGTCCTGAGTTGGAATGGACCTACAAGGATCACCGAGTTCAGCTACTGCCTCTGCACCTGACAACCCCACAGTTCACATCATGTGTCTGAGGGTGTTGTCCAGTCTCTTCCTGGATACTGTAAGGCCTGGGGCCCTGACTAACTCCCTAGCTGGTGGGATGTGCTCGTTGATGGAGAAGGCAACAGCAAGGATCAAAGCAAACAGCCCTAGGAAAAGCTGTGCTAACGGGACCCAGCCAGGAACATAAGTAAGTAGTTCTAAGAAAATCAATTATTTAATGGTAAAATTAGATGAGATAAACCACATTTTTACTGTGTTACGGGAATTGTAAAATATACTTTGTAACATTTAAATTAAAGGGAAAAAAAAAAATAAAAAGAAAGAGGAAAAGTCTTAACTCCTTCACATGGTTTCCAGGCAATGATTTGCTTGGTTTCTGTGAACATGACCTGTATATGCTATATTTCCTTAGTTGAAAATTTACCCCCACAGGAGGATCGTTTTCAAAAGTCCCTCTGTGCAGTAATTTATTCACCATTTGCAATCTGTTAAGCAATTCTCCAAATGAACTATTTCCAGATTTTGGCATTCTTAAAAAATCTAATCATCCATTGTGCTGTCCATAGGGCCAAAGTTTGGCAGAAGAAGTCAGAAGTGCAAATTTATCCAAATAACCTTATACTGGAAAAAAATAAGCAAATACAATACAGAAAGCAGCAACAGAGCCCTGGAAATTTCATATTCCCAGGACTTCAGTGCAAGACAAGAAGACGTCCAGGCTTGGCTTAGTAAGTGCCACATTCCAGAGCCCAGCCTACATCTCTCACAGTTCCCAGGTGGTCATTTCACGAGCTGTAGCAATCCCAAACCCTGGACAGCAAAGCAGGATGTTTTGATATAAACTTATCTCTGATGCATGTTTTTCATGTGAAAAGCAGCCAACAAACCAGCCTGTTACACTGAAGGGATACAATGGTTCTCACTATGTCAATGTGTGAAAATACACAATCTCACCCATCTGTTATGAGAAAAGGAGGATGCAAAACTCAAAAGGAGGCCACCCCCCAGCACAGAATCAAAGCCAGGAACAGAGAGGCAAAAGGGATGGGAATCATCACAGCACATCTCAAATCCACCTTTTTGTGAACGTTAACAGGAGTGTTAGCAATGACTGATTTCAGCAATGAGCTATTATTATTTTGTCTATCATAGCAAAGGTTCTCCTCAGCAGATCACCGCTTCTCCCCCTTTGTTGCCTTCCAATATGTTCCATCCTTATGTTCCAGCCCAGAGCTGCTGTTCGTGGGTTTGCAGCTCAGACACTATTAAGTAATGCAACTTCTCTTCATCTCCTTTTCATTGTGATTTTCCAGGACAGAAATGAATTGGGGGAAAAAAAAAAAAAAAAAAAGACTGACTAGCTATTAAGTTGTGCTCTCATTTACGCCACCACACACTCCACGGATGTTATTGCTGGAGTGAGCATTAAAGGCCTTCTTTCTCCATTCTGATGCACTGGTTCTGTACCTCTGACATCAGCGTCGACACAACAGCATGACACTGGGATAACAGAGTGAGGAATCAGGCCACAGTCTGCATTTTAAAACCTTCTCTCCTAGCAGGAGAAGAAAAAGGCTTACGCTGTGTCTAGCTACTTGTTTTCTTCCTAGTGTTTGACTTCACTGGTTTGGATTATAATTGGTTACAGTTCATAGAAGGAGTCCACTATGACCAACTGACTTTAAAGGGTCAAACTGCATTAGAAGGTTGCGGGGAAGGGCAGTAGATTTTATTAACTTCTCACATATTTTAAATACCCTTTCCAGCAGGGTTTCCTAAAAAGTGAATTAGTGTAAATACTTTCTTGGCTAAAAATTAAGACCTAGAAAGGTACCAATTTCACAGGGTAACGCTGATCCATAACATCTCATTCTAGCCAAACACTCCCAGCTGAAGTCCCAAGCAGAATCAGATCTGTCCACAGCCCTTGAGAGACTAAGGGTAATCATTAGGCTTGCAAGGCAATTTGTTTTATTTCAATAGAGATGTGAACCAGGCTGCAGTCACACCATGTACTGACTCAGGCTGGCTAGCCAGATCTCACCAGAGCACCGCATTCATTTATGTCATGGCTCAAAGTCTTAATTTGTCAAGTCAATGCCTTTTATGAAACACCTCTCTTTGAAGAGCGGAATTGATTCCTCTGAAACTTGGACTACTAGGTAGGGACACTTCTCACATTCCAGCTGGATCCTGAACCTTTTCACGAAAAGCGGACAACACTCCTGGCATTCCCAAAGAAAACTACACCAACACAGCAGGTATTAAAGATGACAACTAAATCCACAAAGGACTTTTGATGTTACAGCACTAAATATTAGGCACACTGTCTCTACTTAACCATGCACATTTCTTGTACAGTAAGCACGTGAGCACTGATAGGAACCAGAAAGTGAGCACAAGAGGCAGCACACATAGCTGCTGGAACAATAAGAAATGCAAGTAAAATGGGGGCTTAATTTTAAAAAATATCACTTTAAAAGAAGAAATGGAACACAGACTTAAAACATGTCACTTCTCAGTCAGCTCTTTGATAAACCATTTCCACACATCTGTCAAGTGCCAGTATCTAACATCTTCCAATTACCTCATTTGCAACCTCATGGCACAAAGTTTATGACTGCTGCCAACAGATGTATAAACAGACTTGGCTTTTATTTTGCACTGTAACTTCACTCCAGGTCACATCCCTCCCAAGGATGTAAAGGTCCCAAGGACCTAAGCTGTCTTTTCTTTCCCATTGTAATAGTCAGGCCCAGCTACCCCTGGGAGCTAGGCTGGCCCTGGAAACTCAAATGTGCATCAGAGAGCCAGGAAAACTTGAAAAGTCAGCTGTCTGGAAATGTGGTCAGCAGCTGAGCAGGATCTCTAGCAAAGGATCTGCATTTGGTGTTTCAGAACCTGAAACGACAGTGGAGATGCTCAGATGACGATGCTCACTTATCTAGTGTATTGCAATAAAGGTGTGGTTTTGGTTGAATCTGTAATTAAAATAGTATCTGCTGCTCTCTTTCACAAAAGCTTGCCTATTAAAAAGCAGCATAATCTACATTCAGAGAATTCAAAAACAAATATATTGTCACTCTTGGGTTTGATTAATGTCTTCTATGCTTCTACCTACCATGAGCATTTTTACATTCTCTATTTGTTTCATTTGTGGGAAACTGTCATGTACTCTAGGAAGTTTTTGACCTTTTCCACCAGAGATGCAAAAACTCAGATTTTACTTTTATTGCTTACTAGCTCATGCTCAGCCAGGAGATGAAGGGAGCACCTCTGCTCTTTCACAGGCTCCAGCATTTTATTTTCTTCTGAGGCCTGTTCGCTGGAAGCATTCACAGCTCTGCCAGTAGGGTAGATTATGGTGAGAAGCAATCGTAAATCATGGTGCTTGCTTGGAGGCAGGAAGCTATAACCACAAACCTGACATGGGGCTGTAAAAACAAAACCACCTGCCTGCATCAAACTCGTACATGGAAATGAAGGGGAGTGGGGCAGAGGAGAGACTCAAAGCATTTCCTCTAAGCTGCCTGGTTTAGCACAGGATCACAGGTCTAGCTTCCTCTCAGCTGCTCTGCACAGACACCCACCTCACTTTCAGATTAAAAATAAACATTAAAAGGGTGTGAAGATGTAATTGTATATTAGTAGTTTTATTTATTGCAGGAGTCTCTCCTGGGAATTTGAAATTATTCATTCTCTGAGCACCTGATTTATGAACAGAGTCTAATTTCCCTGGGCAAAATCAAATTTGATAGGAAAGATAGAGTCTCCTGAAGTTCCCTGCAGACTCACCAGCAGGCAGAGCTGCCGTCCTGCATGGCCACTGTCCCGTGAAGCACAGAGACAGCAGTCAGCAGAGTGCTGGCAGAAGCCAGGGGGGAATATTTACCAGTATAAATAAGGGAACCTGAGGTGGGAAATGAATGGATCAGGAGTCATAACTGAGAAACCTAAGCCAGCAGCTACCACATACCAATAATGTCACTGCCAGGAAAAGAGATTACAGTGGTTACAAAAGAAATCCCATCCAAACCCATGCTGCCTGTCACACCAGCCTTCCCAGGCCACTGCAGGCACCCAGGTGTTTGCAGGCAGCAGAGCCAGGGTGGAAGTGAAACGCTTCCTTGATCTGTATGTATTTCTGTTGTCTATATCGAGGACGTGTGTTTCTGATTTACGGCAAGGCAAATAGCAAAGAGACATTTTGAGTAATGCAAGGGAGCAGACTGGTGAGGCTGCTATCATTCCCAAAATGAGCTGCTCAAGTTCATAGCCTGGGAACAAGTGTCCAGAATACAAAACAACTTGCTCGGCATCTGCCAAGGGTGCAGGAGGCAAAATCACCCCCTCGGCCCCACATCTGAACTTTTTAGGAGGCATTACTGGCAGCATATTAATGACTCCGTATGGTAACAAGGGAAGACAAGTGCTTAGGTGTACAGAGAGATGGAGGTAGGAGCATGTGTCTCAGTGTGCATGCATAAAAGGAGTCAGATTTTTCATACTTGTTAAATTCCTTGACATTTAATTTTGAGCAGGAGAGTTTCCACAATGCCAAGGATCATAAAGGAACAATTTGCTGCTGTATGTTACCATTGATATTTCAGCATGAATGGAAATTGCACCATTTGGTGATCAAAAGAGCAGCTACTTGTTACAAAGAGCACCATGGAAACTAAAATATCATTTTCCAAGAAAGGGTCCTCTTCTGAAGGAATTCAAAATGAGAAAAATGGTAACTGTGGGTGCCTTGAAACACTGGCATTTTAACAGATATGAAAGGGTTGAAACAAAATTAAAAGGAGATGTCTTAACAATACTGCACTGCCATGAAGGGGGCTGTCCAGCAGATAAATAATTTTCTCTGCAGAAAGCAAGAAATGAGGCTCTTGCTAAGGACAGCCTGGCTACTGATGTGGGACAGGCCATAGAGCACACTGAAATAACAATAAGAAACGATTGAGTTCTGACAGAAAAGAAATCCAGAAAGCTCCAAGTATGAGCTGATATATGCCTTTGCAGTGTGCAGTAACTGGTGGTGCCTGAATGGAGTTCAAATGGGAATATCAACTTTTTCTATTTTATTATCTCTACTGTTTTGAAAAAAAAAGAAACACCAGTAAGCTGAAATAATTTCTCAGTAAAACTTCCTAATAATTGAACTACAATCACATGCAGAGGGGAAATTTTTTTTTTAATAATACAAAGTGATAAAGCGATGTCATGAAGAGAAATATAAAAAAAAATTGCAAAATCTCTGGTAAGGCTGGATTTTCATTTTTCTGTGTCCAATCTGAGAAATTTTAAATGTAAGCCTTAGAGAGTCAGTGCTGAAAACTTTCTATAAATCAGCTTCCTTCAAGGTATTTCAGATTGGATAGTGGTACAAGGTAGAAAGAATTATTCATCTTTTGCAATTATTTCGGACGGGATGGTCAATGAGACATAGGATTTTAAGACTGACTCATCTTTGCCATTGCACATTGTACAGTGTACCGTCTGCAGTATTCTTTTATGCTAAAATCAGAGTGATAATGATGGTTTACACAGAACTTACTGCACGGTCTCTTATTCTAACATTTAATGATGCCATCAAAAGCCTTACACCCTGGCACTCCATCGCACACTGTCCAGTACCAGCCACCCTGGCACTTGCCCCTCGACGTAAGCCTAGAGAAAACACCAATTCTGTGGAAAAGGACAAATTTATGTACTAGCTCATCAAAAGTGCTTACAAGGCCTGTTCTAGTAAACAAAGTAAACACAAAGCAGATGGCAGGATTTGGGCCACTGCAGGGGAAATTATTTTCTTAGGAGAAGAGAAAATATGTAACTTATCATGGTCCAGGGGTAGCTGCTCTAGGGCAGCATCTTGACTCTGATAACAGTCAATGTTGTGCCCAGAGGGCCCACAGTTGAGACCTACTTGTGTCTGGGATAGCCTGTGCCTAAGAAAGAGTCTCCTTGTGGCCTTCACCAAGCACCAAGCAAGAATGCTAAAGTGTTTCAACTTTTTTTTCACATCTGTAGAAATATTTTATCCTTAGACCTACAAGAAGCTCATCCCTTAATGAAGTTTTGCCTAAGGAAAAGAAATTTCATAGTCTTCCATGCTCTTTGTAGATAAATCTTTACTTTTATCTGGTTTTGCCTAGCAGCTGTTTTTTTTCCCCTGTAATAAATAGATATTAAAAAATCAAAATGTCTGTCATTCCTTCACTGTAAAATGAATCTCATTCTTCATTCTCAAAAATGGCCCCACACGGAAGTTAAACCTCTTGTCACACTACAGTGCTCCTATTTCTCTATCCTTGTCATCTATGGAGGAGGTCTCTTTATTGCTGTTAGATCTTTTCAAATGATGATATCAAAACTACCCTTCTAAGGGACATTTCATTCCATCACACTTCAAAAAATTAAATACCATTGTTATTCTATAGTCCCTTTTTTTTGTGATGAACAAAACATAATGACAAGGTGAAGATGCAAATAACAGTACTTGCTCAACAAGTTTTACAAGTGAATGAGGATTGACATAATAGACCACAGCAGTGCAACTTGTAAAATGCAGATTATTCACTTCACAGCTCCTCTGGAGCCATTGTAATCTTATACAAATCCTCTTAGTTTACAGTTCATGGACATAGGCTGTACTGTAATTTAAATGATTGAAAACCCTTATGGGCTGTTAGTCAACAATATTCTTTCCTTAAATAAAATATCACTGTCACTGCGTATTTAAAATTCCAACACACAGCCAAATATCAAAGTATACACTACACTGTAATGACCCACTTCCAGAACACTGGTAAACTCATAAGCACACACATAAAACAGCTATCATGTAGGGAAGGGGTGTGTAGGGGATTATGAATCTGAACACTCACTGGATGAGAATAGCCTATAGCCTCCTTTGATGGAAATTCTGTGATCACACAGAAAGGGATATGCTCATCTACAGGAAAGATACACAAAGCCAAATTATCTTGTTTAGAGACAACTATTACATATCTTAAATACAAGCCTGCAATTTCACTACTTATTAAAGATGAACAATCAAATAAAAAAACCCCATTGAATGTCTCATCCAAAAAGACAGTGTAAAAGTTGAATAATTTATTCTATTAGCTGAGACAAGTGGAATATATCTCTTTTCTTGTGTATGACAATACATAGCTATTGATATTTTGACCACGCTGTTCTAAAGGATGAGTACCTTTAATAACTCAGCACATGATAATAACTGTTTGTGCAGTTATAAAACTCCAATCTGATGCACATAAGTACAATAAAGAACATCAAGTCCCTTTCTTTATTTGCATTTTATTCTCCCATTTCTCTGTGATTTAGCTGCCAGTGTAAGCCTCCGCAAGTTTTAGATGGTGCTCTAGTAAAAGGTTGCTGTTAATGTCACGCAAGATGCTGCTCCCACTTCTGGTATAACACCATGCTCACATAATGGTGGCTTAGCACTCTGCACTTCGTCATTTTTGAGGTTCAGCATTAAAGGGAAAAGGAAAGAAAAGGGGCACAAAGAGGCTCTAGATCTTTTGCAACCAAGAAAGGATGCTCCACAGTATGGATCAGAACATCAAACTGTGAATTAAACAGGCAGTCTCTGTCATGTGTAACTACCCACAGCTAGTGGGTGTTGGCTTGCTTTTACAATTCACAGGAAAAATAGCTGTGAAACTCCCTTATTTTTCTACAAACAGGAT
Organism: Nesoenas mayeri; assembly: GCF_963082525.1. NCBI lineage: Eukaryota > Metazoa > Chordata > Aves > Columbiformes > Columbidae > Nesoenas > Nesoenas mayeri. Next base: position 18,350,811 of record NC_137540.1, read on the forward strand.
GTGACCTACAGTGACAGCACCCATGAACAAAGACTTATCTGCACCTATGCAATTTTGTAAGGACTTTCTTGGTTTCTTCTGCATTTTGCAGTGAGATTTCCATGCTATTTGGAATTTAAATCTCAGATCAAAACATTAAGGTGAGTGCTCAGAATCACCACCCCTCTGGCTAATGCCCAAGCGTTGGTAAATAAGGAAATAAAAGCACCAACGTCAGAGGAAACCAGGATCCTGTTTTGAAGTGTGAAGGGGAAAACCCACGAGAGCTTTACCTACACTGCAGAGCAGTATGAACACCAAAAGTAGCATAAAACATGCACAATTTCTTTCTAGATGTGAAGGGTACCCTGACAGCAGCGAAGGCTGGTGGGCTTGGCCACCCCAGGTGCGTCCTGCAGATGATTGGTGCCATGCCAGCACCAAGGGTGAAGTTGGCATCACCTCATCACACCCTCATTTCACAAAGAGTACATCACCTCCAGGGCCCAAGGTGATAAATGTAGAGGTCTCTGGGGAGTTGCAACGATTGTGCTGCTTATCAAAAAGTACATTTCACACATTCTGTTACCTTGCCCAGCTGTTAGCAGTTACCAGTACAATCAGGGTTTTCATGCATTGCATTAGCATACAAAGAGACAATACATCATAGTTAAATGAAAAACTGGTTTGAGAACCAGTAATTCTTACGCAGAGAAAACAAAATGTTCATTGATTTGGCCCAGTACATTTGGCCTGAAGGACTTGGTGCTGTGGCTGATGCTGTAAGTGTATAGACACAGCTTTATGTGATTCCTACTTGGACGATTTTTTTTTTTCTTTCTCCACTTGCCTATAGCTGATCTGGTGACTTTACCTACTTTTCTCTCTACCATCAATACACTGCTGTCTCACCTCTTTGTCAGTAAATTGAGTCAGGCCACCTGCTTGTGAACCACCAAAAAAGAACTAAAATGTAAAACACAGTACATTTTATAGCTCTGGAGCTTTGGCAGTACATCAGTCTCACAAGACATTTTTATATTCCTGCAATTAATATTCTGCTGAGCAGCTCAGAGTTCCCATAAAGAGGATACTGTCACCCTTCCATACTGATAGTGCTATGTCCCTCAGTGCAAGAGACATAGATGTTAAAATAGGCTCACCTATATTTTGGGTGCTGAAGTGGTGAAAATGAAGAATAACGCAGAGTAGTGGAAACTTAGAAGGTTACATTGCTTTGTTGTTACACTACATTAGAGTGCTGCTAAAGCAGATTAGATTTTGCCAACTACCCAGGGAGACTGAGTGAACGTTTGTTTTACTTCCTTAGCAAGGCTGATTCATCGTAACAATGATTCACATAACAAACAAAAAAAGAAAAAAAAAAAAAAGCAAAGCAAACACAACTTGCACTCAGCAGGTTATCACATCAGAGAGCAAACTGAACCACAAGAGCTTGAAACAAGCAACCTGCTCTGTAGGGGTGTGATGCTGCACAACGCAAACACCACAGCCACCACAGAGACCAGCCAGGTCAGCCACTATCCCAGGCCGAAGACAGCACTCACACTTATCACATCCTTACCCCTCAGAGCCACCACAGCTTTGTGAAACTCTCAGGGTCAGAGGTGCTGCAAGTCTCTGTGACAACCAGCCAGCTCCTGCAGACCTGCGGGGTTTTCAGCACTCCAGCAGGGTGTGGAGGTGGAGGAGGGAGGGCAGGAAGCTCCAGCTGAGCTCCCTGAACTTTGCTTCCTCAGAAGAGGTGCCATGGGCTTGGCAGAGGATAATAAACTTGGCTGAGATTTTACCTCTTAAGTGTCCACTTCCATGTAGATGTTTGTCTCTTCTACGTACACTCTGAGCAATAACCCTGTACTTAGTTTATGACACCTTACATCATCAACATTACATTGACAAGGATAGTCACTTGTTAAAACCAAAAGCTGAAATAGCCTTATGCCCTGCAGAAGAGATTAGCCCAGACCCCCTTTCTCTACTACATTAGGACCAGAAAAAGGCTGTGCACCACGGCAGCCCACACACCTGCTCATCCCTCCCTCCTGCTAGTGGTCCCACTAGTGGGAACTTCTCTCCTCTAGCAGAGATCTCTCCTTCCATGGGAGCCTGCCCCAGCGATGCGTCTGCAGAACTACAAATGATCTTAAAAAAGTTTCGAGTGCTTCCAGAATTCTGAGAGATCTCATTCAGTCATTTTCATTTCAAGTGGGGCCTTTTATCTTAAACCCCAAGTCAATGTAAACAGAAACACACATATCAAAGCAATGGCTTCTGAAGTATTTCCTTAATGTGGGCAGGGGCTTAGCACAGCGATCAGCAGGCAGGCAGTCTGCCCTCCTGTCCTGCCTTACTTTGCTCCTCCTAACAGCATGTACAGGAACAGAACCACTACCAGCCCTGTGTCCTGACATATGTCAGTGGGGCATTACGGCCTCTACCTTTGCAATTAATCTTTTCCTCTCTCTTTTTCCCTCCATCCTCCAGCTCCGTTTGCTGAACATCTTTGATTTTTCAGATAGCTGACTACCTTCCTGATTTCTGTGCTAGCATCTTTGCAATATCGCTATTACATTCTTGAGATATAAAAGGAATCAGAATCAGCTTCTACAGCAGATAATTAGGAGAAAAATAATCGTAATAGCCCTATTAATTTCAATATACATATCCAGAACTAAAACCAAGCCCAGAAATACTGATCTAATGCTGCCTCTGCAGCATTTGTTTTTGTGCTTCCATTTTTTCACTCTTCCTTAAACACCCATTCCAGGCATGTGCTATAAGTTAACTTTGAATGTATGAAATAATAAATCATACTAAAAAAACTTAAACAGAACAAGCAGATAGTGTGCCCTCAAAGCTTAGGTATGAAATCTGCATTTCCTCATCCTGAATATTTCCATAGCCATCAGCTCCACTTTTGTGTAAGAGCATTTTATGCAAGGAATATAAATGTTAGAATAAGTAATTATACAAGTGACCTTGCCTTTCTTCATTTGATAGTGAATTATTAGTCTCCTCAATTGTAATTTTATTAGACATCCTTATTGTCTTAATTAATGATCAAGGTACATCTTTGAAATCTTTACAGACGGTATAGATTATATCAGTCTCTTTTCTAATTTACACATATTGACTGGCAAATCAGTTCAAACCCTGTCACAGGTAGGTCTTCACTGCAGTCAATTTCTAAACAGAACAACACTTGGGGTTTTTTTACATGATTAAAATAGAAAGATAATGAAGTCGAAGCAGGAAATAAAAAGACTGGAAGATAGCTGAACCAATTCAAAGCTAAATTTATGTTTAGAAAGCAGTTTCCAATGACAAAGATACCAGTGACTGCAAACTGCACCCAAAAACCCTCTCTCTCTCTCTCATGGTGTTGGATTTGCACCACAGGAGGGGACAAAAAAAGAAACTGCACAAGGGAAAAAGTGAAAGAAATATTAACATTTGTTGGAAGTGTGTAACGCACACATTCCTCGACACCATAAATTGTGATAGAATCCATTAGGTCAGTCCCCAATTACATGCTTAAGGAAAACATGCAGCCCCTGGGCAAGCATGATGCACATACAGCAGCCACCTCTGACTGTCTGCAGGGGTAGGAGGAGTGCCCAGTGAAACCTGCAGCCTTTTTGCTGTCCCTGCTGTTGAAGCCCTTACTCTCAGTGATCCCTATTCCAGATGACAGGTGAATTCATGCTGTGAGTCATCTTCCCAGCCCCTTCACTGTCTGCACAGATCGCTTTGGTGAACTCAAAGCAATGTACAGACACAGAGTGCACGTGTCAAAGACAAGGCAGGGGATTCGAGTCTGCACAGTGGCTTTCTGCACGCTTGCTTTGGGTCACTCCAGACTCAAACTGAATAGAACACCGTATTTTCCGGGTGTGTTTTCAGTTTCCTCTCTCTTACAACACAGCACCACTGTTGATATGGACCCATTGATCCCAGAAGGCAAGGAAAACCTAGGTGTCATAAGAGGATTTTGTGTAGAATAGAGAAAATAAGAATTAAAAGACTGAATCCGCATCCTTAGTGATATTGTGTATGGTAGTCAGTGTGCTGGAGCTCTCAAAAATTGCAAGGCCAAAGATATGTTTGCACTGCAAGAGTACAGGGTAATTTACATTATCAAATCTATAAATCTAGTTCAATGTAATTGGAGTTTAAAAAAAAAAAAAAAAGAATGCAACTACTTGGATTTTCACGTGGGTTACCGAATTTCAGTCCCATCCTGAACTTTTCCCTGTTGTAACTCAAGCTGCTAACATAGTTAAAATCAGTTTCCTTTGTTTAATCCAGTGAGCTGGAAATGTTTTGTGGATTCAGTGACCCTCACCAAATCCTCTCACCAACAGGTCCCATGTATGGCTCACCGGCAAGTTGCAGCCCTTCAAATGTTTGCATACCTCACATGTAGCTTGCTTAATTGCATCCATCCTTGACAGAAGCAACTTATTGTCAAGGTTAGGGCATTTGCAGCACGTCTCAGAGGGAGCGGGATGGAGAAGGGAGGGAGCAAGAGAAGCTGGAGCCAGAACTCAGCTGAACCTACTACAGCATCTGCTGCTCCAGCATGTGACTCGAAAAATTCCACTCACTGAGCTGCAGGACAGTGTAGCAGCAAAAGCAATGTGTCCTGAAGGAAGCCTGGTGGCTTTTTATGAAAGCACATTATTCCTTATTGATTTCCTGGCATTCCCATTAGGAAGCGTTGAGAAAACCAAACAAAAAATCTGACTGCAACACTACCATGTCTAAGCTGAGATTGTAGCTGGCCAAAGTCTATTTTCAATATTTCTTCACCTGGTTTTGAATCCAAGCTGCCCCAAACTATCAGCAAAAATCAGCTGAGATCAGGATCAGGTGCAAAATTTAGTAATAATTACTCCTTCCTACCAGCAAGTTGTATTTATGAAGTGTATCATGTCACAGCTAATGACTGCATTGCCTCATACATAATATTTTGTCAAGCATTTCTCAGCCTGATGTTGTACCTGTGGCCTTCAAGTGACAGTCTGGGAAACCCCTGTGTCGCACAACACAGGTCAATTGAAGTTTCCCAAAGTAGATGTTTTGGGGGGGGGGGGGGGGGGTGGAAATGAACGATAATAAGTAAAAGGAAAGCAACTCGGAACATTTGGATCCCACTCATAAGAGAATTCTCAGTTTGCAGCAAGAGAAGCAGCAGCATCCTTTAATTAAAACAATATTTTTTATTTTTTTTTTTTTAGGGAAGTGCAAAAAATTAGTTCCCAGATTGAGATTTCAAAAATCTGAACACACCTAAAAAAATGCATCCAAGACTGAAATACATAGTTTCAGAAATTAATTATCAGTCATTTATAAAAAACTATAATGAATGAGTTGACGATGTGAGGCAAGCAAGCAGTAAGTAGTTAATAAGGTTAATGAGAGAGCAAAAATAAAGGAAGGCTCATTTTACTGACGACAGTTTCATGCTGGCGAACCAGCTCTCCCACTACGAGCTATTAATAGTCTTTTTTTGTCCCTCTCAAACACACACAAATATTACTGAATTACATTCTTAATTAAATACTTTTTTGTAAAATTTACAAACTGCAAAACCCATGCTCAGTTTTGTTTAAGTATATTTGATCTAGTAAATTATTTTCTTCAGTTGTCAGATTCAGCTGCCTATCAAGGGTTTTTATAGTTCTGAAGACAGGATTGTGATTCTGTCACTTTATCCCTCACACAGGACACAGTTAAACTGTGGAAAGCAATGTTAGGTTCACCAGTGTCTGAACACCTCATCTTCTGAGATGCTTAACAGGTAACTGGGGGAATTTAGGTAGCCTGTTATGCTGTTACATACAGCAAAATGTAGAAAAGAATAAGATTTCTATTAAAACGGCACATAAAAATGAGGGGGGAGTAACTAGAACATGCTCATTCTATGATGGCAAATAGGTACTCATATAGAAAAACAACCCAAGACACAAAAAATATATTGAAGAAAAAATGCAAATGCTCACTTAAATGACCTGATTTTCCCTTTAAGGTAATCTGATGAATTCACATGAGCAAACAGGCTTTGTAAAATATTTGAAAGGTTAACATTTGTCTCTTTTGATTATCTTCGCATAATGTATCACAATGTAATCCTATAATTTGGCACTGTAGCCTGACACAAAGAAAATGAATTGGAGTCAAATGTATCTTTTACAAGTAAGTGGAACAGAGTAACACCAGAAAGATTTCAGACTCCTGTACTGAAGCTGCTCTGCCCATCTCTAGACAGGATACCTGCATCCAGTGTCAGAGACTTAAAAGGGAGGAACTGTATTTATGCCCAGTTACTTCATGAGAAAGGCTTGTCCAAAGTTTATTTGGAAATATTATATATATATATATATATATATATATATGAAATAAAATATATTCATCAGTGACTCAGATGAGGGAATAGAGTGCACTGTCTGCAAGTTTGCTGATGACACCAAGCTGGGAGGAGTGGCTGATACACCAGAAGGCTGTGCTGCCATCCAGAGACCCGGACAGGCTGGAGAGCTGGGCAAGGAAAAATTTAATGAAATATAACAAAGAGCAAGTGTAGAGTCTTACATCTGGGCAACAAGAACCTCAGGGTCCAGTATAAGTTGGTGAACGACCTGTTGAAGAGCAGTGTAGGGGAAATGGACCTGAGGGTCCTGGTGGACAGCAGGATGACCATGAGCCAGCACTGGGCCCTTGTGGCCAGAAAGGCCAATGGCATCCTGGGGTATATTAGAAGGTCTGTGGTTAGTAGGTCAGAGAGGTTCTCCTATCCCTCTACTCTGCCTTGGTGAGACCACACCTGGAATATTGTGTCCAGTTCTGGGCCCCTCAGTTCAAGAAGGACAGGGAAATGCTGGAGAGAGTCCAGCACAGGACAATGAAGATGATTAAGAGAGTGGAGCATCTCCCCTATGAGGAAAGACTGAGGGAGCTGGGTCTCTTCAGCTTGGAGAAGAGGAGACTGAGGTGTTACTCATTAATGTTTATAAATATGTAAAGGGTGAGTGTCAGGAGGATGGAGCCAGGCTCTTCTCAGTGACAACCAATGATAAGACGAAGGGCAATGAGTTCAAAGTGGAACACAGGAGGTGCCACTTAAAAATTAGAAGAAACTTGCTCACAGTGAGGGTGACAGAGCACTGGAACAGGCTGCCCAGGGAGGTTGTGGAGTCTCCTTCTCTGAAGACATTCATAAACCCGCCTGGACACATTCCTGAGTAACCTCATCTAGGTGTTCCTGCTTCAGTGGGGGATTGAATCTAACAGGCTATGATTCTGTGAAATAAGATTGCATCTCCATCAGGAACACCTCCAGGTGCTAGTTACTCGCAGGTTTGTGTAGGGACCTCCACAGGCTTCCCTGTTCCATGGACACCATATGAGCCTTTACAGGAGTGGGACTTGAAGAAGCCACACCCAGTGTTAAATAAATCTGCTAAAGCCTTCAGTTCAAGGAATGGGTAACTTAGATTTTTAAATCAAAATAAACTTTTTCTGGTTCCTCATAGCCCATGGCTTACTCCCAACCTTGAAAGGACATAAATACTCCAAAAATGAAGCCAAGAGGTCATACCTCCCTGCTCCATAAAGTAGACAGAGCAAAGAAGAGGAGGATAGAAAGGAAGGAAACAGGTGGAGAAAAGGTTAAGTAACCCACCCTCCATTGTCACAGCAGGTTTGTGCCTGAGCTAGATCTCCTGGGTTGTAGTTCAGTGCTTCAACTACATCATCTGTCTTTCCAGAATAAAATACAGTGATGAGATGTGTTTGAAATGATAGACAGCATGGCTATAGGGAGATAAACTTCTGACTTTATTCATTTTCTGGTCCCTAAGATAATCAATATCTATATTAATATTCCTCTTCAGAGAAGACCTTGTCATTAAATTATAAGATAATAAAAATGAACAAAGAGGCAGAGAGGCAGAAATGGCAAAGGCTTGAATCCTCAACACTAAAAATATTTTTTCATTGTTATGATTACTAGGAATAAGTAGTCATGGTCTAGATTGGTAGGGAGCAACTGTGCAGTTCAAGTTTCTGATTGATTTTGGAAGTGGGAGTGCATCCTAATGCAAAGTGCCAAAAATCAGACGAGTACAAACAACTAGGGAGCTGGAAGAGTTTCAGTGCCTTAGCTGTCATTCCCCTCCCCTCCATCTGCATCTCTATGATGCTGAGACACCCTGAAAAAACCTCTAATACCACATTTCTCTTATTCCTCACAGATGCAAAATGTGACTTAAAACTTTAATTAATACAAATGAGTGGTACATATTAAATTAATTAAACATGACACTCACATTATTTAAACCAAATATAGGAACAGATTATATCAAACTTTTTGGTACCCTGATTTTACAAAATGTCTGATGGCATCAAGCTGTGGTGACTTGTTATGCACCTACTGCTTCTTAGCTCCTTAGAAAAGTAGGAATAAATGAAGTGAGAAGAACACTGGAAAAATCTAATAGACAAACTGACTAATCTCAGACCCCAAGGTCAAAGCAAAGCAATTCATTTCTTGGCTTTTCAACTACACAAGACATGATTTATCAATCTGAGACCAGGCTTATAAACACTATACATCTCAATAATATGTTCTTTGCACTGTGTAACTTTTTAAACAATGATAGATTGCCTGGGCTGGACCAAAGTTATTTTACAAACAGAAACAGAATATTTGCAAATGAAATGGCCCAATAAGGGAAGGAGGGGAAAAGAAGAAAAATGAAAAAGAAAAAAAAAACCACAACAAAAAAAGCCCAAAACTCTACCAAAACACTACCACCACATACACAAGAAAAAGGATTATGTCAGATAATAGCTTATAGTTAACCACAAAAGAATCCAGCTTTTTGCTGTAAAATATTTTGACTCCACGTCCTTTAAAAATCTCCTATTTCTCATTTTATGTAACTGAAATTGAAGACCACTAAAGGAAAAATATTTTCTAAGTTCAACAACACTAACAAAATCTTACACTACCCAGGAAATAATATGATTTGGAGATAAAGAAGGACTGTGAATTAACACCTCTAGTTGCCCACTTGATCGGAGACTTCCTAGAAATCATTAAGGAATTCAAGTCTTCTCTTAAAGCGAAATTACAATTTTTTTTCTCTTCTACCAAGAGCCTAATCTTTATATTGTGAAGTCTTCAGGCTCATACTGAGGATGTTGGACACAATTTTTTTAAAACACAGTTCTCTTTGGCCAGTATCTGACCCAATCTGGCCCTGACTCTGGTGAGGCTTTGAAGACATTGCTGTAATGTAAAAACACTCCTGTGTTATTTTCTCATCTGGAGTCCATCAAAATTCCTGACAAACTAGAGCACTGATGCTGGACTCTGCTCCACCTCGGAAGGAAGGAGGGACGTGCTGTTTGGGCACAAGCTGCTTTTAGGGTCTCAATTGGAAAAGCTTATTCTGTTTCTTGAGAGCACAGAGTGGACACTCCAGAATACAGATGAGCCCAAAGACTATGTATAAGTAATGAGTTAGAAAGTTCAACACGCTTGATTCCCAGTGCTCTACATTTACTGCTCCAGGCAACAGGGTTTCTGTCAATTTTCAGGTGACAAATTCTCTCTCAGAGACCTGGCTGTTCTGTCATTCACTTATTATTTAGACAATACAATCCGACCTCAGTTTGAGTAGGGCTGATCCTTATAATGTAACAAAATAAAAAAGATCAAAGCTGCACGTGATGTGGCCGCATGAGGTTATTTTAGTGAAGCTCTGCTTCAAGGATTATTCAGGTATTTTATTTCAAACAGCAATCACTACTGACTTGGCATACATATGCAAAGCATAATTTTAAAAAGTAAAAAATAAATTTGTTACTATATTTCAACACACTGTACCACACGTTCTCTATAAGAAAATTATTTCAGGCATCTTTAAAAAAAAAAAAAAAAGGTACATTAAAGCAGCTGAACACTGTGAACACTGCAACCACAGCTCCTTGTAAACAAACATCAAGTTCATGTTGCTTCAGGTCCTACTAATGCTCTATGGGGGAAGCACTTCAACAAAGAAGAATAAAGAAATGAGTCCAGGCTTAAAAATGAGACATCAAAAAGGGGTTTAGCAGGAGACAGAAACAGCTACTTTTACATCCTATGATAACTGGGGTTATAATAATGTCCTTTTTCTTATACAAAAGAAGGGACTGTGACATTTCCAAAGTGAGAATCAGCACTGCTTCCAAAAATCTGTTCAAAAAGTAATAATATTCACTTTCTGATTTTTTTTCTTCTTTTTTCCATTCTCCCTTCTATAACTTAAAAGGTGCTTCCTCTCCACTTGGCTCATTTCCACTGTCTCCGTGTCAGCTTTCTCTATCTAGGATTCCATATCGCCTATCTATCTCAGTGCCTCAGGCCCATAACATTTATCCTATTTATAGACCGAAATCTGCAATTTATTGCACTTAGGCAGGCTGCTGCACCTACACAGACTCCCACAGCCTTCAGGAGCCTTTTCTGCCTGTACAAGCAGCCACTTCGCAGGAGCACAAAGGCGGCTTTCAACTGGGCAAGGTCACGGGCATCCCCCCTTCCCCTGCCTCCCTCCTGCATTTCCAATGGCACTTGCTATGCTCCAGCAAGCTCCCCTGGTGCTGCACACAGCACAGCAAACAAAGCAATCCCTATCTGAAGAAAAACAGTTTCTAAAAGCAGAAGTTTCCATCTTCCTGTGCATTGCAGGGTATATTCTAGGGCCCTGATCCATCTCTCTCTCACCCTCCACGATACCACAAGAGCAGAGAGGCAGTCCAGGACTCACCAGATAAAAAGGAGCTTAAAGTCAGGTCTCTGATAGAGCATTTCTGCATTCCCCCTGATGTAACTGCTTATTCTCCCCACAAGCCATTCAGCGCACTTGACTGAAGGTTTACAGAAGGCTGGTTAAGGTGGGGACATTGCAGATCATTCATCTCAGCACCAGCTGTCAGTTGCTTTAAAAGCTGCTGCACACCTGGAAATAGGCAACTGTGACTGATTCTCAGACAAACATTTACCTTGGCATGCACAATGCAGAAGGCATCACCGTGTTCACCTCTGTCATTGTAAATAATTTGCATCCTTAACCAGACAAACATTACAAATTGCACATGTGGAGCTGTTACAAACTATAGGTTGTTCAAAACCACACTTTCCTCTTCCTTTTTAAAAACCACTACCTAGTGTCTCTGCAGCACTATACACAACCTTTAACATAAGGCATGCAACAAGAATGAAGGTCAGCATTTTAGGTGAGGAAAAAAAAAAAGTAATAAAAAGCAGCTGAATTCTACTAAATGTCTACAGGAGCAGGATGGTGAGAGGTTTACCTAGTGCCTGCACTGAGCTTTGGTCAGAGACAAGACAGCTGCCCCTGGGATTAGTCCACACCACTCCTTTAGCTTGTGTCTTTGAAAACAGTGGTGGTACAGGACCCCATTCAGTAGGACATCTTTCCAACAGAGCCTTTCACAGGTGGCAACTGGATAAAAAATTATTCCAACTGTTTCATTTAATTGCTTGTTTCACGTTAATGGAGTCCAGAATCCCCATTTGCAGGTGGTGCAGAGGTCTCTGCACAGCAGGCAGCAATCCACTCACCCTGCTATCACCTGCTGCTTATTTAGCAACGTGTCTTCTACTGTATGTTTTTACCTGATACTCTGATTCCAGACACCCTGCTGTAAATACTGAGCATCTTTCTTTCTCATTCTCTCAAAGTGCACAACCCCAAGAAGAAGAGTGATGAAGGGAAACCTTAACAGCTTTGTGACAACACTGCATGTATAACACTGAGATTTTTTTTTCTAGAGCAGCCCTAGAATACACCAAATGAGCCAGGCTACATGGCTCACCCCCGCATCCTGCATTCTCACTGGCAGCACAATTAACTTCAGCAGCTCTCCAAGGATAACCTGGAAAACAGATAAGCCCTCCTGAGATTGGGGCAGAAAGATTGTCTCGCTCTCTCATATCCCAGCTGCAATTAAACCCCCCAAATCTAACCCACGCCACTTTCCTTAGCTGTGATACAATATGCTTCCATGGGTGCTTAGTCAAAAAAAAAAAAAAAAGGAACTATGTCTTTCTATCCTACGCAGCAGAGGGCAACAAGTTTGAAAATATGCACTCCTCTGATTCAAGCCACAAGAAAAAAAAATCAACATAAACCAAAATAGATGTAATGAAAAATACCAATAATTTCAGTTAATGACCATGCAGTTCAGAAGACTGCAGAGTCATGTAAGTGTACAAAAAGTCCCAAAGGGTGGTAGGCATGTTCAAAAACATCACACAGCATTCACGATAACCACATGATAATTTATGAATTATATTGCTTCTAGCAAATACTTTTGATCACATCAACAAGACTCTGTTTCCTAACTCTTCTCTCCAGAATTTCATGAAGCAGTCAAAGTCATGAACAAGAATCACTTCCCTTCTTTATTTAGTTTAACGGTTATTTTCAAGTCAGTCTACCCTAAAACAATTTTTCAAACCTTTTTTTTTTCCCTAAATGTCTGCCTCCCCTGACTTTATAAAGCACACAAATCCTTGGTAGTTAAACCCAAATTCACTATTAGGTCACCTAACCTGAGTCCCTGTGTGTCACAGAACTGGGAAGCGTTAGCCGGCTGCTCTTCACTGAGCCAAGTAACTAATGTTTTACTAAAGTACAAATTCTAAAAAGGTATTCCATCCGTACTGAAGACTATCAATGAAGAACCCAATTTTATATAGGTAGCCATGCTAATGATCAGTCAAACACCTTGATAAATATTAATGCTGTATTTTCTACCTGCATTTGTTTGGATTCAGCTTTCAGTCACATGTTTATTGGTATATATGATCACAGTAAAGAGCCTGTTAACACCCAAGACACCTGAAAGGCACTGAAACAATGGAAATCCATCAGTCTTTCTGCCATCTTTGTGTTTTATCATGAGTTTCTTTATACGTACTTTCAGGTCTCTGATGAGAATAACTAAAAGCACCAGGGTTGGTTCAGACTTTCAAGAAACCAACTAAAATCCATCCGTATGCTCCCCACCAATAGCTGTTTAGGCTTGTTATCTTTCTTTACATGTCTCAGATATATAGCTTCATATTCTCTGAGAGTACTGTGCTGGGGATCTTTTTAAAGAGTAGGTTATTTTTTTATCCTGACAGCTATCTTATTAAAAAAAAAAAAAAAAATCTATCCAGTAATTTTTAACAGAATAAATTGTTAATTTTCTCAAAGAACAAAATTGATTTGACAAGGCATATTTTCTTTAATTTTTAGAAAAGGTCATTATTGTTTTATTACTGGCCACATGTACCAAAACACGTCTATCAAAACAGATCCATCTAATCAAACTCTGTGTAACAGGACAGCTTTTCTTTCCATACTTTACAGGCAGGTGATGTAAGAGTATTCATCTCGGGTTTGAAACATATTTCCGCCAATATTCTCCATAAGGCTTAATTGGATCGGATGCTGTGCTATGTGTATTCAAGACCCTGCAACTCTGACACATCTAAAACAAGTAGAGCTAAGTATTTGATTAATATTTAAACATAGCAAAACTGCCAAATATTTCAGCAGATAAGTTTCTTGGGCAAGATTTCCCTGACAGGATACCAGTAACTTCCACTGAAAGGAGCCACTGATACTTGTATCCTGAGGGGGAGAATCAGAGCCCTGGAGATCTACTTAGTTTTCTGCTTTCTGTGCACATAAAAGCAGAATGCATAACAAGGTCATGACAGGCCAAAAACAGCAAATCTTCAAGCAGTTGCAATTCAAATAGATACCAGATCTGCTGGAAAGCAAGCAACTTGACCAGCATGCAGAATTTCTGAAAAGCACTACTTTTATAGCTTTTAAAATTCTACGATCTTTTTTCAAAAGTCAAGAAAAACATTAGGTACATACTTTTCAGGGTTTTCCACTTCTTCAGTAACAAAATTGAGGTAAAACCTAGAAAAGAGTTATAAAATATATTATAAGGGTTTGTTAGAATCAAGAAGGTGCTTTTAGATAAATACTGCTGTTAATTATAGCAGACTTTGCAGATCCATGTTTGGAGCAAGTAGAGTGTGAGATTTAACCTTCTCTCATGCCCACACTCGGAAAAGGATGCCTGCTTTTGAATTCTCAGAAAACACAGCAAAGCAGAAAAAAAGACAAAAGCCATAATGTCAGTGTGGATTTATTTTTTTTCTTTCCACTGACATCCAAGGCAAATAATGGCTTACCCTAATCCTATAAACAAACACACATGCACCCTCAAGTCTCATATTCCATTTGCGGCTGTAGCCTTTTATGATTTCAGGTTATACTCACGAAAATTCTCATCAGGGTACTCTGCAAGGACTTCTCAACAATAAAAATAAACAAAGCCTCAACAAAACCCCTCCTAAAACCAAAGATTTGACACTAGCATGTTGCATATGATTATAAACCCAGGCTGCTAATCCTGCATGCCCTTGTACAACCTCCAGTACAGGTTGCACTCCAGTCGTATTCCAGCAGCGTGCAAGAGCCAGCTGCGTACGGGAATTAATAGTAACTCCTCACCAGGCATAGCCCTGCACACAAAACAACCGTAAGCTTCAGGTCACTGAACCCACTGTTCTGCATTTATTAGCACTAGGTCTGTGCATCACTGGAGCACACGGATGTACCTGGCTCAGATACGGGCACAAAGTCACATCCCTGGTAATTAAACAGAGCAGTCAATGCAGTGCTTTTGCTGGCTTTCTAATTTTAGGACAGATACAGGAAGAGAAATTATATCTGACCCAAAGGTGCTACAGTGAATAAACAAATGATACCTGATCTGGTAGAAAATTTGGTAACTGTTCTCCGTCACAAGTCTTGGACCAGATCTGGGTTAGCAGAACGGCTCAACACGGGCTTACGCTTTTGAAAAATGTGATTTTGTGACCAAGCATGAAATTCCATAAAGCTGGATTTAGCACCTTTCACAACCACCTCAGTATTTGTTTCTAAACCTGCTAGCGCACAGAGCACAAAACAGGGACTTGGGATAGTTCAAAGGCTTCTGACAAGTAAGGCCTTCAGCTGCTTCCTTCTGGTCTTAGTCCTGCTTTTGGACAGAAATAATTTGACAGCCCTGAATCAGTCCTTTTATTGATGCAAAGGCATGCTTCCTTGCATTCTTTTCTCTACTTGTCCTTTTTCACCCAGTGTTTTACATACCAAATAGCCTACACTTGCTCTTTACAGGATGAATCCACGTATATAAGTAATACTACCTTTGTTTTGTTTTTTAAAGCTGTATCATTAAAAGCTAATAGTCTTATAGGCTATACATAAAATTCTACCTGAGTTCTGGGACACAACACCAAGCCTTGCAACACACCTTCACATTCAGCTTATTGGGCTGATTTAACCCCATGAAACTGATAGTGCAAAGGTATTGACACTCCACTTAAGTGTCTGCTATTCTGTGCTCTGAGGCAATCAATTCCGGTTGGTGACAAAGACAAATAGGCAGCTGAGAAGAACCCCTAGCCAAATTAGATATTTTCCTGCTAACTTATTTTATAAGTGGCAAATAAGGACCTTGAAATAAAACTCAGAAGGTGTAAAGGAAAAACAGAGATTATTTTTATTGTCGGGGTTTGGAATATTAGGTGGAAAATGGGAGGAAATGGGAAAGAAGCAACAGAATAACTACTTTTGATGCAGCATTTTACAGTAAACACTCGGCCTTGGTGATGAATAATATTAAAGAGCTTTTAAATTTGCCTTCATACAAAAATGTACAGTCAGGGTAATATTTTAAAAGTGAGAAACCATCACATAGATATGAGAGACAGAAGTGATTATATGAGAGAGTAGGAAGAAGGCAAAGACTGCCTGCATAATGAGTTCCATTTCTTTGAGGCTTCAAAATACCAGGCTCTTTTCTTATGTATCTATCACAGATAAAGGCTTTGGACTCTCTTGGGTTTTGCCCCCCACCATTTAATATAAAAGTTCTGTTCAATACTTCAGTGTGCCTGTTTATAATGCCCCTGCAACCAGGGAGTTCCAGAGCGGCAGAAAACTCAAATGCTCAGCCCATTGTGCCTCAGAATTAAATAAATAAACCCCTTATCTCTCAGCCCTCGCCTTTTGTGCAAAGTAAAGAACTTGCCTGCCTGTGAGGCTATGGAAAGGAAAGGGAAGACCTGCAGACAAAGCTATCTCAAAATAAGCCCACTCTCCGCATTGTACTCTTTTTCCCCCCACACGCTGCTGCTGCAAGAGCAGGTTGGCACTGTGCGATGTGGAGCCCTCGCTAAGCATGAATAAATCGTGAGGCAGATTGGAAGTGCGACAGCACCTTTCAAACCTGCTGCTGTGTACTTTGGTGGGGGAGAGGGAAAGAAGTTGAAAGAAAGTTCTGAGCAGGATACTGGAAGTCAGAATCTTGTGCCTTTGCTCACAGTCAATAGCACTTGACTTCTATGGAAGCCAGTTGCACTTTTTGTTAAGTGAGGTCCAATTCTGTCAGAGCAAAAAGTGCAAGAATCTAGTTTTTACCTTGTTTTGTAGTCTCTACTGAAGGTATTATAGTTTGCTTCTTATTTTTCAAAAGCTGTTTTTACAAAGCAAAGGCCGAGGTCCACACAAGTGGGATGGAGACCCACAACTTTGTAACGGTTCATGGACTTGCTTTTCATATAGTTACTAACTTGGTCAGCAAACATTAAGGCTTTATTATCCCTTTTATCGTTTTATATCAAAATACCTAATGAAAATTTAAGAACATTCTTTTCTTGTTACCTTTATATCTACTCTTAATAACAGAAATTAAAATCTGACTTTTTTTTTTTTCATGTTCAGTGAATGCTTACCTATTGCAGAAGAAAAAAATCTTTCCTTTGTAGAGCTGCGTGCAGAATAACTACTTGCATACAGAACAGTAGTGAGAGGTACCTAATGCTTACTGCATGGCGTAATGGCAGAAGATGTAGAATGTGCTACTCACTTCTTCATATAAATAAATATCTTTGTTAGAGCGTATTAGTGTCTGTTTTCAGGATTAATACTTATAGGTTTCAACAACTTACCAGCCTGAATAGGCGTACATTCCTGAATAGAAAGCAAGTGGTAACCCCATAACACTGGCATCATTCCCCGCAAAGGCATTTTTAAAGTGCTGTGTTTCTCCTGCAACATCAACAAAAAACAATATTGAAAATTAACCTCTTTGGTCACCTACCACTTCAAAACAAATAAATATATCACACCATGGAACATTTAATCACCCTACAGCTGACTGACTTCAAGTTCTGCCCTTGACCTGAATTTCTGATCCAAACCTTGCAGCCATAAATACCAGCAATTGTAAAAGGTTTTGTGGCGTCCCTAGTCATGCAATAGCAGAATTTGACCTATTCCTTTTTTTCAAAGCATTCTGAGTTTGATGACACTCACTGCACTGTCATCTCCAGCAGTGACTTACATCAACATGAAAGAGTAGTGTGAGGTCTGTAGTTTCTGCTGTGGAAAATTTCACTTGCTTAACTTTTTAATCAGAAGGAACATAGCTTGCATTTCACTCACAAGCAACAATTTTAAGGTAAACAAACACAGTATCTTAAGCCTTTCTGCCACTGAAAAATTTCGTAACTATGTACCACATTATGGCCAGTACTGTATTGATATTACACTAGGAATTACACATCTATAAATGCAAATGTATAAGAGCTGTGTTATGCTCTTATTCATTTACAAGGTGCTTTGCGGTTTATAAGACCTCCCTAGAACCTCCCATATTTCCCAAGGAGCAATGATCCTCCACAGAAAAGGAGCAGAAGGAAGCAGAATTAATCCTTTATACTTTACTTGGTTTTTACTGAGTAAAAACTCCCACCAAAGCAGAGGCTTTTTGGTTAAGGGAAGAGCTATGACCAGAAGAAGGTCCCAGTGGGGAATCAGGGACACTATCTGAGCTATTTAAGGGCAGCAAAACCCACCCAAACCTGGGCCTGGCGTGCTCCAAAGGTCTAGGAAAAATGTGACAAATGGGAATGGAGAGAAATCTTGCACATGAAAGGAAGTGAGGGAGGAATATTGCAACTGGCAGACCGGAAGTGAAAAACATGAAAACAGAGTAATGAATGAGCAGAGCACTACACAGGAGAACTTTTATTTCAAAGTATGTTGCTAACCACAGAAACCATCTGCCCTAAGAAACTCCGAGCTCACCACAGAGCCTAATACTGTGCTGGTGACTCAGATGGGAGCCTTTGTGAAGCATCATAAAAGAGCATCCCCAGGGACCAAGCCAACAACTGTGATAATTTTTGTTAGATAAAATCTGCCACCAATTCATTAAAAAGTGTTACCCCTTTTCGATCGGCAGTGCTGAATGGCTCCTTGTGCTTTGTGTAGTTATTGTCTAGTGCTATTGTAACCAGAGTGAGCTGGGGCTTGTTACCATTTCACATTCGTGGCTGACAGGGCTGCAACAGAAGAGGCTCTTCAAGTAGCTGAGCATATGTCAGTAAAGAGTCTCTCTGCCAGTATGGCCTCAGCCAAACAACTTCCAGAGAGCCAAGGAAAGGCCTGCACAGCCATGTCCCTGCTGGGTGCAGCTACGAAGAACAAGGGTGTGTTTTCAAGGTCCTTGCTTATGCAGCAATACTGACAAAGTCTGTAGAGTAATTCTGGCCTTCCAAACACCTAATAGAATTGTAGGATGTCATGAGTTGGAAGGGACCCAAAGGATCATTGTGTCCAGCTCCTGTCCCTGCATATGACAACTCCAAAGTTCACACCATGTTTCTGAGGGTGTTGCCCAGTCTCTTCTTGAACACTGCCAGGCTTGGGGCTGTGACACCTCCCTGGGGAGCCTGTTCCAGTGCTCCACCACTCTCGGGGTGAAGAACCTTTTCCTGATGTCCAACCTAAACCTGCCCTGGCACATGTTCTTGTCATTTCCTTGGGTTCTATCATTGGTTCGGCAGAGAGGAGAGATCAGTGTCTGCCCTTCCTCCTCGCCTTGTGAGGAAGCTGTAGACTATGATGAGGTGTCCCCTCAGGCTCCTCCAGGCTGAACAAACCCAGTGACTTTAGCTGCTTCTCTCACACATATTCCCCTCTAAACCCTTCATTAACTTCGTGGCCCCCCTCTGAACACTCTCTAGTAGCTTTATATCTGCTTTCTCTTCCTACTCTTAGGTTAGCACCAGACTATTGCCTTTAGCAGTATGCTTTAGTTTTTCACCTGGAATTGAAACACACATGCAGCTTGAGCATCCAGTACTTGCAGGCAGGAAGCCCATGAAAGCAACAGCTGACTACCATTTCTCTTGCCAGCACAGCACCTTTAACTTCACAATTTACATCACCAAAGTGGCAGAACAGCATCCATGATAGTGTTTCTTTCATATATATTCCCCAATTCTAAACCCCCTCCACCACCACATACCAGGTACCAAACAGAACCAGGCACTAGCCTGGTTAAAGGAGACATATTCTGCCTGGACTAGACCTGTGCTTTGGGGAAGGGTATGCTCATCTATCATTAAAATCAATCCTGCCCCTTTCACAAAGTTCACACCAAAGGCAACTAACAGAGAAGAACAATCTCATTGCTCATTTGAAAACCTGGGTCTGATCTGAATAGACTCATTGACATGCTGAAGGAAATACCAGTTCATCCCAGTGCAGTTCCACTTCTAATCAATTACATGACAGTACAGAGCTTCAGTTAAACAAGCACAGACTAATTAAGAGATTTTGCTGCTATAAGCATTATTTGCTGGAGGCAGGTGGGGAAAGACTTGGGAGGGTAAAGATAAAAGTACTTTAAAAGCATTTACTTTTCATTTCGTACCTTTAATTAGCTGGATAACTCCAGGGACTATAATTATCAGAATTGCTACAAGCTTGCAAAAGGTAAGGAAAATCTGAATGCGGGCACTCCAGCTGACACTCGTGCTATTCAGGACCATCACCAGCGCTGCAAGAGGAAAAAGAAAAGTCAGAAATAAATCCTTGTGCTGCTAAATTGCCACAAAACTCTTTACCAGCAGAGAGACCTGCATGAACAATAGAACCTGATGCATTAAATGAAATACACCCTGATAACCTTCTCCAGCTGTTGCCCTCCCACTTGTCGTATTCCCCTTCCAGACACTGCACGAAACATTTGAGTTGAGCCCCTGTCTGACACACAGTGTGGCCCATCCATCTCTCTATTCTCAGCCTAAGTGCCTCTGCACCAAATTACAACTTTGGTTACATGGAGTTTTTAACTCTTAGTAGACCATAGGCTGTCAGCACCCTGCCTTAGATGAAATATATTAATTACCCAAGCCTTGTCACTCCAGATTTCTGTATCAGTGCTGGTTGGATTAGAGATTTGCATTTTCAGAACACAATTAACAGTCACATTAAACTTTCTCACCTCCATTTAGGCCCTGCATACATTTGTCACTCACTACTTTATTTACACCCATTCCTCTTTTTTGCTCTTTCTGCTCCCTTACAGCTGTATCACTAGAGATGCAGGAGGGCCAGAGGGCAAATAATTTGCTTCTCCTTGTTGGAAATTGGTGAAGAAACAGAGGATTTTTACTTCTTGAATACAAAGCCCAGGTCTGTGCCTCACCAACAGGTAGAGACATAAGCAAAAAGTGCTTTTACATCCCACCTGCTGGGCTTGCTGGGTCAGGAAGGGCATTCTCTGGCCTTTACTACAGCACTAACAGGATAACAATAGGTCAGTTATTCTAGCTTATATAAACAATTATCCTGGCAAAACAGAATCAAGAAAGGAGTTTAGATATTTAAAAACAAAATAGTATTTACTCAAAGAATAGAAAATCTTAGCCATTTAATCAGATAAAAATGCTCTTTTTCTCCACTCTGCTACAGAGGAAAGTGAACGTGGTAAGAGAAGCCTGCTCAATAATCTTCTCTCTCTTGCCATCCTACAGTGTTAATAAATTAGCTGCTCATCACTGTCCTCCCTTACTTCAAAAGTTTATCTGTATCATCAACCATCTCCACACATCATGGGACACATAAAAAGCACAAGTGGCTATTTCCCATGAGAGTCTGGGAGCTACTTTTTATTAGCTAGCATTATAAGCTTGGCATGGTACAAGCTTTCCAGTAGCAAAACCAGCTGATTTATCTCATGCCTTTTGTACAGATTGTGTCCACCAGCAAGGCCAAAAAAATGTATCCTAAAAATTTCTTCACAGCTTAAACCAAAGGTAGTTTTGGTTTAGGCAAAAAGGCAGGCAATGCCTGGTAATTGACATTCCAATAGATTTTTAGATCTTTCAAATTAAAGTAAAAATTCCAGAAAAAAAAAATATGAAAAGTATTTTCCTGAATTTTTTACTTGGGAAAGAGAGGGCCCCACATGCAAACGGACAATTTACTAAAGTCAACATAAACTTGCAACATCACTTAATGTACATTTTCCCACCAAAAAAGATCTTAAAGATCAAAACGTTTTTCCTGTTCTGTACTTTGACATATTTCAAAACTGAGGTATTATTTTCTGAGTCACAAAGAAATCTCCCTGACTTCTGCAAAGTATCACTTGGGATCCAAATACTCATTTTTTGCTTTATTTCTACTGCGTATACATATACTTGGCAGGAGACAGAAAATCCCAGGGGCTTGATTCGTTATTCTGTTGTCCTAATAACACCCCAACATAACTTCACCTTTTAAAAATGTTGAAATATCCCTTTAGGTTGCTGTTGAATATTAGTGCTGATTGAGGTTCCCCCTATTTTCCTACGATTTCATTACCAGGCAAAAAGTGAAAAAGGGTTAACGACAGTTATTTAAGCAGAATATAATTAAAATACTTATTTGACCAACAGTGTTGACGTTGTAAATTAAATCCAGTGCCATAAACAAGCACTAGCTTATTGAAAATTTCATGGAAAGTTCAGTGTATATTGTGGGGTTTTCTCCCCAGACAATAAGGCCCAGACAGGGACTAGGCCATTACAAAATGTCAAGGAAGACGTGTCAGAAAATATCCACTATTTGACATCTAGCTTATTCAGAGTTCAAGCTCACTGCAGCAAATGGTCTGTTAACTTACTCAGGTCACTTTTTGCCTGGTAATGTGAGCATCCCTCCTGCAAAGAGCCCTCCTCGAGGCTTTTTAATGCATCCATATCACCTTCCTGACACACCTATGAGAATCTCACTGGATGGAAAACTAATATGAACAATAATAGCAACTCACACAGAAACTCATAACCTTCCTTGCTGCCCAGCCACATGTTAATCACAAACCACAAATCTGTGTAAGAATCACACTGGCTTGAAAGGGTTCTATTTTCATGAAGATGACCTGCTTGTGAGCAGGTTGTGCTAAGCTTTCTCCAACCTTAACTGTGAGTTCAAGCCAATAAAATGTTTCATCTGATTCTTTCTAATCAAATAGCAAAAGCAATGACCTTAATTTAACTGAGAAGCTGAAGGGAGACTATACCTGCAGTGAGTCCCATGTACATGCCATGAGCTCTGATGGTCCTCTATACAAGTGAGTCCCTTGCAGAACTGGGCAACTGCACAGTTGTAGTAGTTCAGATTACAGGGCTGAGACTTAAATTCTTAGAAGAGTCAAGAACAACTTGATATTTTCTAAAATTTTGTTTTATTAGACTGAATAGGCTATGAGAATTTGTAGTCTTCTTATAATATCTAGTCCTAGCAGCTGTATGTGCATAACGGGTGTGGGGCTTATGCTTCTATCATGTACCAGCCCCATACTGGTTGTGTTAGCAACTGGATAATGAAAGGCAAGGAAGAAGAGGAGCCAAGAAGAAAGCTGTGAAAGAGCAGAAAAATAATATGACAACTGTGCCAGGATTCAGACAGAAATCATATCTGGACTATGGTCATTATTTAACACTGCTCTTCTAGGAATAAGGTCATATGGAGATGCTTCAAGAAACTGATTGCAGATGTTTGATGCAGGATGACCACAAAGATCAGGAGGACTCAGATAATCCCCAAACAAAAGTGCAGTGAAAGTAGGACTCATCCCCAAATTTGCTAACTAGAAGTCAGGCATCTAGTGTGGCTGCATGATCAGTGAAGACACAGTTACCTTCAGATGATGAGTACTAACACCTCTCTCAGGTACCTATCTCAGGTGAGGTAAGCTGCTTTCAGGAAGTGTCTCTTTCCCTCTTCCTCCACTAACTTTAGGAGGAGAATAGACTAACTAACTAAAAGTGAGATAAATGGGCTTCTTGAACAAAAAAACACAATGGTAATACCGATCATGTTGCTTTTCACTATCTCTTTCCTTCACACAGCCACAGCTTTAAATGGATAACAAAATCTAATGGGAGAAGCAGCAGTAAGCATTACATCTTGGCCTACTTTTCAGGAATATATGTACTATTGCCTCAGCAGGAAACCAAGGAAACAGTCCTCCTCTAACTTGTCGAGCTTTTAGGGTCAAGGCATTCACACAAAGCAAAAAATACCCTCAATTTGCGGATTCTAATGCATCAATTAAAACAGAGTCATGGGAGGCACAAAAGCAGCCACCAGAGCAGCTTTTGCTACCCCTGCAAGTCAAGAAATGTCTTAATTTAAACTGCTTGTTTGAAAACTGTCAGCAGTAGAAAGAATGTCAGTAACATTTGCCATGATGGGGGGGTGGGAAAAAGACAACTAACTATAGACTCACATACACATCAGATTTATGGTTATAAACTTGTGGTCTAGAGTATCTGCCAGCAAGCACTGATGGATTGGTTTTCAAGTATAAAATTGCCTCTCTCTAATAGCTGTAGTTTGGGGCATTTGGCTTTTTTTTTAGCAGATCTCCATAAAAAGGGGGAAAATAAACATTATTGTGGCATGAACTGCCCAAAATATGCATAAATGAGTGTAAAAACTTCTAAAATGTCTGTGAGTTGGTAACCTGCTTCCAGTCTCACAGTTCTTAATAGCTGAAACCTGATTATCTGCTTTCTGATATGGAGGCCAAGTGAAAATATTAGAACATGCTCAGTTAAGATTGCATATCTAGTCAGGTTACATATTGATAGTACAGTTCAGTACTTTTGCACAGTAAAATCTAACCCTTCCAGTTACCACCATAGTTGAGCTTACCATTAAGAGAAGAATCAAAAGGTACAAATAAAGTAATATATAAATACAGGGGGTTTTTTTGTTGTTTGCTTGGATTTTTTTCACTGCTTACTGCCACGCTGCACAATGGTGATAGCATATTTCTTCATTGGAAGAAACAATAAACACGGAGGAGTCTACCAGCTTTCATTTAAAGAGATACATGAATTTTTAACTCTTTCTCCTAAAAAGACCATTTTCAGCATCAGAACAAAGAAGGTCTGCACTCCTTCTGCTTTGTGTTATGAGGCTGTTGTGTCCAACCCAAGCAAAGTTGGATATTCAGAAGGCCTCATCTCCTGTCAGCATTTTTTTTCTGCATTTTCTTCTTCTGTGCTTTCCTATACTAGGTCACATGGAGGTTCTTTATCCTCTACCTGGCCACCTATTTTCATAAAAATTGTAGTAATTAGACATCTTTAAGATGTCTACTCTTCTCTAAGGTCCAGTAAAATTGACCGAGTTTAGAAGAAGTTTATGGCAGACTGACAGATAGACTGAGATACACATATCCTACATTTGCCTAGCTTTTTGCCTGACAGAGATTCACTTGAAAAATACCAACTGAATTAAAGTGATTTCTAGATTTGAAAAGAACACATAGCCTTTTCTGCACAGAGGCTCAGAAAGCTGGGGTGTCTGAAGAGAACCTCCATCTAACAATAAGTATCCTTCTCTCCACTGAGCAATCGAAATATTTAGACTTTTTAGTTGGTTGGGCTTTTGTATTTTTTTTTTTTTTTTTTAAGACAAGGAAAAAAAAGGCGCACCATATCATGGAACAGAAAATTTGCTTCTATAGGTCATTCAAAATTGCTCAGAACAGATGTTATTTTAAGGGGAATTTTGTGCCTAGCACATGCATTTTCCTATAAATAATAAACCAAGAATGAGATTTTTTGAAAGGTCACCATCTCTGGTAGTTCCATTTTAGCTCTCATTTGATCTGCATCTCCTCTGCAGGACCCTTGTTCCTTTTCCAACAGAGGTACTGAGGGAGAATGGTGGGGAGCAGAATGGGCTGTAGCCCCTTTATGAGTTAGTACTTGTTTGCAGCTGGTAGATGAGCAACAGTATCTGCCGCTCCCCATCATAATCTTGGTTCCATTAATCTCATGCAATCTTTTAATAGCACACTTAAATTACAGAAAATGAGGTTTAGGTGGAAAGAGGAAGGAAAAACAAACGAACAAAAACCTTTCTTGTGACAAGGATAGAAAAAGCTGGGCTGTAGTATTAGGTGAAGCTTTAGAAATTCCCTCACTGGAGGTTTTAGGATCAGTTTAGACTCACATCTGTCAGAAATTGTTTCAATATACTGACCGTGTTTAGGGGCAGAGGATCACTTGGAGATTTCTCAAAATCTCTTCCTGCCCTTTCTAGTATGAAATGACAAGGTAAAACCACAGAACAAAGTCTCATCCAAGGACTGAGTTTAACAGCTCTTCCTTTCACCCGTGCAATGAGGACAGATCTGCAGTGAGCATCATGTTGTCAGGCGTAGGAGGGAGAAGGGACCGGGAGTGGATCAGAAGACAAAAAGCACATCAGTTCACTTCCTGATTAACTTAAAATTTTCAGTGGAACTAAACACTACCTTTGGCACTGTTAAATTGGACTTTAAGTATTTCAGGACTCCAGTGTGTCTGTTCAGCTCAAAACCACCTAAATCTTGCCTATCACTCTGCCTACATGCACTATACAGAACATGCATAGCAATTACAACAGCAGCTAATTCCTGCCATACAGGAATAGCAGTCATATGCTCTTGGATCCCGTAGCTGAAGTGTAGCATACGATCAAAAGCTACTACAAATGAAGCTCCGCTGCAGAGAATGCTACAAAGAATAAAGATAAAGCCTCAGTCTGACATGTCACTGTTTTCCACAGCATTGTCCCATTCACCATCACAAACTTTCTACAAGAATCCCATCTTTCAGTGAAATGACAGCTCACGCTACCTGTGCTTCACAGACCCGCAGTCACCATAGGAACAGTCTGCTGTGAGCTCCTCTTTCCCTTTAGGCTGTAATTATTTCAGCATAACTCCACCCCCCCTGCAACACTACTGCTTTATTTAATTACTTTGTGAAGCCCTGGCTTTTCAATTAAATTAAAAGCAATAAAAAGCTATTTCAAATTGTTCACTTATTGTGCTTGAATCACATGCACTTAACAAAACGCTTTGATGGAGTCCTCACTTAACATTCCTTCTGTCTCAGTGACCTTGAAGTTACTGGACATCTGTTTCACCCTTATCTTGCACTGAAATATTTTAGACAGATGTAGCTATAAAAAGTCATTGACCTCAAAATTCATGCCTTAATTCAATTATTCCTATGAAACCTATAGTTTGTGCATAATTAAGTTGGAAAGAAATGCGGTCACATACTGATTTTTTAACACTCCCGGCAAGAAGGGAACTCTTATCAAAAGAGCTCCTACCAAAAGCCGCAGTAACCTGAAGACTAGAAATTTCAATGTTAATTGAATTCTCTACCCAAAGAAACAAAAAGTAATCTGTACCTATCATCATGCAAAACTAAAGCGGTCTCCCATGTGCCTTTGATTGTTTTGCATGTCTTAATTCCTTTTTTCCAGTCCTTTTGTTTCTGATATGTGCATTGACCACGCTGAAAGGAACAATCTGTTACTAATAACTCGGGTCTACTCTGCACTCACCCCCCAGTACAGCTGAATACAGGTTGGTGTGCACATGTGCCAGGAGCATCATTCCCAGTGACCATGAAGAACTGGAAACATGCCTCGAGTGCTACAATCACACAGCTCCAGAGTCCCATTCATATCCAGATCTGTGCTTTCCTGCTTCATGCAGCCTCCTGCACCAGTCCAGGTACACCGTGAAGCTCCTGGTCTCAGAATAGCCTCTCTCCTTCCATGGACAATTATTGGCTCTCTGTAAATCTCAACGGTCCCTTTTATACTAATTGCAAAGTTAGTAAGAGTAAGACAAGCGATTAGTGACAGACATTCATTTTCACAATGAGGGCAGTAAAACATTGGCACAGGTTGCCCAGAGAGGTAGAAGATGCCCCATCCCTGGAGACATTCAAGGACAGGCTGGATGAGGCTCTGAGCAACCTGATCTGGTTGAAGATCATTTCAGGGGGGTTGAACTAGATGGTCTTTGAAGGTCCCTTCCAGCCCAAACTATTCTATGATTCCCCAAACTGTACACACTGTTCCCAAACTCATCAGCTGGGTTCCTGCTCCCTGGAACACAACTGCCTAGATAAGTTTTATTGCTATGCAGGACAGAGTGGGACTAGCGAAGATGATCTCATGTTGCCTGTGCTGCGCTCAAGACAGCTACATTTCTTCATGGCATCATACTTGGCACTCAATTGCATCCTAAAGCAGAGGTAGAGCAAAGCACTTAAAATCAGGTAATCATTCTTCCATATCTCTGGCACTGGCTCACCATCTCTTAGAGCCTGAAATTGCTTCTACAAAAGTAATGAGAGTTTCACCATTAATTCAGGTGGCAGAGTCAGGCTCAGCAATAGATTTTCCCTGTCATTAATGAAGTCTGCTATTCCTTTACTACTGCATATGTTCACAAACACACATATCCAGGCAAAAAGTCATGCTGGTGCCCTTGGCACTTTATGCACAGTCAATCTGTAATGATTCACATCAAATGACTACCTGTTCGGCGTGCTATTACCTTTTTTTTTTTCTTTTCAATTACATCACCTCTAGCCTTCCCTGAAACCTAAAATTGGATACTTACTGATGCCAACAGCTGTAATAAGTTTAATCGCAAGTTCTGGGATTTCACAGTGCATAAAGAAAGGTTCCAAAATGTAACGTCCAAATGCCAATGATATCACTGCTGTGGCAGCAGGGCTAGAGTAAAAACAAAACAACAAAGAATAAATCACAAAATTAATCTGCAATAGTACATAGACAAGATTCATACAGGATCATGCTGTAACTTTGCTATCACAGAACTGTGAAACGTTTTTAATTTTGGTGCCTGCTTATAAATATGCTGCCATGGACCATGATTTCTGAAGAGAGCAAGGAACCACAAGCAGTTCAGCTTTGCTCAGTGGTTCTGACCTTGACAGTAACACTTCTTACCAGGATCAATCTCACAACTTTCATGTTGTGAAGCAATCATAAACAGAAAGGAATGATATCAATGCAAATCTTCATTTAGTCACTTGAAGTGAAAGTAGACAGAATTAGATTATATGAGCAAAACCCTAAGTAAATGTTGTTAAAGACTGAATTTTAGTGGCCAAGTATATCTCTGCCTTCACAGACACAAGCAAATTAATTTCAGTCAAGATGAGAACTCTGCTTTACTGAAATAAGTATCAAACACCTACCCAAGCCTGTTACTAAAGTCTCAGGCAATGCAAAAAAAAAAAAAAAAAAAAAAAAAAAAAAAGAATGAAAATGGGATTTTCTAAAATGCAAACAGAATTTTTAAAATATTTGTTCCTTTTATTGACTAACAATTTCCCAACACTGCAAGTGAGAGCAAAAATCCTTAAGGTACAGAAAGTACCTACTATGAAACAGATAAATGTGAAGAAAGGCAGGCATGCAGTTGTTTAATCTACAGATTTGGAATACCTATAAAATTAACACAATCTTTCTCTTTGAGGCAAGCTAGAAGTCCGCCAGAAGCCTTAGCACTGACACATATTAACAGCAAATTACCCTGTGCCTCAAAATCAGATGCTGTCTGCATATAACAGCTCCAGTGATCTGTTCACATTTGGTTTGAGAGAACACACTCGCCCTTCTTAGGACAGCTGGTAGCATCTGTTCTTCATTGCAAGCTCATGCACAATAAGGAGAAACGGGCATAAGATTCTGCCTCACAGGATTTTTGAGTTAAGCAAGTCCATGCAAATTTGTCATTAAAAAAAAAAAAAAATCTACACCATTTAATAAAATAATGCTTTTGGTACATGAAATACCTCACCCTATAGAATGTTAACAAAACTATAGTTGCTAAAATGCTACAGAACAGTGTAAAAATTCTGCAGAGAACTTATTATTCTCCATCAAATGACAAAGGAATTTTCCACAACAGAGTTGCACCCTCTGAAGAAAACCCACTTTCTTAGCATTATGACTCAACCAAAATGTCACACATTGTGTTGGAGCAAACTGCAGAGAAGCAAAGAACAGAAGTATCTTCCTCAGAAAGTTTCTGTGTGGACAAATGAGGGCTGTTGCTCACGCGTCCTCAACGCACAGGGACTGTTTCTTGCACTGGCCAACAATCAGCTTTGCAACTTTAGCCTTTGCTCAAAAACCGAATATCCTCTGCACTAGATCTACATGTATATTTACTGACTTTACATTGGTGCAATATTTCTAATTTACATAAGATGATCACGAGGCTTCTGGCTTTTAAATATTGCAGCATGCCAAAAGCAGTTTGAAGTGTCCTAGATCAGATGAAAGATCAGATATTTGGAGCTTGCCCAGATTTTTTTTCCTCAGTCCCTTCTACCAGAACTTGGATTTTTCCCTGACATTTAAAGAAAGGCCTTTTTAAAGAGGCAGTCACTGCTATCCACACCACTATTTTTAAAAACATGGGTCCTAAATTATACCTCTAATAAGTACCTCTCATAGTCCCACATTTGAGGGGAGATGTTGCTGGCAGTGTAGTGGATCAATTGAGGTGGAAGTTGAAGGAATGGGGCATTTTGTTTTTGACTGGCAGCCCCCTAACAGCTGTGTGTTGAGGAGCAGACAATAAAGTGAATTAGCAGCTTTCATTTAAAGGCAAGGAGCACAAAAAGACAGTGGTAAAGGAGCAGGTATAGTGCCATCAGCACATACCACAGGTGAGTGAGTCACTTATTTGGCAGCACACTCTTACCCAACCTGTGGTTAACAACCACCATAGTCATGCACTACAGGCAACACGTTCACACAGTCATCTACACTTGTTTGAAACCTGGCTCTTTTTTTTTTTTTTTCCTAAAAAAAAAGTCTGTAATATACCCACAATCTGGCTTTTGGGAAGAAAAAAGTTCATGCTTGTACTGGATGAGGAACATCACAGTGTAAGGCACTTCTAAACAGCACGTGATGCTGGCAGAGTGTAATCAGTATACGGGCAGAGTTAAGTGTGTCTGAGACTGTAAAATGATGGCTGAAAAGACATATGAGAGTAGGAAATGTTTGTTTTGGTTGTGGCTGCTCCACCAGCCCATGGGTGTGATAATCCTGCAATATTTCAGAGGAAAAAATGGCTTAGCTGAGAAGTGTTTGTGCAACTTCACCCGCCAAAAAAAACCTAGATATGTATTAGGTCTCAATGTCTTTGATAGCAGTAGCCAATTAGTTTACCGATGCAGGAGTCAGATATAAAACTCTACACAGAGGTTTGGCAGCACTGCTCTGATTATCACAAGTTATAACAAGTTCAACTCCCTTGCTGCTTCTCAGATTTGATGATTAAAGAATCCACTGATGTTTCTTCCCATGCAAGATGATTATTTTCTGGGTGTGGGGCAGATCATGATGACTAAGAGTGTTTTCGTGGCACTCCTGAGACAGTGTCATAAGTAAAAAAAAAAAAGCACCTCACACACACACACAAAAAAACACACCTTTGAGAGGAATTTATGTGGCCTGGTTTCGTGGGTATTTGTTCTTAGGTTAATAAGGTCCCCCTGTCTAGTAAGGTGAAGGTGCAGGTTAAGAGGGGGATTTCTAACACTTATCTCTTCTGTCAGTTATATGATGTGGTGTATTAGAAGGGCAGTGGTTAGTAGGTTGAGAGTGGTTCTTCCCCCTTCTACTCTGTCCTGGGGAGACCACATCTCGAATATTGTGTCCAGTTCTGGGCCCCTCAGTTCAAGAAGGACAGGGAAATGCTGGAGAGAGTCCAGCACAGAGCAACGAAGATGATTAAGGGAGTGGAGCATCTCCCTTATGAGGAAAGGCTGAGGGAACTGGGGCTCTTTAGCTTGGAGAAGAGGAGAATGAGGGGTGATCTCATTAGTGTTTATAAATATGTAAAGGTTGAGTGTCACGAGGATGGAGCCAGGCTCTTCTCGGTGACAACCAATGGTAAGACAAGGGGTAATGGGTTCAAACTGGAACACAAGAGGTTCCACTTAAATATGAGAAGAAACTTGTTCACAGTGAGGGTGACAGAACACTGGAACAGGCTGCCCAGGGAGGTTGTGGAGTCTCCTTCTCTGGAGACATTCAGAACCCACCTGGACACATTCCTGTGTACCTCATCTAGGTGTTCCTGCTCTGGCAGGGGGATTGGACTAGATGATCTTTCGAGGTCCCTTACAATCCCTAATATTCTGTGATTTTGTGATGTGTGATGATATATAGCTATGTTCACAGCATTGTGCTTCTCGCAGTGAAAATATAGGTCTGTTTCCTCCTTCTGGTTCCTTTTTGGCAAAAAAGTTAATACAGTTAAGACATCTGTTCTTTCATCACTTTTGATGGAAATTACACAGTTAATTCAAAGGTTACATGTGGGTGGGGAGGATGTAAGGGACCATCTGATATTCACTATTATTTCCTCCGGAAACAAGATAAGAATTTACGGTTTCATAATGACTCGGCACTGTCAGTGCTTTTAAATTCATCTATGCTAGAACTCGTCAATATTATGTAAACATTGCTGTGATTGGAAATGAGGCTTTTGCTTTTGTGACTAATCTGCTGATTCTGGAAGAAAGGTGAAAGGAGTGCTCACTAGCCCTAGGCTGGAATGGAGTGTTCCCAAAGTCATTTTGCGTAAGTGAGCTGCCCTGTCCTACAGTAACAAGCTTTCCAGCCTCAGCAGTACTGTAAAATCAATCAATCAATCAATCAATCAATCACTCACTCACTCAAAGAGTTTGATACAAAGATCCATTTACATTTTGAAAACTCATTTAATATGGTTTGATGATTTGGCATCTTCATATTGTAATTGACCTATACAATGCCACAGGCTGAAAGAACCACAGGTTTACACACCAAAACAATAATTTGGATATTTTAGATACGTAAAAACCTAATGTTGATTTGTTTGGTCAATTAATTCTTTTCATAGTAATCAAGAGGCTGGTTCTTCAATACCCCACACAAACAAAAAATGGGGACCTGAACTGACATACAGAGAACAAATTATGCCCACAAACCTAAAAGCTACTAGGCAAGAGCTTCACCAGGAGTTATTCCTGTACCTACACACAACAGCAACCATTCCAAAAGCTAGTTCCAAGACTGAAAAAAGTAAAGGTGACTTCCTTCTTCCACTATACTGTATATAGGCATGGGTATTAGCATTGTTAGTGACATTAATGGATACAGTAAGCTTCGTAAAATTAAAGCAAGTAGCTGAATTGTGTCAGGCAGTTTTCTTAGAATCTTCCCACCTCCCATATATGCACAAATGACTTTTTGAATGTTTCAATAGTGATGAGTAAAATGGCATTCTTAAATTCTCTGAAGCAACCATACTAAAAGAACACAGCTAATTCATCAAGATATATTTGATTTATTTTGCACATCACATATTGGAGATTTTTCTTTACGACTGAAAAGTGTATTGCTCTCAGAAAAGAAACACAGAAAAGCCACGATACACTTACCGAATGACGAGTAATTCAACCCACATTCTCACAAAAGCAGGTAATGGGCCAAAGGCCTCCAGGATATAGGTGTAGTGACCACCAGATTTCTTAATGCATGTTCCTAGTTCAGCATAGCAGAGGGCACCTGTGAGAATTAAACTGTGGCATCACAAGACATATCCAAAAATAACTTTGAAAACATTTGTAAGCTAAACAATGGAGCTGCTGTGGTACCACAACTACTTTTGATACGTTTTAATCACCTTTTTCAAGCAATTTTCTAAGTTTTAAGTCATTCAGCTAGATCTACAGTTAACCAAACTCTACAGATACCCAGTTACATTTACATGCAAGCCACTGAACAAACTATTTGTTATCAACACGTTTCATTACTCATCCATATCTCATGAAGAGGGACAACAAAGTGCTGTGTCACACCAGCTACCCCAGCTCCCCAGCCAGCCTGGCTGTCCCACCCAGTGAAAGCTTCTGACACGTTTGCTTGTTGTCTCCTTTCAGCCTTGGAGATACCTGGCTCAGCCTCTGAAGAAAAGCCTGAAAAGTGTATTCCCCCTCCTCAGCCACAGGTGAAGCAATCAACTGGCCGAAATTTGGAAGCAGGAACCACAAGTTAAGAATTTTCCTCAACAGTACTTCCAAAATCTTGCATAAAAAATTCAGGGGATGTCTTAGCCCTGGTGCAGTGTTGTTGGGTACTATTAATGCAGTGAAAGCTCAGCTCATTTCTACATTGCCTGGAATACAGGCAACTTCATGGTTTTCATAGAAGGAGGCTCACTTCACTGGCTAAAACAAAAACAAAATAATCATCACATCACTGTATTAGGGGTGACAAGTTCATGCAGAAGTGGTTCAGGCCCCTTTGGAGCAAATGCTAGTGGCATTCACAGCAAGTAACAGCTCTCAGAGCTCCCCAAGGTTGCCTCTGCCATCACACAGCAGACGACAGTGTGCTGCAACCATGAGGACCTACTCAAAGCCTTCTTCACCCATGAACCATCTGCTACTGGTGCTTAAATGAGCTATCACCAAGCCACAAAGCCAGCAAGTTCTCAGCTCCATGGATGGACAGCATCAGTAGAGAAGAGGTGTACCATGTCCTGTAAATGTAGGTAAGCCCTTTGAAGAGAGTCGGTGAAGCCACAGGAAAACAGTAACGAAGTTTGTTAACACCACATGGCAAGATCAGCGACATATATGAACGTGCCTGGGCTCTGTTCCCTGCATGCCTTTATGCTGCAACACTTTAAGATTAAAACCACAGTTGTCCAAACTACATAGCATGCACAAGCCCATTAAAGCTGTACCACATTATGACAAAATCCACCCTTGTTCATTTGCTTTGTTTGGGGTTTTGCAAAAGTGTGGCAGCTTTTATCTGCTATTCTTCGGCTTACCTGAAAATGTACTTAAAGGAATTCTTACAGTCACGTTAAAAAAACAGCTACTGATGGGTTTCCTCTTCCCATCCTCCTCTGTTGAGGTTCAGGATGAAATGAAATTGTATTTCGATACCTGTCATGTGCACAGCCTCAATAAGACCTTAAGTGATCTTTACATGAGATTTTACTATAATTAAGTAATACGGAGAATTAAAATCACCCATGGCATTAAAACGATGAAAAAAATAACTGTAACTGGTCCCTTTAGAAAAAGAGATAGTATGTGTTGCCCTGCCAAATTACACAGTTCTTCACACCTTGAGATCTGGAAAATGACATTGAAAGCCTGTCTGATAAAAGACAGATTTTTTTGATTTTTTTTTTTTTTTTTTTACAGGCTTTACTTCACAGTCAGAAAATTCTTACTATTAAAGTCAAAGCAAAAATTGCAATGGCAAGCAAATTCTGGTTTTACTACATCTAAAGACCAAGGTCTTCTGACAGGGTTACAAATTGTATTTGAGGTCTTTCTTTCCAGGGGAATTTTGGTTACAGACAGGACTTCCACGATTGTACAACAGATTATGCTGCACTATGGTTATTTAACATTTGACTAAAACAAGTCCTAACTTTCTTGCAATCTCTATTTGGCTAGGGTGGGCTTATCCTGTAAATAGTCAGTGTTTCTTTTAAGTTCAGAGCCGATTTACCCAGGGTGGCATTTGCATGTTCCACCTGTTAAGCAGACACATGCTAGTCCATGCTTGGCCTCTTTACCTCCTGCCAGAGAACAAGTTGTTTCTGTTTTAAATAAAGCCAATATTCATGTTAGTTCTTCAGCTTCTTCGAGATTAACTTATTAAGTAGGTCAATGGACCCTCTGTCCCACAGAGGCCAGGGTGGGGCTTTTTACTCTGAATGGGGGTTTTGTGTACAGAACAAAAAACCTGACATTATTCAGAACTTAATACTGGTCAAGAATACAAAAAATTAGTAAAAACTGTCACGATAGGCAGGCCAGTAATAAAACTCTCGTTACAAATTTGTTTCCTCCGCACTGTTTTTTGTGGCTTAATCTTTCAAAGCAGCATCATGAGCGGGGAATAAAGTGAGAAGCAGTAATACAAGACTGGGGAGAGGGGTTATTAACATTATTATTTTGCTCCTTTTCATGTCAATACAGTTTACATTCAGTGGGAATTATTCCTCTCAGACCCTGATCTAGCCTCTGGGGAACAAAGTCGAGCTGTCTAAATATTTCATCGGTGTTCAAACAGGGTGACCTGCATCCCTGGCTGCCAGTGGCCTCACAAGCAAACCATAAACTACCTCTTACAGAAAAACATTATACATACAGCATGCTATATGGCATAAAATGGACATTTACTTCTCCTGTTCCTTTAGAGACCCATAAGAAACAATAATTTATATTTCTGGTTTTTACAGACCAGGCACTGGGGGACAGGGGTTGTATACCTCTGTGCCCTCCACTCAACCTATTACACAGCAAAAAACTTCTGTAGCCTTATTGGTCCTCCAGCTCCACACTGTGCCTTCATATCCAATGGCAAAATTAGACAAATAATAATAATAATAATAAACCACCAGCCACCCTTCTGGACCAATTAGAAACTTTTAAGCAACTTACCAAAGAGCGAGAGGATACCGCATGCTGTCCAGAGAATCAAGGACATGCCTACACTGCCCGTGTTCTTCAGGATGCCTTTGGGAGAGATGAAGATGCCAGCTCCAATGATAGTACCAATTATGATGGATATGCCCCTCAAAAGAGTCACTTTCTTCTTCAGCACAACTTTTCCCTCCTGGGCTGGCTGTCCACTATCCATAGCGGGAAACCTGCCATTAGATTCCCCCTGCAAGTAGCTTCCATTAGAGACGGTGGTCACAGCAGCTTTCCTCAACATGTTCCAGTGCCACAGCAAGTGCTGGCAAAGAAGTTTGCAGCAGAAACTCAAGGTTTTTTTCCTCTCTGTGTAGCCAACTACTTAGTCTCTTTTCTCTGCCCTCTCTTATCTCTCCAGCTGCTCCTACACACAGGTAGCAGGCTCCGAAAGTGTTTCAGCCTTGGCTGCTATCAGAGCACTGCTCAGGAACACCTGCACTTTCACACTGCGAGCTGGTACTGCCCCAGCATTGGAAACCAGCTCAGCTTCCGCGTGGACTTGTATTTAAGCTCTTGTCATACCAAGTTACTCCAGCTGAATGATGATGCAAATTCTCCAGGTTTGCATCAGCCATTTGAGAAACCTCTGGCATTACTCAGCATTTCTCTCTCTCCCTCTCTCTCTCTTTTTTTTTTTTTTTTTTTTTTTTTTTAACAGTAGGGGCATGTTGCACAACCGACCTGAGCGTGGTGGGAAGAACAAAGTACCCGCAAGCAAACCGAGCCAATCAAGCTAAGCACATCACCCTCGACGCTCCAAGACACACTCCCAAATCTTTTAAAGCAACTTGGAATCAGAAACAAAAGCCTGCCTAAACACAAAGCTCGTCAGAGTTCAAGGGGAAAAGAAATCAAACAGGATACGTCATCCCTGGGTCTAATCCAATTTCTTGCTCGAAAAACTCCTCTTAATGAAAGTTAAGTTTGCAGGGCTTCACTTCTGGTTTCAGTTGATCAGCCTCTCTCAAATCTACAGTATTTACCTGGAAATCTCTATAGGGACTGCCTGTAGCTACCTAAAGAATACATACATAAATACACCTCGTTACCCTGTGTTGCCTAGCAACACACCCAAATCAACCTAATGAAAACCCTGGGTTATTTCCACAGTACAGTAATTTTCGTACAGGCAGTGTGTTTCTGGGATGTTGGTAAGCAATGTGGCAACGACACTTCCTTAAAAAATACTATTAACATTTATAGCCACATCTTGTATAGGATCTGGAGGGAGGAGGACAACAGCGCAGAGCACGGGATCTCCAGCTCTGGAATCAGAAAGGGCTTTTCATGTTATTGTAGGGCTGCCCTAACCAGATAAACAGGTAATCAGATGCTTATATACTTTTGCTTCACTACCTCTTCATTCAAATTTGAACCTGAGAAATTAAAGTGTTAAAAATAAGAGCATTCTCATAAAACAAAATTAAAATCAATAGCCTTCAAGTACTTGTAACCTAATTGAGGGACAGCCTGTGCAAGATACGCCAAAGGGGAAAAATCTTTTGTAGCATAACTATTGCAGCTGCTCGTGGCTTCAGATTAGATCAGTGCAAAGAGACATTATTACTGCAGTTACTGCTCTTACACGTACTGCTTAATTAGGACCCAGGATTGAGGAAAAAAAAAAGATAGCAGTTAAAACATTTTATCATTTGTAAAGCAGGCACTGAGCTCAGGGTAGAACTCTGCTTTCAAATTTCTTTGAGAAACAGGAGATTCTGGAGTATCAAGACACTGCAGCTGTGAAACTTCAGTGTTTTTAAAGGCTCATGTTTCCAGTTATAACTCACCTGCAATAACCTGCACTGAGATAAAGGAATTAATAAAAATTAATAAATAAAAAAAAATTTAAAAAAAAAAAAAGCTTATCTGGTTTAAATGCACACAGGTAAAACCGAAAGAGATTGTAGCTTTTGACTACATACTGGTAGTGCTTGCCTGTTTTCTGAACACATCCTACTTCTTCCTCCATCTGCTGATGTGCACAGCAGCTGGTCCCTCACTTCTCTGCATAGCTCATACTCCTGTTGTCACTGCACCACGTGTCCAACCTTTCAGGGAACTGACTGTACCCCACAGGTGACTGCACAGCCTGACTGAGGGCAGGACCTCCTCTTGCCTCTGCACAGTCCAAACCAAGCCAGTTTTCACAGCACCAGCTACATGCAAAGCCATGAGTAGGTGGTGTGCTATGCAGAATTATTTTCCCTTGATGTAAATTTCAGAGACTGCCCCCCAATAAAATTATAAATGCCTGAAGTAACTAACTAGATCAAAGCAAACCAGGGAAAAGCATTACCCACAGAACTGAGTTGGGCTGATGACCTTTATTTTAATTTTCAAAGGCTGTTTAATGAAGAAACACATGACATCTTAAAACATCTAATACTTTAAGGTAATCAGTCTAACTAATGCTTACCCTTTATTTACACAGGAAGATGGCTCCAAGATCAAATCAGAAGCTCAGTAACCTCCCAGACAAACCAGAGGCAGCTCCCAGCAATCCAGCTGTCTGCATCAGCTACTCGGTAAAGACACTGGACAGTATAATGTCTTTCAGATTTCATGTGGCCACTAGCCAGAATAATGCATCCTGGGTCCATATTCTATGACTCATATTTGCCCACTAGACATGGCTATTAATGCTCTCCCATGCAGGAAAAAGGGTGCTTGGTTCTTCTGTGGTGTAGGGATATCACGCATGTAAACCTTAAGAGCACGTGAAATTCCTCGTGAAATTTCTAAGGCGGGAATTAAGGAAGGCTGGATGTAGAAAACTTTTTTCCTACCTACTAGCAGCTTGCTAGTGATCACACTATTTGCAGTGATTACTGTTGCATTAACTACTTCTCAATGTTATCCACTAAAAATTAAAAAAGTAGGATCACTTTTTCAAACCTTACTTCCAACTACCAGCTCTACTCAAGATAGGGAATACTTATCTGGTTTTGAGTGATTATTTATTACTTTCTGGAAATTTGGTGAGAATTCTCTATCACCTGAGCCGTGTTCCAAGGAGGGAATGAAGCTGGTAAAGGCCCCCTACTGTCTGCTGCCCCACATCATACAGCATACTCATAAAATCCATTCTGATTGTTTGTAGCCCACCAGCTGCTTTCATTTGAATTATTATCACACAGCAATGACTGTATCACTATGCAACCACAATACGCAATGTTCAGTGTCTTTTCAGAGAGCTCTTCTGAAAGCACAGGGCTTAATCTGTCCAACATTAAGAAGAGCCCTGTTTTTCCATAAAAATCCACTCTGAAAACAGAACAGAAAGGTATAAGTTGCCGTTTTCTTTAGATCGATGAAATTATTTGAAGCAATGTCTCTAAAAACGATGCTCTGAAAATAAACTTTCAGCCTCTAATGGCAGCTAGCATTGTGGACAGCCCTGTATTGCTTCTCTTCAGTCGTTCTTTTTTTTTCCCAATTCAGAGACATTTTCTCCTGAACAAACATCTTAAAGCATAACCGAGATCATCACAGTGAAATGGTTTCCTTTTGAATCTCAACATTAGCGCTGAACTACCTATCTGCTGTTTCAAACAGAAACCCTTATCAGCCGAGCCCCGCGGGGCCTCCAACACCTACAACCTGCAAAGGGCCAAACCGGCAGCTGAAGGACACGGTTCCCAGCAACGCTTGTCTGCTGCCACCCCTGGGCTCTCACCACCAGGACCTGGGACTTTTCACAACATCTGTAATAACCTGTCAGCTGCACTGCACTACTCCAGCAAATAAAATACTTGAGCATCCTGTGAAATAGGAGAACCACAGTGTTTCACAGGCTAAAAATGCCTGACATTAGGGCACTCTCATTTTTCACATCAGTAGAGCTTGTGCCAAATACCTAGACACAGCTGTATCTCCCATTCTGAACTTACAATTCAGATATTTCCCTGAGGAATGCTACAAAACACACACAGAGCATTCTCCTTTATGGGAATGCTACAACATACACACAGAGAAGTGGAGGACCTAAAATTCAAGTCCGAACTTGAGCTTCCCCTTCCCAAGCCCACAAATCCTCCTTAATTTCTAGGTGTAGCAAGCATACCTTGACAATCCTTCCAGGCATTTGCATATCAGCTTATTGCATCAAGTAAATCCAAAGAGTCACAGGACAACCCTTCAGGCCACACATTGCCACACTGACTGGAGATAGGGGAATAAAAAAGGAAGTATATTGAGACTGAAGAGGCGAGGAAAGCCCCAGTCTCTCCTGTGTGGGTGGCATGGCATGAAAAAGTTGTTTAGGAAACCAAACTGAGCCCTCTCTGTATAATCCCAAACTGTTTGTGAGCCTCAGAAAGCAGCCCTGTAGGAAGGTGGTATTCTGGTTTCAAATGTCAGAGAAGGGCAAAAAATCTAAAAGTATTTGTTTCATGTAGATAATTTAGCATTGAAAAGTTTTGACTAGGGATTTTCTGCTCGTTTTGTAGTGTTAAGAAATAGCTTAACTACTGTTAATGGGTGGGGGGAGAAAATAAATCAGTAAACAATTTAAGAAGGTGTCATTGCGAATTAAGTGGGAATAGTTTTTTAAGTTATACTGAAGAACTAGAACTGTGAGAGGACTACAACAATTTGTTATTGTCTCTAGGTCAAAGTTTTAGTTAAAAATGGAATTACTGAGAATGTTGGGGGGTATTATTTTGTACTCAGAGGCTCACTGATTACTTGCTTAATTATTTTGCATTCTGCTTTGTGCTGGATACAAAGAAGATACTAAGAAGAAAAACAAAAAATAAGAGAGAATGCAATAACTTCCAGCTCAGAGGCTTTAAAAATAAGACAAAGTCCTATAAGAAATCTAAAAGCAATTCAAATGTTATTTCTTGTATTTCTAGCAAAATGCTTCCAACAAAATGCGTATGCGGTCAGCAAATAGAAGTCTGGTTCCTAGAAGACTGCAGACAGTGATAACAGTTTAGAAGGCAAATGCTTCTGAAAGTTTTCCTGTCCCAAATTTGCTGATAGCTGCCAGTCAGTTTCCAGCTGGAAAAGAAAAAAAAAGGATTTCAGAAATCCCTCCTATTTTTCTCACTATTTAAGCTTTGTTTCAAAAGGCATGATG
This sequence comes from Nesoenas mayeri, assembly GCF_963082525.1. Classification (NCBI taxonomy): domain Eukaryota; kingdom Metazoa; phylum Chordata; class Aves; order Columbiformes; family Columbidae; genus Nesoenas; species Nesoenas mayeri. The sequence continues at coordinate 18,391,748 of NC_137540.1, forward strand.
TTTTCAACTGAACTGTTTGACATTTTTATGATTTGTTTGTTTTTAAGTGGAATAGAACTATTAGCACTTGGTGCCAAGCAAGAAAGCTCCAAATGAGAGAAAGCTAATTCTTACTGAAGCCATGTGTATTTGAAAACATGATTGTGTTTTATACCACCTCACTTTCACGTTCAGGATATATGCAATCATAACTTGAGCAATGCTGTACACAAATATTATTCTTGAGTTTTCTGTGTTTGCATTTCTCATCAGCAGAATGAGGCAACAATTTTCAGAGTCACTGCGTTATTCTTGCTCAGCTTTTGGATACAAACACTGAGATACCCCAGGGCTTTCAAGAAATCAAGACCTCAGGGTAAATTTCCATCAAAATTGCCTGTGCCAGATACCTGGCACAATGGCAACATTCCTATCAGGTTCAGGGAGTCAGGATTTTACTTGGGCTGTCTCAGGATAGGCTGGGCATGTGAATAGAATTAATCAGTATTTCTGAAAAACTTAGGACTTCTGAAAAATCAAGACAGAATTAGCACCAAGAACGTTTTCTTTCACAGCTCATTTGTTCATCTTCCTGATGAAAATTTTTCACGCTAGATAAAAAGCTTATAATGTGAAAAATTGATAAAACAGCTGCCTAGATTAACACATTGAGGTTTAGCTATTTAATTACTCCCTGTGCCTTTTAATAGTATTTTTTTAATACAATTTATACAGTATCGTGTGTACAAAAAATAGGATCCTGAGGCATTTACGTTACTCCTCTGTTTTTCCAGGCCCTTAACTTTGTGCAAATCACGTTTTTCCACTCTGAATCAAATCTTTCTACAAGATCAAGTCTTTCTACAAGATCTTTCTAACAATCTTTCTACCTTCGAAGGGGTAATTCCAAGAATTTAGACAAAACTTTAATTTACTGACTGCTCCATTGGGAACTCTTTCAGATCACTTGCCTCAGTCTGAACTCCAGTTCCTTATTCTCACCCTTAACAGGTCACCCTCTTTTCCTGGCAGGCTTTGCAGACTCATTCCCCTCCTGTTGCATACAACATAGACTACATAGGGCATACATTCAAATTTATTTGATTTTCTGAAAGAGGAAACTACACTCTCACCCAAGAATAATTGCAATGGGATTTTTAGTTCCCTTCTCATTCCGCTCTCAATTGCCAGATGCAGCAATAGTTACAGCCATGGATTTCTCTTTTGGTTTGTTTAATGTAGCTTTTTGTCTGGAGACCAGACTAGTCTTGGCTACGGCCTCTTGCAGGTCATGAACACAATTAGGTCAGGTTCCAGTCAATAAACTCCCAGGTGTTTAGGGCTTCTTTACTACCAACAGCAATGACATGATGTGAGCATTGAGAGGGACAGACAGAAGCAAGGATGACAGAGTTTACCACAAGAAGGGATTAAGCTGCAGAAAAGCCAAAGCTCTGCTCTGTGCATGTGTGCAGAAATGCTTCACTGGTGGTTGGTGGTCACTCACACTGACATCATAACTTAGCATAGAAATACAGCCTGTGGATCCCACAGGGAATAATTTTATTGGCATCTAAATGCACACATTATGTGTTCTTGAAGTATTAAAAACTCCATCAGTAGGAGCACTCATTTGGAGCGCTGCCAAGGTGTTTCAGCAGTTTGTACCAGTGCAGCTCCATATACTATTCCCACATTTCAACAGAGAGGTGCTGAGGTCAGCCTTTGTTTCTTCTTTGAAAGCAAAGTCCCTCTTTTCCACATTCACAATACATTCTTCAGAGACATCATCTATTAAACTGTAGTAATTTTATCATGTTTTGTGACATTTAGTAAGAAGAGCATGAAGCCAAAATGAAGCAGATGCAGGCAGTATGTGGGTATGGTAAGGGTATCTGTCTTGTCTATCCTAGTCTTTACATTTTTGTGCAAATCAGCTACCACATCAGAAATCTGCCCTCCTCCCCCTCATCACGTTTGCAGGGAGGTACAAATTATCCTGAGCCTTAGAAGTCAAGCCTCCAGGACAACAAAGAGCAGTGACATGAATTTCTAAGTAAATTTCAAATTCATTCTTCACACATAAGCATATGAACAACAAACAGCTCAACCACCTCTGTGTAAATGCACCAATTCTAGCCTTTTTCCACTCCTCTCATGTTTAATCTAGTTCAAAGATTAAGAAAGCTCTGCTACAAAATGCCTTGACTTTTATCATAGTCTCTTTTAAAACAAAATGGACACTAACAGCAGTGTTTTATTTTTCTTTGTTAGTATCTTGTTTGCACTTCAAGGAGGAGATTGGGAGGACTCTATAAAGAACACACTTTGAGGACTCTCACCTTAAAATAAATTGATATAATCAGTATTGCTCACATTTTTCCAGAGAGTCCAGGCCCTTCCTTGTAGGGAGGGTGGCAGACACAGATTCGATGGGACAAAGACTCCCACAGCTCTCACACACACTCCACTGAAATTTGGAGCCAATGAGCAGAGTAGGAAACGTGTATAGTTAGTTGTCTCTATGGCAAAGGCAAATCCTGCCCAGTGCACAACCTGTCAACCACAGAAGGGACCTTCCTCTGAAATACGCAGTCCTGATATATAGATATTTCTGGTCATCAGCTTTACGAGTCAATGTACAAATTGTACTTCAGTAAAAGCGGTTCATGAAGTTAACTGTGGCCATTTTTGAGTACATCCCTGTAAAAGGTACTCCTTCTGCATAAAGAAGGCTTAAAGAGGGAATACAGAAAGATGATGCACCATAAATAATATGAACATTTACTGGAGAATAGGTCAAAGTACCACAGAAATTTAAGTAAAGGGAAACCTGACCTACTCCAGGATCAATTTGTATTTGAGTTACACAATGTAAGATTTTGTTTATTCTTAATTTAAACAAAAAATTAGAAAAAATGTTTATTTGGATGAAAGTACACTCTAAGCAGAAAGATCAAGTCAATCATCTGAGTATATATTTTATTAGTAATTAATTAACTTAAATTTATTAAACTCTTTCAGAAAAACTAGGAAAAATATTCCCATTTGTTTTCTGGAAACAATATAGATTTAAAGGCACCTCCTCACATATGATTGTACTGAGGGATATTTTTGCCATTAGTTGTTGCTTTATTTTCATTTTTATTTCTCACCTTTTCTCCAACTTAAAGTACATTCTTTGAATTCTGAGCTAAAGTAGGAGCCATTCAGAATTTCCTCTTATTTTTCCACATTCCTTTCCAGGGGGCAATGAATGCCCAGATCTCAGTGAATCTCAATGAATAATTCATTCTTTGATCCAGGTATCGATCATTATCCCAGATAGCTCAGTTAAGCCTGTACTAAGCAAAGCACTTGATCCCAGAGCTTTTTATTGTCCTGCCTGCCCCTCAGGCTATGCCAGTGTGGTGCCTTGAAGGAGGACCTGACCAGCCAGCTGAGCCATCCCTGTGTGCCCACACCAGTGCACAATCGAGCAGAAACCTCAGTGAGCAAACACCAGTTACCAGATTGCTTTTAGGCATTGGTGCAATTTCTTAAGCTGGTCTGGGTGCTGCCACATCAACCTCCCTCTAGTGCAGAGTCAACTCGACTTTGTACAAAGACAGTAATTTCTAGTTTTCTCTAGACAATACAGCAAGAACAAGCAATATCATTAGAATGGGAACCATTCTGTTATGGGTAATTTGGGAGTAATTCCACTGATTCTCTGATTCCTACCTGTATGCCTAAGAAAAAGAAGCCAGTTTCTTGTTTGCTTTGGTTTTCTAAACCTGCTGGGGTATTTGGAGGAATTCATATACAGTGACAAGTTTGGCTGAGATTGTGAGCAGCCAGTTAGAGCAGCTGCCTGGCAGAGGGCATCCACCAAGACAGCAGATGGAAGCTGTGCCCCAAACTCAGCAGGTCTTGCCCTTCCCAATCCTGTAGCCAAAGTAGAGAGTTTTTGATGGGCTTTGTTCTTCATACATCTGGCTTCGCTAATCTTCACAAAATGAAGTATATCACTATGAGGTACAGTGCAAAGGACTGAAAGGTCAAAGTAGTAAAGAATTTTATTTTATAGAAGGTATTTTGCATTATATTTCTAATATTGTTTCTCCTGACAAAAGCTATTTTGAACACACTGGGTGACAAAATAGAAATTCAGCCTCCTGTCAATTACTCTGTTGGAGAACTGGAAATGAGAAGTGATGCTCTGAGCCACTGTGCATCTTCCCAACTCTCCCTTCATCTACCCATGAAGAGGACAAAGTCCAGTCTTTGGAGTTCCCTTTCCTCTTCTGCATGGCAGACACATGCAACCCGTGTATTTAGGAGCCTATGCACCAACATAGTGGAGCCACAGTGACAGATGAGTCTCCCCAAAATTTGGGAGAGCTTTTTACATACTCTGTTTTCATTTTATCTGGCGAGTTTATCCTACCTCAGCCTTACCTGTTCAGGTATAAAAAAAAAATTCATCTTTATAAGCTTCAGGATCTCCTAATAAATGAATTCATCTTGTTCAATCTGAAAATGAAGTAATTTTCACACTCCAAACAGTCCAATATATCATCCGCTTAGTACATTTTCTTTTGATTTAAACAAACAATGCAAATGCAATTTGCAATAACTTAGGCTAAAGACCAAAGCTAAAACTCTTAGTCTGACATACACCAAGGCAGAACTTTTCTCATCAACTCTTATGCTGTGCTGAGCATAATAAACACAAGTGATATAAAATCACAATATGCCTTACCAGAAATAAAGCTGCAACTCCTTGTAGTAAAAGACCTTTACATTTTTATTTCTTCTTGCATGGTCTTGCATTCAGTTCCTCTTCTCCATTTCTGATAATTACAAAGTGACTAGGGAGGGTGGAGAGTGGAGACGAAGATGGAGAGAAAAGCCAGGAATTGTACCATCCTCTGGTTTGAAAATGTAGTTTTCTTTCCTATTTTGGCAGTAAAATTTTGCATTAGTTTCCTTGTGTTCTGTAACTGTAGCTATCACTGAATTCATTTATAAGGAAAAACTGTCAGAGTATGCAAAAGTCATTCCAAAGCTAAAAAGCAGGAATGCTTCAGCCTCTGTATTGTGGATTTTCATATGCCTGTTGGCAGCTTCTATAATTGAAGCAGCAGATTCAAAATTCAGCCCCACAAAACATATAATGAGGTGTAGCAGTACAAAAGTTTACTGGGTTAAAAGGAAACCTGTAACTATTTTGTTCAGCAAATAAAGCCTGAATGTTAAAAAATGTATTCTGGGAACAAAATCAAGTATGCATCAGTTTGTTTTTTCCTTGAAAATAAATGTCCAGGTACTTTACCTGTGACCCAAAGAGTGAACATTTTGGCACACCAGGAAGTATGCAAGTGTGGATGCCTCTGCAACCAGTTAACAAGCTACACTCTGTGTATTTTAACAAAGCCTAATGGTTATATGCCCTTCTCCCTGTTCATATATGAAAAGAACCAGCCATACCTGAGGCAGTGCTACAAGAACTGCAAGACAGAAAGAGCAGACAAAATGGCAGGCAGATGCCAGGACCATCCCAGCATCACTAGTGCAGAAGTTAAACAGATCCCTATGTAAGGGATCGCCTTGTGGTGCAGCCCATCACCCTCAGGTCCAGAACCTCCCCCTGCAGACACAAAAATGCGTCAGATTGTAAGGGAAGTACCTGGGTTAAACATTTTCAGCTGTTTCTGAACAAACTGAATTGGACCTTTTGGCAATATCTAGCATGTTGAGAAAGGGATGCTTCTTTCCTCCAGATGAGACAGATGTGCAGTTTCAACCTGTTGCTTACCAAAATCTCCTTCCTACCTAGCTGCCAGGTAAGCTAGTCAGCTTTGCCCAATACCCTGATAACATGAAGTGTAGTACAACCTCTCTGGTATTTAAAATTAAGATGCTGCTTACAATCATCCTCAGCACTTTATGTTCATGGCTTTTCTGCCTCTGTTCTCTTCTTCTGATTTGAAAATACAGAAGTTTGTTCGTGTGCAGGGCTCTTCAATATATTCTTTTTGGTTCTTTTTCTGCACATTAGAAGGATACTTTCATCTTCTAGTCTGACACCATTCTGAAGAGCAAAACGTTATAAACAGATTACAAGCAGTGTGCATTTAAATAAATTACATGTTTAAATGTGTCAGTTAAATTATAATGCTCAATTAGAGAGCTAATTATGTTGAAAATGCAGTTGTGTGCAGAAGTGGATGGCCACTCCCCCAGCCTGCCTGGCTGCTTCCATTCACACATTGTCTCTTCAGAAGTTTTATCCTTCAAATATCACCTGGTGAAAGGTTTATTTAAGTGCAATCATACACTGCTTCCCTATTACTTCATTTAAAAGAAAAATCATTTCAAATACAATTCAACATTTGTGCTGAGTTTTACTACCTGCCATCAGAATTTTAGTCTCAGTAGGGTTTGCTGACCAGATTCCCAGACTTCTCAGGGTCATGTTCCCAAAGGGCTTTCGCTCTCTTTATGATGTCTCACTTTCCAGGATGCTTTTTAACCACTGGCACTACATCATTTTACAAGAAAAAGAAAAAAAAATTATATGCACATATCAATTTTACAGATGACATTTTGAATTAATAAAGAAGCTACTCATGAAACCATAGCTGACCCACTTATATTTATAATACATAGTATTAAAATTGTTATTGCACTCTTTAATACTAGTTAGGATCTGTAAATCAAGTGGGAAGAAGGGTCTATCACCATCAACTAATCAAAGTTTGATTTAAGGATAGTACCTTGGTATCACAAAATACATCCACATACATATTCATGACACCTCATCCAACAATCATCATATAAAATATATCTTTTCAGATGTATTGTCTGTCTTTCGCCCCTCATTTAATTTCTATAGGTTTACAATGTTTATTTGCAACCAATCCAACTGAAACTTTTATACACAGCAAAATCCAGGCTCTCTTCATTGATGAGACCTGTAAGAGCTAAATTACTTGTTTGGTGTTTGTAGAGAGTTACATATGTTGTCTCTTATAATATGGAAGGTATCATCAGTAAAGTTCAGCAGTATCACTGTGTTAAAAAAACTAGGCAAAATAAAGACAATGTGATACCAAAGAGACAAAAATAAACTCCACTCAGGCTCAGTGTACAGTAGCATTTCAGGCAGTCAGCTGTTCTTTTCAGTTCTTATGCTTAGATTATATAGAAAAAAATAGCAGTGGGAAAAAAACCCAAGCCTGGCCGTTTTCTTTCTTTTATAGCTCTTTGGTTTTTTTGTGATTTGTCAAATGTAAAAATCCTATTTTAAGGTCTAAACCCATCGTCACACAGTTTCGCCATACTGTCAGGCCATACGAGCCACAATTATTTGTGAAAGTGTACTCAATCAACCCATGTTTCCTGATAATCCATTTAAGAGAACTCCCAGTAACAATAAAAACAAACAAACAAAAAACCAAACAACTCCAACAAAAAACCCAGACCAACAAATAAAAAACCACAAACAACCCTCAGCTGAAATAACCCTGTGTGTAGGTCTTGGCATATAAGGCAGTAAAATCCAGCTCCTTGAGACATAAATTAATCTGGATAAGTAAGGCAAACAATGGTGTACAAATCTATTCCAACTTTGACAATGCAAGAGACAAAATGATCTATCATACCACATCTTTTTTTATTTGTTACCTCTAAGGTCATTCAAGAGGGAAAGTATTCAGATTTATGCTCTGCTTTGTCCTTTCATAACTTGTAGTAGCTCCTCTGAAATATCTCAACAATCAAAATCAGGATAATTCCAGGGAATGTTTTATGACCTATGCTACAAATTTTTAAATTTGACTTCGGAAATAAAAATACTGTTTAAGTCTCTTTTCAAAAATTGCATTAAAATCCACACATCAATTCCTGACATGTCATTTTGAACTACAAGTCATAATACTGCAGACTATTTGAAACACATAGAAGCAGAGTTAGTATTTATCATTTGGTCCTAGAATTCTAAGCAGTGTCAGTCTGCCAGCCTACTGAGTCAAAGCACGACATGGAGAGGGGCTAGAAACTGCTTAAAGATTCTTAAAGGTTCTTATGACTGTCACTAAGCTTGCTGCTCCACAGCAGATAGAAAAATGTGAGAGGTTTTTCAGCTGGAGTCATGTGTGTGGTGTGTTAAAGAGGATGAACATGAACAGCGAACCAGCAAATGCCAATTTCCTTCCTTCCATATTTTTAATCCTTCTTTCCTTCTGTCCTGCAAGAACCTCCCCCACCCCCATTTCCTTTTCTTTTCTTTTTTTTTTTCCCCTCTTCAGGTCTATGTATTTTCCCATTTTCCCCTTTTGGAATAACATATAAAGGAAGCTGGGAGTCATTTAGCAGACGCATCTAGCACAATGAAATTCTAGCTACAAACTCTGTGGATGCAGACTGTGTAGTAAATCTCACTTGAAGCAGATAGTATTAAATCACAGAACTACTGGAACAACTGAGGGTCACAACTGTTCATTTACACAATTCAGCTGTTGTAAGCTTATCTCTGCATTCTCTCCTGTCCCCAGTGTGTATATCAAGAAAACTGGTTCAGTCAGAAAAAACACCTTTGGGTTAGCATCCAAAGCTCTTGCAGACAGAAATAAAATAGAAATACTTTGGGTGACTAACAAACGCTAAGAGTCAGCCTTCACAGAGTGACAGCTCCACCAAGGCAGAAGGCAGCAACACGGCTTTGGGACATTGTGCAGCCTTGTCCCATCAGCCGGCCAGGTCTCACCTTCATCTGCCTCTCCAAAACATTAATGGCATCACAGCTTGGTCCAGTTCTAGAAATATGATTCAAGCACAGTATGTTGGCTGAGTATGGCAAGAAAACTGAAGAAACAAACATTTTAACTAACAGATCGCATCATTTTTTCCAAGTTGGAATAGTTTAGTCAATTAGTTGTATACTTCTTCATGCTGAAGTCTGTCCATGATAACCTGATACATTTCCTCAGTGCACTCTCAACTAAAATTAAGAGAAAGAAAAAATACAAAGGTTTTTTTCCAGTAGAAAAAAGTGGGACTGGAGATCTGGGGTTAACACTGAGGCAATATTATTAATCTTCTTCTTCTAGGAACATTTCTTTTGACAAAGATACCATTTCTGGTTACTTCATTAACCATTGTGTACTAGCTCGATGCCACCACTGCAGCAGTTCTACAAAGCCTGGCAAACACTGTTCAACAACAAATGCCATCTGACTACAAGCCACAAAGAGTTGACTACAAGCCACAAAGAGTTGACTACAGCTGTAGTTCTAAGATGTCTTGATACAAATGTTACATCTGAATTATCACTATTTTAATTCCCAGAACACATCACCACTATGAATTTGCATAAACTCTCTTCAGAAATACTTCAACTCTGGAGGAAAAAGTAAATATATATATATATATATATATTTTTTTTCGTTATTTTTGCTTGAAATTCTTTCATTTGTTTTAGATCATTCACTCATATTTTTTTAAAAATACTATGTTCTTCAAATTCTTTGTTTTCAGTTTACAGTGAAGTTTTCTAAGCTGTATTTTTCAACAACTTTAAGGAAAGACATTTAAAAAAAAAAAAAGAAAAAGAAAAAGAAAAATGAAATCGAATATTGATCTTCAGTAATTTCTATCATAGGATTATCTTTTCCATGAAAGTTGTCGAATATCATTCACAAAAGTAATTTGACATCTGTACGCACTTAAACTATGAGCATTTCAACATTTCCCTTTGGGAAGTAGTGGTCAGATACAAATGCCAAAGATAAGGAAGATAAATTTTGGAATGGGACCTCTGAGAGACAGATTATAGCACATTGTAACTGTTACATTAAGTTTTCTCCAGGTAGGAAAAAAAGCCAAAGGTAAAGGAGACCCCTGGGTCTCTTAGAGTGTTCAGTTAGGTCAGAAAGCTTCGTAATGCTTAAATATTTCAAAATAATTCCCCCACAAAACCATCAAACAATAAGTATATCACTTCTTTTAGCAAAACTGTCTTGAAGTACAAAGTTGGCAGAGCCAATCTGAGCTGTACTTAGGAAGAAGTGGTATGTTCTTACAGTGATAGACTGATCTCTATAAAATAACAGACAAATGCTCGGGTGCAATACCTTCCTCTGACACCCGCTTGCAAGCAAAGTAAACCTGATTTGGGCCAACTCTGCCCTCAGATATGGCTCCAAAAATGGGGTAAATTTGGCCGTCAGAATAAAATAAAGAGGATTTTTTCCACTGTAGTTGTTTCATTTCTTATTAATTCCTATATCTTTCTGTTTAATTACCTTACACCAGATAGTTTATCTATGTTTCAGACCCTAATAACCACATAATACCCTTCTCACATAGATCTTAAACTTCTGATTATTCAGGTAGAAGTTTCTAGACATAAAAAGGAACATTTTAGGAGATTAACATTGACAAGCAATGTGCACTTGCAGCCCAGAAAGCCAACCGTATTCTGGGCTGCATCAAAAGAAGCATGACCAGCAGGTCAAGGAGGTGATTCTGCCTCTCTACTCCACTCTGGTGAGACCCCACCTGGTGTCCTGCATCCAGCCTCCAACAGAAGAAGGACATGGACCTGTTGGAGTGAGTCCAGAGAAGGGGCACAAAAACTGAAGCACCTCTCCTATGAGGAGAGGCTGAGAGAGTTGGGGTTGTTCATCCTAGAGAAGAGAAGACTCTGGGGAGACCTTATAGCAGCCTTTCTGTACCTAAAGGGAACCTACAAGAGAGCTGGAGAGAGACCTTTTACAAATGTTTTACACATGTAGTGATAGGACAAGGGGTAATGGCTTTAAACTGAAAGAAGGTAGATTTAGATCAGGTGTAAGAAAGAAATTCTACATTATGAGGGTAGTGAGGCACTGGAACAGGTTGCCCAGAGAATTTGTGGATGCTCCATCCCTGGAAGTGTCCAAGGCCAGGTTGGATGGGGCTTCGAGCAACCTGGTCTAGTGGAAGGTGTCCTTACCCATGGCAAGGTGGTTGGAACTAGATGATCATTAAGGTACCTTCCAACCCAAAACATTCTATGATCATCAGCCATTAATTTTTTCAATATAAGTTCAAGAGCAAATTAAAAAAAAAAAAAAAGGCATTCAGACATGTCATGGATCAAAGTAAGTTTGGCAGATCCTCCTTTTGAAGCAAATAACATTTGTACACCAAAACTTGTAACTCTACTGTTACTCCCAGTACATAGGTTACATGTGAAAAACAGAGAAAACAAATTAAATGGAAGAAAAATTCAGCTTCATGTTCTCTTAGGAGGGGACAGGGAAGAAGGGCCACAAGAAGCTTCTTGCATCCAATCGTTCACAGAAATGTGTGCTGGCTGCAAGACAATCCCTGTCATGAGCCATGAGGAAAATGCTGACCCTTATAATATAGACAATCTCTGCTGCAAAAGTAACTCTACCAGCTAGCAGTAGCAATCAGGAACACAGTAAATTAATTTATCATACAACACAAGCTGCATGAAAGAAAAGCGAAAGCAATTGTTACTTTCACTTTTTGCACTACAGAAAGAAATGCATGGCTGAGTCTATGTTATTTAACTAAACTTATTCCAGGATCTCATCCATTAAAATAATCACTGACTCATCTCAGCACCTAACTGCAGAGATGCTGATGGTACTGATCATTTTATTTTTACATGGCTATCAAGCACTTTGTTCTGTTTTAACTAGGAAGCAGTCCACCCTTCTTTGTCTGTTGGGTTCGTTATAACCAGTCAATTACATATCAATTGTGTATTTTGTTTTTTTCATAACTTTTGACACAATCTTGTGCTTGCAGCACCACTGTTTGCTGTGAAAATCATAACAGACCACTGAATTACAAGCAGCAATGGGTTTCTTTTAGAGAACATATCCGGTTTCCTAATGTAAAATTTTGGTAATATTCTCAAAAGTTCCCCCATGTGAGTAACAAACAATAGGGAGTTTTTCACTTTATTTTTGAAATGAGGAAAGCCATTTATATCTTCCAAGTGACTGCAGACAACAGAAGGATCCTCAGACTTCTCTTTTCCCCACCTGCCACTTCCCCTTTTTCTTGTACTCACAGTGAACATCGCAAGTCTCACGACCTACCCAGTGACTCCTATGCTTTAGTCTGCTAAATACTCACATGTATTCCAACAGGATTGCTATTGAAAACAGTTCAAGGCAGGGATTATGTCTTTAATTTACAGATGCAAACCAACCTACACAACAGAAATGCCTTGGACCACACAGGCATGCACAGACATCTTCTCACCCTGGGTATTCATGCTGCTGTGGCTGCTCTGGTGCCACTGCCCATCCACACCATTTCTCTGACGTGGCAGGCATCTCTCTCACCTGTAATATAAACACATCAACAAAACTCAGTTCCCAAAACCCAGGTGGACCCAATGTTATGGAAAATAAAGCCGCAAGGTACAACAAGCTTCCTTCCTCATCCAGCTCCGATGATGGACCAGAACCAAAGACTTCCTCGTAACATGGGAAGCTGAGCAAGATCATCACTGCTTCAGTAAAATTGTTGCAATAGGTTATGTAAAGATGAGTGACTACCAAAGCCCATGCTAGCCTCTGTCTCTTACCCCAAATATGGTTAATGTGCAAAATTGGCTCCTCAGACAGCTGTAATTCCTCTACTTTTAAGAGGACACTGGTTATACAACAAGGTTTGCCATTGCTACTACACCAGTTAGCAGTGGAGGGGAGAATAAATCACTTTGTCAACCCAAAGAAAGATACCAAAATCCCTGGTGTAGAAACAGATCCACTAACAGATGAGTACTTTTGTAGGCTTAGGTTATGTCATTTATCTTTTTTTTTTTTTTTTTTTTTTTTTTATTATGCAAATACTCTGTACCTCTGTTAGACAGCACCTCCACCTTCACCAGGTCAACATCACAACATATGCTAATCTATGTTACCATAACCATTCTAGTGCTAGCAAGGTCAGCATGAACGCTCAGTAATTCCAACAATTTTTTTTTTTTTCATTTACATCTTTTCTATGGAGAATAGAAAACCTGCCTGGAGAAGGTGGATTCATTACACTACTTCTCCTTTTCTTCTTTCAGGTATGGGTCATCAGAAACAGACAGAGGTTAGGCTGGGCTCACAGAAAGACACAAAACATGCAGAGCGTGCTGCAAGAACTGTCTCGTTCTCACCCCTCGCCCTATTATAAGTTAATATGAAAACTAAGCGTGATTAATTTTATTTTTTTTTTTAAATTGGAAAAGATGATGCCTAAGGCATCTCTAATCAACTTGCTGGCAAGGTACATACAATGCTGCTGCAGTCCTGCATGACAAATAAGCTCCACAGAATTTTAATACAGCAATTACCACCTGCCACTTCAAGATAATGATTACCTACCAACCCATTTAAGATGTGTGTGTATGTGCATCAACAAAGGGGATAAATTGCAAGCTCCTTCAGAAGAGGAGGTGGCAGATGGAGGTTTTTACCAGATGAAGTACCCCATAACACTCAAGCAGGCTAAAAGGAGTCATCTAGGTGGGGTAAACTCACAGCAGAGCGTATCTGCTGCAAGGCATCTTTACAGCAATCCGGGGTCAAACAAAAACAACACGACAGGTCATTCAAGTAACAACACATAAAGTAAAGCCAGTAGTCTGTCAAATATACTGCCACAGACACAACTTTGGGTAGATAAAATGTTGAAAACTGAGGAAATAATGCTGGAAAAAGTGGAAAAGAGGATTTTGAGGGTACACTTTTTCTGGGGAACAGACAAACTTAAGAAAATTGCATCATTTGCTCCTCCTATGCTTGTCTTTTTGACCTGTTCCTGAGCTTCTCAGCTTTTCAGACACATCCATATAATCCTTCTGGGCCACAAAAAGCTCTCACAACAAAAGGTGATGTAGTTCCTCTGCTTATCTAGCATTACACAGCCCAGCTTTAAACCAGGCACAACCAGATGAAGAGTCAGAGGTCACTGGTTATTTTGAAGCTACATCTCTCTAGGAAAAGGTTTTCCCATGGATGTTAACTATCAGTTAAAGTAATTGTGTGTACTCCAATGTGTGTGAAGGTATTATTGTACTTGATCCAACCCACATCAAAATTCTTTCTATCTATACAAAAGTAACACTATGTATTATTATGACATAGCAACAGACAAAATTTGCCAGAAAGTCTTGTTGCAAGCAGAAAAATGCAAGAAGCAGTCTCTGAATAGCAAAAAAATATATCATTACTTGTATAAGCATGGCTAGGCACAATTTGCTCGTACTTGGGATGAGCAGACCCTGGGAACAGAAAAGGAATCATAGAAGCAACACCTTATTGCTGCATGTCACCACCCTAGTTGAAAAAAGGAGCAGGTAGCTTTGGAAAACAGCCCAGCTTTCTAAGATGTTCCACAATAGTATCTAGATTTATTCCGAAAATCAAGAGGCGACAGTGAGAAACATTGTAATGTATCAGAAAACTGCACGGTTTTTACTCCTGTGGGTAGACACTGCGATAATAAATTTGTTGCAGTTAGTCTTCTTTGTGGTTTTTTTTTTTTAGAGTATGAACCCAATATGTGCACAAAATCCTAACAAAATGTTTGATTCTTGGTACTTTATATAGCATATACATATTATACAGACAGCTCTACACTACTTAAGATTAGTAGGATGGCAACCATTTGAACTGTAGACAGCATGAAAATGCCTACATGAGAATTTTCACTAGAAATTTCTGAGCATAAGATTTCTCGTCCAACTGCAAGAAATTATTAAAATAGAAGCTGGAATGTAGATTCAGAGTTTCAAAAATATTTTTTCCTGATGTTTCACATTCAATGCAAAAAAAGTAAGTTCAGTAATTAAGAAAAAAAAGTTCTGTTACAGATTAAAAACTGAAAGAGAACAGTTTTTGAGGCAGAAGAGCATTAAGTTACACTGCACTTAATGGAATTGTAATAACACTAATGCTCTTTGTTGTGTTCATTGGCAAAGTGGGAAATGGGGTAAAACAGGCAAAAATTGCTGGTGGCAGTAAAGTGTTAAGAATTATGAGGAAAAAGTCTAAAGCCATAGTTATACTAAAGTATGGGGCAATACAGTGCCAAACAAAACTAAGTCTAACCAAAGGCCATCTATGAACAGAGATATCTTGTGAATTACTACAGTTGCAACATCTCAGGACAAAATAAATGAGAAAAATTACACAGTTACTGAGGAAGAGCAATAGTGGGGACTTTTACTCAATACATAGATGTCAGAGGAAGAATATTCAATGACATGCTGTAGAATGTTCTTCCTGAACATCTCCAAAAATACATTTTTTACTACCATTTGCAGCTTTATGAAGACCTGGAGTTCCGTTTCAACACTACACCTAATGTTTTGATCTCATATATGTAATCACACATTGCCCAGCTTACAGCTTTACCAAGACTTTTTGGCTTCATTTCTTTTAACAGCTCTGCTCTCCCCATTCCATCATGCTCAGAACCACCAATTACATTTGAATTCAGCGCGAACGCCACTGGCTTCAGAGGAGTTGCACATGTGCACATAGGGTCTGAGACAACAGTGGTATCTGAACAGCAAGTAGCACTTTGTTAACTAAGTTGCTGACCAGACAGCACAGCGCATCTTCCTGAGTCCTGTCACTTGCACAGGGCTAGCAGGATTTTAATGTTAAAAATGTACTTTTGTTTCATTTTCCCCTAAGGATAGCATGTGTGACTCCAAATACCTAACAGAAGCTGAGACAACTCTCATGCCTTATTAATCTTTTTTTTTTTTTTTTTTTTTACAGAATTACTTTGCAGAATAGATCCTCTGTTTAAAAATTGGTTCTTCCTGTACTTGAATTTTACTTTAACAAAAACATATAGAACATATCAGCAGATAACACTTTCTACTTAAAGTCTACAGTTCAATGTATCACTTCTGTACTATTTCTGCTGAAAACTCTGTATGAATGAGTGTGGGAAATGGACATTTTATAAGGTTGGAGCATAGCACGATACATGCCTGCATTCCTCACTCTCCCCTGACAGCTGCCTCATACTTAGATCTTGTTTCTGGAAAATTGCATATCCTTGCATGTCATGAATGTTAGGGTCAAAAAGATTTGAGAACCATGAAGAACATTTCTACCTGTTCTGACTTTGCTGTTAACACTTTGTCCATCACACAGTTGAGCATACTTAAAATCAAATTGAAGGTGTTACTGAAACATTCATCATCTTTATAGGTATTAAACATGGGGTATTTTTTACTTTTACCTCCACTTCATGTTCTTTAAGATTAATATTTTCTTTTTCATAGGAAAGTCTTCACTAATTTATAGTATAGTAGGAGGAAATTTTAAGAACATTTCATTGTCACAGTCACATTCCCAGCTCTTGATCTTTTCCTACTTCAAATTATCTCCCCAAACCCAGCACTACGCAAAAAGAAGAGGAAAATAATATCAGAATAGAATACAAAGAAACAGGATCAGCTTAGGCTGCAACTAAGGTTGAAACCTTCAGCAACTTTAAAACAGTAATAGCTACAGTAATAAAAATATGGAAAAATCCATCATGCAATGGAATCTTTAGACACATATGAATAACCAGAGCTAAAGACTAAGCTGTGCAGTCACCTTGCTGCTATGGCAGGAAGTGCTGATGCTGTTTTGCTGAATAAGAAACTGCTAAAGCACAGCCTTTGCCATAAGGACATGACATATCTAATCTTGTGTCCTGCGGATAGCTTTTGACAAGAAGTCTCTAATACACTTGGCTGTGCCTTTTTTTTTTTTTTAATTATTATTTTTACTGCGGCAGGCAGTGATTTTTTGTGTTAACAGTGTTATCAGGCAACACTGGCATCAGTACTTCTAGCTGTGGGACAATGGAAAAATAAAGCAATCTACATTCTGCTTCAACATAGTGTTAAGGTTAGTGCTAGACAGCTGACACCATCAGCAGCTTCATCAAAGCTATATAATTATACAGTCAGCTTTGCTTTAAGATACATTCCACAGTTTGTATAACCTGTTAATAGCTTTCTGCTGTGTGCGTAGTATCTCTGAAAGTTACACAGTAGCCATAATAGATCTGGTCTCCCTCTAACCCCACTGATAACTTTCCAAAATCGCGTTATAGTTCAATTGCATTATTCTTCTGGTAACATAACAGGAGTTGAGGGCGAGTATGAAGTCACTACTCTAGTCTGCAGTTGCACCTCAGTTATAACATGCTTTTGCAGCACTGATGCAAGGAAAAGATGTGTCACTTTTACAATCCAGCAGAAGAAGGTGGAAAAATTCCAGTTATTCCCAAATGCACAAATATAGAGGAGGCTGTACAGGTCTAAGGTTTCTGTTAACAGGTTTATAATAGAAAGTAATAATTAAAATGGCATAAAACTAAAGGTAGTTTTATGTGAGTAAAAATTATTGCGTAAATACAACAAAATCCCTGAGGAAAATAAGAGAAATATGTTTTCCCTAAAACAAAGGTCTCTAACTGGCCTAAATGTCACTAGTCTCATATCTGCAGAAAAAAAGCAACCTCCATGTATATTCATTGAAGGGTTGATTTAACAAGTGAATCGCCTAGAGATTTCGGGGTGCCCAAAGATGGTAATTTGGGCCCAGTAAGATTTCTTTTCTTACTGCAAAAACTAAAGCCTGTTGAAGATGAACAAGCACGTATGCCTCCCTTCTTTCTGCAAGGTCGCAAACATGCTGATTACAGCACAGAAACAGTTTTGAAAAAATGCTGCTTGCATACCTGAGGGATGTGGTGAGTCAAGAGATAACCTTCCTGCATTCCACCAACTCTTGTAGAGTTACCAACAACATCTCCTCACTATCACAGAGGCATTTTTTTACTATGGAAATAAGAGAAAGGATTATGTCTCACTAAGAGAGAAAATTGAAGCTCTCTATTGTCTACATGAACTATCTGAGATCATCAACTGTTTTAGGAGTACTTCCCCATCCCAAAGCCACCACCAAGGATTATTCCAAAAAAGGACATCATAGGCATTACATAAAACAGCTGGTATTCCAAATTCAGAGTCCAGTTAGGATCCAAGATTGAGTAGCAACTTTATAAAATCAGCTCTGTCAGTGACAGCACCCTAATTCAATTTCTACTCAGGTAACTGTGGTTCAAAGACTGGCAGCTCCTGCAGGCCACTCTGCTCTCCTCCCTTCCTACCTTCTCAGTTTCCTTCGTGAAACTTGTCATTGCAGTCACATACTCTAAAGGGACTGCTTCATTTCAGGGGTCACCAAAGTTAGCTTTGCATAGCTCAGTCTTTCCATGTGCTGTGGAGACTCAGTACCTTAAATAAGCACAGCAATGTGAAGTTTTTTCTCTTGAGAGACACCATAAACACTTGAGTGAATGACTTTATTTATTATCTTCAAACTGTCCTGGGGACAACTTTAATTTTTCTGAATTCAAAGCTTTTCAATAAGAGAGAGAAAAAAAATATCCCAATAGCATAACTTGCATTAAATATTACTGTAATTTTTTTTCTTAATGTTGCCTATCGTATTTTACAAAGAGCCTTTCTTGGGCCCCAGGCAGAAGAGTTTATGAGCTTCTAGCACATCTCAACTCCAGTGGCTTCACAGATTATTCACGTCTACAAACTCCCTTTTATCAAGCAACCAAATATCACCATAGACACACTAAAAAAAGGTACATAAAGTGAAGAAGTTTAACTGCAGCACCCAAAATCCAGGCTTACTGATATTCTGTTGTTCTGCAGCTGCTTTCTTTAAAATGCTACTTTCTTTGTATTATATTTGTTTTGGTCTACATCAGAGGCAGAAATTCATTTCCCACATCAGAGTTATTCTGAAATAAATCCATGGAAACCTGTGTGGACATAACACCTCCTGATCTGAAATCAGACTTAGGCCTAAAGTCAGGATTTATAAACCTTGTGGTTCAATTTATGGCAGCACTTAAAAACAACGCAGTTTGATTAAAATGAGAAATACTAGGGTGGATTTTTTTTTTTCCTTTTTATAGTTTCATTGCCAAATTCTTGCAGTAATTGAGGACTCATCTGATTATTATGATCTTCATCATAATTATTTTTCTTCGTTTAATGTTCAAACAAAGTTTCGCTTCCATCTTTCATTTCATTTTACAGATTTTGATCTTACTAGCAGCCTGGAGAGTCTTATTTAATTCTCCTACATGTTAGGACCAAAGAAAATAAGTAATTAAAAAGAAAAGCTAGGAAGTACAAAGAAGGTTTTGCGGTAAAAAAAAAAAGGTAGCACAACAACAATTGACAATAAATGCACACCTAATCAGCAAGCAGAATTATTGAGGTATTATTCCAAGTCATATTCTCATACCTGAGTAGTTCTGCCTTTCTATACTAGCTCTGGAAGTGAGTTTCTAACCATATTTTCACAAGACCCTCAGACGTTGAAATTTCCTGTATGATGACTTTAGGCCATATTGCACGTTACAGGAGTCCTCACAATAAGAGTTTTTCCAAAACCAGGAATTATTTATGTCACAGATTCTCCTCTGTCCCCCGTTTTCACTGAAAAACTTCACCCAGCTTTTCAGAGTCCTGCAAGACTAAATCCTTATCACTTAAGGCACTGCTGGAAATTAAGTGCTGCATTAGCAGCTCTCATCTCCCATTTTCTTCTGCACATTCATCTTGGCCTGAGAGGTAAAACGATGTTTTATCTAGGGAAGCAATATGTTTGCTCTTTTTATTTAAATATAAAATAATTGATTTGAAAATGGGCATAAGATTACATGTGTTTTATCTGAAAGTAAAACAGAATTGTTTGCTTTGACTACACAAAGGTATAAATTATTACATCAACCATACACTTAAAAAATTACTTCCCCTCTGTGGCTGACAGTAGTTCTTCATCAGTAGCTAACTACTGTGTAGGTACTAAGACAACATATGACCTTAAGCTCTGTACCAGAGCTTTTACATTTTTATCAGCTGTATTGTCTGTCATTTTATAAGGCAGATTTGATACACCATGCAATCAAAGAGTCACTTGTTTAGATAACTTTGGGAAACCTTACTGTGATGTTTTCCTGTTCATTCACTTACATTCACCTTAAGAAAAGCCACAGAACAATTTAAAGAGCATATATCCCCTCTTTGTGGACTGAAAACCAATACAACATAAAAATCTTCTATTTATTACAGAAATTATGAGTTCTGAGTATGTCAACCCGGCTATAATGGTGACAGCCAAAACGTTATTCCCAAATTTGGCCTTGCTGCCTTTTTAAAAAAAGTGCTAGCAGAAATAAAGTACCAGTAAGGGAAGAGGAGAGCACGACCTGTTGTACTAAGGAGGTTAATGAAGCAGGAGGAGAACCAGGAGGTCGCTTAAATTCTCACCACTTTAAGAGGGATTCACATGCCTAGACACTGATGTCTAGTCCATCTGCAATGCTTTCAGGTATCTTCCTGCCTCAGCTGATGTGCCAGGTGGGTACAGGTATCCCATAGCTCCTGTATCACATGTGCCAACCCTACAGACGTTATATCAACAGGTACAGGTGTCTACTACAGTTAAGTAGCTGAATCACTTCTTTTTTGTCTGTCTCTCACTGCCTACAAACTGTAATCTTGTAAGAACACTCCTTGTAGCAGTACTACTCCTGATACCACCACTGCATCATCCATCACATCCCACTGGGACACCAGTATTTTATTTTAGGAAAAGGTCAGATTTCCCTCTCTTGCAGTTGTCTAATACAATATATCAAAAAGGCATGCAGCATTTAAGTAGTGGAAATTAGACCACCCATCCTTGAGATCAAATATCTTTAATTCTCAGATTTATGTATCAAGCAGACAAGACTGGGACAGATCACACTGCACAGTGCTTCCAAACAAGGCATAATTTAAAGAACCAAATTGCAGCTTCCATGCCCATGGTCACACTGTATCCCATCTCCAAGAAAAGGAGATACAAGCACCCCAACTAGCCAGAAACTGTGCAACATTCCTTCACCCTAGCCCCTTGAAAGGGGACCCACCTGTGACTCCAGGGCATGATTCAGAGTCCTCTGCAAGTTACACAGATGTCACTGCTTATAACATTCAAATTGCATTCACTCTCTAAAATGAACCATGACTCTCGTGTTCAGGAGTAAGAAGAAAGAAATAATAGAGTTAGGAAAACAAACAGAATTATTCTTCCTAACTATTGGGGTTTCAGGAGACTCTGGCAGAAATTACCAGCAAAGACACTGGCTTTGAATTACAAAGAGCAACAGGGAGACAGACTTGTTGAGCTTTCTAAATTGCTTTCATTCCATTTACACTAAAGAAATCACACAGCGCTCAATGCTTCTAATTTTCAATCACAGCTAGCCAACTCTGATCCCATGATCTCTTATTATTTTTTCCTTCTCACAGTCCCAAGCAGCTATGTTAGTTCACCACTTTACCGTGTTTCCATCCTGCGTGATTTAGATTCCAATGACCAAACTGACAACTTCTATTACAGGTATCACTTAAATTGGATGGAGGGTTTCAGACTGCTTCTGCATTTTAATGTGAATGATATCATACAGACGCAAATCTTATTTCACAGAAACATCTCAAAACAGAGTACTCCTCAACCTTCTCCTTTAGGTGAAGCTATTTGTGATCAATGACATACACACACTTTCAAAGGAAGTGAAGGGAGAGAGAGATCAAATATTGTGTTTACCAAATAAGGGTACACTCAGAAATAGCTACCATAGTAATTTATATCCTATTGTCCTGTAGATATAGACAGTGACACACATGAAAATCAGAATGAACATATCAGGTTTTGTATCAAGTTATCTTCAATGGTCACCACATTTTCCAGTAAAGCCAGTGAAAATTAAATAAGATCTGCCATACCTTCGTGGTCTGTTGCTTGGAGGACTGTGGCTGTAGTCCTGGTTTAGCTTTTGGGGAGCACAAAATTATTTGCAATTAAAAAAAAGTATTACTATACTTTACAAGGTGATAAGCTCAGCAAGGCAAACATTTTCAAGTAAGCCTGGACCTTAGGTATGGGAATATACGTGCTCACAGCATTCTGCTCCTCACGCTAGTGCTTCTTCTGGGTTTATGATCCCTGAGCCAGTGGTAACCAAACTGGTGTATGGTCAGACAGCGGTAGAGCTCCACACTGCAAAATCAGTCTGGGACTAGGCGGCTTTATTTGCAAACCCACCTTCACAAGGAATGCCCTCCTATATCAGGAACTAGTATTTTATTCTTATTTGTTGAATATAAACAGTCTGACACTATTCAGCATCAAGTGAGGCCCACCAATGCACTATTTATAATGATTATTTGCCGTCAGAACGCTTTCAGGCATATATATTCAAGGTTCAGTTATATTTTACAAATCTAGGAAAAATATATTATCAATAATACTAAAAAAATATGTGACAAGAAAATGTAAATAAATGCTTGTGCTGCAGAATGGAACTTTAAAAAAACTTGTGTGAAGCCTGTATTTCAGTATCTGTGGATAATTAAGTGTAAACAACAGCTTTATTTTTTTGAATTCCTAATGCATGTCAGTTTCTTAAATTCAGAGCTATAGATCATTATACCTCACTTTTAAAATAGCCCTGCAATCCTGTGTATCACTTTATAAAAATACAAGTTAATTTACAAGACCTCACATTTGGAAGAAAAAACAACAGCAAAAAAGTATGTCACCACCAAAACAAAATACCAAAAAGTTTCCTGCAAAAGTCCCTATAAACAAATACTGGAAAACAGCAAACCACCTTTTAACAATATGTGATTAAGTAAAGTCTTTCAAACGAGAAAAAGATCACTGAACCTATTGAGAAGAGACTGTTGTTATACTTGGATGTTCTTTAAAAGGGAAACATTTTGTAACTGGTGACTTCAACACAAAAGGTTTTGCTGATGTTCTGTCTCTGGCATGTAGGAACTTCATTTCTATCCACTTTAAGTGCTAGTAGGGGTAGGAACAGTTAAGAAGGGCTTACTTGAGGATCTTTATTGGAGCAGCATGTGTCTCTATTTTTAAGAAAATAATTGAGTTTTGAAGTCAAAGTTATTAATGACTGACGAACAAAAGGTCCATCCCCTGTATTTGTTTCTTCTAGTTAGAGCTTGTTCATTTTCAGAGAATATGTTTTGGATGTGATGTCATGTAAAACCTAGATGTCATTTACTTCAGAATGTCTCCAAACTGTAAAAAAAAGAAAAAAAAAACCATTGTAGGATAAAGTCTCTTTGGAAGTTACTTAATGGCTCTGGCACTTATGTTGAGACTTTACTCAGAAAATTGACTTCAGAAACTGTTGAGCTAGAAATCTATGTCAGCAGTTTCCAGAACAAGTCTGATCATTCCACAAACAGCACTACATCTATAGCAACTGTCAGTCCTATAAATTTAGCCTTGGACATTAGAACTCAAACATAAAAATCACTTATTTTGTTATGAGCACAACACACACACACAAAAAAAAAAAAGGATTGCATATGTGTGTTGTCTCCCAAGGAAGGACAGAATCATATTTTCATTTTATACCCTCAAGGTCTGACACCTCAAGTGTCAGCATATAATGCTCTACCCTTCAGATGTCCATTAGGATTAACTACTTGTATGTGTAACAATTAAATTTCAAGAAGTAATCATAGAATCATAGAATGGTTTGGGTTGGAAAGGACCTCAGAGACCATCAAGTTCCAGCCTCCCTGCCCTGGATCTTTCATTCTCTCCTGGGTATTTTTTTTTAAGTTAACTGGAAGTTTGGGTGTAATTGAGGACAGAATGTAAACCTTTTTGGGTTCTTTATGTGGGAAGTCAATTAAGCAGGAGAAATATGGATTGTGTTTGTCTTTTTTTCTTCAGTGAAGAAGTTGTGAGTGCAGTAAAGCTTTCAAAAACTGTAAAGGAATAAGATATTAAATACCATAACCATGTGTAACATCTGCCCTGGAAAACAATCCTCACTTGGAAGGAGTAACTTTCCTGTTTTATAGACCTCTTCCACGTTATGATTACCAGAGCTGTAGGAAACTAACACATGCTCTACTACACAAGTAACCCAACATGTCAGTGCTCAGCAAAACACTTTAGGCCAGGAACATAATGAACTGTACAAATAAATACATAATCCCATAGCAGCTTTATCTCAGTTTCTTTGGAATTAATTAGACATTAGTCATTTGTTTTGCTGGCTACTCAGTCTTGGCCTTCTCAGGACAGAGTAATTCAGTTTTGCCTGCATTTATATAAGCATCATAAGGAACAAAAGTGGAAGAATATCTCCTATAGAAAAATTAAGCTAATTTAAAACCTGAAATTTTTTTATATGAAGAAATTTCATTGTATTGCAGCTGTTTCAAGTTTGGGGTTTCTTACATGAGGAATGTGTAAAAGAATAGATTCCCTAAGAATTATCAAACCAATCACTCTTGCACACATTTCTATGCTCTTCTCCATTTCTTTGAAATAAAGATGATCAGCCTAGGATGTAGTTCAAAATGTGCAATGTATGGACCTTATTTTGTAATGGGATCCATTCAAACCAAGTGCGACGTTAAAAAAAAATAAAATAAATAAATTGCTGCCTCTTTCTTAGTTTCCTGAATTTACTCTTGAAGATTTATGTATATAAAAGATGAATAGCTAGAAAATACATCAGATGACAATTGGAATTGTTAGTTATTATAACAGTAAATATGTCATAGCAAAGTAGAGCATTGAGCACTTTCTGTATTTTCTTTTTCCGTAGGCAATATGCCTTGCTCTGCAATACACAAAGGATTATTTTTTCTTTTATTTTAAAAGAGCAATGAATTATGCTGTTTGGGTCACTGATGACATACTACCGAATTTCATTATTTTGTTCTTATTTCTGTATCTTCAGGCAGATGGAGGTTAAATAATTTGACCTTTTCTCTTAGAAGAGGGAAAAAAGGTAGTTATCCAATCAGGACTACACAGACACAAACATCTCAGTGAAAAACTTCTGAACTTCCAAAGGTTAGGTTAGTTTGACATACAGAATTTTGACATACTTCTCCTTTTACCAATTTAACCATAATAGTGTATATATCAAGACTGTCACCTGAAAGACGTATTTTTGAGCTGGGGATGACATCTTCATGCAGAGAAAGCTCTCAATTACCAAGTGAACGCAGCTATTGCAGCCAGCCATCCTTAAAGAAAACATGTTTTCTGTTAACACCTGCAAGTGCTCTGCTAACTGGAATTTCAAAAACCTGGATTATAATGGCTTCAGCCTGTTTTATTGATCTATGTTATTTCTTTATTAAAGTGTGGCTAGAAGCAAGATGATCTGTTTTATATAATGTCCTGACCTCCACCCTAAGCTTGGCAAAATCTCAGGCAGAACTGAAAGTATGGATGTCATGTAAAAAATAGATTTTTGAAAGGTCTTTTGAAAAATCATTCTCCGCTAAAGGTCACTGAACACTAGTTAAATTATATAAGCGGACTGGGAATTAAGATTATGCACCTTTGACTGTTTTCCTGCTTCACAGAATGTGAGAACAATTAATAATGCAAAGAGCTTACAGTATTTAATGATGCAGAGTGCTTACTAGAAATACCCATGCTATTTCCAAAGCACTACAAAAAAGACTGAACCATTTGAAGTTGGTATGCTTTTCTGCCTGCACAGAATATCATCTTATTCCTTCATAATTTTTGAAAGCTTTACCCCATTCACAACTTCTTTCCTGAAGAAGACAAACACAATCCATATTACTCCTGCTTAATTAACTTCCCATCTAAAGAATCCAAAGGTTTACATTCTGTCTTCAATCACACCCAAACTTCCAGTTAACTTAAAGAAAAGTACCCAGGAGGAAATGGAAGATCGCTTCCTGGATTAATAACCATTTAAAAGGTGTGAAAAGAAGGGGGCAGTTTTTGCAGCAGAGGGAGGCTACCAGCAGGGTCTGTGCTACACCCCATTCTACATGCCCAGTGTCTGCATGAGTAAATAATCTGAGAGGAGAGAAGACAGTAAAGTGCCAAACTGTTCATAACACAAAATCGTTCAGGTGAATCAAACCCAAGCAAGTTGGCTACAAGGAATGGCAAAAAAAAATGCACGTTAACATATTATTACCCTGTCACTTCATGAGTACTACACTGGCAAGTGCCTGATGGTACATGTGGAAACAGCAACACTCAACACACACGTGCAGTTGTGGCTCTGAACTAGGTAGTACCACCAGGATGTCCTGAAGTCATGGGTTAACAATGCTGGCTTTGCATCACAAGATAAAGAAAATGTTTGACACCAGGAATTATGAGGAAGGATGCAGAAGGTTGCCATCTGGCACTGCCTGCACCCTGGGAGTCAGCAAGGCAGAGTCCAGGAGCGGATTTTAGCAGACGTGACTAAAAGAGAAGGGAAGCCAGCACAACAGCCACCATGGTGGCTGAACAGCAGCATGACAGCTCTGTGCACCCTGCCTGGGTCCCAAACTCGTGTACCTGCTTGATGAAGAACGAAAAGAGATGGGAACTGCAGAATTTAATATGTTATTTTAACTCTTTCCTGAAGCACGTGCTCAAAGTAATGGCTTTGAATATGAAAAATGATGGAGCTTAAGAAATAGCAAACTTTCAGAGGTGATAATGAAAACATTTGGTTGATGACTTTACTTACATCCTCTCAGTAGCAGCTCTTACTGTGAAAGCTGGAAAAATATAATGCTGAATATATCAAAACAGGAGTCGGGAAAGACTGGCTGAGGGGAAATGAGTCAGAAACGCTGGCGTTTTGAGACTTGGGACTAGCAACACCTTCCCTCTTCTCCACTCTGCTTCTAAGGTAGGTTATAGCTGTGGATATTAATCCCTCGTTACAGCATAATTAGACATGCTGGGATGCGTTATGTAGCAAAGGCTATGTGGAAAAGAGGTTTGGAGGAGACTGTTAGGGGTTTAGTGCAAGTCTGTCTGTGATAATGGTGCCCTTTCCACCCTCAACCATATGCAAAACCACAGGAGATGCCTGTTTGAGTTACTTTCATCCATTAAACTGAGGCAGAACAAGAGAGAGGCCCTAATCTGAAGGAAAGGACCAAGGAAAGCAGTGGGAGGAGTAAGAACACAACCAAGACTGTACCTGACTAATGCAACACCAGCACGTACTTGAAAGAGATAGAAACAAATTAAATATTTGATGACTTTTATTCACATCTTCCCTTTTGTACTAAAAACAAAATATCTAAAATAAAATTTGCTGCAAACCCATGCTCTCTCCCACATTAAACAGATACTTTCCTGAGCGATACATGTTTACTTGATTAAATATTTTTTACTCATTCTAAAAGAAGAGTGATTCAACAAACTTGGATTAAAGAAATAATCTAGTTAGTAGTTTTAATTAACCAAAAACAAACAATCCCTCATTCATTTAGGGGTCTACAAAAGGAAGGACAGAAAAGGAGCAAGTGAAAAATACAGAGGGGGAACATTTTATTTCTGAGAACTAGCAACTTATTTTAGGGTTTTAAACAGATTCTTCCTAACTATCCTGCAAGTGTATTTAGTCTATAACTAATGTGAATCTAGGCTATGCTTATATAAAGACAAGACAGTCTTGGCTCATTACTGACAGACTAAAAATGAGTGAAGAGATACATCAGGCCTAATATTTTCCTGTTCTAAGGTATATATCTGATTCGGCACTTTAGAAGATTAGTAATCTCATAACTGTAAAATAATGGGATGTGAATTGGCTATAGGAAAAGTATGGGGGTTTTGGCAGAACAAAGTTTTGGAGGGTGTAAGGATGTGTTTCACTGGGATTATTGATTTTTTTGCCTGTTCTGGGTATCTGCATTTTTATTTTTTCCAGTGCTCAGAGCAAATGGGAGTTGAGAGGAGCTTTTACACTTTGGCAGGGGCTAAACACTAGCAGTACTACTCCTGTTGTTCTCACTAATACATATAAATAAGAGACAATGGCTTGAAAACAATTTTTAAGAATTATGAAGAGAACTAAGGGTAAAAATTTCAGTTTCTGATGAAGACTTTAATGAAATGTCTTGCCCCACTTACCCCCATGTCTTCTGCTTTCTGACATTCTCCCTCTTTATTCACCTCTGATGAATAAGTACTGCGAGAGCATCCTATAGTGTTGTTCCTTCTTTCAGCAGCACATACAATGCAACTAGTTTCTTCAGTATAAAAGACAAGAACAAGTGTCTGTCTTTTCTTTCTAGTGGATGTCATGCCAGGAAGAAACGCAGTACTATTTAGCAGTGCTACTTTCATCATCGAATGCAGAAACAGAAGAGATTTGAGGTACATCTGTATCACCAGGCTTGGCAAGTACTCCACTCCAAGGCAGGAGCACATATCCTCCTCCCACTTCTGCATCCACATGCATCCCAAGCGACTTTTTACTCTTGAAATCTAGCTTCTATACAAAGGACACCTGGATGCACCATAGCTGACTCCAGCATATAGTCCAGGTGTAGCTTCTATAAAATCCCAGAGGCTGTGACAGAGTATGCCACCAGATAAATTCAATCAGGCAAACCGGCTCCTTCCATCCTACTTAAGTTTGAGGGGTTGGTCAAGAAAATACAAGTATAATTGACAACTTTCAGCACCTTGTACTTTACTAATAAAGAGTTTGGCTGTGATTGAAATTTCTCAGAGGCTGGAAAGACTTTTTAGATGATTGGCATTCCTCAGCCTGTGGTCTGCAAGACATCAGAAAATTGTTCACAAATGGCAGTTAGAATTCTTAATGAAACTACATGGAGACTCCTACACATAAAAGTTAGCCACCAAACAAAGCAGAAGGAAATTCAAATTACACTCAGATTTTTAAAGTTAGCCATTTCGGTTACAATATCCAGTACTGACCATAGGTTTTTGTCCAAAATAGGTGGTTCTTAGGTTGAGAACAACTGGAGCACCCCGAAAACAGAGTACACTGTTGACCAGGCTAAGCCTGTAGTATTTGGATGTTTAACTGCTGCCTGCAGCTCAATAAGTACAGTCTTTAAGGCCAGAATGGGTTAAAGATTTCTTGAAACGTTAGAAAACTGTAGTGCAACATAAGCAGGGAAAATGACTGAGCTTTGTAAAATTAAGCTCAGGTATTGACAGATCTAGTAAGGTGGAGAAAATGCCAGAGAAACTGAAAAAAAAAACCAAGAAGAAAAGGCAACTGTTGGAGTTTCAAACTGCAGTTCCTTCCTCTCCCTGTGCTGTCTGTGCTGAGGGCTGAAGAAACCAACACACAACTCAGGCTCATTTGCTAGGAAGAGTTCGTTTTTGCAAGAGGGCCTCTGGCCATATGACGAGCAAAACCAGAACCTTTGATCCTGTTAAAACCTCAATCCCATTGAGAACAACGAGCAGCAACTCTCAGCCTGGGAAGGACATTTTAATCAAGGGCAACCCGTGACCGCAGGGCTCCTGTAGACATGCAGCAGCAGATGAAAGCTGGCCAGCTGAGGCTTCTACCACTCCCTGCCTTCCTCCCCACCTGCCCGACAGATGTTGCTGCCCCCAAGGCAGGGATGTCTGATCCACTCATGAATCAACTCCCAACCCAACTTGCTTTTCAATCCCATGTTTTAAGGTAACCTGACATCAAAGCTGGTTTACCACCGGAGGGGTGGAGCAGACAGCTACAGGCACTAGCAGCTTTAGCCACCTGATTGTAATTCACTGCTGCATTCCTAAGCAAGCCACCAGCCTGGGGAGCCATGCCCGAGGAGGATGGTGGTCCCACCTGGAAGCAAGCCCTGGCAGAGGGGGTGGTTTGGATCTCTCTGCCCAAGCACCGACTTGTGCCTTGTCAACAAATCTGCTCCAGGCTTCAAAAAATATAGCGATTTGGGGAAGAATTCATAGGGGCAGGATATATGCAGCTGCTGAGCCTTTGCTTTAAGCACAAGCTCAACCCTAAACACGTCTTTTTATGCTATAATTCAGTGCTTCAGTGGTTTTCTAAGACTGACTAGAAAGAATAAATCTAACGCCTACTGATCTGTATCTACACATTAATTAGTCCCAATAAGAATCTTCCAGAAATGCATATTTTTGTATAGAATTTCTACTATACCTTCATAGGTTAAATTATTATTGTGCTATTTAAAATAACTACTTCAGTAGGTGTTTGTTTATTTTTTTAATTTTCTCACCAATTTCCATTTGCATATATGTACACATAAGGTCTTCTTTAGAAAAGTGAGTCCTTGGGCAAATTTTGCATGGTAATCTGCCTTGGAAGAAGATAGAAACAAACTTCAGGGAAAGACATTATACGCCTTTGCTCTACCTATACTGACCACTCTCACCTCCTTCAGAACAGACCCTTCATTCAGAGTCTTTCCTCATTAAACCTTGCCCTTGGAGCTGCTTCTAACTAGCTTCCTTCAGAAGCCAGCTTGGACAGTCACAGACAGGATGCTGTCAGAAAAATAGTCAGTAATAAAATGTAAGTAAGTTGGCAGTAACATGCTTGATATTTAAGTATAATTGACAGACTAAAAACACAAAGGTTTGAGGATGTGGATCTAACAGTGTCAGTATAAATCCCAAATAGATCTATATGAAAACATACCCAACAGATAATAATGTATAGGAAATATCAAACGAGAAACTGTGCTTTGTCTCTGAAAAGTTATTTAGGGTGTTTTTTGCAACTTTCCTTCTGAGCCCTTTGACATCCATAGCTCTTGGCCACCACCCTGAGCTAGGCTGACCACTGCCTGATGAAACATTTCAACACCTGAAATAAGGTTTACATGGGAACAAGTAACTTCTTCACTTCTGCACTGCCTGAAAACCGTTTGTGCTCTTAAACCAGCAGGCTGGTACCATTTGCCCAGAACTTCTGATAGCAGGTCTGAGAAGGTGGTAAGATCAATGGGCTATAAAACCACCCAGGACCCCCTTCTGCCTCAGTACGAATCCTGTGCTGAGCTATAGAGTATGCTGGTACACAAAAGTGCTTCCAAATTGTGCATGACGTGCAGAAACTACAACCTTCCCATTCATTTCAACAGCTGCATGCTCAGCAGGAAAAGGTCTGGTTTCTACACAGCTCCACTCACAATATTATTTACACATAAAATTACAAGATCTACTTTACACTTTGTTTTTTCACCAAAACAACTGAAAAATTACAGTTTCGTAGATATCGCAGGCATTGTGTCCCTGCTTAGCTCTAGAAGGAATATTCTGAAGGCAACATTTTGTTCTTTAGCTATATGCATCTGAACCAGGGCCTAAGAAGTAAGCCTAGAAAAGCCAGTCGTCAAAAAAACCCCAAAAAAATAAGCAAAATCTTTTTATTAGGGGAGCAAACCCAAACACATTAAGGCCATCAAAATATGTGACACTTAGACACAGGCAGCAAAAAACCTGAGTGTACTGAACTCATATTCTGCTCCTTAAAGAGTTCCTGATCTGTTTGCCTGAGGACACAATACTAAGGACAATATTATTTATAACACACAATAAAAGCACAACTTTAGGTCCTTTTAAAAAGTTAGTGATATTGATCTTGGGTTCTTTATACAAGACAATATCTTTTACTTTCCTAAACATTTACTGGATTGCAGCTAAATTTATTTTTTCATATAAAATGAAAGTGTGTCTGTCCCAATTTATTTGTGTTTTTTTTTTTTTTTATAATACCATATTAAATCAGTTCAGAGACATTGACAACAGAACTGTAAATATTTAAGATTACATCTTCTTTCCTACAACATTATTCTTTTCCTTTTCTATCAGATCTACTGTCAAATAACTCAGTTCCTCCTTTTACTCTCAATCTTCAAACACTCTAAGCATCTCAGCTACACTAAGATCATCAGATTTCAGCAGAAAGACAAGCAGACGCTGGAAGTCTGAGAGAGCACTTAGGGCATGATCCAAAGTTACTGGAGTTAACAGGAAATGCTGTCTTCCATTAGATGAGCTCAACATTAACCTCCAAATACCTATTGCCACTTCTAGTGATCATATGCCAGAGCCTTCAATAAAATTCATTATAATGAAGTGTGTATTGGAAAATTGCAACAGTAAACGAGTGAAAATATATCGAGATAGAAAATTTAATATTCATAACCCTTCTCCTATCTAGGGATTGCTAGAAGAGCAAAACAAGTATTTCTTTCCATTTCTCCATCTAAGAAAAAGACTAGCAAAAGATTTCAAACAAAGCTCAGAGGGAGCATTAGGAAAGTAACATCATCCAGCAGAGCTAGGATAATCCTGCGATTATTATTCTGATCTGGAATTCCCAGCAGGATGGTAGCTACCTTGCAAGAAACACTGGAGAACATCAGGCAATCATTATACACTTCCTTTGGAAAAAAGGCAAACCTTAATCATTCAGTTGTGCTTAGATATGACAGCACAAGACAAATGCTAGCTGCCATCCACAAACATTTCTCCAGAGAAAGCTTTTGTGTTTGCATTTCTCTGATCACATGTTGGGTGAAGCAGGAGGTTGTGTTGGTCCATTGGTTGGTTGGTTATCTGGTTATGGGCTCCTTCTGCTATTTTGTTTCTCCTAGATCACAGACTTGCCTCATTTGGAATTCCGATGCAAGCTGCAGCACTAGGGCAAAGCTCAACATTTCAGCTATCTGCCTTTAGCCATAATTATAGGCTCACCTTTGTGCTCTGCACTTTCAAGGGTGGCAGTTGCTATAAATTACCACAGGTGGAAAAAAAAACAAACACAAAACAACAGCAGCATTCTTGAAGGGGCACCAAACATGTTACGAGTTTGTCCATTGACATTTTCCTCCTGGATAACTCAGGCCAGGAGGTCAAAGCAATGGCTGACTAACAAGACAGCATGTAGGGAAAAGGTTACCATTAATAATGCAACAGAAGAGCACTGTGTAGACAAGTAACGCAGGAAAACCACACCAAGACCACCAGCAGGCTACAGGGGTCATGCAAGAAATTACTAGACACTAGTCAGAGAAGTGATTTGCTGAAAAGGGTGCAATGTTGTTAGCTAAATGTCCTTCCAAGTGTTCAGTAACTCCTGCACCCTATGTATTTCCTTCAGAAGCAGAAAATAAAGATCTACTAATGTTCTTACTTTATTACTAACCTAAGTCAGCGCTTTCATGATCTTGTTAGGTCACTTTCCTTAAGCAGACTACTCAAGAAAAAATAAAAGAGAAAATGAAGGGGAACATGTGAATGGTGCCATTCAGGCAGCTCTGGAGCAGAGGATTCCCTGCCCACAGCAACAACAGCACAAGCGGTGCCAGGTCAGTCAGATGATGCCACCCATCCCACACAGTCATCCTTAACAGTTTGTTCAGTCTACACACTAATTCGACATTTGGTCTAACAGATAGATACCAAGATTACCAAAAAGTTTCCTGAAGGATTTCTGAAGGAAGCTAAAATGCACTAACCAAGTCAGCTTCAGAAGTAGCCGAGAAAAGACTCCATATTCCACCATATTCCAGACCTATGAAGAAACAAGTCCTATACAAAACACATACCATTTCAGCAGCATTCCCATAAGCAATATTGGCACAGAACAACTTTGGACCTAATTTGGCTGTAGCCTGCACATCTAGCTATTCTTTCTGAAAACTGCAGTGCAAACTTTGATAGCAGAAAACCAAGAGCTCCAAAAACAAGTACTACAGGCTGAAAAAATAAATGTACTCTTCTCCGGACATCCTTGTGGCAGAGACTTGGAAGTTTACCATTTGAATGGTGTATCTTCCTGATTTACAAAACAAATTTCATTAGCAGCATTCTGACCAAGAAAATGCCTTCCTACAAGAGACATGTAATTTTAAGGTTCCAGGAATGCATTATGCCAGGCATTAATGAACTGCATACTTGTTCCATTTTCTTAAAGCTAAGTATTCTCTAGTTCTTCTCTTATGTTCTTGTAAAACAGAAATAACTTCAGTGAATTCATGTGAGTTACAGCAGCCTAAGGCTTATGTAAGTGGGAAGAAAATCGTGCTGTCTATGCTCTATAAACTACAAGCAGGTCAAAGAGTTTACATAAAGGTTTTATAAACAAAAGCCCTGCATATCTATAATCCATGACCAGAAAATGAATCTGTCCTGCATAAAAAAGGAAAAATGGCCCACCTTACAACCCGTTGTATGAATAATAAACACGAGGTGCAAGCCAGTGATTCATATGAAGGTATTGCAAGATAAAACATAAACCTTGCTTTCCTTTCTTATAATAGCTTTGGAAGTAATTTTGCAGTTTATTTGTATGCAGACAATTCTGCTGGACAAGATGGTGTGTGTGAAAGAGTATGTAAGCATAGTGAAGAAAACAGAGGTAAGTTACCTGTTTAGTAATTTTTATTGCTAAATAACCCCACGTCCTGCCAACAGTAAAATGGAAAGCAGTTTCAGAGTGTCCTTGCATTTTCTTTTGACTGCTTAACAAAATATGCTTGTAAAGAGGTTTTCAATCATCACCTTCAACTACAACACAAAAAACAAAATTATGTCAGAACTGCTTTGGTGAGGTGGGTGGGAAAAGCAGCCTCAGCAGAGTATCCTTTCCTTGTGAGCTCTGTTTAAGTGAAGGAGATAACAACAGTTTCAGTTTCCTAATACTCTTTCTCATTCTGATCACAGTCTTGTGATTTCAGCCATACCTCATCACAGGCTACTGAAATAAAGACTTAATAGTACTACAATTTGGGCTTACTAAAAATAGCAAAGTGTTATGTATTTCATCAAGAACTAGCATAGGTGCTCTATTAGGTCAGAAGCCCATCCTAGCAGTAATTGATGATGCCTAGAACAAACCAAGTTTCTTCACTGCACTGTGTCTGATGTGTAAACTTTAAAGATGATGAGAGGATCTGAATATGGCTTTTTAAAAATAAACCAATTAGAACCACCCGTACTTATTCATTTGAACGATATTACCACTTCAAAAATGATAACAAATTAACATGAATATGACAACCTGAACAAATCAGTAAAATGTGTTGCTGCTTTATCTTCAACATTGCCCAGTCGATATAAAGAACAAGCTTTCCTGCATTTTGTATTACTTCTTTCTTGTCTGAAATGTCATTTTCCTCAGAAACACAGGGACTATACTACAGAGACTGATGAGAAGACAGATTTACACTCATATTCCACCTGATTCATTTCTAGAACAATTAAGCTACATCCTGGGACCTTTAGAACCTTTAAGAGCCTAAATGTTTTGTTGGTTTTATACATAGCCTTAAAACCACTGTATGTTAAGACACAAAATCAAAATTAACTGCATTATGTGTTCTCAACTGCTGACATTCATGCTGCACTCCCTTTTCTGACAGTGAAATATGTGAGGAAAAAAAAAATGATAAAGAGGTAGTTCTAGCCAAGGAGCTAGACAAAAGTAATCCACCACTCTTCAAGGAGAAGGAATGGTTTTGCATAAAGCTGAGCCTCTCTGTAATCGTGTGGATATCTATTCTTTATGCCAGAGACATAGTAATGAGTTGAGAAGAAATGAGGGTAGTTAAGACAATGTTTCACCTACCTTGGGGTTAAAAATCCAAAGCAATGGGGAAGCTAAGGTGTGAGCAAGTAAAAGTGGTTTTCCTGTGACAAAAGACCCCCTGAAAAGTACACAGGGAGATGGAGGCAACAGAGGATGAGTTCAAAGGAAATTAATGTTTATATTTATTACTGGAGGAGTTATCATGTCCCCTTTGTCAAAGGAGAGAAAATGCTGCTCATTTGGCAAACAGTCATCCCAGTAGGAAAAAGCAGGCACCAAAGAAAATCCAGTTCCTGTCCCTCCCAGTTTGCTCTTCCCCACTCACACATTCCTGCTCAAGGTTTACGAACTGGTAGAAGAAATGTAATGATCAGAAGAGACTTCGGTCATGCCCAACATTGTTTTACACAGTAGCTAACCCTGAATTAGTCAAGACTCCTGCAAACCTCACATCTGGTACTTCAGAAAGAATTTTCTTTGAAAGGGAAATAAAGTAACTTTGCATATGTGACTGATCAAAGAGGCATGCAGAGCTATTGTTCATTTAACACCTTTTGTTAAGGTGACCTCCAAATGAAATGTGGGCCCACAACTGGATAATCAGAACACCCAGCACACTGCTGAGCATCAAATTATTCAGAACATAAAAGCATCTGTTTAATATCTGAAAGATTATCTTGCTTTATAACACATGAACAATTGGAGGATCAGAGTAATTGTTTAACAAGCATAGGCACTTTTTGTTCCTGTAATCCACTAACCAGGGAGAGTATCCAACCTGCAAAACAAACAGAACAGATTAAATTGTTATTTGTCACACATAAGATAAAAGGGAGAAATCATTTCTGTACCTCTGGTTGTGCAGGCAGAATTCAGTTCCAGAACACAGAGAGTCTTGTCAGTTCCTAGTATTATAAATTCATTAGTCAGCCTTCACTTCTCCTGAAACAATTCCTTTCCTCAAATGCCTTTATAAAAATTATATATATATATATATATATATATATATATATATATATATATATATATCTTTCTCACGATGGATCCCTTTGTCTTGTGCTGTCTGGATACCAAAGAGGAATTAAGTTTGTATTTTCAGGCTTTTCCCTGCAGAACAGCTGAGCCAAGAGATCTAAAACACATTTTCCTCTTTCTTTCTAATAAAAAATGAGGGTCTCCCCTCCAAAAAGTCAGTCAGTCAGAAAACTGCAAAGGTCTCTGATGAAGTGTTGGTACTCAACACAACAGCTCATATGCTTCTGTGATATGGTGAAGAGAAACCAGTGGTGAAGCTAATTTTGATATGAGTATCATTATGAATAACGTACAAAATAAGCATTAAATTGACTTAGAGTTTTGAAATGTGTTAATATAAATCCATGTTGCAATTAAAACACACAAAAAATGGGGGTTTTTATGTATGACAAAGTGGAAAACTATAGAGAATTGCGTCTTCAAGAGTCTGGCATAAGTCTGTGAGAACCGGCCACAACAGACCTTTGTACCAACCCAAGTGTCTCTAGTTCAAACATAAAATATTGACTCACTCTAGGCAGAAAGGGTAAATCTCTGTGGTCTGAAATATCAGTTTTATAAATACGAAAACACTAATTAACTTTTTCCATCTAGACTAGCTCAGGAAGTTCCAGCATAAGACAGTATTTCAAGAAGAACTGTCTAATTTTTTTAAAAAAAAAGCTCAAAAATTAACAGACAAGCAACTTTTTATTATCCTTAATTGAAAATAAAAGTAGGCAGCATCTCCATTCAACTTCACTCACTAGAAAATTCTAGTCAGCTGTAATCCCAACTCAGTCCTCTGTTTTGTGGCTATACCTCATATCTGTATGTTCCCCTGTACTTTGCAGCTGAGCAAACTCAAAATGCTATATGCCCCACACAGACATAAGAAGTAAAGTTGTAGAATGAGCTGGTAGGAATTCACTTGGGCTTAAGCCTTTTTTAATGCCACTCTCCTGTATCAGCAAAATAAAGTGGTTCGTGAAATAGGCATGGATAACACCCATTAAAAATGTCAATTACCATACAGAAATGCCCCTGACAAAAGGGATATATCTACATCTGATATCCCATACCCTCCTCGATTTCTGTTACAGTCAATGGAAAGAAACAGTGAATAAATCAGAAGAAACTGAAAATGGATCAGGAGAATCATGTACTAAACCCACATGTTTCTCTCCTTTAACTACACATAGATTTTTTAGGTGACTGCCTCTAATTCCCTGTAAACTGAGGCTTCATCTGACTAAGAGGAGAGCTGGATAAATGGCTGAAGGAGAACCTTGCCAGAAGATGTTGGTGGAATCCAGAACTTCTCCGATATAATGATAAATGTACACATGGAGAATATAAAACAAAAGAAGAAATCACAATAACCAGAGGGAATAGTCTTGCTGAGAGCTCCTTAGCCTGGTCAGCTACTCTTTGACTCAAAAGGTCATTCCCAGTTTTTTTCTACAAATGCTGTGTTAAATTCATACAATCTTCAGTTTTGGGAGGAACCGTCTCCATGACTAATTAGGTTTGTTTCTCCTCTTCTCGAGCTAAGCTGTCTTTCTTCCATAAGTCTATTTTTATTGTTTATCTCTATTTTTCAGTGCAAAGTCAGTCCAATAATGATATTTGAATTCCATATCCTTATTTAAATGAAGTTTTTGGTTTTTATATATATCCATTTTAATTAGATCTATACTAAACTATCTATCTGTAGAATAATCTCCCATAACTAGATATCCAACCAGCAATCTAGAAGATATTTTAAATGGCCTCTCTAAAAATGCACTTCAGACTCAGAGAAGGCTATATAGTTCACAGATTGTGAGTAGCTACTAAACCGTTATGCAAATGTCTTTACAGGATGGGAACTTTTTCTATAAAGAAAGGGAGCAGTGATTCTATTCTCACAGGGATTTGTTCAAAAAACAAATCAACATAAATTTAGATAATATTCAAGAACCACATATTATTCTAAGCTATACAGAATCCAGGTTTCTGAAGGAATACATAAAATCTCACATTTGTTTTAATCACCATTAAAGATTCTACTTTCCAAAAATTTGCAATGAAGAAATGAAAAGTAATTAAAGGCAACCTTTAATACTGGGAGAGAAGAGAAGAAAATTTAACAAAAGTTAAGTATTCTGGATGAACACTAAAAAGGGAAGAAAAAACTTTTCCTCTATTTTAATTTAAAGTTTTTTTGCTTTTTACTTAAAAAGTGAAATAAAAGAAAAATACTTTTAAAGATGATTGTTCTGTAGTTAATTATAATTTAAAGCTATCCAAAAATCCCGAGGTAGTATTTAGCAAACTGTATTTCAGGTAGTGACTATTCAGCTGCAGATTTAGCATACATAAAATTAAATCTCCAAAAATTAACAATAGAATGCATTTTCCTGATTTGCTTAGAATGAAACATTAGTTTTTATATTTCCACCCCAGTCTCTGCCGCGATCTCATTGTAAATTCCCAAAAGAAAAAAATACATTCATTTTTCCTGCTGAATGTGCTCTTCCCTGGCTTAGGACATTCATCTCCTGTTGCTGCTACTGCAGTTTTCCAGTGGAATGGTTTCCACACACAGTACTCGTGTAACGACCTGCAGGTCTGGCAGCAGTTGCACACGTAGGGTGGGGAGGTTTGTCCCCATACTATGAATGATGCGACCTAGAAAGTCAAGAAACTTGACTGTAGGTTTGGGATGGCTCTAAATCACTCTTTAAAATAAGAAATATCTCTATTTTAAAAGGCTACTCATTGGACAGCCCAGCTTCCTATTTCACTCTCATGAAATTCCCATTTCACTCTCACTGCAACACATCCTCATATTTCCTCCCTCCTGAAACGGGAGGAGGCATAAATCTAATCTTAGCACTTTAAATCCTCCAGATATTTTGCCTTCACCACGACTTGACTCTGCTTTCAGTCATTCAAGAAACATTTTTCCTAATGAAGACCCAGCCCCCTGGGAAATAAGGCCCAAATTTGCCCATCATGGCTGTCATTCGCTCAGGTACTCAGCACATACTGCCACACAAGACAGGTCCAGGCCATGCAGAAGTACAGAGAGCAGCCTGTGAGTGCCAATTAATGTTCAGATTCAAGCTGACTCAGCTTCAGTGGTGAGACACAGTCCAAATTTTTTGTGTACGAGCAATTTTCTGCTTTTTTATACCTATCCTGTAGCTATTACCTTGCTTCACCATTAAGAATTTTTTCTTCCTCAACTCCAAATATAGCTATTGCTTGCTTGGGCTCTTGCCTTTTCTTACTTTTTGTCTTCCAGGCTAATGATCTGTCAACTAATATTAAATTATTTGCTCTCCTAATTGCCTGTTTTCAAATAATAGATTGTGTGGTAAGGTGGCTACCTTAGCACTTTCCCTGTGTATTTCGAAAGAAGAAAGAATTGATACATTAGGAATGAAAGGCTCAAACCCCAAGAGAATATTGGTCCTACTTATTGCTCACAAAAATATTTCCTCTACAATATTAAAATATTTTACAAAATGTCTGTAGTATTTATTTTCTCATCTGCTTCCAGTATCAGTTATTTTCATTCCGAAACCTATGAGGTTTTCTCATTTTCAGATCAAGCTTTCAAAGCATCCTGAAAATTTAATACCACCATAGTGTTGTATTTGAGAACAAACAAAAAATACAGTTGAATCCACTGATATTTTTTCCACCTTTCCACCTTGTAAGAATTCTTCCTGTATGCCAATGGATAGGGGGGAAAAAAAAAGAACACAACAAACCACACCACCACTACAAACCACAGACTTGAAGAGCCTCAACTGACAAGTTTCTCCCTTTATATCAGGAAAAATACAGAGGCAGAGGTGCCAATGGGATGCGCACATTTGGGAAACAAGCTCCCCTACCTGTCTTCTCCAAATCCTGTAATTATTTTTCTTGAAAGGATTTTTGTTCATATTTTCTTCAATTCTTCCTGGCCTCAGCAAGGAATCAATGACACCAGGGGAGCACTCTGGTTATCCTGAACCTCTGAATAGACTAAAGGTGAAAAAAGACATGGAAAAACATTGACTAAAAACCTGCTGGCAACTCAATAGAGACACACTGGAGGGAGCCAAATAAATCTCCTCTCTTTCAGATTCACAAAACAAATTTGTTCCAAGACTGCACCGAGATCTTCGTCCACATTTCATGGGTGTGCTGCAGTCGTACAAAAAAAAAAAAAAAGAACGTGTGGGTCTGGACAATAGAAAAATGAAACCTTGCACCGTCACAGAGCACTTGCAGAAGCAACAAGAAAATGGTATAATGTCACTTATAGTACAGTTGTGGCATTGAAACCATTCACAACAGTATTCCTTCCTTTTTGTCAACCTTTATCTCTGAACTCATGTGTTTTATCAAGTAAGCTATCTCAACAGAGAAACAAAAATCAAGATTGTGTGACACTGAGTTAACCGTAGTAACATCAAATATTGATGATTTCCTCAAGGAGACAAAGAAACTTTGTAATAACTTTTCACAGATTATTATTACAAGGTGATAGTTCTAACAAAAACATCTTCTTAGTAAAAAATAAAACACTATAGAGGGTAATGTGACAGACGGATTAATGCAGAACATTTGTTTTAATTATTATACTCTAAAAAGCCCAGTGAAGATTCAAAGGACCCTCAAAGTTCTTAGCGATGTGTGACATTAAACACAGAAAGCCTGTGAAGATTTCAGCTACACCTAATATCCTTTTGTCAAGATAGGTACAAAAATAAAATACAAAAGTACCAGCAAGACTTCACATTGATGTAGGTGACCTAAAACCTTTAATGGCTAAAAAAAATCCTAAAGTAACCTCCATACAAAAAATAGATAACTTGGTTATCTTTAATTTTCCTTTTAAATGAGTTGGAAATCAACATAAATATCTGCATCTGTCAATGACTAATAGTACCTGAATGTAACTTCTCAAAATCTTAATCTCAAGTTAGTTATCACTAACTTAATGACATAATCGAAAGATGACGGAGAAACACTCACATAAACACCCATTTTGTCCTCAAATCCATAAGCCTGAAAGAAGACCAACACAATGGCCCACACAAGTGGCAAAAGACACTTTGACAGTCCAGGTGCTATGTCATGTCACAGCAATGAGATCATACTATCTAATGCCAGGTCGGGGTTTGTCACCTGCAAAGAAAGGGAATGCCTTTGTTACTCTTACATAAACATTTTATTTTCATTATTTTTCTTTTTGGGGTCTTTGGGGAGGGGTTGTTTTGGGGTTTTTTTTTACATGCTTGTTACTCAAGAACATTAAGATCTGACTGTATTTTTTAACAGCACTGTCAGCCTCTTTGCATGAAGTTTGTGGGAGGGCACGTCACACAAATATCTACCCGCATATGTTTGCATTCCGGGTAGCATATAGCACTTTCCTAATCAAGGAAAATGATCTATGGTCATACCTCGTGACTTCAGTCTGAATCATGGACTTACGCCTCTTCCACAGAAACTACCAGGAGTGAAACTGTTCGTGAAAAATAAGTGCATGTTATTAGTCCCTTGCTTATATGTTTAGACTCACATTTTCTAAGTGACTAACAATAAAACCAGATAGATTCTAACATTAACATTCTAAACCATTAGCTATTAAACTGAGAAAAGCACATCCCATTCTCTTGGAAACTCCAAATTTTCTATAGTTACAGGAAAGTCACACAATCAGAGATGCCAAGGTGAAACAGTTTCCTGTCCACCTCCTCCAGCTACCTTAGTTTTGGGGATTTCTTCCCTGCACAGAACCATTCTAGTCCACATTCCAACACGGTTTTTGGAGACCACCCTTTTAGAGCACATTTCCTTCTAAAAAGGAAAGAGCTTGAAAATACAGTTCTTCAAAACAGAGCAGGCACTGCACAAAGGCAATGGCTAAAAATTATTTAGAAAATTAATTCCGGTCTGACCTCAGTGAATAGAGTTAGAATTTCACTAGGAATTCAGTGGGTTGGATATGAATTCAGGGGTTTATGCTGTCTGTAAAATAGGATGCCCATTCTGCTTGTGAACGTTACTGAAAGAAAAAAAAAAG
Organism: Nesoenas mayeri; assembly: GCF_963082525.1. Classification (NCBI taxonomy): domain Eukaryota; kingdom Metazoa; phylum Chordata; class Aves; order Columbiformes; family Columbidae; genus Nesoenas; species Nesoenas mayeri. The sequence continues at coordinate 18,434,310 of NC_137540.1, forward strand.
TTAAACAAATGTATTTTTCTTCAGGAATGTCAAGCAGCTCTAAGAGGTCTGGCTCCTCGTATGACTCCCGTTGCTGAAGGAGCCCAGCTGAGCTGTGAGGCCGCCGGGCAGGGTCAGGGTCCGGTCCATCAGCCTTGTTCTTACAGCGAGCGCTGGGCAGAACGACAGGTAATCTGAAAAGCAGTAGGCCACCCTATGTTTTTGTAACAGTTCTTCAAGTCACAGCATCCTTTCCTGCTGAGCCAAAGCCAGATGTAACAGCGTTTCTACTGCCATGGAGAATAATAAAAGAGATGCCATTAGGCTTTAATTTAAGGTTTACGACACAGAAAATTTTAATGGGAGTTAAATTAACTATTGACATTTATCACAATAATTTGTTCTGTAGCCTCTGACCTGCAAGACAAAAGCAGAATAATGAAGGTTTTGGGACATGACTGAGCTGGGAGAAGAAACTGTCAGTTATCAGATGCAAATAAGCAGCCTGTCAAATACAAGATGACAAAGAAAATCCAAGGGTGACATATCTTTGATATATGTTCACACATAAGCAGTCACATCAAATTCCATATCCATTTACTCTACAAGTATATATAAAATTAGGTCCTGATGAGTATTTTTAGAGGAAGATAGCTAAGTGTTAATGACCCTCACAGCATACAAAAGAGTCAGTGCAACATCCTAACAAGAAAAATGTTTTAAAACTTAAAAGATTGTTTAGAGATTAAAGCTTCACTCCAAAAAGTCTTAATGTATGAAGCAATTATGTTTTAAACAAATTTTGCAAAATAATAGAAAGGAGATCTGAGACAACGAGGCAGTCTTTTTGACTTAATGGTTCATTCCAAGTATATTTTGATCAACTATGAAATATTGCAGCTTTACTTTCGAAATAATTTTTAATACTAGCCATTAATAACACATTGCATGCAAGCAGGTCTGTATTCATGCAATGTAATTTCACTGGATTTCACATCATAGGTGGAATTGTATACATCTTTTTAAAAAGATATATTAATAAAAAGATAGTACCACAGCATATCACTGCTAAAAGCCTTGCATCTGGAATTTTCTAATTAAAAATGTTGGTATCAAGATGACAGAGTTTGTGCAGCCCAGGAGCAAAAATATGTTAATAAATATCCTCCTCTTCCCATTCAAATCCTGTGCCTTTGCGCTCCTGCAGGAAGCCTCATCTATCAGCATGACTCTACACAGAACTTCACACCTGGATCCTCACCCAAAACTGCTGTCTAAAAGTATGGTCCCATCAAAGCCTTTAACATAAACTGGCTTTAATGTCACAGGACAGGATAACTACAATGCATCAAGCCAAGCCTTAGCTGAATTTTTCACAAAAACATTTTCGTAAAGAATGGAAACAAAAGTGATTTTAACGCTAAGCCTTGTGTTTAGGCACTGAGCAGTATTTATTTAAATATACTTTTTCCTACTTATACTATCATGTGGAGATGGCAGAATGATGAAGCCAATCACACAGGCCTTAATTAGATCAAATTCTCCTGAATTCACAAGAAGTTTTGCTTCTTTAATAACTCAAGGCTCAGATATATCTTCCTGCACCCAGTAGTTGATCATTATTTTTCTCTTGAAGCCTGATTAATTGCTCATATAATGTAACTTTTTTCCTGGCTTGTATAACTGAACTCCTTTTTCATGTGCATCTCGTCATTTTTATTACCTGAGCTATTGGCAATGGCATCATCCTGCCTCAGCAATTTCTATAGATTAAATAAATGTTGCATGAAAATGTGTTTTCTCTTTATCTATTTTAAATTTGTTGCCTTTTAATTTCAATATCCCTTTGTTCTTTTGTTATGAGACAGAATAAAAGCTAAGCATTTGATCAAGCTTCTCCATACCGGTTCATATTTTATACACTGCTAACATCTTTTACTGTGTCCTCCTTCTTTAACTAGGTCAGACAAGCCTTATAAATATCTCTTCACTTGGTAGCCCCTCTGTCCCTAATAATTTCCATTGCCCTCTGAATCTCTTCTGTTTCTGCCATGTCCTTCTGTTGTAATGCAACTAAAACTGAATGTAGCATACAAGGTTCGGAGAAAGATATGCTTCTGTTTAGAAAACACCAATTAAATATTTTCTGTGTAATTTTATGTCACTGCCTAGTACACCCTACTACTTCACTTGCTCTGATTGCTACTGCAAACTCTGTCCCTGCCAACCTGACCGTAGGTGCCTCATAACCTTGTATCACACTTCCATAAGTCAACATATTTTCATTTTCAGTCAAGACATGAAAATTTAACAACAAAACACTCCAGCTCAGACTGTCTTGTACAGCTCATGTTTTACCATCCCAACCACAGAGCCCATGGCTCTGCCTGCGGTCCCTGGGCATCACCATACGAAAACACCAAATACTTCACCACGGATGCACCCCAAACCCAGACCCTGTCAAGGCAAGCACATCTACACATACATGTTCACAAAAATTAAATTATACCTGTGCCCAGAAGCCTCCTAAGGTGAGGATCATATTTATTTCTGTTTCACAATTTTGAATTACCTATTCCAATGCTCAGTATGTATCACTCGATCTATCTGCACCACTCCCTAAGGTACTGGTTATTTCTACTCTGTGGGTGCCCATTTCTTTTAGCATACAGGTTATCTTTTTTACACTAACAAGGCAAAAATGTTACCTACGATTACAGCTTCTCTGCCATAAATCATTTATCACTCTCAAGAGCCTGTCTGCTTTGGGGGTAAGGAAAAAGGATTGTTTACCTGATGAAGAAGCAGGCTGTGATCACGTGAGTAGTTTTAGAACACAGATTTATTAAAGAAAATATAAAAATCCAGTACTCTTACAGTATTGGAAAATGCAGAAGTATTTATAGTTTTATTTAGGAGTGTTTACTTTTAGGTTAAAATACTGTTTTCTCATGGTGTTTGAATTTTTTATTTGGTTTTGATTCATATCTTGTTTCCCATGGTGCTGTATATTAATGCAGAAATAAATACCATATGCTATGTTTAACTCCTTGCTGCCGTCTGCTAAACACATCATGATATGGTATTTACATTCAGCACACCCCTGTCCTTAAACCTACCCCAAGAGGGATGGGGAGTCCTGCTTCATATTGACCTCTAGCAGCAAGCCTGGTGCTAAACTTGAGGATGGAAATTGTGTTGGCTGTACCAGCTGCCCCTCAACCTGCCCAGTAGATTCACAGCTGGTTTCATCTGTTACACATGGACTTGAAGCTGCTTGAGACTGGCCAGTTCTCAAAATGCCAGAAGATTTTCTAAGCAATATTACAATACAGCTGTTACATAAATATATGTATACATATATATATATACATTTAAAAACTGTTTCTAAATTTCTCTTTTCAGGAGGGGACTGAGGGGGTTTGGGAGTGAGGCTTGCTCTGGTATTTTTGCTCATCTGTAACTGAAAACCAGCTAAACTGCTGAGTTTCCAACATACCATCATACATCTCAGAGATCCCACAGCTGGAGATTATCAGATGTTCATCATCTGAAGACAGATCATTTGCAAAAGCAGAGCCTTAGCTGTGGACCAATCTGCCAAGATGTATCACACTTGGCTCTATTGCACTTCATTGTTTTTGAGGAAACATTCCCTAGAAATAGCAAGCTGAACATAAGAAAAAAAGAGAAAAGGAAGTGAAAAGTCATTGGCCTCAGCCCATTATTACCTGTCATTATCCTTCTTCACATCTAGCTTTGCAAGGTGTTTCGAATGCTTCAGTGAGAAATTCTTTTGAAATACCATGGACTGGATTAGATTTGCAGTGTGTGATGGAAAAGAAAGGCAGAGAGAAGAAGAAAATGCAACTAAGCTCAGGTGCCCAGCAGCTCTCTGAGGAGTGAGTGGCTATATAACTGGTGTAGTGGACAGCAGGGCGACACCTAAACCCCTCCTTCAGAACAAGATGTGGATGGCTTACTGTACCAAACAGACACTTTTCTTCCCTCCTATGTCCTTTCTCAATGCTCCGTTTTCAAGGATGGAAAATCAAGACACTCGGATTAGGAAAGAGCAGTGGCACTCACTGCCAGATTGGCAACATGCGTAGTCAGGAGAGAGACAGAGAGTGCACTGTGGATGCACCATTTAGGTTTTTTTTCCTACCTCCCCTCAATTACTTATAGTTTTGGTTTAGCCTCAGTCACCTGGAGGTTACAATTGGGTACGTATCAAAGGCTATAGATCTCCAGCAGCAAAAGCATGAAAGATGCCATTAGAGGCAGCTCAGTGAGCAAGGACCAGAGCAAGGAGGAACCTCGGAAGAAGCAGGCAGGTGTGTTTATAGGGTCACTTTATAGAAAAATAGCCACATTGCAAAGCAATATTTTTGGTCTTCTTCAAAAATGATGCAAGAGTGAAGCTAAACCATTAAAGAAAACAGGTGGAATTCTTGATTCTGTTTGGTTTACTTTTATCAGTTTTATGCAGAAAACTTCTAATACCTGTTCTGGAAAAATCCTCAGAGTAATTTTAATGATCTTGTTTTAAAATACAAGAAACTTTTTTAACTCATCGAACCTTTTTTCTTTTGGGGGAAAAAAAAAAAAAAAAAAAAGGTGTGTTGACCAGACAGGAATGAAACACGAGTCTCTTTGTGGTGCCATACCTGCTGACTGTTGCTGGTTTTCTTCCATAAATATTCACAATCCTTTAAAGTCCTCTTTGTAGATCTAAGAGAGGATTTCTGGGGTTTGTGTATGAAGAAAATAGATTTGGATACTACTGAGAACAGAAAAGCTCTATCAGAGCTGCTGTCTATGGCAGCTGTCATCTTCATTTTTGTTTTTAGAAAAGAAAAAAAAAGATATTTTCCTTTTGTAGGAATAAACATATGATTGCCAGCCAGAAACAAACATGTATCAAAGTGATCAAACTTAGCTTTCTTGGGAAAGTTCACACTATTGTTCTACAGACAGCCGAGCAAGCCCCAGGTAAGTTGGTGCACAAAATAACACAGCAAGAGCTGTATAGAGCTTTCTTTAAAATCATGTGAGCACAGTGAGATGGTGTTGATGAGTTCTGGTTCAGCACTAGGCAGACATGCCTATAGTTCTTCAAGGGCACTCTGCTCACTGGTGTATTGGATGGGGTATTCACGTCCTAGAAAATGAAAGATCTGTTTGTAGGAGAAGCTGCACTGACACAATTTACCAGGCAGTTTCACTGTTCCCACCAGTGCCACTATGGGAGCTTCATCTCTGGTTTCAATGGGAGCCAGCTTATGCCAACACTTGTAGCTTTTGGTCAGCTCACCCTGCAGATACAAATATTTAGGATCAAGCACTCTCACCATAAGAAAATAAAAATCTGCAAAGAAATAGAAGATGGAAAGGACAGCAACAACTCAGCCACCCTGCAGGCAGCAACAAGCAGGCGAGACACTTGTTTGAATGCACAAGTGTAGTCACTTGGAAGATGAGATTTCACACTGGCTGTCAGGAAGGTAGATCTCCTCTATACAGCAGGCACTGGGAATACCCTCCAAATTTTTTACTCACCATCAAGAAGAGAAAGTTCACAGCCTGCTTCTGGGCTGGCTGTCATGTAAAAGGTGCTGGGCAGGACGACCAGAAACTAGAAGTCAAGATGCACAGATGGATAAGAAAGCAAAGCAAGAGAGGAAGTCAGCTCAGGAACCCAGAAGAGACAGAGTCCACTAAACTTTCTCTATTCTTCAATACCACAAAAACACACAACATATGTGGTAACGTATTTCTTAACACAACCTTATGGAGGAGATAGTCTGATTTGCTGAATGACACAGCAGAAATGGAGAAACTTAGGTCCTCTACCTTTACAAACCCAAAACAGTCAGCCTATTTTATAGCCCAAAGAGAATACAAATAGACAGTATCGCTGCAGTAATCACTGCTGCGCCAACATCCCCATGACAAAAAGGATAAATCTATATTATTCATTTGAACTAACAGAAATGAAGAGTATCTTACAATCTGATTTTAAGAAAACACTGTCATACAATCAATGTCTCCCTGCTTTGCAATCAATACATTTGTTTTGCTTCAGTTTTTGTGAACTAGCAGGAGACCATTAGGTTGTGACAACATTCTTCCATTTACATCACCTCTTTAGAAACTGTAGAAACACTCCATTGGCCAGATCTTATCATTAAATATTGATTTAAGACAAAAAACCAACCCACAACCAATAGTCATTGGCATTTAAGCCATCTAACTTGAGCAGACACATACTTCTTGAAAGAGACTTATTTTAATGAAGAACAGTATGACAGAGAAATATCTTTTGTAGAGTTAAAGCACACTTGCTACTAAATAGGCTCTTTGTATAATTAGGATTTGCAAAGTGGCAAAACACAATCCAATTAAGTGAGTTAGATTCATGTGATTAACATCAGACTGGCAGTATTGCTCTCATAGTTCATCAGTAGCTTTACTAATTAGGACACTGCTAAGCAGAGACATCTGACCTTGTCTCAGCCAGTTCAGATTACGGTTTACCCTTCTGAACCCTGAATCAGCCTCACTGTTTGTTTCTTCCCTTTCTTTCCTGGTGAAGACTTTCATATGATATTCTGGTTCTTTTGAAAGTCATGCTACCAGCCATCAACCATCCTCAAATAATTAGTGCCTCTCTGCTCACTGACTGAAGAAAAAAAAACTGAAAAGAAAAAAAAAAATAAATAAAAGATCTTTCAACAGGGATATTTTCCTGCTCATATTCTGCATTCACTGCAATATTAAAATCAGTGTGGGCTAAGTAGAAAAGCAGGCAGAAAGCAATTTTAAGTTTTGAGTAGCAAAAAATGGAAATTATCTTTGCTCACCAAAGAGTAACCTCAAGTGCAAATGGCGCTACAAACATTATTCAGCAGCAGCTCAGTAATCAGAGCAGAGAGGCTACCACAGGGAAAACAGTATCTGTGACTCCAGTATTGGCAGCATCCCTGTCCCATGACAAAAGGACAAACCACAGCCACCGATTGCTTTGCTTCATCTTCTGCTGCAGGCACCTTCTTTTCCTGTGCTGTTGTAGGTCTGACTGCAGTGCTTGTGATCAAGCGCAAATTATTTCTGCTAAGTAGAAAAACAGAAAGAATACTTTCTAGATGCTGCCTTTTGCATTACAGCTTTGTGGTTAACTGCCCTTAAAACAGCCGCCAACAGAATTAAAGAATTTAGAAGTACACTCAACTTCGTGATGATGGTGAAGCAGTAACTGATAACCACAATACAGAAGCTCTAAGTATCAAGAGAAAATTTTATAAAATTGAATTTTCTCTAAAGCAATTCAGCACATCACATGGTAGATATCATAAACAGAATTGCTTCATAATATATAGAACTTACCACTTAGCACGAAGAACTCCTATTTGAATCAGTTTTTCTATTTGACATCAGAATTATTCTTTATAAACTTTCTAGCAAAGACTGCTATGCTACAGAAATAAAAATACTAAATAAAAATTAACTGTAGATCTTTGAGGATAAACCCCAGCAGCCCAATGCCAGTTACAACCAAGTAGTACTCATGATATCATAAGATGCTGATAACTGTGTCAGGGACAGGAAGACAAACAATAAGTTAAGCAAATTAGTGGAAAAATGAAACCCCTAAATACAAAAGAAAACTAATTATGGGATTAGAAAGGATTAAGTGATACAGCCTGTGATGACAGAGAACTCTACTCGATAATCCTTGAGACCCCTTTTTGTCCCATGCTTCCAATCTTCCCAGAAAAGATTCTAGCAAACATCTCACTGCTGTATAGGTATCTCAACAGCCTGTTTAATTTCTCATCTAAACAGCTGTTTTACAGCCAATGCAAATAATTTTCCAAATAAAGTACAAGCAATGTGCTGTGCTCTCCACTTCTTCCTCTGCTTTACCTTCCTCAGTTTCCTCTCCTTCTTGGTCTAAGTCACTTCAGGCATTAGAAACACGAACACGAAGGGTGCTAAACCTTGCATGGACCTTGTAGTTCAGTTCTCAGCTAAGCTGATGGCAGTCAGTTAATTTGCACTTGTTTCCTAGACCAAGGCATATTTTCAGATATTATGGGAGTGCCTCAGAATATTGTTGCAGTACTGCCACTTGTCAGAAAGCCTCCGTGCCACATGAAAAACAGATTTTAAAAAAATATTCCCTCTGCTCTCCAGTAATACCAAAAAGCACCACAAAGGCTCATTTCCAATTCAGATTAACACCTTGATGCAGAACTCAAGTGCAACAAGTTGTACTTTGTTCACATTTCAGTGATAAAGGAATCGCTTACGCTAAAATGCTTCACTTGTATCCTATCAATTTATCTAATAAATAAGTCAAAACAAATCGCTCTGCTTTTCAGACACTTGACTACACTTTTTGAAAGTATTCAATAGTTAAATCTCCAGAGTGGGAAAGGTTTTCTTAAACTGTATGCCCACATATAGTATATATATATATACACATACATATACTCACAAAATAAATCTTGGGATGGCACTGACAAGAAAATTAATTTCAGATTAAGAGATAGGTAACATGATACATAAAACTGCTATTTAACGTGGGGGGGTCTTAAAGATGTTCAATCTCGTGTATACCAGTTAATTCTTATTTTGTCCTGAATGCCAGCAGACAACATTGTCTGGGCAAGTGAAATTATCCCTTTCCACAGAGACCCCTGGGCAGGGATCACAGGGTGACTACTTTACTGGGCACCTTTGCTTGCAAGTTCTTTAAAGGATCACAGCTCCTGCTGTATAACAAGCTCACTGTGGCTATTTCTGCTGCCACCAAAGAGCAGAACTGAGGCTGTCTGGATCCATTTACAGTGTTGTTTAACCTTGCATTTAATTTGAGTTATACCTTAAGTTACATCATTTAACCTTATATCTCTCTGATTTATAATGTATTATATTTGGGATAATTAAACCTAAACATACAACTTTGCTCTAAATCATAAAGTTATAATCAGAGGATAAGCCAATCTAACAGATTTTTGAAATGCTATTTCAAGGATACTGATTCCCAAGCCTGTTGAGCAACTTGCACAAGGCCTTGAGTCAGGATTAGAGCTGTCAAGATTTCAACAACTTTACCAGTGACAATTCAGGAAAGAAGGGATTTGAAGGCTGACAGGGATCTTTCTTTAGCTGAGGTAACTGCACACACAAATGCAGGCCAGCTACTGATACAGTGGACTTTCATAAAAGAAAAGGTGGAAACCATCAGTAAGAAAAAAGGGACTCAACTCTTTCAAGAGATATCCTTACAACAAACTGGATGAAAGAGGGATGAAAGACTGCTGCTTAGATCTGAAAATATGGATCTAAGTCAACTAGACATAATATAAATAATTCTCAGACTGTGGAGCCAAATTGCCCCTTAATTGAGATACAGATAAATCAGTTCTTCCCACTGTGCCTCTATGGAGTTTCTCTGTTTCTGTTCTTCTGAGCACAGTGGTGACTCCTAACCTTCTATTTCTTTCCTCTGTGTTCACATTATCTGCTTTTTTCTCCTCTAGATCACATTGTTGTAATGTTTACTCCCTCTTATGTAAAGAGCGGGATTTTGAAAGTTTGATGAAATCAGTCTGGCCACTCTTTGTCCCCTCCTGTCCCACTGCTATCTGTGACAATTGCCATAACTAAGCACCTCACACCACCACCTGCGCCTCTCATCAGATCCATAGCCATCTCTGGCAGATGAAGGGTGACGACAGGCCCAGTACCCAGCACGGCGTGGGAACACTGGGCTGAATCACAGGATAAACAGCATATAGCCAGCAAAAAAAAAAAGAGGAACTGGTAGTAAACTTAACCACATACCATTTCTTACCATGGGTGACACTGCCAAATGAGGATTTGCATGTGAAAATGAACTGTTTAATTAATTTTCGTGAAATACAGTCCCTAGTGCAGATAACACTGACCTTTCACTTGGATATTTATTTCACAGAAAAATTTTCCTTTGACACCACAGCTTGAGATAACCAAGAAAATCTCATATTTTCTTGTTATATTTCCACCCAAAATTTTCTGCCCACAAGTGCAACTCATATCTATAGACCTTCTGGGAAATGAACGAATGTGCCTTTATTGTATTGACAGAAAACAGCCATTTAAAGATGTGTTAAAACTTAAGTGGTTGATATGGATGGCAAGAAATAGTTTATTGTATTCCTCAGATTCAGAGGACTTAACAAAAAAAAATCTTACCTTAAGGAAAATCATCTCACTGAAAACATTGCAAGAGAATATGAAGACCCAGAATAAATCTTTACCTTAATTTTATATAGTGACACTGCATTACTTTGTACATTCTACTGCATACACGTAAATTTAATCTATGCTACTTGACACTATCTGCACATGAAACAATTATTTTACAGCACTTTCTGTGTAATTTTGGAATGCATATTCTATTGTAATTGATGGTATATAAAACAATACTTATAGCATAAGGCATTAAGAATTTGATCTACATTTGTTTTAACACTTTCCCAATTAAAATTATGTATATATGGATTGATTTCATAGCAAGCATTTCATAGCAGAAATCTTCAAGTTCAGCATTTTGCAAGTTAAAAATACTCTTCCTCAGATAAATGCTATTCTGTACATTGGTGTTTAGATAGAGCTACAACAACTAGTGTGGCACCAGTTCGTATCACACAAACCTCATACTCTTCTCCTTCTGGGCCAAATCGGTGCACAATCTACCTTTTTATAGACCTTAATGTTTCATAAAACCTAAAATATTAGCAGCAAAAAGGAGCTGAAAATGTCAAATGTTCTCCCAACTTCCCTCCTCCTTTCTTTGATCATTTTATACACAATTCTGATGCAATCTCAAAAAAAGTCAAGACTCACCTAAAATATTTTTTTAATAAAGCCCAGGATGGAGCACATTCATTTTTTAGCTTTGTGATAAGAATTTCACAGACCTTTCATAATTAGTTTAACATCTGTTCAGCTTATACTGATCTTTCTGAAAGAAACCAAAGCTTTTTTTTTTAATTCCAAGACTGCAAATAATAATTATTAAGGAAGTTAGATAAGATGATCATAATAGTCTCTTCTGGCCATATATAATTTCCCAGCTATGTAAAAAATATTCATATCTTTGATTACTGTTTCAAAGGACTACATTTTAGGATAAAACAATTTGGATAAGAATTTAAACTTAAAAGCGAAAACAGTCTCCTCCCTCTACCTATCCAGTCCTTTTTGAACACTTCACAAGAAAAGACAAAACGCAGGAAGGCATCTTATCAGCGGTATACAAGTGTCTGCCTCTACAAGTTCTCCATCTTGTCAGCATTATCTGTTGGCTTCTAGAACTTCTGCTCTTTGGAAAAAAAACTATCAGCTCTGAGTTATTAGTCTCATTTTTTCAAAATGAGATAATTAGCTTTCCCAAATGGCAATGACATCTCCCCTGGTCATGCTATCCCTTTTTTAAAAAAAATCCTTTTTAATTCAAAACATATGCTTTAAAGCTGGCTTAGTAAGTGTTCTTCCTGTTCTATGGTCCTCCAAAGAAGGGGGCCAATCATACTATATGGGAAACTTAACATGTACTTACACTACACATTAACAAAAATAATGTCACAAATTATAAAGACAACTGAGGAACCTGAAATGGGACTTTATAAGAACTGGAACACCAAAACAAGCCACCTGGAAGCTATCGAGCAGAGTGTAAAGTCCCACCACTGCTTTTAATTCACCTTCTCTGCACATTGCCCCAACATCCACATCTCTGCATACATTCCCTATCAATACCAAAGTGCCTTAAAATAAGGGCCTTTGCACAACACACAGAAGAATGCCTTCCTAATCATGACTGGAGGCTCTGCTGTGCAAATAAAAGTGGGAGATAGACAGACAGATAAATGTAAAATTCATTTTGGTTAAGCTCCTTGTGTTTAAGCAAACATAATATAAAAGTGCATTTTGTACTTTATTCTTCCACTTGCAGAATAATGTAACATAAGAGAGCACAATGTAATGGATTAGTGAACTGAATCTCTGAAATGTCCCAGGGTTAGATCACATCTGCTATTAATAGCAGCAATCTGGCTTTTATAATGCCTTTCATAAAGAAGAAACCTAAATGCTAGTCAGTTTTAAACAGATAGCAGCAACTATGTCAAATATGTTGGACTCGCTCTGTGCACAGTTGAAATGTGAGTATGCAAAGGCACCAGCAGTGCAAAACGACCTCATACAACCAGCGCATACCTTACCCAACCAGGAGATTGTACACAGAACCGTCCACAGAGTAAGAACAAATCATTCTTTCACCTCTGAATAATTTTTCTGCAACAGCAGTGTTAGCCTTAATCAAGGAGGTTTTGCTTACAATGCACTTGAAAAGGCATGAACAGCTAATGCAGTGACCCAAACTAAATGCCAACTCCATCAGCATGAGTTGATCTTAGCATCTCTATCAGCATCAAAGTTTTTGAAATGAGTAGGTTTGCTCTCCATACAAAATTAGTCCCTCCATACAAAAGATTCACGATGCACTTGAGTGGAAAAATGGTGAAGAGACCTCAGCCTGAATACATTTAGGTGAATGATCAATTCTAGAAAACATGCATGTTACAGATCCCTGTCATGTACCTGCAAGTGAGAACTAAACTTCAAAGCAGCTCTGCAGGACAGAAAGAAAATTAGCTGTACAGATAGAACTTTTATTATAGGCACAACCTGATACTAAGGGTATCCAGTGACTCTCAGGAGGATATGGCAGCCAATATGACAAGGAGGTTTGTGTGTGTGTTCTTTTTTTTTTAATTTTTTTTTTCTCCAGTCTTGCTTGCTCTCATTGCTCAGTTGAAATTATGGCTGGAACTGTTTCCCCAAATCCAATACTTTGAACACTCCTTGTAATTTCCTAACCTCAAGCATAACAGTAAGACTTCATGGCAAGGAATAGTTTTAGCCCATCTTCAGCATAGTAGCTCTCCTACATCTTCATTAATTATTTCAACTGTTAATCCACACTGTTAGGGTGAGGCAGTATTCCCACTGCTCCCTTGGCTATATATTAAAATAGCCAACACCATCATGTTCGGGTAGGCATGGATGTGTTTGATCTGCCTAACAGATCAAACTAAATAGATCAAAGAGACAGGTCTTAGACATGAGCTGCCAAAAAGTGATAGGAATAAATTGCTTTTAGGCATATGCACAAACAGATTGTAGACAGCTGGGAAATCGTAGAGCAGCCATAAACTGGGGGACCTAAGAAATATAGTCCAGACAGGCACAGGCTGGAGCTCCACACAGGGTTTTCAGGCTCACAGTTCTGGATGTATATCTGATTTGCAGTTAAGGCCATCTTAACCAACACCCTCTCCTCCATCCTCCATCTTTATGAATATCTGCCCATGATAACAAAAGCATTCATACATATTTTTTTCATACCATTTCTGACTTCTGGACTTATCCCTCTAGCACCCAGAGTGGGTGGCTTATCTAAAGCAGAAGAAAGGTAATACAGAGAAAAGTTCAAAGCAGCATCTGCACTACAGGATTAGCTGTAGGAGCTCAAGACAACATGAATTATCATTCCGAATTTTTCCCTTATTCTACTGATGACCAGAGCATCTTCAGCTACCACATCAGCACAATCCTAGCCTTGCAAAGACTGAGCTCGATCACTCAAAAAGCACCATGGGTTTTCTGAGTGCATCTATCACTTATGTTAAATCATCAGGAATACAATACTAATCCCCAGAAAATAATAAACTAAGCTGCCCTGTCAAATTTTTATTTAGGTGGCCAGCAGTACTGTGCCATGAGATCTTAACAGGATTTCAAAGTGTCCTCTCAGCAGGCTGCCACAGACATTTTGCTTCATTTTGAGGAAGCTGACTAGTATAGTTTATACTAGATAAGTCACATCAGCTCATTCAAGGACACTTCTTCTGTGGACTAGATGCCAGAGAGGAGTTTAGGCTCTGGAACTTAGCCAATTTGAATACTATAAAAACAAAAAAACCACACTATTTTCCCTTCTTTCAAGTGTTGATGTAGAATTTTCAATTATTCTTTTGATCAATGACCCAAAACACGTACACTGAAAACCAAGTGGCAGCTGAAAACTACGGTGAAGGGACAGAGGCCTTGGAAGTATTAGACAAATACCTCTCCATACAAAACACATTTTTCCATATAAATGAAGGAATGTGATCTGAAGAGAAATGCTACAGTCAGCACAACACATCTGTCTATTTGCTAAGTCTCAAAGAATAGCATCAGCATTCCAGCCAAAAAAAAAGAAAAGTAAAATGAAAACACCATCATCCAGTTCTACAGATTCTACAGGAAAAGATCAAACTTGGGGGAGTAGGAAAAGGGGAGATACAAAGTCTTTTGCAAACAACAGAAGAAATAAATTGCCATCTTCAGCTTTACAAACTCTCTGGCTTCTACAAACAAGCACTAGAAAGAAAAATATTTTGCTGTTAAATTGCTGGGTAACTTAAAAAACAGGGTCACTGGAATTGCTTTTTTTCCTAATTAACAAGAAGGAGAGGTTCTTGTAAGGCAACATTAACTTCTTGTTATATATAACAAAACAAAACACATATTTGTTCCCAGAAATTAGGAGCTTGAAAATTATTACCATGAGCATAGGAGAGAAAGACTTCACTGAAGCTTCTTTGTGAAAATTGTGACAATAAAAATTTTTTTTCATGTGATCTTTCAGTAGCCTTATTTTCACAGCTTGACACTGAGCAAGCTGCAGTCTCCAATAGTTCAATGCAGAAACTTGGAGAAAATCTGGGCTGTGCCGCTCAGCAGCCAGCACTGTCCTCTGGATGCTGCCTTTGCACAGCACCACAGCCACAACCCTGAACCACCTAGGCTGGGACCTACATGACTTCGGAACAATGAGAAATGATCAGCCAAGCACTAGATGGTTAGTGGGGATACTGATGTGCCAGAATGGCCAATATTAGCATATGAATTTGGGAATACTAAGATTATAGAGGAACTATGTTATGCTTGCACTAGGAACTGGAACGATTGCTGCTGAATTAGTATGCATGGTGGTAACATCAGTTTGCAGAGACAGTTTACAGACTAAAGAGGATAATAATTTTATCATCTCACAATAAAAGCAAACCTGAACTTACTTTCTCTATCAATATTGTTTCAGATTTTTCCACTTTACATGAACTTAACTTCGTTATGCTAAGAGTGAAGTGACAGCTTTCTTTAGAAAAATAACCTGATTGATAAGACAGAAAACAACTTGGTTTTGTTAAAAAAATGAAGTTTTAATAGTGACACTAGAACAGTACATAAAATATGATAAGCCGCCCTGGGTTTCATACCCATTATCCTTTCACTGTATTTTCGATCACGCTCCATTTATACAGGGTCGATTTGAATAGGAAGGCAGTAGGGAACAGGAAAGGGAGGACTGAAAGGACCCCTATCAAAAGCCCTCACTTCTGCCCTTCCCAGGCCACTGACCTTAGGGGATGCTGCACGCATCAGAATTTATCCTTTTAATATCCTGTGAAGGAATTTACTATCATTAATGAGTTTGACAACATCTCTCCTCATACGTTTTATTCAACACACAGTCATTGCTGACAGACTATTTTGTGGCTTGTTGTGGTTTTTAGCATGAAAAAAAAAACATCAGGAAGAAATGCAACATTTTAGAGGTGATAGGAGTGACAATCACATGAATTAGTAATTATTTTAAGTTCCACATTGCCTCATTTACATCCTTCAGTTTAGTACTCCTCTTAAACACCCATTAAAGCTTTTCAGCGTTCTTTTCCATTTATTTTGAGGAGGATAAAGAAGTACTGAAGCATTCAACAAGCTCATAATCTTGAGCACCTCTACAACCATACCTTTTTAAGCTACTTTCGCCCTTGAAGTTTGCTTGTTAAAGTCAGAAAGAGCGTACAGCCTATTAGAATACAAAGTGGGGAATAAACTGAATAGAGTAACTGCCAGCTAGAGTACTCCAGGAATTAAATAAGATTAAAATGTTTGTTTCTGAATTCCTTTCAAGTTAATTCTGTGCAGCAGAAAGAATTCAAAACAGAATGTATTTGTTGAACAGCCTGCTAGCTGTCATCTAACAAGTTTGTAAATCTTTATAAATTTGCCAGTTAAAAGGAACACATAGTTTATATTTGATGCTGGCAGAGTTCCAGGTACTATTAACCAGGCAATCCATAATACGTGGGGAAAAAAAAACCCACTACACTACACACAAAATAAATCATCTCTAGGTTTGCATTATTTAAAAGATGATTTAACTAGGGTTTGTATGTACAAGTATAATCTGATCTGATTTTATACAAATGTTACATTACACTAGGAAAACAGGATCTAAATAACAGTTACTATACAATAGGTACTAAATCTGTTCCCCTTCTCTACATTTCAGGCTCTGTTGTTCTACTAAAATACATACATTTTAGTAGACAGGACTTACGGATAAATTTTAGACCAGTCAGTTTGAATGCTCTCAGTGGAATTTCCAATAATCAATATTCTTTTCCTCCAGGTCACCACCAACACATATCATGTGGGATCTGCATGGCAGCCCTTCCTTTGCAAATCCTGTGGTGCTCACACTGCTCCCAAGATAACCTACAGAAAGCCGCTGTACCACATAACATGACTGACAGCACCCAGCATCCTTCTTTTTTTGGGGGGTGTGGGAAAGGGTTTCAGATGTGCAGCTCCAAAAATGCACCAAAAGATCAAATAGGAATTTTCAAAAACTTCTATCATCAAAAGAGTTAATCTACCCTTTGAAGATTTACCCTTACACAAGAACTGCAGTATTCGTTTGTGGCAAATCCTTCTTCTTCAGCTTTCCTTCTCTTTCTAAAACATACCCATGACTGTGAATCACCAGGGACTTTAAAATTCTCATGAATCCACACCATTAGTGGACAACCATGTGAACTGCCAAGTGTGTTTGTACATATTTCAGGCAGAGCCCTGAGTTATCACACCACACTGAAGAAAACTTTGACTTGTGAAGCAGAAACAATTTGGCAGGAGGCAGAAAAGGGAGGGTAGCAAACATTCCTTCCCACTAACCCCATTGCTTATTAAAACTGCATCTGTCCCTGCAGTGTGTATGAAAATATGACATCTCCTACCAAACTGATTTTGCCTTATGATTTTACTATATCTGGTCTGAAAACAGAAGATTCTTTATTACATTCTGTAATATGTAGAGATATTCTGGAATAAATGACCATTGTCTTGAAGATGACAGAAATATCTCAAATATTTGCAGGAACGGGGGTGGTATCTTAGGATAGCAGTTTAGCTAAACTCTAAGGGAAGACACTCAAAAGGAAAATCTGTATACCACTAACCACAGCTGTTAGCTTTGACAATCACTTGCCTATTCATTTACATGGCTAGTGTGTCAGGATGTGTGTGTGTGTGTGTGTGCGTGCGTGTCTCTGTTCATAATTCTTCATTAAAAATGACAATGCTAATAGTCTAGAAAAACTTTATGTTCTTTTTTAGGGCACCGCTTTTTCCATCATTAACTCTGAATGTCAGTGGGGCAAGTTTCCAATATTATTCCCCTTCAAAACACTGTAATTAAAACAGTCCTCAAATGTTTCTGAATTTTTAAGGCAAGTGGATGATTCAAACCCTTCTCAGCTTTTACTTTTCTTCTGTTGAATAACAGTTTCAGAAGCATACAGCACTCTTTTACTGAATCCCAGCAATAAAATGATGAAAATAAGTAACTGCTTCCTGTTACGGGCAGGCTGTGTTTCTCAAAAGCAATACAAAGCTCAGAGAGCTGGAAATGTACTACAGGAGTTGGTGGTACTCTCAAGTCATGGATCTCAAGGTCACATTTGGCCCTGTGCCTCAGAAGGCCACCCAAGAGAGGCTGAAAATATTGCCTTAGAAGTGGATTATTAAGTGATAACATCATTGCCCCCATATTCTACAACACGGTAGTCCAATTCACTTGCAGTAAAGTACTCATTCTCCAGCTTCATAACTCAGCTACCGAACATTCAATTATTCTATCATGAAACAAGTGCATGATGATGTTATTGTTGTTATAATTCCTAGACTAAAAAATAAAAAGTTAGACTTACTAGGAAAGAAAAACTAACTACGCCCCAACATATGTTAAATTGGTAGCAGGTAAGCACATGAGTAAGACATTTCAGTCAAGTAGAATTACAGCAAACAAGTAAAATCTTCACTTTTGAAAGCTTTCTTGACCTTTTTTCCAACAGAAATTAGGCCACTCAGAGGTCAACACTTGCACACCAGCTTTTCTGCATCCCTAGGAGCACCTCATGTAACTGGGCCTGAGCAAAACCGCAGTGCTTGAGACTGTGGCTATATTGCCTCAACTTTGCCCCTCAAAATAAAATATAACAATATCCTGTCAGAACTTACAGCAGGGTCATGACAACAAGATTTTAATTGGAACAGAGGGAAAAGGCAAATCTCCTTCAAAACAGCAACATCTGATCCTTGTCCCCATATTGTCTTCCTAAGGCTCTCCTTTTGTAAGGAGGACATGCATGCTTCCCTTACATATATAGCATGTCATTTCTTTACTATTTCCAGATATCTGTCTGGCAATCTGGTGGTAATGAAATTCTCCATCTATGAAACATTAAATGATGTACAAATTAGTAACACTGGTGGCACAACCACCTCAGCCATCTTGCCTCAGTGTCCCAAGCTGCATGACAGGCGCAAATTCTGCATGTCCTGAGAGAAAGGGAGGTTTCATTTGGGTAGTCTCTTAGGGGTGTTAAGGAATAGGACAGTAGTCCAGTGCTGCAGTGTAGTCCAGCTGCCAATATAGAATTAAATCTTAGTTTCGTTTTCAGTCCCTAGTTGTGAGATTGGGTTATCTAGGGAGTGAGAGGTAAACTAGGGCACAGAGAAATTTCCAGTTCCACCCCAGATAATATTCTGATTATTAGTGCTAAAGCTTTTGTAGTCTCATTGTGCTAATTGCTGGTGCAACAGGTTTTTTTCTATATCAGTATCATGAAAATATCCCCAGAATCTTAGAAGAGCGAGTCTCATCTTGGAGTTCAACATGTGAGCCAACCTAAGTTATCACAGAGATCCAAAACGATATGCAAATACTGAAGTTTCTTCCCCAACTCCAAAACTGCTCTCATCAATGGCAATGTGAGGCTGGGGTGTGAAGTTTCCCTTACATAAGCCAACATAGTTTGTAGCCTATAAAATCCCACAAGAATTCTAATGACAAAAACTGATGTAGTCCTCTATTCCATATGTTAAGCAAAGAGAACAATTTCACAGTAGATTTCTCTGGGTATTATGCAAGGTCAATGTTCAACACCATCAAAATGTACAATGGCATCCACTGAACTGTCAGGACACACTACCCGCCCCAGCAGCAATGTAGACTGTGAAGAAGTGCTCCTGTGAAGCACTCCTGCTGCCCATGCCGAGACTCTCCCCTCAGCTGCGCAATCCCTCATAACACTCTGGTGGACCACACAGTAACCTGGATCAATAATCTCAGCCTTTTCAGTATTAGCATCTTCGGTCTTGACCAGTTTGCTGGTCTGGATCTCTACAGGTGGTCTCACAAACTATTGTATTTGTGCACAAGCAGTAAGGAGCCCCAGATGGAAGTAAAAGTGCAGCTGAGGAAAATGTATATAAATCCCCACTGTGGTTACCCCTCAAAAAGCCAGGCATTGCATACTGGCTTTTCAGCACAACTCTGATCTCATCAGAAATGAGACCATCTCAGTGAAATCTAAGTAAATATTTAACACAATTCTCATCAAGTTCTAAACGTTTAAAGTAATAAATTTGGAGTCTTAATGGCTGGCAATATTACTCAGAGTAAAATTTTATATATTCACAAAGTGCCTAGGCACCAGAACCTGACACTGAAAAGTAGCTACTGGCCTTTATAGTGGTGATTATTCTAAAATTTATTTAAATGGGTAACGATTTGGGTGAGAAAAACCTCCCAAGATGAGACAACACAGATTTGAGAGACCTTTTCTGCTGTTAGTTTGGACATTTTGCATTTGTTGTAAAGTTAAAATGCAAAGCAGTAACACAGAGAGAAAAAATACCTCAAGCCTCTGTATGTATCATCGTACTGACTTTGTGGAACAGCATAACCACCACACTAAACTTACATTCTTGTTGCAGGCAGAGATCTAAAAATAGCTAAAGCCTCCATGTGTTTTATAAACCAGGAAATATTTATGTGAAGTATGGACTGTGAAAGAAAGTTAAATAGGAGCACATTAGAATAAGAGTGTTTGGATAAATTTTTATCTTATTGATAGCAAGAAAGAAAACAATAATTTCTGTATGTACTCTATGAACATATGTGTAAAAGCATAACAATCTCCTTAGCTCAGCCCTTCAGTATATGATGTTTAAAAATGATTTATTGTTATGACTGATAAAGGTCACAGCATACCCTTTTCTAATATTTCAGCCCTCAGTCTACGAAGCTTTGCTGCCATAAGACAGGTTTTATCACCAGAGGTTTATGTGTGAACACTCACAATTTCAGAGCGAGCCAGTAAATTTATTTTTTTTTCCTTCCATCAGCAGTATCATCTCCTTAAGAACCACAAGCCCTCAGGTAACCAGTAACTGTCACCGAAACACCATTGCAGTCACCACAGCTTTTCTGTGCCATGTAGCAGGGGAACTCTGCAGTATGCTCTGCAGTCTGGCTTTCCCAGTCACTAGAGCAACTGGATGTGACTGGAGTGTGTCACGACTCTTTTCCAGTCCACTGGCCCACATTTCCTTCCCAAAGAAACCATAGCCCAGGGAGGGGGAACTGGAAAGCAGTCAAAGCACACATCGGGTGTACGTGTTTGGAAACAATACTCTGGCCCCACACTTCAGTTGTAAGCTCTATGTTTTGTGTTGAAGGCCAGCCACACTCCAGGTTTAACTCCACAATACTCACATTTCTGTGGTGTCACAATTCCAAACTCTGCTGCCCAAGTCTTCTGCATCAGGGGGATGAGATGAGAGTGAACAGGCACAGGGCTCTTTCTGGATCTTAGCAAGAAAGCCCAACAAACAGCTTAATAAAATAGCTGTTGTGATAAGATTGAATAGAAAGAGGAGTATATTGATAGTGAGTAACCCTTCAGAAGCTGGGAACCTCACACTCCTGCAGCACTGGATGTAACTAGGATGGATTTTCCCACAGCATGCTGCACAGATGCCATCCACAGAGAGAAGTTCCTCCTTTTTGGTCATTTGAGCTGCTCTATAATTTTCTTACAAACCTCTTCGTCATTTCTACTGTCAAACAGAAAGGATGTCAGCTTGTGAACTGGTTGCTGCATAGTTAGATAAAGTCAAAGCTGGGCAGGTGGTATAATCATGGTACCACGTGGGAACTGCCCGTGGGCTCCTCTGTTCCCACGAGCGGGCTGGGGTGTTCCTGGGGCCAAGGGGTCTGTGCAGCCCCACACAGCCCAAAGGCCAGGCTGGACACAGAATCACAGAGTGGTTGGGGTTGGAGGGGACCTCTGGAAATCATCTGCTCCAACACACGTGCTACAGTAGGTTCACCTAGAGCAGATCACACATGTAGGATAAAACAGCACAGCACAGGCCTATGCCTACTCAAGGCAGCTCTTACGTGGGTCACCGACTCCTGGACAGACAATGGTCCCTGATGGAGATCACTACTTTGGGTCAGCATGACTGGCTGCCTCTCACCACTGCCCTGCCTGCCTTCCACCTCCACAGCTCCAGCACAGCACCAAACCCTCAGGGTGATGTTAAAGCAACTGTGTTTCTTACTGGCAAATAGGTAATGCTCCATCCAAGGAAAAAATAACACCAATGTTTTATATTCCTGCCTGGAGAAGAGAAAGAAAGGAAATCCACACGGTCTCAGGATGGGAAGGGGATTAGTGGTGCATAAGGACAGCACAAGCCCAGCTGTGTGGAAAAAAGAGACCAGAACACTTCTGAAGACATCTCTGGGAGGGCTGCAAGCCATAGGCTTCAACAGGGACAATCATCATCTTCCAAGAGGAGGTCTCTGAAGCTGGCTTTCTGCAAAAGAAGGTCACATAACAAATCATCAGGAGCCAGCCCAGCAATTTCCCCTTTCATACCCAGGGGGGAATCACCCACACTCTGCTCCATAGCACTGATCTTCATGTGAATTCGGCAATGTATGCTTTTAAGTGCACAGCAAGGGAGAGGAAGGAGATGCCAAGGATGATTTCAACCCATCTAAGAGAGCCCGGAGCTCTTAGAAACACAACAGTACAGCATCTATACAAGTCACAAGGACCAGTCAGGAAAAAACTTATTTCAGTGATGCCCGTTTTTCTTAACTTTGATGTCCCTTCTTACTTGAAAATGGCAATTCTCCCTGATTTCTTACGGTTTTCATTTTCATTTCATAAACATAAGCTTACTAATATGAGATGAATCCAGAGCCATTAGGCATTCATTTAATTCTAAGCCCTTAGAAAATCATTTCAATGCAAAATATTTATTTATATATATATATATTTAAAAAAAAAAAAAGAGTGACTTATTTTATTTTAAAAAAAAAAAAATAACTTTATTAAAAAAAAAAAAAAAGAAAGAAGAGAGAAGAAAGAACTACCTCTTTGCAATGGTTTGGCTGACTGCTGATGGGAGAGAACAAAGTATACATGCGAGATTTACCTTTTGGAAAAATTCTGGGCTGCAGAAACACTGAGGAGTAAAAGAGATAAAAACGTGGCCTGCTTTTCTTTAGTATTCCTCATTCTTTCATGCTAATCGAGTATTGGACAACATGCTGCTTTTGAGTGTCCCATGATGTGTTGCACCAAAGCATGGAAAGCAGGTCCTGTTTTTTCTCTCCAGAGAATGCATCAGCTTCAACTGCTACAGCAGTCAGCTGCAAGGTAACACATAATCAACATTAGCATTCTGATGTCATTATGTCCCCAGAGCAAATGTGTGTTAATTGTTACTGGACAACAAAACTTTGAGCAGCACAACACCTCCATAATTCTGTAGGACTTGAAGAGCAATGTACTTGGCATAAGTGAGCATGCGTCATAAGTTATAACATAAATAATAATTAGAAGTCACAGAATGAAGTAGATAAAACCTAAGTATGGCACAATGACTATTAATCATAGAAAAATTCAAGTACAGTGTTAAAAACCAACATGGTTTGCCTCTTGAAAAAGCCTACAGCAGGGGTGTATGAGTAGTTACATTTAGACAGTCCCAAAATTAACATTCAGCCCTTTGACAGCAACCATGAGGCTGATGTGGCCCCCGGTGAAAATGAGTTTGACACCCCTGGTCTACAGGAAACTTGAACTTTTGCAGGAAAACATTAATATTAGCTGAGAACTGAATTCCATCCACATTTTTCCTTGTGGGTGTAAGTGCTGCATCCTCATTTTTTACCAAAGAAGAAGAGTAAAATTCAAATCACCTAGTTACTTAAAAGTACATTGGTTCCTACATCCTTCTTCCTTTGAAGCTTCCATCTGCAGGGGCATCAAAGGATGCGACTTTTTCTGTTGTTGTTGTGGCAGATCTAACAAGTTCTGTTCTTCTGAGAGATTTTAACAGGCTCACAAAAGGTCATGTGAAAGAGTATGTGAAAGAGCTGGATGGAAGCAGAAGAACATCAGCCTATCTTGCTGCAACACCAGCAGGTGAGTCAGGATGGGCCTGTGGAAGAGAAATGGTGTGTTGGTAATTTAGCACTGTAACGACTGGGATAGTCTCAAGCATGGTTAGAAGATGAAGGAGTTTGTAGATATTTACAGGAGACTGTGGAGACTGTACCAAAGGACTTGAAACTGGATTTCTGGTATATCTAGGGGAGCTTCAGAGATATGGGGCTGAATTATTTCTCTGCTGGAGCAGGAACCTTTTGCCAGCTTTGGCTCCAGTTCACAGTGCTGCCATGTGGACTGGAATATTAATATTCAGGGAAATGCTAGAATCTGACTTTTTTGCTGTTGTTTCAGCCCTTGAGGTGGAGGAAGAAGGGAAGAAGGCAGCAATGATTTTTGCACCAGTTTCTTGAGAGGTTATATAAGCTCAGGGTTAAAAATTACACTTAGGAGGATTTTTTTTACAAGCTAAAACTGTCAATTCAGGTGGTTATGTCTGAGAATATATCAATGACAACATATACCAAAGATACAGCCTGAGTTTTTACAGATTTTTTTTTTTCTTCCCCACAGATTTTTCAAAATAAAATAATACAGTAAAAAGCTGACCACATACCTCTGTGCTAGACTCACTCTGTTAGACTCATAACTATCTGATGGCAGGATTCTAAAAAGAAATCTCTTAATAAACCTAAATACATCTATATGTCTGATCACGACGTGCTTATTTCAGCTTGTTAACAGAGCCTGAATCATAATAGTGATGGTGGTTTAAATGAGTCATTTTTGCTCATATAAGTCAAGCTCTTAAATATGTCGACAAGTTTTCTCTGAGGATTTGAAACTGATCCACATCTTATACAGCTGGAAGGAAAAGTCCAGTGATCCGTGCTGCACCCAGCCTGACAAAGTCGTCATGATTCACTTTTAACGAGAGTCCCACTAATTGCCTGTACAGGGCAAAATAAACAGGGTTTTAAAAATAATGAAGTACAAAGAAAGGAAGGCATACTACAGGCTCAGACTCGAGGTGGAATCCAAACTCTTGCCCTGACAATATTAAGTATTACACCTCCAGGGCTGAGTAAAACCACAAATAGCAATTACCCTGACATCAGATATTAAAAACACCTCTAAAAGGCACCTTTCTTGAATATATATTTATAGCTCCAGCACAGGGGAATGGTTTCCTTCCAAATTTGTGAGAAAAATAAAGCTGATGTCCATTAAGTTTTGCTAAAAAACCACCCCACACTAACAGATCTGTTCCTCCTGAAATATATTAGATCTTAATTTCTGAAATCTATTCAACATATGACTTTTGCACTACTGGAAAGCACTGGGTGCCCTCCTGTTGTGGAGATTTTGGAGGTTGCTGTGCAACAAAATAAAGCTCAGACAACAAATGTGCTGTAGTCCCATTCCCCTCATTCACAGGAGCAGAGTCATTTTAAGTGGGCTAAGGACTTCATCAGGAGAGCCTGCACTGCATTTAACCCTCAAGTGAAAATCTGCTACTTCTCTGAAGCCAAAGGTAGAAAGAAACTACTAAAAATCCAGAATTCTTCACAAGTGGAAGAGCCAGGTTAGAAAAATAATTCTAACTCCTGAGCTAGAAAAACACTCCTGTTTAAATAGCTGTCTGTTATAGACATATTAAACCACAAAGCTGGTTTCTCTCCAAACGTCTCTTGCCTGCCTACCACCGTTCAAATATCCAACAAATTTCTTGTTATTTTCAGCAGGTTCAGGTCACCCTAAATCCATACAGCATCCTGCAACTCCACCTGGAGCTTCCCTGACCTTCAGCCTCTGCCCATGGACTACGAAGGAAGGGAAAGTAGGCAGCAGGGAAGATAACAGGACTTTTTCAGATTTTCTCCTTGATCTGTGATGCTGAGTTTATGGCTCCCTGTGCCATGGGAATTACTTCTAAAAGTTTTCCCAGAGACAACCACAGCCTGGGAGTTCCCAAAACGCAGGTCCTGAAAGCTACTGAGAAGTTGTGAGGCCACAAACTGCCAGACTTCCCCAATAAATGACAACATAACTTTAAAACAAATCTCCAGGGGGATCTCCCAGCTTCTTCAAGAGTGGGAAAATCCCAGCGACTGCTGGAGCAAGTTCCACTTCAGCAACATCTAGCCCTGTCATTTCCATACACGACACTGTTTTGTTTGAATTCCTGTCATGTTCATGGGTGATGGGAGATGTTTCCTGGTTGGATGTACTCTCTTGGGCCAGGTTTCAATGTTTTGATCTGCAAGCCACTTTCCACAGTTACAACATAGACCAGTAACAAACAAGAGAGAGAGAGCACCAATGCAATAGCACGGTTAGGAGAGGGACAACATGTTTACAGCAAGGAACAAAAATGTCACCGACAGAGTGAAGATTTATGAGGATTTAGATTTTGTCTCCAATTACTTGTGCTCTTGCTTCTTCTGCCCTCTTCCGAATTTTGGGGAAGAGAGAAGCTCTCCCCCTTGATTTTAGCACACTCCAGCTCTCTTCATTTGCCCTCATTTCACTTCAAGCCTCCAGCCC
Source organism: Nesoenas mayeri (assembly GCF_963082525.1). Taxonomy (NCBI): domain Eukaryota; kingdom Metazoa; phylum Chordata; class Aves; order Columbiformes; family Columbidae; genus Nesoenas; species Nesoenas mayeri. The sequence goes on from NC_137540.1 coordinate 18,460,544, forward strand.
CCTTCCTTGAGTTACCCCTAGCCCCAAAGAACACGACAGTCAGTGCACAAAGTGGTGGCAGGCAGATTGTGCAAGCAGTGCATGTCCTCACTGGTCTCCATACCCACTTTCCTGTTGCTTTGCAGGTCACAGGCTTCTTTGAGGACATGATTAAAACCACTAGAAAGTACAGTTGTTTCTCTGTAAACAGAACAGACCCCAGCTGCTTAGAAGCCAAACAACTGCTTACTAAAGGAACCCGGTTTGGAGTTGTTTCTGTACCAGGCAAATGGTCACTAGAACCAGGGGTGGAAATACATATGTTTAATATGCTACATATGAAAGCTGAGCTACTCGCTCAAAAGCAGATCCTCAAATGTAGTACCATCAAGAGAGTAGAATCTGAAGCATATTCTATATTTGAGCCATGTAAATGAATTTTCTGGTTTGGTATAGGTAGCTTGCACTTTCTGCATTCTGGTGTCTTCTGTTAAGGGGGTGACAAATAGACTGGACTTGATGAAGAGTGTTAAAAGCATGACAGTCTGCAAGCCACACTGCTGAATCTCTTGCTCTCCTGATTCACAACACAGCATGGCCATTTGCCTTAGATTACAATAGAAAGGCCAACTTTTTTGTCATTTGAATTTCAAATATAAGACAGTGGGATGGCAGAATAGTTCACATTTTACCGCATACTAATTGCATCAGAAGCACTTCAATATCTTTTCACAGTTTTTCCCCTTCACATCTAAACACCTTTCCCTGTCTTCATATTTATCAGCATTTCTTCTGGATTTTTCTTTCTTATTCTTCATCTTTTTGAAATTAATCTTCTCTCTTCCCTCTTTATCTCTCCTCTTCCCAATCCTTGGCTTTAGTTATCCATCCATACAGCCTGTCAGCTGGATGTTGTTTCTTCTCACCGAGGCAAAGAAAAACCTTGTTTTCTTAGCTTTTCTTGCTATTCTTTCTCTGCCAGTACAGACAACATTGAATGCCAAAGCCATTTCACAGTCTGAAGTAGAAACCTTGTACAAACACTTCTCAAATATATTTTCATGGGTATTTCTTCTATCGTTGCCTTAAAATCATGTTATATTTTCACTTTTCCAGCTTTCTATCAGTTATTTTATTTGATTTTCCCATTGAGTGAGAGCAGATTTGTAGGCTACACACAAATGCTAAGCGGAGGGAATAAGAGGGAAGATCCAGATTGGGTGTGCCTGCCTGAGGTCACAGAGGAATTAATCCAGACCCAGCAGAACCAGGTTGAGAAGTCATCGTTCCTCAAGTTGTTGAGTGTCCAAGGCCTGTCTTTAACAATTATATTAAACACTACACCAGAAAGGACTTACAAAAGAAAATGCTATCATTGATCTAGATTCTTCACATAAACAAGATCCCAATCCAATTCTCTATCAGCTTCCAGGGAGCAGCGTGCTTGACTCCAGAAGTTCAGACACTCACCCACATATACACTCAATTATCTGCTGCCTGTCAGTATTCACAATTTAAGCTATTTTTTCCCACCTATAACAGCACCTGAGTGCAATACACCAGTATATGCTGTTTCATGACAAAAAGTAGACCAATATCATTATTAATAGTAGCTTTCATTCGTTTCAATATTGGTTTAATTGCTGCAAATACCACTTCAGTCTTCCCTCTTTGATGAGACTGCTGATAGTCTGGAGCTACTCCAGATCTAGCAATGAAAATGAAATAATCACTTTTCAGAAACAGAAAAGAGGTAGTTTGGGCTCATGCTATGAAACGACAAAAAATCACCCTGTTGTTCTCTGAATCATCACACATGACAGTGGGAGTATTACTGGTCTTTGATTTTGCAAACTCAAGAAATAGCCAAAGACACTCAACATCAATTTTCAGAAATTCCCACATGTTTTTAGTGTGAATGAGGTACCTCAACAAGGTCATGGACATTTCAGTCAAGGCAGGATGTGGGTAAGTTAACTACACAGTCTGATGTACTGAAGCAAGTCATGAGACTAAAACTTGAAATGGGGAAGTGGCGATAAACAAAGAACTTTCCTCTCCATATTCAGCACATTCAAACAGATTCATGACTGAATTTTAGAGGCTCTAATCATGACTAATTTCAGAAGAGGCAAAGAGTGGTACAACACCTTAACCAAAGCCACAGGATGTTCTCCACAGTGTCCATGGTCTCACCAAACAGCCCATTTCTCAACCCAACACCCATTTCTCAACCCAACAGCCACCACAGCTTTACCCAGTATTGATACCCAGTACTTTATCAACCTGGTAAGAAGGGCATATGCTAATCATGGACCTTAACTTTACCAAAGCAGATAAAGTACATTTAGATACAGTAGAAAAAACTGTGACTACCATACCATATCTTAGGATGGGAAAGGAAAGAACTACCAATATAAAATACTGTGGCATAACCCTCATGTGGCCACACTGTAATTACCAAAACTGGACTTAATCCAAACATCAGATTTAATAAACTTCCTACTGTGAAAAGTACCAAGAAATGTCTAGTGACAATAGCTGATTAGGACTATGGGTTAATTCTCACACTACAGTAACTCAGAGTTCTTTGTACATTGATGAAAATAATTTTTAGTCACAAAGCTCAAACAACTTTTTACTGACATGCATTTTAATGCTCACAGAGAGCAGCCAAGGTATTTTAGTTGTGAAGAACTGGTATCATTGTAGGATTTAGAGTTTATATCTGTGTAACATATCTACTACAAGGCAAAAACAATTTAAAGCATAAATTCAAAAGCACCATCTTGACAAAACCTATGTTAGCATTTTTACACATAACCCAATCTTCAGGACAACAAACTGCTTTTTCTCAAAAAAGCCCTGCAGATCAGGACCCATGCTCAGTTTCAGGTGAACTGTTCTGTTGACTCCAAATTCAAAATTGCATTCAAGCTGGATGTCTTTGGTAGCAAACACTACCTTCAGACTAGCCTCTGTACTTTGTTCACTTCATAATCTATTTTGCCACTGTGGAGAGATGCAAGAATTCCCTGTGCTGCCTTCCATCTTATGTATTACAGAAATTACTATCTACATTGTACTATGTATTCCAGAGATCTTAAACGAAGGCAGAAGTGTTCATGCAACTGAAAGGAACTCATGAGAACATATTTAAAGCCACACACGCATCCTGCTGTAGAGAGCTGCGAGGCCATGCACACAACTCTTGGCCACTCAGCTCAGCAGCAAAACAGAAACCCTCCCACTCTGCCCACCCCAGCGACACTTGGGGAAAGAGATAACTGCTGATAGCCTGGGCCTGCTCTGCCTTCCCATTCATCTCTGCAAACTGTGAAGAAATCCTACCAAGAGCAAGGTTTTCATCTTGTTCCAATACCTTTTCTCTCAACCCCATGCAGGCAGGCAAGCCGGCCCGTCTCCTTTGTGCTTCTGCTGAGCCTCGCAACTCTTTTGTTGTGTTTCCGACTGTGTTGCCTGTAGCTGGGTGCTTTTTCCTTTGAAGACTTGCATCATAGTCCCTCTCTATGGTTTTAGTGCTTCAGTAAAGGGTTTTCTTTTTTTTTTTTTTTACAAAACCCAAAGTGTGTTTTTAAGAATATCTTCCCTGTTTGCAAGCCAACATACTATGACATGACACTCTGCCCATGAAATCTAGTGTTACTGAAGGAGGGAAAACATCTCCACAAGTTATCAAAATACTCTTCTCATGACTTTTCTTTGTTTCTAAATCCATTCACTGAAAAAGATCTTTTGATTCTACAGTGTCAGTTGTTTACCGATCTACCACCAAAGATCAAAATAATGCTTGCCACAAAATGCAGATAGTTATATTCACAAACTTAAGGACTTACAACAACTGATCTATACCTAGAAGTACAAAAGAATAACAAAGCCTGTACTCTAAATGTTGAGTCTTCGTCTTACTGCAGCTTTGTCGTTCAGCACCTGGTCTTATCAGAAATGGCTTTGCACCAGCTTGTGACCCAAAGCCAACTAAAACACAATGGAAACAAAGTAGCTCAAAACCAAGTTCTGGATACATTTCTCCCTGTCCAGCCTTGTGCTGTACACTTTTGCTTGTTTTACATCAAATGGAGAAAAGGTGTATGTGCAAAGTGGCATCAAGCATATCCACAATTCAGAAAACTGAGGCTGAACATCATCTAGGTCTCTGTGCACAAAAACGAGTTTCAGACATATTATCTATGTGACATAGTGCACCTCAGCTCACTGAAGCACTGCCACAACAAATGTGGTTCTCTCATTGCTATATTCCAGTACTTTTTGTCAAAAGAATAAAGAACAAATGTCACAGAACTACCAGAACTGCATGTGGCTCATCTATGTGATGGAGTTTCCCTCAGAGTAACAAGCGATTATTCATCAAGTAGTTAATTCATAAATTCTGACTCTACACAGACTCTCATGCCAGGTTGACAGTGAAGATGAGACCCAGCTGTAAACACTGAGGGAGCAGCATTTCCTAGCACGGTGCTCTCAGCAGCTCTGTGGGACTGGGAGAGCCCAGGTCCCCATCAGGCAAGATGTGACCTTACCCTATAAGATTCCTACACCTGAATGTTTATAAATCGACTGGGAAGGTAGGGAACCTCCTTCACAGCATCAGTGCTGCCCTCCACAGAGCCTTTGACTGTTACAATGGAGCAGAGGAATGTGGAGGTGCAGGGAGGGAATGTTGGTAATTTGTACCTTTTAATACAGTGCCTACTGCTGCAGGTAACAAGATAAAACATCTCACAGAGAATGTATGAACTACTTAGGATTAATATTTAAGGCCTTTGACAATTACATTTCTGCTAATGCCTCTTTCTGAAAATGAAATATACTTTTATTTAAAAGCCATTTGTGAAAATGACCAGGATTTACTGATACACAAATTTGTGCAACACCAAATCTGTACCAATTAATATCCCTCTCTATCAACACGCAGCAGGTGCTTTGGACTGCTCACACAAGATTTCATGCTCAATAAAGGACATCTTTGTTAAGTCTTTTCCTGAGCCTAATGCAGTTGGGATGGCAGCTAGTAAAGTCACATGAAGAAGTGGGACAGAGATGCAAAGGGACATGATGGCAAGAAAACACTTTAGAATCCAACAAAAGAAAAGGATGGTGGAAAAGTTATAAAAGCTGAGATTTTGAGCACACATTTGAGGAAGCTGTTATGTGGAGGAAATTGTGCAGAGTGTAACTTTCTTTGTTCACATTTGCTCAAGACTATGACAAACAATTCCAGGAACTAAACCATGCATTAGCTCTAAGAATCCTGTAACAGCCAACACAAGCACACTTTGCTTGCCCTACAGAGCTCCTGGTAGCTTCACCATTAAGATCTGAGGCTCAAGGATCGTATTCAAGCTGCTGACCCCAGAACAGCTCTGGGCAATGAGCCACACCTCCTGTCAGACAGTCATCTTTCTTACCTGTGCTAACTTTTTTCCAAGCTATCTTGCTGTTCCAGACATGAAGCCTGGTGCAGAGAGCTTCATGTCGAAACACTGTCCCACTCCCTCTGCAATCCTAGAGCAGTGCTAGAGGTGTCACTTTGGTATTTGATCTGCTACTCCCACCTGCTGTCTCCCTGCAGCCCTGCAGGCTGCCTTCCTTGTGACCCAGCACAAGTGGGATCAGTTTCTTCATCCAGGGTTTGCTAGTCAAAAATACACATATTTTCAAGGTATCATGAAACCAGCCATTTAACAGAAGTGAGGCATAGGCTTTCTGGTTATGAGATGAAAACACCACGAAAAGCAAGTTGCAAAGAGAAGCTTTTTTGTGGTAGAAACAAAGCAATCATCATGTTGTCCCCACACTCTTACTTTTCTCCTAGCTGACTTCCCAAGGCATGCAGCACAGGCCAAAAGTCCCAGCCCAGAAAATTCTTCCTAGAACGAGTGAAAACCAAAAGTCCCAACTAGCTGACACTTTACACATAACAAGAATGCAGAAGCAGGCCATAGGAGGTTTGGGGAAATCCAAAAAGGTCTTTTGGGCTTCTACTCTAACAGGTAGAAGCCCTAACTTCATGTAGTTCAGGGGCTAGGTCAGACCTGGGCAACCTAACCATGCTGGTACCTCAGAAATGTTTTACTGCTGATCATGGGAGATGTGAGGGGCACAGCTACAAAGCAGAAGTCTGGTGCCTTTCCTGAAAGTCACAGTAGCCCATCATTAAACCATCAAACTAGTTCAGTAAAGACAGCTATGTTGTGAGTTGGTTTGAGGCAAAATTACACCCTCTTCAAAGAGAAACAAAATTTCTGGATATACTTGTGACTCTATGCCACAGCAACAAGCTATATTTCTGCCGGCTTAGGTTTTCCTCATCAAAGCAATGCAGCTTAAAAAGATACTCAAATAAACAATCCCACACTTTTTGATACACAGGACAAGAGGAATATAACAGCAGTGAACTAATGCCCAGAAGCATCCCATTGTTCTGAGCCACCCAAGACAAGAAAACAAGGACTTTCAGTGCAGAATGTGCCGGTACAGCTAGGCACTCCAATGAGACACATCCAGCACACATAAACACAGGAGGGAGGATTTTTTCATGTCTAGCACAAAAAAATCTATATCCAGTGATAAGCAATAAAGCAGATGAGAAAGCATGGCCTCAGAGTAAGAGGTCTGATTGTCCCAGAGACTCTCCACTCTCTCTTCCCATGGTCTTCCAAGCTTCATATAAACCATATGTTTTACTGCAGCTCTGAGTGCTCAACACTCTGGAAAATTGCACCAGTAAATTAGAGGACTGTTTATGTCTGCTTGTACAGAAATCCTTCCTGTGCTGGATACAGTAAAGAATGAATAAAGCTTTCATTTGCTGCAGTGTTGCTAACTATTTCTCTAATGCGTCGCTGCTTAGATTTTGTGGAAATATTGGTCCTTGGCGAGACAGGAACTTTGCTAAACAAGTACTTACAAGCCCATTTGGAAAAGGTTTTGTCTAACTGCATTCCCCCTGTTTAAGCTCAGGAAGAACTGCAAGCCCCAAATCTGCCAATACTCCTCTATTAATATTTGGAGAATTAGCTGTTTTATTAGAGAAAAAGTCCAGGCAGTCAGGAAGAGATTTTGTGAGCTCAGACTAAAAATAGTGGTGAGCATTTATTCATCTGTAAGCCTGTTTATCTTGGATGGTTTTTCATTTATTTTACTGGGGCTCTTCCAGCCCTATAAGCTTGAAAAGCTTTTAACAAATAAAGGTACTACTTTGACAGATGGGTAGTTTCCAAGCTTTCAAAGCAAGAAGCTGCCTTTAACCTTTGTGGCAAGTCCATCAATAAAAGGGATGATCAAAGAGGGCAAAATTCTACCCTAAGCAGTACAGATCTGTATAATCACATATCACCAAAGAGTTCGGGTTCCTTTACCTCAGCACACATGCAACAGCAATCAGGTGGAAAGTGGAACTTACACACAAATGCCACATGCACATTTAACTGTGTCCTGATCTTCTAGGTAAGCAGCACCACCCTGGATTATTGTAGAGAAGAAAGGTGATTTAGAAGATGGCAAGCCATACAGAAGTAGGCAGTGTTCTGCTAGAACTGCACCTCCTTTGGCATGAGACCTAATACTTGTCTAAAGAACTGTAGCAAAGCGTTAATTTAATTTGTACTATAAAACACTCAGGAGTTACTTAGGTTGAAAGATTCATAACTGAAATGCAAACTCTTCTGATGTAAAAGCTATCAAGAATCATAAATAAATAAGTAACAGAAAAGCTGGAGGAGAAAGGTGAGCATGTTGCCACCCTCAGTGAAAATTTAGCAGCTGAGGGATTTTGGAAGGGGAATAGAAGAAGCGACTGCTCCCAGCTACCAAAGCTCCCGTGGCACTTTGAGGCTAATGCTGCTGTCTTAGTCAAACATGGGTGGTTATACTTTTCTTTCTTCAGCTTCCCTCACAGCATTAATCACAGAAGTTTTCATCTTTTACATCACATGAGTTTCTGCTAAACAGCTGCTGAGCTCACCAGGTCTGGTCCATAATCATCTGGGGGGGGGGGAGGGTTTGGTCTTACCTACTGTATACACAACCATCAGTGTCCTAACTGGATACTTTGGGGTACAATGTATATTTTAAGTGTCCTGTGCATCATACACTGTAAAAGTAGCTTAACATAAAGCTTAATAACTAAGCTAAACCACTTTCAAAGCTTAAGAGGCTACCTCTACTTGTGATTTAAAGTAGCTTAGTGTGCCTAATTACAAAATCTACATCCCACAAAAGAGATCTTGTCCTCCCTATTACACAAAGGATTATCCATTGAGTATCAATGGAAATAAACTGGCTGTTTGAAGAAAATCCATTTAAATACATTTCTCAATTACCTATTTCCAAAACTAATTAGAGTGTACTGTATTATACAAATGAAGGATGTCACTGATTAACATCCCCATGGAATCTTAACCTACTTCACTCTACAGTTTAAAGGCCAGAGTTTTGGATTACAACCAGTAACATAAGCGCTGTCATTTCTGGGTACAAAACCTGAGGGGTTTGAAAGAGAACTGCTTTTCAGAGTGCCAAATCCCGTATTTTTGAGGATCAACATTTAATACCCAGACCAGTAGAGTCAATGAAAAACATTTTACTGGCTCTAGTCAAAGGAGGATTTCACATCCTCACCTTTTAACTTTCTCACAGGAAGAGCAACTGAAAGTAGACAAAGTAGGTTTGATTAAAAAAGAAACAAATCCACCACAACAGACTACACTTACAAAAAATATATGAAAAATAATTACCTGGTGGAATTTGTTTAAACTTAATTTGTAAAAAATTCTAAAGTGATTATTTCAGAATGTCCTCTGATCTCTTGTATTTTCCTTCTTCACTAAGTATCAGATAAGACAAATATGTATCTCTACATTAATGGTCTTTTATACAACCAAGTGTACCTTGTGCTAGTTGTAAAATCAATTCAGACCATGACTACTCAGTGACTGTTATAACAATGAAAAGCACATAAAAATGACTATCAAATATTCCTTCATGTTCACAGAACAAGGTAAAATGAACGTAAGTAGTAATGAACTTCAGCTTCATTTGTATTCTCAGTTTTTCACTTAAAATTTCATCTCCTAGTACAGTCTTTATACTGCCAAGCTAGTTCTAATGTGCATATTTTAGCATCTGGGTACAGAGCAGAAGTGCACTTTTAAAACAAGTTTCCCAATCATTCTCGCTTGCAGTAAACTTCAGATTTCAAAGATGAAATTGATAGTGATTGTTTCTTATTTCTTCCCACATTTTCACCTCCTCCTTGGTTTTTTTTGTTTATTTTTCTTTTGGCCTCAGGGTAATCTCCCAGAAACATATGCATTGTTGTCTGGGGTGCGACCACACAGCGTATCCACACCGCTTGCCATTTGGAACCCACATGCTGTGAATGGTCACCCATCGCTGCTTCAGAGGGGTTTTAAATGCTGCTTAGTACAAGTCTAAGAAAATAGAGATGCTATAATTATAAAACATTTCACATCCAAAGACACTTCATATGTCAAGGCTGTGGCTGTGGACTGTCATTCTGTCTTCAGTATATTTAAACACATCATAAGGACACAGCTCATTTAATTTATAAAATTGCATGAATTGGAAAAAAATGCTTACTGTAGAGCTAGTGACTTAATAAATCCAGCATATATCACTTATAGGTACAGGTTTTATTTAATTTACAGTAATTTTATTACTCAATGTTTCAAAAATATTTTTATATATACACTGCCTACTATACTCTACAGGATTCAATTAGTTTCCCTAAAACTATCATATAATTTTCTAGTAAATTATAACAGGCATTTTCATTAATATATACACTCACATTTTTCACGTGTATGCATCTTTAGAAACATACCTATGTTCACCCCCCGTGGAAAGCATAAAGCCTTAAGAAAAGACCAGTGGGTTTTGACAGTCTCTGTTCCTGATTTCTGTTTAGTTATGCTGTCATGAAACAAGTCGAATGTATGTCAGAGCATGAAATGGAAATAGAGAGTTTATCTTCCTTTGTTTTTTGTAAATAATGTTCATCTTATCAGTGCCATATGCAATACATAGCATTTATTACAGCTTCAGAAGCAGCATATGAGCGTTATTGGTACCTCTGACTAACAAGCAATAGGAGGATAAAGTGTGATTAAATTATCAGCTGATCCAGATATACAAGCAGATTAAGAATCCAGTTTATGTTTTGATAGGACTGGTCAAGTGTTCATTTCAAACAGAAAAAAAAAAAAAAATCCTTTAAAAAAAATCGTTTTGAGTGATCACTTTAGAACCTCGGTGTACACATTTTCAGATCCCTTTGAAAACTGTATTCTACCATCAGAAATACAATAAATAACATCTGACCAAAAGCAGTGACAATTAGAGCTTATTGCTAATGAACATTTACAATTGAAATGCGTGGCCAGACTATCTGCTTCAACTTTACTATCCAATTTTGTAAGTAATGCTGCAAATCACCACATGCATCAGCACTTGCAAAGCTGCTGCTTCTTACCCACCGAACCCCTGACGTGGCAAAGCCACAATGCATGAGCTTGGAGGAACCCACAAGAAACCACCAGAAACTTCCTTCTTCACCGTATGTTGGCAGATTTCATTCACAGTTTGAAGAACTCCATCCCATGTCAGTTCCAGATCTATCAACCTGAGCATTCAAAGCCAAAATTCAAGATCTTGAAGTAAAGAAGTAAATTCTCAGAGTTTACAAGTTAATATGGTTGGGTTCTTCTTCATCTCACTGAGGACTCAGAGTCGGGCCCCTGAGAACACCAGCAAGGTGGGAGCACTTAACAGCCCTAACCCAGCTTTCATCTGGGACCCTCCCCTTCCATGCCAAAACGCTTAAGCTAGTGTTTCATTGTCTTTTAAGGCCACGGGTTGCAAACACATAAATATTCATACATGCATATGTTTCCTCAAAATCTTATTTTCCAGCGTAAAACCTCACAGTTTCAATTACTGCAAACACTGCCAAAAGGCAATTTCTGTAAATATGATCACTACTCTAGGATTATTTATCCAGCATACTGAGAAGAGCAATACATGCTCTCAACTCATAAGATTTGTGATTATGAAGAATTTAATTTTTAAAAAGTCTCAGAATCTACTCTGACAGCTATCAAGTTATCTATATATCTTTTTTTTTTTTTTTTTTTTTTTAATCAAACACCCAGACCTTGTCCTCACTAGGAAAATGGAATGCTCTCAGCAGGGTTAGCTCTGTGTGGTGGTGATGTAGCAGTAGCGGATCAGATGAAACCTTCTGATTCTTAGCATGTGGCAGGACAGGCCGGATAGCCCTTCAAAACTGCAGATTCTTCACCTCCTGATGTGTCAGCCTCCCTGAATTCTAACACACAAACCCATCTTTAGAAAGGCTTTGATGACCCTGATCTACACACGACCTCAGACCTGCTTTGAGCAAGGCTGGATAAGATGACCTCCAGAGAGCATTCCAACCTTTTATTTCCCCTCCTCAGAGGCTTTTCTTAGACTAACTCTGTGGAATAACAGTATCTCAACAACAGCTGCACTCACTCACCTTTTCATTACAGCCACAGCTGGAAAATTCTAGAACTGACATTAAAAAAATACCCTTTATAGACTTTATCCAGTGATAGTGGCATAAGTGTTAAGCCCAGCAAGCTTCAGGGTACATTTCAAAATACATTGTCACTTTGAGAAGGGCTGGATAGTGTAAAAAGGGGAAGAATAAGAGCTCGAAGCAACACACAAAGCAATGAAAGCCACTGTCTGGACCAGGAAGGAATGAATGCAGGTGAACATTTCATTCAGGTGGGTCTCAGCTCATTTCAGAAAGTGCAGCAGAGGTGCTGTTTGATTTCTTAACTGTTACAACCAATATTCCCAAAGTGACACTTATAAATGTGCTAGAACTCTGATCTAGCTACAATACTACAAGCTTGCATTCGTATGAGGACTGCTCTTTCCAGAACTTTTTTTTTGTCAGAAGACAGTCTTTCCAAACAAGCTCCTTAAACCTCAAGTTCAGTAGCAAGAAAGCAGGAAAAAGTCACCCTGCAAAAAGCTCTCAGTAATTCTTGAAGCTTTCCTGCCACCTTCCTTTTGTCTGTCCCTTCAGAAACATTTTCTACACTCTCCACTCCTATTTTACGATTTCTCTGATCACAGAACTAGGATCCTGGGAAAGGAATCAGAGTTCACCACTCACAGTTGTCCACTTATTACAGTGTAAAGCTCCCTCAGTTGTTCTAGTTTAATTATTTGTGATTCATAGCCCAAATCATAAAACTCCACCTCCTTTTCTTTGGGGGATTAGACCTTTAATGTGACTATTTCACAGATCTGGTATATCACATCAACCAAGTGAAGACAGTTTCACTCTAATATAGGGCATTTATGCATAGATTTAAATAGTTCATGTTAAAGAGTTCCTTCTTTCATGGACCCCATGATTCATTTCTTTTTTATTCTGAGTAGTTACAAACTAATTTAAGGAAAATGTTTATCCAAGACTAGTGAGGGAGAGCCTCACATTAAATTTGATAGAAAGAAAACATGGCCTAGTAATAAAAATATGACTCAAAATCCAGAGACTTGAATTATAGACTTAATTTCTCATTTTACTGGGCAAGTTGTGTTAAGTCCTATGAGTTCCAATTGAAAATGTTTTCTTGTACCACAGTTATAAGCACTGCTCATCAATGCTTGCAGTCCTCAGAGATTCCCAGATAAAAGACCTCATGCAAGTTACAAAGGTCACCCAGTCGTATGTTTCTCTATTTTACTTTGCTGGCTTAACTTGTGATAGATGCTCATTGATTCTCTTGTGTGACATAACTGCAGGCATTAAGCCTCCTATACTACTGCAACGTGTGTTGCAGCTAACAGCTCTGAACCTCTCGCCTTTAAATTGTAGGCGAGGTTACTTCTCCATTATATAACGCACCAGGTATTTTCTGAAATGCGCTGGGGATCAGTTCTGACTTGTTAAGCTTTCTTATTTCCTAAGTAGACTACATGCATCCGTTTTCTTCATTCTGCAGCATATTGAACTCAGAACCAAAGTCATGCAAACAGGGTAGCTGAAGTATATACACAGCCTGAGCCTCCTAATGACTGATGATAAAATGCATGTAGTAGGGATACTGAAATCCAGGACATCAAAAAGATTTTTCTACAAGAAGGCATGAAACAACAGCTGCTCAAAAAAGGGCATTTTTCCTTGACTTGGCACATCACTCTGAGAGTTGACAAAAATTCCCAAAGAAAGTAGTCAGCAAATCCATAGGGATGGCACCTTAAAACATTCAAGTAGCAAAACAGCTGAAAAGTTTTAACAGGTCTCTAAGGCTGAACACTTTGTTCCCACCAGGAGATTTCTCTAAAGAAGTCCATGTTGTATTACAAGTGACAAAACACCAGCAGAGCAAGTAATAAGTGTCTCTGAAATCAATCAAATGCAATTATTTTACTGCTGCTACGTTTTTATTGTAGTTTCTGAAAATTACAATATTTTATTAGTGCTGCCACCAGTATAAACTTCTTTTATACCTTTCATACCACAATTTTGCCTCACAAGGAGACTTGGCAATTTTTTTTTCCTTCTATTGTTATTTTGAATTTTACAGTTTCACTGTGTTACAGAATCACAGCAGCAGATCATGGAGGAAGCCACTTGGTTAATCCATTTTAGCCTTCTGTATCAGAGAAAACATATCACTAAACTGTCCTCGCTAATCTCAGCTAATCTTTTCAAGTTATTATAATTTTAGATTTATGCAGAAAATGGGAAGGAGGAAAGTACTTTGTTGCAAGAAGCAGCAGGAAAACAGCCTATTACTGCAGCATTACTACATTGCTGGTTCATACAAAACCAGACTTGAAGTCCAACACATCTGATGCGTGAGAAGCTCCCATGCAGGGGACAGATCACACATAGAGAATGAGTAAATCTAATGCTGAGTACTAAATATTTCTCCATGAGGTTAGGTTTGCTCCATTATCTGTCCTACAGAAGAAGTAAGTGCTTTTGAGAAGTTTATGGATTGTAAGGGAATAGTTTATTTTCTTTTATGTATACTAATATCAGCTCCAGAGACAGTAATGAAATTTATTTTTTCCTTCCTTACATGTTTACTCTTAGGTAATACCTATTTCTCCACCTCATCAAAATTCACCTGCCATTGCACAAGTTATAAATAAACACGAAAGGAAGGAACGTAATATTTCTGAGAATTTTGAAGTTACTTGTTAACAAAACCTGTGAAAATTGGCAGAAATGTATCTACCAGTGCTTCACAGAAGATCTTTCCCAAAAGTTAAGCAAAAAAGTTACTGGTTCTCATCACCTGGCTACACAGCTGGTAACCTATGTTCCTTTAGTTTCCAGCACCCAGTATTTGATTCTGTACCTGTCATCTACTCAGCTGTAAATAATTAACACCCCAAGTATAACAGAAGGGAAAAATCAGGTCCATGTACATCTAAAGAGGTCTGAAGAAGTTTTTCCTCTGTCTTCTGCACAAAGCCATTTTCAGCTGGAGGTCAACTGCTGCAGACTAATTGCAGTTTTATTTCATGAGCATTAACTACCTACCAATCACTGTGCAGCAGCACCAATGAACTAGAAGTATTTTGGGTTGCCCTTTTAATCACTTCTCATCACTCATGATTAGGTGCTGGCTTCACTGCAAATGTCATCATCCATCCTGGATGATAAGCACACACTTCTGTGCTACCGGTACATAATACCAAAGCAGCGATGGTCTTTGTTTTCTAAAACCAAGAAAAAAGAAAGCTTCAAAACTGTTGTCTTTTTTCCTCAGAGACTCTTTCACTCAACCCCCTCCAGTTATTCTTGCTCATTCATTTATGCTAAATTGAATGCTCAGAGTGACTTTGCTAAGTTTTATTCAACTGATCATGAAGAAAACTACACACATTGGAAAATACCTCAGCACTTATCTAAACCCAGACAAACTTTAGGTCTTTTAAAAACACGCAACTATTCTTCATCAAATACACCTCCTTCATTCTTCTATCATTTCCACATAACGCTTTAAGGAAAATAAAATACCCTAGGCTTCCATCTTCAAGGATAAAAAGGTAAACTGGTTTGATTACTTTCAATAATTATTTAGGGCCATGGCCTCAAAGTAAAGAATACTTACTTGCTTCTATGCCCAGATCTATTTGCTCTCTTGCCTATCAGATGGTTTGGTTTTGTCCAGAAAAATGCTACTTCTTCTTTTAGAGTAAATTCTAATTTAAGTTTGAAAAATGAACTTCAATATATAGACTGGGAAGCAGATAGAGATAATTGCCACTTTAGTCGCATGTGATTAGAACAATTCAAATTGATTACAGCTAATTCATTCTCTTGATTTCCACTCTGTTTCACTAATGTTCTCAGAGTGTGCTATACCATGCATAGAAAAGGCCATCATTGTGTCCTGGATGCTGAGCTAAAATCCAAATGTAATAACAAGTATTTAAATGCAACATCCTAATTTTATAATCCCTTACCTTTATGTCAATTATGTCCCTACAGATGGTTTCTTCACAGCTCTCTAAAATTCCATAATCCCTTTCCTCATGCATAAATCCTTACACTCTGTCTGTCATGTAGATGCTGTAGGACACATGCTCTACAATTTTAGTACTTCTTTCTTCAAAACAGAGTGAACTAAGTTGAGCAATAAATGTCAGATAAAATGAGTTCTACAAAGTGACAGCATAACACTCCTAGACTTACAGCCCACTTTATGCAAGCCAACATCTTATTAAACTTTATTACTTCTGCTCACTGGTCAAAGAATTTAAATAACCTGTGTATTAATACACCTCAATCAATTTCTTCTTTAGGCATGTATGAACATATTTTAGAGTCTGTGAATTGAAGCCACAGATCATCTGTTATATTCTCATTTCAAGAGCTGGCTGCATCATTATGCAACTGTACAATGCAGCAACAAAAGACAAACCTTTGCATGGATACAGAACTATTTCAAACAACAACAAAAGGAGCACAGTTAACTACTGATTGATTCCCTTCTGCTACATATAATTGTTCCCTTTCCTTACCAGCTTTCTTCAGTGAAAAAGCTGCTTATTTTATGCTTTTGAACACATTTTCAGAAGGGTAAGGAAAGGACAACTTTGGGAAATTACAAGATCTTTGTTCTGCATGACAGAATTATGACAGAGGGTGAATTTGCATAAAGTTCACTTTCCTTCAGGGAAATTTAATTTCTCTGCAAAGGTTTACACGCCTTAGGAGTTCCGACACTGGATTTGTTTGGCTTTGAGCAACACTCACCATCTGGCTTCTTGTGTCCCTTCCACAGAAAAGTTTACTTTCCTGTCAATTCTGTGTATTTGAGATGTTTTTAATCTTTCTTTTGAGATCTTAGAAATGGCTCCACAGAGTCTGGCACGTAGAAGCATTTAGAGAACTTTGCGTGAAAATTAGTCATTTATTGTGCTGTGTGCCAGCTGTACTTTTGCCTGTTGTGTCTGTTTTCCTAACTGCAGAGAGGCCATTGAATAAAAGAACACAAGCATGAAAAACCCCTCTGTTCTTCATACACTGTGGACTGTGAGCAGGCTTGGAGGCCCACCAGGCTCTTGCAGTTGCTTGCTTTCTACTATCTGTTGAAGGAATAAGGTGAATTTTCAATACACAGAGTTGCCAAAGTGTCATTTGCATTTTTGCCAGTATATCTGCAAATACAAAATATCCTCAAATATAAAATGTCTGCCTCCTTACAATGGCAACTACTTATGCAACTCAAAGTCTATTCCACCATAGTAGGGAGGAAATACCTCTCCCCCGTCTGGCTGTTCATTTGCTCCATACTCATGTCCATATTTTCCACTCTTTTGGGGGCACGTTCTGCTCCCTTTTTCTAACCAAACCTCTCTTCCCATTTTCTCAGCCTTTCCTTGCACACTCTTTCTGTTATCAATCTTATTCTTTACTTCCTCTAAGTCCATTCAAAATGGGAACATCTTTTCCCTTTATCTCATTATGAAAGTGAAGCAGGAAATAGGAAGAAGATTAAATGTGAAAAAAACAAAGGAGACATCAGTATGTCTCTAGGGACAATGAAAAGGAAGAGTCAAAGGTGGCAGCAGAGTAGCAAGCAAGTCAACGGGGCAACACTATTGGTAGGGGAAGGAAACTGCAACACTGCAGGATGGGACAGAGATCCATACCCGTGTTCAGCAGAGTTCTCAGTTTTCCTTCACTGCCTTAAAAATCACCCTTTCTTTTCCACCAACAAGAGAAAAACATCTCACATGAAAAAACAGAAATACTGAAATGCTGACACTACATACTGTTCTTGGAGTATATAGCTGTGCAAGTCAGAAAGAGAGCTATGTCTACTTGCAGACAGCTCTGCAGGCTCTCCACGTGCAGCCAACTCACAGGAGAAAGCGGCAGTGGGAGACAAGGTCCCAGCAGAGTTGTGCATCTGATGGAAATCTCTAAACAAGTTGATTAACTGACCCAGAGAAGCAGACAACCTGCTTAAAGCTCCTGATCCTAAGTGACTCAAGTCATTGTATATGCCTCTACAAGCATTTGTATGTGAAACTCTCCCTTTGTGTGGGCAGGAATAGAGGATGAGCAAACACTAGCTGCGGTAGTGGCCTCTGACTCAGGCAGAAGGAACACAGAGTTGCATTTGTGTGAAGTAGGTTACAGCAGCATCTGAAGTCTGAAGCTGCACTTGTTTATTTGTTTACTGACAGACGTTAAATTTGAGTACATCCTCATTTCCATGCAAATGCAAGCTGCCCTGGCAGTGTGAATCAGCACTAAGAACCTTCCTTCCTGCGTGGCACTCCATATTTTCCAACCCTACTCCTATCTTCATGCTTCAGAACATTTTTTTTTTTTTCTCCATAAGCACAGCGAGACAGATGAGATGCAATGAAAAGGAAGGACGTTTGCCCTCCATGATTACATGTGGTCCAACACCACAGGGCCTGGAACACTGATGAAGGATTAGGCTGAGCCATGTAAACTCCTAAGTGTTCTCATTACAAACAGGACAGCAAAGGAACATCAATTAAAATGTTGAGGAAGAGTCAAGAAATACACAGCGCGATACTCCACACATAGTATAAAAAATTCTGGGTGCAAAGAGGGGCTTAAACTTGCAGTGATTTATACCCATCTATGCAATCCCAGTTTTGTCAGCAAATGCCAGTTTGGCAGCCAGTTGTTACCATCTGAGGAGGGGTCTGTCCCAAGATCCCAAATTCAGCAAGTTTCTCAGATGTGCCCTGGAAAGCCTACATGAGCATTACCTTAAACATTCTTTTATCTCTTCTGGTGTTTTCCTCTGTGAGTTCTTCCAAGCCAGTTCACAAATTTAAGAATAACTCAGCAAATAACCTACCTGGGAGAAAAAAAAAAAAAAAAAAAAAAAACCACACAAACAAAAAACCCCAAACAAACAAACAAAAAAAAAAACAAAAACAAAAAAAAAACAACATTGCAGGGGCTAGCTCTTGGCAAAGCAGAAAATATTGACATTGATGCCCAGTGCAGAGGAAGTACCAAGGGAGAAAAAAACAGGAGTCAATGAATTTTAGAGAGAAGTCTGTGGAGGCTTAAGAGAAGCATTCAAAGCAAGACAACATTTGGCAGCCTACCCTGACACCACTCTTTCATTTTAACAACAAATTCTATACATATGTATCAGCTACAAACCAGCACTGTTTTCTTTGCTCAAAACGCCTTTTGTCATTATTATTCCATAGCTATTTTCACAAGGTTAACCCATGTAAACAAGATATCACACTAATCATCAGAATACTCATAGTAAAATCTGGTGCCTATCCCAAACTGGGAACATTTCCATCACTTAGACGTAAGTTATCAGGAGGCCAGTCAAAATACAGGTTCACTATACCTTGGATCCTTTTCATAGAAATAAGTTCCACAAACTTGGAAAATAAAATGTCCTTTCTACAGATGCAGTACACAGAATTTCCTTGTTCACATGTATCCCAAAGCCCCACACTAATAGATATATTTCAAGGGAAGTAAAAAAAAAATAAATAAAAATGTAAAAGTCATGTGGACAGTGTAAAGTCCTCCTTTCTTCCTTGCAGTGCCCTTTGGCCATCTGACTTGCTTTCAGCCCAGTGCTGTGCATGTCCCATTGACAACTATTGACAACTGCCACACAACCACATTCTTTACCTATCTACAAAGACCTACTGATGTCTGGACAAGAACACGGTATTTGTTCTTGTCGGCCTCCAGTCCTACAAGCATTTCTACCCAAGTCAGTTTAATGATCTAGGATATACAAGAGTTTTCTGCTCCCTCTATGTGTTCTTTCACAAAAATACATAACGTGGTTTTCATCCTTTCTTCGCCTTGCCCCTAAGGAGGAAGGGAAACCAGGGCATGCAAAAACTTCTCTCACAGCGACAGTACTCTGTACTGTGCTGGAAACTGAAGGATTTATATTAAGTAGCATATCTAAAGGAAGCACTCGAGGGTAAGACCTGCCATTTTCACCAACAGATGGAACAGAGAACTCTGGCATCTAGAAACGTGAGGTGCACATCTCTGGCTTTGTTTCCCTCTCACAAGATTTCTAATTTTCCTACCTGTTTTTTGTAAAATCCTTTGCTAGATGGAAGACATTGTGCAAGAACTGCATGATTTTTCCTCATGGAAGAGAAGCATGAGTCACTTTTTGGCTCCAACTTCACTGCCTGGGGTTTTGCAGAGTCCAGGTCCAGCAGGCTACATCTTCAGGTCCACTAGCTGTCAAACCCCTTCTGAAGTCTGCATAATCTCCAAGTTTATTCTAAAACTCTTATGATTCACGTGCTAGACTGTATTCCATTTACGTTCATCTCTTCTTTCCAAATATAGTATGTACCCATGTTCAAGCACACAGAGTTCACACAAATGCTTACTTGCTCCTTTACCAGCTCAGAGGGAATTTAACAATCACCATGTATAGGCAGAAGTTATCTTAGAGAGCTCAGGTAACAGTTTGTTGCAAGGGCTATAAAAGAACTTCACTTTAACATTGTATTTCTCTACATATAAAACTATTCCATTAAAAGTCCTTTGAAGAATATTGACTTTAAAAAATTACATCCATATATGCAGGAGTATATATAAACGTATACATGAACACACAGCTGAAGTCATATGTTTTCATATGTGTGACATGTATTACACATGATACACACACAAAGCTTAAGCCATCTCTGGACGTGGTTTTCTGAAGCTGTTTTGTGTCGGGTCTTTTAGTTCTTCTTTCAGAGCCCACAACAGCCAGCATAGTAGGCAGATTTCAGAGACTCCCCTATTAACAGCTGTTAGCTGGGACAGGTAAGCAACCACCCACAGATATAAATTGCCAGTGGAAGCAGCCAGGCACCCAGCACTTCCAAAAAAAAACACATATTGAAATGGGAGCTAGTGCAGTATTCACAACACCTAGCTTTAGGTACCTAATTTCTGCTTCCAGGTTCAACATTATTTCTTCCTCTGTTACTACTGAATAGAAACAGCTCCTAAATAGGGAGGTTTAAACACTAGAAACATTTAAATGGATATAGTCTGAACATGCCCCCTTCTTTCCATCTTCCAGCTCTCCCCTCCTCCCAGAAAGTGTAACTTGAAGTTCCTATTAAAAACACAGTGTCAGATGGATTTATTTCATATATAGACACACAATTGCTATACGTATGTGTGTATGCACTCATATAAAGCAGGGAGACAGCTGTCTGTAATTCACCACTGTTTTGTTTAGTTTTGAGCACCAAAGCAACAGATAAAACAAAATTACCCTGGCACCTCCCAGATACCATTGATCTGAGAAATGTAAAAGTATATCCCTAGTGGGCTGTGTGGTTTCTGTATTTTTTACGTCTCTTCAGCCTGTTCTCTTATACAAGTCAAGCAGTGAGAATATAAATGTCAACAAGTTCCTGCATATTGCTTACTCCTTTTTCACTTAATCCCTTTTGGGTTTGTGAGCTTCCAGTAATTCCAAAAGGTGGTGGGGAGGAGTTACCATTATGCAGACCTACACTTCTCTAACAAAGTCCTTGTTTAACTTCCACTATCAATATAGGCTCAGGCAATATCTGAGACATACAGAGAGATGCTTCATATTTAAAATCTAAGGAGAGCTGGCATCATCCTAGTATGCGATGTCACAGCTCTTTCTGGCTTTGTCTTTATTAAACTAATGGAAAAATGGCTCTGAACTTCTGTGGGTTTATTTCTTTATTTAATTTATTTCAATGATTGTGAAAATATAGCTGTCACTCTATTTGCCTGCAAAAACTAGACAATAAAACAATTCAAGTGCTGTACCCCTGAGCAGAAGATAATGTGCTCAAATAGACATTTCTATTTCTGCATCCCAGTTTTCCCTGTGCAAAAGCTACCAACACCATTAAACCTTTCTGAGGGCTGAGTTGTGTCTGTGGGCACCTGGACCGCAGTGAGCTCAGACACCTATCCCATGTATCAAAGAGATGTATTTTGAACAGCAACTGAGACAACATATTGGGGACAATTTGATCTATTGACTAATGAGTTGACTAGCGAAGCCTTTCTTTTTCCAGTTCAACCACTCTCCTCACCGCTAAATCCAGCCAGGGATCTGATAATCAAAAGAGAAATGAGAAAAAATTATCCTCACATCACCAGATATCCATGAAGTTGGACTGGATCATTGTTGTAGGTCCTTTCCAAATGGAACTATTCTGTTCTATATCTGGAATTTCCAGCTAAAATAATATTTTCTTCACAGATTACAGATCTTGGAAGAATAATAATGTGTGTTGCAATTGTCTGTGAACACCTTAACATACATTCCAGCATAACTGTAGGCAATAAATAACTACTCAAGTATGATTTAAAATCTTGGGCCACTGTAAGTTCCCAAACAGAGTTTGACAAATGAGCCCATGAACACAGAACACAAATGCCAAGGGCTGGGTACGCCAAATGTCTCCTTGTTTCTTTGAGCTGTGCAAGAGAGATGTCCTTTAATGCCTCTAGCAATATATGATGACATTTTAAATTGAGTAACACCTTTCTATCCATCTGTTACATTACACAGTTGAGTCCTATGGCAATGGTGCTAACTTCATGAATGTCTAGAAAGCTCCCAGCTTACAGTGGGATTTTTGTCAATCACTAACTCTCATCAATACAGGTTTTAGGGATCAGCATGATATTTTGATGTAAGCTTTTCTTTCCATCTTAATTACAGGGAAGGGAGAGAGAGCTGGGCATTACTAGTTCCCTGAGAGCTGTTGGGGTTGGTCCCTATCTGTCCGCAGCTCAGAAACCTCCTGCATAGCTGACGGTTTTCTGAATACAGCAGATTAAGCAGTGAAGCTAAAAGAGAGGAGAATTTGACTGCAAGCATCACTTTACCTGGACTTGATGTTTTAAACACTGCCTTACATTACTAAATCTCCATGCACATGCTGATTCTATAAGCAGAGCAATTATCTTTGATCTACATACACAGCCCCATGGGAAAAAATAATTAAAAAGGAGCCATATCTTGTTTCCCATTTTCATATCTCTGTAACACAACACAACAGTGGCTGATGTTTTAGTCTCTTAATAAAAAACATAGGAAAAACCTAAGGAAAATGTACTTAAAATGATACTATTTCACTTCAAAAATGTGGGTTTTTTTCCTGATAAATGTTAATGTTAAGTCCTGTCATGAAATCTACTTAAGGATTGTTCAGGAATTTCAAATGTTTCCTAGCAGTTAGGTTTGTACTTAAAAACCTGTAAGAAGCAGCAACACCACACCATCACAGTGTTCTCCAAGATATGTGATTTTTTTCCAGAATTAGTTTAGAAACTGAAGTGTTTCATGAAATTGAGTTGAATTCTAATAAGTCACACCGAATTTGACCCACTTCTGATGCAAACCTATCTACCAGTTGTGCAAACATATTAACTTTATATTAAAGACTCTGTAACAGAATATAGGCTTCCTTTTTTAAAATATATGGTATATTTTACACGTGGGAAAAGAGCATAACAAACTCACCAGAAGATACTATATAAGTACATTTTTTCATATACAAAATCTTCTTGATTCTTACATTACTCTTATTTCTAAGGTCTATGGGATTCCACATTCAAAAATGGACTGGAAGGCTGTACCCTTATTTCACAGTAGCGCAGGCTACAGTAGCACACTCTGTATCTCAAGTGCAGCTGAAATCTGTGGCCAGCTGTTTTTAAAATGAAAGGCAACTCCTGCAAATTCAAACTTTTATACTAGCAATTGTGGCTTTGGAGACAAGTTGCACTTCTGTTCACAGTATCACAGTATGTCTGGGATTGGAAGGGACCACAAAAGATCATCTAGTCCAATCCCCCTGCTGGAGCAGGAATACCTAGGTGAGGTCGCACAGGAACATGTCCAGGTGGGTTTTGAATGTCTCCAGAGAAGGACACTCCACAGCCTCCCTGGGCAGCCTGTTCCAATGTCTGTCACCCTCACTGAGAAGAAGTTTTTTCTCAAATTTAAGTGGAACCTCTTGTGTTCCAGGTTGATCCCATTACCCCTTGTCCTATCCTTGTTTGCCACCGAGAAGAGCCTGCCTCCATCCTCGTGGCACTCACCCTTTATATATTTATAAACATTAATAAGGTCACCCCTCAGTCTCCTCTTCTCCAACTAAAGAGACCCAGCTCCCTCAGACTTTCTTCATAAGGGAGGTGCCCCACGCCCTTAATCATGTTTGTTGCCCTACGCTGGACCATCTCCAGCAGTTCCCTGTCTTTCTTGAACTGGGGGGCCCAGAACTGGACGCAATATTCCAGATGTGGTCTCACCAGGGCAGAGTAGAGGGGAAGGAGAACCTCTCTCGATCTACTAACCACCCCCTTGTAATACACCCCAGGATGTCATTGGCCTTCCTGGCCACAAGGGCACAGTGCTGGCTCATGGTCATCCTGTTGTCCACCAGGACCCCCAGGTCCCTTTCCCCTACACTGCTCTCTAATATGTAATTTCCCAACCGATACTGGAACCTGGGGTTGTTCCTGCCCAGATGCAGGACTCTACACTTTCCCTTGTTAAATTTCTTCAGGTTATTCCCCACCCAACTCTCCAGTCTGTCCAGGTCCCGCTAGACGGCAGTGCAGCCTTCTGGCATGTCAGCTACTCCTCCCGGCTTAATGTCATCAGCAAACTTGCTGATAGTACACTCTATTCCCTTGTCTAAATCATTAATGAATATATTGAATAATACTGGCCCCAGTACTGACCCCTGAGGCACTCCACTAGATACTGGCCTCCAACTAGACTCCGCACCATTGACTACCACTCTCTGGCTTCTCTCCTTAAGCCAGTTTGCAACCCACCTCACTACTCTATTGTCTAGACCACACCTCCTCAACTTAGCTGTGAGGATGCTGTGGGAGACTGTGTCAAAGGCTTTATTGAAGTCAAGGTAGACCACATCCACTGCTCTACCATCATCCATCCACCTTGTTACATTCTCATAAAAGACTATGAGGTTGGTCAAGCATGACTTACCCTTGGTAAAGCCATGCTGACTGCCCCTAATAAGCCTCTTATCCTTGATATGCCTTGAGATGGCACCAAGGACAAGCTGTTCCATTACTTTCCCAGGGATAGAGATGAGGCTGACCAGTCTATAATTACCCGGGTCCTCCTTCTTGCCCTTTTTGAAGACTGGAGTGACATTTGCTTTCCTCCAGTTTCCCAAGACTTGGCAAAGATGATGGAGAGCGGTCCAGCAATGACTTCAGCCAGCTCCCTCAGCACCCACGGATGCATCCCATCTGGACCCATGGATTTATGGATGTCCAGACTATTTAATTGCTCTCTAACCCAGTCCTCATCGACTAAAGCAAAATCCTCCATTGACATGGCTTCATCTGGGGGTCTCAGGGGTACAGGGCTCCCCAGGACAGCCTCCAGCAGAGTAGACAGAGACAAAGAAGGCATTCAGTAATTCTGCCTTCTTTGTATCTTCTGCCACCAGGGCACCCACCCCATTCATCAGTGGGCCTACATTGCCTCTGGTATTATTATTGTTGGACTTGGGGCTCCAAGAAACACTTGCTCCTGAATTTGCCACAACTTCTCTCCTAACTGCAACAACCTATTTCAGTGTCACAGCCTTGGGTCTGGATTGACATAGATGAACGGATAAAGCAGCAGCTCAACTTTCCTATGGAAAACACACCACCAAACAAACAAAACCACACACACACACTAAAACCACACACCAACAAACACACAAACATCAGCTCTAGTTTCTACTTCATTTTATATAAACTGTCATCAGTTATTTCATAGTTACTTCATTGCTTGTTCAATGAGACACCAAAGAAACCACAAGTCTGGTGGAAATGGCCGCCATATGCAGCATAAAGGCATCTTTCACGAAAAAAAGGACAAAAAAAAAATCTTCTGTCATCACCTCTAAAACAAACTAGCAGATGGAAAGTGCAGCAGTCTCTCCTTCACAGAGCCAAGTCACTGTTGCACTACTGGAAGTCCTCTAATCACATTTTGTTCATATTCTTTTCCAGGACTGCTGAGTCGAGTCAGCAAAAAATGTTTAGAAAATGCTAACATGCATCATTTATTGATCAATTTGGTATTTTCATTTGAACTACCTTTTGCAGCCCATGTACGTCCTTCCAGTACGTGAAGGAAAAAAAAAAAAAATAAATAAAAAACAACACTACAAACAAAAAAGCCCCCATAATCGCTTAACCTTGAAAATAATATTGTTAAGTTTTAGAAACACCTAAGCACTCCTGAGGTTTGAAACTGACAAATGTGCTCTTAAATATTTTGGCCTTACCTATTTCTTGAAGCAGATAGAAACAGACATTTGTTTTATATGTTAAGGAACAACAAATAAAGCAGAGGCCCGACAGTTCAGCAAAGATGCACAGGAGGAGTCAAGCACCTTGCGCAGGTAGACCAAACAGGTTCCTCACGAGCATCACGTGGACACCTCAGTCACCAAGTCACACCAGACACTCCAATTTCTATGAGAAAATAAAGGGGGGATAAATAAACATACAAGGGAAAGGGATAGTTAATTCAGGGCGTTTTGAAATAAACCTGCCATGTGATGCAAAACAAAAGAGAGAAATGCCACAGGTTTCTCTTTCGATCCTGGGTTCTTTATGAAGCCCATCATTAACCTTTCAAGGTAACAATCATTAAAGACAAAATAATATAGGAGCAAACCTGTAGTAGCTAGTTAGAGATGGTTGTTTCCTTGTCAAAATATATATAAATGCATACACCAAGACTCATTTTTATGAAAAGGTATATTACATACTCATTTAGTAGAATTATAAATGTTGATATTCTAGTAATCCACTCATCTTTTATGTAAGAAACAGTTGTCTAACCTCTGTCATTCTATTTTTCAGTTAGGTACATAAGAAAATCACTGTTTCTCCTGTGTTTTTTCTACTTAATACTGGAAAATAAGAAAAAATTTTTTTCCACTGTAAAATATGAGAAAACTAGGATTTTTTTTTTTCATTTTCCATTTATTAAATATCCTTCTATTTTTCACAAATACGTTCTTCTTCTCTTGACGTGATATGCTATTGATGTTGCATGTAGTTCACAACATCTGAAAATTGCTGCAGGGTTTAAATGTTCTTATCAATATATGTTTTTGCCAGATCAGTCTCTAATCCTTGGAGTTTTTACTACCTCCAGAATGATCCTTTTACAGGCAAAGGGATGCATTATTACCTAAATCACAGCAATATCAATGAACAAAGGAATACACAAATTCTGCTGTGAGGAAGACCTAAAAAAAATTCAGTAAAATAAAATATTTCATTCAAACCAGGAGAAGCCTTGAAATAAATAAAAGATAAATTTCATTTACAAAAACAAATTCCTAGTACGTAACTTTCAGAATCACTCAAATGTGTTGACATAAATACATAGAGCCTGTGGTTTCCGTTCCTCTATTTTTGGCATTTCCTAGGCTATTTACCACGGATGTGCTGGAACACAGGCTTTTCAGCTCCCGCCTACATTTGGGTGAACTACATGCAGCAAGAATTCCCATGTCATTCTCTCTTTTCTGTTTCACAGCACAGGCGTCTTCTTACACTCAAAGTTTCACTATTATCTAGGATGGTTTCTAATCTCCTGTCTAGCAACTTCTGGGAATTACTTGATAGTTAGAAGGAAGAGGAGTTGTAAAGAGCTGCTTGTCTTCCAACACTCCTTTCGATCCAAGCTGATTCTCCATAGCGAATTACTCCTACTGGACCATCTAATTGGAAAGTCTCTCCTAGTGTAATACAATAAAATGTAACACAATTTAATATAGTAACTGGCAGAAAGTGAAATTAACTGCTACCTGTTTGGCAGAGCCCTTGCTTGCCCCATGAACAGCTCAATGCAGAGGAAGACTTTGGGCTGCTTTCACAGTGTTGCTGCCTCACAAGATGTTCCCCAAGAGATCCTGCACCATTTAGAAACGCTTGGAGCTAAAACCCAAGACTCATTCCCTATAGGGAGCAGTGAAATAGTCCCAAAGATCAGGCAAGACAGGTTAAACAAAACTCCATGAAATCAAAGTGTTTGAACTTGATTGTGTTGTGCGACAACGTTTACAAGCTGACTACAGCTGTGTTCACTATCAGCCACCACAGGCTAAGAATAGGAAAGCTTCAGTCACTTCCCAGCAAAAGGGAATCTACTGAAATTAAACAGCAAAAGAAATAATATTGAGAAATAAACCTAGATTCATTACAAAGCATGGAAGAAGTTTGTTTCTTTGGGTTTTTTTGCCTGAAAGTTGCATGAAAGCTCCTCATCCATCCTCAGAATAGGAATGGGTGGTTTTGATTGATTTATTCATTTTCCATGCATCATTTTTAAAAGTGCTGTAAAATCACAGTCAAGCCAATGTCACTGGTTAACTATGTCTATGCAGACGTTAGGAGATAAAATGATTCCAACATCAATTTCTTTTTCCAGTTTGTTACTGCAAAACACAGCAATAAATTGCAGACAGTTCACCACAAGGCTAAGATGTAATGCTGTAAAAACTTCTATAAAGCTTCAGTACCAAATTTAACTCCAGTGATAGCCTGTGTTACAAGGTCCTCATGCTGTGGCAGTAGATGGATTTGCTAAACAGTAACAGCAAATCAATTAAAAAGTTGCAGTAAATAGCACAATCCCTTAAAAGCATTCACAGTACAAACATGGTAATGCTGAATGTTATATTTAGGAATAGGATATAAATAAGTTACGATTGCATTTACAATGCTTCAAGCTTTGCTTAAGGATAAAACATAACTGTACAATAATTATAGCTGAGGAGGTTTAAGGAAGTTTCACGGAGGTATTGTTGTAAGTGCATTTAAAATACAAATGAGCTGCACCATTGCAATATTAAAACTCTGCTATTCTGTGTGAAACTCTTAACATTAACAAAACCCCATACTTCGGTGTATGTTCAAATATCACTTGTCTGTCTGGTGTCCATGTCCCCCGTGAAAGAGGGGGACTCACAGAGAGTCTCCCACACCAGAGCCTCTGATGGGGCAGACACAAGTTGGAGAGCACAAGTGTGAGATGCACATGTGGGGCAAGGACCAGCTCTTGGCTCCAGCACACTAGTGATGAACCACAACATCCTTTCCCTGAACAGTGAATATTGCCTCAGCTACACTGGGTTATAGAATTATAGAATCATTTTGGCTGGAAAAGACCTTTAAGGTCACTGAGTCCAACCATTAACCTAGCACTGCTAAGTCCACCTCTAAATCATGTCCCTAAGAACCTTACCTACACGTCTTTTAAACACCTCCAGGGATGGTGACTCCACCACTTCCCTGAGCGGCCTGTTCCAATGCCTGACAACCCCTTCCGTGAAGAAATTTTTCATCTTTTCATGCATTACAAAGTGCGTCAGCAGAACAAATGTGGAAAACATAGAATTAAACAGAGAGGAGAAAAATAGAGAAATGACCACAGGCTAACAATGCACATGCGAGATTAAACACGTATATGTTTTATGACCTCAGTCTATCACACTTTGCCAATTACTCATTTAAGGATTTGGCAGCGTAACTACCAGTTACAATGACCGATATTTTCCTACTGCGTTAATTTTTAAATTGAGTATGTCTTTAGTATAGGGGTGTGGGCAATTTGAGGACAAACAAAATTCCAGCATGCTGCAATAGAAACCATTTTTGTGTACACCCATACAACACTAAGACCAGCAGAACTGCAAGAACAACTGAAGCCTTTGTGTACGTCTATAATGTATACTTTACCTATTTTAGGCAATTTTTCTGTGGCAGAAAATTAGGTCGTGTACTTACCCATTTTGGATTAACAGCTTCTTTTCAACTCCTTACCTAACTACCATGGATATTCTCTAAGGGCACTATGTTGAATATTATGTCACTTTAAAAGGATTTCAGTATAGAGGCTAATTATCTAAAATTGAGAGCTGCTACCTGTAATGTCAGTGTATTAAAAATACGCTCTAGCATTAAGAAGCAGAGAATTAAAAGTAGAAAAACCATAGACAAGTAAGATTGAAGTGGGAGTGTAAGTCATTAGTTTAAAAAAAAATAATAAAATAAAAAGGAAGAAAATAAAAGAAAGAAAGAATCAAGGGAAGAAATAGAGCTGCTACATTTGTGAAGATTTGGGTTTTGAGCAAAACTCTATACAACAGTGGGGCATACTGTAGCAAGGACATCACCTTTCTCATCCTAAGAAAATATATGTTAGATATGCTCAACTTGCATGATAATTGTTATGTCTATCACTGT
The DNA here is from genome assembly GCF_963082525.1 of Nesoenas mayeri. Lineage (NCBI taxonomy): Eukaryota > Metazoa > Chordata > Aves > Columbiformes > Columbidae > Nesoenas > Nesoenas mayeri. The sequence continues at coordinate 18,490,410 of NC_137540.1, forward strand.
AAAGTGCTCTGTTACCCACACACTTGCCTCCTGTTCTTTTACACAATGCTAAGAACCATGGTTGTTGTTCCCTCCTTTGTTGATCAGACTCACATTTGGCATCACCTCTCCAGTAGTAAAATAAAACCAGGACCATGAGCTTTCTCCTTCCCCTGATAACTTTGTCCTGTGGGTTTCCAAAGCACCTAGAAGGCTTCCCCAAAGGTCACCTCTCACCTCAAGGGCAACAAATGAACCAGAGAGACAAGAAAAGGATGCCTGCACAAAGAGCTATACTGTGAACCTCTGATGTTACTGCAAATGCCAAAATATTTTACTGTCAGTGATGTTATACCTTTCTTTTTTAAGTAAAGGCATGCCACAAACAGGACAGAGAGTAAGCAGAAGCAAGCTGGACGCATTGCATTCCGCTTTGAACTTCATGTTCGTTTCTTGTAGAAACAGACACTCTATGCAATTCTAAAAACTTATAAAATGTTAATTGGGCAAAAATTACTTAAATACGTCAGCTGAGGGCATGAATGGCCATGTATTCTGTGTCCAAACCAGAATGAGCACATACAAATTATGTCAATTCTATGTACTCTAGATATTCATATAATTTCTGTACATAATTATCAAATTCGTCATGCTAAATATGCTATAATTCCCATTTTATCTAAATTGTATCACTATAACCACGTCTCTACGCCACAACATACAATTATAAAGATTTTGTTGTTGTTCTGGGTTTTTTGTTTGTGCTTTTTGTTTTTCTTTGGGTCTTTTGGGGGGGGTTGGTTTGTTTGTTTTTTTCATTCTGGAAATAAATTGAGATTCTACAGTTAGGTGGTTTAATGTAACAGATCTTTAAAGAGATCAGAGTTCTAGACCAAAACTTTTCATAGGGATTTACAATTATTAGCTTCTCACTTTTTAGGACCTCCAGATTCATACCTGTCACAAACACACTTTGGAAAAACAAAAGCAATACCCTCCTCTTTCCTTTCCAAATGCTGAAGTGATATTTCAAAAAAAACATTTTGTTCTGCTTAAAAAGTAAACAAGAAATGTGTATGTCTTGCACTGCACTGTTATCATGACTGAATTTATTATTTTTATGAATTGTCACAGTTAAACTATAAAGTACAGAAAATATCTGTAGTGTACAAGAGGAGTTCTGGATTTTACAGCTTCCCACTACCACTTTGAAACTCTACAGTAACTTTTATACCAGAAAGCTAAAACTCACATTTTTAGTTCTTATAGCTAAAAAATGAGGTAATACAAATGCCATTAGACTGCTTTTCTTTCCATCCACACTTTCTAAAAAGGACAAATTGTATTTTCCATATTACCCTAAAAAGTCAAGATCCCAACCCCTTCTTATGACCATATACTTCCAGAAAAGTGTACTATCTGAAGTCCCAAACATACACCTGCTTTCAGGATCAGGATGCCACAAGCACAGAATTTATTCCCAAAATATCCAGGGAAGTAAAATCCTGCCAGGCTCCATTTCCCACTGCTCACCCCCCCACTTTAATGGACAATTTTCTGAACAACTCTAATTGATTCACATCTGCATTAAGAACAAATATTTCACCACTTATCTACAGATAAGTAACTGCTACTAAAAATGAAGTTAATTTCTCCTTTCCTTCCCTTATTTTCTTTGATCATCACCATGGCCCATCCAACTTTAATTTGATCCCCTTGAAAAGAACACATTGGCAAAAAAGTTCCTAGAGTCCACCTATGGATAGTGTCATATCCAAAGTGGGTCTGCTTTTACTTCTGTTCCAGTTTTCCCTTGTTTGCTCTCTAGTGTCCTAGCACTTACTACCTGTTGCTACCATCACCAATACTCAAAAACAGCAAGCACCAATTTTTTCTGCATATAAATGCACTTCAGGCACCCTATCTCATTAGTAATCTACAAACAGCCAAAATCACAGGATTATTTGTGTTGCCTAGAGGTGAAATTTCTCAATGCCATCTCCTTCGTGAACCAAACTAAGACTCACAGATTAAGTATTACAAAATTCAGGTCATGTAGGGAGACTCGAGTGCCCCTATCACACACAGCTGCATGGTACGGTTGTGCAGCACCTACACAGACAAGCAATCAACTATGCCAAAGGTACATGTCTGACTCCCCCAAGAAAAATTAAAGCTGGGGTTCAGTGCTTCTCCTGAGCTCAAGAGAGTATTTTGGCACTTGCTGTCAAAAATATCAAGTGATGGGCACCTGAAAATAGGAGACAAAAGGGAAGTATAAATTTGTTTTCAGAAAAAAATTAGGGTCATGAGACTTAAATATTCTTTTTTCCAACAAGTGACAATTTGCACATTAGTAATACAATAGTGAAGGTATTGAGCCACATTAAGAATCGGCCTTCAGGGCACCTCTTTTCTGCCTGTCTTCTGATGGAAATCAATGTGATATATACACATTGCACAAGTTGAATTGCATCCTCCATTTTGTGAGGTAAATGGCCAGTAGAAAATACTTTTCTCATCGATTGCATCTCGTCTTCACTTTCTCATTTGTTAGAAAACAAGGGCAGTTGCACATTCCAGTCCCGGAGAACATCATGCTGCCACAAAGATATAAGAACTGGATATAAGCAGCCTGAATCCCTAGACAACTGGAGCCTTCTTTCTGCTCAAGTAAAGAGAAACAAGCAAAATAAGATTGAACTGCATTATCTGCTGTGTGGCACATAAAGTGATGAGAGATTATCACTTCAGAACCCTTTTTTTGTCAGTTTTATCTGAATTCTCATATTATTTGCTTATATATCGGATTCTATGTACAGTGCTTGAGAATGACTGCATGAAAAAAAGATTTAATGTGCAACCGTTATTAGCAGTATCTGGAGAAGCTTGATTTTGCCTTGAAGAGTAGTTAAATGTGTGTTAGACTCTTTGGGGAATTCTGATGTTAATCTGGCAAAGCACCTTAAGAGGTTGAAGCTTCTCATATGCTTAAAACTGAGTGTACGTGAAAATGGTTTGCCAGGTTGCAGCTTTTAATAGCTCCACATATGCTTATAATTAATGCTCTGTGGCTATTTTTCATTATTGGATTTTTGTGAAAACTGTGGGAGATTTGACAGACCTGTCATAGTCTGCAGTCACTCAACAAAAACTAAGGCAGCCCACACTAGTGATATTTAAGACCATTTGAGTCTTGTAACAGCAGAAAACCAAGCAATAAAGGACACAATTTTACAGTGCCAGCTTAATGAAACAGAATAGTCCTGCTGGTGATCAGAATAGCTAACTACAGCAGTAGAGTCACCTTGCTAAAGAGCTGGATGCTGCCCAGTACTAAAATTGCCAGGGCATTCACATATTTAGCTGGCAATCACTGAAGGGATTTGTCCTTTACAGTTTTACACAGGTTTGACTTGAAGTGCTACTAATAGACACCCTGAAGAAACAGGAGCCCTGGTATGGGACACTGCTTCCCTGGATGAGGAGGAGATGCCTGGGCAGACAAGGGTACTGGCTCCTACCCATCAGAAACTAATTTTTACCTTTCTCTTTTTTAAATATTTCAGTTAAACTAATTGACTTAACTGACTGCTTAATTGACTCCAGTTGACCAATTCACTGCTTTTTCTTCAAGAGCAACACATGCCACACAATCAAGTTCAGAGAAGACACAATTCACAGTGGTTATATACACACATTCTGTAGCTGGAAACGGGAGTGCAACACCCATAGGAATACCCGCGCTCCACATAACCTAGCCAGCTGAGGCATAGACCAGAGAAATAGAAAACAAAGGACTCTGGCAGAACTTTACAAATTAAGACTGTACCCGGATGTCCCCAGAAGCCCTAGATACCAGCTGCTGGCACCCAGGCCACCACACCTTTGCTGCAGCAGTTAGCTGTGCTGAACATTGTGAAACCAGCATCAGTGTGTCTGTCAGTGCTACAGTATTTCATACAGTATTTCCTCCAGATTCACAGCAGGCACCCATTTTGCAGCCCCAAGGGGAGGCCAGCTCCTGAATCCCATCAAGGTCTCAGGAAAAACCTTCTGCAGAAAGAGACTCCTGCTTTACCCCTGCCCCACAGTTACCTTCCAGCAGCAGCAGCAGCGGCGGTGGCGGCTGGGCCCGGACTGCAGCACAGGGCACATACATGGGGCCACAGACCAGGGCTGAGTTTACTGCCTTCGCTGTAAGCAAAACCCACGAAAACACGTCTGCACCTCCTGTTTTACACAGTATGCTGGGAACATCTTTCATTAAGCTATGATTGTATGTACACGTGTCACATTTTCAGTGCAGTCATATTTCTTAAAAGTAAACAATTCTCTTCAAACCAGTTCCCTTTATCAAAATTATTCTAGTTTTGTTCAGCTAGACTCCTCCCTGTTGATTGTTCAGGATGTCATCATAGAGGGTAAAACAGTGAGACGGGAAGGGAAGCACAAAAAGTGCCTTTCAGTTTGTGAAGCCAATACAGAATATGAAACAGTACCAGGGTGGGATGCTGGTCATTTTCCAGTGGCATCAGCTTATTTTCAAGCGCTCCCACATATGTAGACACTCGGGAATCAAAGAAAGGAGTCAGAATAAACACAGCCTGACTGAAAAACTAAAGGAAAAACTTTACATACACAGGGAAAATATATTTAACAGATAGAGAAACACTTAAGTTACGTGGTCACACACAAAGCCCTCCAAGGCTTTGTTTCATCTTTTGGTCCTCATTGGCCTTTTAGCAGGACTCCAATCTCATATTAATATCAAATCTAACAACTTTGTTTTAAGAACAGCTTCTTGGTGCCAACCAGCTAGAGCTGTCCAGTTCTCTAAGGAAAAAAGACATCCCAATAACCAGTCAACTCTGATCTCCCTCTTATTGACATGCAGGAAAAGAAGCCCTCGCTTTTAATAATAGGACTTCCTTTCATGCAAAGATAGTGGAAGCTTTCAAAGCATAAATAATTCATCATCTTGCAAGCTCTGAGAATAAAATTGTTCCTTTTCTGTTTTACTTCCCTTCAAGATATGACATCTTAGGAAAGCAGAGGGAAGGAGACTGCTCTTTGCTTCTAAGGATATAAACACTCTCAATGTTTCATTCCCCACTGCAACAAAACTATAAGATCAATAGACAAGCACTGAAAAGCTTTCCCACCAGGCAGAGACTGTGCCATCTAAATAGTATTTCAAAAGATATAATCTCACAAACAGCAACAACAACAAAGAAACATCCAAGGCATAGCTAGGGAGCATGCTTGGAATAATCTTACATGGAGACAACTTCACAATAAGACATCAAACTAATTAAGCTTGATCGTATCAGTGACTGATGACCTGTAGTTCTGTCTCCATTTTTTTTTTTTTTAAGTTTTATCTAAACTCTAAGGGGATACAGGAAAGTTGTTTTACTTATTGTGACACTTTTTGTAAACAAGAAAAAAAAAATCTGTAGACCAAGTTGAATAAAATAATGCAACATACTCTATCTGGCAAACTGGGGTTATGTAGGTCTAAAGCAGTAGTCACCATTTTTCACGAGTGACTAGTAAGACCAGCAGGCTAATCATTTGTGCCCAAAACCGACAGGGGGGAGGTCACTCAGTTCTCAGCCAATTGCATTTGGCAAGGGATCCAAAAATCAGCTTTGAGGTTATTCTTGTGGCTCTTGTTTGTAGTGCAGCAGGAATCACCTTGTTTATTCACGAATTACAAAAAGTGGACACAAAAATATAAAAGCTGACACCTGGTCAGGCAGGTTCAAAGCCAAACCCATCCCAGGAAAGCATTTCCCACAAGGAGGGAGCTGATCCCTGAGTACAGTGCATGAGCAGGAACACGAGAACAAGTATTCCTATGCATTCTGCATAATTATCCCCTAATACACACTTACTAGTCTTTGTCTGGTTACAGTGTAGATTTATTAAAGTATGTAGTTTTCAGTACTTACTTTTAAAAGCTCCCCCAGTATTATGTAGACAGGTCATTGCCAGCAGCCACAGGACACCAATTGTAAACACTGTTCTGCAGATGACAGGGTAATATTTTCTAATGATAATTTTAAGCAATGGATCCCTCTTCAGGAGACTTAAAGTGCATTAATATGAATGATTTGCTAACCAAAGAGGGAATAGCACCATTTGAAACTTATAGCTGCTTAGTACAAAGTCATGTTGGGGGGTGGGGAGGGGAATAAAATCACTATATAAGTCATTAATTTATACCTCAGTGCTGTGAATTAATTATTTCCAGCAATACTGGCAAGAGAAGCCATGAAAAAAAAAAATCACTGCCAGACATTTTTTTAAATGACTGTTATTGTCAGCAGCACTAATCCAGTTAAGAGTCTCCTAAAATTATTAAGGAAATGCAAGATAATGCTTCTATGAATCTGTGCTGCTTGAAGCTCAACTCCATCAGACAGTGTGCTGGTATTCAAGAAACTGTGGATTCTACAAAGTGTTATGAGAAAAAAAACAACAACAAAAAAAACACAAAACGAAACCAAAAAACACAAACAAAAATACCCACACACATACGCAACCAACCAAACAAAAATGGTTGATACTTTGCATGGCAGCTACTATCATACTACTGAGAAACAGTAAAACTTGAGGAGAGAGCAGAGGAGAGATCAGGTCCAGTGACAACACTTACTGCTGTGGATGTCATTTTATCTGTACACTCTGGGAGCAGCGATTCAGAGCCATTATTGAAATAGTATTGAAAATGCTTTCAGTGCTTCTCTTCACTATTGTGTGCATGCTCATGTGGGGAAAGAAGTGGAATATGTGTTTCCCTACTACAGGCTATTTATTCCTTGTCTCTGTTGGTTTTGCTTCCACCAGAGTAGCAAAGGTGAGGGGTGAGCCCAGCAACACCAAACTGAGCTCTTTGGCTCAGCACACCATACGGGTCACTGCTCTGGTATCATAGTGGGCATTCAGCACCACCCACATAAGGAACCTCTGCATGTAGATATAAAAATATAGAGAAAGTAAATATCCAATATCGTCTTGTTTTTTCAATCTTCTCTTTATGCCCTGATACAAAAATAAATGCTATCACCTGCCACATGTAAGGCAAACTTATCTGAGAGAAAAAAAAAACCAAACACACACCACACACAACCACATCTGCCTTATTTCAACATCAACCATAAAGAAGCACTTGAAGAGCTGCCACACACCAGGCTGCCAGGGACAGAAATAGGCTGAACACCCAGTACCCCATTTCTGCAGAGAGAGATGGAAGGAATCTGGGTTTTGGTTCTGTTACTCAGCACCCTTGACAACTACCCACTGCTAGGAAAAGGTAGGATCAGGATATAACTAGTCCCCAAAGTGACTACATTAAAATTAGTTCAGGTCATTCTATCCCTAGAATATCCAGTAAAATATAAGTGTCCTCCCTGCCTAAAAGACGCTCAGTTTTCAATGCCTCACTGGTACAATAAAACAGCTTAAGCCTATATATTTTTATATGTATATTTCTTGGCCAGTATATGTTTTAAAGAAGCTTGGCACATATATTTACTTAAAATCCAATGGGATTACTTCAAAGAAATTTAAACCCATTAGCTTTTCTACCACAAGCAAGCTGGCAGCATCCAGGGTGCAGGTGAGCCAGGGAAGTGCTGACCCTGCAGCCTGTCGGCTTCACCTCCCCCAGCACAGTTTTAATGTACATACTGACATGCAAAGGCACGAGAGCAAGTGCATTCCCTTTGCTGAAACTGGAACCCGTTCCTCAAAACCGAGCCAAAAGAGCTGCTCTGCTGTGTATTTGGTTTTCCAGCACATTTTGCCAGACCAGGCCTTGTCTCTGCACTTTCACAAGTGTATCTCTGTCAGTTGAGATCTGGAGACCCACAAGGAAAAGCTGCTAAAGATACAAGCTACAGGCAAAACTCCACCAAAGTTTATTCTCTTTAGAGAAGAGGAATAAGACAAGCTGACAGAAGAACAGTTTTACCATCCCCTTGCCATGTATAAGACGTGCCAATATAAGCTGAACAGTGTTACAGCTCTGACCCAAGCAGAGAAGTGGAGCAGTTCATGATAAATTAATTTCACCAGATGACTGGAAAGACCTTTTTGCTTCCCAAAGAGAGTGCACTTTGTTAGGTCACTAGGGTTTGGCTAATTAAAGCAATTTCCTTCTCTTCCAGAACTGAACATGTAAAAAAAAAAAACAAAAAAAAAACAAAAAAAAAACCCACTAGTTAGAAGAAAGACGCTTTCATGCAAATATTAGTTTCATTCTCTCAACATAAATTTTTCACATTGAAATGGCTTTCAAAAAAAAAAAAAAGGAAACTTGGAACATCAGTAATAAAGTCTGCAGAGGTCAGTCCTAGATACTCTGTATGTGTCAATTTACTATTTGCACACGGGGGCTTTAACAGCTCCTAATTCAGTGCACATTTCAGGATTTTGGATGTCCAATAGACAAGTGGCCACTGCCATTTGTACAGTGAGCACAGTATGGAAACTTCTGTGCAACCCACAGGTCACACAGCTGTACAGCCCCTTGTGTCTCCCCAACTCCCTCCCCTTTTCTAGTTTGGATGGTCCCAGCTCAGTTCACACTGTTAACATATAGCTGCGCTTTCACCAGCCCTGCAAAGACATCCCCAGGTTTGCACCTTTGTACCATGGGGTGCCTTCAGTTCCCAAGGAAGAAAGTTTTCATCCTCTTTTCTCTGCTGAGAACTTGATTAATGTAGTTTTGCACAAGTGAGACAGGGTGTTTTCTTTCAAAAAAGGCAGAAATGTCTGCACTATATCAGATTCCATAGTCTCAGTTTCAAAAATCAATAATGCCATTGTCGTCACATTTTGCTCAGGCTTTTTCCAATGTCCAATAGTTCTGCTATTATATTACCCACTGATGACTCTTTCTCCAGTTTGCTGCTGTACTACTTTTTGGCATCTCACAATTTCTTTCCTAAGCTGCTTTTGCTCCTGCGTGTCTCTATTGGAGCAAACTGCATACAACGGCACTGGGTAGCCAAGTTCCTGAACTGCGTGAGCTCTCCTCAGATCCCTCCCTGTGTAGAAATCCTTTTAAGTTATTGTCTGAAGGAGAAAAAGTCTTTTCAGGTCAAGTGTTCATTCCACTGATTTTGTTTTAGGGTATAACTCTCAAAAGGCACTCAGGGTACAGAAGTAAGGGGCTGTGAACGATCGTGTCCGCTTCTGTCTGCTGTTGTATCACAGAATAAGTCAGTCCTGATCTCACCCACATTTCTAAATAAATTAGCCCATTCACTTTGATTAATATGATTAGTTTGCTTTTCCCATTCATATGCTTACATTTTTTTCAGTGGAAATGACAATCTGAAGTAAGTTTTAACACAACAGGTTTCACTACATTCAGGATTAAACAAGCAAACAACAACAACAACAACAACAAAAATAATATCTCCACAGAGTTGTGGTCAGGGCTAATGGAACTCCAGAAGCTCTTTACACACTACAGGTTTTCTGGATGTGACTTGGGGTTATATCCAAATCCAGCTGACGCCAGCCCAGTGATTCCTGCCAACAGTCCCTGAGCAGTATTACACTGAGAACTTCACTGTTTCCAAGATATATCGAGTCAGATCTGGAAAGTAATTGATTCCTTGTGCACTAGAATGATTAAATAAGAAGAATCAAGGACTTTCTGAACAGCCTGGAGGGACTTGAGGCCCCTTCCCCAAAACTATGTTAAAAACATTTAGACAAAAAAAAGAAAAAGCCTAGAGCATTTCTTGCAAACATTCTGTTTGAGCCAGTTACTGTTTGCCTTCAGTCTAATCAGTTGCATAATAAACAGTGAGAGTTTGAACTAACTTCAATAGAATTATAGTGAATTATTTTTTCATTATTCTCAGATTCATTGTTCTTTTACTGTAAATTATCTGCTCTCATGCTTCATAAAAAAAAAAAAAAAAAAAATCACTGTAACAGAAAAGCAAAACTAAACCTTTATAAGCAGCTTCACTAGAATCATAGAATAGCTTGGGTTGGAAAAGTCTTCGAAAGCTCATCTATTACAACCCCCCAGCACTGAGCAGGGACATCTTCAACTAGATCACGTTGCTCAGAGTCCCGTCCAGCCTGGCCTTGAATGCCTGCAGGGATGGGGCATCTACCACTTCCTTGGGCAACCTGGGCCAGTGTTTCACCACCCTCATTGTAAAAAATTTCCTTCTCATGTCTAGCCAGAATCTCCCCTCCTTTAGTTTAAAACCATTACCCCTTGTCTTGTCACAACAGGCCTTGCTAAAAAATTCTGGTCCCCATCCTTCTCAAAGGCCCCATTTAAGCACTGCAAGGCTGCAAAAAGGTCTCGACAGAGCCTTCTCTTCTCCAGGCTGAACTCTCTCAAGCCTGTCCTTATAAGAGAGATGTTCCATCCCTCTGATCATTTTTGTGGCCTCCTCTGGCCCCTCTCCAACAGATCCATGTCTTTCCTGAACTGAGGGCTCCAGAGCTGGACACAGGACTCCGGGTGGGGTCTCGCCATAGTGGAGCAGAGGAGCAGAATCACCTCACTTGACCTGCTGACCATACTCCTTTTGATGCAGCTTGTAGGGTGCACAAAAACTGATCTAAAATTAAATATGTTTCAGAATAATTTTTCATGTTCAGACCAATCCTTCAATCTCAGTTAAAATTTTGGATGTATGAGAAACTCGCATTCAGTTCTCCCATGTATATTCTTTACAAGGATCTGTAATTAAAGGAGAGAAGTAGCTTTACATGTCTGCCTTTGAAACATGTCATTACAACATTTAAGGGAGAACAGAAAGAATCCATGCCCTCAAGCAAAAAACAGGAACAAAACAAAGGTTATTTAATGGCCAAGTGTTTATTCCAGTTTCCTTCTAAAGAAGAATTTTGCATTGTGGTTGTTGTGTGGAAGGCAGCACCTGGTCATCAGATGTTACTGCATGCTCTAGGCTGGTTTCCAAAGTACACCTCAGCTGGGTAAAAAGTGCACACATCTCATTTATAGGCTGTAAATGCAGCTAGAAAATTGGCAACTTGGATTTGATGATGTTCCTAACAGCAGAAGCTAAGAGTCACCAGCTAACCCCAGATGTACTTGCATACAATACTAAAATGACCACTTGCACAACCCACAGAAGGCTTGAGGCCATTTCAAAAAAAGTCCACTTTGCCCCAGAGAGGACAAGGCAGCAGACTGATCAGAGAACTGGCACAATTTCAGCACTCCCATACACAGCAACATCTGCCTGCTCGGGCATTGCACCCACTGCCGACCCACACCTCAAAAGCAAGATCTTTGTAGCCACCAAATTCACTATAACATTACTTTAGACATGGCTGGTCCAAGGATGTTTGCATTTAGGATGTCTCCTATGGTGGACAATACCAGGAAGCAGTTTGTAAATTGTACAGACATTTTTCTTCCAAATACAAATGCTTTGGTAGCTTTATCTGAGTCTTCGATGTAATTAACCTAGGCAGGACCATACACGCAGCAACATGGGGTATTACTAGCAGCATAAAGCTCATGTAGACCAATGCATGTCACAGACCACAGAAACATTTAAAGCATCACAAGATAATTTTTTTAAAAATAACAACAACATGCTATCTGAATGACTCAATCCATTCCTATTTAAGTAGGCTGATGGTATACTTTCCCCTGGGCAATATTACTGGAAAGAAGTGTTTTAGCAAACCGTTTTTCCGAATTCTTTATCTCATTCATAAAAAGCATGGAAACAGTGAAGGTACATCCTGCTGACACCCTGCCCTGCAAAGGGACAAGCTCCTATGTGTCTGTTGTTGTTGCCCCAGCACTGCTGCACTCCCCTAAGTTTGCCAGCAACACAGAGAATTCCCACTCCAGTCAGCATTGGGCTTTGAACCCTACATCTCTGACAGACTTAGGAATGGGTTTATTATTCCCTCAGCTGAAGGTGAGGATATGAAAGTGGGCCTCTGATATTCAGTTTTCCTCAGACTACAGGCAGAAGAAGCAGGATTGTGAAGGATACTCTTAGGCCAAGTTTCTCCAAGAATTACAAAACTGGTAATTTTAAAACAAAATAAAGCCCTTTTTTCCACATTTTAATGTTTCAATGTGAAAATTATTTCAATGGAAGCGTTTTCAAAAAGCCAGAAGAAGAAAAGGAACTAAACAAATAGAAGAAATAAGTACATAAAAGAAAGAAGATCATTTAAAATAGTCTATTAATATTTGCACTAGCACTTTTAGATGCTGCCTTGAAAACCTTTTCCCAAAACAGTCTTGAACCTGAGTAAGACTTGCACAGCTTCACATTTGGACCACTCTCATTCAACACAAGAGACCAGCTGAAAAAGAAGAATACTAATGTATTTGTGTGGATTCAAAGCACTCTGAGATGGTACTGATAAAGATTCCCTGAAGTTCAATGCATATTCAGAAAAAATATGGAACCTTGAGAGTAAATATAAATATATAGAGGTCCTTACACCGCACGATAGTGAAATTCAATCTTCTAAAATGTAAATTTGTGAAGATACGTAAGGAGATTTCCTCGAATCTACAGTGATTCCTGGGTACATCACAAGTGCAGCTGGTTAGTAGCAACTTGTATAAATGCCTTCTTTCTAATGTCTGGTGATAGATTTTGTAAATTCAATAAGCATTTCAAAGATGACAGGGGAAGGTGTTTATTTTTCTGTTAGAGAAATATCTACTGACTATGATGGCAAATCTGTGTACTGCACAGGACAAAACACATTGCATAAGATGCAGCTTTAAAGCAATTACTAGTATGTGAGTTGCTTCTTAAAATGGAAAACACAGAAGGGCTTACTTTAATCATAACTGGAATTGCTCATCCAAAATCTTTTCATTTATGAACAACACAGCACAATCACAACAGCATACACTTGGCCAGTATACAGATTTATAAACAAGCTGTTAATAAATGTATTGAGATTGCATTATGATTGATTATTAATTTCCTATGTGACTGAATCAATATTCAAAGTCTAAACTTAAAGCCCCATGTTAATTATGCAGGAAGATGAATTATCTTATAGGTTAGCTTTGTCAAAACCAGTTTGCACCATCTGTCAGAGACTAATTAGGAAAAGATTTATAAGCACAAATGAATTTGTCACATGTACTAAAGAAAAATGACTTGGCTAATGAAGATTATTTTCTAATGAATATAAATAATAAATATGTCTGTAACCTCTTGAACTAGATATGAAATTTCAATTGAAAATAAAGAAAGAGACAAATATTAATTCAGAGCTCTGGTTGATGTTCACATACACCACTCCAGAAAAATGTACTAAAGAAGATTCTTCTGGAAACTGTTAACCTTGCTTTATATTTTCTTAGTTAAGTCTACAATTATTCCAGGTCCTTTTGACCAGGTTCAGTCTAACTACTCACGTAATTTCAAATCCAGCAGCAACTGATCAGTCAATAGTTATTTGCACATGTGCAGAAATAAAATGATCACTAGCTTTTAAAAAAGAAAATCAGAGGAACCAATCAGAGAAATACAACGTGCTAAGCATAAAATTTTGCATGTAATCTCTAAAAAAATGCAGGTTCCATTTAGAAACTGAGGATGGGCATTTGCACTGAAGTACATGTTAAGATAATCAAGCTATTCTTTCTAAAACAAGATTGGAAATTTAGCTTTATTTTTTTAAATGTAGTTATTAATTACTACTCACAATTTGTATTGCATTAGCCCTTGGTAGACTTGTCTGCTCTTATACAGAACTGTTTAGATCAATTCAGTGATAAAGTTTTTTCTAAGAGTCACATGAAGAATCTTAAATTACACCCCCAATTTCTTACAAATTCATCTCCCAACTTCTAATTTTCCACTGGCTTAATCTTAGGGCTTTTGCTTTACAGAATAAGGCATTCTGAAATCTTATATTCCACACTGCTTTGAAAACCTGAAAAAATACACGACTACCACCTTGTTCATGTTTCAGTTTCTTCAGAAACTGCAGTTCAAGTTGTATATCGCATTGAACGCCTGCTAGGGCAACATCTTCAGAGGCGTGTCAGCACTGACTGCTCCAGGTGCTTCGAGGAGCTGAACTAGAAGCAGGTAATAAACATCTCTAGGTACAGATACTGCAGAAGACATGTTGTTAAGGCCATCACGACTGACCAATGTTACAGACCTGAGCATCAAATATGAACAGATTCCCCAAGCCTCAGCAGCCTGAAGAACCACCAGGGTTACTCTTGTAGCAATAAGTGACATCATTTATTTTAAAATACTGCCCCCCAAAATTTTAAACTTGCCTTTTCCAAACGATTTGCTTTCACTGTCTACCTCTCTTTATTGCATCTTCCAGACAGCAATACTGACACCCTGCAAATAGTTATGCTTCATGATAGCACTGTAAGACCTGCTGCATGGCTCTGCAAAGCACAAGCTGCCTTCCTACACTGTCCTCTTTAATTAGCACTGCTCCTGCTGTTCAGCAGTCTTAAGATGAGCAGTATCAACAGAAAAAGCAGGGCCAATATTTCTGTTCAGTTAATTGAAAATGTCTCAGAGTTACTGTGGAACAACATTTACAAAACACTTCAAGGCCTTTCAACAGGAATTTTTCTTTAATTCCCAGTTGCAGGCTCACTTAACTCGCCTCCACTGGCTCTTACACGTTGTGCCACACGTTCGGGCTGCAACAACTACAGGTTTCCGATACAAATTTTCAAGCAGCTGGAATTTGGCCATAAGAAAAAACGTAAACAAGGAGCATTCTGTACACACACACAGTGGGATAGTCAGAAAGCACAAGAGCCAGAGGCAGCTCAAGTAGGAAGAATAAAAATAAATTAACATAAGAAGGGAGGCAAACAGAACACAAGGCTCTTTTGTGGGAAGGAAAAGGAAAGGATTTTGTTTTGGTCATGTAATAATGAATTTTTTATGCTCTCAAAAGCAGACAATAATAGCGAAAACTGTAATCGGCAACCCAGGCCAGCTGAGGCAGTATGAAAAGGTAGATATGATCCTTTCTCCTGGTCCTCAACACCAGTAAACTGATCTCAGCCTCAGAGACCATTCACAGCAGTATTGATAATAAGATACAAGTTGTCATCCTGTCAGCAACACAGCCTGCTCTTGAGCTAATGAAAGCCTAAACAAGAAGAGGGACCCTAAGCAGTGTTAACAACAATGCATTTGCTCCCTCTTGCAAAGAGGTGAAGTTCATTGCTGCTCTTGATTTGGGGGGAGGACTTGGAGAACCCTGTGCATTGGCAAGCATGAGAACAGGTGGGAGAGAAGAAAAAAAGAAACGGTTTGTGGCTGCCTACACTTTATATTGGCTCTGTCCTCAGCGTAGGTTAGGGAAACTTCAGGGGCTGTACACTAAAGAATCTGACCTTTTTTTTTTCCCCCCAAGTACAGGGAAAAAAAATTAGAAACAGATTTCCTCTTCATGCAAATGAGAAAATTTGCTCTTTTCCTTCTGCCCACTTATAAGATACAGCAATCTGCTCTACTTTAGTAATAATCAAATAATATCATTTTTTTCCCCTGAGAAACAGAACTAATGAAGTCTGGCTCCTGATTCTTCTGTCTCCTCCAGCCTTTGCTCCTGTTTTCTACCACTTTCACACTCTCTCCAGGTCCCTCCTACCAATTCTGCCAGACTGAGTCCATTCTAGTTGGTGCTCCCTTTGAAATAGTCCTAAATAAGTAGAGCTGAATTACCAACTGGTAAGGCAGGGCAGGAGCAGAACATACTCCACAGGAGTCTTAGGTTTAAAGGACCACAAATCCACATTATATCTTTACCACCAACAAGATTTGCACCAGTGGCCAGTCCAGTGCAAGACAAGCATCCGCATAGGGAAAACTGCTGGAGAACCTGACAGCCACATGGCAAACAGGGCACTCCAGGTTGTGCCTTGTTGCACAATGTCAACTTTGGTTTGACCACGAGGAAGAGAGTTTCAAGTGTATCAGTGCACTCAGGTGCTTGACACAACACAGATTCAGACTAAAAAGAACAGTCTATTAGTGTAGTGAGCAACATTCAGTGAGACCCAGATAAGTAAGTTTTTAAAAAGCCTGCTATAATCTTGAGCTCCAAATAAAATGTGCAGGACTGCCAATTTCTTATAAAACTGGTTAGATTATAGAACAACCCAATCCAAAAATTAACCAAAATCGTCACAATAAAATTCTTTGAATCCACAGACTTGCTGTTGTATGAGAAAAATGCTAATCCCCAGAGACAGAAGATGAACTAAACACAAGAGACTGACAGCCCGTGCTATTTTTTCCTTTCTTTCTGCTGTTTTTCTAGCTTATGGGACCACGTTTTCATCCTGTCTAGTACTGCAGAGTTTAAACATGCCCACTGATGGAACCACATGGAAAACAATGGAAAGATTTGCTCCACCTGCTTCAGGAGAGGGGAAAAAGAGGTCTGAGTTTCTTCTCTTTCAAAAAAGCACTATCTTCTTTTCAACATCATCTGTTTGTAAAGACTCATTTAAGAAACCTCAAAGCTGATGCAGTCCTTCAAGAAACAAAACAGTGGCTCTGCTGGGATTCAAAGGCCTGACTTCAAGGAAAGGTAGGTATTTTGAAGTTGAACTGAGGGCATTTATCTTTCTCACAAATACTATATAGTATTACTAACATGTATATATATATATATATATATATATATATATATATATATATATATAGGCTCCTCTTTTTCATTCTCTTCTGCTATTCCTAATTTAATGGAGAAAAATTAAGCTGTAATTTCAGTCAAGTCCTGCTGTTCTGTTCAAATCTATTTGCATCAGATTATCACTTCCAGCAGTGATAGAAATATTAATGATCTTTTAGAAGGAGTGTTGTATTTAAATATTTCAAAACTATTGGTATGTTTGCGTCAATGAGAAAGAAACATATTGACTAGAAGCTGCAGCTAATGCTGCCTTTTATAAATCTCCTGTCAGGCAAAGAATGGTTCTCCATAGATTCCAATATGATGTAGAACTCTAAAGCAAACGCTCCTATTGCCAACAGGCTCAAAGGGAACTGCCACTGCAATATCATGGACTGAATAGCAGGATTTTAGTTTATCTTCCCTACCATAGAAGCTGAGCAAAAAGAGGAGATGGCCTAGAATGCTTCAAGTAGAAAGTTGATTGATTTACTGAAATGCCAAACCTCTAGATAAGCAAAACTGCTATGCTGAAGTTTACAGGCAATTTCAGTAGATGACAATGTAGCAGTGACAATATGTTTGAAGCCTGCTCTTACCTGCACTCGGACTCTTATTCTGTGCAGCATTACATGGGAATGTACAACTTATATAGCATTCTGGCTTCGGTGTCTATGAAGACTACAAGCATGCTTTCAGCTATTTGGTGCAAAAACAATATGAAGACCAAAACCATGATGGAAAACGTAAATGTAAGAAAAAGATATGTTAGCATGATCTAAGCATTCTGAACTGCATATTGGGAGGGAAGAAAAAAAAAAAAGAAAGAAATCAGCAACACATGATAACTTAGCTAATTTAATCTCCTCCTTCTGTGAGTTTTAGCTCCATTTGCACAAGTCCAGCAAGCACTTTGGGAACTACATTTCATAGCATAGTTAATTCCTTTTTCAAATATTCCTACTTACAAGTCACTGGGGCATCAAATCTTTTAAGAACTAGCAGAAACAAGTCAGAGAAAGCATTGCCCTATGCCCAAGAACAGTCTTGTTGCTTACAAAAAGATGTTTTTGTAGGGTTTATGCAACCACGGAGTCTGCAGTAGTGTTGGTTTCTACCTTCGCTTGCAAGATACAATACTGCTGAAGTGCCCTGGCCACATATATTCTGCAAGATGTAGCACCACTTGTCACATGGGAAAACCGCTCATCTCACATGGTTTAAATCAAATCGAGATTGAAGTGGTTTATTGATTTATTAATTACACATAATTAACCAGCAATCAGCAAAATATACATTTAGAATCAGCACAAGCAGCACAAGGGACAAACCACAGCACCGGACTATTACAAATCTTAATAAGCACATACAAATTTCTAGCCATCCTTCTCCAACTAAATTTGAAGAAATCCCTGTCCCCATGTGGAGGACGTGCAGGCACACGCTCGCTCTAGGGGACACAGCTCCCCCTCCCATGGGACCCCCAGCCTCACCTGCCCCACGCTGCTCCCCACAGCAGCCCACAATTTGGAGTTTTCCTGCCACACACAGTGGGTACCGGCTCGTGTGCCCCATCCCAACAGCTGCTTGCCATCCAGGGCGTTTTTTCTGGAATGAGGCATAAGAGCTACACATGCTACTTTCTGCGCATTTTTGCAGACTGAAGTGTTCAAGTTTCCAAATTCCAACCTTCAGTTCATCAGAAAAAGTTTTCTCCCAGGATTTCAGACCAGCAAAGCCTCTGTCTCCACCACAGCTGGGTGCCACAAAGCAAGGCTCCTTGGTGCCCCAAAACATGTAGGCTCCAGTTGGTGCTTCCTCTGGAAGAAGCATCTCCAGCCTCTCTCCACCAGATGCTTTCCCCAATGTCTAAAACAGTAGAGGTCACAAAGCAGCATTTCTGTGGCCCAGCAATGTGACTCTTCCCCAGACACCTATTTTCATGAGATTCATGAGAATCATCTTGGTATGTGATTGCATCTGTGCTGACAGGTAGGGCTGAAATTGGTCACAGGTCTCAATGGTGACAAATACGCACATGTGCGCACACAGTATGGCAGCACAAGGTTGTTTTGTGAGCAAACCAGTTAAACACTAGAAGAAACAGAGCATCTTGAGATTATAAAGGCTTGGTCAGGAAGGGCATTGCTTTCATAATAAGCAAGAATGCTGCAAGCAAGTGTTATACCTCAGATAGCCTCCCCATCAAACACACAGCATAGCACCAGCTCCTGAGGACCCATCACAGAGATGTCACACAGAGGTAAAGCTTGGAGCTCAGCTCTGATGGACCTGTTAGTGCCAGGCATCTTCTAAAATATACCTGTGTACCATTTTGCAAAGGAAACAGGATTTTGAAAACCTTGCAATCACCTTTTAAAACTATAAGGCATTAAATCTGCAGCTGTTCTTTCTGCAGATTTCCCCATGCTGTTGTTCCTATTCATACAAGCACCTGCAAAAAACTACTGCAAATATATGTATCCCCTGCACATACTGTTTATTATGAAAAATCCTGCAAACTAAGAAGTGATTATTTTATGGAGTTTATTCACAGTGAACTAATGGATTTAAGCAAATGAAATTCTTTTCATAGCTCTCCAGAAGCAATTGTTTTGATTACAAATTAATTTGGTCACTTTCTATTGCCCAAGTTCCTTTCCTATACAAATCTTCACAATACATTTTTTAAACACATCTTACCACTCTGGTGAATCCTTCTGTTTGCTGTGCCAAAACCCCACAGGAAGCAAAGGAATAATAATTAAAATATATACTTGTCTGAATTTTTAATTAGTAACATACTTTGTTCCTTTTGTTTTATTGAGAAATACTTCAAGCACATTCATTAAAAGGTTCAATGAACTTTCTAACAGATACATTATATGTATCTGCCTTTCCCTGAGGATATACCTCCTACCAGTCACATAGAATCCTGATCTTCGGTTTATGTGCCACCAACTGTCTTATTTGCTATAGAGCAGGATAACATGGAGAGAGGACTGATGTTCAATTTAAGTTGCAGAAAGTCAGAAATCCCTGAGAACTAAGGAGTTTCCTTACAGAAAATCTCTGCACCATCTGGTATCAAAGTATAACATTGCAAAACAGACCTAGAAATCAAAAAAGGCTTGGGTCTTAAAGAAGCATCAGATTTTGAAGAGGGCATACCACTCAAGTAACAAGCTGGTTTCTCATTGAGGTTTTCAGAAGAATAACTGCTCAGCTGCTGGACTATTTCTGAAGAAGACTAAAATAAACCTTCTTCCTCTGCTACAGCCTCTGGTTACCAGTTTCTGATTTATTATCCATTTATTTGGAGCAGGGGAATTGCCTCTAGTCTTCTTATTCTCATCCCAGCTGCCTACCCTCTCTATATATGTGGATGGCAGAAATGGCTCCATGTTCTTTCAGATGGGGCAATCTTTTTAACCTTGATAGGTTTAAGTGACAGGAGGGAAGCACTGCTGCAGCAGAGAACAGTTTCTTTCTTGCCTTTATTGCTTTCCAGGACTGTAAATCTACCATCTAACCCAGTTTCCCCAAATTCTGGTTCACAAAACACTCATATTCAGTTTCAGATCATACTTTGACCTGGCAAAAAGAAACACATGCTACTCCAGACAAACAATTCCTGCTCATTATCTACCAAAACAAAAATTCAGTTTTCAAATAAGTTTTATTTTGTGTGGGCAGAGGTGTACATCCCCCAGCTCTTGCATCCACAGTGCAAAAACATTTAATTTTTGAAGTGGAGCAAGCAACAGTAAAATATTTCACTCAAGGGTTTTTGGAAGTAGAAAATAAATGTAATAAAGTAGAGGACATTTCTAAATGCCTGCAGCCCTAAAACACTGGCGTAGCTTTCAGTGTAGTCTGCTGGCCTAAGAGTTTCAGAGAAGCAGCTCTCTGACAGCTGGCATCAGCAATAGAAACAGGAATGTTCCCCACTTAGGGAGGACACCCAGTCCTGCATGTTCATCTACTTTTGGAGACATGTGTCTTCAATAAAAATACATTTAAAGCTTGTCCTTCATGTTACACAGTACACAAACAGAACTGTACTTAATTTCTCCAAAGTGAAGCACCTCCCTGAGCAAAACCTGTTTCCAATGGCTTTACAATGGTGCATACCTCACAAGAGGCAAAGTGGGAAGCAGACTGCTGTTTTGCAGAGACAGGAATTTCTGGTAGCCCCCCAGCTATCCATTAAGTGCCCTCTCCACTCCATATCCCCATCATAATAGATGCAGAGGAGGGTGACAAAGCTGGTGAGAGGCCAGGAGCACAAGTCTGATGAGGAGAAGCTGAGAGAGTTGGGGCTGTTTAGCCTGGAGAAAAGGAGGCTGAGGGGAGACCTTATTGCTATCTACAGCTACCTGAAAGGAGGTTGTAACATGGATGGTGTTGGGCTTGTCTCCCAAGTAGCAAGTGACAGGACAAGAGGAAATGGTCTTGAGTTGCACCAGGGGAGGTTTAGATTGGATATTAGGAAAAAAAATATTCTCGGAAAGGGTTGTCAGGCATTGGAACAGGCTGCCCAGGGCAGTGGTAGAGTCACCATCCCTGGAGGTGTTTAAAAGGCATTTAGACGAGGTTCTTAGGAACATGGTTTAGTGCTAGAATTAGGTTAGGTTATGGCTGGACTTGATGTTCTCTTCCAACTGAAATGATTCCATGATTCTCTGGTGGAAGGGAAGCTGGCACCTTGGCCAGAGGCAGGTGGTGATGGAGTTAAGGTTTCCCACTGGAGCTGCAGAAGACAGCAATGGAGCTGAGGATATTCATGTGCAGACTGACCTTTTCTTACTGCCAGGGTGACTGAAAGGAAAGAGCACCATCAGACCACAGCATCTCAGCCTTCACTCCTGGGCTGGGAGGCAGCAGGGTAATGGCACAGAAGCTCTCTGTTGAACACACCAATGCAACATAACCAGGCACTGAAGCATCCTTCATGGTCACCAAGCAAAAGTCACCCTTAGCATCTGGAGGTGGACTGGCCAGATGCAGCTGGGATTTCACTGTGAACTGGTAATAAGCAGCAAGTGAAGCTAATCAGGAAGGTGGGAAAGTGGTATGCCAAAAGGCATAAATGGCCTTTTCTGCATGGGATAACACAAACATCCTGCTGTTACCAAATTAATGATCTGTATGCATTCATAATCCAGGAGTGAATTCCCATCTGCCCGGAAAACGCCATGTCAGCGTGCCCAAAGAGCACGGGGGCCACAAGACACCTGACCCAGGCCAACTCTGGAGTCACAGGGAGAGGAAGAAGGTGCTGCTTACTGTCCCTCATGTAGCTCTGCTTTATTGCTGTTAGAACATTCTGTTTGACTTCCCACAGCACCAGAACTCATGAAAAAAGTATATTTGCTGAGAGTTTTAGGGGATTAATGGCATGAAAAATGTCTCCAGGCAGATGCCAATTTTGAGAGGAGCCCTGGAGGTGTCTGAACCTTGCTACTGCTTCCAACACCATCTGATGGGAATTTCACTGGCATGACAGATTGCTTATTGTCTCAGCAACCTGAATTCATAGTGAGAATAATACTTGTCCTTACACTTGAATGTGTGTGCTTTATATTCTCACTTCTGTCCACTGTAAACGGGTAATTTTAGATACTAGTTGCCAATAGCTGGTCAATATCTCACTTGAGGGAATGCTGTATTCAGTCATAAAATAATTTTGCCTTGCACACCAGACCAAGATCCTGAGAAAAACTGCAATATGCTGAAGCAATACACTAAGTCCTGTAATGAAGTATATTTTTTGAAGTCTTAGGTCACACACTATCAATAAGCATTGCCATTTAGCTAAAGATGCCATTTCTCTGGAAGTTAGATAAAATGCAATCAATAAGATCACCGCGGCAATAATATCCCTTGTGCTGATGAAATGAGAAAGTTTATTTTAAATGTAAGTTGTAAATAGAAAACCAATTATTAAGCAGAGAAACCGAATTTTGCCTTGTTGGACTGATATAACCCTGCAGCCATCAACATACAGTGCAAGCTTGATCAATGAACAATACCACGCAAGTCAAGATGCAATAAATATTACTAATACAGTGTCACAGAAATTGGATTGCTTCACTCCCCTCTTGTTCCTGACTCACAAACTGCCAGCAAATCTCTAGATTGCTTCTAAGTTATGAAGGCAGCCAAGGAACCAATAAAACTCTGCATGCAGCACTACTGATATTTCATGAGATGGTAGGGGATAGCACCCAAAGTTCAAACTCTGGATTATAAAAGCAGTCAGGAAGGGGAAAAACAGCTTGAGTCAGGTGTAATCAGCTGGGAGGCGCAACCATAGAGTGATATACTGGCAGACAGCTACTCAGAAAACAAAACAAACAAACAAAAAACAGAAACAAAACACACACACTGCAATAAAAATCTGCTCTTGTCACCAGAGAGGAGCGAGGTGTGCTCTATCAGTGGTGTAACCACACAAGGTGTTTCAAAGCATCTCCTGTGTGTCCGTCAGCCTGACACAACAGCAACCATAGTGGTGTGCTTCTCCCTTACTGCTTTGAGAGTGCCCAGCACAACCACCACAGTGGCCTCCACTGCCAAGCCAGTTAATGCCTGGTAATCAACAGTAAAGCATTTTCCATAGTAGATTTACACATTAAGAACTGGGCTGGAAACCACTCGCTCTAACAGCAGTTAATTATTTATTGGTACATAAGCTACTATTTTGAAGCAAGGGCTGCAAAGCTGCACAAATACGTTATTGCAAGAGAACTCTATGCGTTATTATCAATAGACCTGAAAACAAGAGTTGTAGGGCACCATCACATATTATCAAGCAAAAGGAGCTGTAGCACAAGCACCAGACCATGTGGCACAACAGCCCACAGACAAGTGAATACACAGCATCCTTAGGAAAACAAGGGAGTAAGCTAGGCTCACCGGGCAGTTCTCTAATGCAAAGCAACATCACATGCAGCGAATTACATATCTGAAAATGCTGCACGCTATTAAACAACTGCCTGATACACACCATGCAGACCAAAGTCAATGGGAAGTTTTCTGTGACTTCAGTACAATCTGCCCCTAATTCTAACTGGGTTTAAAATAATGCTTTTTGTCCTTTCAATGAAACCTTGGAACAGACTTGGAATATACGGAAAGAGTTCTTATTTAAGGCTTGAGTCAAATCACGAGAAAATTAGTTATCTGAAGAGGAAAATGTCTACCAAAGACAGGAAAAGACATTGAAACAGAGAACCACACAGCATTTTTATATAGCTCTCATAAACCAGACCTTGATCCCATTTCAAAGCTTCTAGACTCTTCTGGAATTTAAGTGAGTAAACACCTACAACAACTGCCAAAGCCTTCAATAAATCAGAGCACTTCCTCAATCAAGTGTAGTCCGTCAGTTAAAAACTGACACAAGACACACGAAAGGCACAAGGATAAACCATCACTCCAAGAAATAATTTTTAATCCCTCCCTATTCAAACAAGGGGCAGGAAGGTTAGGTACAAGAAATCACAAACTAAACACAGGATAGTGGGGAAGGGAACAAAAATCACTACATTCCTGGCTTCGAAAGCCAAAGGCAGCACTATGATTAAATAATTAAACTGTCTCACCTTGTGCAGTCAAGCTAAATTTCAACAGGAGCAATTAATCTTCACAGGGTCTTTTATACCCTGCCCTATCTGTACTTTCAGACAAAGTAAAACATTTCCTTTTGTTGCTTCTTTCTTTCTAAAAGGTATAAACATGTGAGGAAAGAATAACTTCTCATTTAATTAAATCAATGCCATTTACAAGGTTGCTATTCAAACATAAAGGCTTGTCTTTGTGAAAGTTTTTGCACACATTTGTTGAACCATAGGATCACAGGATCATTTATGTTGGAAAAGACCTCTAAGATCATTGAGGCCAACAGTAAACCTAGCACAGTCAAGTCCACCACTAAACCACATCCCTAAGCACTACATCTACAGCTTTTTAAATACCACCAGAGATGGAGACTCAATCACCTACCTGGCAGCCTGAGCTTAATGAAGGATGAGAAACAGTTTGTTCTTCCTAAAAAAGCATTGACAATTTCAAAAGGTGTCCTATACCATGTCAGGACAAATCTTAATCTCTGTAATTTTTCTCCATAAACAAACAAAAAACAGGCACAAAGCAGGACACCATCAACAGTCCAGAACTTAAGGTCTCACCAACCATGGGGGATACTTGACTCAGGTCTTCTTCCTGAATTGGATAGATTACAGACTCTAAACTTGGTCTCAGCCAAGAAGATATTTTCTTTCTTTCTCATAGGTTATTTTCAGCCTAAGAAACTTGCCCCAATCTAAAGACATTGTGAAAAAAAAAAAAAAAAAAGGAAAAAACCCACACCACAAACAAACAAAACCCCACAACTTTGGCTTTGGTTAAGCAGCAGGAACTGATGCTCCATAAACACAGCATACTGAACAACATGCAGACAGATCATCACAAATCCAAAGGGCTTGTTCCACTGCTATTCCCACAGCACCAGCAAGTCCTGCATTGCACTCAAACACTCTCAAGCTTTAGGCAAACAAGACATTGACATGAAACAGCCTGAGCCAAACAATGGGTTCAAAATCACATACTGAAGGAAGGGTATCACATGGGAAGGGAACTGTATTGAACTTCAGCTGCATTACCAAGGCAAACTGTGTGTAAAATTAGCTTTGAGCATCAATATCTGGACCTTACTCTGGATTGCAAACACTTTGATCACCTCTTTATGAAGTGCCGCAGTTTTACGTTACATAAGGCAACCTACAGAAAAAGTCTGAGAACACCATTTGGACAACGAATGGTGCTAACAGAAAACAAATAACAAAGAATTTGTAGGAAAAGGTTGCACACATTGCCCCAGCCAGCTGCAGTCTGCTGGAACACAGGGCAGACCACTGCAAGCTACCACACTCTCACCCATCTA
The DNA here is from genome assembly GCF_963082525.1 of Nesoenas mayeri. NCBI lineage: Eukaryota > Metazoa > Chordata > Aves > Columbiformes > Columbidae > Nesoenas > Nesoenas mayeri. The sequence continues at coordinate 18,516,019 of NC_137540.1, forward strand.
ACCTGGTATTGAGGCTGCATGTTTACTTTCCCTGGCTGAAGATACAATTCAAGATTGAAATGAGATGAGGTCAACTAGGAGTGACAGTAACAGAGAAGATAAGGGAAAAGAAATAGAAGGAAAGAAAAGAAGGGTTTTCAACCTCCTCCTCCTCCCTGCAGACTCAAACCATTGCTTATACAGCTCTCATCAGGCACAGCTGGACTCAGAGCATACTTAGGCTGCTTGTTTTAAGAGAAAACTTGCAGGCAAAGCATGCTCCCAATTGAATCTTTTAGCAGTTGTTTTAAATGAATACTCCAGGTGGTTGTTTAGGAAAAGGTGAGGAGGAGATGGATAAGCAAGGAATAACAGGAGATCACAGAGAAGAAAGGGAAAAAAAATTGTAGTTTTCCATTTCAGGAGGTTATTAATTGTCCAATATAGTATACCCTGGAATATCTCCATGCTTTAGTACTATACTTTACACACACAAACACACAACCACCACTCACACTACCAAACACCACCAAACCTTTTTTCTTCTTCTCCCCACTGCCACCCCCTCCATCATGACCAATATCCTGGACTAGTGTTTCTTTTGCTTTTTTACTTGAGTTTTTCCTCTCTCGTTCATTTTGTCCCTGTACCCCTGCCCCCCACACGCACTTTATTTTACTCACTTTTTCATTTTTTCCATTAATGAAGGCATAAAACAGCAAGTCTTATCTCATCCAAAGTGCAATGCTGCCCTCCAGAGCTGTGAGAAAGAAAATTACTTCAGGAAGCATGAAACCATCTCAGAGTAAACCACAGTCATTCAGATGAGATTGCTGAATCTAGTCTCATATTTATTCTCTGGATTGAAAGCAAGTCTGCATGGACACGTTATCTGGCTTAGCCTGGTTTACTGACAATCATTTTGCCAGCTCATCCAAATATACAATCTGTGCACTGACTGCAAAACAAACAAGAGACATTTCTCCTGTGTAAGATTCTGAAAAAATTCCAACTAATAAATTAAGTCATCATTTCTTAAAGTCACTCAAAATAAAGAATGACCTTACAACTTTTCAAATCCTGATTGGAAAGCTCATTCAGAAGATATTTACTGAGAAGTCAAGCTCCAGAAAAATCAGTGTTTGGGTCTGACAGGATTTCAGCTACCAAAAAAAGTATTTGATTTTAGATTATTCTTTAATCTTAGTCCTGGGAATGAATGTTCCTACTGACATTCCTGAAAATGATGGTGCTAGTACTGTATCATAGCTTATCAGGCCTCTATTTTCTACAAGGGATAAAATTTTAGCTATAATTGAAGAATAAAATTCCTCCAATGATTTATAACAAAAAAAAATACATGACTAGAACAATATTGTTAAAGTTCTGCCTGGAAGAGCTGCTGTGTTTATCACCTGCAAAACCATAATATACAGCTTGCAAAGAGCTTTCATTTTATTTATCACCAGGTTCCAAGTCAGCAATTTTCACTAACTTAAAAGATGCATCACCACAAAAAGCAAACCTCCCTCTCCTTTTCATTAATATCACTTCCTAATGGCTTCCAGAAGGTAAAAAGCAACAGCAACAACAAATAACATGATTTCCAAACTGTTTTCTCTCATTTCTGAAGTCTGATGAAAAAAGTCTACAGAGGAGCTTTAATGTTAATATACAGACATGGATTCCAAACCCCCACAGAAGAGTTTGAGCGTGAGGGTATGCAGCCATTCCTTCTTAGAAGGCTTCATCAAAATTCATTATTGGGATTTACTTACACTCTCGCAAAGCTCAGGACTAACTCCAGTGCAGGAAGGCAAGAGGAAACCAAGCCAGGGAGGCGGGGCGGGGCGGGGGGGGGCTGACTCAGGGCTACAACATAGGGAAAGAAAATAATAGAATCATAGAATCATTTTGTTTGGAAAAGACTCTTAATATAAAAGAAAACATGCTCTAAAAATTTGATACAGCTGGTTGATATTTATTTTTCATTCTAACCTAATGGGGTAAAATAGCTGCATTCTTCCTTGTGACACCACCAACCCCAGAGCTCACTGTTTAGTTCTCTCGAAGTGCAGATGTTCTTAAAAACTTTGCACTCAAGCTGCAGTGGGTCAGACCCTTACTCGTATAGACCAGCTCACTTCAACAAAAACATACCAGGTTTTGACAGATGGGAATATGGCCCCATTTATTTTTGCCTTAGAAACAAATCTACAGTGCCAAGCAAGCTCCCTAGCATTTTGAATTAAGTGCATCTAGGTCATTTTTACCATTCCCAGCAAAAATGTTCAACCCTTTCAGACATACAGATCTTCAGATTCAGGGACCAGAAAGGCAGGCAGGAATCCTCAGATGTCACATGTCACAACAGAAGGCTGCTGTGCCACAGTAGGTAGATCCTAAAGGGTGATCTGACATTCCCTAAAGTGGACATCCTAGAAACAAACCCAAGGACAGATTTACAGGTGGGCCTATGGTAAGCATTTTATGATTCACAATTTTACTGCTGAATTGGAATGCCAAGCAGAGCAAGTGAGAAGCTGGGGACATGCTGCAGCTCACCAGGCATAGGAAGAGGAGGAGGAGAAACCTTCCTCCAACCAGCAGCACCCCAGTGGGCTGAGCATGGCTCTGGGAGCAGTCCCCTTCCAGTTGCTACACTACCTGGTGACCCAGGGTTAATTGCTCTGCACTTCGCAGCTCCATTTTCCAGCCTTGAAACACTGAGAAAAGTGCTGATTAATACTTATACAGCCTCTGCAACGTGCCAATCTCTGAAACAAAACCATTAAATAAGAAGATATGGAAGAGAAACACAAAGAACACTGGGATTTGCCTTGATTGTTGATTATCTATTGAAAAATGTAAATTTTCTGCTAAATTTTAATTCAAATACTGATTTGCCAAGCTCTAAGGGATTCTCACACTGTAATTTACCTCCCTCACACCATTCAGTCACTTACCCCTTGCATCACAGACCAGATATTTCATCCTGTGTAACTGCATACTTGTCAGGTGCTATAACCAATTAAGATCTAGAAATACATGCAATCCATTTAATACAGATATTTCAATTAATGTTACAAGGATCTGTTTTACATATAGCTTTGAGCAATGGGAAAAAGCTGATGGGTCTGTGCGTATCTTTATATAACTGTAAAGACTGGACACCACCATTTTTCCCCATCACTCTTTCTTCCATTTTTAGTTCAATTTTTTTGTTTAGTTAATTCAAATTTTTATCTCACTCTTGCCCATTTCAAGCATTTCTGTTAGCTATAAAAGCTTAAAAGAAACCCTGTGTGGCTAAATTTGCCTGCTGTAAAATCACAAATCATGAACATACACCAAGGTTATCATACTTAGTGTAGAGGAACAAGAATTCAATTAAAGTATTTGCCATATTCCAACCTAGACTCCACTGAGAACAACAGTTGGAGCTGAAAAATACATGACAGCTTTTTAAATTATTATTATCTCTTTTAAAGACCAATTTTCCAGATTGTATCCAGATGGTGGAATTTTAAAGCCAATTTACCTATTCCCTTCACTGAGAGTTTTGCAGTGGTTTTCTTCAGAAAACTCTAATATTTGTGAAATTATGAACTCCTTCCAGTAGGAATAATCCAGTCAAAAGAAATGCTTGTTTATTTAAATTGGTATTATGTTACATGATTATGATCTTGTAACCTGCTCTGCATTAATGGATTCTGAAGTGTTGTTAGCAGTGTTTGGGCCTCCTCCAGTTGTCCTTGTGGGTCTTCATTTCACTTTAAATATTAGCAGTGATTTTGTTGTCCTATATGTAAGGACTTCTTTTTTTAAATTATTAAATCAAATAAATGCCACTTCTCCGTACAAAGTTTCAACAGTATCCTAAAGCCATCCAGAGAGGGAATATCTTTGTGAAAAGCCCATATTTTTAAAAAAAAACAAAGCTGTGGCAGCACTTCAAAAACATCTCTTCTACAATAAGCATCCAGCTTTCCAAAAACACCTTGAGTTGCACCTCATGGTCTCTCACCTGATGCTTGGAGTGACTTTAAGAAATTACGACTTAATTTATCAGTTGGAATTTTTCCCCAGAATATAAGAAAAGTACAAATAGGTGAAGAGCTGGGGATCCATAGTTAGAAAATCTAAATAATCTGGAGGATGATACAGCAACTGAATAGCAAGGTATCTATCTGTGCAGTTACCCTCTTCCTTAGCAGCACAGTACATGCGACCCTTAGGCAAATGGATATCCCCATAGCTCTTTAAAACCTAAAATGTCCAAAGCTCCAGAATCACCTTAGTTTAGAAAGGCACCACCTCATCCTGTACCTGATAAAAGCACACCAATGCACCAGCGCAGCCTTTAGATCAGAAATACATGAAAAGTTTTTGAGGATTAGTGCAGATTACTTGGAAATCTTCTTGTCTAAGGAAAATTTTGTTTGCCACACTTCAGTTTTATTCTACCGAGGAGATATTTAAGCTGAAGCAGGTTTGTAAGAATGAGCACAATGAAGAAAATGGAGCTGGGTGAGAGAGACTGAAATTAATATGAGGCAACACTGCAAACAAATCATTCATCTTTTTGGCTCTGCTCTGCCAGCGGCAATAATGCAATGCAAAAGCCTTATGTCCTGCACAACCTGCCAAGTACAAAATCAGCACAGCACATCCTCTCTGTCACTGAGATGCAGAAAGAGATAAATTTCTTGAATCTGTCTGAACAATAAGTAGATGATATAGCATCAATCCCATTAGGAATAAGAGAGAGAAATCATTCAGATTCATCTCTCATGAGTTGCCAAAGTCAAATGGGTGGAGATTACTTTTTTTCCTCTTTAAGAATAAGGGGTACCCTTCGTGAATATAATAGAAAGAAAAAAAAAATAACGTCTTATACTGAAGACCTGTTGATCATCAGTAACCTAAGACCAGCCCAAATCTGCTGGCTTTGGAATAAAAATGGTTTAGCAGATCCTTGTCCTAGCTTGAACTGAGTGTATGACACCAGGGTTTGATACAGCCAGTGCAGGTTGTCTCTGTGGAAGGGGAGAAACACTAACTCAGAGGCAGAAGACAAGCACAGAGAAGTGAGAAGGTTATAGTAACAGAAAAAAACTATTAGAAGAAAAACCTACCCTGCAATACATGAACTTGTCTGTTTCCTGGCAGCACAAAAGGAAATATTCTAAACCACATTTGGGGGTACAACAGCTTAAGTATCTCATCTAATATAGTAACCCTAAACTGTATCACTGTTTCCTGAGGCCACTGCACAGAGTGGCCTATTCCTCTGCCTTGCCACCTTCTACCCCTTCAAAGGCTGTTGTCACACACCCCACTGCCCAGAGCTACACTGGGAACAGCTGCTCCTTCTCAGTCAGTCCCTCCAGGCAGCTCATGGTGGCATTTCAGCAAGGACGACATTGGCCCTCCTCAGCAGAAACAAGTGCTGCCCTGGCACCACCACAGCCTGCAAGCCAGCAGGTAGGAACATGCAGAGAAGGGAAATATGAGCAGGGCTGTTGGAGCAAGCACAATCTGAAGAAAATCCAATTTAAGAGGCAGGTGTATAGAACAGCATTCAAAACACTCAAAAATATCATTATCTTTTTTTCTTTTTTAATTAGAAGATAAAAGAACCCATCTTTTTTCAAAATCCTTCCCTGCATCTGGAGAAAAGCTTCATACTGAGGGAAGAGATATTTTTTTAAAAAATAAATAAATAAAAAATTCACCCCTATAATCCAAGAGAAAGCCATTAGGAGTTTCAATTAGCAAGCGTTGTTTCACTACAAGCAGGAGTTCCTTATAACGGAAAGATGATTATTTATCTAAATCGTGTAAAAGCACCCTCCTCTGTAGAACAAATTGTCTATGACCAAAGTAATTGGCTCAGATGTGAAAGATTTCCATTACATGCAGCACAGAGTTTGTGGCAGATGGTAGTATCAGCAAAATCAATACACATGTGATAAATAGATAGCATTTCAGAAGAAGCTCTTATCTGATCTGCCCACGTGATTTGAGCATCTCTAACTCCGCACATCTAGCACATGTCTGTCCCACCCAGCAGGACCACAGGGACAAATGCAATCCCCACCACCAGCATGGCCCTGCAGAGCCAGGAGATGGGGAATTGGAGGTGCAGAGAAGCAAACCACATCCCTGACCACAATGTTCCAAACCTATGTAGGTGAGGCCTGGAATTCAGGTATCCACATTAAAAAAATAAATAAATAAAATAAAGGACTGTGTAATGTGGCAACAAAACTACACACAGCTTTAATGCCCTTTGCCCCCTCTCTCTACCGATCTCCACTTGTGAGAGTTGAAAGAAGGAAGGCACATCAGCTCTTTCAGACAGAAACATACATTTTTATTTTTTTTTTTTTTACTTCTTCTTGTTGTTTGGTTTCTGTTTGTTGTCTTGAGGGCTTGAGCCTAAGCCAGTCAAAGTCAATTGAAAGACAACCAATGACTTCAATAGGTTTTGGCTCCAGCCCTAAATGCACACCGCATGCCAGACATGATGACTAGTTCTATATCTGTCTCTAGGAAGTACTTAAAAATTGAAATGAGGAAAGGGAAGAAGAGCACAAGTGTGTGTATATCACACACTGTATGTTCAATTTGCTTCAATAAATTTCAGAAGCAGCACACATGCTGGGACTTGTTTTCAATCAATAAATAACACAGAGGTTGAATTGTTCACCTGCCACCTCATTACTGCCCCCCAGCAGAGGTGGAATTATCTTTTAGCCTCAAGGTTACTTGCAAACTAAAAGTTACATTTACAGAAACATCTATTTGCCAGCCTTTTATTTTTTTTCCTTTATTTCCATTACAGGCAGCAGCAGTATTTGACACCCACAAGGACCCTTCTCAGCAAGACATTATATATCACTCCATGGAAATATATAAATGACAAATTATCCCTGATAGCATTGTGTCTCTGCTGACCTGCTCAAGGTTTAAAGGCAGCTGGCAATTAAATGCCATGGTTACAGACCTGTTAAAGGCTTAGGCAGAGTTCTATTTATACTAAGCAAAGGGAATTGTACCTAATGGTATTTTATAGATGTATTTCTCAAACTAATTTGAGTAGTATTCATTCTTTCACTTCTCTTACTGAAATTATCTCTCCATCTCTCATGTATTATTGCTTAACAAGCTGAATTCTGACTTGCATTGGCAATTGCCTGGTCTAAAGCAAGAATGTCCTTCCCCTTGCCACCACCCCCACCAAGTAACTTGCCAGGGACTGAGAAAGCTGAAAGATACCACTTGCCCTGGATCCACAAAAGCTAAGGATTTGTTAGCAGAACTGTGCCAGGGAGCACTACAAAGGGCTGGATTGATCCTATGGAAGTCATTGCCAATCTCTGCTAGTTGTTTTTGGTTTTTTAGTGCAGGCACTTCTTTTAGCTATATGGGGGTCTTGGTGTTTTTTATCAAGTGCAATAGCATTGCCCTCCCCTGGGAGCAGGCATATAGCCTAGACACTATTCAGAAGTCCTAGACACAAGACTTAGAGCAGATCACCTCGCCCTTGAGGAACAGCTAGGAACAGCAACAGGCAACACACAACAGTAGGTATAACTCCTACTCTGCTAATATCCCTATGGGTGAACCAGGTGGGATGGAAGAGAAATACATAGTGCACTGGGGTCTCTGGGAAAATACACGTGTGTCTGAAGTTCAGTACTGCGATACATCCCCAGGGAAGAGGGGTGGGGTAAATGTACTGAGAGGATACTTCTGATCAAAGACAACCTTACATGCAAGAGTAATTGCCCAAATCTTCTGGCTGAGCAGGAATGAGAAAGGAGACCTGTGGCAATTGGAGGAAGCTGCTGATAACCAAAACAGGGTTTAGAGCAGCAGCAGCGGGACGAAGAATGGAAAATCCACGTTCTAAAAGTTGGGAGTGAATTTGACCTGTCACCCATGCACGGCATAAGCTGAGACCTTTTTTGAATTAGTTTTGATCATAGCTGGACTGTTCACTGTGTTCTAGTCCTGATATTTTGGTGTCTCAAGGGATGAAAGGTCAATGCTCAAATTAACCATGCTACAAAACTTCCCTTTCCTCACCTTACACAAAAGCCCTCCTAAATTAATACAATTTGCCCTTGCTTCAACTGTTCAGCTATAGCAAAATAACCCTATGAGAACAATTAGGCCTATAGAAATAATAAAACTTTTAAGTTTTCCAGCACAACCAGGCTAAGGCTGGCAATACCCATCTCAAAGTGACGATACATTACAATTCAGATCCAGAACAGAACAGCCTGATGAAGCTATAATTCTCTGTGCACACATCATTAATAAGCCTAGGCCATTTAATTAATAACCTTATGATTTGCAGTAAATCCAGTATCATAAAAATATATTTAATCTTCCATCCATTTAAAAGAAAGCCCCTTTCACAATGGATGAAAATGACAACCACATTTCCAGCTCTTAGTGTTCATAGACTTTTTCCTTAACAGTCAACCTAGACACATGAGTAACAGAGTTTTCAAATTCATTCAGTGCCAGAAAAATCTCTGCTCACACCCCAGTTAATAGGAATTTTCCAACTGATTTCAAAAGAAGTAAAATGAAAATAAATTTTGTGCCCTTAAGAAACAAACAAAAAAACCCTAGTTCTATATGTATGGGGGGTTTGTTGTTTTCGGGTTGTTTTTTTGTGTGATTTTCAAGTCTATATATAATTGGATTTATACAACAAATTTCAAACTAAAACATGATTCAATCTGTCACATAATTCATTAATATAACCGACAGGTACCTCAGAGTCTACAGCCTGCTCTTCTATGATCAGTATTCCTACCACGTTTATCAATTAAATACAGTGATAAAGTTCAAAAGCCAGACAGTTTTTCGTATCATGTGTTGGAAAAGAAAAGCTATTCGATTTTGTATGATAAAGCATCGTTATTAATCGTGTTTATTGAACCACTGCCTGCAACCAGCTGAGACACGAGCTAGGTCCCCCTATGTGTGCACTGGACTAAAACTAACCCTTCCTTACACAAGTCAGTCCTCATCTCCACTTTGCTTTTGCTAAAAACTATCAAGATCTCAGCATAGCATGGCAATCTTAAGTCAGGTCAACTGCTCTTTTCATACTAACAGAGATCCGAAATGTGCCTAGCATTAAGAAAGCTGCAGATCTGACAGCCCACTGGCTCAAAGGAAGATAAGACCATACAAAATTCTTTAGTAGTCAGAGAAAACCCAGCAGAGAAAGGCTAAGACATCCTTATGTTATAGATGCAACATCACAAGGCAGTAAAGGATTTGTTGAAGAAATAATTGAGACGTCCAGAGATACTCGGTCAGGACGAGAAGAGGAACCCAAGAACTGAAGTCTGTTAGAAAGAAAATGACACTGAACCAAAGGGTTTACAATTGGCAAGGAAATGAACTGAGGACCAGTATGCCCTAAGGGACTGAGAAAGGGATTGAAGTAAATCAGGATGACTAGGAGAAAGGCACAGATTTGGTCAGTCTGTGGATGTTAAAGGAAAAGCTGGTAAGTAGACCAAGGAGAATTTTCTGAATAGTACATAAAGTATCTTCTAAAAGAATATGAAAATTCAAACACCAAAAGCATCTAGGCCTTTCTGAAATGTCAGTATTTAATCTCAAAAGGTTTATTGTGACCCCAAGGCTTTTTATGTTTTTCAGTCATTAGGTCAGACAAAGTTTTGGAAATTAAACATATACAATTGTATCTATAGGTTGCCCTAGGAAGGGAACTACAAAAAATCTGTGGGTTAAAAGTTTTACATCAAAGTTGTGAATCTAGTTTCCCTTATATCTCACATCTGCAAGGAAGATACAGTTATTTACACCCTTTGGACCCAATCCAAAACAGATTGAATGCCTACAGGGATTCCCTTTTACATGGTACTGGGAGAAAACAAAATTCAGTTCCAACACCTTTAGAAGACAGGACAGACGTAATCCACTGTTGTCAACAAGCAGATCAGCAAGAAAAAGAAACACCGTAGTCAAAGACTAAAAGAGTCTACAGAGTCTACAGCCTGAAACTGTTAGTTTTACTGTACTAGCACATATGGTGTGAGCTGAACACAGTCAGTGCAAGTCAAAAGCAGTCACTTCTAAGCACTGCTTGGAAATATTAGCTTTGTTTGTACCATGACATGCAGGGGAAAAGCACATGTAGGACTGAATCTTTGTAAACCAGAAGTGGTCTATCAACAGTCAGAACTCTGTGGCTTTCCTGTGAATTAAGAGGGGAAAAAAAACAACATAAAAATAGCTTTGGGAAGACTAATAACGTTAAAGCAAATCTCACATAATGCTGATATGAATGTAGCCAAATACAAACCATTCATCAATTGACTCTCTTTTTAGTCCATTTCAAACAAGAAAAGATTTCTGTGCGCAAACAGTACTGCAAAGTTTTTATACTTATATTAAAAAAACGTGTGTGTGTGCATGCACATGTGTATGAAGTTCATGCTACTGCCTTAAAACCACCACATAAAAGCAAAGGAGACTACAGCAGAAAAGATCACAAGACACCACTTATAATTGTCACACAGGAGATGCTTTCTTGCTGCTGTTGTGCAAGGATGTTCCATTTTAATAACACACTTTCTACTTTAATTGTTCAGCAATAAAAAAGTAAATGGTTCTACTGTACTTTACCATGAGGACTCTACTGTCAAAATGTCTCTTAACTGAGGCTAGAGATTCTTCTCTCACATAAACCTTATTCAGCCTGTTCTTCCCACATAAGATAGATGTGCAGCAATGGTGTCTCTTCTACAGAAGAATATTCTACGTTATTAGCTGCTTTTCCATTAGAGGAAGGCATGTGAAAGTCATGCACTCTCTCTAAACGAATAGTGTGTATGTGCAAAGCACACATCTCTTATACTGTCCATTAGCTTAGAGTATTGCACTTACAGTTATAACAGTCTATTTTTCCTTCTTCCATGGGTAATGGTGCATGGAATGAATGTCTGAATCTTGAAATGGCACTGTAGACTACTAATCTTTTAAAAAGTTTCCAGTAGCAAGAAAGGCACAGGAGCGCAATTGTTTGCAGTGTTTTCCTGACAGAGGAGAAGCGTCAGCTCAGTTTGACTGCAAGTCAAAAGACTCAAGTTACAGCTTTTTTCTTTACTTAAAAAAAAAAAAAAAAAAAAAAAAGCCACACACCAAAAAAAAAAACCACCACAAACAAAAACAACCAAACCAAAAAAACAATGCACAAACAAAAACACACAACACCAAACAACAAACAGTCTTCAAGGAAAAACGTAAAGCATTTTTAAAGCATATTTATCAGCTTATCAGAGAAACACTTCTGGTAACACTTCATTTTATTTACTATATTATTGCTTAAGATTCTTGAGGCAGAACTCAGTGCCCTAGAATAGTCCCTTACAGTCCTACACTTACATTTACCCTGTATTCAATCTGCCTATTGAACTCCTGTCCCACCCTGTTAGTCTTTCTCAGTTTTTTTTCTGTGTAGTAACAAAAATTTTAGATAATTGCCAGGAGTTGCCTTTCAGTTGCAGTACACTCCTTTATAAGCTGAAAAAAAATACCATACAAAGCTTGTGAATTAGCTACACCTGTATGTATCACCAGCTTGGAGCATCCTGCTGTTGTTTGACTTTTGCCATGTTAGTATCTGAGATGTATTGCACTTAAATTAATTCTAGATGCCTTTCTAGATTAATCTTAGACTCCTCAATGCAATATTAAAGTCCTGAATGGCTTCCTGGCAGGCTGACATGTCTCATATTGAATAGAAGCATCGCAAATGAAGATTATTACAATTCGAGACACTACTGTCACAAGCATAAACACTGAGCAATAAGAACACAAAGCTAGAAAAGGGAATTGGGATGCAAACAGTTCTCTAAAACAGGATTTTTTTTTTTCCATTGCTATTGATTATTATGGTTTTAGGAAAGCTATATTTCCACAGAGTATACACAACACAGACACAAAGAAATCATGCTTCACCTCCTACCGTCTTTCCAAGAAACTTCTGTCCTCAATATTTAGAAGTAGGACAGTGACAGCAATTTCATGTCTGTTCAGTCCATTGCCAGTGTTCCCCCCCTTTGACCATATGAGCAGCAGCTATTTTCTGCAGTCCAAGCATTGGCAAAGCTGGTGCTTGGGAAAGCCTCTAAAATCAATTCTTAAAATCCACCCAGATGGTTCCCTAGCATTAAAAATATGGGCAGTTGACCATTCAAGTGATCAGGATGAGAAAAATAAGACAAACCTGGGACAGGGGCCAGCAGCACTATGAACAAGCTCTCCCAAGACCATACAAAGGTCTGACACTCACCACCTCCTGAAGATTCTCCTCACACTCGAAGGCACAAATACAACCTTGTGATCACCAACAGGCCACAATTAACATGGGCCCAAGCCTGTTAAACACAAGTGATTAGTACACTCTTTCCTACAGTGACCAAGAGAGGCCACTTGTCAACATAGGGGTGTAAGACTTAACCACCATAACACAAGATGAGGAGTAGCATCGATTGTGCTTGATGGATGTATAGCAAATACTTCCATATGTGATATGAGCGACTTACAAACTACTGCCATTCTTTCAGCAAGAGTGACAGCTCCATGTAATTAAGTGTTTGACACACAGTTATGAAAGTGTGGGGACTAGCCAACACATGTACCAAATTGTTTGCAATAGCAGAATGACCAGAGAGATGGAAGCAAAAGACAGAGATCAGTAAGCTCAAGTAATTACTAACTGTCCCATAGCATTTGTAGAGAACAATCCCTAACATTCTGCGATTCTGTGAACAGGGCAAGAATAAAAACATTTAATGTTATATGTTGTCCTAAAAGACAACCTTACAAAATATATTTCATCCACACAAAAGATAATCAAGTATGATAACGTATAGCCATGATACAAGTGAACATCAGTTAATTCAACCTACTTGTTCGGTTTACAGTATAAAACACAATGTTGTGTCAGGAAAAATATGGGCAATTCCTTTAAAACCCCTTGGCAGACACTCTAATGCAGAAGCTCTGCCCTGAGAAGTGCGGTGACAAAGGGCTGCACTCTTTCGAAAATAAAATTGTCACACACACACACAAAGGCATTTTGTCAAAAATCATCTGATAGAAAATAACAACATACTGTCTGTTACACCGCTGGGGATAATTATTCTCCAAAACTGGGTTTGTCCTCAGCTTTTCTCTCTGCAAATGTCCATTGCCCTCATCCCTGAAAGATCAGCCGTAGTGACCAGGAACCAGCACAACTCCACTGTGCCAAAACCCACCACATAACCTGACACAGAGCTCCGGACACACAGTTAATTGTGACTCCTCACCTGAGGGTAACAAGCCTGCCGAGCATCACCTGGAGGATTTTAACCATTACAAATACCAAACAGATCAGTTCCTGGATATCTCAGGAACAGAAAACAAGACGTTATGTAACTTCCCTCTGAGTTGCATTTTTGTCCTCCTCTTTGACATTCCTACAACAGTCAGGGCACATTAAAAGTATGAAGACACAGGAAGCAAACCAATTTGCAGAGTTATTCTATTAAGATGACTTGAACAGATTTTGATTTTAAGGTTCTTCCTCAGAAAACTGGAGTGCCATTTTCCGGTAGGAAACTACCCTTTTAGGGAAGGTGTGGCAAAGCCATCTGCTGCTTTATTGCAATGGATTTTAGTGTGGTGGAGCAGGGAAACAGTACTGATCACAGAAACAGGCTGTTCAGCCAGAAAGTGGTGCCTGCCAGACCCCACAGAATCTTAGCCTACGTGCACTGAAATCACAGGCTCCACTTGCTATTTTATGAGTATTTTTGTATTTATTGGGCTGGACCAAGTTCAGGTCCTGCAGGAGGAATATGACAGATTTCATCTGTTTGACAGCCAAGTCTAATTGTATTTCCTGTACAAAATGACCAAAGACAAAAGTGCACATGTCTAGGTACTCCAGTGATGTGCCATATGGAGGTTTAGATAAAGGTTTTGTTGGTTGTTAGAGCTCCCCATAATAACTGGGCAGGCCTGCATTCTGAGTAACTGGAGCAGAGAGGATAGATCTGAAGGCTCTTCTGAAACAAATAATTAAGGTATTGTGTTATTTTTCCATGGAATTAAAGTGAGGTCTCATGCATTTAACTTTTCACCAGAAACCTATGCATGCACCTACATCTGAAAGTACATCGAGGATTTTAATTTAAATATGTGACCGTCAGTATAACAAATTCTGACCCCTTTCATCACTTGGACCACCAAGTGAAGTGGAAAAGGAAGTTAAAATTGATCAGACATCAACACTGCTGGTAGACACAGCAGTCACCAAACAGTATATCGTTCACTGGTGAAACTGAGTTAAAATAAAAGTCCCATCCAGTCTATCCATATGGAAAGCAGCAATCCAAACAAATCAAAAACTTTTGATAGTTTTCCTGCATGGAATGTACTCCATCACATCACAAAAACAAAGCAAAGGATTATATGCCTGAAACAATCTCCAAACACTGTTCCAACATCATGCTCTTAGTGACTATAACCAGTTGAATTACACACACACACACTCTGCCCACCTCAGTACTTTTATTTGTTTCTTAACTCTTCTCACCTGGTAACCTAATTTTCTTCCCATATACTCTTGGCCATCTGTCAAAAATCATCATCTTAAACAGTCGGACCTCTTTAAAACAGAATAATTAAGTTCTCCTTCCTCAAAACTTCATCCTCTCTCCCAAGAGTCCCACCTTTTATATCCTTGATTTAGGAAAAAGTTTTTATATTCACCATAATCTGGAAATGCCACATTACTACGGCAACTCAAGCTACACTGCAAGTAGCCATCCTGTGCCCTGCTATACAATGTCTGTAAAACTCCTACTGACATGTCATTTCTAATTAGCAGACTAAAATTAAATAAATTGTTGTGCTTCAAATGCAAACTTCTGTTTAATGAGCTATTAAGAGGAGGATATAAACTTTCAATATTGATGCTGTTAGATGAACAAACTAAGGTTCTCAGTACATCATCCTCATTACAGTCATTGTGAAAAGAATGGTCTACTTTGTGTAATCTAATATTAGCCATACACTCTTTGTAATGCAAACAAGTAACCAATTTTATAGTCCCCTATATTTTGGGAAGAGGAACATGTTATAATACAATGGCCTCTTTTATTTTCTCTGTGTTTGTTGGTCTCTTTCAGTGCACTGGTGGAACTGCAAATGGACATGAAGAAAGGCACCAATGAAAGATTTCCAAGCAGTCCAGAGTGCTGTGGCTGCAACTCAAACGATATATAAGAGTCTTCAAACAGTCCTGCCCAGTTAGTGGGACTGGATTGAAACAGCAATGGAAAAACAACACAGCTTTAGTTTACCACGCCCCAGGAAGGGCCCATTCCAATATCTGTGGCTGATGTTGCAGGAGAGATGTTAACATTAGAAATGTGTCTATTAGCACCAAATTCCTATCCCTCCAGCCAGTCTCCACTGGCTTGTCAAAACAAGATTTAAAGATGCTCTTCCATTTTTGAAAAAGAATAGCAGATAATCAAGGAGTATTTATCTAGTGATGCAAAAAGTATTGTTCAATATAAAATTATCTTTCTTCAGGTCCAGACAATCAGATTTCTACTAACATTGAAGACATTATTGCAATGTGCTTTTTTGATATTTTGATTACTTTGGCCTTCTTGCTGAAACAGAAGGAAAAAAAAAAAAAGTCTGGCATAAGTATCTGAAAGCCTACCTGATTTTTCCAGTTAATAAAAAGCCAAACTTCTTTCTACAAGCCTTTCTTCACTTCAGACAACTGCAGCTGCAAGAGCACTATATGTACTCAATTATGAAAGGCACTACACAGACTTACAAGGCATTAATCTTAGAGTTACAATAATCTGCAATACTAAGAGTGTAGTTTTGGTTACAACATAACTGGATGGATTTGGTCCAGTATATCAAATATGCCCACACGAACACAGAGACCAAAAGAAAAAAAGTCTGATAGATTTAGGTTTGTTTGAGATAAAATTTAAAATAAGGTCTATGTTTTTAGAAGTTGATAGTTTGTTTCAAATATAGCAAAGACTTTTTTGCAATGAAATCATACAACTCTGTGTTTCTGCATAAATATTCACAATTTAATAATCCATAAAATGTATAGCACTTGTTTTGCAAATCACAAGCCCAGATGTTGTGTCACAGTGAAACTGGACTCATTATTTATCACTCAGCAGAGAGAGTCCCTGACCTCTCCCTGTTATTTCAGCAACCAAAGAAATGACCAGCTCCTTCAAGTCAAACACTTGCTGAAAAGGAAAAACTCAGGCCTGTTGTTTAGGCAGGAATCTACTCACCACACGAGCATCCAGGGAATGACGCACCCTGACTGCACCTGACCCCAAAATACCCTGCCAGTGACAGGTTTTACTTCTTATCTTTGCTTCTCAGCAGCAGACCAAGTTCCTCTGCATTTTTACAAACAGCCATAAATTTCTCAGTTCATGAACAAAAGCACTCTGCTTCTATTTGGTCTCCATTCCTCTTTGTTTGGCATTTGGATGGCAGAAAAAGGAGACGTATCTCTATCAGCAGCATACACTGTGTTTTCCAGAAACTGTGCACAAATCCTGAGGGACAGCAATAAAAATGGTCTGTAAGTACCTTGGATGAGTTTTCAAAGTACATGCAGGATTTTTAGCTGCATGATTCCCATCTATCTTAACTGCTTCATTGCTGCTTCACAGAAGAGGCACACCATGTCAAATGCGTCCTCGGAGCTTGCCGGCACGCACATCACCACATGCAACCATTTTTCAATCATGGATGCTCCTGTGTTCTGCCACAGTGCAGATGCCTCCACTTAGGCTGAGAAGAAACAATTTGGTTATTATAAGATGGAGCTGAAGCTTTGAGCTGCATGTTGCCTTCTCCTACCAGCCTTCGTCATGCTGAGTGGTACTTTGCTTCAATAATAGTTCAGCAGATTTCTGCAAAACTATTACTCCACATGAGTGAGAACAGCAGCTTCATAAATTTTCACATAAACATCATCAGGCTAGAAATAGCTGGCACCCAGGAACAATGAGGAGAATACACCACTATTTCCTTGAGCATTTTGTTAAAATTGTTATTGAATGGGAATTAAGACCAAAAAAAAAAAAAAAAAAAAAAGGAAAAAATCATTTTGCTTCTAAAATATAAAATGCTGATATCTCTTTGTCCAAAGAGTTGGCCAAATACAATCAAAAAAAGTCACAATACGGCAAGCAAATGTGTGTGAATATACATGCACACACTTGTGCAAATACAATTAAAAAAAAAGAGAGATATCTAACATCCATAAACACTTGACACAGTTGTGCCCATGATAATCTTAATTTTAATCCAATCCAAACTTGCTGTTCAATTCCCTCCTTGCAGCAGCCTTTAACTTCAGCGCTCATATCAAAGCTTTCACCTTCGTGATGAAAGATGTTGGGGTTCTCCTCAGAGCTCTTTCACTATGGTCTTTAAAATCAGGCACAAAACGTTACTATCCTCAAGTCTCCGCACGCTAAATTACTAGCAGTTTTGTGATAGATTAAACATTGTGTTTACTGGGAAGGATAATAAAACAGGTTGGCTGCACAGTACTTTTAAGAATCTATTTTCTTTTAAATTAGAAATATCATGGCCTCTTTTTAAACGGCCAAAAATTGATGAATGCTTGGTTTGGATCTGCTTTAATCCTTCATCCAGCAACCAAAAAATGAACTTCTGATTTAATATGCCAGAGATAACAATACCAAGGCGAGTCTCTAGGGGATAACCTCCATATCAGTGAAACAGCCAAATTGCTTTCCAACAACCTTCATGGTTGTCTCAGCAAAGGCCATAAAATGTAGAGTGCTATTAGCCTGCCATCCAGATTACATATATAAATACACCTGAGTTTGAGATTATTAAGTTAAATGTAGCTAACAAAGTACCTCAGTTACAGTCAGTTTAGGACTTTTTTTGCACAGTAGATTCATTTAAACATAACCAACAGATTCCAGAAATGAATTTCAGTTTTGAATTCAGTGGTGGTTTGTTTAATGAAGAAAAAAAAAAAAAATCTTTGCAAATTTTGGAAACATTTCAATAACCAGAGCATGTATACTCCCAAGTAATGCATTTAGTTAATAACGTATTTCATCTTACACTTGCAATGCTTCCTGTTCCAGCATTACATCTCACCATGAAAGACAATACGCCCTCACAGCAAAAGCACTAATAACAGCATCACTTCCCAAACCTGTTCCTTCTCAGTTTTCCTAATCTTTGTTCACATTTGTAGTAAACTCACCCAGACTAGACAGAACATATAGACACCTTCCTTCCTGGGGACAGAGCACTCTCAGATCAGCCCACAAAACTATTTTCATCACCTAAAGTCAGAATTTTATTCACCTTCCTTGAAATAAGCCAACATTTATTCTTTCCATTCAGTCAAACATAGATAATTCCCTCCAGCAAAGGAAAATTGCTCTCATTGCTGTGTTGGCCAGTCCTGCTACAAGAATGCAATGTTTTTAAAGGGCTTTTTCTCAGGAGAATACACTATAAGCTATATTTATCTCTAACTAATCCGTTTCTAGCTCTTACTCTGAGATTAAGGAATTAGAGACTGCTACACATGCTGTCCTTATCACATTAATTACTGTAAATTGGCTGTCACCTCAAAAAAGAAAATCCACTTTCAGGGAGTGCCTGGTTCCATGCTTCAAATACCAAGCAAAGAGCATATTGAATATATCACTGTAACGCAATGCTCAACAAACAAATGATGTTACACAAAGCGATTGGTCTTGATATTGCAATTCCTAGCCTGTCCACACTCCAGTTGCAGAACTGTAGATCTAACCCTGCATAGGTTTTGTGCTTGATTTCTGATTGGCACAAATTACTTTCAAGTGCAGCATTTGGAAGAAAAAAAAAAAAGAAAAAGAAAAAACAACACCACCACCACCACAAAAGGCATGCTTTGTATATCTGTAAAAAGCACTAACATGCCAAAACTGAATTAAAAATACAGAAGTTTACTATAGACTTTGGACATGGAATTATTCCTTCTCCTCCTAAATATGTCTACTCTTCAGAAATATAGCAAAATTAAAATTTATAAGCAATATTTATCACAACATTGTGATAGAACTTTAGATGTCTTCTATATCTGAAGACGCTGCATTTTTGCCCTAGTAAGATAAAGGCCAACAGTATTCATCTTAAAGGTGTTTCTATACACTTGCTCAGTGAGATTCTTTCCAAAGAGTTCAATATGTAAGAACCCACTAAGAAATATTATTTCAAATAATTCAAATGCCATATGGGGTTATTTCAAGCTATTAAGTCCTCCCATCAATAGCTGCTAAAAAGCTGGCTGTTTCCTCTGCCAATTATGCGGCAGAGCAGAATGGTGCTATGAGGGGGTTTAACAGCATTAGGAGTGCTAAGAAAACCCACAAACACTTTCTTCCTAGTTTAATGTGCATGTTTGTCTCTGATGCACAAGCAGTACAATACTTTCTCAGCAGGATCAGAAATCCAGGCATGAAAGAGAATCTATGTATTTTGATACTTAGGACTTGGCAGTGAAGAAGCAAACATCATGAATATTAAAGGAATCCCTTAATTCATACTTTCATATATGCCAAAACAAATACGAAAAATCTTCTCCTGTTTTTCCTTTTTTTATTCAGTCTTTTACGGGCACGTAGTTTTGAAAATAAATTCTTAAATGCAAACGTAGAAACAAAATTATGATAGAACCTGAACATAGTATTCTTTAAGCTGTATACTTTGTAGAGTTTAACATTAAAACCTCAAAAAAATTACTCTTTGTAGGAAGTCATAGGGGATTATTCTGGAATTACCACTTAAGAACTTGAAAAACAAGTAGAGATTCAACTTTTAACTTTGATACTGTCTTTTTCTTAGAAACTAGAAGTTGCCTCAGTTTCAAGCTTTTGAGATTCAAATTGCTGTAATAAAACATTGGAAAAATTGGGCTTTGAGAGCACAATTTTTTTCAAAAATCACTGTAGCACAGTAGCCAAAATGAGTGTCTTTTATGCAATCATCAACAGCTATAAATATGACCATTTCCAATTACAAAAAATATATGTATTTATATACATATAAGTAGAGAAATTCTTAGAAGGAACATGGTGGAAAAGCAGCAAGCATTCATTTAAGAAGGAGATTCAAAACAACAAAGCAGAGCTAAGTAATAGGTCTGATTTTTATTTGATGTCTGAATAGCAACCTGATATTTTATTTGCAATATGACTGAAGCCCAAAACCCATTCAGATACAGAATTAACAGATAAAGAAGTTTCATTCAGATAGATAACACCCATGTACTGGGTGTACTGCTGGACTTCAACACTATTATCTTTCATTTCCCCTCCACACTACTTCCCCTCCCTGTAAGCCCCAGTACAGATCCATTACACAGCCTACATCTGGCACTGCTACAGCAAAGATGTGAATACAAAGAGAATTTCCTAATGAGAGCTAATGCAAGCTCTGACATAGGAGAGAAATACTGTTCTCCCTGTGACCTTTTCCCTTCTGCAGCCTAAAAAGGAAAAGTCACACAGCGACTGCCCTCAGACTAAAATGGCAAAAATACTTTTGACAGTCCGAGCAATTGTCAGGTCTCATTTCAAAAACTGAATTTCAAGAAAGACGGACTCGGCTTTTATGAGAGATGTCATTCTATTGAAACTGCATTTACTTTTGGAGGCGTCATAAACTGGCTGAGCAAAATCTTAACTGCATTAACGTTTTAAGATACTTCTGAACAACTATATTTAATGGAATAGCTACAAAATCCAGACTTAGTGCTTACATATCATCTCCTGAAAAGAAATCCATTCTGACATGTTTTATTGAACATAATCCAATAATAAACACAGGCTCTCCAGATCATACCCTGGGATGCATAACTGTATTGGTGCAGGATTCCCACTGCACTATCAGATGAGGGTCTGGAATGACAGCTTCAATTGCTTAAATTATGCGGTGGCTGCTTGTGGAGATTAGGGGACTGCTGCTCATCTTTTTTGTAGAACTACTAAATGTTTAACCTACTCTTTCCAGCGAGTCTCATGAAAGACATTCTACACTGCCACTAGCTAAAAGGAAGCCACTGTTATATAAGCCAGTTCATGGTTTAGACAGTTTAAATACAGCATCCCATTCTCCAAAGTATGGAAGTTCATTATCATACCCATAGATTATGTGGCAACAGCAGCCTTGAGAAGTGTTCTTCAGTGACCCTTATTTATTCTAAGCCCAGGGAGCTCCTAAGGTATCATCCAATGGAGCAAAAAAACCCTCTCTCTCAACGTCAATCATTCTTGGCCCATGTGCACTTTCTCAGTCATGCGTCTTAACTCTAAAGTGATTGGTCTTTTCCCTCTGGAGTCAGGCGGAATGATATAGCAGCTTTCTCAGTTGCAATATTAACATTTCAAGTCAAGCCTCAATCCTCTTCTCCATCTGAGAGACATGATACGAGACCTTGGGCCTATAAGCGCTTCAGGGAAGTTGGTTTTGATTCTAAAAATCTCTAGCATTTTTGAGACGGGAAGGCTTTTAGTAACCAAGATGCCTCAACTTTAAATTCCATCCCTAGAGCACACCATTAAGATTTATAATCAACACTGCTCTTCTGATTTTGGTAGGGTCATGAAACCCTGCTAGTTTTCGGAAGTACCCTAGCAAGCATAAAAGCACATTCAGATGGCACACAGCACCGTACCAAACCTGACTAACAAAGATCCAATTCACCCACGTTGCAGTGGAGGCTGCTTGTGCACCCAGCAACTCACACAGCAAAGCACATTCCTCCATAGGTTGATTAGGCTGCGTGTTGACTGGCCATGGGTAAAGACTATAGATACATGACCCTCAGAAGGACTGGTATCGTCCTCTTACATCATCTCTGGGAAACTACTCAAGTAAAAAGAAGAAGGAAAAAAAAGAAGAAAAAAAACCCAAACAAACCACCACACACATACACACCAGGTATTTGGGTCTATCTTAGATGCAGAGCAACCTGCCTTGGTAAACCCTTCTAGCCAACAGCAGCAGGTACAAGTAAGATGTTGCTCACTTGAGTGAGTCAGAGTTTTACCATGGAAAAAATCCTAACATAAACAGTATTTACCACTGGACTGGCCATGGCAGTGCACTGCTACAGGTAACTTAGAAGAGGAACTGCATAACAAACTCATGCTGAAAAATTCTAGTACCAAAATTCAAGTTACATTAAGCAATCTTATTATTACAACACTTGAAAACTATGAAATTTAGCATTCAAATGTCATTTTACAATTCCAGTTTGGCAGTATAGTAAATTAAGTCCCCAATTAGAAGTCTAATGTTAAAAATCTACCCTATTAAAGAAACTTATTGGGGGAACTAAGAGACATGAGAAAATAAAATATTATTTTAAATAGTTCTTCATCTTGCATTACCATTCTACCTTAACTCATTAAAAAACTTGTACAGCAACAAGCTATTTGGGTGGGTCTTACTTGTACCGTTTGATTTCTGCTCTCATTTTAAAAGTGCACATACATCCCTACACCAAACAATTACATCTTCTGTGCCAGTAGTGATAAGTGTCTTCTACTGCAGTGTCCAAAATGCCAGTTTGACATGGGAACCAGTTCACAATGGGCAGTGTTGCCCCCTTCCTCTCTAACATCACAGGGATCTACAGCCTAGCACTCGTTGAGTCACACGACTTGACTACAGCATCTTTTCTCTTTTGTCTACATACAGAAACAGATTTCTGTACTTTACTTTAAATTATTGCAACCATAGCCTAGCCTAGGGTCTCTGGACAGATGCTTGAGCCAGACCCCATCAGCTTAGAGAGAACAGGGATGGGGGAAGCCATGGAGTACACCCCTCAGAAGCCCAGGGTGGGGGGCCAGGGAGCAGAACCCCAAAAAACATTTGTCCAGAATGGTTTTATGGAGTCCCACCAGGACTAGAGTTTGACATAAGGAAGTAAACCTTTCTCACCATTTTTTGTACAGAGCAGGAGACCTCTTTAAGATCGGAAGGGTAAGATCAAACAGCTCTTGTTTCTCTAACACTCACACTGGCACCTGGAAGTCTGGTTAGACATCCCATTATACATTGGAGAACCCACATAAGTAAAAATAAAATGATACAGCTCTGGCAGGAAACAGCTTTATCTGGGTTTGAATTCTATCTGACACCCAAGTTAAAACATATTAGACACACTGACTTCCCTGTAGTCAGTAGAAAAGCTCCCATAAATGGGAAAAAGAATAGAACTAAATTAATGTTATTCTGTCCACTGACATCTACACAGGCAAAGAGAAACTATTCTATAAAACAAAGGGATATGTTTTACATTATTCTGTAAAACACAACTATAGCTGTAGATGCTGAATAAATAAAAATGAGCTTCAAAACATAATCCATACTCTTATTTATTTAGATCTTAATGAAAAATTCTCTTTTTGAGCTAAAATGTTCCACACTTGCTCTTAGCTGTAAGGTGATTTTTTTTTTTTCTGGAATGCTTTGACACAGAGATATCAAAGCACTGTGAATAATAGAAGCAGACAGACAGAGAGAATTGTCTTCAAAATACAAGTGTACAAAGATATTTTACAAGTGAAGTGAGTCTGCTTATAACATATAACGGAACTGAAAGATAGTGTCAACTAATGTCTTATTTCATAGATCTCTCAGCTATTGTATCTCATTCTGAGATTAGCTGAAAGAAAAGATGTACGTTTTAAAAATATATTTTTTTTCCTCAGCATAAGTGAACCTTGAAAAAATAAATAAATAAACCCACACACATAAAAATGCAATGCTAAAAATTACAAAAAGTGGGAAGAGAGCTGGACCCTGAATGCTTTACTTGTAGCTGCAGTGCCCAGTGTCTTCCAGAAAAACTCAGATTTTTCAGAAGGGCTATTCTGCCTTTGACATCCCAAGCCTACCCCAGATTTCAGCAGCTTCCAATGTATCTCCATCTTGTTCTGCCGAAGCCACCCAAAGACATTAGAGCTGTGACATAGCATCACTGGACCAGGCAGCGTAGAAACAACTAAAAACCACAGCAGACATGGTTCCTGTGCCATGACCACCTCTCTGATTGCTGGCAGCACCACACTGCCATGGGGCCACTGCATCATCCAGATCCCCAACCATGGGAGGATGCAGGACAGCAGGAGCCACTTGGGACAGCATCACACAGTGCTAGGGATGTCCTGAACACCCAACCCAATCCATCCCCACCCCACCCATGGGACACCCATTGTGCTGCGGGCATCTCCCACCCTTAGGCATCTCCAAAAACTGCCCTGTTTCCAGTCTCTCCCAGGAGTATGCTCCAGGTGGCACTTGCTCACAAGAATACTTCAGTACCTGGTTACCAGGCAAGGAATGTCAGGTACACAGCTTTTCACATCCAGGACTTAAGGACCAGAGGGAGACATTATTAATATCCTATGCATCTCCCACACTGTGGCACTGAAAGAGTGGTTTGTTTACATCATTAAAATAGCCTACTTTATCTCTTAAAATATCTTACAATGGACTTCTCCTTTCCTTCACTTTGAAAACAAGAATAAAAATCACCTCAGCTTCCCTATTGCCTCTCAGTGAGCCTAGCAGGCTGTACAAGAAGAGGTTCACAATGCCACCCACAACTGGGTGTTCACAAAGAAGGCGAGCTACAATATAATTGTGGTGTGGTGCATGTATTTCTTTGTCAGGTTTTTGCACTGCACCACCATCTGTGCAGACATGCCAGAAAGAACAAGAGCTAAAACCAAATGTAGAAGACTCCATTCCCTCTCTATAAAAGGCACTGAAGCTCTCCTATTCAAGGCAAATCTTTCATACAGTGATTAAAACACACCTCCTGTTCAAACAGAGAATGACTAAAGTTGAAACAATTAGCTAAGGCAAACAGCACTAACTTCCATCCTCTCCAACAACACCACGTTTTCTGAAAAAGAAAAAAAAAAAAGTGCATAAAAGCTTAGAAGGCAGAAAACAAAGTAGACACTTAAATTAGAAATTATTTAAATTGAATTTTCTATGAGAATGCTCAGAAGCTAGTCTATTTAAGACAAACCTCAAGTTTTCTGCATGGCTGGAATCACATTAGCAGAGGAACGATAGCCTCATGTATTCACTGATCTATTACCGTCAAGTTAGAAATAGAATATTGCATTAGCATGCAAAAGGACACAAGACAACACTACAGGGGAAAACAGTATTTCTGTAATAAGTATCACAGAATAGCAGTGCAGATTAGTATAAAAAATGAGTGAAATGGAAAAAAGTGAGCTTGCACTGTTCTGAGGCTCATATGCCTTGATTATAATATTGATATTACATTCATTTTAATGTCAACTGTTCTGGATAGCCTACTAAAGGCCAATGTTTTATGTTGTTGTAATGGGAGTCTCTCCTTCCCTCTCTTGTTTCCCTTAAGAAGAAAAAAAAAAAAAAAAAAAAAAAAAGGTCACACACCAACCAATTAAAAGAATTAAAACTTAGATGTTCTGAAATCTTTCATCCACTGATGACTGCCAACATTCAAATTAAATTTAAAGGGTTTGCCGCAGCTCTCAGTCTTAGCTATATAATTTACAAAGCCCACTCGGCGTCACTCCAATCTAATTTGCAGCTCAGCAGAGATTATAATTTGCTGACTGCACCTATCTGAAGTTTTTCTTTTGAAGATTGGGGGGAAAAAATAAACTTTTGACACCAATGGCTTGCCTCTGGAGATGCTTTGAGAGATGTTATCAGCAAGTAGCCTGGCATGCCACTTGCAGCCTGATGCAAGCTTTGTTGCTACTTATTCTCCTTGTCTTTAACAGAGATGAGCCATGGTAAAATCCACATTCCAGTTTCCAAAAATCCAGGAAAGTCTGGACTGTAAATTTCATTGCTGTGATTTCCACTGATCTTCACTGTTTCTCCCTAAAGAACATTTTCTTCATTCTCAGAGTATATATATATATATATATATATATATATATATAAGGATATATAGCAAAGATGTTGACTACTGCGTCATACATACTACTTATTTTCAGGCTTCTAGTAAGCTCACATCTGCCAGCAAAGTTCTTAGAAATATTGATGTAGTTCCTGGCTTTTATGCCTTTTGAGGTCAAAATTCCACTGACTTGGGCAGGAGGCATGCCTATATCGCTTCTAACAAAGAAGGGGAACTACTGATTTGTTTAAAGAGAGGCTTCAAACTATGACATTTAACTATAATGAAGAGAATTGCTCAAAGGAAAAGGATCTTGCAGTGCTGCCTGGAGCTGGTCAGGCTGCAGGTTTGCTTCTCTGATGAGATTCCTGTAAAGACCACATGCTGTCCAAGGCTGGAACCTTGAAGAAGGCTGTGAAGAATGCACTGGGACACATTGCTGGGAAACATTTCAACCACATGTATTGTATTCCTGAAAAGTGCAGGCTTAAGGCAACTGAGATTAGTCCTTTTTTTAACAACAAATTTGGCAAGTCATTTTGGTTGAAAATGTGTTTTACATTAAAAACTTTTCATTTTGACATCATCCAAATGCTTGGAAACATTTCATTTCAAAATGCACTGAAGTGTAAATACTTAAAAACATTTCTGAAAGAGTCCCCAAATATAACATTTGATGCAAAAAATATCTTCTCCCCTTCAGCTTTTCATTTTGTTCAGCAAAAAGTTAATTTTTCACTGATTCACCTGGGAATCTGAAGGAGAATTAGGAAAGATGAGAGAGGGGAGATAGGGACAAACCCTTGGGCACTGAGGCATCCAGACTGTTAGGTCCCATATCATTGAAGACAGCATACAAAAGTCCAAATAAAGAGCTAGCCAGTATTGCAGCACCTCAAGCAAGAGAAACTGAAGAGTACACGAGTCCCAAGGCATAGGACCCAAATAAACAGCCTGCCAAGTATCCAAGCAGAAAATCTGCTTCGCTGTTCAGTTCCAATAACTTCATGTCCTCTTGCTTCCAGGTTAAATCACTCCTACTTTCATATAAGCATCACAAAAGCAGAGATCCTCGACACCTAATTACAAACTCAATTACCCCTAAATATTGGGCCTAACATGCAGCTGCAAAGTTGCAAGAAAACAGGTGGTTCTCTGTTCTAAAGACACTTCATCAGCTATCAGAAGGCAATACATCAATACCTCGGATTGTTGCATCACACTGACTTGGAGGCAAAATCTTGACAGACCCATGCAATAGTATTTTTAAGAAATAATTTGCTACCTGAAACAGTTTCAAATAACATATTTGAGGGCTTTAAAAACAGACAAAAATGATATCATTTTCCCATATTTGACTACAGAACAGGCAATTATACTGATTATTAATTATGAGATGTGAAAGAAAAAAAATCAGTATACCTCCAGTGATCACCCTGTCCTTGCAATATCCATTTCAGATGATAAATCTGGTCAGCTGCATTCAGTCTTGCCTGAAGGCAGAACAAATATTAACATAGCCAAAAATCAGCAATTTAAACAAATGTAGTTGTATTTGCCTCCTCATGCAGATGTGCTTACACTGGAATAGAATTTTTCACAAAAGTAAGTTTTCTAGTACCACTATGCTGGAATAACTTGTAAAACTTTCCTAATTCAAATAGACAATCTGTGCAAATCTGTTCAGTAAGAAGATAATTTTATACTGCACATCACTATTTCAGTGGGGATAGAAAGCAAATGTAAGAGAATAACATCACATGCTTTAGACCACAGTTCTCCAATCTGCTTCAATTTCTTCTCCCTTATGATTTTTTTCGAGAACTACGGTAAAAGGGTTATTTATCTGTTCTCTCTGCAATTTTTGCAAGAGTTAAGTTTGAATTGCCATCTCCATGTGGACACTGCTGGTTATTGAGACGTGCATACCCTACAGGGGTGTAATTAAGGAAGCATTAAGATGTTTTCACCAAAGGACAGTTCATTTGTTGCAGCTGCACTCTTTTTTTCAGCAGGTTAACTACTTGGCAGCCCTTGCATGTCCTAGAGTCAATCTGCCTCTAAAGGATGCAGGTGAGTGGGCAGGACCACACAGTTCATCTTCTTGTCTCTCATTTATTACCACATCACTCAGCAGTGCTGCTGACCTTCCACACCTTGGAAGCAGAGACCACACTCTCCTGGAACCAGAGGGACAAGACCAAAACAAATTCCCTTCAAAATAATCTGCCTAATAAATGATAAAAATGTTAATGGCACAAAGACACACAAATAGTCCAAATATGTTAAAAGCAAGCTGTTATTTTATTTACTCCCCTGCTTGCTGCCTCCTCGCCTCCCGCTAAATGGTTAAAGTAACAGTAATTGTGCAGGCAGCTGTGGTTATTGTGTACAAACCAAATTAGTAAGCTTTGTCTTCAGCTTGTAATAGCAGTCACTTCAGAAGGGAGTGCTGGCTCATGAATGAAAAATGTCACACTGTCCTGACACAGGAGCCATCACAGTTCAAAATCCTTCTGCATGTCAATCTATAGCTTACAATGGCAATATAGGCATCACACACCATGTCACACTGTTTATATACCTGCCACACTCCTGAAGCAACAACAGGAGGTTGTTAGGAGGAAGAAACAATGAAGGGCAGTTTTCTGTGAAAAGAATGGACTGTAAGAAGTTCAAAGAAAGAAAAGAAAGATGGTTTGATCTCCAGTCTCCTGCAATCAGCATATGCCCAGTGTAAGGGTGGTGTCTCCCCTCTTCACCCAGCCCCACTCCCCAACAGCTGGAACTGTGCTCAGCAGGGGAGCAGGAGGGAAGAAAGCCATCAGTAGCAGAAAACACTGTGGCTTATTTTCTCTGGGGACAGGAATCACTGCAGGACATGACTGCAACCATTAAGAAAGTAGAAACCCAATTAGCTTCACCCACTACAGAAGTTCCTAAGGGGATTTAAACCCTCTCACATACCTGGAGGGAGAGCATTGTTTCCATCACAGATGGTGGCTGTGCCTACTGCACATCGCTGACCGCTGCTGAAACCCAAGGTGACAGCCCAGTCAGCATTAATCAAACTATCATTCACCACCAGCAGCCTCATAAACTGAAGTGAAGGGGACCGGACAATGTCAAGTCAGGTATGAGGGAGAGCAGCAACAACTCATCTCCAACACTGTAATTCCTCAAGTCTTCTCATTTAGGTTTTGGGACATGGTACTAAAGCAGGATTTGTTTCTCTGCTATGTTTCTTCCTGCTTCCCGATGCACCCAAACTCCTCCTCCTCCATTTTTTTACCAAATAATTGCAGTAGCCAACTACTCCCATTACTTTTGAGGGAAGTACAGAACTGTTTTCCTGGCCTCTTCCACACAGCCCAAGCCATCTACAGAGCTTTCTTTCAGAAACAGCTGCACGGTAGCCACAGGAGAGCTTAAAAGATTAATCATGCACAGGATGGAGCTCTATATACAATTTGATATTTAAAGTGCTTCTGTATTAAGAATCAGATAAATCCTGAGCAGGAGAATGAACTTCTTGAGCAAGTTTAAACGTGCTTAGATCTGTGATTGATAGATATAAGTGACTGCTTCATACTCCAGGGTGACCCTATTCATGCTCTCTCCTCTGACAACAATTCCAGAATAAATTGCCCTGACTGACAAAGACATAATAAAAAACATTATTCTGGAAACCCACTCACTTAACCCATACCTCCATGACTGTGCTGTAGTTAAATTACCAGGCAAGTCAGTCTAGCAGTGATTAATTTTGGCAACTTAATCATTTTTATTTTAGGGAAGCAATGGATGTGATGCATAATGATGAATCCGTTTTGATTTTGAGGTGTCTATCATCTGAAAAATGACTTTCAAAAGCATCTAAAAAGTAACCCTTCCTTCCTTGTCATTCAATGACTCCTGAAATACTTCCAGGAACACATAATGGATGAGTAGAGATTTTGTTAGGAGCAAACATCTGAGGACATTAAAGCAGGTAATGGCAGAAGGTGATTTTAAACAAAACAAAAAAGCCATTTCTGAAGTCACGACATGAGTTCTGGAAGTCAAATTCATTATTGCTTCTTTAGCATTTTTCTTCCCTATATTTCACTCAAATCTGAACCCCAAGTGCAAATAAACATAACCCAAAACCAGTTTTATATAGGACAAGTCACAACAACTAAGTTAATACAAATTAAAGCATCAGATAGAAAGGGAACGGATTACAAGTTTGAAGTGTGAGCTGTTCTTTTCAATGAAGAACGGGTATTGTGAGTGAAATTTGCTTCTTAGCAGGAATAAAAGTTATCTTAGTGGAACATTGTTAGCAATTTGGCTGAGGTTTCAGAAAATCAAAAGAGACAGCCTAGTACATCTTTAGCTGCGCTGGCTTCAGACTATCAAAATACTTTCTAAAGAGAGAGAAATTTGCTTTTATCCCTCAGGTAAGCAGCTATGACCCAATCAGTATTCAGTGAGGAAGCAACTGTACTGAGTATGAAGTCTATCGACATAGTGTTATTACCGTAATAGCACTTTAAAGGAATTGGGCAATCCGAATTTAATATGTAGTGAGGATTGCTTTTAGCACAGTTAGCTGAGATAGCGATTACTCCTTGCTACTGTTCGAGAAGAAAGCCAAAGAGAGAGGAAGAAATTCAGTGAGCTAAGTAACCAAAAGAGGACTTGGGGCTGCAATTGCCCCTGTTTCCCAGTACTTAGAATAACAGTTCCGTGGCTTTCTCTAAAAATGCCACAGCTGACCACTCTACAGGCTAGAATTAAGCAGCTGTGATTCAACATGTTTTAAGAAAATCATCAGGCATGTTAACCAGAGTAAAAGGTCTGTGAAAGAATTAAATGCAGGATACACAGACAAACTGCCTGCTGACAAAGCAGTTTATTTCACTTATAAGCAAATGAAGTGGTAGAGCAGAAATCATGGCATTTTCATGTAAATTGAAGACAAGAAGCTAAGGGCTGAAATGCAGACAGTGGACACTGCAGTGTGAAGAAGCATAGCTGGAAATGCAGCTTACAGTACAGGCACAGGCAGCTCTGCAGAGCTCTGACCAGAGGGTGAGCTCTCGCAGAAAGCCAGCACTAGCAAAGGGGCCTGGAGGAATCATATAATGGTTTGGACTGGAAGGGAGCTTTTTAAAGATCATCTAGTCCAATCCCCATGCAATGAGCAAGGACATCAACTAGATCGGATTGCTCAGATGTCCATCCAACCCAACCTTAAACATTTCTAGCAAGGGCAGAGGCAACCAGGGTCACCCCACAAGAAGGTGTCATCTCTGATTGTCTCTTCTGCTCACTTAAAATCTCAGAGCTAGGTAGGAAATATGCCATACCATCTAGCTACAGTGTGTCAGCTTTTTAGTCCTTGCTTGTGAAATAGTTACAAAAATAGCCGCTAAACAGTAACATTTCTGAATACTTAAACGTATGTCTATTCAGATATTTCCATTACTACATTTCAGAGATAGTATCCAGTCGATTCTCATTCATAACATTCCCAAGATGTATCACCTATGCAGCTTCACTGGCTCTGAACTGTACAAGAAACAGGAGCTCTGGAGGGGGGAAGCATTTTACCCATATTCAATGCACCAGCAAGAAATCAGAAAAAGTATATTTTCCCCACAGTCCAGTGTACCCACATGACTACACAATACTATAGCACAGTCTGAAACAGCTGGAGAAGTTCTCACCTTTTGCTGAATTATCTTTAGACATCAGGTTGATATTACGAATAAATATTTACAAAGTTCTCAGTCTGCTATCAAACCATCTGGATAATCATCAATAGGTAAGGAAAAGCTAATGATCATCTCCACCAGTTGCTACTCATTTTCTTCACTTCAAAGCTTTGTGTATGGTTTGCTCCAGCAGCATGAAGCCTTAAATTAAAGTGTGCTAATAAGGAACAAGCATCCCTGTATTTTCCTTAGATTGGTGCCCTAGAAGAGATCCTTACTTAGGTCTAAGCTTATGGCCCTGGCTCCTAGCAAACATCATTCATTTAAGGTATTAATTACACTTCAATCTCTTGGAGAGTGTCCACACTCAAGCTACCAGCTAACTAAATGACTTTCAACAAGAACCTAGTTAAACTGACACATGTTCAGCATGCAAGGTAAATTGTACACATCACTACACAAGGCTGCAAGTCACTGTCTTTATTATTTACTTCCCTTTCCTTGGTAACCCCTTCTCACCCCTAGAAAAACCATGAACTGCAAAGCGTAAATGTAACTTAGGGCAGAACGACTCTTGTCGGGACTCATCCTGTGGGGTGCTGAGCTCCTGTAGATGTCACTGAAGCCACTCATGGAAGAGAGACCCATCAAAGCTATCTCCAGTTACATACTGTGGGCAAACTGGGATGCTGGAAGGAAGGAAGGAAGTCCGAGGCTTCCTTCTCACAAACCAAGCTGGACATGCTTCTGGGGTACAGCCAACACTGTGAGAAACAAGTTGTTTCTACAGTTCTCCTCTACATACAGATACACTGTTATGTTTTGGCTTTTTTTTCTGGCTGCATTACAAATGCTAAATGTATATAATACAGGCTATAAAGCTCAAAGCAGACTACACAAAGGCTGTTTGCCAAATATCGCACCTTATGGACAGGCCACATTAGTGCAGCAAGGAAGGAGAGGAGAGGAGAGTGCTGGAGAGGCATGAATAATAAATGCTGCATACTTAACTCTGTAATCACACTTAAACCATTTGTTTTTCCTACTACCAATGGAAATAAGTGACATAAAATTGTAGGGTTTAGTAAGTTCATATTTTGTTTCACATGGAGGAATATGAAGTCACATGTACAATATTAACTAGTCTTGCATTTTCTAGGTGCTGCAAATTCAAGCATAAAAGGTTAACAGCTATCAGCATTGCTACTAAATTGCACTGACATGTGAATAGTTCACAACTAGCCAGGCGTTTCACCACACTGCATGCATTTGGCATGTATGAAGAGCAAAGAAAACAGAATTTAAGTACACTCCTTTCTTTATTGGAAAGACTACTGCAGTGAGACACTAAGTAGCCTCATGGTGCCTCTCATTCTTTCTTCTCTCAGCCTTGCAGCTGAGTGTCCTTTCTTTATCCATAGGGGGCAAGTTTAGCAACCTATGTACACCAAACATTCCTTTGTAACGGGCAACAAAATTTTTTAAAATTCAACATGAGTTTTAGAAACACAAAATTAATATTGCCGGCAAAACTAGTTCAGCCACCATGTGCATTGTGCAACCCTTGTGTGGGATAGATGGTCACTTCAGGAGAGCCAGTCAGGAGTGTCAAAGAGATCATCATCTGCCAAACCCCTGCTGCATTTGCTGGGGGGACAGCAAGCTCCTCATAAAAGACAGAGAGAATTAAATGAAGAAAACACAGTTGCCTTGCCATGAGAAATGAGAATTGAAGCTTTCATCCTGGCATTTCCTAGCTGCTCCTGTACCACTCCCACACTGACACTTGTGCCCTTTGCATCCAACACCGTGGCTTGTCCCCCTCTCCCCAACGCCTGCAGGGCAGGAAAAGTCTCATAATGGGGATGCCACCACACACTCTGGTAGCCAAGGGAGAGGCAACCCCCTTGATAAGCCTTTCCTCCACCCTCCCCCCCGAGCCTGTGCCAAGAACCCCCAAAAAGAGATTCCCATGGGCAGCTGCAGCACCTAGCCCAGACACACAGCCAGCAGCAGCAAGACCCACATACACAATGGCAAACCCCCTGCAAAAAGCTTCATCAGATCTGCCCTGAAGGGCTGGGAGGAAAAAGAGAGGCCAGGTCCCTAAAGAAGAAAGGTCACTAGGACAATTTCCTTAAGAAAAAGCTTTTTTCCTACTTTTTTCCTTCCCCTCAAAAACAACAAACAAAAAACCCCCTCACAACAGTGACATTTCCTCTAAACAAATGGAAAAAACCACAAGAGCTAGAGGCAGTCACCCAGCGTGGAAAATGAGCTGAAATCCTGGAAAGTTATCAAACAGAACAGAAAATAGTCTTATAATGGGAAATGTCAGGCAACCCTAGTAAAATCTTCTAGTCCCACCTGTAATCACCACCACTGCACTGTTAATAGGTTATCTACAATTATACACAGATGGTGAGAGGTAGTGCAATTTTCTGCTGATGCTTGTGGTTATATATTTTGTTTAACAAAATGATCAGGCAAATTAAGGGCACTCCTGGAGATTTCTCCTTTACCTCTTAAAGATCACCTCACACATCAGAGATGAGACTTAGCAGCCATAACAAACAGTGTAGAGACAAACTCTTAAGACAGATAACTTCTGTTTTATGTTAGAATTTTATATTACCTATTGTTCTAGTGTATTCTGAAAGATTATGTTAACATTTATTTTATAAAGTCTGTTTCACATAAGTCTCTTTTATTGCAAATGAAAAATAAATTGTTTAAGAACTCTGTTTTGGACAAAACACAAAGGAAAAACAAAATCATCTTATGCACAACCAGGGCATGATGAGATATCATTTGGAGCTAAGTTTGGTATGAACATAATTTTATCTCTGAAAAACAAATTTAGTGAGACACTTAAGAAAAGCCCTTTTGTGTTTTTAAAATAGATTACATTGGGCTCAGAATACTTCAAGGAGGTGTTTGGGTTGAAATCCATACTTCTGAGTTGATATTCAAATATTAACTTAAAGTGACTCCATTTTTCAGAGGAAAGCCTTATTTAATTCCCCATAAGATTTGCACAAAAATAATTTCTTTTCTAGTCATTCTAAACTATTTTCTTCTTCCAATAGCAAAGCAATTACTTGTAGAAGTTATTACTTTTACATTGTTTTTTCTATTTAAACATGAAAACTTTCATTTGCTCCTTAGACATTTAAAGGTGGCTTAATTTCTTGAAGATAAATATTTTTCATCTAAAGAAAGGATTATATACAGCAGACTCGTTATATCAAAACTAGATAAATGCTTGTAGTTGCCTTTACAACAACTTCACAGGAAGTGGCAGCTAAGACTACAACTATGAAAACTAATTACCTGAAAATACTCAGCCAGCCATTTCACTGATCATAGAAAGCATAAACTACCTGTTCAAATTATCCTGGAAAGAGCTGACATTATTTAGTTACCGTTAAATCTTTCGAAGCTTATGTTTTATCTAACTTAATTTTTTTTTCTGTAAGACTATGGATCGTTTGAAAAATATGATCTTCTCTTAAACCCGGGTGAAACTTCACAAGATAACACAGAAAATAAAAAGGAGCTAAACTTTTGTGTTAGAAATGTTCTGATAACATCCTGTCATATGATAAAGTCACTATAATTATGGTGAATTTTGTTGTACACCTACTCACAGATCAACTATTCATGAGAAGAGACAGCTAACAAGGCAAATGCACAAAGACATTCAAGGAAGGAAAGATCAGAGGAGCACATTTTGAATACTTTTAAAGCATAACAGAGGTATGGTTTCCATCTTAGTTAAATATCCAAAAGGGGAAAAAAAAAAAAAAAAATACAAGTTTTTTCTAGATCGAGCAAGCAAGTGGACCCTTTGCACACCCCTCACCTTATCACCACTTAAACTGGTCTTTCCACAAGCAAACCATGAATTATCACACTCAGAGAGAAGCAAGAATCACAAACCTGAGCTGAAAAGCAGCTGCTTTTGAATTAAGCACTGTTCTTTCATCGCTAGCAAAATGAAGTTAGCTTGATCAGAGACAAGTAATTATACTAATTATGAAAAATTAAAAAAAAAAAACCCCACATTTAATTTATTAAAACATCACCCTTGCAATTTAAGATAATAACAGCTTCTCCTGCTAAACACCACAATGCTTACACTAAATATTCCTGGAAATGAGAATAAACAAACATGAAAAACAGTCAAATTTAAAGAAAATTTAAGATGTTTAGTATTAGTTTGTTTACTAGTCTTAAAACTGGCCTTAGAATCTAGTAACTTCTGTGAAGTAACCAACTCTGATTTCATATAACTTGGGTAAGATAAGTCCCGTGCATCCACTGGAGTTATGCAATGTATGTAAGAGAATGCCTTTCACACTCAAAACTATTTTGTCCATTTAGAAACAGTCTAGTTAAGTAGGGTAAGACAAGAAAGTTCACAATCAGTTGCAGACATATTTTGTCCCCTTCAATTGCAGATTCATACTCAAACCAGTCACCTTTGAAGTCCACATACCAGCCATTACTGGGTTTGGTTTTATGGTTTTCCCTTAAATAGAAATGCTTGTTTTTCTTCTTCCTCAAGATACAGCAAGACATCCAGGCAACTGGTATCTTGTCTCTTAAGAGACATCATAGCAGCAACATTTGGCTGGTATTTTCTTATGTTTCTACAGACAATACAATTTTTATTACTTTTTTTTATATGGCATTCAATAAATTTTAAACACCTCTTCACAATCTTCATACCTCACAACCCAAACTTTACTGCAGTAATTATACCACCTAAAGACCAGGAGAGTCAAGTTTGAGGAGCAGTCACAAACAACACTGTGTACAGCTAGAGACAGTCTGATAGGCTGAATATCATGTCTGAGCACAGAGCAGCCACCCATCCACAGCCCTTGGAGAAGAGAGGTTTGCAGAAAAGAAAAGCACTATCAGGCTCTTAACCTTACAATAGTTGCTAAATCAAAAGCCTCAGTCAGAGCCACAACAGCAGAAATCTGCATATGTTGAAGTTGTGAAAATTCCAGAAGAAAAAGAATGTAAGCAGAAAAACAGGTGCCTCCTCTCAGATCATCAGCTGTATAGTCACATTTCCTTAAAGTACTCGGTTTCCCAGAAAATAAGACCTACCCCAAAAATAAGCCCTAGCATGATTTTTCAGGATTTTCAAGGATATTTAAAATATAAGCCCTACTCCAAAAATAAGCCCTAGTTACAGTTCATAAGTCAATTTAAATAGTGTCCAGGCAGTTATACATGTAAAAAAGTAATAAGTTTCAGAGCAAAAATTAATATAAGACCCTGTCTTATTTTCAGGGAAATAGGGTAACATCTCGGATCTTTTTGTAACATTTCCATTGATGTCTTATACCAACCTGTTTGTTGCAGCAAAAAACCTCTTTCTGACCAAAACTTTCTCCCATATCTAAAGGGAAATAGTTTGCTTCACTTAGCTTAAGTTTTAATTGTGCACCTTCTGGGACTTTTTGCGATCTGAAATGCAACGCCTTCTATGCAACCCCAAGTGCACATATACTAAATAGCCCTGTCAGGCAGGAACAGCAGTCAGCCTGAACCATAAGAGAAAACACTGTGCAGAAATGTCTAGGCTCAGGTTGGAGAGCTGCAGAAGAATAATCGACAGTCTAAGTGCATAAAGGTGAGGGGAATGCTTAGGCTAATTAGCAAATGAGAGACCTGAATACGCAGAAGGAAATAAAGGAACCCATTCTCCGCTCTCCTGGGATTCATACAGGCCAATGATCAGCCAGACACCAGCAATCTTCATGTCAAATTTCTTCACATTATCATGCAGAATGGAGGGAACAAAAGAGAGTCAGACCCAAGTTTCAAGAAAAAGAAAAAAATCTGCAAAGATTGCATTGGTAATGCTATTTTGACAGTGGCTATTTGAGACCATTCACTCACTACAGGTCATTTTGATGGCTTAGGCTTAGTTAATCACACTTGTCAGAGAAGACTGGGAAAAAAAAAAAAAAGTCAGAAAAGTTTTTAATTCCTTAGTCATCTTTATTATGAAAACTTTGGCTTTAAACTTTGTCTTTGGGGAACTGGGGGTCAAAACCATATGCAAGTCTTCCTCTTCACTGTTACAAAAATAGTATTTCTGGGTAAATAAATATGTAGAAAAAAACAAACAAACAAAAACACACACAAAAAAAAAAAAACAACAAACAAACTAGAGTGAAGTGGTTTTACCTCAGAAGGAAGTTGAAAACATTAAAAATAGAGGAAAGCAGCATTATTTGTCCAGCCACGCATCAATTTTCTTTGCTTAGGCTTCTGATAGAACAAGCCTCATCTTCCTTGTGTTTTCATTTTGGAATTCTTCACAAACATTAAATATTACACATGGAAAAAACCCCGTCCTTTCTTTAGCAGTGAAGACAAGGCTCTTCATAGCTACTTTACAAGGATTTAAATAGGACAGCACAAGGTGAAGGAGAGAGTTGTGCAAAACTTGCTGACTGCATTTTGACCTAATTCACCGAATTCTTCATTTTGGAGGGACTGCACCACTGTTTAAACTCCCAGAGGCACAGATATCAAACTTCAGAAAACAAATCTCATCAAACATTAAACACTTCAGACTGTACAAGATTAAGAAGTGGGATTTCAGTATAAACTCTTCTTATGTTCAGGATCACTAATGCCAGCAGAGGGTTTGCTCTTAGAATTAAGGTTAGATTACTAGGCAAATACAGCACAGCAAACTCATGTTTAATTATTAGTTAGCAACAGCAAGCTTCTAAAGAGCAGCCTTCCTTCTTGCCTACTAGCTCAGAGGAACAGATCTATTTGAGAAGCAGGAAAATAGAGCTGACACTTCTTTTCACACACCTCATCAATGCCAAGACCTTTTGTACTTACACAAATATATATATAGGAATATTTTGTTTTTTATTTCTAAGTGTATCTAGCTCACTCATCAAGCTCAATGCATGGGAAGGAACCAAGTGTGTGTAAGAAGAAACAAAGCATGAACCCTTTCTTCCCTGGGCACCTGCTGAACTGAAGACTCTTTCCTCTCAGAGACCGTGGGCACTAGCGCAGCCAGAAAAAGAAGGACATAGCAAACTATACTGAGTAAAAAGAAGTAAACTTTTCTCTATTTTTCTGGATTTTGTTAGTAGAGATTCCACCCATATGTCACCAGGAATACCCTCTCTGGTGGAGAACTGATTGCTAGTCTACATTTTGAACTAAGGGTTTGAGCCTACGTCCCATTTAATGTTTGATTTATGTTCTTTTCCTGTAGCTGATTCTTCCAATACAGGAACTCCTTATTGTTAACTTCATGGGAGAAACCTCCTTGCAGGGCTTCATTTCTTTCTCACAAGTCATACTGAAGGTAAACAGAGCAATGGGCTACTCTAGCATCAAGTGAGAAGACTTCTCTACAAGAACAAGCACATTTCCCCTTATTTACTACAGTTCCTCCTATCTCATGTGCTACAGTAGCAAATTAGCATATTCCATTCAGTGACCTCATAGAAAGACAAAGGGTAAATTAGTTGAATGTACTCTGAATAAAGGAAATAATACAAATAAAGAAAAGTGGACTTACACAGGTTTCATGCAAAATGCCCTAAAATTGATGAAGAGAGTCTCACAGACCTTTGGCCCAGGGCTTCGGCTCTAACTGACAGCATGGGAAAATGAGCTCTATCATCACCAGTAATTATCTGAAGTTTCATTACAATCAGAAGATGCCTCCGTGAGCACTTCCAAGGCAAGCAGCTTGTTTCCTATCGCAGCACACCTCCGGGGGGTCAGTGCAAAGGCAGCCATGGACAGAGAGGCCCAAAGGGTTTCATAGGCACAGAAATCTTCCACAAGTAAGGAATAAAACTGAACCAAGGCTATTCTGAAGCCTCTTCTCCTTTTGGCTCTGGAAACTTCAGCTGTCACATAAGATTTCAAACAACACTGCTCATGCTAGAGATGCAACTGAGACCCCAAGCACACAATATTTTTTTCACACGTTGTTGACTGCACCAAACAAATAAGGCAACACTCCTCCTCCCCTCAGCACAGCCACTGCAAGCCCATTCAGACCTCTTCAGGATACAAACAAATTACTCCCTGCAAAGGACAGTGTCTGCTGTTAGGGTGCATGGCAGAAAAAACATTTATAAAGTAATTGCTGAACTTCAGCTTTGAACTCGAAGTGTAGTGAGGAGAAATAAAACAAACAAAAATTATTCTTCTTACCAAACACCAACAACTATTTGAAGTGATAAGTGTAATCAGTGAATTGTGAAGTCCATAAATACTTCCCAGGGTTCTGGGACTATTGTAATAAACCACAAGAGCAAGATTCATGTGGGCTCCGATGTCACCAGTGCCATGAAATATACTGATGGTCCAGTTCACTGTGTTCTCATATTTATGTTTCTATAATACATGGTTGCAACCACAAATTTTAATGGAAAAACAGTTTTATTTAGCAGAAAAATATAACTTGAAAATCAAGGTCTCTCTCATGGCACTTACAAATTGTGTACCCTGACTTCCACGTTATCCAGAAAGGATTGGCAATAAACTGGTACAAGGTGTATTTACACAAGGTCTTGCTGACAGCACATGAAGCCCTTGATAGTCCTGAAGCACCAATGGCAAGATGCCTAGGCCAACATGGTTAAGTTGGTCCTTGTTTATTTTTCTTTTCTGCCCTAGATTTCCTGCTGAACCTTGCAGAGAGCAGAATCTATCCATACCCCTCAATGTATTCACAGTTTGCTGCAGCAGAACAGCACCTCCTTAACTCGTTTTGCTTCTTTTCAGTTGCTCGTACTTCTCCAGACTCTTTGTTTAGCCCTTTTTCTTTCTTGTGATTGTTGTTACAGTGGTTGATATTCTGGGCCACTGCATCCAGTTTTATTTCCATCAAGTTTGAAGTATCCCAGGTGACTAGCTATGGGCACTTTAAAACACAATGTTGGGAAACAAGAAAGCTACACTGATTTTATTTAGGCAATAATTTAGGGGGACTCCCACTTTATAATGCAATACTCAGAGGCATGATCCTTAACAGTGGAGGATACAGCTATCACCTTGTACACAAGGAGCACACTAAGCTCCTTGTATTGAAACATGCTTTGTTTCCACTGAATGAGCTCCGTGCCACCTCCATGAGGATTTTTTTTTTTTAATAATCAGTATTTTTATAGCTCTCTCCTCTCTTCCTTTCCTACTCTCTCTACGAGCAATACTTTGTTTTCTTTTATTAAACTGTTGTAAAAAAACCTGAACAAGGACAGCCAGAGATACTACCGCAAAGTGCTGCATGGAGGGCCCAAGAGCTCTGGCTGAAAGCACAATTGAGTTAGTACAAATCCTGCTCCTGACTTGCATCTTGTTTCTGTGTTTCTCCCTCAGTCACAGATACTTGAGTCATCACCTTCCATTATTTAGCTGCCACTGCCACATTTGAGAGTCCAGTCTGTTCTTTCTACTGGATCATCATATAAATACAGATTAAATACATCAACCTTCCATGCCTCTAGTGAAAGGCAGTGTGAAGGATCAGTCCATACCATAACATTAAAAAAGGAAGGTGACAGAAAGGCAACAAGGAAAAGGTTTGACTCACAGTGGCACAGCTACTCTGTACCAACCAGGATTTGGTGGGGTATGTGCACTGACAGAAGCATGCAAGCTGCCACAGAGCAGCACACAGGGGGTTTAGTGACAGTGGAGCTCTACCATGCCCTCAAGGTTGAAGGCTACAACAGGGCACATTCTCACCCACCCGATATCTTCTGCACATTGCTGTAACATCTGGTTACAGACATCAAAGGTGGTGTTTCACAGACCCCTTCTCAACACTCCTGGCAACATTTTGTCACAAAGCCAAATTCTCCCCTGAAATAGCACCAGGACACCACTGACAACGAGAGCAGCAGGAGCTTAGCATCACCCTCATTGACCCTTTCTCAGCTGACTTTAAAGCCACAATAGCAGAAACAACTGTTCTTTGGCTACAGAACAGCATCTATGGGAAGCACAACATGACCAGGGTAAGAAAGGGGAGATTTTTTTATGAAGGCCACAAAGAAGATCACCACTTACAAGAGCTGCCTCCTTCAGCTAAGCCTGGTTCTGAGGAGTGGTGAGTTTCAGCCACATGCTCAGAAAAATGAATTATACCAAAAATACCATCTTCACCATTATTGCTTATCATCTACAGATGTTTTTGCAGCTTCAGACAGACAGAAATTACACATCCCAGGAAACATTAACAAATCTGTTAGCCCTTTGACATGTACATCGGCTGTTACCATTTATTCCTATTTTGTAGATCTTTAGTATACTGTTTATCAACAGCAATTGCTTCTACTTATGTTTTAAGGGCTACTCTATCATAATTAGTTTTGCACGGTTGCGCCCCAGTAAACTTTTCTCCAACCTTCTTACTTCCCTGCCATAGCCAATCTTGCATATTATCTAAAAACAGGGTATAACAATTAGATTACACTTAGTTTTCCTAATGACACACTATCGCAAACAAGAGAAGAAAAGATGCTGGTTTCCTCCCTCTCCTCTGTAACCTCAGAGCAGGTCATCCCTGATTCATAATTCCTTGTCCTCACCTCTCTCCTCTTTAAACTCCATCTAAGTGTAGCCGATCTCAGCAGTAGAGAGCACTTCTGAGGAAATAAGCATTCTAAAATGGAGTACAGGTTCTTTACAGAGTAAAATCTCCAATTACTAACAAAGCAATTGAAATTTTTATTTTCTCAGGTACATAATTTGAGGGACAAGTATGCTAGCTGACCCATGAGGTTTTTTGCTTGTTTTGTTTTTTATAACTCTGTGAGTCTAAGGCATTTATCAGCTGTGTGGCTCCCATGCCCAAAGACTGCCTCTTGCTAGATAGTGAAGATATCGTTTCCATGTTCTCCAGGGAGCTGTGTGGTTGGGATAACCATTTTCCATGGAGCACCCTCAGCTCCAGAACTTGGTCCCAAGCAACAAGGGCCAAGACCCTTCCTCAAATCACAAAGCCAGGCCCACATGGACATCCAAATCTGTCTGTGATAACTTTTTTTTTTCCAACAGCCTGACATTTGATTCTACTGTATTAATTTTGATTTGATTTGCATAGCTTGACACATTCTGTGAACATCTCCAGGGTGAAGCATGTTGAATAAAATGGAATGCATGTGTTTCTTTATCATTGTGTTGCAATGAATCCAATTATTCATACAAAAAAAAAGACACGTTCACATGGCAAATGGAACTGAGGATATATATTGCAGTTAGAATGTTGCACC
Organism: Nesoenas mayeri; assembly: GCF_963082525.1. Lineage (NCBI taxonomy): Eukaryota > Metazoa > Chordata > Aves > Columbiformes > Columbidae > Nesoenas > Nesoenas mayeri. The sequence goes on from NC_137540.1 coordinate 18,559,077, forward strand.
CACAAATTACAAGATTTTTATAGCATCATAACTGCAAATTAGTATTTTTTTCCTCTGCTTCTGATCAGTTAATTGAATGGGATATGTATCTATTATAGCAGCATATCATGACCATCATTTGTCTTAACAGCTTCAGTATCCTTGTCTAAAGCTCCATCACTGTAGAGCAGCTGGTCCAGACAGAAGCGTTCATTTAACAAAGTGATCACAGAAGTTGCTGACTAGGAAACCGAGTCCTTCAGTGTGAGACCCAGTACTGCTCTCCAACATTCTTTCTCAACATACTCATCATTTTTTTCCTCTCAGAGTCTCATTTGTCCCCAAATTTTTCTGATGTTCATTTTCTCTCACTGCAACACATAATTTTACGCAGTGACTCTCACTGACAGACTTCCACTGAGTCACAGAAAATTCCTGAAGTTATCATGCCTGTAATAAGTACATCTGTAAACAAAAGACAGGCCTAAATTACAGCATCTGGTCGGCATGCTCTCTACTTTTACAGCCAAGTCCAAATGTGCCTGAACTTAACAAATGGTTCTTTTATTGATCAAAATTCCCATTCTACATGTTGTTAAATCTGAAGTGCTCACCAGATGATTACTGAAGTTTACGTACAATCAAAGTTACACAACCGTGAGTGGTTTTACCTCTGGTAACCAGGTCAAGTTCTGGAGGAAGTCTGGTCAGCAATGTGCTCATGGCTGCACTAAAGCATCCTTTCACCATACAGGAACAGGAAATGTGTTATCCTTAGAGGTGCTTCTCCTAAAAGAAATATGAAGGAGAAGATACAGATAGTTGCAACAGGTATAACCTCAGAACAATTTTCATGTTAATTTAGCCTGCTCAGACTCCACGGCTTCAAAAGTCTTTGTTCTGCTTTGCTGGGCTCAATCATTGTTAAGCCCTTGACCTGAGCATCTTGTTCATGTTGCAAGGCTCGTCAGGTTGTTTCTTAGCCCATAAGGTGAAACTGTATGCACTCAAGTACTCTTTGCTGTAACTTCTTTTGTCTACAAAGAGCACTGAAACAATCCCACACAGAAGATGTCACAGACAAAGCTCTGAGGTGTATGAGACTGCAGTATGCAGATGCAGCTAAAGAGGACCAGTTCCTTCTCCACACTCCTGTCCTGAGTTTGGAACAACTCCCAGAGAAATCCCTCATATATTATGGGTGAGGTTTTATAACCTCCCTGCTGCTGCAAAGCACAGTGTTATCCACCTGTTTCTTGAGTTGGCCCAATCAGCTTCTCATCAGAAAGTGGAACTTTACCCCTGGACCACCAGCTCTCAGCCTTGTCTGCTGACCCTCAGGCTACACAGGCACATAGGACCAGCAGACAACCAGCAGAAGACAGGACCACCCACACACAGTCCCATTAGCTGACCTTTCCATTTATCTTTCTTTTTTTCCCCTTTTCTTTAACCTGACCATCAACCTTCACCACCAGCATGTGAGGCACCCTTGCTCCCTCGCCCACTGCCAGGGCACAGCTCACTGTTCTCCCCTGCTCTGACTGCACAGAGGGATGTCACATCGATTCCTCCACTCTCCTGGAGACAAAGAGGTTCAGGGCTCACATCACCTTCAGCAAAACCTATGACTGCCTGTTGATCAAAGACCCACTCGATGGATTACACCTCCAAATAACTTCATTATTTTATTCACACAGTAGTGCTGCTGTTAAACAACTAGCGGTTCACCCTGGCAGGAATTGTTTTCTGATGGTGGTTTCTGTGGCAGGGTGCTATACATATAAACATCATTGTCATATTAGGAAACTCTTCTCAGGCAGTGGCAAACATGTTGCCATGGGACAGTCTTTAAAAACTATTTGGCAGACAACACCGATTGTAATCCAGGATACTGAAGGAGGGGAAGGACTTGCACAACCTCTGGCTGTTTTATTCTGTCACCGAAAGCTGAATTTAATCAGTATTATTTCCAGGATTTACCAAGATTTTGCTGCCTCAAGAGAGCTTAGCAATTGAAGGAAAACTTGACAACTTAGAAGAAAATATCCAGTGTATTATGCAAAACTATTCTGACTGCACACGTAATTTATAAGCAGTATAAAATCAGAGTGCATGTTTTAAAGTACTTCATAAGAAAAATGGTAATCAAATAGGAGGTTTCCACCCTGACAATCCAAAGACAGTAAGTTCACACTAAACTGTGCTTGTTCTCAATAGGAATCTGATGTCCTAAGGGATCAAGGATAGGTCTAGATCTGGCATGCAAAACAAAAACAAAACAAAACAACAATAACAAAAATCACATAACACGGATATGCTCAGATTGTCATGACAAAGTGCTTTCACTCTTCCAGACAAAGGAGCTATTGCCACTAGGTCAGCAGCATGGTACACTCATCTCCAGGGTGCAGTCCATACTGTTGAAGTGGTGGGACAAATGGGTTAGCAGATGACTGTGCCGCTTCACAGCTTCAGTTGCCATACCTGGCTCAACATTGCAAAGCTTTAAGAACAAAACTGAAGAAAAAATATCAGGGATGAACTACCAAGGCAAATGTTACCTTAAAAGTTTAGTACAGACTGACTTCCTTTCATGAACTCCTCCCTTCTTGAATTCTTCTAGTATAGATAGCTAGGTATCTTGTCCATCACAAGAGACTGATAGGTGAGCAGGCACCCATCTGAGAAGACCGCTCACCTATTTTTATTCCAAAAACCTAAAGCTCTTGGCACCAGTTCATATATGAGGGCTATCAACACTAGGTTCACGCTGCTGACAAATGCCTTCTCCTTTGTCCTCTTGGTCCCATATTAATAGGATATTTTTATCTTGAGAGCAGACTCATTTACTGTCATGAAGTCAACACAGCCAGTGGCAAATTGCACCATGTGTCTAGACAGCAAAAGGCAAGGCATCACATTTACTGGGCCAGTTACGGGAGATGAATGGGGCACGAATGCCAGAACTAAAGGCAGAGAAGCTATCTGATTAAACAAACCATTAAGGATGAGCCGTGGTTTAAAATGCCCCACATACGCACCTTTTTAACTTCTCACTGCAATTGCAATTTCTATTTGGAAGCTGGGAAAAGACCAGGCTGTGGCCTGAGGTTGCCACAGGAGGTGTATATTATGGGCAGTATGCTTAGGGTGACAGTTATAAACACACTGTCTGCAGAAAAACACTTCATTTACAAAACAGATTTGACAGCTCAGTTTGTTTGCAATGCAGAGCACTCCTCCCAAACCCCCGCATGGCCCTGTTGAGCCTTGATTACTTCTTTGATGCCAGCTCTTCCATAGAGAACTCTGAAATGGAAGTGATGAATGAGGTCCTGTCAGGCTCCATTCCCTGGGTGGCCTTGAATCCATCCAGTTATCTGTTACACTGCCAGCCCTGACAGTGATGAACACAATGCAGACAGCTGACAACACCCCTATTCATTACAAAGAAAAAAAAAAAGAGATGGATAGAAAGAGGTGTGTTAGCCACCCTTCAATGCTTCACTCATCTACACTACCTTTGGAGGACCTGTCTGGGGAGGAGATGATGAAGCCTGTTTATACAGTTATGTGCAAAAGGAGATCCAACATCCCTGAGCTCCATCCAGTACAGTAAGGCTGAGCATAAAGCAGCCCATATACCAGCACTTTTTCTTTTATTTCTTCAATTAAGTTGTGTTTGGTTTACATTTATTGCAGATATGCATTCTGATGAGTCTGCCACATGCACGTTGTCTACAGAGCAGCTCCATGACACTTCTCTTGTGTCAGGGACATGGTATCCCTGTTAACCAAAGAAGTATCTAACAAAAGGACAAAGGCTGGGAAGAACTGCCAGCCTGGTGTGCTGCAGTTATGGGAGATTACAGAGCAGCCTTGTTTTCACCATAATCCTAACATGGAAGAAATGGTTCCTGCATGTGAACTTCTCTGAACTTCTCCTTCAATTTTGCCTCCAGCATGTTGTCTTAACCACTAAGTGTCCTGCCTGTTGGCCTGTCATCAGGACTGACCCCTACGACTTCACAAACAAGTTTTGTCATTGATGTAGGCTGACAAGGCGATGTATGTTGCCTTCAAGAGCCACCACACTCTTCTGTAGTTACAGACCAAGCGAGAGAGACTAACAAAATATTCAGATCTACAGCACACAGGGCTTGCCATCTCTCACCCAGGTGGCTGCTGCCTTACCTCACTGTTTCCTTGCACACTCCTTGAACCAAAAGTCAGTCACACATGCCTGAATTTATATTTTAAAACAAAATGCATGCCACGGCACTAGTATTGCAGAGACACAAGAGTCTCACACATAAGACAGGATGAAATATTTATGTCTAAACCACAATGAAAGAAAACTAGGGGTTTTGCTTTTAAACCAGAAGTCTTTCTCCACACCACCTTTTAGTTTTCAACCACCAAAGCACATAAGACCCAAAACATAGGGTTGTGTCATTTTTCCCTTGCTGCCACATATGCCACTTCAATGTCATATTAAAGAAAAAAAAAAAGAAACCCCCACACACAAAAAAAACACCACACCACACATACACACACCACTTTATTTCTGCCCACACTATGACCCAGATTTCCCAAGTTCTTTCTCTCATAGTGTACCACTGAAAGGTTACGTTGCACTGAAAAAGGAGGCATTGCAAAATAATTCCAAAACAAAGGTCATTTCAAACCAATGCTTACACTTTGAATTTGCTCAGAGCTCACAATTCTCTCAGGAAGTTTAAATGAAATGGTTTTGTTTATTTTAGTTTTCCCAAAAGAGAGAACTTTCATAATGTTGGATTTATCCAACTGATACTAACCATTTAAACGCAGGCGTTTACTTTTAATCAGCTACCTGAGCTCTGTCTACAGTCACTGGAAAAAAACACCTCCAAAAGTAAATTGCATCTTAGAAACCATTTTATCTTATGGACCAATCTCTTTGGGTGATTCTCTCTTGTCATTTACTATTGAGAGAGTGACAATATGTGTTATAGATTAGACACCTAAGTTTGGTTAATAGTAAGGGAGATATCAAAGTAACAAGTAACATACTGCAGAGATCTTTGTTTTCTCACATCTAGGCACTAAAACTAGGCCTGAATAAAACAAGTGATGCTTCATTTCAGGAAGCAATTGCTTCTTCATTCACAAAGATACTATAGCTCTTGAAAATTCTGTTTTAAAACAGGATATTTCTTACACAGAAAGCAACCACTCCGCTTCTCCTGTTGTTGTAGGACAGCCCTTCAGAGAAATGTAGTAGAAGAAATACAATACAGAAAGTACAGTTGGTAAGAGATTTTTGCAGAAAATGCAAGAGACCTAGTAGCAAGATAATTTCTACAGTTGTAATTTTAATTGCATTTCTTTTGATTATTTTGCCAGTTTAAGACACCAACATATACTTTGGATCTGACCATATCACAAATAGGAAACTAACCCACAGAAAGCTGAGCCTATATATCAGTGGTTACTGTGTATTTCTTAATACCTTCCCCTGCCAAGCTTCCACAAACCACCCAGTAACACCTCAGGACCTTGGTGAAACCTATTCAAACACAAAAAAAAACAACTGCTATTCAAATAGGTTGATGTTGAAACACTTATGAAAAAACAAGTTTTCATAAATCCTGGGGACTCAGAGGTTCAGCCCCACACGCCGACAAAACTTGTGACACCCCATTAAGGGTGGGCTATCTTTTCAGTAGGCAGCTCCCAAGCTGTACAAGCCTGGGATAGATTTGTCCTACAAATTGTGTGATCTACTACTGTGCCCACAGCAAGGACTACATTTTCTGCACAGATTTAAAATCCTCTCATCATTTAAGGTGTAGGCCACAGAAGAAAGCAGAAATTTGCAAGAGAACATAGCACAGAGTATGGTCTCTAGTGGATTAACCTGTGGTAAACACTGCTCCACTGAAGACACTGAGTAAGTCCTGGTTATGGCACTGGTAAACCTGGTGCTCAGACTATAACCATAAAGAGTGGAAATATTAGAAAGACTGACTCTTATCTCAAATCAGAAAATGCAGGAGAAATGGCTTTGCCTGCTGATGAGATACTGTACGAGGCCCGAAGTAGGATTTAGAACGCCAAATTAATCCAGAGTAATTCTGTTCTCTCAGCCTTACAGATGCAATCAGTTGGTATTTACATCTGCATTACCTGAATGTATAACTGAAGAAACAGAATATTGTAAAAAGACTCATCTTTAAAATAACTAAATCTTTAGGTACCGCAGGAAGCATGCTACAAGGAGTTAGAGAGCTTGCCTGGCCAGCAAAAAAACAATAAGCAAACAGCAGAAATGCAGGAAAATGGGAGAACTAACTAATACAGTTGTTTGGTTTTTTTTAATGCCAGAACAATAAATACATATTAGGTGCTAATGACCTCAAAAAATCATATCCATTCCTGACACTAGACAACCTAAAAATGAGTAATAGTTCTTTGGAGGTCTCCCTGTGGAACCTAATGCACACACATCTCACAATCTCTTCTGCCCAAATCCTTAACAAAACCCTATCATTTAGCAGATGCTGATAAAAATACAGATGGGGAGAGAGCTGCAATTGCATCAAGAGACACAAAATTACACGCCTCACAGACTGCTGGCACAGAGAAGCAGAGGAAGACATTAAAGCCTTTGCCCTGCCCACAAGCCTGCCCACCTTCCCCCATAAACTCATCCAATGGGTGGATGCTGTGGTAAGCCTGGACCTACACCAAAACCTGGTGCCATCAGATAAGCACAGAAAAAGAGAGCTGGAAAGGTAGCCAGTGGTGCAGGGCACCCAGAGCGCTCCCCCCACACACAGCAAGCATTGTTCCTGTACTACTCATGACAGAGTTAACCAGTGAAAGTCGTCTACTGATCTCCCATGGTTTATCACCCAAAATAATCTGTAAAATGCAGCAAGGAAATGTGTTTATTTTCTGTTCCAATATAAGCACAGCATATGGCACTGCCATTCAGGAGTTCCCAGAAATGCCTGCAGTTATTTTCCCCAGCTTATCGTTTTTGAGCAAGAAATCACACTTATCTAATTGTTGATGCCTGGGATTGTACAAATAAACAAAAATATACACCACCTAAATGTTATTCTAAATTATCTTTTCATGAGAGAGCCTAGAGCATTGGATTCAGCTAAAGCTACTAAAACATAATACACATGCGCTACACCACACACTAAGATCAATCGATCTTTTTTGCAGGTAACAAAAATGAAGAACCCAGAATTAAGACTCTCTTGTATTGGTCCCTTCCTCCTCATCCCACTTAATGCAGGAAATACATACTGTCAACACCCTGAGGCAGACAAGAAGGAACACAAATCAAGCCCCAGCACCTTTTCTCCTTTCTCCTGCTTTGACGAAGGAAGCCTGCACCAGGCTTACTGCTTTGACACTGCAGGGGTTCCTGTTACTCATGGAGCCACAGGGCTGGAGGGACCACAGACCTCCATTAATTCCAGCCTCCTGCCCAAAGGAAGGCTCTTCTGTAGCTGTGTTAGCACCCACAGGTGTTTCTCAAACCTCTTCCTAAGAGGGCTCCAGCAAGAGTCTATGACATACTCAAACTATATTTTCCAGTGGTTTACCATCATTGCCTTTGGAAAAACTTTCCTAATATTTTATTCAAATTTACCCCACTCAAGTCCAAAAGTGGGCTTAAATTGCATCAAATACTTGGTTTCGATGAGCAAACAATTTTTGTCTTCTCTGCCTGTTTGGAAGCTGTTGTATTACACTGTGTGCCCTCAGCCTTCTCTTCCCCAGCTGAATAAGCGCAGTCAGCCCAATCTCAGCCCTTTCCCCTGCACTGTGGAAGGTCCAGGGATCCTCTTTCATTCCTTGGTTGACCTTTTTCTGAGGGCATAGTGACAGCCTCAGTAACTGTGATGGTGCCAGTTCTGACTTTCAGTTTTGAAACAAAACAAGAATCAAACCTACTCATCTGCTCATTTTCCTGTCAGATCTCTTATAAGCTTAAGATATTTTACATTGAAATACTGGCAGACTAAGCCTTTATACCCAGGTATTTTTATATTTTCACAACAGAATCTGCATGGTCTGAAAGACCACTCTGACAAGCAGAATGGAAGAAGCCAAATAAATAGTTTCTAACAAAAAAAAATAAGGTAGCCTGGGTTTTAGAAGATCTACAAAACCTGGCAACTTCTTCATAGATAACTTATTCTGGGCTCTATAGCAAATTTTTGTGCAACGTAAATCCACTGAGAGATGCCTCTCCTGAACCAGTGGCTAATTCAATCTCTGGTGTAACTCCTGGAATTACACCAGAGATTAATTTTACTCTAGAAGTTGAAGATGGATGGCTGGTTCCTTCAGCATCAAAAAAAAAACCACCAAAAAAACCCACACAGATTTCTCAGTTCACAGCTCAGAGATGGTTGTTGAACTTCCTGCCTTTTGCTGAAAACAGCCACTGAAGTCTGACTAATCTGGGCCCATTTCCATTGCCTTTCTATCCACTAGTGACAAATAAACTTTTTCATTTGCAAGTTCTCTGTAAAGCATAGCGCTGATGGACAAAAATGAACTGTCAGTGTCACTACTGGAGCAAAAGAAGCCATCAATCCTGCTAAGACTCTTTTATTCGAGTTAATCAAAAGCATGGGAACATCTTAAACTCCAAGAGTCTGACTCAGAAGCTTCCAGAGCTTCCCAAAAATGATTCTGATCAATGGACCAGATTAATCAAAGAATGGAGAAGGATTCACAGCTTGCTGCTCAATTACAAGGGTGATTCACTTCTAAGGATACAAAGCCTTAAAATGGAAATAACCCAAGCAAAGGAAAGGAGTAAATCAAAGCTCTTCGAAGAGCCCTACTGGTGCAGAAGCAGGGTAAAGACAAGAGTTATTTTTACTCACTTCCAACTCCCACCCCATAAAAATTTAATGCAACTCGCAGGAAGAACCATTTAAATGAACACCTAGGATTGTAGAACCTTCTGTCAGAACCAGAAGGTAACTTGAATTACAGCAGTGTCCTGCAGAACCAGCCACCCCACCAGCCCCCCATGCCAGGGCACAGACATGCTCCCGCACCACGCAGCAGAGCCCAGAGAGCACAGCCCATCTGCCTGCACTGCCAAGAGCTCCTCGTGCTTTTTTGGCTTTTTTAAGATTACACATGGGGTTTGAAGGCCTGTTTCACCAGCCAGGCAATGATTTGCCTTTGTTGAGCTCACTGGGCTTTCAAAGTTACAGAATTCTTAAAAAAAAACAACTTCTAGAAAGGTAAGATTTGGAGACTGAAAGGAAACTCTAAGCTGATGTCCTGCTTTTCTCTCCTCTCCCATTCCCTGGGGCTCTTCTGTCGAAGACTGCATGTGTCTCCATTTGTCTTCAATCCTGTTTCTATGCTGCTTCTGATTGCCACTTATGCACACAGAGGTCTCTCTTAAGCTAACTAGTGGGGTCCTGCTGGGTAAAATCTTACTTTTTAAGAAAAAAAGAAAAAAGAAAAGAGAGAAACAGAGTAAGAACAAAGCACTAGTTTAACTTGAAGTCCAAAGCGTCTTTCTTTTCTCATACTGTATATGCTATTGTTAACTTTTATCAGAGGAACAGATATTTCAGGAATCGCTTCAGAGTTACCACCACAATGATTGATGACCGGTCAAAAGAAACATCCAGAAAGCAATAAGCTGTAAAAAGGTGGAATGCACTGAGCCTGGTTGAGGGTTGCCTAGCTGTGCCTTTCAAATTTCTTTCATCACATCTGTGACTCTAAGCACTACAGGGTGAAAACAGGCAAGGACTTTGTGGAATATTTGGAGGTGCTGATAGGTAATCCATATTGCCATTGCTACCAACCTGAGGATAAAAGATTTAAAGAAATGGAAACACAAGGACTTGTGGGGGCTGTGAAAGAAAAAAAAAGAGTAAGAACAGTGAGATTTACGTTAACCCATTGAGAGTGCACTGGAAATCTCTTTGATGAAAGATTGAAATTGCTTTGAAAGAGACTTTATTGAAGAAAAAAGCAAGTGGCGTGTACAGGGAGGGAGGGAGGTTAGCTGGGTCACTTATCAGTCTGTCTTGACTTTTCCCATTCTTCTCCTGAAATTATGCATATGCTGCATGAGTGTGTCATATCCCAAATCTTGCTCTGAAGTGAAACATCACACATGGAGGAAACTTTCTGGAATTTGATTAACTTGTGCTGCTTCAGTGTCAAACCCAAAGGCAGTTTGTGTATAGCAGGATGTAGAAAAAGGGGAGACCACGGCACAGAAGAGACTGAGCTTATACGGGGGGTATGTACACAAACATGCCTTGCAACAAAAGCCTACCCTGTCAACAAGGTGCTGGCATTTAGCCAAGACTCAGCCCAAATCCAGCTAAGCAATTATGTGCTACCTACATATATATTCCCTTCCATTATCTCAATACAGGTGGTTCAAGGTTTTTTTGTTTGTTTCTTCCTGGAGTTTATCCTGTTCTGGGTACAGAAGGAACCTTTTTCATCCTGAACTAGAAGATACAGAAGTGAGTTCTGACTAGAAATGCCTGCCAGTGAGCAGGGCTGACCAGCTGCTATTTGCCATTAGGTTCCCATTATAGTCAACAGATAGCTATAAACTAACCCAAGCAACCAGTATCTTTTGGAATAAAGGACACTTATGCAAATATAAGCTTTCAGCATTACCTCTGTTAAGCTAGCCCACTTTGATTTTGCAGGAAAAGCCTATGAAAGTTTCCTCTAACATAGCCTGTTATGGCTTTAAGAATGTGGGCCAAACTGTTAAAACACCTTAAAAATTATTGAAGTATAGAAAAGTAGAGAAACATGTAACATCAGCTATGAAAGCAATAACAGAACTTTGATACTGTAAGCCAGACATGTCTGAATTTTGATATTTAACTCATACATCCTCCAAGACTTTAATTCTTGTCTCTTTTTTTGGTGTATGTTTCTTATATTTTCCACTGCAGATCAGTGGACTGTTCACGAGAGGCAGGAACATTTCTTTGCCTTGGTTCTCTCTTCCCTTTTTGCTAGTCATTGTTAAAGGTTTGTGTTGAAAGACAACCTGTGACACTGGCTTTCAGCAGTTTTAAGGCTGTTCTGTCACACACACACCCCAATTGCACAAGATTGTTTGATTTGAGATACTTGCTTGCAATGTAGAATCTAGAAAAACTTACACTGCTATCAAAACTTAAAGCTATCTGGCACTTGAAGGGAGTTTGAACCATTTGTTGCACTACTAATCTTTATGAGGCTCATAAAAAAAATAGTCAATTAAGTTTCCACCTTGCTTGCTCCACTGAAACTCTTCACTAGATTTGTAGAGATGAATTTCAACCTAAATACACTGCAAAAGAGAGCATAAGTCAAAGTCATATCATCCTGTGAAAAGCATGGGAACCTGTTTCTACAAACAGGTTACATGCAGAAGTTTGTAGTGATTTCTGCAGATCCCACTGAGAAATCAGTAGTCTTTCAATCAAACACAATCATTATGCCAACAAAAGAGCAGGGACTGATGCTTATGACAAAGCAAGAAGACCTAGCTTCCATAAGGATGGCTGTAGGGATGCAAACTTCACCTGGATTTAGGTTTTACTACTTTAATAGTCAGGTTGGTAGAGCATGCCAGCAAAAAGCACAAATCCACTTGCACACAACTCAGCATGAGATAATTTTTCCCCTGTACGGCTAAGGATTTCTTGTCTTCCCCGTTACATGGCCTGTATGCATGCAGTATGTTTAAAAAGAGAGAAAACCTTTCTCACCAAGACTGGTAGAAAAGTGCTGATGGGAATTTTGTTTTAGCTTCTATGTATCTGGAAATATCTCTCTACTGACAAATCAGGACACCTCCCCTCTGTTGTTTGCTATTAGCATCCCCATCAATCTATACCTAAGAACTATAGTCTCAATGTAGCAGCAAACTATACAGCACAAGAGAAAACCTTCACAAAGTCCTTCCTTACTGCCAGACTTCTCATTAAGTACAGTAAATTTACATTTTCTTCTGACTCACTGCACTATTAAAATGGATGTGAGAACCTTCCTGTTCTTAGGAATTTGTCTGATAAACCTGCAACAATGTCAAACATGACGCAACACCACCCTAAAACAAGCGCCAATTCTGAACGTAATCCTGGGAACGATGAATTCAGTAGAAGCAAGTCTAGTCAAATCCGTTCACAACAGCTTCTGTGGACTTGGTCTCTTGCTGCTATGAGGTCAACCAGTTTCTGTGACAAGCATGACCACCAGTACCCCATCCAGGACAGCAGAAGCCCATGGTACAGCAGAAGGAGTGCCAGGTGATGCAGTAAATGAGTCAACAGGATTTACCCCACTTGTTAACGAGAATCACTCTCTCTAGTACAAAGATGTTGCAGGTAAGTGCAGGTATCTCTGTGAGGTACCATCCCACACTTCTGAAGCGTGCCAAAAGGGATTCATGGCAAAAGGTTGAGCCCATGAGGTAGCCAGATGAGTACCTCTGTCACAGCAAAGCCTTCATCAATTCGGCTGACTACCCTGCTGTCTTTTAACACATGCCTTCTGAGAGGCTTTTTGCCCCATCTCAGGCAGACTGAGGAAGTTCAGGTACAGTTAAGAAACACATTGGCCAGGCTGCTGCTCCTGCACACCTCTGCATAGGTCAGCAGCGCTGCTTACCATCGCATGGAGAAGAGCCAGACCCCATCACCTGTTCTCTCAGCAAAGAGAAAATAAAACAAAAAAACCCAAACAAACCAAACAAAAAACCCCACAACGTGCAAGCTGCAGTAGGGAAGGGACAACCCTCTCCATCCAATGGGTGCAAAGTAACCACCACTCCTGTATAGGAAAGCTGTGTCTTGTAGTGATCCTACCCAGATGAACGGCTGAAGAACAACAACTCTGCCCTCACAGTATCAAGCAAAGGGACACCAAAAGAGAGTTTGACCACAGAAACTTGTACGTAAAATTAAAATAGTGCCTTAGAGAGCCCTATTTTTGTTTGTAGGTCATAGTTATCTAACGGTACTCATTTTTCACAAGGATGCCTCTCTCTGCCTAACTCATTGGGAGGAGATGAGACTGATTAGCATCAGGATGAAACAGTCTCACTCAGAATCCCAACCACCCTTTGGTGGGGGCCTCTGAGGACTTCAAGCAGGGTTTGGAGATGAGAGTGAGAGAAGCTTAAAAGGACACTCTGAAGACACAAAACAGCATGTGATCAAAACCAAACTTTGTTTAGAAATTCCTCCTGATCCTCAAAAATCTCTCAGTCATCCAAAACAAGAGCTCACAATGCCAAATGATCTGCTTGATGCTCACCAGTCCCTGGATTTTCTAAAAGTTGCAGGCATATAAACAGTATGGTAACTAGCATTCACATCATGCATTTATGCTCCTCGAGTTTGAACGGCCTATTGTAACTATGTTAAACTTGTACTCTGAGAGTACACAAACCCCAAGTAACTGGAATTTTAGGTTGTCCCTTAAAGATTAGAGAAAAATATGCCTCTGCAAACAAAGGTCCAAGCATGGTAGTTGATTCTCAGCAGCACTGCTGTGCATCCACTTCCACTCTGTACAGCCACGCTCATATCTGCACCAGCTCATTTCAAGTCTTTTATCCAGCTCACACTTGCTTCTCCAAGACCATCCACATCCAGCAGAAGCCATCCCTCCACTAGACACATGATCTAGAGGCTTTTTCTTCAGAGCCACACAATTCCTTTACCCCATTCCCATCCTCCCAAACATATTATAAACAACAGAAAGGGCAAAACAGTCCAAGAGACAGTTTTAAAACCAAACAGCTTCAAAATTGTTTGAGCATTAGACCCAGGGTTGAAGATCACCTTTATATTACCTTTAATGCTTGCAAGACAAAAATTAAAAAAGGTTTCAGAGGTGTCTAGTGGCTACAACTGTCCATAGTCTGTAATGTGTAACATTTGTGCTCTCTCTCTGAGACTAGAGATGAGCTACCATATGTAAGTGAGGCAGGATAATAAATGCATTAGCAACACATCTGCCTTTGAGAGGGCATTGTTCCTTATATTTTCAGCTTGCATTAATACATCTTTCTTGCTCAGTTCACATAGTTCTTTCACAGAGAGATATCATTATCTTTTCAAGAGACAAAATAGAAGAGCATGTCTTTGAACATGGATCAATTCAGTGATATAAGGCATTATCCAGTAATAATCCGGGTTTTTATGGAACCTCAAGGGATTCAACAACTATTACACGCAACTGCTCAGCAGAGAATACCATACAACATTTGCACCTTAACAAATTATTACATCAATTTTCCATATTCTGCATGATTCTCCACTGAGCCACATTCTTTTTCAGAAAATCACAGCTTTCCAGTCACAGACAAATTTCGATTACACCAGCCAGGACCACTAAAGTAATACCTACAAAGGAAAACACAGACTAGCAGATGCACCTGTTACCAGAGTTCCTGAGGAACAATTCCATGTCATGCCCTGGATTCACACTACTGACTGCTGCCACTGAACTCAGCAACAAGAAAATACAATCCCCCGCTTTTGGATACAAACCACTAACATGCCCTCACCATAAGGGGCTGATGGGTCACCCAAGCAATGACTTAATAGGCACAAGCAAATTTAGGTCAGCTGGATGGGGTGCTTCAGGCTGCTATTACATTGGCTGCAGAGGATTAGCCACTGAAGAAAAAACAAGCATCTTGGTGTATCTCACAGCAGGCAAATAGCCTTCAGCTGTGGGAGGCATTAACAGACCCCATCGAAGTCAATGGAGCTGTGACAATTTACACAGCTCTGCCCACAGGCCTGGGGCTTCTTGCAGGGTTATGTCTCAGACCTTTTTTTTTTAAGGTCCGTTACTGCTTAGTAATGAAGAGCAAGGGTAAATGAGTTGTATTAATAGAATAACAAAGTGATAGCACGTGCAGATAATAAGTGCTGATTTGAATCATAATGCATAAAGAAAATGAATTTGTTTTATATAGTGATCAGCACACTTAAAAAATACTGAAATGTGAAATATATTAAGTTTTAAAAGACACATCAGTGGCTGCAATTCCTCAGACCTTCCCCAGGTATGAAGTTTCTAGGTATTTACTTCAACGATCCTTTGTAAGATAAAAAAGAAAAGTAGATATTTTGCTTTTCTGAAGTAAAAAGGATTGATCTTGCAGCTTGATTTCTGCTGAAGTAAGCCTGCAAGTTTCTTTAGTAATTTCACTGCCACCGATCAGGAAAAAGTACATTAAGGTTAACAAGTGTTATGCTCACTAATCTTAATCTAAACTAATAATCAACAAGACAGATCCACATATTCTCAGAAGGATTTAGTTGTAAATATGAGCTTCATTGCTAAAACAAATTAGACATTAGTTCAAATGCCTGCAGGATCTCCTTTCTTTACTATTAAGGCTAGAAAAACGCTCAAAAAAGACATGAAATTGTACTCACTTTCTCAGAAAGTCCTCTTTTCTGCTTTACAGTCTATGTCCTGATAAAAACCTCCATAACTTGCTGGTTCATTTAAAAAAAAAAACAAAAAATCTTTGACTCAGTTTATGCTATTCCTCCTTTTTCTGATACATTAATTCAAAGCAGTGTAAGTTGGTGCTCCTTTTCAAAAAAAGGTGTCCCATTAGACTCCAGAAATCTGCGAGTAGAATGTACCATCACAAGAACTTAAATTAAAGCACCTCAAAGAAATTACTCTGCTTTCCCTAGAAGCTAAGAGTCTCAGCTAAAAGGCAGCAATTTATAACAGGCATGTTTCCAACATGATTGTAGACTGGGAATCATGTTGAGATAAATCCTATTTAAAAAAAATGCTGAGAATATCTACCTTTAGACTTACATGTTTTGTCTCCTTTTTGCAATGAACTAGAAGCACACAAGGTCAGATACTGTTTCTCAGGAGTAAATGGTTTCCGAGCTTGACCTGATCATTTATGGTTGTGACCACACCTGGAAGCTGTTACCCAGATTGGGCTCTGTTCAACTTTTTTCTTCCTTGAAGCAAGTCTTTCTTCTATTTTTCTTTTTTTTTCCTTTTTTAAACTTATAATCTATATAAAGCTTTGGAAAAAAAAAAAAATAAAGCTGTTGGTTTAAAGTACTAAGCTGCATTGATAATGCAGAAGTGTAGCTTACCTTGAACCACCTACACATTTGAAAATAAGAGTTCCTTGTATTCAAAGAACTTTATTTAAAAAAAAAAAAAAAAAAAGGAAAGTATGAATTTTATAGTGGACTAAATTTCATGCTCATTTCTTTATGAAATGCGCTTATTCTGGACTAGAAATTGGTATTCATCTGATCAGATTTAAACATCTGTATCTGACTTGGTTGTCAAGGCTCTTTTAATAATCAATGAAAATTAAAGTGGCACTTCTAGGGTACAATTAATCTCATACCAAAGCAGGCATCTAAAGAAAGTTAGGTGAAGAACACTTATTTCTCTCAGGAAAGCCAAGCTGGCTAACCCAAATGTAGACAATTGCCTTGTACATGCATAAAGCTAATAAAATAAATTCCACCCAGATAAGCGTTGCTTATGAAGTGTAATTAAAAAACACACTGTTTATCCACCATAGTTATTCAGGCTTATTCTAGATAGAAATGGGAGTCATTGCTTTATACATTAAATCATCTGTTCTCCATATTCTGGGAAACTTAAAGCTCTTATTGTATTTTAGAAGAGGAGAGATGCCTGGGATGAATAATCCAAAGAGAAGACAACAGGCATACAGTGAGGCAGCTGACCTCAGGAACCTTGTTTCAAGAAAAACAGCATGTGGCTGGTGCCCAAGAGATGGTCATACTCAGGCACTAGGTGGCTCCTGGCATGCCCAGAACATTTCCCAGGCTTCCAAGAATAAACATAGAGGAAAATATTCTGGTGTGAGGGTGTGAAATTATTATCTCAATGAGGTTACCACCAGCCAGCAGCTGGACGGTATTTCCAAAGGGAACAATGCAGAAGATGAATCACGGGTGTGCTGCTCTATCCACTGCTCAGAAAAGCTTTTCTCAGTTTGGCACTCCTTTTGTAGTGATAGAAAATATAGACTGAGACAACTATTTTATACTCTTTTTTCATATGACTCTTATTTGGGAGAGGAAATTATGTGAGATATGTGCCAAAGATCACACAGCTGCAACATAAAACCTTGATGTTTGCAGAGTCTAGTCAGGACAATTCCAAGGGAAGAGTTGTGGGACTGACAGCAAGTAGAATGCAGGATAAGAATTTGGGGGGAAATGTGCTTTAGTTGGAAAAATGTGCTGTACAGTTAGTATGGGCTTTAAGGATAAATTGTGGAGATAAGTAATGTTAATACTCGTTTGTTGATCTGCAGTATTTCAGACCTTTGTATAAACATGTGTTACTGTTTAGCCTTGGGCTAGCAGCTAAACAGTAGACAGTCACTCTCTCTCTTGCCTTCCCTTCCCCAGGAGGGAGGAAGGAAGGGAAAAGGAGGAAAGACTTATGGGTTAAAAGTGAAACAGATTTAATAGAGTAATAATAAGAGTGAGCAACAACGTGAACATCATTAAATACACAATGCTGTACAATTATCCAGAGCAATACTTAGCCACTGGAACACGTGCTCCCAGCAACAAACGCCAGAGACTGGACACTGAGACCACAGCGAGTCCAGGAAGTCACAGATATCGCAGCGGCTGTAGGGAAGTCACTGCAAATGACGCACCTGGAGCAGGAGCAGAATCCCTCACAGGCGGTGGCCAGCAAACAAGAAGCCCAGCTCCTGGCAACTTCCCGCTTACAGATGGAGCGTGACATCCGTGCTGTGGAATACTTCATTGATCAACCTGGATGCCAATCTAGGTGCTGTCCCATTATGTTCCCTCCCAGCTGCTACCTTGCACCTGTAGCTGAACAGGGTAAAAATTCCTTTGTCCCCCTGACAACAGACTAGATTTCAGTGAGTTTTTACATTCTTTTCGTACTGAATTCCAAACACTAGAAAGATGCTGGAAAAAAACATTAACTCTATCCCAGGGTGCTATCTCATTAATTATTCTCACACTAAATCCAAAACAAAAGACCATGTTAGCTACTAAGACAATTTTCTAACTGCATGGAAAATTAACTCAATTTCAGCTAACTCAGCACATCACACTGCCACAGTACCCTAGAGAATAAAATTAGTGAGTGTCCTGCATCGCAATGTCTGTGCTTTTTGACAAATTATTTTTTGAAGATAACATAGTGGACATAGATCCCACTTTTTTCTTCTACTCCTAAAATTATAAGCTTATTCTGCATGTGGGCTCTTTTTGCACTACCTTACAACAAGGAATATAAATACTAAGGTAGCAAAAATGGAAGCACTATCTTCACACCTTCTCAACAGAGAGAGATCTATTTTGACTGATATCCAAAAAGCTGTGCTACCACGCAACCCAGAATTGAGCCCGAATTACATCTGCATTGCTTCTGTAATGTTATATCTACACATCAATGTCATATTCCTGCTATGGGGAAAGCGTTTGTTTTTTCCCCCATAATAACAGCAGCATTTTCTTCCTAATTCATTCTGGATATTGGAGTATTACAGGAAGGGGATGCTGTTCACTGCAGCTGGCTGTGAGACACACAGAGACTCTCCACATAATGCTATGAGGACAAGGGTCACTTGCATTACTTACAGTGTCTGTAGCTTACACTTTTCAATTAGGAGGTAATCAGCATGCTATTATGACTAGAAATTGTTGGAATGACCTTTGGACTGTTTTTTATCTGGTGAATCCCCGGGGGCAGCTTGACTGAAGGAATGACAGGAGAATGAGCTGAGCTAGACTCATGATAAATAAGAACAATTATCACACTTATTATCTGATAAATAATGTATCGTGATTTGCCATTAATCCATCACAAAACACCTACTTCAGGAAAAAGCCTGCGGCCTGACTTGCTTTTATGCATCCCCACTTAGTGTCAGGTATTTGTGTTAAAGGAACATAAAAGGAGTGTTTACTCAGAAGCAGAAAGCCGCCTCTGCATCCTTGATCATTTCAATCAAGGAGGATGAATTATGGCCCTCATAGAAGCAACAAATTGATTCTTCTGACTCACTGCTGCCTGTTTAAGTATCAGAGATCCATCACAGGAAGAGGTACTAAACACTCTACCCTCTAGCTCGGAAAAGACTTCAAAGCACTTCACACATTACACAGATTATTCTCCATTTTTTCATGGGTAAGTGCACTGAGAGAGAGGACAGGCAGGCCAATTTTCTCCAAACGCAGCGCCTGAATGGCAGAACCGGGGCCTGCGAGCAGGGCAGCCTGCCCTGGGGTTTCTCCAGGGACTCCCGTCTCCACATGTGTGCTGCTCCCCAGCTTCTGGTTCCTCACCCCAGCCACAGGGCTGGATCGGGACATTGCATCACATACTAACATACATTAAGGAAATCAACACTGATTTACATTTTCCACAGGGTACATTAGCTGCAGCCCCTCCATCAGCTGAGCTGTAATTGCTGCAGGGATCAGGGGGACTGGGCTTGAAATATCATCTTTGTTTCTGCCTAATTTTATTCTGTCTGCTTTTGTGAATGAAGATCTTTGCTTTCAAGCATTCCAGTTGGACCCCTACATAAAATGTTCAGTCCTATGAGTTAAGTATTGCCATTCATATTCGTATTAGATACTCAACTTTAATGGAAGCGGCTTAACTAAAATCACATAAGGAATCTGTACTAATGCCAGCACAAAACCAGATTATACACTCCTCTTGTCCCTGTCACAGATACCTGGCACACAGAGGTCTCTCTGAATGAAGTCAGTGTCCAGAGTAAGAACTTACTAGATAAATAATACTGTCCTCTAGGAAAAAATACAATAATGCAGACTAATCATGAATTTACTAATCAGTACCTGGCAAATGCTGAAAATAAAAAGAATCTATTAAATACATTCTAAACGTAGGAGCAAAGGACAAAACACTTTTCTGCTATGGGCTTTCATTACAGCAACTCCAATAGGCAAAAATGCATTCTAGCCCCTGATATTCAGTAAACAACCTGGACTTTTTTGAAAATTCACTACCTTTTCCCAGGATATTTAATTTATTGATTCAATGCCATTTTTAAAGTATGTGGTTTTCTTTTTTTGTTACTATTAATATTTTTTCCCTTTCAACTTATTTCTGCTTTTTCATCCTTCAACCCTGGTCCAAGTTATAGTTCTAGAATTGCAAGTTGATATTTAACAGCTGTGCATGTTTGCTCAGGCATTTTAAAAGTCTTTCACACAGCTGTTCCTATTTTTTCAGTATTTTCTTCATATATTTCATAGCGTTTGTCTTCCATCTTCACATTTCCTCTTGTGTGCAGCTGATCCTTCTAAAACTGTGCTTTACCTCCACACCAGAAACGATGAAGCCCTAAGTGAATCACTAAGTATGCAAGCTAATGAGGAAAAAAAAAAGGGGGGGTGGGAATCATATAATATCACTAGTGGGGAGAAAAACTTTTTTCCATTCCAAAACACCGGACCATTTGGCTGCTTCAGCTACTGTATTTCCCAAGTCTAACCCAGAACTCAGCAATATCTCTTTAAAAAGTGTTTGAACGTAGGCCTTCAGGTAATATGCAGTTTCAGGTAATTTACACAAAATCAGAGGCAGAAGGGGATGACAGAGAGAAAGGGAAGACTGAGGAAAAGGCCGCAGGTTACCAGAGGAAAAGACTGGAAAAAAGGAGGTTACTGGCAGTGAAAGAGTCTTAGGAAATTTTACCTTAAATTTTACTCTTCCATGATCTAGACACAAAACCCCTCACAGTAGTTAACCTGCAAAGTGGGGCTTTCTGATTAGACACACCCCTGAAAAGCCTCACTTTTATTTCTGAAAATGCAGTATTTAAAAAAAAAAAACAAATGTTTTACAATGACACTGTCACTTTTCATGCAGGTGTTCAGCTGTATTTTCTCAATGGTCAAGTCTAGAAATCTTCACGGTCAAACATATATCATCTTAAGGATGAAAATTAATTGTTTAGACCTTTCACTCCTTTGTTGAGCTCCTACCCTCTCATAAATAATTTTTGGAGGATTAGTTTGCTATTAAACATTTTTCACCAATAATCTGGCTCAGATGGAGTTTTTATTTAATGAGCTGTATTAATCATCAATCTCCAAGTTTCCTAAAGCTCCATTTTACTGGAAGAGTGATATCTTTATAGAATATTCTTGTCACATTTTTCATAGACCCATTACGGTTACACCAAATGCGTAAATGCATTTTGGGGGAAAGAGATAATCTCAGCAATAAATCCAAGATGGCCACTTAAAGGTAAGTACTTTTCCCATTTAAGTACTTTCTTTGCCATGTCTACTTTCATGCTTCTGTGACCAGCACTCTACAGTTTCAGATTATGGGGTTTTTTTCTGGGATTACCTGTGCCCAAGTATGATATTTCTTGCTTTTAAATTTGAGTGAAGCTTATTCAGCCACTTGAGGAAAATACTTCCGTTATTCCTTTTCACTACTGTATCATCAATGCTAAAGGTTGAAAAGAGTAATCTGGCAATAATTGGAAATCTTTGTGAAGAGACCTGAATCTGATCATCCTGTTCAGCAAATTCCTTAAAATACATGCAAAATTATGAGGGTCCCATTATTACATTCGGCTTCTGTTCCCATCAGCCTCCTCCATTTATTGTGTGTCAGCCCTTGCCCTTTGCAGGGAAGGCTCCGGAGAGCACAGCTGCACGGTGGAGGCATTTAACTACCAAACCATGACCAAGGCACTGGTGTATAACACTGTGGTGACAAATAAAGAAAACACACCACCACGCATAAGACTGTTGGGAGAATTCTGTTTTCTGAAATTTCCTGGAATTTCCACAGTAAAACAGAAATCAAATTCATTTGGGGTCAGGCTGTGAACAATATCTCATATTTGAGTAGAGAGAACAGGTAGAAGTGAGGTAATTTTGTTCATGTATCAGCCCATGAAAGAAAATAATCAGGAATTTGAAGGCAGACAGCACTGCCAAAGCAGATGAGCACACCCTGGCTGAGAAAGTCATTTCTCCTGTTGCTCTTTGCTTGTAGTGCCATTATTCTCACATTAAAATCCAGCAGGGAAAAATACTCAAGCAGAATGAAGCAGACATTGCTATAAGGCAAAGTGGGGGGAAAAGAAGGTTTACTAAGAAAGCATGGTCTGGCACAGCACTAAAAGCTGAGCAGCTCTTACTCAGGGCACCCTGTGTCTCCAGAGAAGTGCTGTGCATCGCAGGTCCAACTGGCATTTCTGGGGTTCAGCTGCAAAGGGCTCATGGGACCCAACAGTGCGCAACATCTCTCATGGCAGCTCCAGCACCCAAATAGTCAAGCTGGAAAGTAAAGTAACAAAGAACATGTACAGCTAATGTTTTCAGTGCCAATCTTACACACACAAATAAGAAGTGTGACAACACAGCAAATTAAAGGCTAAAGATGATTTAAATTTAAAAAAATAATGAACCAATAGGGTGATTGGGAGAGAAAAAAAACTGTATAAAATCAGGGAACAGGTGCTAGAAGGATCCCACAGTTTTTAAAGATCTAGTAGATGGAACTGATAGTGGCAATGACTTCTTAAAACTCTTTGAGACCTTGCCAAGTCTCAAAGGGTTGAACTGAAGGAAATAAGCTGCCCATCTTTAGGGAGGAAAACTCAACATTTGAAAAGACCAGAAATTAGAAACCCACATTCCGGTCACTGACAGATGCACAAGTGCAGCAACTTTGAAGTACATTGGGAGAAAACAGACCTAACACCTTGGACAGCAAAAAATGTATAAAATGCTTCTCCAGCATCTGAGCAGTTCTGCTGAGCCACTCAGGGTCTGAGTCACTCTTGCTAGAGTACTCACACTCACAGGCCTAAGCTGGTAGACAAGGGATTAAACCTGAAGTGATCCTTCTGCTGGATGCTAATTTTCATCAGCTTGCATTTCATTAAATGTCACTCATCTGCATTGTGCAGCACTGCACTACTATACTTATCCAGCCATTAATTGCAGAGCTGGTGCATGACAGCAGAGCAGCTTGCTGTCCTCTTTGCCTGCCCAGAAAACCCCCGTACCCACATAGGTCAGCAGAGCTGTAACCAGAAACAGCAGAAGCCAGAAGCTGCAGAAGCCTCCAAGTAGCCAGAATCTTGGCACACAGTGACTCTAAGTGGATTTTTGGATCTAGGAGCACTACAGGTGACAACTCTGCAACCCATTGCTCTTTTGGCCTCACTGCCTTTATCTTCTCTAGTATTTTGACCTGCCTGTCAGCCAACTTGCTCTGATTTTAGCACAATACTTGAAACAGGAGTGGCTCAGCCCACAAAGTCTGAAAAGCAGCCGCCCAAGCACAACAGTTTTCAAAAACAAACAAACAAACAAACAAACAAACAAAAATGAGAAATGAAAATTGCAAACAATGTTCAATAACTCTACTATTTTAACCAATACTTAAGGCCAAACAGAATAGATGGCAAGTGTGAGACGCAGAGTATTTGTGGAGCATTGTTTATAAACTCAGTCACTCTGAGCAGCTCCCGCTTTGCTGCTGTTGCAGCCTTGGGGTTACACGCTGTTGTTTTTCTGTGACAGCTTAACAGATCTGCAAAGCAGCTGAAGAAACAGGGCAGCTCCAGCTCTGCCCCGTGTCCCATTACAGCCCACCTTCGCTCTGCACAGCCTGACTGCACTGGAGGTCGTTGTGGCTGGAGATGAAGGCGATGCTCCTCTGAGTATCATCTGTCATTCCTGTTGTCACTAGAGAATTACGAAGATCAGCTCTATCAAAGACCCACTCTGACATCCTGGAAATAGCTTCATGTGCCCCATCAATTCTGCAAGAAACTTGTTTCAAACAAAATTCAAAGACTGAGGAGCACACACAGGTTAAGAAGAAGCCAGAAGCTTTCCACTAGCCAGCAGAGTCCACACACCACACCACCTCCCAGAAGCTACAGGTAAAGAGATCAGCATGGGACCTGATGCAGCTGAATGCACACACACACACCCCCTGCCATGACCTGTTCTCATTTCAATATAAATAATACCCACCCATCACAGCAAAACTCATCTCAGGTATGCAAAGACTGCACTGCTGTCTTCTGCATTGCAAAAGGAATACAGCTGTGCAGGGGCAGGAGGTACCAGGGGACCTTCTCTTCCCCCTGTACCTCACATATCTGAAGTAAGGGAACGATGTAGACAAAAGCCTGTGATTAACAAGCAAAAAACTCTCGTACCAGCACACTTATTTTCCATTATTTGGCCTCAAGAGGTACATTTCAGGCCTATTTGGTCATCTGCTGAAAGCTATGTTGTATTGGCCCTAATGGCTACTTTTCATAAGCCTTTTACAGACCTTTACTGTTATGCCTGCACTATTAGCAGCTTGCATCTCACTTAAAAGTATAGGCCAAATCCTACCATTGCTGGAAACATCAGAGTAAATACACTATTCTTTCCCCATTTTTAATAACACTCTCAACACTGTAAGGATCTATTGCCCTCCAGAAGTACATTGAAGGGTGCAACAAACTCATCTCATTTTCACTCCAACTGGAAACTGATGCATGGGATTTTAATTATTGATTCACTGGTGGTTTGTTGGCTTTATTTTTAAAACACACTACTCTGTGCATGCTTGTTATTGAAAACAAGCTCTGCCTACACAAAGCAACTGCAGGATCACACACTGTGGGAAATCTCTGTTTGATGTACTGTACCATAAATCTCTCGCACCTTTTAGCACCTTTCTCTGGATTCATACACGTTCTTCGTTGGTATTGTTGTGGTTTTTAGGAAATCCAGAATCAAAACAGACTAAAACCTACTCGAAAGAATTTAGAGCAGAAAATTGTTTTGGTTTAGAACACACAGCTATCACAAAAGGAGCTTTAATTAAGAGGAAGTGAAGAAACAAAAGGGCTGATCTTTCAAGACCAGAGATCAGTGGTGAATTTCAGGATCAGACGTTTCAAAGACTTCAACCACTTTAAAGTCACATGTCCCAAATTTATGTGCCAAAGGCTTCATACCCCCATCACTGCAAACAGCTAGGGTTAGACTCCCAGCTGGTGTCAGCTGACCAATGCACACTGAATTCAGTGCAGACATACTGGTTTACACAAACTAATAGTCTCGTCCTTAGATTCATATGCTTGTACAAGCTGTAATTCTTCATCCAGGTCAATAGGCTGTAGAGTTTACTTCCATTAGGACTAGTTTTCACTTAAAGTTTCAAATGATGAGATGTACATGTTACATCCCAAAGAATATGCATAGCTGCATGAACAACCTCAATTGTTCCCCTAGGTTTAGAGATAATTTTTGAGGATTTGATTGTATAAGAAAAATGGAAAAGATAAATGTATACCTACAAAATAAGAGAGAGGAAAGTGCTCATAACTCTCACGATAAGCAACAATTAATGATCTTTTCACCAGCCACTTCTGTCTTACTAACACACAGGGGAATTACAACAGTACCTGCCACAGCCTCACACCAGAATGTGGAAGCCCAGCTAGCAAGCTGATTCAGCAGATGTAATCATCTACCTTGTCAAAAATTATTCAACTGAAACCCCCTCTAGTTACAGCAGCATAGAGCTCTGCAAGTAAATTAGTCAGCTCAGAGCTCCATATTGCTGCAGCTTAGCCTGTTTCCAGCATCTAAGCTACCCAAGTGTGGTGTGTTTATATCACATGAAGGAGTAACCTTGCCCTCAGCTGTGCCCTCATGCAGTTTCTATTTGACTTCAACTTTGTACTAAGGGATAGTAGTTTATTGCTACCTCACACTACCTTCTGTGGCCAGTGTGGAAACAAATCTTCACTCTCCTCTTTCCTCCGGTGTCCTCTCACATTCTCAACCATCCGCTCAGGAGAAGAAAGGCGCCTAGCATATTTGAATCAATCCCCCATAGCGACTGCTTCCTGCTGCAGGTATGTGGTCTGAGACACAATGTCATCCTTAAAGGTTATGTCCATCCCGTTCAATTTCTTTAAGAAAAAAAGAAATTTAAAAAAAAATAATGTTTTTCTCCTGAGAGGGAAAATGACCTTTCATAGCAGAAAAACATACTAGCTGCACCATTAACGCTGAGGAATCAAGTCCTCACTGCTTTGATTGAAGAGCTGTGTGAACAGCCGTCCTCCTCTCGCTGCTGTGAAACTGGAATGCTGCTTTCTGTTCTATTCACATTAGGTGCTGTCAGTTGCACTTAATGCACTTAATGGTACATGTGCCAGTTACTGTACATTGTAAGATTTCCTTTTATTTAATAGAAGGACCCTTTTCCAGCCAAAAGTCACGACATTTAATGTGCCACATCAAGGAACGCCAGACATGATCTGCTACCAATGGTTTCAATATTACATATGTACCCATAGCTCTAGTAGGTGTATATCTTAGAGAAAACCTTTTAACAACATATGATATGCCATCATTATAAAAGTACCTCATCACCTTGCTTATGACACTCAGTTTAACTGATACAGTTCATTATTACTTAAGTTGCTCTGTGCAGAGATGTTTCTTCCTACTCCAGATACAAAAGATAAGCATTTGGCCAATTAAGCCATTTCAATAGGTAAGTATCCTTGATCACTTTCATTCACATATCTGCAGATCTTCATTCCTAAAAAAAAGCTCTGACTATATGTGGGTGAGGGGGAATACTGTATTTCTCAATTTCTTTCCTTTTTGTGACAGAAAACACAAACTTTAGAATGAATAATCCTTTTTCTTGCGATGCCTAGTTGTAAAGAGAAACTGACACTATGGATTACTGTAGGTATGTGCAGACTGTGCCTCCATTTAGCTTTGGTTTAACTTATTAAACTCTTGAATGTTACCAAAAGTATACTGACTGCTTTATAAACACTAATACCCAGGATGTTAATGGCAGGCATTAATCATACAACCTACCTGCTTTTTGAAAAGAAGATATGTATCTGGGTATCACAGACAATCCCTGGGGAAACTCAGGCACTCAAGGGGTATCTCAGAACCATAGGTTCCCGCAGACCGGTGTTGCACATTTGCTTCCAGCTTTGCACAGCTGTTGCACATTCGCTTCCAGCTCAGTAACAACAGGGATGAGTACTGCTCTGTACAGAGTAGCACAGACAGAGTAACACCTGTAAGTTATATTTCACATGCATTACTACTCGCTGCTCTATATGAAGTTATACTCTTCAAAATTGCCAAGGTTATAAACGCCTCTTTGTCTAGTATTTCTTTGCCCTAATACTATGTAACAGTGGATACTTTCCTCCCTAAAGGGCCTCAAGTCCAGCATGTTATTACTTCCTCAAGTGGGGAGGGACCGTACTCAATGATCCTTGTGCATCCCTTCCAACCCAAGACGAATTTCAAAGTCATTCAAAGTCAAGATTGATTTTTCTGTTGCTTGGTAAGCTCACAAGGTAAGTCTGGGCAAGGGTCGTCCCCCTGGATAATCTGTATCAATGAGCACAGCCTTTGGAACCAATCAGAAACTGAGCAATAAACCCAATGTGAAATGAAGGAACCAATCTTACAGAGAAATATTAAAAAAAAAAAAAAAAATCAGCCTTCAGCCTGAATAATTTCATCTTATTCAACTTTAATAACTTTTAGGATGCTTTTCAGTTAAAGATGGTCAAATGGATAGCTAAGTTGACACTGGACATTCAGGAGGCAACTTGTGTTGCTCAGGTCTAATATTTGGATGTTTAAAATTATAAGTCAGCTGTGCTTAGTCTCTTATGGAGACGTAGCCCCTCCTGCCTCATTTATGAGACAAGCCAAGTGTGGGTCCGTCTGCCTACAATACTGAACTGAGCACCCTGGCTCCCACTGTGGCCTCACCTGCTCAAGAATGGCTGTGGCTAGGAATGTTTTAGGGATATTTCAGCTAAAGCACTGGGTTGGGCAGACATGGGATCATAGAATCACTTTGGTTGGAAAAGACCTTTAAGATCATCAAATCCAACTGTTAACCTAACACTGGCAAGTCCACCTCTAAACCATATCCCTAAGAACCTCATCTACACATCTTTTAAACACCTCCAGGGATGGTAACTCCACCATTTCCCTGAGCAGCCTTTTCCAATGCCCAAAAACCCTTTCCAGGAATATTTTTTTCCTAATATCCAATCTGAACCTCCCCTGGCTCAACTTGAGGCCATTTCTTCTCATCCTATTGCTTGTTACTTGGGAGAAGAGCCCAACACTCTCCATGCTACCACCTCCTTTCAGGTAGTTGTAGACAGCAGTAAGGTCTCCACTCAGTCTCCTTTTTTCCAGGCTAAACAGCCCCCTGCTGCTCCCCACAAGACTTATTCTCCCCACACAGGGCAGGGGACAATCCCAGCAGGGCAGGCCTGGACCAGGGTCATCTGCAAAACACCACAGTATGGCTCTAACAATGCCAAGTGTGCAGTTGCAACAAATGGCACTTCACAGGCCTCCTGGCAGCTACCTACCCGGGCAGCCTGCTTTTTTAAGGAGCTGCCTGATGTGCTCTCACACGCCAGCCGGGGGTGAGTAGTTAAATTGGACAATTACTGAGTGAGGAGTGGATAATTAACAAACAGTCACCACATACATTCGGAAATCCGCAACCAAAGAGAGAAAAGGTGCCTCAACCATTAAATAAATGTCTTGTCCAGCTCATTACCTGATCAGCAATGGTTTGGAGATTCTGGGGTGCCCTATAAGCATTATAGTCAGTGCCACTTACATTACATCTTCTGTAATTAGCATTGTTGCAAATGCTAATTTATGCCTAGAAAGTAATAGCTTCATTTCTTACCTGGTGGAGAAGCAGCTGAAAGAAAGCATGCTTCTGCAGAGCAGAGGAGATTATCTGGGGCTCAATGACTGTCGGCTTTTGCATTTGCCAAAACACATCTCGCAACTCCACTAAGATGCTTTAGGAGAAAACAAGGACATTCAGATCCTAATACAAAGCAGACAAAACAGGCCTGGGAGGGAGAAGGAAGAAGAATCATATTGAGCATGCAGATCAGCCATCACCACTCACCCCTACAGAGGCATAGGAGTACTGCTACCTAGTTCATCTCAAGCAAAAGGCATTTCAAAGGCAGGAAATAAAAACCAAAATAAACTCGGAGAAATCCCTGCACCCAGCCAGTGTGTGGGGCCTGCTGCCTGTAATTCAACATTCATCCCATGGCAGCCCATGGTGGGAGGAAAGAAAGAGCTGCAGATTCAAATGGACACAGGTCGCACAGGGGTCCTGTCCTGTTCAAAGGGGACCTTGGTTACTGCTGCCACCAGCATAGCTGTGGGGGTATTCAGGAGTCGAGAAGGGGGTGTCAAATCCTGCTCTGACTTTTTCCCCCTCATAGAGGCAGCAAGGGTTTTTGTTCAGGAATAGGGAAAAAGGGCTTCTACTCATCCCAGTGAGTGTTACCCTGATGCAACAGGTGACTATTCGGGGTGGTTACTTTTGTGACTGGTCAGCCATGCTTACCAGAGAGAAAAAACATACACATTTTAGGCTGTCAGCAGCAGAGGTTTCATTGTATTTTCTACCAAGAAGGGTCCTGACAGCCCAAGCACTGCTCCAGCTAATCAACGCATTTCTGAAAGCCTTAAATAAAAGAAAGGTCTTGCTGGAAATAGCATGGGGAACTCTTACTCCCCAAGTATGTATTTTTTGTAGCAGAATCCCGGTCCCCTGCTAGCAGCCCTGCTAATAATAAGAAAAAAAAACATAAATAAATTCTTAATTTGAGGCTAGTGACACTCAGAATCTGGTGAAGGGGGAATATTACCCAAATGGAAAACAGAAATGAGCCTTAAGTGGCCTGTATTCTTCCCACCAAGCCAGACAGTGATAGGGCCTGTAGCACAAGCTCCCTTTCCATCAGGAGGTGAGCAGATGCTGTTTTATCCAGACTTATTCAGCAAAAAGGCAAAACTTTTCTCTTTCTAGCTGGTTCTCACATCTCCCAAAGAAATAATCAATGAAGGAAAAAAGGAAAATGGCAGCTGTGATACAGTCCTATCTGTACCCAAGCACAAAACACACAAGAACATCTGGGGCAGAAGAACTTTACCTCACTTCCAGAAAAAAAGACAGCAGAAGACAGCAAAAGCAGGAAAAAGGAGAGCAGTTTTAATAGTAGGGATCAGCACTGGCATCTACTATCCCCACTGTGATAAAGGAGACAACCTTTCCCTGGGAAATTTGAAGTCTGGGCTGTAGACATTTTCATCTGCCACTTAAAAAAAATACTTTTATACTGCATGTCAGTATTTTTTGCTCTCTCCCTGCCATGTACAATTGCAGTGCCAATGGGAAGAGCCCCTGCCTCCATCTTGGATTAATACAAGTGACACTTTCCTCAACTCTTTTTGTATAGCTACTGTCAGTCATATCAACTTTAAAATCTCATTTTAGTCAGAACAGCCTTGAAAATCCTGTCTGACTTCCCTGGAAGTATCTGCAAGTATTTTTACTTATTCTTATTGTCATGATGATTTTATATATATTTTTTTTAATTATTATTATTATTATTTTGGTTTTTTTACAATTTTCTCCATTCTGTAATCTGTCTGGTGATCCTATAAAGCAAGCAAAGAGCAAAGAAGCAAGCCCGAGAAGCTAAAAAGTGTGGAATAATATCTAAATATCTCAATTTTAACAGCTCTTTTCCTCTAAATGTCCTTCAAGCTTCCGATTTACCTTCTGGAGAGCTTGATCTATTTTTAGTTCACAAGGTCAGGAGACTTTTCTTTGCCAATTGCTAGACGGTCAACAGTTCAAAAGTTATTGACCAACTAGGAGAGCAATAGCACAAAACTGTTTTAGGTCTCATGACCCTGTCTCAGCCAAATGGATTGTTTTTGAGAAGCCTTGAGTATAATAAATTATATAGCCAAATAGACACATTAAAACACTGTGGCTGCAGAGAAGACCAGAAAGCACCGTGGTGATGATATGCCACATTTTAACTCTATAATGAGCATAGGTCAGAGAGTGGCTTTTAATTTACTTGGAATGCAGTTGTCTGCCTGTTAAGACCTCAGTTCCTTCACCAGGCAAGGGAAGCTAAATATATTACTCTGAAATCTCTTCACAAATTAATCCTAATGAACTCCCCTCACACCACTTACCTCCCTTACCATTAATTTTGGGACAATGTCAGGCAAATAAACATGCAAACAAAAACAAAGTAGACCCCACTGCAGCTGTTCTGTGGCCACACAAACCTCTCTCAAAGGAAAAAAAAAGGGGAAGGGCTATTAAGGGATTAACAAAGTAAGCAACCATAATTTTTTAGCAAATTGCCTATAAATCTTCTATAAAGCCACCAGAAGGAAGCAAGGAGAAACTGATAACAGGGTGCACAATGCAGATTTTCTTGCAGTGTGAAACCAAGGCCTGAGCACCCTGCACAGGCGCAGCGGGGTCTGTTATCTCTGGGGGGCCAGAACAGGTACCCCCGCTCCAAGGCAGGTGAGCAGGATGGCCATTGAGGAAATGTACAGGGCACAGCAGCTTCCCAGAGAGGGTGTAGGATGTGCCACACTGGCCTCGGATGTCAGTTTGCCAGAAAATGCTACAGAATCTCATTTCCTAATCCTTAAAGTAGCCTAATTAACTCTGGAAAGCTTTCTGGACAGACAGAAGAAAGGCAGAATGCTTTAATGACCCATTAACACATCGTTGTGCGTTTATATTTTATCAGAGCTTTAGGCATGCGGACTGAAACAGGGGAGAAGCTTTGTTGTTGGCCCAGTCCAGGCTTTGCCAGAAGGGGTCAGGTTCATTTTTCAGGCTTTGAAGTGTGTCCATTGAGAAGGTCTCAGATAGCATAAAAAGGAATAAAAGAGAAATTAAAAGAGAAGAAAACCCTTCAAGATTCTGTTAAGAAAAAGCCATGGCCTTTTTGGTTTCTCTGAAGTTACAAAGCATCCCTTAATGTTCTTCAGTCCCACTCTTTGTGCAGCTCTGGGTGGCTGTACCTGTGTCACCACTGTAGTAGGACACACCACCTACAACAGGCCACTACTTTTTATATTTTTTAAAAAATATTTCTTTCTCTGGACTGGCAGCAGCTCCCTTCAAGAAGCAGAGTCCTACAAACACTTTGAGTTTGCTGACACAAATTCACCCTGCATCTATAATGCCAGGCAGCCGCAATTGATCCCAAAATCCACTTAGTTCACACGTACAAAAAAAAAAATTGTGGATTATTAGCTTAAATATAGCTTTCCAGGTAAGGCATATTAAATGCCAGTTTAAAGAGTTTTATATTGACAGTCACAGCAGGATTTTAGTCCCTAGGGCTGGGTGTAGGAGTTTGGCAGCTCAAGACAGTCAGACAGATGTCTTCCCCTTCCCTGCCTTTAGTCATCCATGTACCTCTGCTAGTTTGTTATTCTAGGCAGCTGTCTATTTTACTGGTATGACAAGGCTTGCGTAAGTCAAGCAACTTAGATGCATACTTTATCCATTTTCTCCAGGACTGGTTTTGTTATAACACATACAAAGACAGGTTATTTTATCAAATCAGAAAAAAACCCTAAACATCAGGGAAAATACACACAGGATACGTCCTACAGAGCCTGTGCAGCAGAGAGCAAACACTACATCCCAAGTTTGTATTTTGGTGCAGTGCAATGATAACCAGCAACTCTGAAGCTCAAGGGCACATTTGGATTCCAGCTTCAACATATGGACCTACATAAGGTCACTAAAGCAAGCATCTCAATAGAAAATTCCTCTCCTGCAGCTTTTCTGCATGCAGTTGACATATATTTTTTTGATAGGGTATGTTTTCTCTCATTATTATGAACAGTACCAGAACTATCTGTTACTTGTACAATAGATGTAACTGAGGTAATTTCGATGGAGACAGAGCACATAAGCCATGGTAACAAGTCCAGAGACGCCTGTTACTTTTATCAACCCTATCCTCTCCATATAGACAGAAGTAGTAATGAATCTGTCATCAGTGTTCCCCCTCATCCTCATACCTCAACACCTCATAATCTTTAATGCACTTGCCCTCACATTCTCTGAGCCAGTTTTGATGGTTTTGTCTCAGAGGCGAGAACTCGAGGAATGGGATGCACACAGGCTCGATTTCTCTCTCCTTACCCCAAGTTCCCCATTTGTAAGCTAGAGACAAAAATTGCTTCAGAAACTTGCAGTAGATCAGGGAACCAAGCCCACATCCCAGCCTGGGCCAGCAGCCAGGGGTGTCCCCCAGCTCCGCGTGCAAATTCCACTGCAGGGGGGCAGCTTCTGCCCCAGCCCCTGGCCAGCATGACCCCCGAGCGTCCCTGTTGCTTGGAGGCCAGCGGGACTCGGGCATGGCAGCACATTTCACCACAGATCCATCTCAGGCAGTAATGTTATTAACTGTGAATTCCCTACAGCACACTCGATGCTGTGCAAAGGGGATGGCTGTTGAAAAGAAGCCAGCTTCACACAGCGAGTTGATCTGGTTTTCATCCCTTACCATCTCCCTCTCTTGCTTCTTTGTCTTTTCAGTCAATCAGAATTCTTTAAAGCTCCACATGAAAAGTAAACAACCAGCCCCAGCTCATTCCACCTCCTAATACAAGCTGTAAATAACATATTCCCTGTCATTCATATTCTGTGACTTGAACTTTATGCCGAAGGAGTTTATGTGTGTTAGCACTGGAAACGTGTCTCTAAAGCAGGCTGTGCTTAGTAGTTAATAGTTATGTGCTGCATACCTGGGCTGAGGAATCATTATACCCTCTGTGAGCAATTCAGTATTTATATATAATGATCTCATTACCTTGCAGCTATTCCAATTTTATCTAGGCTTTAATATTTCCTGAAGCAAAAAAAAGCATACAAAGGGGGTTCAAAATGCCAACTCAATCAAACTCCATATTGATGGACAATTACTTAGCTGCAGGTCAGCATAAATAGAAAAAGAAAAAAGAAAGGAAAGATTATCCACCACCTAAACCAAGTTGTCTTACCTTGCTTCACTGTCTCAGTCTGTACCTAGGATTATCATGAGCTGCTGGTACCTAAGTGATTTGGTGAAGTTTCCACAGAGCTGTGCAAATGCAGCACTGCTGCTTCAGAGGATGCTGCACACAGATTCTCCTTCAGCTTCCATCTCTGTGGTTCTCATTTCCCTCTTCTTCTGTCCCCAGAGTTTCACCCTGAGTCCTTGTCTGGATAAACTTAAACTCTTGTCACTACTTCCATATCAGGCAATTGAGCTGGGTGGAGACAGGAGACAAGAGGAAAATATTCAGAGGACAGAGGATGTGTATTCTTCTCCTGTACCCAAAAGTTCCTTTTCAACACACGGAGATCCTGGGCTTTATTCTGCTCTTTGTTAAACAAATTGAATTATTTGGGATTTCCCTCAGATATGCAAAAATACTTGATATTCCCAGAGGACGCCCAGTCAGCCTTGACATGGTCTTCACATTCGCAATCTATCAGCCCAAACCTGTCTCTTACCATACTAATTAAGTTCATGCTGTGTCACTTCTGTGCACTACACAAACATCCCATGTGGGAGGAGGTCCTTTTTTTCATTACATTAATATGTCATTCATAAGGACTAGCTGATTCCTTGCAAAATTTGTCACTTTTGTCCTCTTGCTCCCCTTGCTTGTTCTGGAGCCCAAGATTAAGACTGCAACAAGAGCACTTCGTGGTATGAAACAGATTCATTCTAGCACTGAAAATCGTAATGAGAAGGCGGCATGGAATTAATCCTGTCTCGTCATGACAATCTTGAGATTAGAGTCACACAGTCTTCCTCAAACCTGGGCACTGCAGCATCCATCATTCTCACCCCAGCAACACCTACTGCGCCACAGAGCAAAAACACTTGTGCTGTGCTCCCAGTACATATGACAGTAAAAATAAAATACAACTGGCTGCTGGTTACAAATCCCCAAATATTACTTTCTTACCTAAAATATTAAGCAAAACCCATTTTTTTTGTAAACTCAGGAAGAAAGAAGGCCCTACTGACCAAAATTTGTTACTGTCCAATCCTGTTACATGAACTGTGGGGTTTCAGTTCACTGAGCCCCAGACGTACACTCTGGCTGTAAGGAAACTCAGTAGATTTTCTTTCAAGTGGTACAATGTGAGTACACCTGAGTATATTTTTCTTAGCTTGTAGGTTCTTGGCTTGTTTATTTGTTTGAGTTTCTTTCAGAGAAACTTTAATCAGGAAATAGTAAGTATCCACAGCAGATTTTGGTTTCCCCAATCTTCATTTTCTAATTTCTGCTGTGTCTTCAGCGACGCCTGTCTCCCATCTCCATAGCTGCACATAATGGCAATGTGCAACTGCCTCAGCCATGGCAGAGGGCTCTGCCTTCTCCTCGCCCATGCCCGCTGCCAGAAGGTGGGTGTCTGCCCAGCACTGCCCATCCTCATGGCCACTGGTTGTGACCAGCCCTCATGAAAAGATTCTATATGCTTTGACTTCTCTTCCCCTTGCAGTCCTGGTGAGCCCTGGTGCCAGGCTTGGTCACAACCTGAGCTGGGGGGAAACACTCACCATGAGGAAGTGATGAAAACATTCATTGTGCATTTATGCATCTGAAAAAAGAAAAGCGGGGGAGGAAAGGTGTGTATATCAATTGGTCCTCATACAAAAACTGACAAACATTAAGGAAAAAAAAATGGTAAAATGGCATCCAGGGAAAAACTACATGTAGAAATCATAACCAGAAAACTTTAGCAACTGCAAATACATTCTTGTGTCTTCAGCTCAGAGAAGCAGGCTCTCTTGTCACAGCATCTCTCCTTACATTCAACTAACCAAGTAACGTCCCAAATCAAAAGCATTATTCCCATCCCTACCATCTTACCAGTTTCATTAGGACAGCTGGATCTTTCTGGCAGGGCTGAAAATCCTACATATGATTCAGGAAATCCCAGGAAACTTAATTAAAAAATCTCCCCATTCTACCCAAATGTTGTAAAATATAATATATGGTGCCATTCTGAAGAGATGTGAGGAGCTGCCATTGTTCTTGAGACTCAGCAGGTGGCACAGGGCTGCCCCTCAGCTCCACATACTGTCAATGTCAGGGGAAAAAGCACCGTAACAGCATCAAAGGGGAGGCTCAGACCAAGGTCATCTGAAAGCTATTCCTAACTCATAAAGAAAATCCCACGTACAACCATCATCCTAATGGCTGATAAAGTATTCATCATTAGACTGGAAGTGGTTAAAGTTTGTGTGCCCGTACTGAGCACACCAGGTTTGCATTTTTAGCTCCACTGTACAGTAGTATCATTGTGTTCTCTGACTGTTTGTGTTTTATTATTTGTTCCTATAACAATGGCTTAGTTATTTCCCTGGGAAATAGGGCTGGCCTGTCAGACTATACGAGCAGATTTCTGCTCATTTCTATTAGGTACTCGTGCACTACAAAAGCATGATAATCATAGCCTCCCCCTGATGACCGTTCTCCAGCATTACACAGAAGAGGGCTGGCTGACCACCAACAAATCTTACAAACTGCACTTACATTTACAGCAATCTCACATTCTGTAACAAGTAGTCATAAATATCAGAGTATTTATTGCAGCTGCAAAATCTTCTACACAAATTGGTGACAACTCAGCTATCTGTCTCGTCTTGTATGTTGTTAACCATTAGTTTTAACTCCTAATGACTAAAGTTCTTCACTGCACGTCAGATGACTGTGATATATCATGTGATGCATTAGGCAAAATACTAAATGCAACTTTCTGGCACCACCAGTAACATAAAAGGCATCTAGAATAATGTATTATAATAGTCTGTCCTGTTCACTGTAACCCACAATTAATTTTATTCACTTGTGCATTGTTTTTCTTTCAGATATAGATTTATTTTCAGCTAAGTTCAAAGGGTGGAAGAAGAAAATTAAGTGTTTTCATCTTTCATTAGAGATACAGCAATGCAGTCTATAACTTTGCTTTCCTTCTATAGTTCATGCCAGCACAAAATACTGGTTTAATACAAGTAAAGCGATTGCCACAGGTATTGGCCGTCATTAGATAAGAATGCTAATGAAGATGCAGTGGCACCACCTAGCAACCAGAGCATGTGTACAAGGCTGCTGCAGGGCTTATCCTCCCGTTGCACACTGCATACTAAAGCCTGCTCTGCACAATTTCATTAGGGAGGTTATGGCTGGCAGAATTAAATCTACATTATACCTACCTGTACTGTAATCACACCTTGGCTTGCTGCATAAATGTACCTTTCAAATGTGCCTATTTAAAGGCAATAAATATGACTTTTGCAAGGCAATGTAGATTGCCTCCTCCTCCCCACCCCTGCTCAGCTTAAAGATGTCATGCAGCCCTTGCCTTCTTTTGAGACAATATTTGAAATGTCACCCACTTCCTGCTTTCAGAACAAGAAAGCATTGCTAAGGGCAAAGGCCTTTGCTTTACAGCGTATGAATTTATCTTTCTCTTATTTCCTAATCCTATTATCTATATCTGCTTTATCTGTTAAACCCAAACTCAGCTGTATTCTAGTTCCATTAAAACCATCCAGCAGTGTATCTTCAGCAATCAGAAGCTCACTTCCTAATGCTGCCTTTTGGGTAATGCACTCCAAACTGCCCTTTATGTACTCTTTTCTACAGAAGCTTTTGCTAGTGCTCAGGATCCCTTTATGATATGAGCACTCTTCTTTGAATCTGTCACCTGAAAGCACTTTCTGAGTGCCTGCATTCATTAACTGAGGGAAATAAGTTGTGCTTGCAACGGTGGAGCCTTCTTAAGTGAATCCCTATTTTTCTGAAGGAGCAGACTCCTTAAAAATATAAGATCTGGTGCAGAAAAACTATATCCACTAACAACTTACTTAACATTAGTTAAGGCAGGAGTCTGGTGACCCTAGTAAAAATGGGGTTGCACTGTAAATAATATGCATAATAGCACTACACATTAGAGCTGCAATTTCATTTTGCTCTGGGTATCAAATACATTATTAGTCTATGCAGCAGCATCAAGCAATAAGGAAAGCACATGTTACATGGCAAAACTAGCTCTAAGGCAATCAGCTGCCTCCATCAGTATTCAGTTTCACTGTATTTCTGGAGCATTGCTCTAAAATTGATATTTGGACCTCCTCAGTATATGTATATCCATAGGAACATACCATAGAATAGAATACTTTTCCCCCTTTTTGCCCTTTCTCACCCTTGGCTTCCCTACTTCGCCCAAACCTGTTTACAGAGGATTTTATCCTACAGTCCTACCATTCCTGGGGGTTGTTCCAGCATTGAGTTCATGCCAGTTTCATGTGTCCATCATGAAATATGTGTTCAAGATGTGGACAGCTTTAATTGGAATATTTGAAAATAACTTAAGTCAGGAGAATAGTTATGCTCTTTCTGACCTGACTATTCATTGCATCCATTACAAGATGAAAGTGTGACTTTATGGGGCAGACAGTCGTTCTGTCTCAGGGTAGATTCTGTATCCTTAACTTAAGCCAAAAGCAGTCTTCTCATTATGTCTTGATAGCCCAAAGCCATGGGAAATAGAGAGCAGGCTGGGCATTTCAGTGCTTTGTTAAAGTGAAGGGACAATCAACATCAGGAACATTAGTGGTGGCAGAACACAAGATTGCTCAGCAGTGTATGAAAAGAAAACTAGTCATCTGAATTGAATTTTCAGCTGGGGCCTAAGAGGCCAAATTTAATCATCCACCTAAAATTACCACACAAGTCAATATTCCCCACATCCCTTTGCAAGGGAAAGAAACTGATTCTCTGTTTTTCGGTCAAGCAGGTGGCCTTGAAGCAGCTAACCAGCTGGCTGATAGCTAGATACCTTCGCCAAGACAAAAGCTAGTAGCATGATTGATTATCTTCCTATTGTACTGGAAGCAGACCCTCCTCATCGGTCAGACTTCTGAACTGCTGCCCTGCACACAGCAAAACTCTTCTGAGAGCTGACAGAGGTTTGGTCCCAAACACCAGCTTCCGCCCAGCCTCTGCCTTCGCTCCCTACTCGGTTCAGGTCAATTTACTGATAGGGAAGCAATAAAAATGCTCAAAATTTAACTTTCATTTTAGACATGCCAAAGGTATAACAGTAATATCAACAGGGCAATGCATACCACACCTTACCCATGGTGGGTACGGCACAGTGATGATTCGGGCTGCAAAATCATTGAGGGGACATACCTGCCCATGGCTGAACAGCCTCCTGCAGTGCTGCAGCATCACCAGGCTTAGCACAGCTGCCAAAAAAAAAAGAATAAAAAACAACCAAAAAAACCTCCCGACAAGCTGGATAAACCCTTCAGCCACGCGAGCTGCGCTCTGCCATGGCTGCACAGCTAGCAGTACTCAGGGTAGCGTTCAGTTTACAGACAGCCCAGAGTCTGTCTACACTACCTTGCAGTCACACTTTTGATTACTTCATTCCCTGCAGTGCCTGCTAAGATCAACTGTAGTTTTACATGCTCCTGGGAGAAGGAAAATTCATGAGTCCCATCACAGCTCCTTCTCCTCTTCAGATCACATCCTGACCTCCTTGTATAAGAGCGAGCCCTCTGGCCAGTCTGCAGTCAGCCTGTCACCAGCTCACCTGATGCGAGGTTTTGCTGGGTGGCACAGCTCTGCTCACACGCACACAGGGAAACTGTGGGGTGGAACAGGACAGTCATGGGTAAAGCCTTGTACTTCCCTGCTGGTCCTTTCATCATTAAATAGGAACACAGCCTGCAAGCCCAATGTGACCTGCTGATCTTGGGGTAGTCATGACAGTGTGGCACGCAGCCCTGGAGAAACAGAGCCACATAGTGATGCTAAATCCTCCATTTGGCTGCCGTTCTCTTCCACTTCTGGGGCCAGAGGGAAGGATGGGAGCCAGGTCTTGGGGTTCCTATGT
The DNA here is from genome assembly GCF_963082525.1 of Nesoenas mayeri. Taxonomy (NCBI): domain Eukaryota; kingdom Metazoa; phylum Chordata; class Aves; order Columbiformes; family Columbidae; genus Nesoenas; species Nesoenas mayeri. The sequence continues at coordinate 18,598,989 of NC_137540.1, forward strand.
CCAGCCTCTCACATGGAGAAGCTTCCTGGCCCCTTTATTCATGCCTCTGTTTTCAAGTGTGTGAAATGGCCATGGCAAAAAATAAGACATGACATAGACATTAAGAGAAGAAATCAAGTGTAAAATGAAGAACTCTAAGGTTGTAAGCTTGTTTTTCATTATCTCCATGTCAATCCCCTCTCCCCATCCCAGCTTGCTTTTAATCACCCTGTCTACGGAGCCTCACCGCTCTTCCCATCCCTTTCCCTCTACAGGCAGGGATGACAGTGCTGTCTGTGTATGAGGATACCATAAAATGTTTCTGAACACTTCTGGAGGCAGGAGAAGCTCTGCAAACTCCACTACAGCTAATACAGGCAAAGGGCATCCATAAATTACAGGAGCATTGTCTGGGCCTGAGGACAGGTGGATCTGAGGCAAAACATAGAGAAACAGCCGGAAAGTAGAAAGGAAAAGGAATTACTCTTTCCATAAGAGATTTTCCAGCTGTACTTCAGATGACATTTTGACTGGGAGGCACATGAAGCGAAAATGTTTAAAAAATAGATTGCTTTGGATGTGAGGGAGTTTCCATCCTAGCCAATGCAAATCTTCAGGGGAAAAACACAGGGATTTGTTACAGTTCTGTGTTACAAATGTGCAAGTCCGGAGGTTTACCTCACTGTGTCAAATTATGAAGACTGACTGTTTGCTTGGGAGCTGAGGGAGAACAGGGAGAGACCCGATCCAGCAGCTGTAGATGCATGTCTGATTAGGTGTATAATTTCTATTCCAAGCTCAATCATGAGCCTGTTCATGAGCTAATCCATCTCCCACATCACTGCTTGCAGCATCAGGCCCAGTAAAAACATAAAAGCCAAAGAATGGACAGGAGTTGAATTGCAAAAACAGCTTCCACAGAGCACAAAATGCCTCAGGTTGATAGCTGAGAATGCACTGAGGTCTCTAGAGACAAATTCTCTCATATCAGCTCTCTTACTGTGTCACAGAAACATTGCTTGCTTGGTTTTAGGTTTTAGAAAAATAAATACTTCAGTGAAACTGTGTGCCATTCATGGAAGGAGTTTGCTGTAACTGCCAGGTTATTTTTTGTATTACAAGGGGAATGAGCAAGGTATGTTGGGAATATTGGAAATAGCACAAAGGGAACCAAGCATTTACAGTGTAAATAATTATGTTGTTTCTTGTGCATATCTCTGCACCACAGATGTATGCTTTAGCTTTGCCTGAGGACACACCACAAGTCTGTACCCAGAGGTGCAAGGCTTGATTCTGCACAGTGCAGGGAGTTGTCATCATTGGGATTACTGAGATGTCAAGCAAATGCCTGCAAACTTTGCAGAACAGAGGACAGAAAATTGGATGGCCTGCCAGAGAGAGCCTCTAGTGAGTAGGAAGTAGAAAAGTAACCTACATCTGTCTGGACTCAGACATTCAGAAGTTGTAGACTTTAAACTAGCTGAAGTCTTCCAGTCCCTGTCTGCCCTTCTCTAGATTATACACCCAAGTGTGGTCCTTATATTGGGTGCAGTTCCATGATGAACCAGAGCTGGATATGGGTTCAGTTTAAAAATCAGGGTGGGGGGTGGGGAATACTGGTTTTCAGCTTCCTGAATCCAGTTCAGTGTGCAGCTGAAAAAGCAGCTCTGCCACTCAACAGAAGGGGCAAAGCAGAAGCAGGGATTTCATATGCGGGTGCTTCCCCCAAAATGCAGACTGAGCAACCTTGGAGTGAATTTGCAGGACTCAGACTCCCAGAGGCACCCTACCCACTGGTAGCAGAAAACAAAATGCAAGCCTTGTTTCAAGATAACTTCAGTATTTTCCTCTGTTTTCCATAACCAAAGATTCAACAGCTGTCCATGGTGGGAACAAAACTATTCATTTCATCTGTGGTGAAAAATGAATTATTTCCTCCAGCCCCATTTTGACAGTTCAGTACAACTACTGAGAAAACTGAGCTTCTACCTACCCCACAAGGGTAGGTAGACCGAAGTATGTATACTGGTGATAACATTGCCATTCCCCGGTAGTTGAAAAGGCATTTAGTAAATACAGTCAGATTCACTAAATTTCACTAAATACTAACTAGGTTGAAATCCCTAAGTGGGTTTAAAGGTAACTGTAAATGTTGAAAGGACAAAAAGGGTTGACAGGATTTGCCTCAGTTCTGAGCAGGGCTGTGGCAAATATTCACCAAGAAAAAAATAAAGGCTAATATTCAAGGATTTGCATTTCATCAAAACAATTATTTTTAGGTTGAAAAAGAACATCCCAAGATCATTTTCATTCACTTGGATTCCTCTTCTGAGCACAAATCCAATTAAATTTCAAATTGCAAAATACATTTCTAATCTCTCTTAGATATTTTACCTCTAACAAAAATTAGGATATCTGTATGTTTGTGGTGAAACCTGCCATGAAACTCATATTTTCTATGTTTCTCAGTCTTCCTGGATAGATAAACAAACACCAAAGGTGTGCAGTATTGTGAAAACTAAAATGCACCCCAGTCAAATGGAACCTCAAGGTTTGGTTTTGGTTTTTATTTTTTCTTGGCAGTCAGAGAGTTGTAAAGTGCTTTGTGTTCTCTGTGTGTACAGTTTAGTGAATAACAGCACTGGAATTGCATACCTAAGTACAAAATTAGTGAAACAGGGATCAAGAAAGACACTAACATGCACGAACGATGCAATTCTTGTGCAACTGATAATGCTCTATGGCATACACCTCGGGGAGCAGAAGCTACTCAGAGAAGCTATGCCCATCTCACTTTTGCTCATGTGAAGAGCACCCTGAAACATTACCACCTGAATTTTTCATGATGTATCCATCCCCAGCTGCCTTTTCCTAGAAGGTCAAACACCTGACCACAGGATTCTGAAAAGGAGCATTCCCACTCTTCCTTGCTTCCCTCTCAGTTCCAGCACATGGAAAGATTTTCTAAGTGTCTAAAAAGAAAGGAAATTATTTTCCAGAACATCACAAATGGTTTGGGGAAAAATTGCATGTCAAGCTCAAAAAGAAAAAGAAAATAATTGTGAAAACTTCTGTCAATCATAAAGTCAGGTAGCAGAAAAATAACGTTATACAAGGCTTATTGGCCTGCAGGCAGAGTGGGTAGGTGTTATCTGCAGAGAATAGTACCTCCAATTACAGGAATGGGTAAAAGACACGCTAGGAAGAGAGGGAAAAGAAGGTGAAATCCAAAGGACTCTGAGGTTGACACATCACTTCAGGTTTCTGTCCTTTCATGAGGCTGCAGGAAAAGCTGAACCAGCCAGGCTCCGGTGTGAGACACCTCCAGCATCCCCAGCATCCCCTGTGCCCCAGCTCCAGCAGCGCCAGCATCCCCCTGCGCCCCAGCTCCAGCCCAGCCACCCAAACAGCCAGCAGCTCTGGCCAGGCCAGGGGCTGAGCTGGGGTGACAAAAGAAACACCACAAAAAACTCCTGTGAATAATTCTCCAAGGGGAACAGGCCATTGGGTCAATATAGCAAAAAAGGTGGCCCCATGGACCTCCTTGGCCCTGCATCAGCACCACAGGCTGAAAGGCTAAAGAGGGACAGAATGGGAGAAGAAAAAAGAAAAGAGGTTATAAAGTTTAACTTTTCTCTCTTGCTGTCTGTGAATATGACTGTACAAAGTCAAGGTTAAGACTTCCAAGATTATCATTCTAAAGGCAAATCAAGTTACCTCCATGTATTTAAGATACAGTATTGTTTGAGAGCAACTGGGGACAGAACTCAGTCCTACATTCTGCTCATATGCTGTTACAATACAAACACCCTAATAAGATGCACACAGAATTTCAAAACCAGGTAACTCAAACCTCTCCAGGCCATAAGACAGTTCCTACCCCAGAGCTTATCATTAGCCAAAGTCAGCTTAAAAAATAGCATTGGATCTCGAGAAAACATTCAGGAAAGGTGCATCAATAAAATAAGAATCACTCACACATAAATCTCCCTTGAACCTTTTCCTAGTAATACTTAAGATGTCTGCATTTTGAGCAAGCCTTGGTAAACTCTCAGTATAAAAAAAAAGGAAGAGGAAGGTCTCTCTGCAGACATCTCTCATCCACAGAAAAGAAACCACCAAGGGTTACAGAAACCAGGAGAAACTCAAAGTACATATACAATGGTAAGGTAGGGAAAAATCTCAAGCGGAGAAAAGGGAATGAAACTTAAGCTTCAACATCTCAGCCTCAACATCTCTACTTATAAACTCCAGCCTTCAAAACACTCCAAAATCCTGACAATGCCACTTTCAACCTAGCTGAAATCAAGAGGTTTGGGTTAACTGAGAGTGGTCCAAATGAGGAGACAATTAGAGACCCTCACAGAAAAAAATAATGTCTCTCAGTAGCGAGGTTTTTAATACAGTTTATTCATAGCTAACCCCCCTCCCCCAGAAAATTAAAATGCAACTGACAATAACAGATGGGGTAAAAATTTTAATACTGTTGAAGTCACCTTCCAATTCCCAGTGGGGAAAGCACTGGCCCTGCTCCTGCCAAACGCGATGCTTGCACCAAGTGTGTGCCACCAGAAAGATAACTTGGGCCTTGGTCCATGGTCAAACGATCATCTTGCAGAACTGCACCTCAGGCCACTTGCAGCCCCATACCACGTCAGGCCTGAGCCTGCCCATGAGGTCAGAGACAACCAAGAACATCTTACCACAGCTTCTTAGAAGCTCATTGCAGGCAGAACCTGAATGACCACAAGAATAACATATTAGAGGAACAATAGTCAATCCTGAAGGCTTCTGTAGACACCCAGCTTTCATGCAATGCCAAAAGACAGTGGGCCAGTGAGTCCCAAGGTATCTCCCAAGCTCACAGTGTAGGGGTAAAGAACGCTCTCATACCACAAATCCATTTTCTCCAATAACCTCCCATCTTCTCTCCTTACCCAAACCCTAGAAGAAACACGTGGCTGGCTTGCATTGGTCAGGGCACAGCCACCCACAGACCCCACGACACCAGCCACTCGGCATCTCAGGGCTGGTTAAAAGCAGACGGTGAGAGGAATGCCATGGAACAGCCTGTTCTGGTGAGATCCCCATCTTGGTATTTGATATCTAAGGCAGCACAAGCTAAAAACAAGGAATGCTCCTGGGCGGCTGTGCAAGCCAAAGCTTTTCTAGCTTTCTATCATCCCTATTTTCCATTAATACGATTCAAATGGTGACTGCAGGTGTTCCATCACCAACTTCTTCAACAGCATCTCACAAAATCAGCTTAAAGAACCAAAAAAAATGCCTCCTGCACTGCAGCTCCCAAATCCCAAATTACAACCAATGCTTTTAGAAAGGCTGTTTTCAAGCAAAGCGTGTATAGCATTGTCTTTAGCACCATTCCCCTGTAAAATGAAATGAGGAAATATCACTAATGGCTTTTCACCTATTTTTCATTACTGTTGCTGAGAAGAACATGCTAAAAGTAATACCAGTAAGAAGAACAGGCTAAAGTGCGGGTGTGTGGCAGATATAACTCTGCTTTTCTTCACCTTCATGAACATCAGTAATTCTTTCCATGTCACATTATTATCCGGGGAAAATAAAATGTCTATGTGGCAGAAAAGAATTTCTGTTTTTCTTCCCATTCGTTTCCTACATCCAAATTCCTTCCTGATAGCTACTGATGATGACAAAACAAGGCAAAAACAAGTTTCAATTTCCTCCTTAACTATTTTCCCATAACAAAGCAGACCTCTGCAAAAGGCTTTGCTGTGTCTGGCTACTCTGTCTCAGTGCATCAGCATGAATACCTTTTTGACAAGGGTAAGGCTCATTTTTAGGCAAGGAATAACCCTCTATATCCAGTCTGGCAAAACTGTGGCTTATCCCGTTTCACTCCCCTGTACTAGCAACCCTGTGTTTCCCTGCAACCATCACATCGATGTCTTGCTCAGTGAACATTAAAGGCTTAGTTTGCCTGTTTCTTTGAAAGAAAATTAAACAGTGGGAATATGCTAGATGTTAAAAATAAATAGAAAAGAGGAAAGAAAAGGGCCTTCTCTGTTGAAAATGAAACTTTACATCTCAGGGAACAATACAACGTGTACTCTGTAGGATGCATTATGAACCCCTTATTGCATGCGGGATTTATGATCAAGGTCTCCTACAAGGATCCCTAAGGGACAAACAATTTGAGTTAAAGAAATCCTCTCTTGCAAATGCCTTTACTGCCATCTCCTGGCACTTTTGAGAAAGCAAGCACAGCCCTGATGTAGAGCAGGGCTCTGGGACGTGCCACAGCCTCATCAGGCATTCACAGCACCTTTCTAGCACTCTGCCCGGGTGTCCTTCAGCAGCAGAGCCGGGGACACCACAGCTGCTGCAAGGCGATTAACTATCCTCATATTGCTCAGTAATATGCTATTTGCATTAATCCTGGCTTTGCAGCGGTTTAAAAAAAAAAAAAAAAAAAGGCACTAACCATAGCTGTATTCATAAAAGGGCTTTGCCCTGAGAACAAACCCCCGTGAGCAGCACAGAGCTGTGCCTCACATGGAGCCCAGGGGAGGCACCCAGTGCCTGGAGCAGCACCTCCTCAGCAGGATGGGGCACCCACCCCTATGGTGACCAGAAGCAAGGCAGCTGATGGAGACAAAAGTGGCTGTGAAGCTGAACTGAACTATGAAGGAACATGCATCAGGACCATCTCCCATGGGCTTCACAGAGGAGGGCGAGAAGCAGGCTGGGACAAGGGACACCGCTCACCCTGGGCTACTTTTGTGTTTCACCCACCCAGAGAAGAGAAGCCATCCAGGCTGAACCCAGCTCTAGACAATGACATCCCCTTCATTCCTCCTTGGCTGCCCCCACAACTCTGCAACCACCTTCTGTTTTGGACTTTTCTGGATAATCAGTCCTCTCTGCTTTTGTTGAACCCCACATAGGTTAAGAGTAATTTCAGGGTGCCTATCCAGAAAAATTGATATGGCAGAAAATCTTGAAGCAGGTATCTTCTAAATACAGGTTTCCAAGGGGGAGGAGGGGGGTGGAATAGAATAAAAATAAATAAAAAATATCTATTTCTCCAGCAAGCTACATACAGGCTCAGCTCAAAATGCAAACAGTTATAGAGAAGCGTGCTTACCAAAAGCCATCAACTAGCTAGGAAAGATCTGCGATGCTGGCAAGATTGTGGGGAGCATGACTGCACCCAAGAGCCCTGAATAAGCACATAAATGCTTAAAAATAAAATAAAATAAAAAGTGTATAGAACATGAAGCCTCATTTTTGTTCACATCTGTTTTCTTTCCACTTTCAAGATCTGACATGAATAACTCAACCAAACCCAGGAAAAAAAAAATGCCATTACTGCCTCGTTAGTATCATCCTGAAATGGTCAGGTAGTGCCAAATCCTTTTCTCAGGCAAAACCCCATCAATTTGGAGATTCACAGATACAAGGAATGAAAGGATGTAGCTCAGAACAGTATAATCTTATGAAGGTACAAACATAAATAAGAAACAGGTGAGTTTAAACCATTTCACTTTGAAATTCAAAATCACTAATGGAAGGAGGATGCTCGCAAATCAGCTGACAGCTGGTATCTGTTTCTGGGGCAGATATGAGTACAATACTTTGCCCTTCCCTTGTCTGTCTGCCACTGTGGCGGTAATTAGTATGTAATTTTGATGTTTCTGTAAGAGGCACATTCACAGCATCTCCTAAGGATCTCAAAGCATTATTCAGGTCTTCTGATATTCTTGGACAGTGAACACCTTGACATAGCACAGCAGAGAACCCAAATTTCCCTTTGCATTGCAACGTTTAATGATGCTTTTTTCAGTCCAGGAGTTATCTGTGGCTTATATTATCACTCAATGTTTTGGCGAATTAAGATAATTTCTCTTTAACGTATTTATGCCTCTCTGACAAATCAGCCCTCACAAATGGTTTCGCAAGGGAAGCTGTGTTTTAACAAATGGTCATGGAAGTTTCATTTTGTGTTTATCACTGGAATATATTTTGTCTCCCAGTTAAAATACTTTTAGGGCAATTTGTTTTCAATAACCAGATGAAATCTTAGGGCCTATCAGGTGAAAGTTGCAGCAGCTCTTGTTAGGATACCTTGTAATACTATATAAATTGCTAACAATACAGCCCAAAATTCCCATATTTTTTCAGGCCAAATGATTAGAAAAGGAAGGCCTCAGTTAAGCTGCACAAATCAAAGTCAGTTTGTTTAGATCACAAACTTACACACACATGTTTCCGAAAGTTCTTCTGGGCCCTTCCCTTACTGATGGCCATAGGCAGCTACAGAAAAAAAAAGTATATTACATCCTCTTTAAAGAAACAAAGTCAGAGAAAGGATAGAAAAATAAAGGCTTTGGACAAGGAAGGATATGGTACCTTTATGATAAGCCACATAGTATATCAAAACCCAAACCACATTGTTGATGTTGATGTAATTTTCCCAGTTTTCAATAAAGAGTTGCTCTATTTTTTGAGGGAGCAGATCAGCCTAACAAAAATGAACGACCTAAAACAATTTAGTCATTTCTGGATGTACAAACACACACACATGCACGTACCCACACATATCCTGAATTCTCAGCACAGGAGCTGAGATAAACATAAATAAATGTGGGTCTAAACACTGGTTATGAACCTGTGGATGTGAAATCTGATGCCAGGATGGGGAATTGCCTTGAGTTGCCTCACTGATAAATGTACTGGAAAGACTAGCAAACCTTTCAAGGACAGCATGCTCTGTGATCAATTGGCTGGATTTTCTTGAAACCTTTAATATACCATGCAGTAAAGGGATAATAAAATAATCCCCCTGTATTTTCAGTACCTAGCAGGAATTTCAGCTGCACACGAATACATCCTGAGTGATCCAAGACAAATGTGCTGTAATGACAGAAGCATTGCTGAGCCTCGCCAGTACAAGCCCCCATGAAAAAGCATTTCCAGTCTGAAAAACAAAAGGCAGAAAAAGAGGAAGAGTTTAAGATTCTTGATCCCAGTTCTTTCAGTACCTAATCTCAGGCTCCAGCCTGTGCTTGCTCTCCTCCAAAAACTGCAGTATAAAATCTCCTTCAGCTCTACATATTTCCTATATTGTACTTATAGGGAAATATGCTCACTTAGCCATACATCTTTCTCAGTTGTTCATACAAGTATTATTTCAATATTCCTTCCCCTCTCAATTCACAGTATCAGCTACAAGGGTTGTCTTATAGCATTTTTCACTGTTATTAATGTTTGAGGAAATTGCTATAGGTAGCCTTGAGCCAGCTAATCTTGCTGCTGTTGTTTTTTCGGAGATGCTGGGATTGCCGAGATCCTCCTAGATCTTCTCCACAATGTCCCAATGGGCAGCAATGAAGTATTTTCAGATCTTGGACCCTCTCTTTAGAATAATCTACCTAGGCAGCAATAGCTGTATTCACTCTGAGCAAAAATGGATTTTTTTTTTTTAGTAGGTCTTCTATTTAGTTATTGAGTCATAACATGTCTCTCGGCTGTATTTGAATTCAAAATAAGAGGCCTTTAATGTATTTAACAATACTGCTTTAAAATGGCCTAGGAAAATCTTTGCAGTGGAATTTGTTTCCTAAGAAGATAAGAGCAGGGAGAATAATTTCTGATTTCATGGCTGGAGCACCATATTAAGAGGTCTCCTCAGCTATTTTTTAGCAAATAACAATATTCAGCTACTCACCACTTTTTTCCTCCAGAGAATGAGAGTCTACCACACTAGTTGCAGCTGAGGAACATGCAAGAAATGTTAGAGACCATCATTTACATTACCCTGCCAATGCTAGGATCATCATTGATGTTGACCGAGGAAGTTCACCAGACCACACCAGGGGAGGAGAACCACACACTGATTCCTGTCCCCTCTCGTTCTGGCTATGGCTTGAAACATCCCCTGCTGCTGGGCAGCACAGGGATTGTTACCCCCTGACATAATGCCATTTTCCTCTTTAAGTTTTCTAGGGAATAACTTGGTGCTTACAGTATCCCTTCTCCTTATTTGCTGCAGCAGACAGCATCTAATTGCCACGTGTCATCATTCTGCCTGGCTCCACATCCAAAATCCCAGGTCAAAGCTGATTTTGTTATATTTTATCCCAAAGACAAAGCATTCTTTTCCCAGTGAATGCTACACTTCAACAAGTAAATTCTTATCCTAGGAAAACAGTGTGAATTGCAAGACAGAAAAAAAGAAGCTTCAGGAAAAGAAGCCTTATTCAAAAATTAATTCATGAGCTTATGTGGGGAGCTGAAGGAAGGGAAGGAGAGCAGAGAGAGATGCACACTAGCACTCCCTGGCCTGTCAAGTAGGATGCATGCTTCACTAAGTAGTCATATGGCACTTTTCACCTTTCTAAGCAAGGATGCTTTTAAAGCCTCCATATCTGTCAGCCCTTGCTAACTCACACACCCAAAAGTGACACTGACTCTAGTATCTTCTGCCCATCTGCTGTACAGTGCTGGCCATAACTTCAGCAGCTGAGTGCCTCCTGGTAATAGCCTGCCCATCGTTTTCCCAGGCAAAAGGATTCTGTTAGTAGAAAACACTATAAACAAATATCCTAGAGAAAAAGACTTCTGTAGAGTTTCTCCGCTCTGATTGCTTTACTTGAAGCTGAGGCTTGTTATTCTTGCTGTTCCTTCAAAGCTCACTGTATTTTGATAAAGGACATCAGTGGCTGCAAACCCTTTCATCAAAGAGGCATTGACTATTTAATTTTACAGTTGTGGCTCTTTTCCACAAGGAATATAGAGAATTCATTAGTAATCACACATCAGAGAGTGCATCCACCTACATGTTCCTCTCCTTTGGCAATTGTATAATTACACAATCATCTCTTATCAAAGAAACTTTTCTATTTAACTTCTACAAAATAATTGCCCGTGGCTTTGCTTCCCTTTATCTCCCATGAAGAGAGGGAAATGCTAAAAAACACTTGTGTTGAGGGTTGTTCTGGTTTCCTTTAAACAGCAAAATACAGGACATGTGCAGAGAGAAATGTTAATCTACTCCTGAAACTGCAGAAAGTAAAACTCAACAAAAATCTTCCAGTCGGCAAGCGACAGCCACAGGACTACGGGAACAAAGAGGAGCAGGACCCTCAAACAGTCACTGTTCTGTCTCTCTATATCACTCCTCTCTCTTTTTTTAATTCTTCGTTGGCATTTTGTTATTAGTCCCCACACGGTAAACAACGGGTTGCAAATTCTGACAAAATGAACTGCTGAAAGGATTATTCATCCCTCTGCAAGATTGCTCTGTGAGCTGAGAGCTACACGTTCTGCATTCTGTGACTAAGATACAGTCCCATGTGTTTTCCCAGTTCAATCAAGCGTGCGAAGAACTGTCACAATAGTCGTTGACGCCAAGAAAATAAAATTTAGGGTAGAATGGGAAATCTGAGTTGCATTTTAATGGCATTTCGTTTGTACCTGTTTTCTCTACTCTCTGTTTATTTTATTCTTTTTTAATCTTTATTGACAATTCATTAAAGCCTTATCATCCCTCTCAACAGCAAAAGAAAAGGGAGTTGTTATGGTACCTGTCTGGATAATTGTTACTGAAGTGTTGTCAAATTCTTCGAAGTGGCTATATATCTTTCATGTCAGGCCACTGGGACTGATACAAAAACATTTCCAGGCTCCTGCAGGGTTTTGCGGGGTTTTTTTCTTGCCTTTAGAAGAAGACGTAAAAAGAACAAATAAGTCAAAATGATAAATTATGACAGAAAAAAAAAAAAATCAACATTTGAATTGCTTGATAATAGTGAGAGCGTGGGGCTTGAGGGAAGATTAGAGTAGCGTCAGGCAAGAACAGAACTGAAGATTATTTAAAAGTGATAGAAACCCACTAGGATCTGCAATCCCACCATTGTTTCCCTTTGGAAAAGCAGTTTTCAGAAGCTCCAATTAACCTTAATTGAATTCTGCCTTAGCAATATCTTGAATTTTAATTGACTGGGAAGATGATCATAAATCTCTGTTTAAAATACAGTTTGGCCATCAGCAATTCCCAGAAAGGCATTGCAAAGCATCATAGCAAAGGACTTGCCTATGCTGCAGGTAAAGTCACCTCTAGACCATAAAACAAACATTCAGAAGGGAAAATCCCAGTAGCCAAAGCCAGTCCTCTTTTCCAGGGCTCATGGCTATGAATAAGTGACTCCTGCAACCAACATATCCAAATACTGTCCACACATTCTTAAAGATTATCTATTGCACCTCCTGCTAGCCTTCCTCTGCTCTTACATTTGGCTCTTAATGTTGAGAGTTTCACTTCCACTTTAAACATAATCACATCCTTGCTTCTCTTGTGCTGGCCTCCATCACCTACATGCTTGTCTCTCCCATACTCTGCTGGTTCACCTTTAGGTCGGGTTACTTTCAATCTGGCTGATGTTCAGCAGTTTCAGAGATCCGGTGTTTACAAATAAAACTCTGCAAGGTCGTTGCACTCATGCTCTTGAATTTAAATGGCTTTCAAGTGCCTGAATCCTTTTTAAAACCTGCTCTCAATCACCTTGCATTAGCCTAAACTTCTGGTCTTTGTGAGATCTCACAAACTTCTTATCCTTCAGCCATTAAAAGATGCCTACCAGCCCTGTTGAGCCACTATGACACATGTCAGGAGCTATTTGGCCACTGCTACCTACACACACATTGATCCTGAACTGACAGCCCAACCACAGAGGGACAAAAAAAGGCAACTGTGCCCACACCACAGACTTCTGACAGGACAGTGATTTGGTAAGGGGTGCAGAGGGGTGATCCTCTGTGGGTACAGATACAGGCAGTGCAAGGACTCTCATGTCTCTGTATTGGGTTTCCTAAATGAAAATACGACGCATGTGGCTTTGTGCCATGCGAATCTGCTACACGGGAAATGCATCGAACACAATGTATATGCTATTCAGTCAAACTCCATATGCATAGTGGCCATCTGCAGATGCCTGGGAAAAGGTGGAAAACACATTTGTTCCCCATGTGGACACACAGAAGGCACGAGTTATGCTAGGAAAAAATGCCTTGTGTATGTATGTTCATGGATACACTAGCACGACAGCATTTTTCCTGATATAAGTTATTTCTCTGTTGCAAGGAGGCAAAGAGCCTGTGTCCCACCACTATAAACTCAGCAAATGCTGAATGTTCCACAATGGGGGCATGTACAGCCCCTCTCCCTGCACCTCCCCAAGCTCTCCCAGCACCACACAGAGGCACAGCCAGAGCCCAGCCCAGGCAAGGTGGCTTTAAAGAGGGACAAGAGTTCAGTCTCATTTGAAGACCTACCAAGCAGGCAGGTCTCATGGTGCTCGTGATCATCAAAGCACTTCGTAGCATGGCCATTAACCCTCGCAACACCCCTGGCCACCAGGCTATTACTGCTATCTCAATTTTGTAGACGAATGAGCTAATAGAGAAAACGCCTGGGGAGAAAAAGAGCAAACACAGACACAAACACTTCAGATATTCACATCTCTGCAATAGGATGTGGCAGGTGCTTCTAGTTCCTAGTCAGGTCAGCAGGTGGGAGAAGTCCTCAGCACCTCTGAAAAGTTAAAGGTGCTTGGTTAGAACTGAGAACAGAGGCCTTAATGACCTCCTTAGTGTTACAGTAATCTTCAGGACGAGTAAAAGCTGCTGGGGTCTTTTTCTGCACTGCAGGATATAAATCCCATTTACTTTAATAGGAATTTATGTCATGCAGGAAAAAGATAGGACCTCAGCTTCTAGTTCTGCACACAGGCAGCATCTCCTCTCTCCCTCTCTTCCACCTCTTTTTCCTTTCCTAAAATAGAAGCAGCAAGAACAGTGACTTGATACTGTTTCTATAGCCACAGATTTGATTTAGAGTGGAATGACTGATTAAAAGTTGCGAATTAGGGTGATTTTGCTGACTCTATGAAATTGCTAGTAGAGGAGGCAGAGCAGCTGAGTGACAGAACTGGAGAACACAGAGCCAAGTTCAGCTTGCAAGCAGCTGAATTGAGCAAGGAGGCCAGCAAATAATAGGAACAAGATCATGATCATATTAGGAAGTTTTAACAGACATAGAGAGAGCAAGACACAAAGGGGAAATCAGTCATCATAACAAAAAATTGCTTCAAGATCGAAAGGAAGCAAGCAAGAGACAGAAGGGAGCTAAGTGAATCAAGTCACCTCACCCCAGCAAGAAGCTGCCCAGGCACCCAGTTCAGACTCAGGCAGGGCTCAGAGAGAGGTGGAAGCAAATGCCAACTGCATGGGGAAAGACAGTTTACAGACCGAAGGACAACACTTTGTAGGGATGAGCCCAAGGGTGAGCATGTGGTGTATGTACAGTACAGGAGCATCAAGACTCAAAGCAAAGCTCATCTTGGGAAAAGCAGAATGGCTACACCTATTAGTGAGCAAGAAACAGGAATAATTTTCATATTCTGTGTTTTTACCTCAGCTTACAGAAGGTTTTTCGACTGGCTCTTGAAGAAGGGAGATTTTGTAAACTGCTGGCGATAGTATCCCTATACATCTCACAAACATTTTCCAAATAAAATTTCCAAATAAAATACAGCAGACATCTTCAAAGCATCATGGCTACACACAGAAAGAGGCCTCATTTGGAAATGGCATCATCATGTGCAAATGGACAGGATTCACAAGAGAAATCAGCTATGCAATACAACTTGGATCTTTTATTTAAATAGGAAGGTTAGGGCATGATCTACAACAGCCAATTTGGAATTTATCACTTGCCTCAGCACAAGATACTTCTTCCACTGACTGCAAAAGAAGCCCAGTCAGTCAGTTTACATCAGACATCTAACTCAGTAAAGACAGCTCCAGAGAAAAGTTCACATATGCCCACAGATGTAACCGAAAACCCATTATAAAAGCAACAGTTCAGTTCAAAACCAAATGGACTTGGAATAAAAATAAGTAATGCTTGTCTCATAGTGTCTCATTATGGTACTGTCATAGTAGCAGACAGTGGAAACTACAGTATTTATCCCAGTTTCTAGGCAAGGAGTGGTTTGTCCTGTGCCACCTCCCAGGTCAGTAACCAAGCTGAAATCTGACCCAAGCAATCTCAGTCAGCAGCATGTCAGCCAGGAGACACGCTGCCTCCCAGACGCTAAGGGAGATGCTCTGCACTAGATATTTAACCTCACAATTCCACACAGAGCCTGAGCTTTCCCTTTCTGAAAAGACAAGGGAAGACTCAAGGTGGCCATACAGTGGAAAGCTCCTTCTCTTTGAAAGATTAAATTTGAGAGAAAAGAATCTGGTGTGTGATAGCAAGGTCCTTATGTCAAGGCTGCGTGTAATGGAACCTGGTAGACTGTGGTTGGAAGCGAAGATTTAACAGTCTATATCCAAAGTGGCTGTATAAAACAGGCATTACAGTGAAAGTTGAATGTGCTCTGGAAACTATCAAATGTGTTACAGTCCATAGCTAGAGAATGCTCCAGACTGACAGTTTGGAAAGTGACTTTAATGGTGTCTGTAGAAGTGGAAGGTGACACGACGGGTAGTTTGATGTTACATTGAACACTTGGCCCCAGAGCATCTGCAATTTCCCTACATATTGATTTTGTGGTGTTTTTCCACTCGTCTGAAGACCAAGTGCTTTGCAAAGGACTCTGTCTTCTCTCCAGGACTCATCAGTTGCCGGAGAAAAATGTGCCTTTGTCAAGACCACAGGATGGTGCTGCCAGCAGAGACCTGCCTGGGTTATCTGCCACTCTAGCCATCACCATCCCTCCTTGCCCTCAGGATGCCATCACCTGAGTTAGTCAGCCACAGGCAAGGCAGCAGGCAACCTGCCTCTCCTGCAAGCAGGCTGCGTTGCTGCAGCACGCTGAGGAGCAGGCAAGCCCTTGCAGGGTCAAGTCTTCCCCGAGCTCTGTGCCACCACATCTGCACTGCCTAGTGTCCAAGCTGCTGAGCCTGGAAGGGTCATCAAAGTCCAAAGCGATAGGTGTCTACACCTAGAAGCAACCTGAGGACCAAGAAGTAGTGTGCAGCAGGAACTGTACGCATCAGATACCCACCTGCCTGTATTTCATCCCAAACCTAAGGAAGCTGCTCCTGAGATCTGCCAGGCAGTTCCACAGCTGACGGCCGCAGTCAGCCCACTCCTCCCCACACCCGCTGGCTGCCAGCTCAGGTCCCAGTGGGAGCTCCTGCTTCTGAAGAATAACTAATTGAGGCCTTTTCTCCTGTTAGCTCAGCAACAGGTTCCCGCAGGCAGGGAGAGGACAGTGGGAAAAGCAGGCTGTCCCAGTGCCCACCTCCTCCACCGGCACCGGGAGCTGCCGCGGTGGGGACCGGGCATCACGCAGGGGGCAGCGGGAGGGGGGCGGCAATGAAACAGGGCAGCCTGGGAGGCCTAAGCAGATTTTCTGATTTCAATGCTCTGCAAAGATGGCTTAGGAAGAAAAAGCAGTTCTCCAGTTGTGTTTCTTTGTGCTGGGTAAAAAGGTGCCAGGGTGTTATCAAGCCTCTTTCAAACCTGCCAATTTCACCCCAGCTTTTCAAGTAATTTTCACCCACCCCATTTTTCCTAGAAGGCTTTATGGAAAAGCGGCAGAGGGGAAGGATTATTATTTTAGCTACTCCTCCTGAAAAGCAAGTGGTTATCACTAAGAACATTTAGCGTACATTGGGTGTTTTGTGTATTTTCCTCCCCACTTCCCCCACTCCCAGAGCCGAGGAGAAAAGCCGCCTCCACACGTCCTTTGAGAGCTGAGACATTTCTGTTGCCTCCAGGGAAATCCAGCAAAGAGCAGATTTCATACCCCTGATATTTCTGATTTTACAAAGACAGAAGGACATTTGCAAGCTTTTCCCGTGTATCACAAGGAAGCAGAAAGGATTAAAAACATGGACCTGTTTTGTCCTTTTGTTCCTTTTAAGAGTCTCTTAGCCTTTGAACATACTTACATGCAAGACAAGCCAAAAAGCACATGGGCATCCCTACCTGCCACCCACAAAAGGACATCTTGGAAGTATCACCCTATTGGATGAGCAATGGGGGACAATGACCTGACAGTGACAGCCCAGGGGATGTCCTGGGCAAGCATGGGAGGGAAGGACATAAGACCAAAAAGAAAACCAGCCAGTCCCACTTTCTCTCCCCATCCCATGGCCCTGCTGGCAGACAGAGCCCAGCCCTCCTCACCCCCAGCAGCATCACCTTGTGAAACATCTAGATCCCAGTCGAGACAGCCTTCAAATATGACTATACGTTGACATATTCTACGGTATGTTTCATAAACCAGATTATTACTTTTCTGGCAACTCACTCATGAGCTACAGAGCAATGGGCAGGTTTTCCTCTTTGATGGTAACAGCCTTACATTTATGACACAGGCATATTGATTGCAACTCTGTAGCACCCAAATTCAGTTCTTTTAATAGAGGTTTTGTTGTTTTCCCCAGCATACCAAGAACATCTCTTTTAAAATATATCTAGCTTGTTTGGTATCATGGATGGTCTATTTCTCCAGCAGTAAAATATCCACTCTGTCATCAGGTTCTGAGTTGAAATCAATCCAAAAATACAATGTTAGTCCAATAATGACCCACTTCAGCAGAATAAATCATTGCTTACCTCACCGCAAGCACAGCTCATGCTGCACCCAGTCACCTATTTGGAACCCATTACTCCCCATAATCAACAGCATGGCTGTTCAGGGGGCTGCTCTCTTCCCTTTCTACACAGAAATAAGCATGATCTCACCCTGCTCCCTTTTAAGCACCCGTGGATATTTGATGCTCAGCTACAAGGGTCGCATAATGGAGGCAATGCATCTTCAGTGAAGAAAAATGACAGTCAGAATAAGAAGACTAAACCAATTCATCACTTAATGCAAAGCGTTATTGTGCTGCAACCAGAGCATCGCACCAGGATTGATTACAAACAAGATGACACCTCCCTATGGACTGTCTGCTATATTATTATAAATAAATACCCATTCATTTTTGGAGTCTGTATTACTGCGGAGGATAGATTATACCTCAGGTACACAGTAAATATCCCATTGAGTACAATGTCCCTTCGTTGTCAACAAATGAGTTTTGTCTCGCATAATGCAGTTTCGTAAACAAGATAAGGGAACAGAGAAACACCAAGAGACGGAGAGATCCGCAAAAACCTCAGCTGATATCAGGGAGCTATTTCTGTGAAGGACATGCTAAAAATTCGGTGACTTGCTGTTAGAAGGTAGTCAAGGGAGGACATAGCTGCAGAAAGCTTAACCTTGTTCCTGAAAAGGAGCAAACCCTAAAAAGCTTCCCAAGTCCTTCAGACATCACCGAAACAAAAGCAAACCTTTCTGGTTTCAAACACCTAGGGGTTCATGCTAACAAGCTCTAATGAGGCATGCTGCAGCATTTGGAAAAATAAAACCAGAGCAGTTTACAAGGCTGCGTACTGAAAAGTGAGTGGCCTGGGAGAAATCTGGTTTCTCTTTATCTCTTCCCCTCTCTGCCTCCTGAGCCATCACCTCCGGGTGCCGCCGGAGCGGTCCCTGCCCAGCACAGCCCAGGCTCATCCTGCTCTCTCCAGCCACTGCCCCGGCAAGATGCAGACACTCAAATATCTGTCAGAAGCTTGGCAAGCACAAGAAGAGCTGGTTAAAGGAATGCTGCGCCAAATAAGCATTATTGATTGACCACCTCTCTTATTTACCCTAAGCGTTTTAAGCACTGTGCATCCAGGGGATGGTATTTTAAGCCAAGAGCAAAAGCATCACCATCAGCTCTGCTCTCAGCACCTGTGCTTGGGTCAGAGCGATGCTTGTCCTGCAGCCCCACAGCTGGAGCAGTTCTCTGCTCACATACTTTGGCTGCAAAAAGAAGTACCTTCTTTCCAGCTCTGCACCACTTGGTTGGCCTTCAGTGGTTTGTGAGGACAGAGTTATTTGTGCAATGCTCTGCCAGCCTCACACAGATCATGACAGCCCCTGAAAGTCCACTCACAAGGGAAAATAAAATAATAATGGCTTTTAAGTCTTCCACACATCAGGGAATGGGTGACACCCATGCTGGGCCATCCTTACATACAGAAATAGGCTGGGGGAAAATGTCATCTCCACAATTTGCAAGGTGATTGGTAAGACGGGAAGAAGTGCTGCATGCAATTGCAGTGATTGCATCCCTTCACCTTCCAGGCAACCCAGTGCCAGGGAGATTGGTGTGCAAGGGGGAGCTCACTGTTTGCTCACATTTTGGCTACGGAAGCCCAGCTGAGCCTGTGGGTGGGCTTTAAGAATACAAAGGAAGGGACAAAAGGCCACAGGAGGAGCATGGGAGCAGGAGCATGGTGCCACCAGGGCCGCTCACCGCTGCTCAGCAGAGAGCAGCAGGCAGCCTTGTGTGGGTGCGTGGCGAGGGGACACCAACTGACGGATGCTCTCTGTCCATCTGTGCTACTCCACTCTTGTCCTGCTCACAGCCCATCATGCAACATCTACCAGCTCCTTCCAAAAGACCTCAATAGGTGGGCACCAGAGATGGGGGAATGGTGTCACAAGAAAGAGGCAGTAAATAAATAACAAATATATATTTCCACAAATGGTCAAGCTGTGGGGTTGGGGCTTTGGGGGGTTTTCCTCTCATTTTCCTTTTCATTGCCAGACAGATCTACAGAAGCCGACTGAGAAAATATCCTCACCCAGATGTAACATTTTGCACCTTTCCTGATGCTCACACCTTTCATCCCTCCTTCTCCAAGCTGAACAAGTGAAAACCTTTGAGATGCTTTTGAGTTTGGATATGTCAAAAAGAGAAAAATCCTCAACCTTCTCACATCCTCTATAAAACAAATAAGAATTATCTCATTCCACAGATAAGGAGGCTGAAAAAACAACAGATAGATTGGAGCCAAATAGAACTGAAGAAGTTGCCGAAAAGCAAGGAAATCATCCAGATTTTCAGCTGCTGAAGCGGGTGCCTTGCTGTCATTCCCCTGTCCCTGAGGAGGCCTCACGCATGCGGGAGAACAGCTCTGAAAAGCAACACTATTGTTTGCTAATGTCAGTAGTAGAATATAAAGCAGAAACAAAAGCAGTATTTTTCTTCCCATCTCTGTCCTCTCCTTTCTATATTTTCCTTCACTTCACCAGCAAAGAAACACTTGCCTATACAGACATAGAAAAAAAAAATGAAGATAATCAGGCAATTTTCCATCTCCAATCAAAATGGCAAGTTTCCCTTTGATTATAAATTCCAAATAAAATTAATATTGTTCAGTTTCCTTTGAATGTTTTATGAAAAGCAATTGCCATTTTTCATTTGTGTCTGCTGGCTTCCTCCCTGCACATTATTTTCACTCCAGGCCTTTCCAAGCATGCTTTGTAAAAGCATTAACTGATATTCATCCGACACGGAGCTGCTCTTTCCATTTCTCTTTCAGTTTAACAGAACCCTACAGACCGCAGTGAGGATGATTTTGAGCCATCACACTGTTTCATACACCCTCAGTCTCTTTTTCTGTGTGAGAGAACCCTCTTATGGAAAGATGAGGCACAAAACCAGCTCTCCCTTCACAAAGGGCACATCCTTCCAGCCCACAGATGCGGCTCCGTTGTGCCCTTATCAAGATTAAAGAGGAGAAAAGAGGCGAGTTTGGAGCTTGCATGGCTCATGACGCTACTGCGGAATATCCCCCTGCAGCTCTTTTGTGCTAATGAAGGCATAATAGGAAAATTTTGCTAAGTAGCTAATATGAGAACAGAGACAAATTGTAGTAAGACACAGTATGAACACTTTGTGTCCCTACGTTGCATCTCAGAAATACCCACAAAGTTTGCATTAGATCAAGGAACACTGCTTGCATCCTAGTAAATTTAAAAAGTATAATGGAGCCACTGCACTTGATTGCTAGGTCTACAGGCGTCGTACTGAGGGATTCAGTACCTGCCCCCACTCCACCACGAGGGAATAGAGCTGCTGAAGAAATCAGTGATATCAAACACGCAAGGGTAGACCTCTGAGTGTAATTCAAGCTCACGAGTCCCATCCAAGGTGTTACTGAATAGATAGGACCACTTGTTAGATTTGCTTCCGGATGGCAGTGTTAACTATTTCCCAATTTCACAGTATGTGAGTGTCAGGATATCAAAGGGATCAGCTCACCCCTTTCCTATGGATGTTACCCAGCTCCAAAGACACAAGAAACTAACGAACAACAAGCCACAAATGCTCTCTGCTCTGGCCTGCTCTGCACCCAGGGCTGATGTACGGCAAAGGGGGGAGGCAAAAACAGCCCACAGCCAGGCAAGGAGAGATGTTGTGAGAGTGAGGATACCTGGGCTTTTGCATTCCTTTTGCATGAGGACAGCAGTGCAATGCACAAGGGTATGCGTGTGCCATCCCCTATCAGGGAAAAAAGAAGGCCACACGGTAAAATAAAGGCAGATCTGACACAGCAGTGTGTTTTATGCTCCATTGCCTGCCAAAGTGAAAAGAAGCAATATTCCCAGTATGGTAAAGGCCAGCTCTCAATGTTCTCTTCCACGTTAAAATCTTTAAGGAGGCAAATTCTATAATTTTGAAGATGTTTGTGATGCTAAACCCACACCAGAATGTAAATAAAAAGTAGCAAAAGCCAGACTTGCCTTGTTATCAACTCTGCCAAAAGCACTGTGTATTAGTTGCGTAACTAGCTGGCTGCAGCATCCTCAGAATTAACTAAAAATCTGGAAGAAAAGGAGCAGGAAGAATGGCAATGTGCCATGCAAGAGATGTTTATTCTTTCCAGATAAGACAACAAAAACAGAGATGCTAACGTAGCCAACAAACACTGCCCATCGCATGCGCTTCTATTTCTTTATAGTCTGTTTATCCTGTCAGCTTAATTAAAGGGTTAATTAAAACTCTCCATAACCCAGAAGGGAATATTTTTGAAAAAGAAACTCGACAAAAATTGTTCCTTCATTGCAGTCAGTGGACTTTTTGTAACATACTATTATTTTCAATCTGTGCCCTGCGAGAAGGAAGATTACAGCACGCTCAATCCTACCACCTGCACTTTGCAAGAAGGAGAAGAGGTTGACTGGGCTGGGGAGATGTTTTGCAATCCAGCCCCACACCTGCCAGTGGGGACAGACAAAGGCGAGATGGCCACCAGCCTCCCACACCTCGCTTGGAAAAGGCTCTCAGGGACCTCATTTTCCTGAGCAGCGTTGGATGCCTCTTGTGAACTGTAGGAGGATAAAGAAGAGGAAAACATTCCTATTTTGGATGTAATTGAAAATACGTTTTTCAGTCACTTACACACCGTCTCCAAATAGCTTTTTTTCTCTCTCTCTAATTTAATCATCCTTTCCACTGGCTTCTGAAATTCTCTGTATAGACAGTGACATCTAGTGAAGGAAAACTGAACTCGTGCAAACACAGAGTTGCACCTGTGAGAATCGAGACAGGCATTTGGAAATGCTGGAATAGAGATCACCAAGGGTCACTTGCAAACAAGGCTGAATTACAACCCAGCAGAAACTCATTTATTCACCTAGCAACAAAAATCGAGTGCTTGCGAAGCTCTGCATTTCACTTGCCTAGGGTGAAAAAAAAAGAAAAAAAGAAAAAAAAAATGAAAGCAAGGTTCAGTTCACAGGACATTTCTGATTGCCAAAGGGGCTGCCAGGTGCCGGCTGAACACACCAGCACGTGGAAGGAGGCAGCGATGGTGGATCCCATCCTTATCAGGGTACCTGCAACAGCCACGTCTGCAGCGCCAAAACGCCCGTGGCAATCCCAGCCTTCACACCTCAGGACACGCAACAAAGCCTCTGTCCCCATCATTGCAATTATTGGAGCTAATTTGGGGGAGGAGGAGGGCAGGAGCCTGGGAAAACTTGATCGGTTGTTGAGGAGTGATGAGAACCTGAGTGTTTCTCACTGCTGCTATTTAAAAGTCACATCCCTCTCCACTCCACGACCACACAAGGCATGTGGTCTTCCCAAGAACCCTTGTTGAACCCCAGTGTGCAAACAGCTCTTAATGAGCCCCACGTCTTTTCTCACATTGGAAGAAGCATGTCTTTGACAGCAGAGGTGTTTACATTCAGGACTAAGCAAAGCAGTCGAGCTGTGATATAGGTAACAAGCAGCAGGTCTCAGAGGGGTTGTTTCATACACTCAGCACCACAATTAGCCTGAATGTTGAGAACAGCTCTACCTCCTCTG
Source organism: Nesoenas mayeri (assembly GCF_963082525.1). Classification (NCBI taxonomy): domain Eukaryota; kingdom Metazoa; phylum Chordata; class Aves; order Columbiformes; family Columbidae; genus Nesoenas; species Nesoenas mayeri. Next base: position 18,622,167 of record NC_137540.1, read on the forward strand.
CAAGAGTTTCCCCCATTACCCTGACAAGTTAGTGATGGACACGGGAAGCAAATCCAACCTCTGACGTAGGTGCCCCTCATGCTGTGGTAAAGGTCCAGGAGAAGAAAGAGCAGGTTCCCAAAGCTGGAGGGAAGGCTGGAGCACAGACAACGTGTTGATTGCCTTCCTGAGAGCCCACTGCCTCCAAACCATGGCAAAGGTAGCTGACACCAAATGGAAAAAAGAAAAAACAAAACAAACACACAACCAACAACACCAAAACACACACCAGCTGGGAAATTCACTTGCAGTGGATTTTAGAATCATAGAATCATTTTGGTTAGAAGAGAGCCTTAAAATCATAGAGTCTAACCATAACCTAACTGTAGCACTAAACCATGTCCTTAGGAAACTCATCTACACATCTTTTAAACACCTTCAGGGATGGTGACTCCACCACTTCCCTGGGCAGCCTATTCCAATGTCTTTCCATGAATACAATCTAAACCTCCCCTAGTGCAACCTGAGGTCATTCCCCCTCATCCTATCACTTGCTACTTGAGAGAAGAGACCAACATCCTCCATGCTACAACCTCCTTTCAGGTAGTTGCAGAGAGCAATAAGGCCTCCCCTCTACCATCTTTTCTCCAGGCTAAACAGCCCCAGATCCCTCAGCCGCTCCTCATCAGACTTGTGCTCCAGACCCCTCACCAGTTTAATTGCCCTTCTCTGCACTATCTACAGTACCTCAATGTCTCGCCTGTACTGAGAGGCCCAAAACTGCACACGGGATTCAAGGATGCCTGGTTTGTCACCAACACAAGGAGGTGCTCTTGCATACGAAGCCGGTGCCTGTCATCCTATAATCTCCTGGCACTCGGGGGAATGAAAGGGGATAATTTTGCAGCCATGGAAGAAAGACAGCAGGAATAGGGGGTTTATTGCAAGGTGAGAAACTCTAAAAAGAACGGGGAAAAAGAGTCAAAAGAGGAAGAAATGAGCTAAGGGATAGGAACAGCAGCACTTCTGAGCACAGGCATTGCTGCTTTTGTGGCAGTACAAAATAAAGTAGAAGATACAACAGTGATCATGAGGAGATCGCTAAAATGTACCTTGCTGTTTCTAATCTCTGTGCAAACAGCACGGTGAACACCGCTGGAGGGATCACAGGTGCCGGCAGGTGCTGTTTTCCTGCTGGCACATCTTGCTCAGACTCAAGAAGCCCATCCAGTTTCCAGGGTGAGCTCAGGATCCCTGCGCTGGCCGAAGGCAGCCCCACACACACCCAGGAGATGACCTGGGAGCAGCACCGCATGAGTCTAAAAGTAACCTGCCTGTTGGGCAGTAATTGGAAAATGCATAAAATAGAAACTGCAGCAAACACCATTCGAAAAACAAATAGCCCCGGGGTCCCAGCACCCCCAACCTGCAGCTAAGACAAGACCACCTCTCCCTGCAAGCAAACATCAGCAGGGCATTGCAGATACTGAATAAACTATATTTCAAATAAAAAGTGCCATCACCCAAAATGATCATCATCTCGTATTTGATTGTTATAAATATATAGCACTTTTTAAAAATTAAATATAAGCTGCTGTGGAGTTCACTGTCTCAGTGGAAGGCACTGAAGGACTCAGACAGAATTTGCTGGAAAATGCACAGTGCTTTTTAACCAAGGTGTTTTGGGAAAGGCCCTGCCCTGCCACAGGCCTACACATGCAGCTGTGCAATGGGCGCAGCTGTGCTGAGCTCCCCCAGCACAAGCCAGCTTGGGCCAGACACCACACAATTAAATCAATGCAGGGCTCACACACACAAAAAGCATTCATGTTTTGAACCACATACAAAGCTCATCCCACAACCTGAAGCCAGACACATGAGCTTGTGGGGTTTTTTTTCTTTAAAACAGCCTCAGGCTATGTTTATTTCTCAGTCAAATCCCACTGTTTTCCAGGCAAGGAAATATGTGCAGAGCCTGCCTCAAGTTTTTGCAAGTAGAGACAGCTCTGCCCTTTGCCTAACACCTCACCTGGAGATGCAGCAGCATTTATCCTGCTCATCTCAGAATCTAGAAACAGAGCTGGCCTTCATGTTCCCTCTCAGTCATTTAAATTAAGATTATAGTATAGGCGGGAAGGTTTCCTTCAATAGGAGGCCATTGAAACTTAGAGTGGTACAACCACACTGTTTCATGAGTGCCATCAAACAGTGATTTCCTACATTTACCAGAAAAGTCAGTATTGCAACTGCAGAAGGTTTGGGGATGATGGTTTGTTGGCTGTGCCCACCAGCAGCAGCTGGATGGGATTTCAGTGGGTGGTGGCAAGTGGGTGTTTCTTTCTGCATGTGTCTGCCCTACCCTGTACAAAGAATAAGTGCTGACAGGAGTGCTAAACCCTGATGTCAGGTCAAGATGCTGCCCTTTGACACTGCCCTAAAACCCCCCCAGCTGGAACAAAAATCAGACCTTCACTTTGCTAGACTCTGGATCTTGAATGACACTGCAGGGGGGATGCTCAGTTTGGTCACGGATGGCAAAACAGTGGCTCTTCCCCTCCAGGATATGTGTTCAAGCCTCACTGGAGTCACTAATGATCAACCATCCCACCTTCCCTGTGCTCACAAGCATGTGTTCTGGTTCACAGGTTTGCTCTGCACCAGCCCACTGCAGGACCAGGTCACCAAGCTGCCTTCAAGCCACCCTCCGGTCCCTCCCCCGCAAGCCTCCTCCCTGCCTGGGGCTTGCTGTCCATCTCAGGAGGAATTTGCTGCTGTCCCGGACTCGGCTCGGTGGAGGGGAAACTGAGTCAAACTCAAACAAGGCCCTATTTTCTCGAGGTGAAGGGTTTTTCACTCTGCTCCCATGCGAAGCACAAGTTGTTCAAAACTGCCCCTCATCTGTCCAACATACAGAAATCCTGAAATCACCCCAAAATTCTAGTCCTTTTCTTTTTTTGTGTTTATTTGTTTTTAATACCACATTCTCAGTTCTGTTGCACAACTCTTTCACTGCCCTCGCCTTGTTAGCCAGTGAGTGCATCACTGCTTCACACTGAGATGCCAAAGCCAAAATGTCACATAAACACACACCTTTAGCAGGACCTCAGGGTCATCCCAGGCAACTCACCAATGTTTTCACGAAGTTGTCAAAAGATAATAAAACCAGTATCATTTATCTGGCTTCAGCCAGCTCCATAAGTCACTGGCTGCTCTGTGTCTTACCACCATGAGCAGGAGATGGAGGTGGCATCAGGTCTGGAAGTGAGGTCTGAGCTGTGGTGACACACCAAAACCCAGTGTGGTGAAGCACCAAAACAAGCAGGCTGAAGTTGGGGAGATTCGTGGATGGTAATGGAGGGATTCAGTATTCCCTCTAAAGCCAGCTGTGCCAGGCAGAGCGATGCTTTTATACTGCTGGAATCAGCATCCAACCGTGCCTTTCTCTGTAAACTGTCTTCTTGACTTAGAGCTAGGCAAAGTCTATTACTGAGAGCCCACATCAATCCTCTAATATCCTTGAGATACAGAGGCAAAATTAGAATTTCCATCAAAGAAAGAAACTAGAATATAATGAATTCAGAAAGCCCAGCTGCTCTCTGTGAAAAACAAGAGCAGTTTCACCCAAACTCCCATGTTTACCTGGAGAGGGACAGTACTTTTCCACATCTCATAAACCTGCCCTGGAAGGACAAAATCTATTCATAATTAAATCTATGTTCAATACATTGCAAGCAAGCAATTCAGAGAGAAATTGGCTATCAACTACATAGAACATTTTTGAAAGGTGCAAAATTCATTCTAGGTGGTATTTTCCATGACTTGTTCGCATTTCCTTGGCAGAGCAACCCCTCTGTCACACGGTGGTGAGAGGAGACAGCCCGGCCAAACACTTGGGAAGCTGCCGGTGATCAATCCTCATGTTCACGGCCAGGGATTAGCAAAACATCGGGCTTTGCCAGCTCACCTGCCCAGTGATCACTTAGTTATGTGCAACACAGTGCCCAGGACAGCTCCAGAAAGAGTGCAAAGCCCAAAAGTCCCCTTGCCACCCAGCCCCACCAGATGCTCAAGGGGACACCTCTGATTTGGTGTGTCAAGCGGTGAGGTCACCTACCAGCAGAACCAAGTGCTTCCCAGCCCAAATTTTGGGGTCCCCCACTCTGCTGAGGCCAGATGGAGCAGAGCAAAGCCTCTGTCTTGGGGATAGCCAGGATGCCTGGCAGGGCCAAGGGCAAAGCACCCCGGAGCCCTGCCAGATGGGTTACAAAAGCCATGGGGGGACACACCAGTGCAGGGGCACGTGTGACCAGTGACCGGGGCAGAGACAGATCTCGGGCAGAGGGAGCTGCCTGCAGCCCTGCCTCCGGGCAGCCCAATCACCTCACCACAGCCGAGCACACCCCCGGGGGGAAAGTCCAAGCCTCTGGCTCAGCTGCCAGCTCCACCACTCCAGCCCCTCCTCAAGTACAGATTTACTAGCTGGAAATTGCTGACTGGCTAGTTTATTTACCAAGACACCAAGGTACTGTGAAAGCAGGGTAATAAAGCGTGAAGAACAGAAGTTGTATTTATTTCCTAAGATGAACATTAACACCATTTTACCTGAGGAGTACAGTACTCAGCCAAGGATCCTCAGCATCTCCACATCAAGGACAACAGTTCTCCATCAGTACCCATCACTTTGCTTTTCAAGAGGAGCCTGGACAGCAGCAACATAGCTGAGTACATAAATATCCCATCTGTTACTTGCAGAGCAGCTTCCAAAATACAGTTATTTGGATAGGAAAATTCTAGGACTCTGATTTACAACTGTTGAGATCAGAGCAATATTTAAGTATTGAACCCCTACCACCGGAAAAATAGCTAAGCCTGTTCAAATAGGACTTAAGACAGGACACTGGATTATCTCAAGGCCTTTGACAGTCAGGTGCCCAGGTAGACCCTATTACACTTCACCTTCCACATCTCAAGCCTCTTCTGCAGAAGCACCACACATGCCAAACTACTCAGTGCCTGTGTTTACTGCAAGCCACACTGCAGTCAGTAAGTAGATTCTCCACCCCAGACCACAGCTGGGTAGGACCACAGCAAGGTCCTTCACTAACCCTTAACCAATGCCAGAAAATATTTGATAACAACTCAAAGCCATACAAAAACCAAAATGTTAAAGCTCTTTGGCACAGCCCTTCTTTCTCTTCCCCTCTCCTTCTAGCTCATACGTATCATCCTGGCAAGCTGGAACTTCAACCCCTGCTTGGAGGTTGTTTTCTTCATGCCAGAATCAAACACATCATTTTGCAATCTGCTAAAAGTGGGAGGAAGAATGGATCCGAGCCAGACCTCCCTGAGACAGAGAACACAAGGAAAAAAACAGGAGAGAGTCAAAAGTCCTCTGCACAGCCTGTCCCCCAAAACTGTGCTTCCTCTGATGCAACAGAAGACACCAAACCAAACTAGGGTCACAATCCTACTCAGAGAGAACTATTTGTACCCTGAAGGAGAGAGAGAGAGGAAGGGAAGGAAAAAAATTATGCTCACACCAAGAAGAATCTCTCATTGTGGCTTAAGATATCTTCACCCACAAAGCAGTCACTGGGATGGAGGCTGAATCTTCTGTCCCTTGGAACACACTGAAAGAGCAGCATTTGCAGCCTCCAAATAGACAGCAGGGAAAGCCCCAGCACCAGCTGCAATGAATGATGCTGATAGGCAGCCCTAGCCCCACTCCTGCCTCTAAATACCTGCAAGATCCACAGGGTCAGTACCTCCCCAAATTTGGGCTCTGCAGGGAAAAACATTTATCAAAATTAATGCTGCACAAACCCTGGGCTTTTCAAAGTGCTCACTCTACCTGCCTTGTGTTCCACTCCTACATCACCAATAATTGACACACACCACTGGGTAAGTGCTCCAGTACCCACCAGTGAGTCAGGGGGGCATGACAACCCTACCATGTCACACAGAGCCTGACCTAGAGTCCTCCAAAAACCATGACACCATCTGATAGCTCTTTAGAAGCTATTACCAAAACACTAATAGTCACATTAACAACCTAAACAGATAATGTGCCCATTTCTGTCTTCTCTCAGAAGACAGACTAAGGGTTTATTGCAAATATTTTCCCCCATGTGCTAAATGGAAATGAATTACCCTCCCCATCCCTCAGATGCTGGTGAGCATGGCAGCACAAGTGGCTGCAGTGGCTATAGGGAGAGCTATTCACACACCAATTCCCTTCAGCATTGCTTGTATTAAAAAAAGGAAATTAGAATGGATTTGCCCCAATAAGCTAGATACCAGGTCTTTGGAGCATAAATATTTATTTCAATAATTACACTAAAAGTAGGTTCAGTGAGTTACTGAGCAAACCCAGCCAAAGGCTGGCTGCCACATATAGAAGTGTTCGAAATTTTGACCCAACAGGCAGACACCTACTTCCAAATATGAAGTATCACAGAATCACAGAATGTTAGGGATTAGAAGTGACCTGAAAAGATCATCTAGTCCAATCCCCCAGTACTCTATTTAATCATCTGCACTGCAGTGTACATTCATATCTGAGATGAAGTGACATGATGTGTGTTTATTTAACAAGATGTCAGAAATGTCACTGTCATTCCCTCTCTCCTCTTTAGGTATGTGGAAGACTTTACCATCTGCTGCCCAGGCTTATTGCTACTCATTTCTCAGGGTGACAGATATTGGTTTAAAGCAGCAAAACTCCACTTTTCTGAGATGCTTTAGTCACTGAACCACTTGAGAAATCAGAGCTGAGTGATTTGGAAAGCTATCTCACCCATCTATGGCAATACTGCCTGTTTTAAACATCCATCCTCTGCCCTGCTGCTACCTCAGATGAACCTGTTTAGGAACAGTCTCCCTCCAACCCACTGACATCCCCACATCTGCCACCAAGTCCTGGCTTGCAGCTGCTGCCCAGGTGCCCAAGACCATGGTGAGGCATGGAGGGGAGAGCTGGTGAGCTTGGCTGGGTGTGCGCCGGCACTCCCAGGCTCATTGCTGAAGGAGGTGGATGCCCACAGCAGGGCAATGGTGCGGACGTGAAGGGCTCCTGGGGATGTGGCAGAGCAAACGGGCATCCCAGGGGTACAAGGGACCGCACAGGAAAGCAGCCAGCAGTGCTGGCAATGGCTTCGGTCACAGGAGAAACAAGAAGGTGCTGGGATGCGTGTGCACCATGAAGTCAGAAACCACTGCCCTCACAGACGCCCGCACTGCGCAGAGACAAACTGCCACAGGTTCTTTTGCTGTTAATCCACAGTTTGTGATATTTCAGTGATTACTGTCCACCCCCCACAGGATCATATGAACAAGAAGTGTTTCCTTTCAGATCATGCTTTTTCAAGATGAAAGCACTGACAGTGTTAGGACAGCAGCACCAAACACAGCACAGTCTCCTTCCTGACATGCGGGAGGAGCTGCCTGACCAAGGTGGAAGGATCATTATCCTCACCTCAGTACTAATCCTGAGGAAGTAGAGTTTGTGGAAATCACTGGTTTTACTACATGCTGGAAAAATGTTAGCCATACATGTATCTTTAATAGATAGCATAGTTCCACTGGGCCCGGGATTTCCACAGCATTGGAAAAGGATTAACAGTCTGTCCACTAATCAGGATGTTGGAAACTTCAGCATCTCTGGGCTAAGAACAAGTCAAAAGGTTAAGAAAAAAAGCATCTCCCACAGTCTATGCAGGCTGTGGCCTGGACACCTTCTCTCCCCTTGCTCACTTTTGCCAGCTAATGGAAACATCAGCCAGATGTGCATGTGACAGCTGGGGCAGAGAAAAGAGAGAAGTTTCTTTGGAAAGCTGAATCACATGTTCCTAAAATTAATTGCACCTTTTGTGTATTTTCAGCAGGATTTTATATTCCATGGCAGGCTATTAGGACTTTTGAATCATCCCTAGAGACGTCAGCCAAACACTGATTCATATTTTGGAGCTAAATCACCATTCTTCCCAAATCCCGAGGACAATGCAATAGGTGTGGAAAACAGCTTCATGCATCAACAGTAACTTTTATTTCTTTCAAAACCACCTTCATTATTGTCACACTGGCTCAGCCACACACAGCTTAGGAAAGACAACACCCAAACCAGCACAGAAAAGCACATTCAGTACAGCGGGGAGCAGGAAACCTTCTCTTCGTCCTACTCCTCAGTGATCACATGAGGTGGCTTGGCCTACACCCAGCTCCTTGAGTCATTATGGTAATAAACTGAATAATAAACATATCATACCTTCCAGTCATTAGTTACTTAATGACCGCTGAGCTCTCTGGACAGCGAACAGCCAGGAGGCTCCATGAAACCTGCTGGAGCAGGAGGTGGGAGCAGCAGCAGGGAGGACAAGCAGTCACCTCTGGGGACAAAGGGTTTTCCCATAGGGCAGGAGAAGCAGAATGAAGAGCCACCAGGCTCGGAAGCACCCACATGTCAGTGGCCACTCAAGAGGAGCTGAGGACACAGAGCTCAGAAGTGGGCCCAGCTGCCTCGCCTCCTGAGGAGGACTGGAAAGTCAGCAAAGCAGCTTCCCTGTCACCAAGTCCATCATTTTGGCATCTGTCAGTGGTATTGTGGCAGATAATGCAACAAAACCCGAGTTACCTATCCCCTATTCTTTGCCAAATCACAGCAGAAATGGCAGGACTGGTAGGCTAGCTCATGGAGTACTTGGATCACCAACCAGTCTTTCCTTACAGAAGTGTCTGCCCTTCTAGAAAGGGGGAAAAATAAGCTGGTTACAGAGCATCACGCACGACTGGCATGGAAATAAGCTCTCAGTCACAAGTTTGCCCTTCTGCCAAGGAAGCCCAGGCTCGAGAGTAGACGAGCCCAGTCAGGCACTGAGTCTGGTTAGAAAGGAACCAGGGCTCACCGTTCTGTGCGGCAACCAAGCCCCTGTCTCTCCCATGCAGATTTAAAGCAGAGCAGATATGAATCAGAGTTGAGAGATCGGCAAGGGGTGGTCAGTGTGTCTGAAAGCAGAGGAAGCCAAGCTCCAGCCCTTCCCTCCACGGTTCTCCCCTGTGCTGGCAGGTCTCTGTCAAGGGCAGGCAGCATGACTGCTTCATTTCACAGAAAACAAAACTCAAGAAGTTAGTAGGGTACTAACTACTTGCCTTAAAACATTGTTTAATTATCTTTCCCATTCTTTAGTTATCTTCATTTAAAATCATTTAATCATTAGAGTATCAAACATTTTGCTTAGGGAGGGGCAGATGAGCCTACACATGGCCAGGTGTAAATTTAAGCACCTAACTCTAGGACCCGCCTTTGAAACTAGCAGCTTTGTACATGTTCCAACGTACTCTCTTTTTTTAACAGAAAAGCAGTGTAGAGAGAACAACAGTGTCAGCAGAGGGCCTGTGAGACTACCATCATCTATGCTTTGACAATCAAAAAGGAAATGACGAATGAAGACAAATAGGAAAGACAGACAGAGAGATGAAACTAAAGACAAGAAAAACAGAGTAGCACAACCCTTCAGGGATGAAATCAGGGTGGCTCCTAACTGAAATCAATCAGAGCCAAGAGGGTTCAAAGCATCAAAATGGTACAGGGCACCAAAAATAAGTTATAGGAGTGAGAGGGAGACACAGAAAAATCCAAAATAGGGAAGCAAAGCAAGGAAAGAGACCCCTCCCGAGTTTCACCCTAGGGGCACCCAGAGACCCATCTTGTGTCACCCGGGGTCACCACAAGACCCCCCCGCATTGTCACCGTGGGACCCTCCCGCGATCACCCCAAGACCCCCCCCATTGTCACCCTGGAGCACTGCAGGGATAACCTGGACATCCCCCAGTGCCACGCCCAGGCATGACATCTCTGAACCCCTGGCAAGCACCTTCCAAAATCCAGGCAAGAAGTGTGGTCCCAGGTGTCGGAAGAAAGATAACGTGCCTGCCTTGAAAAGGTGAGGAAAGAGTTACCGTGGGAACCCTTGTGCTATGAAAATCGGAGCCATTCCAGTAGGAATGCAACAGGGAACGATCTGGTGAATACCAGGGTCTGTGACTGGAACAGTGACAGAGCACAGCTGAAAAAGGGACAAGGGCAAATTGGCAGTGGGCTGAGTCACCAGGAAGGCTGCATGCAGGATGCAGCAGAGAAGCAATGCACCACTCCAGGCTCTGCCAGTTCTGCGCCCATCACAGGCACCTCGATTCTGGGCTGGGGCAGGCAGGGAGAAGCTCAAGAAGAGAGCAATAGGAAAAAGAGATTTAGAAGACATGATCTGAAGGAAGGAAGTTTCTTTATTCTAGAGAAAAAAAAAAAAAAGACCAAGGGGCCCATGACAGTCAATGTTCAAGTAGATTAAAAAGCTGCTAGAAGAAGGGCAACGATCAACTGCTCTTGACATCTCCCAGAACCAAGGCAAGACGGAATCACCTTCCATTGCTGGGGAAAGCAGGGTAAGCTGTTATGCTTAGGACGGATAAGCACCAATGTTATCCTAGAAAGTCAGAGCTCTCATCACATCGGAGCACTGACCCAATGGAAAAGATGAGTCCTGTCTTTCTGATGACACGCAGCATTTGCTCCAGAAGGCCAGTTTAGTCCCCAGAGATGTGATGACTTCCTTTCCCATGTACCCCAGGTGTGCCTGCCTGTGTGCCCAACAAAAATCTTTCTGGGAGCTCTGAGGGGCTGTGAAATCCTCTTGCTGGCAGCTTAGAAAGGGGTTGCACATCACCCACAACAGCAGCCTGCAGCTAATTCATCCTGATGGCACAAAGAAAAAAAGCAAGGTTCCGCTCCAAAACTTGACTTCAGCTTGGCAGTGGAGCCCAGCCGGTGTTTGTCCTGCGCTGAAAAAACTCCTCTGTCTTGCCTCTCGTCTCCACAGGCTGTAGCTGCCCTGTGCCGAGCAGGCAGCAAGCTGGAAACACCCTGGCAGTGGTATTGAAACACCAAAATTCAGAGAGCAGCTGTTGTGCCTCGCTGCCAGTCCTCCTGGGCAGGGAAAGTCTGCGGACAAGAGGGCTGAGCACACGAGTTTTTAAGCAGACCCGGGTCTAACACCGTTCTGCCTGCCTGGTCTAGCTCCCAGAGCAGCATCTCTCACAGAACTCATCCACCACCCATGAGCGACCTCTATTTTGTCAAACACATAAAATATGCAACGTTTCAGAAAAAGTCATGTTTTCACAAGGAGAGCCCACACCGAGCCTGTTCTGACCAGCTACGGTCCCTGCCTGAATTTACGCAGAGGAAACCCAGCTCCCCTCTGCCCCCCCGCCCCACGGGAGGCCCCGGAGCCCCTCGGCTGGCGCAGGAGGAGGCAAGGAGCGGGTATCAGGCCGAGGGATCCCCAGACCCCCGCTTCGGGGGCCAGATCTCCATTATAAAGAGTCACTCCCCCATCGCCCCACACCCAGCGCTTCACAGGCTCCCATGCAGAATGCTGCTACACGTAGGACAGTCACTTCGGGGGAACGCCCTTCCCTTGCGCGGCGACGGCCGACGTGGAGAGAGGGGTGCGAGGGCTCCACGCTGGAGGCGCGCAGCCCACGCCGCTCCCGCCTGATGCAACGCTGCGCTCCCGCCTTATACAACGGCGCGCTGAGCGGCCGCCCCACGCGTGGGGGAACCCCACTCCGTGTCCCCAGTGGCTCACATGGCCACGGCTCAGCCACCCAGAACCACCCGGCGGGTGGGTGGGTGGGTGGCGGGGGGAGACCACAGGTCCACCGCCCCCGTACTGTGACGTCCGTGGGAACAGAACTCTCCCCTCTCTGACGTCACAGCGGAAAACCTCCATCGGGCGAGACCACTCCACGGCCGCGGGGGAGGAAAGAGGAGAATGAATTCGCGGCCCCCGGCGCAGCGCCCCCAGCCCACGGCAGCGCCAGGCGCGGAGAGACCGCGGGAGGCGACGCTCCGCCAGTGCCCGCGGCCCAGCTCGGTGCGGGCGGCAGCGGCCGCGGTGCATCGTTCCCCCCCGGGTGCAGGTGGTAGGTGCCGGATGTACCGGCCGCGCGGGCCGCCGCCGCGTCTATAAGCGCCGCCGCGGCGCGGGCGTGGGAGCCGCATATCGATCCGACACGTCCCGTCCTGCTCCGCCCGCCCCGCCGGGAGCATGTACCAGAGCCCCGCTCGCTGCCTGTGCTCGGCGCTGCCCGCCCTCTGCTGCGCCCCCACCTCGGCTTCTCTCCTGCCGCCGCGGTCCCGCGCCGCCCCGCCGCCCCTCGGCCCCGCCGCCCCGCGGGCAGCAGCAGCGGGGGGCCCGCCCGCCCCGGGGGCGCTGCCCCGCACAGGTGGGTACTGGGGGGACTGGGGCACGGGGGTGCCGGGCCGGGTCACAGCCTTGAGGCTCCGGGAACGCTCGCTCCGGGCCGCAGTCAGGGCGGAGGCATCTGGTTTCTCATCCACATCACCCCGCAGTGCTGCGTGTACCGGGGCTTTTGCTCTCTAAGTGCGAGCGGGTGACATCCAGCGACAAAACGACCCGAAGTGCTGGCGCTTACGAGAGGCTCTGCCAGGCACCCTGCCCTTGCTGCCGCAGGGTTTCGGCGAGGGCAGCTTCCCTCCCCTCCGTGCCAGCCCTGGCTGGGCGACAGGGAACGCTCTGCACCCCGGTGCAGGCTGGCTGGCTGCGTGGAATAAAACCGCATACACATGGGGTAACTCTCTAGATGTCTGAATGGGTCAGCGTGTTTTTCCCACTATCAAAAGTGTAGTGCTGGCTACTTGAACCGTTCTCTTCCAGTGTTGTGCTTTGTACAGGATGTACTGGACACGCAGTGTTTGTTTTGTTTGGTTTATTTGTTTGTTTGTTTTCTGCTAGAAACAGTGTATGGGAAAAGCCCAGCTTTACCTTCAGGCAGGCAAAGGTGATGATGCAAAACTATCAGGTTCCTCTTTGCCTATATCGTTGGGTATCAGTGATTTTGCCCCATTCTAATTCCCCGAAATGAGACTTGGAAAGCATTTGAGGTCCCACACGTCCTTGGATGCATGCTGTGCCTGGAGTCCATGTGAGGACAACGCCTTGGCATGCACCGCGCTCCCTTCCCTCTGCCCGCTGACCTGTGACGCACCAGCCGGGCCCCTGCAGTTCAGATGCAGCCTTAAGCCATGTCTGTCAACAAGCAGCTTGACTCTGACTGTGGCTGAAAATGCATACCCAGAGGAGAGGCTCCTGGTCAAAGCTGGGCAGGCTGCTGCTGGTGGGATATATCTGGGGCTGTATTACTTACCTGGCATGCAGGAAATCCTCCTTCTGGTCCTCAGTTGGGGTAAAGTGTTGGTGCTGTTACAGAAGGGGTCTATGGGTGAGGCTGTGTTAGGGTGCTTAGAACTTCTCCTATTCAAGGAAGGCCAAAATGATAAACTACAGGATTGATTGAAGCTTTATGGAGCTCCAGTGAAGAGGAGCATATGTGTCTGAGAGCCGTCTGCTGGCAGAGTCGAGCTCATGGTTTGAGCGCTCATGAGGAAAAGGGTTTCCAGAGCTTGTGCCGGGTATTGATTCTGTGTCTTATTCTGGGCAGGATTTGAGGCTCCCTCTTTCTGGTGTTGCCTGTTGACTAGGCAGCACCTCCTTTGCTGTGACGAGCTCTCTGAAATTCCCTATATGAGGTCCCGACTCCCCTGTGCGTAAGGCTGGCCTAGATGCCGAAATCAGGACTCAAACTCTAAGCAGCAGCAACCGCTGCTTTGAATGCGGGTGTCCCGGGGCTGTAATCCCGTTGCTGGCCCAAACAAGGCTGTACATGTAGTATGATACCCTGTAGTGCAGAATTTGTCACGTGGGCGTGTTCTCTGCCAAGTTTCTCCTAGAACTGGTGTTGCAGGGAGGTCGCCTCCTGCCACTGCCAGCCTCCTCGGCCATGGGGGCTGATGGAACTACAGACCGGGCTGCAGGTGTGGTGGAGCCATTCACCTGGCAGAGAAATCCCCACGGTGAACAAGGTGCGGGCTTTCAGTCAAAAGCAGTGCTGGGAGGCAGGAGATGAAAGGAAGGTGAACCAGAATGCTGCCCACCTTACCCAAAAGGTAAGGGCCATGGCCCTGATACCGCTCTGCAAGCCCCCTGGTCTGCCTGCATGCTGCAGCCCTCATCTTTGAAGCAAAGTCTTTAAAACAAAGTCTGTGACTGCTTGTTGACTGATACACTACAAGTTTGTCTCCTCTCTGCTATGACTGGATGACAGAAGAAACCTTGAACTTTGCACTGTGTTCTCCTGAAGGTTAGGGAACAGTTTAAATTCCTCCCCTGTCCTTACTGTGCTGAGGCACCACCCTTGCTGAGAGGAAGGTTTTTTTATTTTAAGTATCTTGAGTAGTAATTGGTGAGCTGGCGTTCCCTATTGCAACATCACACCAAGTGAATCATGTCCGTGTTCACCATCCGCTGCTGAAGTGCGTGCTCAGGAGACCGCTTGTTCTGCGTACATCAGCACCGCTGTGTCACAGCACTGGCAGCAGATGTTATCCCAGCAAGTCACAGGTCATTTAACTCCGACTGTAAGGATCCTGGAACGGTGACCTTGGACTTGTCTCACTGCCTTATCTCACTGCACATGTTAAGCACTGCAAAAATACTAAACAGATTTTGTTTGGAGTTTCAATGTTCAGGTCGCTGGTCTGGCCCCTGTTCTACAAAATAATCCAGTCTGTGCTATGATGGTTTCAGCACTTTGGGGGGAAAAAAAATTGTGCAGTTCATTGGTCAACTTAAGCTGGAGTCTTCCTGCAGGAGTCTCCCTTCAGCCAAGGGCTCCCAAGCCACCTGCCACCAGCCTGAAAGCATTTGATTTGCAGCACAGGCTTTCACCCAGCTTTCCCTGGCTTCTCAAGAGACAGAAGCTCTTCTTCATTCCTGAGACATTTAATGAGTTTAAAAGCTGTCAGACCTGTGTTGCGGCTGAGCTGTAGTACATCCCTTGCAGGTTAGGCTACGCCTGTCTCCCCATAAAGAGCTGGATACCACATCACCCCAGGGGCGAGGAGATTTGGACAATGCTCTGGCTTTTTTTTTTCAGCTTGGCAGGTGCATGACTGAACTTAGACTTTGTCCTACTGTAGCAGATGTAAGCTGCTCAGAGCTTTAGGGTAGTCTTTTGCTCCAGATGCATTGCACCCAGCTTCTCCCTGCCGCTACCTGGTCCCTTTCGATGCTCTCCCTGACTCAGGTCAAGCAATGAGCAACTTAGGCTCTTGCCAGTGGTTTCTTGGAGCAGAATAACTCCCTGTTCATTCATTTGGAGGGCCCTGCATGAGCCACGTTCATCCATGGCACGGCAGGGTCTGTGCAGAAGGCATTGCCTCTGCGTGGGCTTCCCACTGCCTGGCGCGTGCTGTGCCAGGAGGGAAGCATGAGAGGGGGGGTGGTTTTTTTTGGGGGGCCAGAGCTGTGTAGGGCTTAGGGCTCTGAGCTGCTGACAGCACCCCTGAGGGAGCAGAAAGCACTGTGTACTTCTCCCCAGTTGCAGCACTTAACTGTGAGTTGTACCTACCCCAAAAATAGGTGAGGAGCTCCCTGTGGAGCTTTCATTAAAAGCTCTATTGATTTCTCTGAGTTTCTGCATGGCTGCCTGGCAGCTCTGGTAGTGTGTAACCTGGACCCGTCTGTAACCAGCACAGAGCGTGCTTTCGTTCCTGCTTCCCAACCCCTCATGACTGTGTCAGGGTCCGGCTTAGGGATTTCATGTTTGTGCCCATTTCCCTCACTACTGAATGGCATTTCTTTTACTTCAGCTGCACTTGGCTTCTTGACTAAAATTGTAAACCAAGAAAGACTGCAGAAACTGAAACGCATGAAACACAGTTTGCTTAGGAAGACATTCGTGCTTGTGAGCCCAAGCTCACATCTCGGTTCAAGGAACTCCTGGTATTTTAACTAAAAGGATGGATATGGGGGTGGAGGTGGGAAGAGATGTCCTACATCCAATTTACATTGCCAATTTGTGACTTAGAATTGTTCAGAGGCAGTATTCCACTGGCTTATACATCTGAAACCAACTGGTTTTTAGTGTCTTTAAAAGTACCTCTTTTCCTAAAGACAGTGATATGAGATTCCTGCTGCAGGGTCTTTCTTTTCTCTTTTACTCCTTCTAGGTATGCTTATTGAACTTTTAGGGCATCCATCCTCCTCCATCCACTTTAGCCAGGTCTGTCACTATCCTAGGTCTGTCACCAGCTCTTATGATTGGTAATGCTACAGTTCAAGCTAGCAAAGGCTGAACACACAAGAGTGCTGGGAAGCACCTCGCACCTACTGCAAGATACGAGCACAAGATGACAAGTCTCTTCCATTCTTAAGTAACTCAAAGATACAAATAAACTTACTTAAAAACCAGTATGGGCCAATGCAATGCCACACAGAAGTTCTTTTGCTCAAAGATTCCTTCCCTTCTATTCTGCCCTGGTGAGACCACATCTGCAATATTGTGTCCAGTTCTGGGCCCTTCAGTTCCAGAAGGACAGGGAACTGCTGGAGAGAGTCCAGCGCAGGGCAACGAAGATGATTAAGGGAGTGGAGCATCTCCCTTATGAGGAAAGGCTGAGGGAGCTGGGTCTCTTTAGTTTGGAGGAGACTGAGGGGTGACCTCATTAATGTTTATAAATACATAAAGGGTGAGTGTCATGAGAATGGAGCCAGGCTCTTCTCGGTGACAACCAATGATAGGACAAGGAGCAATGGGTACAAACTGCAACACAGGAGGTTCCACTTAAATTTGAGAAGAAACTTCTTCTCAGTGAGGGTGACAGACACTGGAACAGGCTGCCCAGGGGGGCTGTGGAGTCTCCTTCTCTGGAGACATTCAAAACCCGCCTGGACACCTTCCTGTGTAACCTCATCTGGGTGTTCCTGCTCTGGCAGGGGTATTGGACTGGATGATCTTTTGAGGTCCCTTCCAATCCCTAACATTGCGTGATTCTGTGAAGACTACCTTTGCAAAGTGCCGTAAATTGACACAACAACGAAACTCTTGCACAAGAGGCAGCACTGACAAGTTGCTGCAGTGCAAGCACTGCTCTTCCTGCCCGTATTTGAAGGGAAGTCGAGCCTCCAGGCACGCTGCCGGGGCAGAGCGCTGGGCCTGGAGAAGTGCTAACACAGCCTCCCTTCAAGTCCTTGCCATGCTTTGTGGTAAGGGTGGCACTTCAGAGCAAAACTTTCCCTCCAGAGGAAGTGTTAGTGGTGGTGGAAGAGATCTTGTGGCGTGCACAGCCAGGCCAAGGACTTGCTGCAGAGATGTGTAGGAATATTACATGATGAGACTGTGGACAGGACTAACCCTGTCTCTGCATCCTTCTTTTACCTCGGGTTCAGGAACAGGCTCCTGCATAAACCACAAATTGCTGGTGCTGTAGCAAGGTTGTCCATGAGGCACCCGAGCGGTGGGAAGAGTCACAGTGGACATCTCTAATGCCAGCTTTTCCTTTCCAGTGTGTTCCATGGGAAACAGTACCAGCCGGCTCTACAGCGCACTTGCCAAGACGCTGAGCAGCAGCACCGTGTCCCAGCACCAGCACTGCCTGGAGCAGCTGGACTCGGCCCGGCTGGATCCCATTGATCCCAAGGATTTGCTGGAGGAATGTCAGATTGTTCTGCAGAAACGGCCACCCCGGTTTCAGAGGGACTTTGTGGACCTGAAGAAAAATGCTGCCAGTAACCACCGCCCCATTCGGGTCATGCAGTGGAACATCCTTGCCCAAGGTAGGAGTTGCCTGTAAGCCTGGGGTTTAACCTTGAGATCAAAGGCAGCAACAAAATCCTTCAAATGCAGAATTGTCTATACAGATGTGTCTATGTAGTTAGGCGTGCCTGGGACTGGCAAAGGGAGGGAGGTGAATTACCTGAAGCACAACTGACTGAGTGCCAGGGAAGGGAGATTTTCGCACTTGAAAATAAGAAATAGTGGCTTGCCTTCTGTTCTGCAGGAAGGAAGAAAAGGTCTCTCTTTGCATCTGTGAAGCCAGAGGCAGCTCTGAATGCCTGTCTTACCTGAACACAGTGTGGTCACAAAGCTGTGACCCATCAATTTTAGATAGTTGTTAACCTCCAGAAAAGACTCATCCTTCTGAAAGTTTTTTCTTTGTAAAGGTTCTCTACAGTTTTCTCATTAGCGTATTGGTGAGCTATTCAGGGATTCGCATCTGTTATGGGAATTCTTAATTCTTCAAAATAATTTTAACTGATTGTTTTCTCATTCTTAAGGTCAAGGCTGGGCTTTGACTTATGCAACAGCCTGATCTTAAAATCTTTAGGGGTGGGAAATCCTCCCCAGAGGGACTGACTTAACACTGTGCAGTTAAGTCACTCCTATAGCACTGCGGTTTTTTTCTTAGCCTTAAGCTGTGGCAGCCACATGTGGAAACACCACGGTGTAGTGGGTTGCAGGAAGAGGAGGAAGATGTCTTTAATCTAGCTTGTGCCTCTAAGGGGAACTTAGAGAGACTTCACTGTTTTGAGAAGGGGTTCTCAAACCCATTGACAAGCCTGGCACCTTTAAAGTCAGAAGCTACTCCTGCAAAACCCATCACCTGCATGTAAACTGGTGTGCACATGTTTTACAGAGAAAACAAGGAGTCGCAAAAGCCTTGGCTCACTTTCCATTACAAGTTCTGTTGCTGTGAAAGGCTGCCGGCTCTTGCGCTGGCTCCCGAGAGCAGTGCCTCGCCTCTGGCCTCTGCAAAACCTGCAGGAAAACAGTCTGTTTTAGCTATTGGTAACTTTTTCTTTTCCTCCCCCCTCCCTGCTAATTTCAGCTCTTGGAGAGGGTAAAGACAACTTTGTTCAGTGCCCCATGGAAGCTCTGAAATGGGAAGAGAGGAAGTGCCTCATCCTGGAGGAAATCCTGGCGTACAAGCCTGATATCTTATGCCTGCAAGAAGTTGACCACTACTTCGACACCTTTGAGCCTCTCCTCAGCCGACTGGGCTATCAGTGCACGTTCTTCCCGAAGCCGTGGTCCCCGTGTCTGGATGTGGAGCAGAACAATGGGCCAGATGGCTGCGCCTTGTTTTTCCTCAAGGACCGCTTTGAGCTCATCAACAGCGCCAACATCCGGCTGACCGCCATGAAGCTGAAGACCAACCAGGTGGCCATCGCTCAGACGCTGAAGTGCCATGAAACTGGAAGACTGTTCTGCATTGCTGTCACTCACCTGAAAGCTCGCACTGGCTGGGAGAGGTTTCGGTCTGCTCAAGGCTGCGATCTTCTCCAGAACCTGAAGAACATTACCCAAGGCGCCAAGATCCCTCTGATCATCTGCGGGGACTTCAACGCGGAGCCAACTGAGGAGGTCTACAGGGAATTTTCCAACTCCAGCCTCAACTTAAACAGCGCGTACAAGCTGCTGAGCCCCGACGGGCAGTCAGAGCCCCCGTACACCACCTGGAAGATCCGGCCCTCGGGAGAGTGCCGGCACACGCTGGATTATATCTGGTATTCCCAGCACGCCTTGAATGTGAACTCAGCCCTAGGCTTGCTGACTGAGGAGCAAATTGGGCCCAACAGGCTGCCGTCGTTCAATTACCCTTCCGATCACCTCTCTCTGGTGTGTGACTTTAGTTTTAATCCAGACCCCGACAGACTGCTGTAGTGTGTTGGAATGCCACCTGGTATTGCAGTGTCTTAACTCACCACTATGTTGTTTTAGACAAAACTTTTGAAGCTGGAAGCTGTTGAAGGGTGAGGAAGTACTGTTGACTAAACATTATTTTGGGCACTTGTTCAGAATTACACTTGCCATTCAGTGCTTGTTAATCTGGAGCCTCCAAGGGAGGAAGAAAGGTGTCAGTGTTCTCCTCGGGGTGTTCTTGCCATGTCAGGGTTTGCAAACCAGAAGGCAAATGAGCTTTATCCTTTTACTAACTCCCATGTCTAAAGATTAAATCCTCCTATGAATGTGGAGGACTTAGTACTTAAATCAAAACATGTGTGTTTGTAAAACAACTTGCTCTGACAGCATGCTAATTTTATTCATTTCATGTTAAGCTTGTGCAAGTACCAAAGGGAAAGAGGCTTGACTCCTCAGTGAGATTATCTTAAATGTTTTTCTGTTGCAATACACAGGAAGCATAATGAGTTCAGACATGAACAAATCTAAGCTCATACTAGTGTTGTCTTCTCATTTTTTTACATGACTTGAGATGACAATTTCATTAAAAGTGAATGGATAATAGCAAAGTGTGAGGAAGACCCGTTCCAGTAAGAGCAAGTGAGGAAACTGAGACAAACTACTTTACATAGTGTAGGAATATCCTCACTTTCCCAGATGAATGTGCATGTCTGTCACACACAGGACCTGCAGGTATGTACACACAGTGACTGTTACCTTTGTCTCTTCCCTGCTTCCCTCCAGAGGACACACCTAACCAGGGAGTTTTTCCTCCTCTGCTTCAAGGATTACTTTTCTAAATGGTTTAAATTTGTAGTCTTGTCAATCTTGCTGTTTCAGTAAAGGGCCAGTCTTCATGTTGGAAAACTTTATTTTATTTATCTTCAGAATCTAAAGCTACACTGGAACCTGTTAGAAGATAAAATTTATTTATTGAGAGAAGTTGGTGATCCTGCCTCCAACTTGAAATCACACAGCAACAGTGTTAAGGAGCCTTTTTCTGTGGCCCAGGGGAACTCTGGCTAAGCACCTAGGCTACAACAGAGCTGTGTTTGTGTGCATGGTGCTTATTGGTATGGCATAGGTATTGCATATATGGATTATAAACATGCCACTGTGCCAGAACATGAGGTACAGAGGGAGGGAAGAGAGACAACAGTTGGAGTTGGACTGACATTGACATAGTCGGGAAAGATGAGGCAGAGCAAATAAAGCAGTACTTCCATGTAAAGTAAGGCCCATAGTAACTCTGAAATGTTCCAGGTGTTTATTAATAAAAGTCTTTGGAAAAAAAAAAGTCTCTGCTGCCATCTTTTTCATTTCCCTATCATAAGTAGATGATCTGTCACAACTAGTGAATGTTCAAGCTTCAAGTTAGTGGTGATGCTGCCCATTCCAGAGTTCTTTCCTCCAGCCCCACAGTCCTAATCTTACAAACTGGAACAGCTGCTTTACTTTCACAGCAAGTGCTCTTTCTTAAACTTGAAATGCCCTAATTCCGCAGCAAGTCTGTAGGGAGGTACCTCTAGCAATGTTAAGCTGCTCTCTCCCCCTAGCTAAAGCAGCAGCCTAGAGTCTACATTACTGTAAGTATTACTCTTCCCAACAGTTCTGTGGAGCTACAATGCTGGCCAGTACATTTTCTTATAAAACATCATTTGAAGAGCAAGAAACGTCACAGATGTGTGCTTTGCACAGCCCATAAATTATTGTACTTGTGTTGCTGGTAAGTGAAATACTGGGTCTGACAACTGGAAGTCCCAAATTCCCACACAGCCATGCTCCCTTTCAGGCAGACAAAGGAAGTGCCATGTTGTGCAGCTGTGACATGCTCTGCCTGTGTTCCTGACCCTTGCAGGGTAAGAGTGATGATCTGCTTCCATGCAGAGCCTCTAACCAGCTGGGGACGCAGGACTCCTCTAGCAAATGCACACTGGAAATTCCCCAGGCAGAAAAGATTTTGCAGCCAAAGAGCCTGACTTCCTTGGTATATACTCCTACCAAACAGATGGTGACATATCAAACAGTACCAGCCAGGGCCTCCTTCAGCTGTGCTTTCAAAAAGAGCAAATCTGTGTTGTGTCCCTGGAAGCCAGAAGGGTGGCTGCTTTGGGGGAGGTTCTGGGCTGGAGATCCAGACGTTCCTAACAGCCCACAGAACAGCATATCCCTGAGCATCCCTGCTGTAAGCGTTTCATACCAGTGAGACTGAGACAGCTGGCTTTTTGTAGTGCTGGCTGCAAGCAGTTGCTCTCTGAGGGGATGAGATGCAGTGCTTCTCCTTTAGGGTTGTCTTTTCTCAGGATCTTCCCTCAAATGGGTCTTTGCAAGGAGGAGAAATAATACAATTGCCTGTTAATGGAGGTATCTGGTCATCTGTAGCTAAACACTTCTAAAAGCAACACAACAATGTAGACCTATATGATACCTTTAGTAAGTCAACTCCTTGCTCATCTACCACAGAAAGTCACACCAAAAGCTGGAGTTTCCATTCAAACCCTTTTGGCAGTTTCTGGAAGAAACTACACTTGTGGTAGGATGATGTAACTTGAGAGCAAGGGCAATACTATACTCAGATCTATATTAAGAAAAAAACAAATCAAACAAAAGAACCACCAACATCAAAGGGCCCTCAACTTCCATTTTATTTTTGCATAAAGAACCCAGTTTTCCTAAGGATAGCTGAGGATGTTGACCCACGTGTCACTGCTTCACCACTCCCAGAGCACAAAGCCACAGCACTGACTATGATATGCTCTGTTTACCAGCAGGAGCCAAACTATAGCAGCTACAACACTCCACTGTCGCTCTCACAGGGGATGATATTTGGTATCTGTATGATTCTTATGGCATTTTACTCAGACCCTCACTTTCAGTGCTAACTCTTCTACAAAAGAAACCAAACTGTGGAGAAACAGCACAATCTATGCGATACTGCCGTCACTGCGGAGCTTTTCTGAAGTGGAAAGGGCTGGGATTCTTATTTCGCCACAGACATGTACATGTTCACTGCTTCATGTCCTTAAAGGGCAATTTTGAAGGCGAGGGGAGGGTGGGATAACTTTGAAAAGGCTGGAGACTCTCCCCGTCACACAGCAATACTTAATATTATCACACTCAGAAAATCACACATCCCTGCTACAGCACAACAGCAAGCCCCTTCTGCTTTATTGTCATAAAAAGTAGACAAGACACAGAAATTTAACTGGTTACTTCCCAGTCAGCTTCAGCCTTTTATTTCAGTACTAGCTATAAATTTTGCAGCCAGGCTCTTTTGGAAAACTTAAGAGAAATATTGCTCTTGCTTTGTTTAACTCAGCAAGAGGCAGGCCTGCAGCACTGAAATGCTTTTGCCTGCTATAAATATCAGTACAATAAATATTTTTCACAGGAAGAAGGAAAGTTTTTTCCTATGTAGCAGTGTGACTCTTACAATAAAAATGTCTTCAAAGCTCTTCTTGTGGCTGTCTGCCTTATAAGCGCACCAAGGCTAAAGAAAGTCTCAACAGATGCTTTGCTCTAATCTTAAATAAAAGCTTCATTAGCTTTAGTAGTGGCAGTTCTCCCTCACCCTCAAGGCAGGTGAAGGAAAAAATGACCTGCTTATTTAATTTACTGAAAGAAGGAAGCTGCTGCAAGCTTATTAAAACACTCTCTCTCTTAAAGAACAATTAGGTCAGTAGATACTGTCACTTGAATCGCCTTCACTTAATAAGTTTAATACCTGCTATTTGAACTGCCTCTACAAGGCAGAAATTGAATTTAGCTTGTTCTGCCTGTGAGGATCTTCACATGCAAAGATCCATGCTGCACCTGTCAGTGAGAACTGAGGCTACAGGCACCCCTCCGCTTTCTCATCACCTCCTGATTGCCTCTGGCTCACTGATCCTTCATCAGCTCAGATGTAATTCTCCAAAGCCGATCAATTAGCAGAGGATCCCCAGAGCTCAGCCTTCCCCGCAGCACGCTATACCCTGACCGCCTGAGTTGTGCCAAGCCACAGAAACCTTCACCTCAATGCTAAGCAAGATGGGCTTTCTCCAAGAGAGCAACAAAACCAGTGGTTTCCGGGATGGGATTCCCCTTGCAACTTTTCTTGTCATAACCCAGAAAATTTGAGGCTCAGAACTCTGTTCCACGTTGCCATTCACAATCAGGTTTCCTCCTGTGGATTATACAGCATTACCCTGTCCCTCCTAAAGCTTAAAATAGTAGTTATTTGAAAAATAAAAATGATATGTTTGTATTTATATATGTAAAATCACTTGACACCATGGCTGTGTGTGCCTCAATGCGTTCTGTATAAAAGTGTGCTCACTTCACACCAGTTCCATTCCACTCACACAACTAGAAAAGTTATTACTTGCCAAGGATGACTTAAGCCTGAACTCTTCTACGTAAGCCATAAGCTTCAGATGTAAAAGCTAGTGCCACTTTCACACGTGGACAAAATAACAGATTTTTCAACAGGATTGCAGAAGTCTAGTATAGCTAGATACCATCTTCTTCAATGTTTTAGTGTCCCTTTCTCCATTTCAGATGTTACAAACCTGATCAAAGCTCTCATCCTGAGGTCACATCCTCCAACACCACCAGTAAAAACAGTTCTTGCCCACACAGTAATTAATTATGTCAGCATAAAGCAGCATGTTGAAGAGCAAGCTTGCACAGACCCAGAGAATTATGTGCATTTTCAGTTTCAGGTGGGAATCTTGCCACTCTGACACCTGGCTGTAGAGGGAGAGGCTGCCTCTTGTAAGAACCTAGATTACACACCGCTTCTCAAGAACAATCGCACCTCAGAACAACTCAGGAACCCCATGCACACAAAACAATGCTGAAGAGCTGTGCTTTGGCAGATTGGCTGAAATCACTCCCTGACTGTGACAAAAAGCTGGTCTGTACTTACAGCTAACACCTAAATTTTAAAAACCAAGTGAGAGGTACAAAGGCATACCTGGAAAGGTCAACAAAATGCGGCTTTGCTGTTTGAAGCCAGGTTAAGTACCATTTCCATTTCAGTCACAGCGCATCCTCATGCACCTTCAGACTCTTGCAGCACGTAACTAACTTCTGAAACGTGTCCTTGGGCAGCCGGGACACGTGTCCCTCTTGCCGGGTAGCACGGGGAGAGAGCCAAAGGGCCATCGCCAGTTCGGTGGCAAGGCACAACACTGACGACAGCAGCGTCTTGGAGCACGGCTGTGGGCTGCAGAGATCTGCGCCTTCATTCCTTCCATTTTTGCCATTACACGATGAAGTCTTGGCTCTAACTTAAGAGAAGGAGGAGGACATCAGCTGAAGATCCTTTTCTATTTCCAGGAAGATAGTCTGTCCCCATTTGACTTCCAGTGTATCTAAATTAGGTGTCGGAAAGGTCTTAACTAGAAATACTCTGGTGATATACATTTCTGAGAAACAGCATTTCTCTTTCATATACAATCAAACAACAGCCATTCAGAAAAGGTTATCTTACAGAAAATACTTAAAAATGTGGCTTTAAAAACACTATTACTTTTCTCTCTTCTTGACAATGTGGTCCCCATGGAAACAGGGTGAGCTACCCTGCACCTATTTTAAGCCAAACTCTTGCACATGGACTGCAGCTATGGAGTAACTGATGTACTGTCTAGTTCTCACCTAAGCTTCACCCTGTATTAATGTATCATGACACTCGTAATTAAGTGCAATGATAAATGGGAAAGCTATTTAGATACTTCATGCGGAAAAAAACCCGAATATCTACCTAAAGTCATGTATTTGTGGCTGAAGCCAAAATATTAACAGTTTGAAATGTCACTGGCAACATCATCAAAAGGACAAGCAGCGTAACTTGGTATTTCTTTTTTCACAGTTTCTACCTACCACTGCTTTCTACTTGCCTCTAGGAGACCAACAGAGAGATCAGCACACTTGAGTAGCCAGCTCTGCTCATTTCTACCTTTCCTTTGCAACGCAGCCCTAGGAAACAAAGCTGTAGGTGGAGGAATAGTCAGGTACTTCACAGAGCTCTAGAAGTTATTGATTCCCAGAATCACTTAAGCGAACCCTGTCTTCTTTGCATTAAAACAGCTGGGAGCGCACACAAAGTTATCACCTGCGGGCTGGAGGGCAGTAACTTCTGAAGCTACGGAGGTTATTCCACCAGCACTAGTGTGATTAGTCACAACACAAGAACACGGCGTACGCTCACCGTCCTGAAAAAGTGCCTGAGGACTATACCCCCGTCAGAAGTTACACCTCACCAACTACGGCAAGCTTCTCAGATACTTCAATGAAAAAAATCTTTCAGTGTACTGTGTGGGAGAGTTGCTCAGCCAGTCGGAGTGCCGGAGTAGTGAGGAGTTCCAAACTTCCACACTGTATCAGCTATCTTAGGCTGAATGCCTGGAAGATTTCAAATAAGCAGAAAGAAAGGTTAATAGGTTGAAAGGAAAAAAATAAAATAAAAAGCAGACCAAACGCCATTAAATTTAGTTTCTATATTTCAGTAAAACCTACTTGAATACACTTTGAAACAAGAGTACAACAAAATAGAATATACTTCAAATGTTGAATATACAAACTATTATAGTTCATTCTGAACACTGGTACTTCCCTCTTAACTTCCAACTAAAAAAAATTTACAGGTTTAGAACTACCTGACAAAAGCTCATGCTGGGTGTGACCTTTCAAGTGGCAGAGTAGAGCTGAAACTGAAATGTATGCATGGATGTCAAGGCTAAGTGAGAGACACAGGCATGGTATGGCAGAAGGCGGAAAGCCTGCTGCTGTTTTGTCCACAATTAAGAAATTTAGACAGACTTTTAACTACCATACAAAATATGTTACATGTAATTCTATAACAATACTGTGCTAGGTACAAGATTTTTAAAAAATTTGTTTTAATAAAAAAGCTTTACACAAACAAGCCATTAGCTTATTTCAAGAAAGATAACTGAAAATCAGTCTAAGGCTTTCATTTTGAATCTGCTTAAGCTGTATAATACAAAAATCCCTCTAGGTCTCTGTCTTCTTTTAGAAGCTCTTTAATCTTCTCCTTTATTTCACATTCTACAATACCTAGTAGCAGAGTTTTTCACATAGCACCAGTTGAGTACTGTGGGCACACAGTAGTAATTGCTGGTAGGCATATAAAATGCATCAAATTTGACATTTGTAACAATGAGACTTTCCTCTCCCCCTGAAACCTAAAAACCAAGGCAAACCTCTCACAGATCTCTCTTTTAGTGTTCCAGGTCTTAGTGTAAGTCGGTAACGTAGTGAACTGTTTGGTCCCTTTTCAGTCCCTCTGTCTTTCCTTCTCCATAGGTTCAGCTGTTTCCCAACTGGAAGAGGCAGTTTTTGTCAGCGTATCAATGTGGTTCAATTCCCACTGAAACACGGGAAAATAAGCTTTTTTCCAGTAAGTCTTCAACATATCCACGTTTATTAACATTTCAAAACTCTCCTTTTCGACTTGGTGATCGCGTCCACTTCCCTCCCCCAATGTCAGTATATTCAAAACCGTAACAGTCTAGAAGTCCATGCTGGAAGCAACCTATTCTTCATTTCTCACACGTTATGATTCCTTCTGTTTTCATTGTTACAGGAAGGGCAATAGCTGAAGGCGTGCTAACTACTACTACGTGGGTCACAGTCTTGCTTCCGTCTGCTGGCTTCTCTTCTTTTACCAGCTGCAGCGTTTTCACCTCGCGTTCCTGTTTTAAAGCTGCTGTGTCTGATTTAACTTCTGGAGTTTTTATAACCGCACTAATCACCCTGGGAGAAGTCTGGCCTGACGCCTGCTGAGCAGGCACCGATAGTCTCATTACTGGTGTCCCATGAGCTATGGACACCGGGGTTAGTGCTCTCACAGCCAGCGGGGTTCCCACGATGTTAATACTTCCTGACCCAGTCAGGCCCGGTTTTGTTTGCAGCTGACACTGCGTGAGCTGCGTGGCAGGGATGGTAATGATTTTGGCAGGCTGCATTGTGATTTTGTCTCCGTTTTCAGCAGAGGTTGGCATCACAGTAGGGATTGTCTGGATTACTACCTTCGGAGTTGTTGCTGTTGTTGGGCTTGTGTTGGTTATTAACGGTGACCCTGCATTTACTGACTGCACTGCCACGGTTGAGATTTTTTGTCCCAGAGAGGTCATGACAACAGGCACTTGCATTGCCACACGTACAGTCCTGCAAAATGAAGACAGATGTGCATGTTTAAGCCAAAACACAGGGCACTGTTAGAGATGAAAAGAGGGACAGACAAACCTAGGGTTCACAGATTTCTAACCGGTTTTTAAAGCAAAACGCAAACAAAAAAAACCCCACAACAACATCAACAAACCACCACACAAACCTTCTGTACATCTAGCAACAGGACCATGGAAATTCGGCAGTATTCTTTTATCTTTTTTCCCCCCTCCCTCTCTACATAATTGTAAAATACGTTCGAGGGCGAGCACATTGACAGTTGGCTCTGAACTCACAAACTAGACTTCCATAGTATTCTATTGTTACACCACTGCTTGCAGATCAGAAACTATTTCCAACATATAAAACATAAACCAAAAAACTAGAAGACAGCTTTCTAACCAAAAACTTCCTTGTCATTAGCAAACAACCAGCCCAAGCCACGTTACTACAAACCTGGGAGCTGTCGTTGCTGGGACAGTAGTAGTGGTAGTTGAGGGACGAGAAGACGATGTGTCATGCACTGGTGAGGCAATATTCACAACTCTGGTGACTGCTTTTTCTGTTCTGGTACAGCTTAACTGCGAGGAATTTTTTCCTCCGCGTGCAGAGGTTGCTGCTTTTAAAAGGTTTTCTGCAGATAAAGACACTCTTTCCAATGACTTTTCATCTGTAGGCATTGGCAAATCTTCATTGCAGGACTCACTTTTGTCATCGTCTATGACAACTATATTTTTTGGCATCTCCTTAAACTGATACACAAGCCTCTGTCCCTCAACTTTTGCAAGGATTCCTCTTTGATAGTAATATCTGCAAGAAAAGTACAATTAGGTAGTAACCAGCACAGTAACAGATTTTAAATAAAACCCCATTCTAGGCTAACAAGAAAACCCCAAGTAACCACAGTAAAACCCACAATGTGAGAAGGTACAGAAAGAAGCTGGTGGAGCATACTGGCAATATATCTGAAGGATCTAGTTGAAAAAAAATCCAACCTTTTAAACAGGAACTAAATTGCAAATTAACTGGTAACATAAAAAGCAATAGGAACTGTAAGCCTCTGATGCTTTTTGAACAGAAAAGTCAGCAAGAAGGCAAAGCTTTTAAAATTTCAGAACTGTTATATTGCTATAGGTAAAATTAAGAATGAGATTTAAAATTATAGTAGATAATTTAAGGATATAAGAGTTTTT
The DNA here is from genome assembly GCF_963082525.1 of Nesoenas mayeri. Taxonomy (NCBI): domain Eukaryota; kingdom Metazoa; phylum Chordata; class Aves; order Columbiformes; family Columbidae; genus Nesoenas; species Nesoenas mayeri. The sequence continues at coordinate 18,651,113 of NC_137540.1, forward strand.
ACCTCAGAGCTCTTCCCATAGTCTCATAGTTCATGTCAGGTTTGTTTTTGTGCTTTCCCCATAGTTTGGAGACAGCTTTTGAGTCCACAAGTTTAAAGATTCCCTTCTCTCGCTGAGTCCATTTAATATATCGAGGACAAGTATTTTTGTCCTGGAGAAGGTCCAGAAGAAACTCCCATAAGTATGTTGTATTTCCTATAATCAGAAAGCAGTTAAATATTAGAAATCCACTTTTAAAGATAACAGAAAGTTTTCCATACATAGTTAACTCTGAATGACCTGCAAATGTTACACAGCAGATGGTATGTAACCTGCACATATTCATTCATTCTGTTTAGTAAAGCTTCCATAAATGTTTACATTCTGAAATGAACTAATCCAAGTGAGCTGGCTCCATCACACAGGAGCCTCTTCAATCCAGTGCCCATTCTCAGTTCTTGGAAAAAAGTGTGGGAGGGCATTCCAAGTCACTACAACCAGCAGAGACACGACAAGAGCTCAGAATTTTTTTCTTATATTTGCTTAAACAAGGGTATGGAAATGCCTGTGCATTTTATGATGCTGACAGACAGGAGGATAAAAATATGTAATTTTTAAATAACAAACCGTCTCAACTGTGGTAAGTTTGTAACATAATCTGCTGTCCAAGCCCTGGAGCACTCACACAGATCAGTGACAGCCCCATGTTATGACCCTTCCCAAATATATGTTGCAGAGTGACCAATGTCCTTCTGGGTGTGAAGCCAGCCCAACTTCTTGCTACAAGTCTTCAAGTGGCAGAAATCCTATGCACCCTTCTGTAATGAGGGGGATACAGAACAAAGTTAGCCTACAAGAGAAGAATTTAAGGTACTTCTCATCTACTCAAGAAGTGCTCTGTTTCCACTGGAGAAGCCTCAAGATGGGATTTGTGATGGTGACTATCAGGATGGCATAAAACATAACATGGGTGTTGTCTGCACTCCGAGTGTACCCTGTGCATCTAGGGAAAGAGGAGGAGCAGTGTAAGATAAAAAACAGATCGCACTCCAATTTGTACAATTGAAGAAGACTCCTCATGTTATCTGAGAAGGAAGAATTAAGAGCTACAAGAATAACAACCTCAGAACATTAATCCTAATTCTTCACTTGATCATGCTTACAGGGTGTCATGGGCCAGGTAAAAATGTAATAATTTGGGGGGGGGAAAGATCATTTAATTCCTGAGATTTAGTAGCCCAGCATAGTACTTGTTATGCCATGCTGACTGTTGCAGACTCCAAGAACTTAGCTATCTTTGAAAAACCTCAAAGGGTAAAAAGAAATACAGTTTCATCTTCTGAAAGACCACTTCATGGACAGAGAATAAATGTATTTTACCACATGCTCCAATAACTGACTCAAGACCTACCAAAATCCAGCTTCTGCTAGATATCAGAGACATTTGAATAGGATCTATACAAGGAAAGAATCAACAAGAGAACTCAGGAATCCTGAAATGGTCTTAGATTTTAAGGAATTAATCCTTGTTTTTTTTTCTCTTAGCTCCTCAGAAACAGAATTTCTGGGTCCACCATCGAATGCTATAGGTTTGCAATGGATTATTTGAATGGGCTTCGATATTAGGAAGTAAACGGGAACTTCAAGAGAAATCATTCCTGAAAGTGCCTCATTTTTCTGCAGGTACAGTGCTGCAGCCTCAGCATTTTTTTCTTTTCCCTAATACTCTATATTGACTTAAACAAGAACTTTTTTCCCACAGGAGGACTATGCAATACCTATACTACTCAGAAGCCATCTAGTGCCAGTAATACCCGGTGATACTTCAGGTAGGCTGCTGTGTCAATAATAGCTGTTACGCATTTAATACAAAAAGCTTATTTTAGAAATGTTTAATACCAGTTTGAACCATCTTGTAAACCCTTTGTCCTTAGAACAAGACTTTCCTAATAAAATTAATCCAAGCCTACAGAATCCTGAGGAAGAGGAAGATAAAGACATGGTAGTAAAATATATGTGAACAGGTTTACATTCTTGCCACACCTAAGCATCCTGAAGTCCAGCCTAGGAGACAAATACATATCGCACCTTGCTCGGAAGACAGAAGCCTTATTTAATAGCAGACAGCTCTCACCTCCACCTCTGGAAGGTCTCACAACAACTGAGCTAGACATGATTATTACCAATCTTAACTTCAACGCAGAGGAGGCTTTGCGCAATGAAAGAAGTTTTCATGGCTAGCTGATTATTCCAGCTGCCAGCTGCTTGAGAACGTTCGCCATCATCTCCAGCTAGCAGGACTAATGGCCACAAAGTATGTGAACTATACAAGGCATTGTGTCTATCAAGGAACTACTGCATTGGTACCAGCATCTATGCGGAGAGGCTCAAAGCCAGTTTTGCTCCCTACACTTTAAAAGGCTTATTTATGCAAATGAGTAACAAAACATGGAAAGGGAAACCATGCCTAAACTGCCAATCCACTATGTGAGGACAGAAAAAACACTCTCTCCCTTCAAGAAAAAAACTCAAGAAGTCTCGCGTTCCTCCTGTATAATAAACTGAAGGGAACAATCACATCAGCTTTACAGCTGCTTCACTTTGCACCAGAAAGCATGAGGAATGCACACAGGACTGAGTACCTACATGGGCAACAAGCGATCCCCTCTCCAAATATGCACAACCAGCTGTCCTCCTCCTCCTCCGTGACTTATCTCTGCTGACAGTACTGAGCTCTAGGAATAATTCCTGGTTTTGCAAAAAACATGCTGCATGTAAAATAGCCTCTATTTGCAAATACTTCTTAAAAATAAATTTTAAAAATAAATATAGTAACAAAGTATTTTGCAGGACACCAAGTTAGCCTACATAAGAAAAAACAAATTTTAATGCCAGTTATAGTGTAAAATATGGAATGACATACCTTATGAGAACAAGAGATATAAGGAGCCAGGGCCCACAGAAATTAAAAAAAAAAAACAAAACCAAAGCAGTACCAACTCCCACTTTATACAACAAACAGCTATAGAGTTAATTCACCAGTACAGACAAAAACTAGAAGAGACAGAAAACACAGGCCTCCTTTCTCAAAGCTATTTGTGCAGCCAACTAGGAACTGGGACACTTTACAAGTACTGTTCAGGTAATGCAAAGCTGTAATAGTGAAATCAGAATCAGAAAGCAAGCTAAGTGGGCTTTAAGAATACACTAAAAAAAAAAAAAAAAAATCAAACAAGATGTACTTTTTAATGCAAAGGTCTGATCTTCACTGAGGTCCACTGCTACACTCAAATCCCAAGATGTCAGTGGCCAATGCAGAGAAGTTTAATTACGGTTTGCTCTGGTCTTCATGGGCTAACATTTGAGTGACGTCAGCACCGTTCCTCCTGGGTCTGCTGACAAATGCGACGACTCGGGAGCTGTACCCAGATAAGGAATTGAACAAACAGCAGAGAACCTGCTTTCAAACAAATCCCAGAGTAACAGGGGAGCTGCCCCCTGCCCACCCCTCCAGCAAGAGTGCTGCTGCTGCAAGCCACCACACTTTGTTTCTGCCAGCCATAGCAACCTCTACAAACAACTTCTGGTGCAGTAACTGGGGAAGAGATCCACATTTTTCACCCGTAACCAGGGGAAGAGCTGACACACTGTACGCCAACTCCAAGGTAACCTATGAGCAAACACCCTGGTCTGTCTCCCAGCTGGGTGAAGAGCAGGGCCTTGGAGACCAAGAAAGGACCCACTATTCAGCAGGCGAAACATCAGGAAATTATGACTCTCCCGCACAAAATCCCTCACTCAGTCAGTACAGAAATACATCTTCATTTGTTTCTCCCCTAGGCCAAAGTGAATCTATTAGTCAAGCAACATATTCCCCCTGAAGTTTGTAAATCAATTAAGAAAACATATTTTCAACCACCACCGCTACAAATGCCCATAAGCTCCTTCTACTTGAGAACAAGCCTTTCAGCAGTAGCTTAACAAATTACGTGTCTAGCAATAAGTTAACACACATGACAAAAGACAGCATGAGTCAATAAACACAAAGGAAATTAAAAATCAGTAAGCCTATTAACTGCAGAGCATATTACAGGACACTTCCAGAGCAGTTCCACACATCATTATGCTAGATCTTGTACAAATTCAAAGACATTGAATAAAATTAAAACTCTAATGAAGTCAGTACAAAGTAATCCACCACACTTTTCAAGATCTGTATTTTTCCTGTGACAGACATAATACATACATATGGCGTAACTTTAATGACTCGATAAATGGAAAAATGTACCTTTGCCTTCTCTAGGTTTCTTCTTTATACCTAGGTCTGGAGACCCCTCAGATATAGATTGTTGGGACTTGGGTTTACGGCCAGCTGCACACAAAACACAGGGGGAAAAAAGCATTAATCCTATGGAGAATATAAGTATTTTATAGTTTAGCTTTGCCAAAATAAGCAGTTCATGCTTTTTTTTTCTCTCCTGCCATTTCCTTGCTACAGGTATGGATATATTTAAATTCTAAAGAATACTACTACTGCACATCCACTTTAATTAATCCTTTGCTTGCTTATTTCATAGGCAGTTTTAACTCATCTTCAGACGAGCTAATGGCAGGTAAGGTAAGCACCATATTTGCATTCTTTTAGTACAGTGTCTTGTTTTACTCTGAAAACAGGGGCATTAGGAGGAGACTCCTCAGCAGGCAGATGGCTTAGAGCTGCCAGTTTCCCTCCCGTGCCAGGGAAATCCTCTCCCAGCAAGACCTGCGGCTTCTCTGTGCCTTTACACTTGGGTGACCTTTTTACTCAAGGTGAACAGGCCCAGGCAGGGCAGACGATCATACCCCAGGGCAGCGGGTTGTAAACAATCCGTGCTTCTGCCTTCAGTGAAAGGCAAACAGCAATGATTAACTCTCCTTCCTCGGGCACAAGAGCGTTAGTTTTGGCTTATGAACAATGTTCTTCATCAAAGGCTGAATTACAACAGGCATTAATTATGAAGACGAAAGTTAATGCTCTGTAACTACAGGTGAATGATCTTACACACTTAAGTGCAGGGATTTGGACTCCGTAGTAGGAAAGAAATATTTACAAAATAACCTTCATTAAAGTTCAGAACTTCCTGAGCACAGTTCTAGAACATAATCTACCCAGTAATGAGCATTCAAACAGACAGTGGAATACAAATGAATAGTTTAAATCCAGTGTATGGCTACAGCTGTGAAAAAGCTTTAATCATAGCTTTCATTCTTATGTAATTTACAGTGGAGTTACAGTTATCTGTTTTGTGCACGTGTTTTTATTAAATCTAAACCTCACAGATTTCAGATTTGTATCACTTTATCACTACATTGCATTTTTTTCCCCTCTATATTGTAAGTAAATATTCCATCTTAGCACATCTGGAAGCTCTAATAAAACAATATTCCTATAGGGATGTGAATTGCATTGGTGCCTGTAAGAAAACTGCCAGACCAGAGAGAAACCTCACCAGGTGTCAACCTCTTGTTTGGTAGCTGAATGCTTAGAACTCAAACACTGTTCTGAAGTTTCTTCTCCAAGACATGCCAACCAGACAAGACCCTTCTCACAGAATCACAGAATGTTAGGGATTGGAAAGGACCTCGAAAGATCACCTAGTCCAATCCCCCCATCGGAGGGGGGGATGAGGTTACACAGGAAGGTGTCCAGGTGGGTTTTGAATGCCTCCAGTGCAGGAGACTCCACAAACCCCCTTGGGCAGCCTGTTCCAGTGCTCTGTTACCCTCGCTGAAAAGGAGTTTCTTCTCAAATTTAAATGGAACCTCCTGTGTTCCAGTTTGAACCCATTACCCCTTGTCCTATCATTGGTTGTCACCGAGAAGAGCCTGGCTCCATCCTTGTGACACTCGCCCTTTATATATTTGTAAACATTAATGAGGTCACCCCCCAGTCTCCTCTTCTCCAAGCTAAAGAGACCCAGCTCCCTCAGCCTTTCCTCATACGGGAGATGCTCCACTCCCTTAATCATCTTTGTTGCCCTGCGCTGTGCTCTCTCCAGCAGTTCCTTGTCCTTCTTGAACTGAGGGGCAAGAAAGATCTTACACTGATTTTGTAAACTGATTTATGGTTTTGTAAGCTAGTGTTTAACCTGCTGTTTCACTATAAGATCCCTGAGTCTACCTGCTCTCCAAATGTATCTGTATTTCAGACACCAACGGTTACCCACACAAGTCCTCTGAATCCTTCTCTACCCTTCCTCCACTCTGCAAACAATGCTTTAAAAACATGACAAAGACATGATTTTGCTTTATGGCTTGGAAAAGCCCATTCTCTTGCTATTTTTTTTCTTGTTGCACATTCATTTTCTAAGAACTCACACTTCAGATTGCAATCAGCCTGATTACATGAGCAGAGAAATCAGATCATCTAACCTATCTCCCTCACCATTACAGCACTGCACATCACAGAGTCTGAGATCACTGCTGTTAAGAGCCATCCATACCTTTTTTCTTTTTCATTGGTTCATGGATGTCAGGGGAAGCTGGAATGGGAGATGCATCCATTGGTTCAGATTCCTCTGTTGACACCTCCACCACAGTTTCTGTGATCACGTCAGGTCTCATGGCCGCGTGGATAAATTCTGAGGGAAATAAAAAAAAAAAAAAAAAGAGTATCTGATTAAGTTTCTGCCTCATTATTGTAGTGTAACTTACATGAAATTATTTTAAAGCATACGCAATACTATACCAAGATTCTCTTCCAACAACCTGCCACCTAGAAAATCAGTCCAATCCCCAAAAAACATGCACGCTTGTCAGTATTGTTAGGCATAAGACAATTATATCACACCCATATTCTTTAGGACTAAACTCAACTTTAAATGAAACAAATAAAGATCTTGATCTTTGATCCTTATTCCTATCTCCATTTCCTATTTTTTAGCTTTCGGGTTTCAGTTTGACCATTATTTCATCCAACATGCATTAAGTAACTTCAGAAGGAACATCAAGTACGCATCAAGTTTTGGTTTTATTTTTTTAACTGATAACACTTCGCGACACAGCGTATTCAGATATTCTTTCTAAAACAGAAACATAGGTAAAACTATTTTTCCTTTAAAATAACTCTCTTATTTTAGCAATTTAAAATGTCAAATTCACAGAACCACAGAATGGTTGAGAAATGACCTCTGGAGGTCACCTAGACCAAGCCCCTGCTTAAGTGGGGCCACCTAGAGCCAGCTGCCCAGCACCATGTCCAGGTAGCTTTTGAATATCTCCAAGGAAGGAAACCCACAGCCTCTCTGGGCAACCTGTGCCTGTGCTCAGTCACCCTCCCATTGAAAATGTGTTTCCTGATGTTCAGCTGGAGAAGTCCATTTTAAACGTGTAGCTATTCGAGGACCTCTACCCAAAACCCCTCTCAGATAAATTATTTAATCTCTAAATATGCTTGTTACAGCATGGAGAAATCTGTAAAAAACTCCAACAGATCAGTAGTTTTGAAATAAACAAACATTTTAAGCAGCATACGACTCTCCACAGAAGCAGGTTTCCCAATTTGCTTGTTTAATTAGTGGAAGAAGAAACAGCTCACAGAGCAGAAAAGTGTAACTGACATACCAGGACTCCTCGCATCTCTCAAGCAGGTAGGAGACTCCATATGAAGCAAGGCCTCCGCAGCTTCAATTGTCTTATCCGTGCAGTGTACATTACTTCCATGAACCGATGCTTCCACTGTAGGACGAAAAGAAAAAATTAATGAGACGATATTACTTATAAAAGTCCACATTGTATCGCTGTACAACTGTACTACTCAACACAAAGATCCCAACATGGTCTTCACACCTTTTATACCTTCCTGTCAACAGAAACGTTAGGGGAAGACACAAGGCAAGCAGAACCAACACTGTTGCTTTTCAGATTAGCTTTCTGCTTCACAACCAAGGTCCTCATTTCTATGAGATGTTCAAGAGCTAACAGAAGCAGAGTTCTGGCACTTGTCTTCTGCCTGCAAGTCAAACAGAGCAGACCAGACTGTAATGAGGATGGTTATGAACTAACACAGCAGAGGAGGGAAGTAGTACCATCTCCAACTATTATCCCATTAAAATCTAATGGTCATCTCTCTTCTGATTTTCAGTCTATTCGGATAAGTATGTATCTATATAGAAATACATTATTATTTTGCGAAACAGATACATGATTTCATTTTCTGACATTAAAAATACCTCTGAGTTGGGTTTAGCAGGCTTGGTTGTTAAAAAGCAAAACACAAAGCATAATAAACACTATACAGGGGTTTTTTTATAAGCAATAGCTAATGGAAGAAGTTAACATTTTTTCAAGTTCTGAAAGTTTATGAAAACTAAGTAATTAATCAAAAATAATTTAGAGTAACTTCAACAGAGCAAATCTAAATTTTGATACAGCGCAGATCACAGCAACTTGCACACAGCAGTAACACTGAAAAAAGAAATAAAAAACAACCAAAAAAAAACCCCAAACAAACAAGCAAAAAAAAAATTATTAATTGAAACCATAATCCTTATTCAAGGCCAACTGTATTCTCCTCAGCCCTGCGAAGGTTTTTGAAGCAACGTCTGCAGCAGCACCTGTTGCCCTCATGCCCGCTGTCCCAGCGGAGGTGGGCCGGGGCTCTCCCGCTGCTCTTCCCATGTAAGGCCATGTGCTGGGGCCAAACCTCCCGCCCCGCACAGCTATCTTTAGCGTCAGCGGGGTCACCTATCTCCAGCGCCAGAGAACTGAAGAGGATCCGGTAATCGTTCTCTATGAGAACTTCAAGGCGCCTATCCCTGTCACCAAAAATGGCTAAGAAACAACTTGACGTTTGTTTAGAGAAAAAACCTGCTAGTGCTGCTTCTGATTTCAGAGAGCACCGGATACAAACAGTTTCATGTGGGCACACGCTGGGGGAGAAAACCTCCCGGCACATTGCACTTTAAACACAAGGAATAAAAACTTGAAAAACCTACTAGCCAGTAAGCTAAACACATAAACCAGAAGCTGGAAGTGAACAAAATCTGGAAGACGCACAAATGCAAAATTCTAGGTGAAGTGTGAAACATCTCGCTGAACCAGCACAGCTGCTCACCACAGCCCTGTCCCAGGATGCTATTTAGGGGGCTTTATCTTTTGGAAGAGTACGTGGCCTGATAAAGCTGACATTCCACCACTGCTTCACCCCATGCTGGGAGCAATGAAAGCCTACCTAAGAGCACAGGAAAATCACGCTAAAGGAAAGGGTCTCTACCACACGTTCTCTCCCTCAGATAATTGATGGCAATCAGCAAGAGTTTTGCACCATGAGCCCTTTCCCAGACGCAGGTTCCAGGTGCTCCCTGTGCCCGGGCAGATGCCGTTTCTTCCCCGAGCAGCAGTTTGGGGATGTCTCAAGTCAGAGGCTGAAACTGCACTGAAACTGAGTGGCCCTACTGGAAACCCTCTACCTAAACATTATTTCTTTCTAAAGAGACGCTTCAGTTGCACAGAAATTGATGATGAAGTTTCCCCTCATCTATCAGATAAAACTGCCCACTGTTAATCAAAATACAGGAACAACTATACAGCTAGTCAGTATTAATGTATCAATTCTATGCCAATAGTGAAATTAGAAAGTCCAAGTCAGCATTTAACATATTACTATTCTAAAGCATGAAACGGGATTTAAAGCAGGTCAGCAAAACTTTCCCATTGCCTCTCCCACAGCAAAAGCTGTACAATTTTCATTTCTGTTTCTGTTGGTTACCATTTTGGGGATAACTGGTTAGCTTGCTTCTGTGCGGATATCAGATTCAATATATAAAGGATTTATATAAAGTAACTCAAACAACAGTTGCCAGATTTCAATTGGAAGACGGTACTGAATTAGCTTACTGAAGTCATCTACCTCCAAATGCAGTATTTTCCTACTTTTGTATCCAAAGTATTTCCTATAGATAACAGTTTAGATGCTGCACTACAAGTAAAAGGTACTTAGCAGAGAATGGGAACAAAGCAAAAAAAGATAACTGAAAGCCATCTTTGTACTTTTTTCAGTATTACGGCATCCTGCTGAGGGGCTAGAGCACAGGGAAAGGAGACACAAACCGCAACATCAGGGATTAGGATGCAATACCATCACAACAGAGCCAAGGAACCACCTGACCTTTGCCCTAAGTAACCCTTCCATTACCAATACAAACAGCACTATCTACTCCTCAAAAGCTTCTGACGTTTGAAAATACAAACTTCACAAACATTTTTCCAACATGAGTTACTCAGGACTCCACTTAAGTTGCCACCTAAAAAACATCAAGCAAAAAACCAGTACCATTCCTGGCTTTGGCTGGAACAAAACACATGCTGTCTGTCTACCATGACAGTTAACAAGCTAAGCTAACACTGCCAAAAAGACATCTATTAAAGTACTTACTAAAACAAGTGCTATTGCCAAGCTTGAAGTGTTCTCAGCTAACTGCCTTCTCCTTTAGACAGTCCATGGTTTCTTGGAAAAGTGTGAATTTGTATCTCAATACAGATTTTACATAAAATGTCTTTTTGCCATGCTAGGAAATGTCTAATCAATAGAAGACAGCAAGTCAGAGTGCTCAGTCTGGAGGAATCATACTGATGAAAAAACACAACTAGAAAAGATATCCCAAAGACAAACCGGGGCAGGGGGTTGCGGGGGGGAGGGGGTTGGGGAATTCTCTCAAAGAGGGGATGGGAGAAGGGAAAACCAGGCGGCTGTTCTTGCCAATGACTTGATCGAGTGTCATCAGCTAAACTACACTGGTATCGCAACACTTGGTAGCACTTCTCACAATAAAGACTGGAGGGGCAGGGAGAACAAACCAAAGGAGTAGGATTCCACAATAAAAACAAAGCCAAATTCAGCCAGAAGCCATCACCACAGAAAACCACTGGCCATTATTTACTATGCAGCACCTTTCAGGCTCATACAGCTTGTGCTATAGAAATATACATCATCTCAGCAACCTTCATCTTCTCTCAGTACATCCAAGGCTGTGATGCACAAGTGCAGTATCACAGTGGGCAGAAAAATTTCTAAACAAAGAATAATGTAACTCATTTCTCTAAAAATGCCCGATTCACAAATTGTCTATTCTATTTACACTATGAACTATGGTACCACTGTGCACATATAAAAGACGCCCTAAGCTAAAACACACTGTATTGCTTAAGTAAACAACTTATGATGTAGGTCCATTACCTTATATACTCATTTCAGGAAGAATACCGCTTGCCCAAATCAAGCAAAGTAGTTTACATGGATGTAAGTAAATTTTCCAGACTTGGTAACGGAGTAACATGAGGACTGCCGTTTACAATCTAGAACATGTCAGAGCTAACACTCATCTTTCATTCTTTCAAACTAAACCTCATCTTGCTTTTTTTATTAAGAAATTTTACTCCTTCACACTTTTTAAAATATTTCATTTAAAAAGCCTCTGGTCTGTTGTCATAAAAAAAAATCCTCTTAGAAAAGAAAATCATTTCAATTTTTAAAATGCAAATGGTTAACTAGGCTAGCTGATGTCTATCCTCACTGTTGACCTAATGTCTTCTAGCTCCACTTTCTAAACTAATAGCATGTACAGTAGATTATTCAAGGATGTCAACAGCTGTTACAAAACACCAAACTTGGTAATTAAGCCTGACAGGGCTGTACTTTGGTTTTACAGAAGAGAATACTGGCAACATATCCATTCTGTAACAAAACCCCCAGTTTTAACATCAAACAAGAGTAACAAAAGGAACTAAAGCAAGTGATGAAAGGAAAAAATGAAATGACACTTGAAATGATACTTTTTGAAATTGTGGTATAGCTCCTCTCTCTTCATCTGAAGACCTATCAACGTCTGCCTTAAAAGGTCAACACTTAACTGTAGTACTTCATTTACAATAGCTTATCCTTTAATACTATCAAGCAACCAGAGCAATACTTTAATGAAGAATTCATGATTCCAAGCATGGAACTCAGTCAAGAGTGACTACATATGTGCTCACAGACCTCATTAAAGTTTACTGCTGTTCACATGCTTGTTTTATCTCAGTATTTAAAAGACCACAGTAAATAGCAATGGAAGGTAGTAACAGTGCTTAAGCCACATTTTAATTAAAAACAGCTGCATTGCCCACATAGGTAATACCCAGAAATCTTTCTGTAGGCAACACTTGACTGGAAAAGAGGGCACTCTGAGTTTACTACTTGTTTTATGGCAGACAGTTGTTCAGAAACTGAGGAACAACTCCTTGGGTTTTTTTTTTGAGTACTTCCGTAAGCCTGGCTTTGTTAGTTCAAAAGACTTCCAGCTGCACACAATTTAAAGATGATACAACACCCACTGCATACTGGCACTCAATAATGAAGACAAGAGAAATAATCTCAAAACATTTGTTTCCCCATCAGGTCTACGTTAGTAGCCCAATAATGAGAGAAATACGAATTACAAACCCAAAACATATCTTTGTAAAGTCATTTAGGAGTTGTTCTTACAACCAGCAATTATGATAACCTTAAGCAGTAACAATTTTTGTCCAGCTCTCTTCCTAGTCATCCAATGTTCTGCAGTTCTGTCAACACTTGAGGCCAGCTGACACAGGAAAAGGCAAGTTATAATTAACATAATCCCTTAGGATACGGGATTCCTCTCTTAAATTCATGTGATACTATCTACACACATAAATAAGTAAACAGCTATGGTATCCTGATAGTACGATGATGGGAATACTAGATGTGTGTAGGTATCTGTATCCCATACTGCAATGCAAATATAACAACAAAAAAAAACCAAAAAACAAGGAGTTGGCTGGGCTAAGGGCATCAGAAAGAGTGATACAAAGGTCATTTGTTATTTATCTAAGGGTTTGCTCACAAGCAATCTAGTTACAGTGACTTAAGAAACTGTTAACACAATAATCCACTACTTAAAACACTCTCTATTCATCAACAATCAAAAGTAAAAAACAACTAACTGAAATCTCCTACAGTTGTGAGCCCTGCAGAAACGGGAGAGTGTTCTACCAGCAAAGTGAAGCTATCTTCTCCATCGTACACAAGAGTGTCTAAATGCTTATGACATGCTCTACTTTTTGTGTTCTGCAGCAAAACAGTTCCCTGTTGCAGGGCTTTTCAGTGTGTGTTTGGGGTTTGTACTTCCTCCCTTCAAAAAAACGGGGGTGTTTTTCCACATTAAATAAACCATTACGGAAATCAAGTGACTTGCCCCCTTTTTTCAAACTAGTATGTTAATACATTGGTAAATGACAGAGCATTTACCTTTGGCACACATTCGGGCTCATACAAACCTACTACCATGTCAACGTAAAACCATTATTAAGGTATACTTTCCATTTGTGAATGTCAAGGCGTTAACTGTACAATTACCGATAACATCATACACTGTACTGCTACACATCGCCTCCGAGGACTACTTCAAATAGTTGAGCTACACCTTGTAAAGACAAAAATAAAATCACAGTTGGTAAAACTTCCATGGAGAACGGAAGGCTTGGCATGGTATTTGTGTTTTTGAGCAGTGTAACTTTGCTCATGTTTTCTTTGGGGATGTACCACACTTAAACACGGCCCATAACCACTGGAGCGCTCCGTTGTCAGAAGTGGCAGATTTAACAAAACCAAGAGGCCAAACCGTGCCCGGTTCTGAACACGCCACCCACAAGGTGCCAGACTTCGGGTCAACGGCCCTGCCCGGAGAGCTCGGACCCAGCGCCTTTCCCGCCTCCGCCGGCCGTGCCTGCCCGGCCCCCCCGTCCCTGGCGGGGTCGGGGCGGGGCGGGATGTCGCTCCTGCCGCCCCGCCGGAGGCGCCCGCAGGGAGGGGCGGCCACGTGCGGCCCGCCGGCGGCGCCCCCACTTCCGTGTTTACACTCCGCTTCCCTCCAATTCCGTGCGCGGCCCGTCAGCGCCGCGGGAGCCGCCACTCCGGCGCCCGCCGCGCGCCCATTGGCGGCCGCCGCGCCCCGCCCCGCCCCACCGCCCCGCGGCCGCCAACGGCGGTGGTCCCCATTGGCGCGCGGCGGCCACCACGCCCCCTCGGCGCTCGGGGGACCCCGGGGAAACGCGCCGCTTCCGCTACGCAGCGCGCGTGGGGGAGGGGGCACCGCCCCCCGCGCCGCACACGTGGGCCGCGGCCCCCGCCCGCGGGCGCCTCCTCCCGCCGCGCCGCCAACGCAGAGTTTAAAAGGGCACCGGGGAGGGGGGGCGAGGAGGGGGAGAAGCACACGGGTGCGCGGCGCCCGGCAAGGCCGGGTCGTGGCCCTGCGCCCGGCAGCGGCACTCGGCCGGCCCGCTCAGACAGCGTGGCGGCGGCGGGAGGAGGGGAGGGCCGGGGGAGGTGGGCGGACGGACGGACAACAATCTCGCACACTTCCTGGTTCTCGCCCCGACCGCGCAAACCCCGCAAAACTCCGCCGCCCGCCCCACCGCAACTTCCGCCGCGGCGGTGGCCGTAGCGGGGCCGCCCGCGCCGGGGGCAGGTGCCGCGCACCGGCGGCCGCACGCCGTGCCGGCGGCTACCAAGGTGATCACTTCCTGATTGCCCTCCATTGCTTCCCCGCCCGCCAGAGCGCGGCGTGAGCCGCGGCTCCCCTCCGTCCCTTCCTCCGCGTCCCGGCGCTGCCGCCGGCCCGACACCCCGGACGGCAGCGCGGCGCGGGCGCGCGGGGCAGCTTACCGGCCCGGATGAGGAGGTCGAGCTGGTTCGTGGGCCCCTCATGCAGGGACGTCGCCATGTTTACGCCGCCGGAGCGGCTTCACATTGACCGGCGGGCGGGCGCGCGCCGAGCGCGCGCTCGCGGGAAGAGCGGCGGCGAGGCCGGCGGGGCGCGCTCCCGCGGCGCGAGGCGGCGGGCAGGGCGGGCGGCGCGGGCACCGCCACGGCACGGCGGCGGCGGCGGGAGCGCTTCCTGCGGGGCGGCGCGGCGCACGCGATCCTTCCGCCGCCGGCCTCAGACAGGAAGTGCCGCGCCGGCACTCGCCGCCGCCGCAGCGCGGGGCCGCCCGCGGGCGGGGGAAGCCGCCGGGGCGCAGGTAGGTCGGGGCGCGGGCGGCGCCTCCCAGCCCCGCTGCCCCGGGGTGCTGCCGGCGGCGGGCGGGCTCCGAGCACGGACGCGCGCAGATCCGAACGCAGCCCCGAGCACGGACCGCTGCCTTTCCCTCGTCTCCCCGCGGCCGCTTGCCGCTTCTTCACCGCTGCAGCCGGGCAGCCTGTGTACCGATAAAGCCCTTTCTCAGTTCGCAGTTTCTCTCCGGATAAGCCCAACAGTCCGCACCACAAACACGCGAACGAGGTTTCTCCTTGGGAAATCCCTGCGCTCCCTGCAAAACACTGCCAGAAAACTCCAGCCTTCTGCAGCACCGTGCACCTGTCTCCCGGCAGTAGCGGAGCTGACTCCAAGGGAACCTTAGATGCCTTTTCCAGGTAGCCAGAAGCCACATCGTTCAGCAAGTCTAGCCTCTGAGCAAACCTTTGCAGGGGGAAAACTGTTGCATCATTTTCTTAATTTAACAACAAACAAAAAACCCACACAAACAAACCCCACTTTTTAGGGTTGCATTCTCTCCATTTGAAGAACAGCCTGCTTTAGCAATGCCTTTCCTGCCAGGCCTCCGCTGAGCTGCAGCTGGACAGAAGCAACACTCGTGCAAACACCCCTGAGCTTCCCAGCGCTGTGCGTTCTCAGGCCAAAACTTCAGAGCTGCGTGCGAAGAGCCGCTACGCCAACAAAAGCAAAACATATCCCACAAGGAGCTGTGGCACAGGCACTCCTTCATTAACACCACACACCTGACCAGCCCTACACGGCTAAGCCGTTATTAAGAAGCAACCACTCATTGCCCAAAGCAACTTGCCGGGTGTGCAGCAGTTTCACAGCCCCGTTAGAAAAGGGCACCAGCTGCATCCATCTGACAACAAGGAATCTTTCTCTCCCTTTCCAGTTTTAGTAGTCCTAGGATCTAGATTATGAGCACGAATTCAGAAGCATTTTTTCCCACCACGGAAACCACAAAATAATATCCAACATAAATCACCTCCAACTGGTAAATTCAGTACGTCAGACTTTTAACAGATCAGGTTCCTACTACAACTCTCAAGGCTTTTTAGGAATATAATGACCATATTAACATACACACACAAAAAAAAATGCAGGCATTTTGTAGACTTCACTCATCTATTCCTGGCTGCAAGGCATTGAATTTGTTTGTCATCTCATCAGATAACAAACAAGGCCTGCAAGTGAGATGATTGGTTTCAACATTCAAGCCACGGTATCTAAAGGTAGGTCTGTGCTAAAGTTTTGCCAGCCGAGCTCTTTCCAGCCAGGAGCATGGACAAAAAAGGCACTCTCTAGCCAACCGTGACAGCAACAAGCGCTCATGCAGACACGGCTCTGCCAACAGCAGAGTGCTCCTGCCAGCTCACATTATTCAGAGAAGTGGAACAGCCCTGTTAACAAGAATTCCTTTCCTCAGCATATTTCCACTAGGGGACTCTGCTGCATTCTCCAGCAGACATTTTTCTAGCAGAGAGGGGCCCAAGGACAAGTAAAGGCCTTTTAAGTAGGCACACAGTTAAATGTGCAGTAAAACTTCATAGCCCTTCATTAAAACATCCTCAAACTGAAGCAGAAACCCCACATGGTGTAGCTTGGGGAGAACAGTGCTGTAGATTCAGCTTACATACTGAGTACTGAAGTAGCTAAGTACTCATGGCACTTTGTCCTGTGTACCTACTGTTGTTAAAAATAATAATTTACCCACATTTCTCTTGAAGCAGTTAGGTTCACAGCACTAAAATACAATTAAAAATATTTTATCAGTTTAGATCCAGATCAAAAGTGCCCCAAGACACTAAATTACTTTGAAAACCCAGTCCTGTGTCTATAAGAGTTCACACTTATATACTTAGGAAAAGATGCATTCATAGTTTGCTGCCTTACTATTTGGTATGCAATTCAGCAAGGATTATTTACTGACTGCAACTTCCAGTCACAAAGTGAAGTGTTTGACTTATATCCAAGTCGACCTCTCTACGCCGTATGGGTAGAACAAAGTTTTGCCTAAGATATGTGGACCTGAATAAGCGCATTCAAGTAATCCGCATGTGTAATTTTGACAAACACCATGTGTCTGAAATGAATAATTAAAAAAAAAAAAAGTAAAAAAGGCAAGCACTTGGTTTAATACCAGTTTTCTAAGTGACATTTATTTACTACTGCAAGCACAGACTTAGCACAGTGTTTGCCAATTCACACGAAATGGACTGGAACAGCTGCACACATTATTCTGATTCTTCATTCTCTCTGATCTCTTTGATAGAGAGAGTATCACTGGATGCCCAAGGGATTCCAGTCAGCTGGAAAACATCCAAGCCTGTGCACTTTCAAGATTAAGATGCAAACAACTACAATAAATCTATAAAATTACCATTAAAACCTGTGCAAACTTACTTATACAAGTATAATATAAAAACAAAACATTGTCTTCAAGGGGGAATATGATTTTCTCCAAAAGTTCTGCAGTTCTGTTGTTTAAGCTACCCAATTTCCAGTATTTTGTGCTCGACACTACTTGTCATGCTAATAAAATCTTACTATTTCATGCCAAAAAAGACAGTAAATATGGAAAAAACTTAAACATGCACTTATCTTTTCGAGCTCTTTTAAAGCCTCCCTTCTAGGCAGAAGGCTAACAAAGAGGGCTACAAAATCTACTCAAAGAGTGGTGGGTGGCCCAATAAGGTAAGAAATATCTACCATAATGTAACAGGACCACATGAAATTGCAGATTAACTGGCATGAACAAAGTAGAAAAAAATATATAGAAACAGATTCCTGAACAGCATCATTCTTTGTAAGACAGAAATACATTTATTAGCCTACTATTATTTTTTTTAATTACTGTTAGAGTGTACAGAAACTAAGTTTTATTGCAATTTTTTTTTTTACCAGAAGCTCAGATGTCAAGGCGGCCAGGTAGACTTACATGCCCATCACATGTTAAATCTATCAACTCCCAGGAAAAAAAAAAGTCAACATGTTCTAATATGCAGGAAAGGTACCATTTGAAACTATACTTATGACACACATGGATGTACTAAGTGGTCTTAAGTAATTTGAGGACAGTAACAAATAAGTGCATTTTTAGCTCACAGCACCACCATCCCTGTGCACTTCAGAGTCTCTGGCAGAGAACACAGTTGGGCAACAGGAACACCCAAGTGAATTGTACCTCCCTACTTGAACAAACACAGGAGTAAAATATCAATCAACTCATGCTTTCTTTGTTAAGGGATATGAACAATGTTGTTTACATTCAAGGAAAAAAGCTTCACTTCTTTGCAATATACACCAGATAAACTTCGTAGTGATTATTCTGAAAAAGTGAAAGACAACTCAAGAGAAAAAACTGGATGTGAATAATTGCATGCAAGACAGCTAATGTATAAATTAAAAATATGAAAGAGGGAAAGGTGTCAGATTTGCAGAAGTGGATGGGAGTGGAATTATCAATTACCTTAAGCACTTCCTTGAACAGTCCTCAATACAGCATTCAGTGGCTAGAGAGGAACTGTCAGTCTCCTCTCCCATAGTTGCCTATGCAAAGTTTCCTTTCCCACAATTCTGACAAATATGTTTAAAACATTCTCTGGTAATAGACTGCAGGTTCCCTTGGAAAACTGTTTCACAAGCTTTGTTACTTGAAATGCTAAATGTACAACGTTCCAATGGCACCTTTTTCCTTCACTGCCCATCACTGACAGCAAACTGTGAACCAGAAGGAAGAAAAAAAGGAAAAGGCGTATTTAATTAGCTTTAGCCACATAGGATTCCAGTTGTATCCTAGTGCAACAAAGCTACCCTGGGAAAAGGCACTTATCATAAAGCACATAAGCATCATCATTACCATCCACAGTGAATTCCAAAGTAGAAGACTGCAAAAGTAACAGCAACATAACCACAAAGCATCCCCGGAGGAAGCAGGGAAATACTGAGGAAAGGCATCAGTGACCATGCTAAGATTATCTTCTTGACTATGCCATACGAAGTCTAATAATACCAAAGCCACAAGTTTGTCACAATCTACACCTTTAAGCAGACTTAGGATCCTGGTGTCCATTACTATTCATATGGCAATTAGTAATTCCACATAGAAAAGCAAAGTATTTGATACTACCTTTGACAAACAGAAAAGGAGTTATTCAAAATAACAAGTGTCTAAATTCTAGCATTATTACTTGTGAATGCAGAATAAGATAAACTTGGCTGTCTTGAGGAGAAATACTGATATATGCACTTCCCTGCCTTACAGTGAAATTCTTTTATTTCAAGGCAGCCTAGCAGATTATTAGAAATCAGGTATTTGCATAGCACATTACATGATTTTACACATGAACTATGCCACTGTTGAGCAATTTCTCTGTTCAACACCTAACATTTACAATTTCTTAAGACTTTTCTGCTAACAACAAATATCTATTCTATAAACTCAGAGAATCTTTGAGGATAACATTTATAAACACATATGGCTTTATTGTGATGCTAGTATTTGTTGTCAACTACAACCTCCCTTAATATGCAGATCACCTTTACAGATTATTGCTTTCAAGTCTGTCACTATAATTTCGATCAACGAAGACCACTAACTCTTGTGTGCTCATACCATGATGTTTTGGGCAAGTCATATTGCACTCTAATTTCAAGACACAAACCACAAAAATTTTCAGCTTAATTAGTAAAATGTTGTGGCTGAGTCTTCATAGTAACATTCTACAGTTTTTCACTCCTAGTTGGAACTGGAGTTGGGAGTTCAGAGTGTGCATCTGTACATCTGAAGTCCAACCCATAATGCCCATACTAGCAGGCCATTCAACTAGTCTCACATCAACTTCAGAAAGCATAAATTATCCCTGAAAGGTGTAGTCACATTAGACTATTACAAAATACTTAGCCTTGCAGTGTTCTTTCAGTATGGAGCACTGAATGCAACAAGGCAGAAACCTGAAATCTAGAAAGAACTGGACACCACAACCAGGCTGTTGTTGTTATGTAAAAATATTATCAGCCATTGAGCAGCTGCACAGCTCTTTTCATTAATTTCTCAGAAAAGGAAACACCAGCGAAGATGACATACAATTTAAGTTGTGGCTGAATTTTGTTTCGGAATTAAGAATGTTACTGAGAACAGATGCATATGCCTTTGGTGCAACTGCTCCAAGTGCTATGCAACAGCACATGCAACCAGAGGAGGATCATTTTGTTTTGCTGTCATCAATATTTAACCAGCAAAAATGCAATGGATTTCTGGGCAGAGTGAGAACTCACACTGATATAGCAGCAGCAGGGTGTCAAAAATAAAATTATCTCACATTCAAAGGATAAATTCTTAACCCATGAATGTGTTACAGACATCTAATTCTTCCACTAGAGCAAGTACTGCATGCAAGTTTTATCTTGCTTTTATCTAGCTAATGGGCTCCACCTTAGCTCTTTGATGAAGACAGTACCAAGTTAAGCTGAGAGTTTCATCAAGTTTTTAGAATGCCCAAGCTCTTGTTTGTAGTCAGCACAGTCTTCTAAAGCAAACTGCTCTCCACTTCAAAAATTCTCATCAAGCCGCCAGCGTAAGGAAAAGAAGTTCAATGAACAGGACATGTCAGCACTACTAAAACATACACCAGATGTCCATGTTAACTCATTTTATGTAAGAGGCAGTTTAATCAGAGTGACAGAATGAATGTTAACGTTGTTCTGTTTATCCTCTACATACATTGCCATAATCAAAGGTAAGATTCTAACCAGATCTAATACTGAGTTCTTAGTATACGATAGTTAACAACTGATGAAAACTTATCTCAGATAAGCAAAAGAGTTCACAGGCTCGAGTTCACATAAAAGAAGTCAGAAGGAAGCAGTTTTAATCATAATGGGAGAAGAGAGAAAAAAGCAGAAAGAAGAAAAGATAATAACTAAAGACTTTACGTAGCTACACAAAGATTGTTCCCACCGTGAGAACAATATAAGTAGTAACCTGAAATTTACTATGTAAAAGAAGATTCACCTAAAAATGCATATTTTATTCATGCATTTGTTTAAATTAGGGGAGGAGTTAAGCCTAAACTTATTGTTTATTAAACCTCCTCCCTCCTTAAGGATGGCTATCAATTTATATGGCAGTTTCAACTGAACTTCCTGGTGGAAAAAAAAAAATTGAGAGATTATAGACAAACATACCATCATTGTTCTCTTTGTAGCTCAACATTTTTCCATCAGATCATAATCCCAGAGGGGCTCATTTTCAGATCCCCATTTTTTCATGCCAATCTTCTACCCCCCTGTGGCAATAACATTTTTAGAATTAAAACAGGCTTTCAACTTGCACCACAGGGAGGATTTCTGATGGAACATCAAATAAAAAAATGTGATAGTTCACAAGTCAAATGGTATCTTCTCAAAAGCAGTAGTTTTGTTTCCTCTTTAATCTTACAGTTGTGAGGAAAAAAAATGCCACACCTGTACTTGATGCTTTGATGATTAATAAAAAAATAAGGACAGGGTGGGAAATACTGTTAATATGAGAAGTTAGATTGACTGAATCAATTAAATCAGGGTCTCCATTGGCAGAATGATTTTGGCGTACTTCTCATAGGGCTGAAGCTTTACTTTTGCAGCAACATTTGCTTAATAGCTGCCTACTGTTCAACAAGATTTGTAAACAACAAGTAACATTGGTTTTGCTAATTCATCATTAGTGAGGTAACACAGAAGAAAAGTAGTACCAGTGCAGGCATGAGGTGAGTACGGAGTTCAGAAAGTACTAACCAATTTTAATGACAACGTTGCAGATAACTTAGCATTTCTAAAACAGCATTATCCTACTTAAATATTCATCTAATGACTTATTTGATTAAGAGACTAGGCTTCATCCATGTATAAGATCTGCAGATCATGACTGTGGTACCATCAGCACTGCGCATATGGTAAATCCAAAAATTAGATTACCCCATTAATACACATACACATCTACTTTACGCATAGGTCCTATGTCATGACAGACAAACAGACCTATAGTAACTGTTAATTGGAGACTGACTGTTGCTTTAAAGACAGCAGCTTCTGCTGTTATGTTAACTATATACAAAGGTTTTGCTGAATAAATCCTAAAATTGAAGGGCTAATTAATTGAAGGGACAGATAAGGAAGCCAACAAAATGTGGATATTATTAAAAAAAAAATTGTTAAGAAGGATGTATTGTTTAGGATACACTTTCTCTGATGCAGTAACCAAAATTTTCAGACTGTAACTCAGTCCCCAATAGTCTAAAGGTACCGCTTCTAAGAATAATACCATACACATCGGAATAGAAATTGGAACACTATGTCAATCTAAAGCTCATACTTTCCTTCTCAGACATTTTAAAAGGCACTCAGTACTTCCACTGAGAATGTCATATGTCACCCGAAAAGATCAAAATGCCTTACATTTTGGGTTTCCTAGAAAACTCCTTTATCAAGATTTTTTTCTATTCCAAGCAGACAGGCAGTTTTTCCTGGCAAGGGACAAAAAACTTTAGCTTGAATCATTGAGTCTTTCTGGTTTGTTAAAAGACTCTTGGGTCTTACTTTTACAGTTAATGGATTAATTTTATAGTTAAAGAATTAATTGTAATTAATTATCCTTGATTAACGAATCAAGATAGATTAGCCGGAAACAGATCATAAGGAGTTGGACAGGCAAAAAACCCAAATACCACTAGAATTGACTAAAAATTAATCAATATTTATAGATATAGTTATTTATAACGATTCTATGTCTTATGTTCTTTGAATAGCGGTTTCATAAATGTGAGAAGTTTAATAGAAAACAACATTATGGGTCCTGATTCTGCCCTTCGATCAGCACTGACAGTCCTTGCAGACCACACAGCCTCAAAACCAGTCACAGAATACCAAACCACAAACGGAACGACTCCATGCACAGCATAGACCATCTCTTTAGTGTCCTAATTAAATATTACCACATCAGTTTCCCCACTACATTTATCACAAAGTATCCTTAATTCTGAAGGTTAAAATAATGCTACAGTTTACTAAATTATGCAACTTGAAATTAACTGCAAAGTAGCTTGGGGCTCTTGGAATATATATGTTGTAACACTGAAAAGCACATAATTCAGCAGTCACTGGAATTGCCAATGGACCATCACAAGAAAAAAAAAAAGAAATCAGGCCCATGGCCAACAGTAGAGATACTGACAACTGGGCATAGATTATATTATGTGGGTAGGTATCATTTCAAATACCACCAAGGCTTCTTTAAGGTGGGTTTTTTGTATTTACCATGCTGTCTATATAGTCTAGAACTACAAAAGGTAATAAGTCTACTCATTCTTGATGCAACTACTATACATTTATCAAATAATGTGAATTTTTTGGTAGCAATTCTGACATTTATGAAGTAGAATCAGATACTAATTTAACAACAATTCATTTTTCTTCCAAGATGCACAGAACTCAAACTGTTGCACCTATTTAAATTAGGATTATTACCATAATATGTATGTGCTTCATAAAATCAGCATCTTAAAATGCTCTTTAAATAAACATTTTTATACATTCTTTACTTGTTTCTGCTTTAGTCTGCTTTCTCATTAGCACGGCACCTTTTATCACCTCTCCAATACCAAATTGCTCCCTACCCACAGCCCAGGATCTCTTCCCTTCCACTACAAAAATAAAATATAAAAAACACGCTCAGATTCACGCTCCTGCAACTCACTGCTAATAATGGCACACAACAAAAAGAATGTTTATTGGGCCTTTGTACTTTCTCTCCACCCATTTCACCTCCCTGCATAAGCAATGAATTTGGGAAGACTTGGCAGTGCCAAAACGTGTCAGTCAAAATACATGCCCCACAGGCCTGCCTCCCTCAGAACAGGCCAAGCCAAGCACTTCTTCCACCCACACTAGATACAAGTTCTGTGCAGAACCGTTACTTGCTGTCATGCATATTTCCACCACAAAAACTGCACCGGATTAATGGCATATATACTATAAAAATACTAATGAAAAGTTGGAGTATGAGAAAGGCTGTGCAGAGGGAGATTACCTCTCTCCCCAAAGACCATTTGGAATCACAAACAATAATAATCATTAGTAGCTTTAAAAATTCTCATTAGATTTTTGTTTCTCCTGTATGCTACTGTAAATTGGCTTTTTAGCACACTTTAATTTTAATATCAAAACTATTAAAACAAGGTTTTAAATATTTGAACTGATTTTAATATTTTATTAAGTTGTTACACTACATTTTTAAGGACATATTAAAGTGAAAGTTATTGTGACATTAAAAAAACACATGCAAAACCCCCACCAAACTATCTGCAGACAAGACACATATCTTAACTCACCAAAGTATTATGTAAATTGTCCTATAGATTTTAAGACTGTACTATCAGATATCAAGACTTGGAAGTTACTACATGATTGACTGTTTGAGCTGTAGCTTAAAAATTTCCACAGAAGAGCTACAGGTTTTAAATTGTAATTTCCACCAATTTATTGTGGTCATAAAATGATACTTAAAAACAGAGTTCATTTGCAGTAGCTCTTTATCCCAAAAGAACTGTTCTGTTAGCCATTAATCTACCAAAATCTTACAATAAACAGCATACTTAATGTTTAAAAACCAACACTTCTGAAAACAAAAGGCTTCAAAGTATAAGCTCTTAAAGTTTTTCAAAACAAGTTTAATATACAAATCTCAGCTTCTTGGGAAGAACGTCCTCACTTCTCACCTTAACAGTTTTATTACCATAGTCAAAAATTTAAAAGAAAAATACACATTCCATATATTTTCTTTACCTGAATGTGCTGAACTTTTAACTAGTTTATTTAATTTTAAGCATATTTGAGTAAACTGCAATTGCAAGTATTCTCACAAAACCCGAACCATTAGTTCACATAGATCTTACAAAGTTGATGCATGTGATTTTTGATGCAGTGCTGACATTAACATCCAGATTCAGAAACATGTATAAGCAATTGCATATACTGTATAGGGATAAATCTGAACGTAAATCTACCTAATCTGATGGGAATGCAAGTGTATTTCCTGAGCCGAAAAGTTAAGAGAGAGGAGTCTGTAAGCTTCGTTTTGCTTGCCTGACATAATGAACCCAAACTCAAACTCTAAATTAGGCAGCCCAAGGATAAAAACATAAGCTACCCATGCTCTAGTTGAGCGGCCTCACCAGTTCAATATCCAGTGCCAAACAGGACCCATCCTCCCTTCGGTTGCAGCTCCAGGTATTTCCCCACCCCAGCACTCAGCAGGCCCTTGGCTGAGCCATGTCAGCACACTAATCCAGCAGAAAGTTAATCCAATAAAAATACAGAACAGTTGAGGGTTTCCCTGCTATTTTTTCTTGCAAAATTAGCATACTGAAATGGCAAAAAAAAGTTCAACAAGTATACGTAGTAGCACAAGAAAGCAAGCAGGAGGGACAACAGCAACTACAGCACAGCAGCAGCCTGGAGGTCAGATGTCGTTCAGCTCCAATAGGAGCACAACTTTTGTTTCTTCCAATAGTTTAAAGAGACTTGGGCCCCTCTCACAAAGTGTAAAGCTCCTGATGGCATTCATTGGAGAGAGGTGTACAGGAAGATACACACTTATCTGTGAATAGGTCAGCTGCTTTAACACCGAAGCTCTACTCCTTTCTTCATTCGTAACTTGTTATTTTACCATATAGCTGAGTTAATTTCAATCTGTCAGACACTTCGCTCATAAAAGGACAGTCCAACAACTCCATTCCCCCCAGACACACGCTCCTGCCACTAAACCAGCAATAAAACTGCTCTTGGACCCAAAGGGCAGGATAGCAAGGGACAGAGCTCCCAGGAAGGGGGAAGATTTGGAAAACAGTAAACAGAGAAACACACTCCATATTGTCTGCTGCCCTCCAGTTAGTTGGCTCAGACACATTGTAAAACTAAATTCTAACCAGCTTCCTGGCTTAGCTGATTTTTAAAAACTCCAAGTGTAGTTGTCTTGTTAACCCCCTGCAGAAGCAGATAACAAAGACGTTAATGAAGATCTGCCTACTCTTGAGAACACATGGCGTTACAGCGCAGCACCCTAAACCTAAGGAGGCATTTTTACCTGCCAAGCCTCAACTCTGTCATGCCTCAACTCCCTCACCACTGAAGACTAAGTAAGACTAAGTTTAGAGAGAAGAGATGTGAACCCAGGTCAGGATCTCCATCCTGTGGGTAAATACAAAGTCACGTTCCTCACAGACTTCCAAAAGTAAGAAAATCTCATGGAAAAACAAAAAATAAAGTAAGTCTACCTGTTTCCACAGTTTCAGTCTCAATTTCTTGTTCCTCTGCTACATCTTGCATCAGGTAAGTCTCGTCATCATAAACCAGGACCTGAGCAGCGTAACCCTGTTCTAGTCTGGCACTAGGAACTGGCTCCACAATCACTGCGGGGAATTCAGACACTGGCTCATTTTCCTACAGAAAGAAAAAAAATAATCACTCTAAACAGTGCACTGTTGAACTCTACATTGATATTTTCCTCTTATGTTCTTACATATTTTATGGAATAATGATGATAATTTTAAAGACTTTCAAGGGAACTTTCTTCTAAAGCAAGAGATTAAAAACAATAAAAAGTAGCTTATCATCCACCTGAGTGACCTTCCTGAATCTCAAGGACATTTTCCTGATTTCAAGCACTTAAAATTTAAAGCATCAGACAGCTTTAAGATATTGGGAAAACAGCAACATTTCTAATTATGACATTCAGCTGTGGGAGGTGTTTCTTCTCCCTCTGCTCCATGAAATGTAATCAAGTCTTCGTGTGTGTACTGCAACATACCTATATCTGACCTGTGTCTTATGAAGATTCATGTTTTGGATTAAGTATCTAAGTCACCACAAAAGAACTGGCTACTTCAAAGCCCATATGCCTATCTCTACTTATTTAAAGATCAAAATGTCTGTAACATATTTAATCTATTAAGAAGTGGAACACTGCCAGTTTCAATTTACTACAAGCTACAAGATAGTAGAACGTTATTATTTGTTGATAAGAATGCAAAATATTAGCAAATACATTGCATTGGCTAACTTTGAAAACCGTCCTTGTATTGTTCTGCTCATTTTGTTCTACACCTCAAGACACACCGGAGATCTTTGCTTTAAAGAGATGCTTAGGATAGAATTTAATTTTGTAAACCCAGCCTACAGTTGTACTGCAAACTTCAAAACTTACTGCTTCTACTTCCCTGTGATAGTAAAATCTTCTAATAAAAGATATTTGAAAAATGGGCTGCTCTCTTTCTTCTTACACAAAAATCTCTAGTCCATTTCAGTTGCTTTCACAGCAATTTCACAGTGAATTTTTCTTTCAAATGGTGATAAAAGGTGTAAAGTTTGTTAGTAAATAAACGCTATTTATTTTTCTAACCTCTTGATTTTTTATGCCATTGCTGTCGAACTCCAGGCCAGGGCCTCCAGTGTCAATCACTGCTGATGTCATGGTGCATCCCCTGAAGAGCTTTGAGAGCTGTTATCTACGCCGAAGACAGTAATGTTGATAGCCTGAGGTTATCAAAGGCTTAAATTCACAATCCACTTCTGTTAAACAGCTAGGCAGAGGTGGCTGAAACACAAAATAATTTTAAGTTATTCGCATAGTTTACATTCAAAAGTCTTCCAATGCTTATGAAAGCTTTGCATGCTACACACCCCTACAGCAAAAGACAGCATCAGTGAACGCAACAGATGTGACAGAATATGCTGACCTTGGTAAAGTTAACACTGAATACTGCCATACAACACAAGTTTCACACTAATTTTTAATACTGAAATAAAACAATTTCAGTTTGGTTCTTTACAATTTGTTAGTTTTCACACAATTTTAAAAACAAATAATTTCCTTATATATTTTCTGTCATCCAAAATCATTAATTTTTCATTGAGTGAAACATCAACTAACTTTCTGAGACATACATAGGTTTAAGTTAGTACAGCTTTTCTAAAGTCACTGTTTTCTTATTAAATTAGAAGGGGGTTTTTAAATTACATTTTCTTCTTTGTTCTATTACTTTCATAGTAATTTCACAAAGCTATAGTTTTATAAAATTTCATAACTAGTGTCATAAAGCTTTCAAAGACACTGCCTTTTTAAAGCAATGCGCATGTAATACACATCTCACAAATACACACCTGATTTCTAATCTACTGTCTTCTTTGAAACAAAAAGTATTGTAGCAGTTCCTTTTTTTTTTTTTTTTCACTAGAGAATAAATTCTTATGAGTCAAACAAATAGTAGTTCCACATCATAATGCCTCAAACTGGGTATGCCATGGACTCATTGAACTTGTAAAGATATATAACCTTCATCTTTGTGAATTTCTTTAAAACTAGATTAACAGCAGAGCTTTGTTTCTAAACAACTGCTATTTATTTATTCTGAATAAATATTATTACTCACATCCTGTCTTTGGAAGAGACAAATAATCTGTGTTCATAAACCTTGGGCTGTGAGGAGCAGTTTACTACTTCAAGATGCAAACTAAGAAGTTTGGCTTCTTAGTTGTACAATGGAAAGCACATATTCCACGTGAGACCTAAGAACCCAATCTGATATCAATTACCCTTGCGAGTAACTCCACTGAGATCAATCCTTTGTAACAGAACACAAAATTTAGCCCAACATTTTTAATAAAATCCATTCATTTAGTAAGCCAGCACAGAGGTCTGCAAGAAAACAGCATCTTCCAACACATACTGAAGAAAAAACTTTACAGTTACTATTCCAGTGGGTAAACTCAGTAAGCCTGCTTTTCAATAGCAAGCAGTCAGCTTAAACTAAATTAATACTGTGCATACAAGGAAGAGCTAAGTTAGATTCATGCAGAGCAACTGGGTCTCCTATAGACATGGAAATCTCCATATGCATAATAGCTTAGGTATACTAGTAAAAATTAAAATTACTGTTCTCCCTAACTGGATATCAACTAAGCAATAAAGTCAACAACAACAAAAAATGCTATGCAAAAGTTCTTTAAAAAGTATAATATATCAAGGTATTAAGGATCCTTCAGCGTGCCATAAAAATATGCTCAGAAAGACATCACTTATGTTGCCATATCAACTTAGCATAAAAAGTCAGCAGCCAAACCCTGAATGGCAGGTTACTACAAAAACACACCAAACAAAAATAAATAAATAAATAAATAATCAAATAAACCAACCTGACACAACAGATATTCATATTCTTTACCCTTACACACAAAAAGTAGAATGAATTCCAATAGCAGCCTTCTAGGCAACTAATGCTCATGAAATAAAGCTGAAGAATATGAGACCATCTTAAATCACTGTCATAGTAGTGGCAGAATAAGCACAATATATATCCCAAATAAAAGGAAAAAAAAATGCAATTTAGAAAAAAAGAATTAACGCTTGTTGCTTACACAGGCACTTGACATGAGAATGCATGACATGTACCTAAAACCATTTCATTTGTAATAGCACAAAAAAAAATCCACGACGGAACACAGCAATACTTTATTTTCCACTGTTTCATTTGTAAAGCTGGCATCACTTTTTGATTACCAATATTTTCCTGGATAAATAAGAAAGCAAAGACTTCCACTGCTCACCAAACAAGATTCAAGCTGGAAAGCAGTTACCAAGCATCCTTGGAGCCATACACACCTGTCACCCTCTAGGCTTTTAGCACAAAAAGCCTACTCCTTATCTGCCTATCAACTACCATACTATTTCAAAAGTCTTTTTGAATTTAAAAATACATAATGTAGAAAAGCAGCAGTTTATGAATACAATAAAATAATTCATCAGAAAGGGGGTGGGGGGGAAGAAAAATCGCTTTTACTGGAAACAGACTTTTTCTTTTTCTACAGTTTTCCATCTATATCCATGTTAGTTGGATACTGCCAAGCAACCACGACCCAAAAGAGAAGTCCAAATAATGGAAACTGTATCCAACTTTGGAAGCACAGCCTCCAACCAATTTCAAACATCAGCATTATTCCCGCAACTCAGACTTATATCTATGTAAGAACATACAGCGCTTCATGTAGTACCTTTGCATAGCTTAAGAATGTCACAAAGCTAATTTAGCTCTCATGCAGTATATTAATGCAAATAAACAATCGTATACTAGACCAGGTATACTCTATGTTCATATTTTATGTGCTACAACTCCACAGAGGTGGCAAAACAGCTGCCAAAATGTAGCAACTGAAAGCACTTAATACTGTGTACTAGATCAGATTATGTCAAAAAAACTGTTTCTTCGTCTCCTAGGTTACAAGAAGCTTAGACGACTTTTGCGCTGATTTATCTCTATATGAATTACCAATTACCTACACAAGTGAAGACAGGGCAATGCTCGAACACAAATTATAATCCTCATTTTCCAGTTCCTGCAGTAATTCATAGTAAGTAAGAACTGTACAAGGGAAAACACACAGAAGAATGAGTAAGATGCTAAATCTTAGCATTCATCAAAAGGACACTGTCTTTGAACTGATGGCACGGAACAGTCTAGGCAAGGAATAAATGAAAGACTCAGAGTCTTTATATAACAGGATTTGAACTTCATACCAAGAGTCTTGATATTCAGCAACCTCTTAAAAAACCTGACAGAGTGGGGAAAAAAGGCAAACCCACTGGCCAGCCAGCGGGAACTTATAAAAGAGTTTCAGTTCATTCTGGTTTAGAAGTTTTAAGTTAAAACAAACACATAAACACACCCAAGCGTATATAAGACTCCAGCAGACACACGCTTCTAAATGAAGCAGCCAAGTGTTTGCAGTCTTCCCATTCTCCAAGCAGCTTGTCCTCATGGAAGCCTTTTCACTCCTCCTCCTTCAAATTTCAGTAGAATACTGAATCAGTTCCCCACCCCCTCCCTAGCAAGTCACAACCAATCTGACTTCTGTAAAAGGAAGAGACTGCCCAGCCACGTGCAGAAATCAGTTCCAAAATTCACATTTCCCAACGCTGAGACAAAAAGGCCAAAAGACAATTCGATTCTTAAAGGAAGAGAGAATTCAGGTTTGTAAGAAACCAGGTTATCCTCAGTGGTACAATTAGCCAGCTTAGAAGCAAGTTCAACATACGACCATTTTTGAATTACAGAACAACATGAAGACTTAAGAAAAAAGAAAAGAAAGAAAAGCCCACACGCACACACACAAAAAACCCACTACAAAATTAATTCCCCTCTGGACACGTGCATACAACAAAGCAAGATATGAAATTACATCGGAGCGGAAAAAAAAATCTAATCTTTCCAAAAGAGATGACCGAGTCATTTTGTTACAGATCTGACATCCACTCCTGTTCTTCCTGCTCATGGAAAATGCAGAGAGAAACTAGTTCTGAAACATATGGAATATCCCTTATTATAGGGAAAACAGCTTTGCTGCGTCATCCATTAGTTTTATACCTATCTCATGAGAAAATAAAAATAAGTCTAGGTGCTCCTACCCTCAAAAAAAACCAAAACCACAAGTCTGAATACTGAAGCCACATTCTTTGCCTCAACAGCAAGAAGCATCTGTTTATTGCTACAAAAGACACAACAAAGTTTCAAGTTTTTTATACAGTTTTCACTGGTCAAGAAGACCAATTACAGCATGTAGGTATTCAGAGGCTACAGGGCTCTTGTCATAAAGGCTGCAAAATACCACATAGTTTATTCATGTATTTAATATTATCTTTATATGGCCTACATGTATACAAGTGTCTGCCTATAAGAAATCCAAACCATCCTTTTACATTTTCAGCAGCGACTGGAGAGGGATAAACCCACTGCAAAGCAGAGCTGTGATGAATGCATAGTAGTCACACAAAAACCAGAATCTTAAATCTATCCCCTGTGTATAACTGCCTATTGAATTTATAGAGAAGCAAACATGCAGCTCAACAGAATTAAAAATAATTATTGAAGAAACGGTGTCAAAAGGATGGCAGAGCGTCACCTCTACTAGGCCAGACTCAAAGTGAAGTTACTTAAGACTGCCTTCAAAACAAAATACTAAACATAAATCTGTGGATGGTTTTAGTACACTTTTATTTAAATTATAAAACAAACAAACAAACAAAATCAATGCTTGAAAAAAAATATGTAGACACTCATACGCACACATGAAAACAAGACAAACATGCAGAAGATGGGGCAGCAGTGACAAGAGGCAGCTGCTCCCACAGCACTCAGAAGAAACCTAAGAGTACTCGGAACAATGTCCCTCTTTTATTCAGCTGGCATCCCAAATCCTGAGGAGAGATTTACGCGGATGCCTACACAGATGCAACCACAAGAGTGGGACTGCAGCCAGCAGTAGCATCACACAGAACTTTTTTTCAAAAAGGCCTTTCTTTGGTTCAATCAAAAAAAAAAAAAAAAAAGCTAAGGAAGTCAGCTTGAAAATTAAATTAGTTATACGTACAGAAACACACAAGCCAAGATCACTAAGGAATCCCAGTGACTGTAACAAGGCTTCCTAAGGGTAGAAAGGTGGTCTTGCATAGGCAGCACCCCAATTATACCAGTGAATGTCACTGTCACTCTGATACATGTAAACTGCTCATAGCACACCCTAGAAAATAAAATTTTTATGCCAACTGAAACTTCCTTTTAAAGACATCTTCCCAGCTACTTTTTACCGCACTGGCTAACTGATTCCCACCGGTATTTGCAGAAGAAACGGTGAATTAACTTTTTTATTTTTGAAACTCAGAATGAGTCTAAATCTGAAAAACTAAGTTACTGCAAAAGCTGATGGAAAAACAAAAAAGCCTTGTAAATAGTTAAAGAATCAGGGGGTACACTCAAGAAGATGATAGAGAGCAAATCTTTGCCTCCACAACATCAGGGGGACAAAACAGAAAATCCATGCAGTTTATAGTACCTTATAAATCACATGAATCCCTAAAAATTGTAGAAAAGGAAAACAAGATCAGAAATTGGGTAAAATAATTATTCTTGGCCACATCATACTTCAGAAGTTTACATACAACAAGACAATAATTTTATTGCTGAATACACAGAAACTATCACGCTGTATCAAATTAATGACGTATCAAATCCAGTATGAAACTAGTAACTCCTTCCATACATATTTAATTTTGTAATCTGACCACCCAGAGTTTGCTCTGAAACTCTGAAATAGCTAAAGCTGATGAGCCCAAAAACACAGTAGTTCCTAATAACTGAAAAACTATTAACGTTCTGCAAAAAGCTTTGTGGCTCCTGCAGGCTTCTCCTGGACATTCCCGTATTTCATCATATTAACGGGCTCTCTTCTCACTGCTCTCTATTTAAAGATCCTCTGAAGCCTTCTCTTTCCTCTGACAGAAGTCTCATACCCGTACCCCTACTTTGTATCAGCACTCCTCTTTCCAGTGTGTCAATTGTTGGTCCTTAACATCCACTTCCACTCCCCCACAAACCACAGTGGAGCACAATTATTCATCGTTTTACATAATAAAAGCGTAAACACAGACTAAATAACATAGTGAGGATGCACATTCAAAACAAAACACAAACATAAAAGAAAGCTGTGTAATTCATTTTATAGGATATTCTATTCTAGGAGGTCAAAAGAGTAAGTTGTAATATTTAAGTTAGACAGCTTTATGGAGGAAAAGCCCCTGAATAGCTTACACAACTATTAAACACAAAGATGCAGCTACAGTCCACAGGACCTTCTGAACCAGATATTACTGAATCATGAGAGACGGAAAGAGGATGCCATACAAAGTAACTATGCTGTTCCCAGAAGCCTTCCAAAGCAATCGATCCTGTCCGCTATCAGAGGTTAAGTGAGGGGAAAGGGAGGAACTACTTTTGTGTCATTTCAAAGTTCTAGCACAAAACATGCAAACATGCTATTTCTAATTTTGGGGGTTTTTTTAGGTCACAGAAACATCTGAATTGCTTTCAAATTTTATCATTAGAGCATCGTTTTTACGAGTCTCGAGAATAATGCTTATACCCGGATATCCCTGGGGTCAACTTTATTTCACCGTGTTTGCCTTGACTAACTAGGAAGCTCTCAAAGTCTAATGCACACCCACTAATCAAAGTGTCAAAAAGCTTTAAGATTAAATTGCAAAGGTAAACAATTATCAGCACACTCAGAAGGAAGGCAGCTTCAAAGCCTGACAAGAGATGAACTCAGCAGATGGGGAAATCTTATCACAGATGGACTGTTTTTATACTGTCAGTTGGTAAGCTTTAGCAGTCTTTGCTAAATAAGTTAAATGGTTAAAAAAAGTCGCAAGGAACATGACAGTGACTAGCCGTAAATGGAGGGAACATGCAGAATGAAGAACTGAATTATTTAAGTGAGAAAAAGAAAATCCATGAGAGAACACATCCAGAAAGACAACAACAGATAAACACAAACACCAGAGCTAACGCAGTGCAACATTCTACAGGCACGGTGAAGTGCAATCAAAAATTTGCCAGACTTAAGCTGTTTAGCAAGGGTGCAGCCGGAGCAAGGCGCAGGGCGCTTTAGGGGCGGAGGGGAGGCTGCAGGCCGGCGGGGCTGCCCCACGCATGACAGCCGGTGACCGGCGCGCCGGGCTGCCATGTTCTCCCGACGCCCTGTGTAAACAAGGCGCTGCCCCCGCGGCGCTGCCCGGCCCGGGAGGGGCTGCGGGGCCCGGCCCGCCAGGCCGCGGCCGCCTCGGGGCCGTGTTTACCCTGACAGCCGCCGGGAACCGCCCGCCGCCCCCAGCGCCCGCTCGGCCGGCGGGCGGCAGCGCGGTGCGGGGAGCGGGGGCAGCGGGCGGGGGCAGCGGGACGGCCCAACGGCCGCTCCGAGCCCCGCGCGAAACCGAAAGTGCAGCTGGGGAGGGGGGGCCGGGGGTGCCGCCCGAGCAACGCCCGGCCCAGCGCCCCGCGACCGTCACACGCTCCCCGGCGGCCGCCTCCGGGCCGGGCGGGTCCCGCGCCCCCCTGGCAGCGCGGCCGCCCGCTCAGCCCCTCTCTACCTCCCTCCCTCCCTCCCTCCCTCGCAGGGCCGCCTGTCAGCGCCCGTCCCGTCCCGCCCGCCGCGGCGGCAGCAGCCGGCGCCGCGCCCTTACCGTGCCCGTGCGCCCCGGAGGCCGCGTCCGTCGCCCGCCCGGGCCGGCAGCAGGCGGCGGTGGGCGCCGCCCGGGCAGAGCCAGGGCCGCCCCGCGGCGGGAGGGGCGGGCGCAGCGGCGCAACCTGCCCGGCCCGGCCCCCCCCGCGCCGCCGCCGCCGCCTCTGCACATGCTCGCGCCTCCCGGCGCGCGGGGGCGCTGCGGGCATGCGCGGCCTACCCGCGCCTGCGCACGGGCCCGGCGGAGGCTCCGCGGGAGCGGCGGTGGGAGCGGCCCGGCTGACGGGGCGCCCGGGGTCCCGCGGATCCCGCTGCCGGGGGTGCGGGGCTCTGTGGCTCCGTGCCCAGCGCTGAAGCCAATCAGCCCCTGGCAGACGGGGCCTCGGTGGCGCTCAGCGTCAGGAAAGGGCGAACAGTTACCTCCTTCCAAAAAACCTCTCCCGCCGTTTGCGCGCAGCCCCAGAGGGGTGATTGTTTCCTGCAGTTAATTTTGGTACGTAAGAGAGTGAGCTGTCCCTGTGCCTGTGGAGCTGCGGAGCCGCAGGCGGACAGAACTGCCTGAAACGTCACCTCAAAGTTTTATTCAGCCGCAGCCGCCTCCTGTAGAGGTTTTGAAATCGGCCAGATTCTTAATGCAGCGTTTGTTATCCCCTTGTCAATATGAGATATTTCGTTGTCAGAGTCTGCTCACAAAAAACGGACGTATCGAGTACATCGAGAGGTTTAGGACAGAACTAGTCTCTTCTACAAATACCGGGCTTTAACCACTACACCTGTCCTTTGAACGTCACAGGAATAGACAGAAGAGCTTTAGCTGGACAGGAGGCATTACATTTTCATTATAGACCAAAAATAAAACCGCATTGCAAAGCCTCTCGCTCAAAAGAAACTCTGGACTGAAGGTTTTCTGCTCAAAGTGCTTTGAGCCCCCTGTGCCTGCCCATGGAACGAGTCTGACACTTGGCTCCTGTTCAGCTGGAGCACACAGGCAGGACGCAGACACATGCACGAAAGCCCCTCTCTCCAACACCTCCGTTTCCATCTGAGCATCCACGTCTGCTGCTCCCCTGGCACTCCCGTTCGTCTCCTCCTCCACCACGTCTGATTTCCAAGACTCAGTTTCTGCCTTCAATGTATTCGCACCCACAACTCCACAGCTCTGGCTCCTGCTCCCTGTACATCTGAACTGGACATTTCTTTCCTCTGTATCTTTGGGGCATCAGCTTCCTTTCTTAAGGAAATGAAATCTTTGGGGCATCTTTAGGCCCTAGAATCTGACTGGCTTTTATAGGTTACATACAAATTGCAGTTTTCCAGGATATTATAATATGGGCAGTCATTTGCCCGAGGAATGCCACAAACATCTCCCTGACAATTACCAAAAATATCAGGCTGTGCCCTGGAGCATGGAAACACTGGAGACTCTTTCCTTCCAAAAAACATGTCAGGCAATATTAATAATAGATGGTGCTACCGGCAGCCTTTTTCTGTAAGTGGCCACTACTGAGGTGTAAACTTAAACTTAGCAGTCACTTTTTAATAAAGCAGACATCATAGCAAAATTGAGGTCTTACCACACACTAAGCTGCCAGACATTTAATAAGGCATACGCTTGGATGTCATTAATTACAGAATTTTCTACTAGTTTACACTAAGCAATATCAAATTTCAGTTGTCTGTCTGCTCTTTAAAAGGTGAGAGTGATCACTTTTTGATCTTTCATATATCTTTAAAAGGAAGTACCGAACTACCTGGGAAAAAATATAATTTATTAGCGATATAGCTGATGTCCACATTGCTGCTAGAAATTATAGAATAGTGTTCAGTGTTTGCATATTAGAAAACGTAATTATTTTAATGTTTTAACATACAGGAATGCAAATTGTATAGGAAAGGTGTAAAGTTAAGATCTCACAGACAGTGGATGATGTGAGTTCACATTTTACAGGCCTTGGACTTTGAGATAGCAGTTGACAATATAAAATAAATGAAGAATACCTATAGCAAAGAAAAGAACAAATAAAGAAAAGGGTAGGATATTGGGAGGAAAAGAGGGTTAAAAGGGTTAAAGGGTTAATTAAAGGGTTCCTGGTAGAAATTGCCGTGGTTTAGACTGGAAATAAGCCTGGCTGGGTGGGAGTTTTACACCTTGATACCAGTGCCTTTGCAGCCTGGCAGACCTAAGTGCTGTCAGCTTCATAGTTAATGCTTAATTACTCCTGCCTTGACCTGCTCACTCTTTCAGTTATTTTTTTCTTATTATTATTTCCATGGGCCCAAGTTAAAATTCAGAAAAAGAAGATGACTTCTTGCCATGATACTCTTCATGGAGAAGAAGAGCAGACAGCTTATTGCAAAATGTAGGCCCGTTGTCAGCTCAACAAAAGCGATTTAAACCAAAGCTGCCTTGGACATCTTGGTAGCTCCTGCATGGAGCCACTGGACATGAGGTCACACAGCCACCACTTAGAGGTGCTCTGGAGAGAGACTTTAAGTAGTCCCTTCTGTAATGCTGACACTTGTTCTCCTGCCACCCAGCCTGTGCAGTCCCATTTATTCAGTTTTTCTCCACAATCTGTTTGTTTCTGCCTCCTCTAATCCAGTTTGTTTATGTAGCTCCCACTTCTCGCTTTTGCTTCTGTGCAGCCATTTCCAGGGGAGGTTCAGCAGCACCTCTCTGGAGGGGCCATGCCAAGTGCCATCTGAATGCAGAGGCCTGTGCTTCTCCGCACAGAAAAACAGCACTGGCTTCCAATAATCACAATGGTGTCTTAATTTCTTCCTCTGCTGCTGCTGCTTTTCGTTTGTTTTTTGTTTTGTGGAAGTTGTGGTGTTTGTTTGTTTTTTAATGAAACTAGATTAATTCTTCCCATAGAAAACTGTATTTCTCTTAGGAACAGCTCTTTTTTATTTACCTTAAGCTAGTGGGAAAACTGTGCTGAAAAATATTAAACTTCAAAATGACAAAAAAGCATTTGGATCATTTCAGCTGAATGATTATTTTAAAGTTATATAAGTGGTGCAACTGTTAAAAAAAAAAAAAAAGAAAGAAAGAAAACAAAAATGAAAGAAGAAGAAAAGGGAAAAAAGAAATAAGGAAAAAGGAAAAAATAAAAAAAATAAAGAAAGGAAGAATGGTGGCCCTTTTCAGCCACTCAAGAGGTAGACCTGCAGTCAATTCAAAACTGCACTTGCTGGGATATTGCTGTGCAATAGCACGGGGTCAGCAGTTCAACAGATGCTTCTCTGCCCCTTTTGCATACAGAACACTGCAGTCCACATTGCTTTTTAACGGTTGGCCCTCAAAAAGACTGTAGCCTATCTAATTCTATATGCTGAGCTTACTGCCTTTGGTGTTCACATGAAAGGGGAAAGTTACACTGATTCAGACCCAGAAGAAATGGCCAAGAAATGACCCAGAAGAAATAAGGGAGTTGGGGTCCCATGACCTTTCTGTCAGTCCGTCCATTCCGTAAATCATTATTAATGAAGTAGCAGGGACTCTATAGGTGTAAATAGTTTTTATTTTCCTTCCTAGGAAAGACTTGCAGAATATATGGACTATTTGGTGAAAACACTAGAGATAGAGTAATGATAAAAACTATTGTTAATTTCTAAAATAAAATGTCAATATTTTTGTTTTATTTGTGGGTTTATTTTCTCTTTTACATGAACTCTCAATAGAGTACATGTTGTGCTCATAAAGTCATTTAAAAAAAAAACCCATTTTTGCTGTGCCCTATTCCAACAACACTAAATTAAGACACATTTTAGCCTGAGGAAACAAGCTTTATTGAGACATAGTTATCTGTGTGTCTATCCATCTCTCTGTCATTTCTTTCCCTTTGGCATTATTTGCCAATTTCAGCTCAATTTTATAAAAGGCAAGAGATCTCAAAGATAAGTTCCTACAAGTTTCGAGAATGCAAGTATCGGAGCAGGGGAGACCCACACCCACGTGTATCCCCACCAGAAAGCAGCTATTTTTTATGCTGACTCACAGCAGACAGTCTATATGTTGACATGCATATAGCTGTGTACCATATACAGCAATGCTATTTCTTAACTGTCTTGCTTTCTCCTCCTGAAAAAAAACCCAACCAAACAACCAAACAAAAAAACCCACCACATTTGAGGTGTTTGGAGATATAGTGGGAAACCGGTGGCACTATGGGACTAGAAGACATGAGGGAGGCCTGATGGCACAATAACAAAAGAATCACATGGACCACAGAGGCTACAGCTGGGATTACAGAGACCAGGATGACAAGGGAACTTCCATATAGACCACAAATCCATGCTAAACCCAGCATTACAGTAGAGCTTGCTTTGTATATAGCTATGGGAAATGTGAAGCTGTGGGACATCCATTAAAAGCACTTACAAGGCATCCTCATGGAAGCCCTGCTTTGTCTCAGATACATACTGTGTTACCATTTAATTGTAAACCAATAAACCCATCATTTTCAAGGAAATTCTAAGCAGAAAGTTATCCAAAACAGAGATACGAAAGGTAAAAAAGTATTTCAGTGAAGCAGAGGAGGATGGCACCCGTGCTCTCAACCCCTGCCACTGCAAGGTGTTGGTCAAATAACCAGTCGATCCTAGAAAGCAGATGATTACTCAGGGTCAGGCAGCCCAGCTCCCACAGCCCTCCTGACCCCAGACAGGTGCTCAGGTTAACTCGGCACACACAGGAAACACTCACCAGCTTTTGGGGTAATTTTTATGGGGATATGAGACCTAATTTGAGGTCTATAGATCTGATGCTCATGTTTCTATTGCCAAGCATAAATACCAGACAAATAAAGGTTACATCTGTGAAGAATTCCAGATCTGACAGCTTTAAGGCAAAGTTTCAGACTTCTTGTTGCCTCCAAAAGCAGGGTTTCTGTGCTAGGAAGACACACGCCTAGTGTCAGTTTACCTCAAACTTACTTAAACTTCCTACTACCCCTTGATTTTATTCGTGGTGTAGGCTACTAAAGCACTTTATATTTTACAGTGAAGTCCTTTAAATTGTATGTCTAATCCTTA
This sequence comes from Nesoenas mayeri, assembly GCF_963082525.1. NCBI lineage: Eukaryota > Metazoa > Chordata > Aves > Columbiformes > Columbidae > Nesoenas > Nesoenas mayeri. The sequence goes on from NC_137540.1 coordinate 18,691,303, forward strand.
TCTTTTCCAAATCCATTCTATCTCCTTTATAATTTCCCTCTACTGACATACAAGTTAGAAGAAAATAAAATAATAAACAAAAAAAAACCCCAATCACACGCTCTCCTTTTCTTAAGACTACAATGCTACTTTACTTATTAAGTGGGTAACCACCAGAATCTTCTGATCCTCAGCATTTCAGGGGCTGTGGCACCATTAATTGCACGGGAGCTCTGTGATTAGAGCAGGGGAGCGATGCAAGGCTGAAACAAGCCTGCCAGGGGCAGGGTTTCACCCTTGAATACATTTGTATTGCTTTTAAGAAACAAGGAATTACACGGATATAAAGGGGGGAAATCCGTAGCAGTTTGTTGCTATATTAGATACATTTTAAAATATAGCAGGTGCAATATTTTAGAAAAAAAGTATCTTAGTTAGAATAAGCGTGAATGAGAGGACTTTACCTCATTTGCACTCAAAAAAACCCCTTGGAATGTACACAGCATATTGATTTTCTTATTTTAGACATAAAAACCAGAATGCTCACAAGGGACTCTCCTGATGCAGGAAAATCCTTTGGAAACTGGTGTTTTGTGAGAAGAAATTTCATAAGAAGACTATCTAGTTTGTTTTCAATGGGTTTGCTTTAACAAAAAGTGAAAAAAAAAAAAAAAAAAAAAAAAGGAATTGTCCTCAAAGGCAAATTTATATTTACAGCATATTATTTCATCATTGGAAATCACTTTTCATTTATGAACATCCAATCTCTGCAATTAGTAAATGTCTTCATGTGGATGGTGTCTGAGTGAGGACATCTTAGAACTGGCATAGGAGACTCAAGATTCTGAGGCCAGACATGCTGAAAGCAAAGGGGGCAGGTGGGGAAATCAAACCATTAAGGTTTTTCTCATAAAGTAATAACTTCAAACACTTCATAGTCCTTCTGTCTTTGTTTATAGACAGGATTCAATAATTAGTGCAGTCTCCTTCTACTGCTGATACGTGTCATAAGTGAAACGGGGCAAGACTGCAGTGATTTTGATTTTACTAAACTTCATTAATCATTTAAATGGAAACAAAGATTCACATCCAGCCTCATTGTGTTCCCACTGGCAAGAACTGTCAAGCCTTCAACAGCTACTCCAGGTTTGGCTCCTCTTGTATTGTAACAGCCTCAGCACCAAATACTTTGCATTGGAAATCAGTCACTTACTGCAACAGTGGAATGAAAAGGATCTGTATGATTTGGATTTTCTCCAAATCACAATTAAGCTTCAAAATAATCAAGCCCATTTTTCTCCAGTGGAAAAAAAAAAAAACAAACATACATTATTCATTTCTTCCTGTATTGTTCAAGTTTTGGGGATGGGGGATGCTTTCTCTGTTCTACGTTTTAGTAATAATACTGCTTTTGATTTAGTGCCCTCTTCTGCTTGATAATGTGAGTGCATGTTGCCCAATGGTTAATGACTCTCAGTTAGCGCTAACTGGAGAATAACATTTCCCAGTAACTACTGAGAAAGGAGATAGCCTTATGCAGGAAGAAAGAAGCCAAAAGAAAATCACATTATGGGGAGGTGATCTATGAATCGCCACAAACCTCAGTAATTTAATTAAATTATAGAGAGGAAAAGAGAAAGAGGAATGATGATTTTGATACATATTACTGTCTCTCCTCTCCCACTTACTCTCTATATTTTCCGCTATAATTTAATCGGTTTGCATACTGCAGTCAATGCTGAAGTGAGAAGACAAAATACAAGCAGCCAAGGTTCCTGAGATAAAGCACAGAAATTACAGCAATGCATAATACTTTTCCCAGTGCACAAACAGAGGTCACATGGATATCTTTTGAAAGATCATTAAGTCATGAAGGTTTGAAATAAGGAGAACCAAGATTTTTAGGTAATTAAGAAACATTGAATCTGCACAGGAAGCTGGTGCATGTAATTAACAGGCTGTATAAAGAAGAGTCTGAACTCCCCAGAAGCTTCCTATTTGTTATACACGGGCTGTTCAGCATCAGTCATGAACAACGTTTCAGAGCTTCCTAAAGCCATAGTTTGAGTTTGGTGAAACATCAAGAGGAAACAGAGAACACCAGCTGAGAGCTAAATCCCTAAGTAAATCATGCTGCTTCGTCAACCTGTTTAATTACCTGTAGTCCAAGCAAATGGCAAGGACAACACTAGCACAGAAACCCCCAGTTTTAGCCCTTCTTCCCATCCCAATAAAGCTGGAGGAGGCACCATCTCCCACAGCATCTCGAATGAAGGAGTAAAGACTAGAATGCAGGAGAATCCAATTACCCACAATGATACCTGATGGCTGTCACTCTGGGATGGACTTAACATCATCCTCCACACCTTCCATTTTCTGCAGCAGGTGAGCAGGGCCAGAGCAAAGTGTACAACCGAGAAATACCTTTCCTAAGAGCAGAACCATTTGTGTGGCAATGGGGCCAGCACTCTGGGGCAATGAGCTAATCCCCATGCAGAAAATCAAGTAACACAAGCTCCTGTGTCCTTTCACATGAAGTTCCCTCTGTCCATATATGCCTGTGCCCCTAAGCTCTCCTCCTGGGGCACAGCTGGCTCAGTCTTTCACCCCCCAACCACCAGCAGAGAGGAAACAGCATCTGCAGTAGCTGATCATGGCCACTAAAGCACAACTCAGCTGCATCATCTTATGGGTGTTCTTTCATCTGCAAACACAACAAAATAAGCTACTGATCACCTCAAGTCATCACTCAGATGGTAGGAACTTTGTGTCCCTCCCACCTCTGTGGTAAAACAGAAGTTGGGGTTGGCTACTTGGTTCAAAATTCATGAGGAAGAAGGAAGGAGAGAGACACCAACAGGTAGGAAAAAAGCACAGACTCAGTTCTTGGCTTGGTTTGGGACTGTTGGATTTTTATGGGTTGTTTGTTTGTTTGTTTTTCCCCAGAAAACCAGATAAAAATTAGTACTTTATCACATGGTCAAAGCTTGCCACACAGGTGCAAGAAATCCTGGTTAAAGAATTTCACTCTCAGATTTTTCCAAATTTTGAGTACCAACTTGCAGTTTGAATTATCATTTTAAGTAATTGCCTTATGTTGTTAATAAGCAAATGAAAAAATAAAATTGAAATACTATACTGCAATCAGAAGGGGCAAAGAGTAAGACTGAAACTGTTAGATGAACTTCACCTGTCTCCAGCATTTCAGCAGCAGGCTGGCACCCGAACCAGTGAAACACTTTGGTAGCTGCTTTCACAGGTACTTGCTGACTGCAGAGGAGCAATTTGCTGTTTGGACAAATGTAAGAATCATGAGTTTCACTCTGAGCTTTGAAGTGTATTGGCAAGAACAAACTTTTTCCCCCATCTCCTTTAGTCTTGCATTATGTTTGCTGGGATCTTGTTCTCCTCAGTGAGCCACTACTCTTTCACCATTTTCTGTGGTTCATCACAGCCTTTGTGCAGCAACTAAAAAATTTGCTTTTCTGGAAGTGAAAAAATATTCACCTATGTGGTAGTTAGACTCCATACTAGGATAACTGATAAAAGTGACCAGTGCTGGCCAGGGGTGGCCTAAATCAATAAGACAAAGAATTTCTGATTAAGCAGCAAGGCATTCTGCACATGGTTATTGGCTATTTATCTTGAAGAGCAGCCCTCTATAACTTGCAAAATATCTGTTTTTAATCTAGAATAATCAAGTGTTGGATCAGACCATGCTGTGCTACATGTCATGACAGCTAGAGTTTATAATATATTCCTTCTTCCTTCAATAGTAGTGAAGTTTGTTTAGAAAAAGGAGGCTCTCTGACATGAAGTATATGTATAGGCTACCCTGGGACTATTATATTTTTTGAAATCAGAAAGAAGAAAAGCTTTGGAAAGTGTACCATAGGTTGTGCTTCAATTCTTCAGGCATCTGTTCCCAAGGGCTTATATATTTTGCCATGTACCAGAGCAGGTCCAGAAAAGAAGGGAGAATCGGCAAAGACTACAATTTCAGAAACCCTACTGCCAGCTACAGAAATTAGAAACAGTCTCTTTCACTAGGAATTAGTGAAAACGAGGAAATAGAACATTTAAGAGTATGTATCCATCATAGGACATTTAATCTACCAGATAAGTAAAGATAGACTCTGATCCAACAAAATAGCAGTCTAAGACTTTTATTCCAGTAGCTTTGTCAACAAAAATTGCTTTTAATCACAGTGGCTTTATCTTTTAAACAGAAGGCTGTGGTACGGCTTCTTGAAGCTTAGCCTGAGTTTGCCTCTGCATTATTCCAGTTATTCCTAAGCAGGTACAGGGTCAATAAGCTGTATTTTTATTGGAACACTATTATAATTTGCTTTATGATAGGGGAAGGGGCATGTGTTGCTTTGTGCCATGGGTAGGAATGTCATAGTGCTGTAATTTCCCTTTCAACATTTTTCCAAAGTTCTGCTTGAAGAGGAAGCAGTCAGATATACCTTATAATTCACACTTTCGATATAAATTGTGTACAATATACCTTGTTTGGCCCTGGTTTAGAATTATCACCATTGTGTGATGGCTGTATTGCTTTTTTGCTGGTGAGGGTCTCAGTAAAAATGTTGTAGCAGATGTACACTCATGCACATAGCACAATGGAGAGTGAGGAGAACAGTGCCATGCAAACCCACCATTCATTATAGATTTTTTTCATTATTAAGGTGATATTAACAAGACAAGATTATTTAGCTATTCTGTTCTTTATCAGTCCCTAAGAATCCTCATCCATTTGAACAGCTGTGGCATAGCCTTCCACAGGGATTTTGCTGGACATCTGCAAGCTCTCAGAGAGGAGCTTTGCTGTAGCATAAACTGCGTGCGATTTATACAAGAGCATTCTTGGAAACCTTCGTGTTGTCACACCGCCGCTGTGGGTCACTGCTAAGGCAGAACAACACAGAAAGACTACAAGAACCTGAATGAGGTTTGGTAGGAACAGGGTCCAGCACCCCCAAGAGCCACCACTTCAATCAATGATGATAACTTCAGTCGGCGTTATTTTCATTTTCATGCTCTAAATTGCCTATTGCTTCTAGTTGCAAACAGTTTTTGTTCCCAAAGCAGGAGCCTTAAAAACGTTCACTCCTGGATATTATTGCACAAGGAAGGGCAGCATCTAAAATGCTTAACACAGGAAGAAAACTAGATCTTGTACAGCCAAATGTTCTATGCTTACAACAACAAATCCAAAACTAGTGAGCAAACAAGGTTGCTATTTTCCCCACGACTCAATTTAAAAATATCAGCTGATAATTTTTATAAGATTTTAACTTCATTAAAACTTTTAACTTACATTTTAGCATGGAATGTTATAATGGTATAATTATGCACCGTGGTTTGGACCAAAAGTAAGAAATCATTGTATGTAATGAGACAAAGACCTAAAATGAGTTCACCTGACATGGTTTCTGTTAAGTCTACTGCTTCTCTTAGCACGTGTATTTATTACATGCTGGGTGGTGCTTTGACATTTATTACTGGATGCTACTTTCTAAAGCAGAGATGTTAGTCACAGAAGCGTCTCTCTAATCAGCTTAAATTGTATTAGGTTGTCTGTTGCAGCAATGAATACTGGTCCTAATGAGCAGGATGTGCTATGACAAACTGCACATGTCTCCGGGGAAGAGTATGAGGTTTCACACAGGAATCAGCTGTTTGATTGCCACAAATATTTCCAATTAAACCTTTTCAAAGGCTTCAGCGCTGTTCACTGGGAAGAAGAAAAAAGAATCTGGTTTAGAGGGAGCAAGAATAAATGACATTTATCAACAGACTTGATTCACCAGGTCGTCGTCTTTGCAAACATTCAAAGGACGCTGCAAATGTGACTGCAGATTATCAGTAAACTACAGCATATGAACACTACTGCTGTGTAAATCATACTTACCCAATGGCTTGTGAAAACTTGCTCTGCTAACAAGAACAAAGCCCAGTTTCAAGGAGTCTCCCCTCTTTAGCCGTGTTGCTCAGGTATAAATGAATTTCCCTGCATGCTGGACACATAATTCTTAATTCTACAAATAGTTACTTGCTTAACTTTAATCACAAGATAAACCAATAGTGTTTGTGTAGATTACTGATACAAGTAGCCTCATAGCAGTGTGAATTTGTGGCCAACTGCCACACAAAGAAGAATTGCTGTACTCTGAAAACAAAGGGGAACAATAACATCTGTTCCCCTTCACACCATTATTCCCAGTAAAACATACAAACTTCAGTAGCAAAACATATCATCTCACACTATTATTTCATATATTATTTTATAATTTGGGGATTAGCTTTGTTTTGATTTTTTTCTTCTTAATTTTGAATGCTAAAACAACATGGGAAAAGACCCTAGATATTTGGTTTGTTTATTAATGCAGTTTAAAACAATATTTACATTTTACGACAAGAAGCAGCATTACCTTATTTTATACTGCAGTGTGTGATGGAATAAGCAAAGATGCACTTGCGAAGGACTCATACAACCTTATAGTTACGTTCTAGGTGAATTTAGAACACACATTTTTAGGGTACAATGGAGAAGAACTTTTTTTGCTCCATTTAATTCTCCTCTTGCATTGCTGCTCCAAGAATTAGTGTTTGCTAGGAGCAAAAATAATTCTGAGAATTCCTGACCCGGGAGCTTTATTTGCTCAGCTTTCAGTTGTTAACAATAGCTAAATTATTTTCTACCAAGATTCATGTTTCAGCCAAAAGTTTTATTCCCTCATATTTCTATCACCATCTTACAATCCACCTTGGAAATGGCAGTCACAGGCAATAGCAAAATAGTAAGAATATTTTGGATATATTTTTTTGTTCTCTAATGTAATAAGGCCAATTGAACAAGATAACAGCAAAACAGTAAGAACAATGTATTCAATGTTTTTCTTTAGCACAAACTAGAAGTGCAGAGGGACTAATCTTAAATGTCTTAAAAGAAAAAAAACAGGCCAGAAGGTTACGGCTTCACTGTGTTTACACCTAAGATAATAAAAGAGGAGTTCACTTGTGTAAGGCAATAATCTAGAAGTCAAATATCCATATAATTTTAAATCAATATACAAAGAACACTTTTTGCCCAGGAGAAAGTTACAACTCTTGGGTCTTAATCTAGTTTGCATGGGACTAAGATCAAGTAAACTGCATGACAATTGATAGAGAAAAGTTTTGCTCCCTAAGCTCTAAAAGCTGCCAGCAATGGTTCCCAAACAGTAATAAATACTTCAGCCAAGTTGTTTTTTGCAGAGTACTTGGTGGGAGCAGAAATACAAATTCACCATCAGAGTGCATGTGCAGACTTACCAGACGCTGCAATTGCCACTAACTAAGAAAAACAGCAAGGTGAGAGTAGGAAACCACATGCTGCAACTGTACCATGTACCTTTAGGGTTCCTTAGCCACTTCTTCAGGTGTCTTGTCCTCCACAGAAACTGAAAATGGACACAAAACAGCAGTAAGAAACATTGGAAACAACTCATTTGACAACAAATAGTTAAGTCAGTTGTTTCCTTTAGCCCAAAGGATCCATTGGACTAATGGGATACAATTTACAAAGTCACCTTTGGTATGCAGATATATTTCCTTTTAGCTTTCTAATTCTACGTGTTAAACAGTTCAGAGGCCAAACTTCTAAACTCCTTTAAAAACCTCTGCAGTGATGATTTTAACACATTTTTCTTTGCATCCAATTGTATCATTCAACTTCAATGGCAATATAAGATCACTTACAGCTGCATTGAAACACTGTAAGGTTTACAAATATCACATGCTCTGTATTTTTCTTGACACCAATGTAATTTACAAAAATTCTGCCTTTTAAATTAAGCCACATGTTTTCACAGGGTGTTAAGTCACATGCAGCACAAAGAAGGATTTCTTGTTCTTAATGAACTTCTAGCCCCTTCGCAGGGCACTGAGCTCAAAACATTCCCATGGTCCAACTTAGTAATGCCTATTTCTATTGCACTGCACATAATTTCAAAATTAAATTTTATGCTAACACCACAAAGGCAAACACAGTCATCACTAGCAGACACTATGCATCACTCAAGTTCTGTATGTTCTTGCAGCTCATCCAGGGAAAGCAGCCATTAGTGTTTTTCACAGACAAAACATTTCAGACCCAGCTGGACTCCTGCACCTTCTGACGTTCGCCCCGACTCCTCAGCATCAATGTCCTGGTTCCCTGAGGGTGTGTCAGAAATGTCTTGAGCTGCTGAGGCTACTCCTTCCTCGACAGCATCTGAGTTTTCCTCTTGGGCAGAAGAAGCTGCAACATCCAAGACTTCACTCACAGTTTCTATGAATCAAATTAGAGAAATAATTGTCTTGTCTTTCCATTCACCTATGTAAATGAAGGAGAGAAGTCAGGGCTCTCTCACCTGCCTAACACAGGTGTTTGAATTAACTGAAGGCAACAGAATCTATGACATGTATAAATCTTATCATGCAAATAAAAGTTTGCAAGTGGAATTCCAGAGAAGTCATGACCAGTGTCTGACTCTCCCCAACCCTAGGGCTGAAAACTATAAGCAAGAGCTATTTTCATTTCTTTAGATAAAGGTACATATTCTCTAAAGTACGTATTATCCTACAGATGCCCTCATTTTGTTTTCTGTTTTCTGTCAAATTATTAATGATGTGCAAGATGGTAATTGTAAAGTTTCCTTGGAAATAATCCTAGTCTGATCAACACCACAGGACATTACACACACTCCCCATAACCTTGCAAAGATGTTATGAGTAGTTTTAACGTAGAAGTGTCCCAACACCAGGCTGAAGTGTCAGGCTGCAATTCCAGTGTAGCATGATTGCCAACTCACCATTTTTCAATACTCCTTAAGAATAAAACAATCTATCTGTATACAAAGTCCATAATATGGAACATGTCTATATACTAACTGAATTTTGAAGCAGCAACAGGAAAAAAAAACAACAAGACAGGAATTGCTACCTTTGTCTGTATAGGAAACAGCTGCGCTATAAAAATAGTATTTTTAAAATTCAGAAAATTAGATATTTTATAGCTAACATCACTTGATGTAATGCAGTATATTTGCTGTGGTAACAAGATGCTGGTTTTGAGTTTGCAACACCAAACATTCAGTTTGAACCTTCTCTCTCACTTATAGTGTTTGATCTTGCTAATTTTTGTTTATTTCTTGTGACATTTCAGTGTTTAATTTCTTTCACATTAAGAAGAGGAGACCAGTAAGCAAGTAGAGGGAGCAACGTGGACTTTCCTGCTTTTTAATAAAACCCTACTTCCTTTGAAAGGGAATTGTGTTTGTCACCTACCTGGCTGAAAACAAATGTTAACACTTACGCCACTTGTACTGAATGATTTGTCTCTGGTCCAAAATATTCTTTATAGCTATCAGAAAGGCAAGCTACTACAACAAAATACAGATTCCTCACCATGTATCCATCCAGGTCTCTGCAGAGTAGTTGTCACTCCCTAAAATACAAAGGGCCTTGTTGCAACATGGATCATGTTTCTGAAAACCTGCATCTGTAGATAGGAGTAGTTGTCCTTGGTTACCACAGAAAACTCTAGACGGTAATTTTGAGTGGCTTGCACATCTGTTCCTTGAGGACACGTGGCTGGAGTTTTGCAGGAGCCACCTTGCAGGTGCCACAGCTGAAGTGGTCTTTCCCAGAAGAGAAAGCTGGAAGTAGCTCATGGTCTGGACACACAAGCGCAGAGCAACGTGTGCTTACACGTGCTCACAGCAGCTTACACCAGTTCATTATGCATCCCTCAAGGCGTCACCTCCAGCAAAGATTCAGACTGGCCCATGAAGATTATTTTGGCACCACTCCTTTACAAAGTGTCTCTTGATGCTTTGAGCACCATGAAGATAAATACCAGTCTATGACCATGGAAGCTACTCTGAGGATTAATCTGACATACCGGAAAATATCTCTGTATTTTCTGGTGGCTTGTATATGGCTCAGTCTTGGAACAAGCACTCAGCATCCCGCTCACCAGGTGAACATGTTTTTCTCTGTTCTTGGGAGGTGCTGTGATCCCAGGAGAACACCAGATGGACAATTACCTGGCAAGCTGAGAAGGAATTCCCCACCTCTTTCAGAATCGGGAAACCATATCACCCCTTCTCTGCTGGAGCCCCTCACACCCTCTGCTGCTGACCAGCCAGTAGCACAAAGCATTACAAAGTTTAGGAACTTCTTGTTGTTTCTCTGAACGATAAATTTAATCTCAGTGCTATGCTACTCCCTCCTTTTTTTTTTTCCCCCATTTTTTTTTTTAATCTGCATGCATTTCGTATTTTATCAGTCCAGCTTAATCTCCCACAGTTGTTTCATGTAAAATCCTGCAGTAACATCCTATTTCATATGAGATTTTAATCAATGGCTGGTACAATGATGACTCATTGTCTGTAATCTTTCGAAGAAGGATTTCACTTTACTAACTGTTCAGTTATTGCAAAGTTGTTAATCCTGTCATGAAACTCTACAGAAATCAATAGATGTAATTTAAATAAATTCTAACTTTTGTTAGTTCAAATACTAAAAACATGAGCTTCCGTATTTTTTCAAGATAGACTTGTAGAGAAGTTACAGCATCTTAACTGGTTCTGCATTATTGTCTGAATGCTGATCAATTTGAAATTCTGAAGTCTCGGTATTTCCTTGTGCAGCGATGACTACGACCCATGTTCTCTATTTACACCAGCTTGCTTACAACTTCTATAGGCTTTGGCTGAACAAAATAATCTGCATTGTGCAACTGCTTTTGTGCAATGAAGACAGACAGTATTTAAGTGCTGTTTATATTATGTTTTCCACTGAATGCCCAGCTACTTCATTATAGATATTATACAATATTCCTTCAGCTCCTTAACATCTTTAGCACCCACTTGCAGTGCTCCGGTTAAATTGGTCAGTCAAATGATGATTCACTACAACCCATACAATTTTAAAACTGCTAAAAATAGTAATGTTCTTGATTTTTTTGGTTTCTTATTATATTCTCAAAAGTGTTTTGTTTGTTTCTCTCTCCCCCCCACCCCACTTCTCCTTAATCTGAGAGGGGCAGGGAGGAACCTCATATCATTCATCAATAGCATTACTTCACTGGGTGTTTTGTTCCATTGCCCCCAAACCTTAATAGAATATATTACTCTGCAGAAGTTATATGCTTCATCATTTCATACAAACTATTATGTCCAGTAGCAAAATCTCAGCCTTTGTGTATATTACCTATTTTTCCTGAAAGGTTGATATTTATTTTTCTTATGCCAACTTTAAGTTTCCCTCTGAGATAAGTAGCTACATCCTAGTATCAGTGGCTACAGTTTTCTTCAGTTTTGCCAGGTATTTGAATATACTATTGCATTGAATTAGGAGCTTAACCTTCTTGTGCATTCAGAACAGAAAAGGACTTCGAACCTCAGAAAAATCATACTAATCACATTTACTAGCTGTAAACTAATCATGGTTACTAACTGTATGTCAGTGGTTAGGCTTTGCATATTGCATAAACAGCTGTTCTGAAGCATTCAAAGGGATTTTAACATACTGAGGATTTCGAGGACAAAAGTCCTCAGGCTGGTTAGACCCCTGACATATTTCCACTACACAACCATCAGTACTTAAATCAACATCTTTGCAATATCCATTGCTTACATGTAACTCTGAATCCTAGTGAAAATATGACCTGTTTCTGCCCTGGACAGTTATATGCACTCTCAAGTGCTCTTTAGCTCCTCTACCTTACAAAATAACCATTTTGAGAAGAAACACATCCTTCCAAATTGCACATGAGGGAACAGAACATGATGGGGCAGCACCAGCAGCACATTACACATGCACCAAACACAATACCAAACCATTTATGTTATGAAAACACATCTGGTTTGAGTTGAGTAAATACGGAAAAGGAAATTGATTTTACAGACAAAGGGAAATGAAGTTTTGGGGGTTTAATTTTTTTTTTTTTTTCCCAATAAGGCAGTGGCACTAGGAAGCTTCAGTAGCTTATTAGTATGACATCCAACATCTAGTTCCACCTAGAAACATAACTTTTAGGAAGCTATCCCTATCATTTCAGGAGAAAAATAAAAAAAGCTGCCTCATGTATAGTTATTCCTGTAATATTTAAAGACGCAATTTTTACTCTTAGAAGTGCTACAGCTGCAGCACTGGGAGCACAGGACTCTACATTTCTGTGCATTCACAGTAGAACAGAAAACATTCCAAATCCAGAGCACTTCTGCATCCTCATGATCTTCAATTGAATTGTCTGAATTTTGGTGAGCTCAGCATTCCCTCAGCAGACCAGAGAAGCATAAGCAGGGACTTGCATGACCTGTATGACTGACTGATCTTTGCTCCAGCTAATAATAAAAAATAACAAACTCCACATGCACAGATTGACTTTCTCTTGATAATAATAATAACAATAATTTTTTAAAACCCAAACAAAATAACAAACAGCACAAAACCAACAAAAAACCCCATGCACATGGATTGACTTTCAGAACCCAGATCCTACTGCTTGCATAGTATCTTCCTGCAAAGCTTTCAAGCATTTAAAACAAGCTTTTCAACTTTCCAAGCAAGTTTTCATGCAGAATCAGCCTGGGTTTTTGTCTGGAACACAAAGCTTTAGCCTGAAATTAAACCAGCTTACACTGGCAGTCATGTCCTGCTGCCTGGGAAACACTATGCTATAGGACAACCTTGAGCAGGCAGGTGTAAGGGAGATACGAAGCAAACTGAGCTGGCACTAATGATGGTAAGTGAAATCTGCCAAGAACTTGGTTCTTGCAAGAATTTTCATAGAAAATAGTGTTTCTGATGGCATTTCTACAGGGCATATATGGCCAGGCTTTAGCAGTCAGCATTCATACATCTGGATTTTTCCAAGTCACTTCATACATCATGTGTGAAAGCCAAAAAAGCAAATGACCAATTGTCCAATACGTACGTATTATTTCATATGTCAGCTTTCATTGACCGGGATTGCTGAAGAGAGCAATAGGATGAGATCAAGAAGAAAAACCAAACAGTTTACTACTTATTCTACTCATCTACAGTCATGTCAGCATTGCCCAGAAGAATAAGCAGACAGGCTGAAATTGAGAAGTTCTGTCTAAGCAAGCCTGGACTACTCCTGGAGCAGGATACCTTCCTCTCCTACAACACCAAAGTTTCTTTAGTCCTCATTTAAACAATCTTATTTTGCATGTAGAAAGAATCTATTCTAGAAAGGAAATAACTGCTTTCCTCCTTCCTCAGGCAGGTGAAACACTTCACATACTGAAAGAAATACATCTCTCTCTTAATGCGCAAAAAAGAGAGGAAACTGCCTCTCACAGAGCAGCATTAGAAGAAGTCCAAGTTTTTTCAAAAGTGAGGGGACACTCTTGGAATTCAGAATTTTACACCTACAGCAAAATTTTTACCACCTTTGGCCAGTCAACTCAGCACTACAGCAATAATCTCCTTGTTCAGAGTGCTTTTGTGTTGAAATGTTTGATTACTTGTAGTATCTATTGATACCAATTCACAGGGGATTGATGCAAACAGCCAGTAGGCATAATTTAACAAAATTTTATATTAGACTTTTAAATCTATCCAGCCTTTAAGCTTTTACCTTGTATTTTTAAGTGACTTCACAAGTATGTTTTTCTTATTTACAATACATATGGAGAAGAAGAGCTGCTCCAGATTTTATAACGAAAGCTATGTGCAGTTTCTTCCTTGCTTGGGAAGAGGTAGGAATTCTTTTTCCTCCCAGGTTGGAAGTTTCATGACAAGATCATGCAAGATAACCACAGCATTCTCAGGAGTACAGCTTATATTTTTTTCCCCAGTTCTGTATTTCCCTACTAATATATTTAAAACTATCACATTTTTATTCTAATCCTAATCCTTTGATTAATTTTCAAAGTGATATTTCCAGTTAGAAACAACAACAACAAAATCTGAACAGGCACTGGTTTCCTGCAATTGTAAAGATATTTTAAAATACACTTTTCTAAGTGAAGCATTTTACCTAAAGCAGTAGCCTTCATATCATTATTTTTTTTAAAAAAGTCAATAGGAGGCTGGTATCTCTAATGCAGAATGTCAGATTCAATTACTTTTAAAAATATAAATTTGCAGAAGAATTTGGCTTTATAAAGCTAAAATAATACAAGTCAGCCAGCCTAATACAAATGGAATCTGCCTGAAGCACACAAACCAAAGCTGGAGTACAAAAGAAAGCTTTGATATTTCAAGCTGCCTATAACATAACCAATGCCACAGTTATTCCAAAGAAAAAAACAAAACAAAACAAAAAAACCAAACAAACAAAACCCCAAACACATCAGTTTTAATTGTGAAAACAAAAAATATTTCATTTACTGTTTTTTAGAGAACTAATCATACCAGAACCTGATGCTTTTCTTCACCTAATCTCCTCAGGCTGAAAAGCTTCTCTTCAGTAAGCTCCACGTAGGGTCTCAGGATGTCCCCTGAAGTGTTAGGATCAACAGAGCAAAAAAATTCCCTCTTCCTTTTCATAGTTTAAAGACACACTAATGGAAAACTGACAGTGGAGTAGAATTCACTTTTTAAAAGTCAAATTCTACCCTGTTTAACAAGGAATTAAAGAACATCTTTGCAAGAGACTGCGAAATAGTGCACAAGAGGTGGGGTAACTCGCTCCCCCAGATCTAATCCAGAGGAGAGCACAACGGTAGCTGTAAGAAACTGTGACTCCCTTTAAGGCCAACTTAACACATTTTGGTTCCATCATATCTGCTTTAAGGGAAATGGAAATTAAGTTTGTTCAACAGTGGCTTTTGTTCTAACTCCTGAGATGGTGGTGACAGCAGATGTCCCCTTCTTTCCTCTCATCACAAGCCACCTGCCAGCCCAAGTACAGCTGACTTGGGTTCAGCACCTCCTCTCTTTGCTCAAACCCCCATCGGCCACCTCAGGAACAGGAAGGGGGGGAAATAATCATCACCATGTCAGTTTGGGACAAAACATGTAAAACTGTGTATACAGCCCTGTGAAGTAAGCAGGTGCTTCAGGCTTCGTTGGCCAAGAAGACAGGGGGAGCTCATTACACAAAGCTTGCTGATACCACAGTATCACAGTATGTTTGGGATTGGAAGGGACCTCAAAAGATCATCCAGTCCAATCCCCCTGCTGGAGCAGGAACACCTAGGTGAGGTCGCACAGGAACAGGTCCAGGTGGGTCCACCAGGAATATCACAACCACCAGGAACGTCACTCAGGACTATTTGAAATGCTCTCCCTCTGCTCAGTGGCCTTTCATTCAGTGACCATTTAGCATTATAATAACCTAGAGTATGTTATCCATTTCTTTACAAACAAAAAACACCTAACACTTAAACATTGTTCTTTTCAAGCCAAATCTGTAGGATAATTAACCACAAAACCAACGCTGTGAATTCAGCACTTGAGTTTCAGGTGAGAAAAAATAAACCTCTCTGATCTACATGCTAAACCAAATCATGGAACTAACCATTATTTAGAAAAGCACTGGTTATTTTTCAGTCCCATCAGTTCCTCGAACGTGCAGGACAGGAACTAGTGGCTGGCAACTGCTGAAGCTCACATTGCTCTCAAGAAATCGTTTGTGCAACTGCACTGGCCCAGCCACCCTCTTTTTTGGACAAAAAAAGAAGGCAGTCACAACCTTCCCTACCTCGCAATGCCTCGTCACAGCCCACAGGTGTCAGGAGCTTCCTCTCTTTGACATTGCAGCCATTCCATAAGCTAAAGCCGAACCAGAGGTTCAGAGCCCAAGGTCTTTGAGAAACTGACAAACAAAAGTACACAGGGATTCCTAATAATCCTGCCATTATAAAAATATGAAAGCTTTTTCTCTTTGCAAGTCAACCGTAAGTAATCCAAATAAAAATCCATGATGTTCAGATGAGTGCCTAAATCACAGTGTTACGATGCACTTTTTCAAGATAATAAAATTTCTTCACTCCATACAGCAAGAAAAGAACAACTTCATTCAACCAAACACTTCACAGGCTGCTTGTGCCTAATTTAGGTCACTAGGTCCTAAGAAAATCCGTGTTAGTTCATATTAATGACCAAAGACTCACTTGAAGAGAGCTTATTCTGCAATAAATTATTAAAAAAGGATTCAGAGATGCCTGCAGTGATCAGAATAAAAGCACAACACAGTGCATACCACATTAATCCAGAATACGATACAATACTTCATACAATTTCAAATATATTGTTTTTCTATTCTGCAACAAGGATTTGTAGCAATGAGAAGTAAGTTACATTGTGTTTGGTTGGTTTTCTTAAACAAACATCTAGCTGCTGATGGGAATGGATCACCAGGAAAACTAGTGCAAGTTAACATAAACAGCATATGTGAAAATGAGATAATAATTCGATTTATTAAATCCTTCAGAAGTTCTAAAAAAACCTTTTCATTAAAGTTAGGCATTTTTTAACACTCTATATAAAGTCATGCATGAAGTTTTACTCATATTGTTTTTCAAAAGAGCAAAGTTCAGCATGCTGTTTTGTGAAAAGGGTGTTTCTCTCTGCAATGAAAAACACTAACCAAAAATTAATATAAAAATCCCATCATTACCACCATTGTGGTTTGAACTGCCACCACAGGTACTACTACTTAAGTAAATGCTAACAGGCTTTGTTGACCAACCTGAGTTCTTGCTTTCCAATTTAAAGAAATAAAGTTATTGTTGGATTTTTTTTAATCTTGACAATGAGCTATAAATATTCTACTAGTAAGAATCAGTAAATCCATTTTCTCCTTAATAGTGACAATCATTTAGGCATTATTCACTTCAAGTCATTTTACCAGCCTCAGTATTTTTGGGAGGCTACTTGTCCCCTTGTTCCACAGCAGACAAATGGAAAGACATTTATTTTATGAAGTTCTCCCCCACTTATTTGTTTGCACTCTTAGCTGGGAAGTTCTAAGTTTGTTGCGTTTTTTTTCATTTTACCGGGATCTTCCTCCCCAGCCCAGTTAATGCTGTAAAATTATCTTTTCAGCTAAGCTGATCAAAACTGAACAGTCTCTCCCTTTACCAGCTTGTGTCTTCAGATATTCATAACTTCTACAGAGGTATTTTCTATAATAAATACCATTCACATTCTTCCTACAGAGATATTTCCAGTTATGTTATGACAACTCATCTACAAGCTCAGTTTTATGGAAGAAAAACAGGAGGTAGAGATAAGAGAATAGTGGCCAGGGTACGACAATCAGAGAGATGTAAGATAAATGCAGCAGCCCAAGGGACAGATAAAGAAAGTGATAAATGCGAAGCAGAAATACCCCACAGAAGTTCCATAGATATGGATACTTCCCCAGTAGCATAAAATTCACATAATTCAACTTTCTAGAGCCTAATCTAGATAGCTTAGTCTACCATAATCAATGAAAAGGAAAAAAAATCCTCTAAAAGGAGATTCAGAATAGAAAACCTTTATTACAGTTGGTAATAGAGCACAAATTTTATCAGACCATATGAATACTTTCGCTGATTCTATTTGTCTTCCATTACAGCAATCTTCATCTAAAGACACATTTAATGCAATGAAGTTCTACACATGACAATAACAAATAATAGGCCTGTTATGAGATGCTTCTGTCCTCTACAAGCAAGGTTGAGAAGAGATTAAAAAAAAGTGTATTTATTTTCATGAGGTCCACCTGTGAACAAGTGGTATAATCATAAGGGGTAAGGTCTGCCCAGCCCTATCCACACTGCACCTCACCCCAGCACCTAAGGCTGTAAAGAGCTGCAGGCTGCACAGCTTTTCCTCCTTTCTCCATCTCACACAAAAAAACCTGAGCAGGACGTGTTTGTTCTACTGAGCAACATCATTCTGAAGAGCTCTGAATAAGCATGAGCCATTGCAAATTGCTGAAAAGTCCTTGAAGTAATCTCCAAAATACTCCCAGTGTCATAGAATAGATGGGAAAGCATTTGAATACATATCCAGAGTTTGGCAACCTACCAAGCAAAAACAACATACGCTGATGGCATCACGTGTTTCTGTCTGTTTGGCATCACTGTGCGATTGGGTCAGCAAAAGTCCCGTCCAGAAAGCAGTAACTCCTGCCCAGTGCAGCCTGTATTTGTTTCTCTAGGCTGCAGACAAATGGCATTGTAATGCCCTTCGAAGCTTAACATGGAAATATGGGCACATTCACACACTAATCCCCCCAAAAACTAGTTACTCAAATAGTGTTTGAAATAATAAACATAGACCATATCCTACAATACTGACAAAATTAGAAAATAACCTATGCTGCAGAAGTCCAAGAAAGCACGTTTTCAGACTAATTGCTTTTGCAGTCAAAATGGCCAAATCCTCAAGCCTCAATACTAGAGTTGGAGAAAAGTTTATAGCACCAACCAAAAAACTAGAAGTCACTAATGCAACAACACTGCCTCATCCAAATAGCACCTTGCCAATCTGTGCATTTTATAGCATTTGTGCTATCTGTAGACAAATTGGTCTTCATTTATAGTGTACACTAAAATGAGAACAGTAGGAATCTTACCAACATGAGGCAGTAACCCAGAGTGACAGTGTGACAGTCCAAGTAACAAAAAAGTACAGAAGATGAAAATTTAAAGGAAGCTAAATCTTGGGAACAGAGTTACATGGCATAATGCCACCTTCTTTTTCAGCAACAGCATTTCCCAAAATTTCAGATACCAGTAGCAGGTTGAAAACTGCTTAAATTGAGGCAAGGAGATAATTCCAGCCAGATACAATTGTAATTAACTTTCTAAAAATGAAATTAACCTAATTAAGTATTAAGTACCAACCTCCAAGATCAGGGCTTTTTTTTGCTTTGGTTTGAGGTTTTTTGCACAGCCATGTATAGTAACACATTTATGTTATTTGTATACATATGCACATATACATGCTGGAGATGAACATCTATTGGCTACATACCTTGCACTTCCAAACATATTACAGAAAGTCTTAGAGATTAAAAGAAACAATTGCATTTGAAAAAGCAGAGTTTCACTAATAATGATAAAAATTCTTGCACCTTCATCTGCAGAAGTAACATCAAGCTACCAACAAAACTAATAAAAATTATTTAAATAAATATTATTTTTCAAAGGAAGTCTGCTTTTCCCTTGGAAGTTCTGAAAGAAGAATACTTCTCTTCCTCAGTAAAAAACATGGATACACTTTCTTTTTCCCTCTAAATGGAGAGAACACAAATGATGAAGATGGTTAAATGCAAAACTGGAAGGTATTTCCAGAAGGATTTTAATTATAAAATTATTTAAAAAAATCCCACAGCTGTTTACTGCACAGAAACACTGAATGAAGTGGTACATACAGAGCGGAGGACTTTTGAATCAAAATACCACCTTATTCTATTTTAAACATCATGTCAATGGAAATGAGCCTTTACATAGCTCAAAGGAAAGAGACACTGGTTTAAGCTTGCATGTGCAAGACCACGTGCTGCTTGTTTAAACCTTCACGAGGTCCAGAGCCAGAGACACCCATCATCTCCTCAGAGAACAGAGGGAAGAACGACTTCAGCGGCCTTGCTGGTCTACTGCAGATGGGCTGAGATGAGAGCGAGGAGCAGAGGAACACTAATGTGACCTGGTGGCAGGAGAATCTGCAGACTTTGCAGCCTCCCAGGGCAGGATTCAGGTTACACAGAAGTCACAGAACCTCACAACAACTGCTTAAGAGATTCACAGGGTTCACCCTTCATCTAGGCACACCTGTTAAGAACAATTACTTACACCAGTCTTCACCAGGCACCAGTGGCATGAGAGAACTGTTCTCAGAACCAAGTTTTAACAACCGAGTAATGCAAAGGAGAACTGGCAACACTACGTCAGGGAGAACGCTCCCTTGCTTTAGAAACTAGTAATTACCGAGGTGAAGTACAATGTTTTAGCTAATACACAATATCCTGATTAGAGGGTGGAAGGAAGTTGGCTGAAACAACAGGCAGAAGTTTCTCAACAATTTTATATCCCACCGGTTCATTTCCACCAGATTTACCACATAGCAAAGAATAAGCACTGCAGTAAGATTTGACAGAGGACACCTGAAATGACCCTCAGAATCCCCTATAAATATCAGCATAACAGAAGTGCCATTCTAGTGTCATTTTCTTCAGTAAGTATGTTGCCAGAAAAAACAGATCTAAGAAATCAGTAGTTTCTAAATAGCACATCCACTTCCAGTCAACACCAGCAATAATTAACAGTTACAAGACATACTGACTCTTACAAGTGAGCACTAACTACGTGAAGTCACCACATCTACAATTAGATCCTCAGACTTAATCCACTTACGCACAATGTTTCTCAGGGAAGATTGTAGCTGCTTCCTCTTCAACAGAGCAACAGGAATATTTACCATACGGAAGATCCTACCCTATCCAACAGCTAACAAATACCTCTAGATAAGCAATGTGAAAGGAATATTCAACCACTTCCAGATACAAGCAAGTGCTCACTCCTTAAAATGAAATTTTACAATTGCTCGGTAGAGCAACAGAGGTAAACACTGCAAGACATGTTAAAACATTATCTCTTAACAGATCTGATTCACTAACCTTAACATATACATACTACTTCCTTTCTAAATGAAATGGTCTAAATATTCCACAGAAATTGAAATTTTTAAGGATTTAGGTATTTTAAATATTTTGTATATGTAAACAGTAATATACTTACTTGTACTTTTTATTGCTATATTACCTTCAGTAGGTTGGACCAAGTGTTGTTTTAAAATGTCATTTGTAATGGATTGTTTTGCAGACAACATAGGAGCTATTCAGACATGAACTAAATCCCATTCATACCTAGAGCTTTCATAAAAGTCAGACATCTGAAGTGCTGCACCATTTCTCAAGTTCACTTGTTGAAAATGCAATTAAGATGCATCCATTCCTCACTAGCGTCACCAAGGAAAAAGGCAAAACCAGTTCCAGAATCGGCTAATACTTTTCAAGGTGCTATGATAACCTCCCATGGACTAGTAGTCAAAATACTTTAAATCTCAGTTTGACTTGCATTTTAGATATACTCTCTCAAGTAGATGTTTGTTTTCTAAAAGAAAGTGAAACATAGGTGTGCAGTAAAGATTCCATGTTTAAGTCGAGATGAAAACCCAGTGTATGCAATACTTGCTACTGTCACAGTGAAGTCTTCCCTTCCAAAGCAAGAACTGGACTGAAGTTTCCCTTTCATGATAGGCTCACAAGTTTTTGTTGTTGTTTGTGTTTTAACTGAAGACACAAGATGAAAACATTTACTGCCTTCCCTATCTACTGACAAATTTCAATTTCTTTTTGTGTGTCCCTTCCAACTTTAGCTTTAACAAATAAAGATGTAAAAGGATAATTCATTGCTCTATACTTACAAGTTAGCAGTTTAAAAAAAAAAAAAGTGAGCTTGCTGAAAAAAAAAAAAAAAAATGAAGTTAAATTATAACCCTGTGTTTTATGCAACTTATGGATAGCTTTGCATCTCTATTATTGTAATTTTTAAAAAGTATAGTAAACCAGAATATTTCAAAACCCCTGACAGTTCAAAACACTGGATATGTAGCCACTAAATCATGTAAGTGCTTAATACTAATTTGATGCTTTATCAAATTTTGAAACTTTAAGCCTAGTATACCCTTAACACCGAGTTCACAATAACATTTTGTTTGCTATGCAAGATTATGTTGACATTACATGGGCAGAACTGCTATAATTTTATGGGGTGAGTATCTTAGGAACAGCCAGGGAAATAGAGTTAGTTTCGATGCCTTGACAAACCCTTAAGGACTAGAACACTGAAACAACTGTTGAACTGATCATATTACACACTGACCTTCATGTAAGATCTTAAAGAAATAGAATGGGGTAGTGAAATAAACTTCTCATTCTACTAGCTTTAGACAGTAACTCTGGTGCCACAGGCAGCATGCTTTTAAAGACACTGATTTAATAAACCTAATTACCTTACACTCATGATATGTCAAGGTGGCACCTGAATTAGCTTTCACTGTAGAACAAACTCCATTAGTAATACTGTCATTTGTTCTTAACATTCTGTATCAAGAGGCAGAGTTTTAGAATCCACAACACAGACACGCAAAAACCACAATCGTAAGTTAACCTTGCACTGCAGCAGCTTCTGAATTAGCAGCAACTTCCACATTAGCAGCAGGTTCCTGCTGTGCTTCCTCCACAGCAGGGGATGCCTCTGGAGCCGGTAAGTCATTCTCCTCTCCAGTTTCTGGAGATACCCTAGAACTCTCATCCTGTGCTGCAGGTCCCACAGCAGCCACTGCGTCAGCCTCGTCCATGGCTGTCTTCCCTTCAGTGACTTCAGCCATCTCTTCTTCATCACCTTTTAAGGATTTATTTAATACAATAAAGAGAGTAAAGCACATGCATGCAACACAAATTCATCAACTATTTCTTAGCATCATCATCATTTAAATTTAAAATGGGAAGCTAAGCTTTGGGACCAGAATTTACGAAGTCAATAAATCAATAATTAATCCCTCCATATTGCCTAATCTTGCACCAAAAGATGTTTACAAGTAGAGGAAACCATATGCTTAATTACTGAGCTTCATAACTGCTTTAGTGTAATAAGAAAATAAACTGTGGCTTAAAGCAAGTGACTGCAAGAGGTGGAAGTGCAGGGATTGATCAGAAAGGACCACACCAAAGTATTACTCCAAACCCACTCTGCTGAAAGGGCTGGTGATAACGCACTCACAGGCGTCACAGGGAGCAGGATTCTTGTTTGCATCCCATAGTGGGGCTACCACACTGGGAATAAGACATTTGCAACCATGCCTAGAAGCTCTTATGAAGTTTATTACCAATCAGGCTCACAACTTGGAATCTCTGCAACCCCCAGGTGTGCCTCCAGTTTGTGCAGGGCTATTTTCAAGGTAGGCTAGCTTGGCTGGCAATAACTACAATAACACAGAGCACAACAAGTGATTAGTTTTTAGATTTGTTTTGCGCCATCTCTTAGCTCTATGATGGCACGAGTACTCTGCTATCCCTATTCACCCTGCTTTCTTTAAAGCTATATTGATTGCACTGACATCACACTTGGGAGTGCATGAGCCATGGCACTCAAGTGAGAAAGATAAGGTCTGTTGGTGGAATAAATCAGTGGGCCCTTATTGAAACTAGGCATAGAAGAAAATAACTTGCTAATTTTAAGTGGTCAGCATTTACCTTACTAGAGATAGGACCACTCATGACTGATCATTTACTTTTTGCAAGTCCCAGCTGCCTTTCAAAGACTTGTCTAGACTGCTGTGGGTCGCATCCTTTAGAATCTGAAAAACCCAGTGTTTCCAAAGCATGCGTTACTTCAAACTCAGCTGAGACAAATCATGAATAACTAAGAGCACAAAACCACAAAGATGGACAAACACCATGCAAACATGCACTAAAATCAGGTTAACAAAATAAAGTTGTATAGCAAGTGTTCATTGCAAGTTTACCACTAGAACCAGCTCACCATGTGAGAAAATAGAACTGGAAATAAAGTTTGCAATCCAGTGTATAATAAGTGAGAAGAGAAAGGAAAGAGCTTAAAGAAACACAGTCAGAATTTATTTTATTATTTTATATCTGTTTAAAAGCTAAACAGATGAATTTTATTTCTTTGTTTTCTTATGCTAGTGCAAGCCTATCTCTTTGTGTTCAGGTTTTAACACAAGTCTATCCATCGCTCAGTAAAAATCGAAGTTTTCTATTATGCAGTCTGACCATGTCCCTTTAAGAGAATGCTATATTTCAAAAAACTAAATTGATTACACAAAGAACAGACTAACAGCCAAGCTCAGCATTCAGTACACTTTATTGGACAGTCAAATATAGAGTGCATTCATTCAGAACAGCCAGCCATCATCTCAGAACTGCCTTCTACAAAGCAGATTCAGTAATAAAATCAATATGGTTTGGCCTTGCAATCATAGGTAATTCTTTTAAAGTCTCACAAGTATGGAGTTTTAGAATAGGAGGTATAAAGTCATCCCAAGGTAGGCTGTAAGGTACGCAATGGTGAACGACTGTCCTTTGTATTTAACTTCCTCAGGTTTGGAAAGAGATTTCCCTTGTATTTTAGTCTGGAAAGTGTAAAAGCAGAGTACAGATTAGAAAGATTGAATCAGCTTGCATCAAGTTAAAAAGAAAAGTCATTGCTAAAAAAAAGGAGGAAATCAGGAATAAGTTTAAAGGAGACATATGCAAATGGAAGACAAAACTCAGCATTCGCTAAATAAGCAAGTAGAATGTTCTGCAAGGAAAGCATCATTTTACAGTTCAAATGATGTCCCAGACTTCCTGCTGCTACTTCGAGTCAGGCTTCTGCCAGGGGCCTTTTAAAATCCCTCCATACATTTGAGAATAGCCTTCAGTTAAGAAGAGCTACAGAAAATTATTATTAGAACTTTTAAAAAATATCTGATATCATTCATTATAATACCATTAAATATCACTTCAACCCACTAACAAACAAACAAGCCTAGAATAGTATTTGATTGTTTTTCTTGCTTTGACAGCCATGTTTGCTACATGTAGTTCTTCATAACGAATATTTTGGGTTTGGGCACAAGGGGAGAATTTTCCTTAGGATTAGAAACCACTAAAATAATTCAGATCAGGAGACTCTCTCTCTGATCAGCGGCTCCCTAATATTAAATTATTCCAGCTAGAAAGTTCTACTCTTACTAATGACATGCAGCAAATATGCCATGAATGTGCTGTTTGGCATGCTGCTTTTCTGCCCACAATTTCATTTTGTTCCTAGCACTGTTCTATAGCTTGATTTTACGTGACCCTAAAATATTAAGAGCAATTAAAAATCATTTTCTTGAAGTAATCTTATCAGCAATGCTTACTGTGAAAAACTGTAAGGACCAATTGAATCTAAAGAATGCACAGGGAAAGAGGCTACAGTGGCACTTCTGGGAAAAGCAATACTATGGTAACACTCTGTGACAAGATACACACAAAAATATGACTATGCAGGGAACAGGAAAAAGGGGGAGGAAGAGTGATGTTTATTCTTTTGAGAAAGCACACAGAGGATTCCATAGGAAAAGAATAGAAACCTCTTTTGGGAGAATACAGTTGGGAATGAGGAAGGATTTAGAAGAGCTGATTCAATAGTAGTTTTGTATTGTGAATTGGAATTACCTACTCAGAAGTTGAATTAAAAACTCTGGGTTGAGCATTTATTCAGGAGTCCAAAACTGAGAATAATAAAGGAAACAAGTCCCAGTCATGTTCACTGTATGGCTGGATAAATGTTTTGGACTTCTTATTATCAATAATAAAGAAGGCAGCAGTCATCTGCCAATCACAGTATCACAGCATGTTTGGGATTGGAAGGGACCTCAAAAGATCATCCAGTCCAATCCCCCTGCTGGAGCAGGAACGCCTAGGTGAGGTCGTACAGGAACATGTCCAGGCAGGTTTTGAATGTCTGCAGAGTAGGAGACTCCACAGTCCCCCTGGGCAGCCTGTTCCAGTGTCTGTCACCCTTACTGAGAAGAAGTTTCTTCTCAAATTTAAGTGGAATCTCTTGTGTTGCAGCTTGATCCCATTACCCCTTGTCCTATCATTGTTTGCCACCGAGAAGAGCCTGGCTCCATCCTCATGGCACTCATCCTTTATATATTTATAAACATTAATAAGGTCACCCCTCAGTCTCCTTCTCTCCAAACTAAAGAGACCCAGCTCCCTCAACCTTTCTTCATAAGGGAGGTGCTCCACTCTGCCAATGGTTGTGACTTTCATGTAAATCATAAAGCAGCACAAAGCTTTGGATTATGGGATGGCCAGAGAGTACCTGAAGTCAGAATTAAGTAAATTACAGAGCACCGAGTACTCCTAACCCAGTCTCAGGCAACACAGGTACAGCTTTCAGTGGGCAAACAGCACCCATGGCTATGCTGGTATCCCACACTAACATTTTGGGAGATGGGTTAAAACTCAGTACCTTGCAGAAGTGAACCTTAAGAGAAAAGGGAATATACTGACATCATTTTGAGTGCCCTAGAAGGTTTGCTTAATGCTTTCACACCTGCCATGTTCTTCTGACTACGTTAGTCAGAATGTAATGAGTGCAATCCTCATTTGTTCCCTAAACAACAGGTGACTAGAAGGAAATATCTACTTTGGTGCTGTTTAGATTTTTCATTTTAGGGTCAGGGAAGGATTGCATTCAAATTCAGGCCAAATTCTCAGCACCAAAAATCAAGTTTAAAAATTATTATTTTCAGCTGCTTAAGAGAAAGGAAATTAAGGTGTTTTGCCATTTTAAATGTTAAAATCTGTGACTTTAAAGTTCTAAAACTGAAGGTCACGTTATGGAATTTCAAGAATAACAATTTCAAAGTAAATAACTTCAGAGGCAGACAATTCAAAGCATGTTCTCACATTGAAAACAAAATTTAAACTCAGCATACTATACTCAAATTGTTCTTTGTGTGGATTCAAATATATTAAATCAATTCTCTAGATGTCAGCATCAGAAAAAATAAGCAGCTTCAAGTGCTATGGCTTCATTAATTTATTTTTTTAAATAACAACCAAATAAAAATATTAAGATCCTTTAAAAAGCCTTTTTTAAAAAAAAATATAATTGCTTTTCCTAGCAAGGCCATGCTTGCCAACGTTCTCTTTTATATTAGCGCTCCAGTAACACTAATTGATGGAGACAGAGACAACATTCCATTACAAGTATTTGAACTAACATGGTCTAATTATTTAAGCATGAAGAGCTAAGTAAGAATTTGCCATACATTTAGGTGATGTCTGCTTTTCATTTAATCCTAAATTAAAATGGACAAAAATCAAAGTTGTGGAACAAGAAGTGGGTTCTATGTACAATATTTTTTTAAAAACACAGTATTTTTCCTCGCTCAACACGGCAAGATTGAACTGGGTTCCCTGATATAACACGTGGCCTGAAGCCAAATTGTTGATTGAGAAAAAGATATTATCACCTACCCCCAACAAACAAAAGAACAAAACTGTTTTTGACAGCATTATGCCTTTAGTCAAGTTTCATTAAGCTTCCAGTAAATCAAATGCAAATACCCAGTATACAATTAATGGTTCACATTAACTCTTTCTATCCAAATAGACCCCTGCACGTTGCTCACAGGTCAGATTCACTGCCTTAACACCAAGTCCATTCCCAAAATTTGTGCAGATGCTACTTTGTTACAGAGCACTGCACAACCACGGTTGTCTTTACTCCCAGTCACAGAGCTCAGACGAGGACTTGGACAGGGGTAAGGCCTGATTAGACTATGTAGAAATCTGTTCCACACCCTCATGTACCTGGGGAACAAGAGAGAAGATCTCAACTCACCCCTGCCTTTCCGTGACTGAGCTCTCTCGTGAAGAATATCCATATGTTCAATATAGTTGCTGCGGGATGAACTGACTACTCTGTAGGCCTGAAAGGAAAACAAAATAAAAAAAAAATAAATTGCTAGATCCCTACAAAGTTACCAAAAAAAAAAAAAAAAAGAAGGAAGGGGGGAGAAGGGGTTTTAAACCTTGTTTAAACAAGTACTACTGCTCATCTTAAAAGCCATATCAAATTATGCTAAACAAGGTTAAAAAAAAAAAGAATCTATTGCACTATAGTAACATATTTATACATTTCATATTTCTCCATTGTTAGAAAGCAAATATAATATACCATGTAGCTTTCAAAGCTCTGCACTGTTTCAAGAATTGAATACAGTATTTTAAAATACAATTACAGTCAGATTACTTAAAAAAACCAAACAAAACCCTATGGTAAAAAGGTAACAGCAAGAGAATGTATTATTCTTCCAGATATGCAATCACACAAATTGGACATTTAGACTAAGAAGATCCTACTTACCATTCAAAAGGATTATTTTGTGCGAGAGAGAAACACGTTCCTCTTTGGGATGTGCTAGTCACTACCTCACCATGCCAAATCTTGGATGGGGTATAAGGAAGCTACAAAATGGGGGCTTTAGGGACATGAAGCACAAAGTGTGATATATTTAGATGTAGGGAAGAGAATGATTACCAAAAGGCTTGACAAAAGTAGATATTTACAAAACTCTAACATGCTTTTACTAAGTAATACATTTTATTAGCTTTATTTGTGCCCCAATTAACAAGGTTTACATTCTCCCCTTGTGGCTTCAGACATCTCATTTTATATCTGTCTTGCCTGCTTCAACATATTCTTAACATTTGTGGTTGACACAGAGAGGCCATTCCATCTTTGGATGCATCCATTCCACATAATTTTAAATATGTTTTCCACTACGAATGACAACAGCCCTACACATCAGAGTAACAGTAAAATAAGCAAGCAATGGGCATTGAGTTTCACTAGTTTCCTTGAACTGATTTTAAAGTTTGGCTGTGTTTAACTATGTGCTACGACACCTGCATTCTGTTGACGCACCTTATACAAAGCCAACTCAGAAAGCACAAACAGGCCCATTCCCAAACACTTACATAAAATAAACCACCAAAAGCAGCAGCACCAGCAAGGAGATAGTAAATCATGGTCTCTCCAGAAGAGCCAGGAACACTCCCAGATGCCATCTGGCGAAGAGGTGCTACGAAAAAACATGATTGAAATTGATGTAAAATACAATCACAAATCAGAATGATGGAATCTGAACTCTGTATGGGAAGGGATGAATTTAAAAGCTGTAACAAAACTGAGGTAGAGCTCAGCAATGTTTAGTACAAGAGTAAAACGGGGCATAGTACCTAACTGAATGAGGTACATAGCTCAGTTCTTCCTAAGAGAGGAAGATTTTCCATGAACTACGCTGTTTAGCAGGTTCCAAGTACTGTATGTTATCTGTGTAGACTAAGGAACGCAAAGATGTTCCTGCCTAAGGAATGTAAAAGGATTAATCAGTCTTGCAGCAGTCATGATCAGCAGAGAACAAATTGTCTTCACTTTATTAGCAGAGCCCTTCAAGAAAAAGCCTTTTCCTTTGAATTCACGGGCTTCCAATCTCAAATTGACTGCTGACATTTATATACATACCCATAAGCTCAAGTGCTGGCCAACAGGGCAAACAGGCAGGATTACACAATGTAATCACTGATCAAGTACTTATTCGCCAAAACAGCAGCTTTACCCATTTATTTTTGTTCACTGTTTCTATGGGTTTGACGCTTGCCACAGCTTTGGATTCTTCTGTACATCTCAAAAAGAGACTAATGAAAAATACATGTAGTTCTGTTTGTCGACAAAGCTTTCAGCTGAATTTCACTACTTCATCCCAGATGAGCACAGATGAGAATTGATTCATTGAAAGGGTGCTGCTAGACATAAAATCGCTCTGAGCATTGCAATCAGTAGCTGCAAAAACAGCCTCAATCTCAAAATATTGCCATCGTGTGCCAGATTACGTTTAGCATCATCTGTCTCATGACACACTTTTCAGACTCCTTTTCAAGCGTCATGCATCCTAATGCATCGTCTTATATTTATATACACGTTCTGTACTAATTTCTCATTAATGCCTTCCTCTTAAAGGCTGCCTGTGACAGGTGGGAGAGTACTCACTGAGCTTACACTCATCCTACACGGCCTGAAGATTTTTTTTTTTTTGCTACTGGTTACACAATCCCTGATGCGCCAAAAGCCATGGCTGACACGCACCGGGCTGATTCACGCTCCCTCCCGGGGCCGACACAAACCACTGCGTTGAATATCCACCTGGCCTTGGGGTTTCACCCCTTTTTGTTGTCGTTACGAGGTGGAAGCGAAGCAAACGGCAGTCCCCCGGCTCCGGGAGAGGGTCACGCCAGACCGGCACCCCGACAGCTCCCACGAGCGTGGGTGCACACGGCCGCACCGCGGACGCTTCTCCCAAGGGCACGGCCCCGCTGCGCGGAGGCAGGCGCTGTCCGCCGGGGGCTCCGGGGCGGCCGGCCAGCCGTTTTCCGAGCGGCGGCGGGGAGCGATGGCCAAGCAGCCGCACCGGCTGCCGCCTGCCCGTGACGCGGCGGGGATCCGCAGCCGCGCGCTGTAACGGACCGCGCCAACGGCCGCAGCGCGCGCCGACCGCACCTTCCCCGCGCGCTCCCCGCCGCAACCCCCGGCCCGCGACCTTCACGCGTCCCCCCCCGGTCGCGCAGAGGCGGAGGCGTCACCACCCGCCCCGCCCCGCGCTGTCCCCTTGACCTCTACCCGGGCCCCGGGTCGAGCTCCGAGGCGGCCCTCGCGTACCACGCTGCTTGAGGCGGCTCGCAGCAGAGGGGGCTCGGCTCAGGCGAGCGGCCAGCACCTGCGAGGCGGCCCTGCAGAGATACATGGTGGCAGCGACCGCGAGCGGAGACCTCGGGCTGCCGGACACCGCGAGGCTGCGACCGCGGCAGAAGACACCGGCTCCCCGCGCCCTCCTCCCATGCGCAAGGGCGGGGCCGCCGAGGGGCGGGGCCATCCCAAGTCCCGCCCCCTGGCACATCCCGGTGCACCTGGGAGGCCCCTCGGCCCGTTCGGTGCGGGGGCGGTGGGGCCGGCGGTACGGAACGGCCCTTTGCCCCGTGCCTGCGGCAAAGCCCCCGCTACAGAGCTGGGAAGTGTCTCCCCAGGTCATGGCGCCGTGCACCGGGAGCGTCTGCTCGGAAATTACACACAGCCGTCAGCACTCAGTACTCAGAACGAGACGGCAAGAACGACTCGAGAAACGCGGAGTCCTGGGAAAGATATAGAGGATTTCATCTACCAAGGAGGCGGGGAAAGAAACACATTGCTGTTTTACTGGAAGTTCTTTAAGAGCATTCCTTTGCCAACAATTCCTGGAGAAATCAACTGCATTTACAGCAAATGGCACTGGGGTTGAACACGAGGACAAGAGAGTTTAATGCTGATGGTGAAAGACTGGAGGAAATGAATCACCACTGTGGGATCACATTGGCTGTTAAAGTCATAGGTCTTTCAGGGTCGGAGCTGCACAGCCACCCTCCACACAGGTGGTTGTCTCTTGCTACTTCACCTTTTTCGACACACAGCTTTGACCTTCCCACAATGCTTATTTAATGCCGTATTCTGCCGATTGTCACAATCTTATTTTTCTGTCCTTTGTCCTTGACTGACCTTGACATTTGAAGAGACGGCCAAGACATGTGCAGAAGGCAGCGTTCACATGAGAGACTGACAGCGCCTGTGCAGTCTCACCACGGAGGTTGTGGACACCTCTCAGACAGAGAGCAATGCCAAAAATGCAGACCGGGAAAGCCAGCCTCCCCTCCATGACACACATGAGCCCTGGGTAAGGGCACTGCACACACTCCCCCTCTACAGCCCCGGAGAAAAACCACAAAGCCGTCACTATGCCTCAAGCTGCCGACTATTGCAATTTAAAGGAGCAGCTCCTTGGGGAACAGCAGGATGCGGCTCCACATATGACAAGTCTCAAAGAGCTGCAAAACAGAAGAGAAGCTGTTCCCGAGAGAACCAATGTAATAGCCATTTATGAAGGGGCAGACTAACAAGCTGTCTCCAAGATTGCAGACTGAACTTTCATCCTCATTTTCTGAAAATACAGAATATATTTTGATTCTGCATGGAGCAAAGCAAACTTCTCAGCAAGGAAAAAAACTCACACAGAATTTAAAGGCTGGCCATCTCTAATTTTTGCTTTGGCTCTGAGAATAATTCATTTCTGCTCTAGGGATTAAAAATAAATAAATAAATAAATAAAAAATCAATCCAGATGTCATTGTTTACTGCAGGGCAACAGTAAACCATGGCAGATGCTCTCTGTTAACCCCCCCACCCTCCCCCCAAAGGAAAGGTAATAGGAGGAAAAGGGAGAGAGACTTTCATACTGGAAAATTTTAAAGTGTTTTACTAATGCTACTAATAAATAGAGAAAATAATACAAAATATATGAAACCATTCTCAAATTTCCCAGGGCAGCCCAGCGCTTCTGGACATCCTGGGCTGGACTCTGCAGCAAACCGGAACTGGATTCAGGGATGCAGGGTCTGGAACCAGGCCTCAGACCATAGGGGTGACAGGCAGGGTGCTCTTCAGATGCCGGCCATGGTCGAAGAAAGCGAGACCTTCCTGATCTCCCACTTTTATAGGACGTATGATGTGTATCGGATGGAATACTCGATCAGTTTCAGTCACCTGTTCTGTCTACCCCTCTTTCCACTCCTTTCCAACTCCAGTTCTTTCCCTGACTACCAGGAGGGCCAGTAATGGGCCACAGCTTGTGACATTTAATGTTTCACTTCAAGAAAGTGCAGTTACTTAGAATAACTTAGCTGGAAGGAAAATTCACTAAAAGAGAAACTCGTCTTGTTTTTAACAAAACCAGGACACCAGATCACAAAAGACTGAAGAACAATAGATCTAGACCAAGCTTGCAAACAGACATGCAACTGAAATTATGGCAGCTCTTTAAGTCACTAGGTCAAGCTTTGAAAGTCTGTCTGGTCAAGACTGAGCTGAAAGCCGCCTCTTTGATGCATAAAGTAGCAAATACACATTTTGGCATTTACAGAGATTACAGTTTTATGAGGTTGCTGGTAAATTCCATTCTTATTTATTCTGTAAATTCAGCAATGAAAACAATGGCAGAACAACAGTACACTTAACTTCTGGAATATTTGCTGAACTTACTCTGAAGTGATGTCTGCTTTTGTAATATACCTTCCTGAGTAAGAATGAGTTTTGAAAGTAACACTGATAATCGACGAAATAGAAATGCTACCTTAAAAAGATTTCAAGACTAGTTGAACAAAATATAAATGGCAAGAACAGTCTTAATAAGTTTCTCCCAGACTTTATAATTTATTTCATAATTCTGCACATGAAATGTATGAACATATAAGTATTTAGAGACTTTATACTTCTGCTGTGCTGAATTATTTGCAGGACAACTGGTGATGACATTG
Organism: Nesoenas mayeri; assembly: GCF_963082525.1. NCBI lineage: Eukaryota > Metazoa > Chordata > Aves > Columbiformes > Columbidae > Nesoenas > Nesoenas mayeri. The sequence continues at coordinate 18,724,262 of NC_137540.1, forward strand.
CTTCTTACTGAGCATACTGTCAACCTAAGGAAGAAGAAAAAAGAAAGCTTAGCAACAAGGAAATCAGATACAATGAATATTGTTAGAAATATCTCACAACATACTGTATTTTTAGCTGGACAGGAATATTTGGGGAAAAAACAAAACAAAACAACACAGTGCGACACGTTTCTCTATACCTAGTTTAAGAGATTCTTTAATGTGGCATATTAATTGCTCTGAGGCCATAATCTCCAATAGAATTTTTAGTTGGCAGAAACACAGTGATGTTTTTTGCACTGAAAAAGACAATGACTGTATATGGTTTCCACTATAATGCAAGTCTATGGCCATTGACTTTGTACCATTCTTACGTGTAATATACAAGTAAAACTGAGAAAAATGTTTCCTACTGTAGAGCTGTTAAAATAAAAAGAGAAGCAAAAGCATGCTATTTTTAGTGACCCTGATCTCCTTGCCACTAAAGCGCTCGTAAGGTATCCTCTTTGCAACCTAAACTTACTACTGACACTATAAGAGATGTGTTCTTTTCCAAAAGTTTTCATCTTCAAGACAAAAATCTGGGAATGAAAATGCACACAAACAAATATATGAAAATATAAACCAGCCACCTCATTATTTTAAAACTGGGAATGTGTTAGAAAAATAGCAAAAGCCAGGATGTAAAGTGTTAAGGAAAATAATAAGGGAAGAAAATGAGTCAGTTCAATATTTTGATTGCTAACAGAAGTCAAAGATATGCAGAGTTTGTGTTTAGCTAAAAAAAGCATCTATATGTGCATACTTACTATGAACATTCCGTACACTTATGTTGTCTCTCTTTCTTTCTTCTTTCATATTCCATTATGTCCTCATTATGCTGCTTGAAAAGCTATAAAATAGCAGTGTAAGTTAAATGGCTATCCAAGGCACAGCTGGAATCAGGGAACAAAAAGACTTCTACAGAATATAAAATTCCTATTATCAGAATGAAAACTAACAGTTAATTAGGGCAATACAAAGTAAGTTATCTGTAAATTATCAGTTGTCCACTGAGGTATTTTTTCCCACATCTTTCTCCAATATTTTCTGCTGGCCAGCTGGGGAGGGGGAAGGTTCCTACTGTTAACCAATCGACCATCACCTCAAAAATGGGGAAAACCCCAAAGCAAATCCACCCCACCCTGAAGAGTGTTGTCACCATCAGAGTGCTGCTTATCCTGCACATCTCTTAGAGCTACTACACCCTGCGTGCTTCATCAAGACTGTAAGTTCTCTGAAACAAGGAATGTCTTACAATGCATTTTGCTCAGGAAAAAGTGGTCTTAATCAATCTACTACTGCTGAAAAATGAGAAGAGAATGCAGTAATAGTCTGATAAATACAACATTACTTAGGCACATCCCTAGGGTTTTGTTTGTATGTTTTAAGATCTATTGGGGAAAATAATGTTAAAGCCTTAAGCCAACAAGCTTGAAGAATTAATTCTTCTGCAGTGGCTGGTTTGAAGTTTGCAGCAAAGATTAATACAAGAAAAGCACAACATAGATTTGGGAAAGCATAACTAATCAACATATCATACTTCAATCTTGACACCTGCTATGACCATCCGTTACCCCAATTAAATAAGTAGGTTGTTGTCATTACCTTCAGATTACTACAATTTGGGAATAGCTAAGTTTAAAAAAAATCAAATGAAAACACTTACAAGAGCCCACAAGGCAGCACTGGTGCTAAAAGCCAAGCCAACTCCAAACCAGTTTGGTTGGGCATAGTCAGGTTTTCTTGCAACAAATGCAGAACGAGTAAAAGCTAAAAAGGCGGATTATAAACACGTTAACGTTTTCCAGGTTTAGACAACCAAGTAAGTCACTGACACCCATACAATCACGAGGAAAAAACAAACAACCATCACCACCACAAAGAAACCCAATTATCATGCATGAATGGGGCAAGAGCGGGGATGGGGCGCTCCTAGCAGATCAAGGCAGCGACTCTTCCCCTTTCCTCAGGCCACAAACCCCACAACCCACTGTACTTCGCTTCCACCGCCTGTTCTCACCCCCTGCAGAAAGCTCCGACACCCGCCGCACCGAGGGCACCTGCGGAGGGCCGGCCCCACAGCCGCGGCCAGGAGAAGCGGGCCCTCCCCCAGCCTGGAAGCGGTAGCAGCTTAGTATGTGTGGATTAAAGAAAAACAAGAATAGGAACATCGGCACGGCAGCTTGTTTAAATTCCTGCCGCGAGGCGAGGAGCGCTCCAGCTACCGCGGACGGCACCGGCCCTGCCGCAAGCAGCCGAGCTCCCACCGCGCTGCGGTGAGCGGCGGGGCGCTGCCGCGGCCCGCGAACGCACACGGAAGGACGACAACGTCCTGCTCGCCTAAAGCAAAACGGGCTCCACGCCGCCCCGAGTCATGGCGAGCCAGACCCCGCTCTGCTTCCGCTCACCGAGGCTCGGCGCTCCCGCCACCAAGCGCAACCCCTTCGCCGCCCTCAAGGCCGCCGCCGCCATCTTGCCGACTCCGCCCCGCCCACAGGGGAGGTGAAGGGACGGCCCGCATTAAAGGCCGCCCCGTGCCGAGCAGGAGGTGCCGCCCCGCCTCCCTCCCGCCTCCCCCGGTCCCAGCGCGGCCCCGTCCCGTCCCGCCCGTCCCCGGGGCGCCGCGCGGCCGCGCTGCCCTGCACGAAGCCTGGCGGGCCGGGCGCGTGCTGCGCAACTCCCCGCGCTCCCCGCCCTTAACCCGCCGTTGGTGACGGGGCGGCGCCGCCTCTCCGCCCGCGGAACCGGCTCTGCGAGGCCGGGCCGGCGCTGAGGCCGCGGGCAGAGCGACGCCCGCCCCTTCCCCGAGCGCACACCGCGCCCCTCGGGGCCGCGCAGCGGCTGCGCCTGAAGCACAAGCACTAGGGCAGGGGCCCGCGGGGTTTCCTTCCCGGGGCGGGGCGCCCATCCCACCCCATCCCGGCCCGGCACACCTGGCGGGGGGCGCGGGCGGGGCCGGCCGCAGCGGCGGCGCGGGGTCGCGGCGCATGCGCGCGGGCCGCCGTGACCCGGCTGGGGAAGCCCTCCGCGGTGGCCATTTTGGCGGCGCCTCTCTCCGGCCTGCTCATTTACCACGTGAGCCGCCGCCCGGGGCTCGGCGCGGCGCGGGCAGCCCGGCGCGCAAACGGCGGCCGGGAGGAGCCGGGCCCGCGGCCGGCTAGAGCGCGACGGTTTGAGGGAGGGGCGAGGGGGCGGGAAGGCGAGGCGGCAGCGGCGGTAGGGGCCAGGTTCCGGCGGGGAGGCTCCCGGCAGCGGCGACCGAGTAGCGGGGACGGGACGCAGCTCGCCCGCCCACCTCCTCCCCCCGAAGCCCCTCGGCGGCAGCGGAGCCAGCGGCGGGGAGGATGCCGTCGGTGAGCCTGCCGCCCAAGGAGAACGCGCTCTTCAAGCGCATCCTGGTGAGTGACGGGCCGGGAGGCCCGCGCTGGGCCGCGGGGGGGACGCGGCGGCCCCTTCCCCGGCTCGCTCCCCCGGGCTGTCGGGGAGCGGAGCCCCGGTGCCGCCCCGCGGGTCCGGCGCCACCGCCCCGGCCCTTGCGGCGCCCCGGCCACGGGCTGCTTCCTGCCGGGGCGGGCGGACCGAGGGGCGCCTGTCAGCGCGCCTGTCCCGCCCGGGCGCGGGGCCCGCGGGGCGCAGGAGCGCAGGGGCAGCCGCGTGTCCCCGCGGCCTCCACCGGGGCGGTGAGGGCCCCGGGAGCCCGCCAGCGCTCCGCTGGCTCCGTGAAACCCCCGCCGTGGCCGCTTCATTCGTGGGGTTTTCGTCAGTAGCCGCTCTGCTGAGCTCTCCGCCTTTCCTTTTTTTTTTTTTTTAATCTCATATTTTTGGCTTAGACAATAACCAGATGCGCTGGTCGGTGGGGAAGATGGCTTTCGAAGGAGGAAGTGGAGAAGGGTGAAGGTTTTTGAAGTCTTCCCGAAGTTTAACTTGCCGCTTGCTCTCGTGAAAGTTCAACAATTGACTTTTCTGGATGGCAGCTGGCATAAGAGTAAAAAGAAACTGCAGTGGAGCTTAGGCAATAAGCTTGGTTTTTAGAGTGAGGCTAAGATAGCGTGCAATCCAAATACCAGAATAGTGTGCACAGTTCAGTTAGACTGAAGAAACTTGTTTCAGCTGGGATGCAGGAACCTTGTGTTTCTAAGGACCTGGGTTGAACTGAAAATGACAGAATTACATTAGCAGGTTCAGTGGATTTATTTAGAAGATTTGGTTATCTATGTCAAGCACCATATTGTTTTTTCATAAAGAAGTTAACTTTGTCTAGAAATCTCATTTCAAAGAGGCTTAGATTACTATTTTTGATCCTTTCAGAGATCAGAAGTAAGATGAGTCCTGTAGTCCCCTTGGAGTAATGCCACTCTTATGGCTCTGTAAACTTTTAGCACTTACGTGGGGGGATGTGTGTAGCCTTCTGTCACTTCTTTTTTCAAAATATTTTGTGAAAATAACATACATCTGTAGAACTAGAGAGGTACAGGTATCTCATTCTGAGACGTGCAGCTTCAGTTAGGGCTAAAAAGTAGTTAAAATGAACTCTAAAGCTTATTTCTACTTCGAAAGATTTAGTCCTGCTTGGAAGTTGGTATGGACTTGGTGTGTAATTTTTGATGTGTTATGAGCTATGAAAGCAGAAGCCTTCTGGCTGGCTCGCCTATCTGTGCATTGAGGATGACTTGTGTATTTACAAGACAGACTGAATCAAGGAGCCTGTCTGTGTTTAAACCTGACTGGTTTGGTGTTCTTTTTTCTGGGCTTGGTGCGTGGCTGTCTGAGTATTTGTGTGGAGGGCGGAAACAAGGGAAGAATAAGAGTTTCTTTGCTGAAAATGCTGGCTCAGCTCATATGAGTTAGATAAAGCTCTGCAATTTGGTTCAGGTCAGAAAAGAGAAAGGAGTGCTCCAGTCCTAGCAGATTTCTATAGATTGAAGCAATTTTAATTCTGTTCTCTTTTTAACTGAAAAACTTTAATAAATATACAAGAGTTTCAGGTACTGGGTAAGCTAGAAGCTACTCCAGCATTTTGATGTTTTCCTGTACCTTGCAGGGATGAGCCTGTGGCATGTAGCCTGGTATCAAGACTACCCTGTGATTAGGTGTCCTTGTAACCCATGATGAATAGAAAAGGCTTGAAGTCGGTTTTCATCACACTCAGAATTTGGCTAATGAACTACTTGTCTGCCTTGTTATGGATAATGACCCTTCTCTCTGACGTTTTGATTACATGTTTGATGTGGATTAGTGAGACACCTTTTCGGAAGTCCCATTTATCAATGCAAGAAACTTCACTTCCCTACTCTACTCTCCTGTGCCTTCACTCCATCTCACTCTCCCTACAGCTTCTCCTTGGTCTACACCTTCTTTTCAGTGGACTGTAACCCTCTGTTATCTTCTGCTGCCTCTTCCTCTGGCCCATGGGTGGCTGAAGGAGAGGAGATGGAGTCTGCTGGGGCAGATGGCTCCCCGAGGGGACCTCCAAGCCCCTGCTGGGCTGGCGAGTTGTTCTCTTGAGCGTGCCTGGGTGAGAGTTTTTTTCAGCAGAAGCTTTGGGGAACAGCCCAAGTGGCATTGAAAGGATGTGTTACCCTTCAGATAAATAATTAGCGGTCCATGGACTGTTTACATAAATGTAAAATCATTCACGTTTTCATTTTCGAGGAGGTAGTAAAACAGGAGTTAAGTAGGTAACAGCCTTGTATTTTTGGAAGTGAAGGATAAAATGAAAAAAAAAAAGAACAAAAAACACAAACTGATTTTTTGTGTGTTTTAAGCTCCAGAGAGGCCTCATTGCTTTGCCATTTTTAAGAAGTATGCCTGTAGCACAAATGCTAAGTGTTACGTTCTTGCAAAAACTACACCATGTTGCCCAGCCGGAAGTGGAATTTACCTTTCTGTAGCAAAAGGCAATAATTAGCTTTCAGAGTCTGTTTTTTTGTTTGTTTTGTAGTAAACATCTTACATGATCAGTAAATTTCATTTGTGTATGGATTTGCTTGCAAACCAGCACTTCCACTTAACTAACAAATTCTGAGTTCAGGAGTGTGTGCACTTTGCCTTTGTGTGTCGCAACACACTGACTAGACCAGTCACTTTACAGGTATGTGGGGGTTTTAATAGAAACATTTTTCCAGTTGAAATGCGTTGCACAGTTTAGTGTTCCTGTAGTACAAAGGGAAAAAACTACCTACAGGATTATGGATCGCTGTTCCACTTAATCTTGCACTTCCATTAAAAAGGAAGTTTCTAGCTTATATCGTTCTTACAATTTTAACTGTTTACTGTAAGCCTGCAGGTAGATATTCCTCTTCTTCTGCTCAAAGGTTCTTAGAAATTTAGAATGTAAATCTCTACATTTTTCCCCTCTTTGTTTTTGATCCACTTGAGCATTTTAAACAAATTGAGCCTGTGTCATTCATTTGAACACACACAATCTCTGAGCAGCCCAGAAATACTCAAGAATTTAGGCAAAGACAGAATAGCAAACATGAGGGTCAGAGGGAAGAAGTTGACTTTTTGGTACCCAGAAGGCAGATGTACTGTGAAATAATGGAAAAAGCATTTTTCTTTCTTTCTTTCTTTTTTTTTCCCCCCTTCCTTCTCTCTTACTAGCAAAGATAAAGTAGTATTTCTAGGAAGCAGGATTGACTGTCTTAATTTATTTAAATATACCTGATAAATGTTTCTGGCACTTTGCCAGATTATTCAGCCACTGTATCTGGTCAGATACAAGTCATCACATATGTTCAGTTTATTTCACATATCCAGTTAACTTTTGATTGGATGTAGAAGTTAAATATATTGAAAATGTATTGAAGAACTATTAAAACAAAGCTATTAAAGATGCCATATGTTACATGGAAAACTCTTTGAGCTCCTTTAAGCAGCAGAGGATACAGTTCTTTGAGTCACAGTGTTCAAGCAGAGCAAGATGGTGAAAATGCTTCTGACCATAGCTAGGAGACTTAGTCTCTAGTTGAATACAGTTTGAGCAGGGGAAAAAAAAGTCCAGTTATTTAAGAAGTGAAATGTTGTATTTTATGTTGCAAACAAACAGTTCAAGTGAGGAACTAAGTATGTTCAGCCCTGGTTTGAGTAGGTTTACTGATTTATGCCTCTAGTACGTGCTGTACACATAGCATACTGAAGAAACAAGATGCCATGCTGGTCTGGGCTTGTGTATACCACATTGTATGCAGATCAGGAGTTTCTCAGTTTGTTCAGGGCTGGTGATTGTATAAGGTGTTCATGATGTCTGGAGAGACATGCATCTTTCATCTGTGTATCAGTTACCTATGTGCTAGGCAGGCTTGATGAGGCATGGCGAGCACCTGTGTCCTCCACTGGGGCATTAAAATAACCACAGTGTTTGCTGCAAGAGAAGGGGGGCTTGAATTTCACCTTGAGTTGATAATTTCTATGGTAACACTACTGTGCTTTGGGGTTGTTCATATTTGAGCTGGTCTTCTTTTCCATGTTGGCTTTGACAACTTTTCTACTAGAAGACATAGGAACTTCCTAATGATAAAAAAAGCCTGTTGAACAGCATCTCTTCATTGGCTCTGTTGTAAATATGTCAAGTCCGTCCTGCTGGGCCATCTTCCTCTGTCATCATTCCAGAATCTGTTCCCTGTCCCTCCACTTTCAAACTAGACAGACCTGTGCTTCTCCTTCACTAATACTTTCACCAGCACCCATCCTTTAAAAAGAATGTTCTGTCTCATAGAAGTTCCGGTGCTGACTTTAAGGTTGCTGAGGTGGCAGACTTGGAAATCTCCTCTTAAGTCATCTTGATTCAAGATTAAAGACCAGTTTCCAGAATTTCACTTTTATCAGTAACTAAATAAATTAGCACATTTTGTATGCAGTCGTCATTGCATTGGCATGACTGTATGGCAATCAGTATGCTCACCACTGGAGTATTACCATATACTATCTCATCTGAAACATGGACTTGCTAGCAAGGCTTTTCCAATATCTTGGCTGTTGAGATGTCAGTCACTTGAGTATCTCTTGACAAAGGAAAAACCACTTGGCCTTGTCAGAAGTAGTAGGAAACATTATGTCTTGATTGAAACATTGGAGCTGAAGAACGGACCTGCAGCTTTAAGCCAAGTCACTCTTCTTGTTTTTCAGAAATATTTCTCTAACTTGATAAATTAATTACTGTTTGAGACTCTAGGATACCATTAAGGGATCAGTTGAGTAATACTGCTGTTGCTAAAGCCAGTGTTCACCAAATTAGGCCCTTTGTTGTCATTGGGACTGTCAGAAATTGTAGAGGCAGGGTTCCTTGCTGTAAATTTCTGAAGAGCAGCATAATTTTGTTCCTTACCTGTTTCAGTTATGAAAATAAAATACTTATTAATAGAAACACATCCTGATTTCTTCATGGTTGTAGGATCATAGCCAGTCTTATATTGTTGTGGCTATAGATACTCTTAGCTGAACCCAAAGTGGTTTTTGTAATTACCTAAAACTAATCTTATTTGGGGCAATGGACTTGATCCAGTTTATATGGTATTGCCCTTTATTTTGGTTAGAATTTGATCAAGTTGTGTTTATTCCTGTTTTTCACAGGTGGTTTTAATGAGTTTTTGCTGATTTTTACCTTCTGGGCACCTCAAGTTTAAATCTTTTGTCCACAGCAGCACTGTGTTCAATGCAGCAAGACTGGTGATAAGGAGTTACGTCTTTTCTGATTTTGCTGATAAGGGATTTAGTGAAAACAATTATTCATTGCCACCCTTAAGACTGAGGTCAGTGAGATTTGTTACAAGGATTTCTCTTTGCTTCTATGATACCACACGACTGAGTTAGCAAACCTTGCAATGTTGAAGAACAACCTTTCTTATCTTACTAACCACATTTAACTATTTCGTAATACAAGACATCATCTTGCATACCTCAGAGCTAAAAGTGCTCTGCCCATCATACATGGGTAGAAAATGTCAGTAGCCTTATCACATGTATTGGGCTATGTTGTGAGGTATAGCTGGGTTGAAATGTCCATGTAAGTCTGGAAGAACCTATTGTATGGGTTCCTTTAGCCCTTTCCATGCCAGGTCTTGGAATTTTAATTTATTTGCTTAGTTGTTTCAGGTTATCATTAAAAACCAAGTTGATTCGATCCATACTGGGAAGTACAGTCAGTTTCACGCTAAATGGTGAAGCCTGAGCATAGGGGTTCAGGGGTAAGGGACAGAAGTCAGCTGATCTTAGCTATTATATGGCCCAATTTTATGGTAATTCTCCCCAAGAAGGAGAGATTAAAGTGGGCAAGTAGTGGCCAGCAGAACTGATGTTGAATGATGGATTTTTCAGCAAGAATCTTGCTTCAGTGAGTGAAAATTCCTAGTTTTACTTCTACAAGAGCTGTAACTGTCAGCAGCTGTTTCCTGCTGGATTTTGTCAAATACAGGAATGAGACCAATTCAAAAACATAGACATAGCATAGATGTTTTTCCTGCCTCAGTGTTAAATGAAAAGGTACACATATTTCTTCTTCCTAAGTAATTTCATGTTGAACTTGTTCTATTTGTCTGATTATATTCTACCAAGCAGTGCTAGTTATGAAGGTATCGATCACTTCCACAAAATAAGGCAAGATGTGTGGGTAGAGGATTACTCAGTCCCTTAAATTAGGTTGTTGCTGAAGCTGTTTCTTATACAAAATAGTTATGATCCTTGACACTGAGGAGCAGTGGAACAGTATGATTTGTTTTGATTTGACAGCAAAAAATATGTAAGTTTGCCCCAGAGTTTTTCAGTGTTAGCGTATCTGTAAGGTTCGTGTGTCTTTTTTTCAGTCCTTAGGTTTATACATCTTGTATTTGTCATGAAACTGAATCAGTGTGGTGGAAGCACTTGCCTAGGGCTGTTGAGCTGTTTGATATGGTTAGTGCTCGAAACACCCACTAATTCATGGTGAGTAGTTGCTCCTAATGCTTCCAGCTTTCCGAATCGTCTTTACTACATTTAGCTTGACTTATTGCACCTTAGTGACTTGACCTGTTCTAGTCTAGCTATAGAGAGAGTAACTGTGCTGGAAAACAGCCTTGAGCTGCGCAGTGCCTGGACTTACTGTCTTTTAAGTCGCTGCATCTGAACTGTGCGGGAAGAAGTAGATAGCATCTGAGTGGCAGACATGTATGTCATGCATTGTAAGTGCACGCTTTAGCTAATACCAAGGCCAAGTATGCTATGACTTTCTGCTGCCAAAGGTCTCACGGCATTGCAGCTGCCAACATTGCTATGTGATGCACAAGTGTACGTGTTCTGGCAGAGCAGTGCGTTCTCCATCGTACTTTCTTCTGGGGACTTTGAGATGCAATTAAAAATTTACCCGTACCCACGTGTAGATCAGTTGTCCTACGTGGTAACTCTTGTATATGATGGGGAATAGTCTGCAATATGACATTCACAGGCTGTTGTCTGAAGAGAAGTTGAATACAGTAGACTAGTGATGAAGAGTTAAGCTTGCATTTCCCTTGTCTTTTGGGGCTGAATCCAATTTTGGTTCTTATTCAGTGACGAAAATTGTATTCTTTGGCTAGTCCATCATAACTGACTGAATTAGGATGTTTGCTTTACCAGAGTCACCATCAGTGTGACTTCCTGTGGGGTGGTTGGTGGGGTTTTTTTGGTGTTGTTAATACTCAAATTTGCAGTAGTTTTAATTCAATTAACTTGCAGATATTGGAATTTAAAAAATTGGATAAGTTGGAATTAAGTGTGACCTGGGAAGTCTTCGTAGAAGAGAAAACAGCTAAAAGTTCTTCAGACTATTTTTTGCAAAATTCTGTCCTTTTAATAGAAATTTTACACTATTGTTTTATTACTGTTCCAGTTCAAAGGGCATAGTGATTGGGAATGTGATCCTATACCTGGGTCTGCTATATTTTTTTTACTCTCACTGCACTCTTATAACCAGCTGTGCTGGTCCAAGTAAGAATAAAAATACAGCAGTCAATGACACCCTAGTGCTCCTGTTTGTGTGCTTGGGGAGCAAATGGTACCTTCTTTGCTTTGGTGCTTATTCTTGAGGAAAATCCTAATTTTGCACACTTCCAGATAAGGACAGAAAAAGCAGCTTCTCTTGTATGTTGTTCTCCTATGGTTATCTCCAGCTTGCTCATGAGATGCTTCTGGGTGGTCTTCTCACCTGTTTGATCAGCTGCAAAATCCAGCCTAGGTGGACTGTTCCAAGACTCTTTTTTTTTTTCAACTATTGCAGAGTGGTTTTAAAACACTCTTGAATCAGCTAGGCTGGACATACACATCTTCTCTAGTGCCCCTGCTGGAAAGACGGTTTTCTGCTTTCTGTGTTTTGTTCTAGGTGATTCTTTGCTCAGGTTGAGTCATACCTGTTGACAGTGTAGATTCGCTGTGCTGTGAAGCTTCTAGCAAGACTTGTGGTAACTCCTGGCATTATGCTGAGTTAGTGCTGTTGTTAACTATTGATGTTACTGAACATAGAAGACACTTTAATCTGCAGTTTAGTGATTATAAAATGTCTTACAATTAGCAAATTTATGTTGGTATGGATATTATTTAGTTATTGAATGCTTGCAGGACATGAAGACTGCTTTGTGGTAGAGACGATTTGCACTTGTGGAAGTGAATATGTGCAAAATATTTCATGTGTAATGGCAGGATCTGGTCTGCCATGTGCTGTGTATTTCATGCTGAGATACGTAGCTGCATGTCAAAATGCTATACTTGAGTATTATCCTTAGCTGGAAACATATGTGCTTAACCATTAAAATGCCTATTTGAGAGGGAAGGAATATGTCAAAGGCAAAATGTGCTGCCTGCTTACAGGTAGCAAACAGGGAGCCTAGTTCTGTACATTTCAAACTTAGTTGTAAAATTTCTGAAAAGCAATTGCGAAAAAGTTCATACAGTACATAAAGAAAACAATGTTGAATTAAGTTTGGATAAAAGTAATGTCTGTACTATTGTCAGCAGCCCTTAGGAGTGCAACTATAATCAGTAGCATGGCCCTTGTACCTAACCTTGTGGGTAACTGGAGTAGTTGCTTAAGAATCCAAGTCAGTCGTGTTCGCCAGCGCTAGGTTTGATAACAAGCTTTGGAAAGTAGATGCACTAGAGAATAAAGATTCAAAACTGGAAAACTGGGGCAAGGGGGGAACAAGCTCCATTTAGGAGTTAGCTGTCTACATGTAGGTAAGCTGTAAATAGCAAAGTCTTTTCACCTTTCTTCATGGCAGGCATCAAGGAAGAAATGCGGAGGAGTTCATTCGCACTTGGCCTGCTGAGCGTGTGTATGTGTAAGGCACCTGCTGACCGAAGACAGATTGTGCACAGATGCTCTAATCCAGTTGAAGGATCCAAGCACCAGTGCACAAGCCCTCCTTCCACCTCAGACTCAGATTCTAGAGAATATGGGCTAACTCTGCTGCTTATAATTTCACTCTCATTCTGTGGTAGTTGCCATACATTCAAATCCACTGAACAAATACTTAGTGGTGAGAGAGAGGTGTGAATGCAAGTTCTCTCCTAGTTGCTATGGTCTTGCATGATTTTGAAGGAATCATACTCTGCCTCATTTTATTAATTCTTTGTAGAATTGTATTGAAGCGGGTGGTACTTCCTTTCTATAAATATAGAAAATTAGTTAAAGGATATAAAAAGATTCTTGGTGTGGTTGGAGTAGGCTCTAATTCTGGCCACAGCATGTGTAGAAAAGCTTGTTAGGTATTTTTAAACATATGGTAACTTATTAAAGGAAAAGTTTTGAAGGGCAGCAAATATAATAAGAGATTCAGTGCTGATGGAGAGTACAATTCTTTTCTTTTAAAGCATGAGCCTTAATGTTACTTTTTAGAAGTTTAGCTTTTATGTTTTCTCACTGCATGCTGTCACAAGCCACAGCGCTTGTCTGTCTGCACAAGCAGGCTGTGACTGCTGGCTTTGCAAGTGTGTATGTGCAGGAGTTCAGCTTAGAGGAGGCAACCATAGTCTTTGAGCGGTCTGTGTAACAGAAATATCTCACTGCTGGACAACAGCTGTCCCAAAGTAAGGGACAGAGCCTTGGGCATGACTACTACAAGCTATTCATCTGGGACAAAACAAATTACCCAAATGAAGACCATTTCTGCTTCCCACACGCCTGTATCTTTATGTCTTAAGATCACTTGAGATGTTCTTGTTCCTGCTTCTGTGATTTTTTTTTTTTTTTTTAATTATTATTTTTTAATTGTATTACTGGTTGTTTTTCCTTGTCTCACACATGAACTACTGACTCCCTTAAGGATTTTCTCTCCCAGGCTGCGTATTAGTCATTCTTGTTTTCCCTTTTGTTATTCTTTTTGTTCATTATTTCCCTTTTTCAATATTTACTGTCGTCCTTTTTCCTAAAAGATTTTTCTTTCATGTTTCTGTTCCGTGAAGCCACAGGTTCACCAAGGTTTGTACCATCTATGGTGGCATATGCTGCATTTGTGACTTCCTTCTCTCTCATTCACGCTTTTATTTAAGCTTGTTAGTTTATAACCTCTTTGAAGAAGTAGGTAACTATATGCATGGCTTCAAACAGTGGAATCTCAGAGTGATGCTGTGGACTCGGTTTAATTAAACAATCACCTGTTTTCCAAAGGACAAAACATGACCTTGATTTCATTTTTTTCCCTTCCTTTCACTGCTCAAAACATACAATGTATACATATAATATGTACACAGCATAGGAAACTCACAAAATGACACAATTTGAAATGTTTCCACTAACAGATTGAAATAGGCTCGAACTATTAATGTAAACATTTGGAGAAATTGTATATAGGAAATCGCTCAACCTTGTCTTGATATAGAAACACCTGAAAATGGAGACCTATGATACTTCCCTGGGGTAAATATGCAGCTGTGGCTAGTTCTTCATTCAGTTTTTCAGGTGATAAAAGTACATGATCAGTTCTTGATAATTTATTTGCCCTATCCAGTGTTCTCTGTGTTGATGTGAACCTTTCTGTAGACTTATGTGGATATAAACTCCTAAGTTTTTCCTCCCTGCACCCTAAAGGGAGAATTTGTTACAACATTTCTTATACAGAACTAAGGGTGCAAGGTACTTTACTACTCAGAAAAATTGATCTGCAAATGTTTCTTGTCTCTAGCATTTATGCCATCTTGGCTGACTTTTCTTAAACTTCAAGGTGAAGGAGTGGTTGTTAGCATATGTAAAATGGAACTGTTTAGAGATAAGTTTTCATGTTCATAGCCAGCATCTGAGCAGCTGTACTTAAAGGCAAATTGCAAAACCCTGAAGTTCAGCTGGTGACAGTGTCTTAGTGCCTTAGTTATGCTGGAGACATGTTCTTAAGTTCCTGTGGCTGCAGCACTTCTGTGACAGGTTTTGCTGCTTTCACACCTACCTAGGTGGGAGCAAATGGTGGTTCTGCTTTCAGGGAGGAGACCAAGGCGGTAACTTTTATGACTGATGATTTCAATTAAGAAAAAAAAAAAAGGCTTGATGCTATTGCGTTGTCATCTGTAAGCTCTCTGTCAACTCTGACCAGTGGCTCATTAAAGTGATTCAGCCAGCCACTTGAAAGCAGGTCATGACTCAAAGGTGTAAATAATAACCATTTCAGTTTTGTTTTTTTTTTTAAAGAAATATACATACATATATATATATATATCTCCATACATATTTCCTCTTACCTAACCCTTAATCTTCCTTTGTTAGGGCATTCCCCTGCTAACCTTTCCTTGTCCTTGGGGATAGAGGATCTTTTAGAAGTAGAGGTCATATAGGGTTTTGAGCAACATGATGTAGTGAAAGATGTCCCTGCCCATGGCAGGGGCATTGGACTAGATGATCTTTGAAAGGTCCCTTCCAACCTAAACAATTTTATGATTCTTCTGTCAGTACATTCCTCTTTGAGCCATTCTTGCTTTGGATGCTCTCTGAGCATCTTCCTTCTCCTCTTTCCTTCCCATGATTCCTTTTCTCCAAAGGGAGGTGACAGGATAAGGGGAGGAAGATCCTTGGTCTGTGATGTCTCTTGGATCTTCAACTTTGATATTTCAGCTATAAGATCTTGGTACCTAGAGAATAGTACATCCACTTAGCAATATACCCGTTTTTTACACCTTTGCTTGGAAGAGAAAACTGGACACTAAATAGCACCTTTCATGGTGCAAAAGCAATGTAAAGCTGAGAAGTTGAGGTAGAAACACCATTTTTTTAAAGTATTTCCATAACATTCATGTCACGTTTTAAAAGTTTTATTTTTAGAACTTTGTGCTTGATGTGAAGACCTCTTGGATCTGCCTCGCCTAACTCTTTTTTTGTGGGAGTGCCTAGAGGACAAATGGTGTAATACATGCTTATGAATGCTCTTGCTTAGGGTAATTAAGAGCAGTGTGAGGGAAGGTGGAATCATGAACAACAGCTTCTTTAGAAGTACTTGAAAACTGTTGGCTATTAGCCAGCTTTACACTCCTGTCAGCCGTCCTGCCACCAGAACTGGTCAAGTAGAGTCAGTGAGATCTTGATATGAATTACTATTGAGTTTCTGTAGGATTTGGGTCTGCGCTCAAGCAATGTGTGTTTCTTTGCTCTTATACTCAAGTCAGGGCATTGGTGTTACAGTAAAATGGAACTGAAGAAATTCTTAGCATTTGCTTAAGTGACTTAAAGTGTATGAATTGGTGTTTACAACATTACTTCTTCCTCCTTTGGCTTCTGTTTGAAGATTAGCATTGAGAGTGGATTGACAGAAGTAAAAGACTAAAACTGGTTTTAGAAGTTCATGCTGTATGCCACTTTGCATTGCAGTCACCTTGCACAATGAAATGAGACTCATACACAAGCAAACTGTTAAGAGTTGGATTTAATAAAACCATAGAGGAATGTTTAATTTCCAGTATGGCAAGATAATGTTAATATCTACACATTTTGAAAGTGTGGATGTATATGAGATAGATGTGCTGCTCTAATTGATCAGAAGAGGTTGCTTTCGGAGATGGTTTAAGCCAAGTTCCAATGATTTCCTTGCCTTTCCTGCCTGTATGGTTGTTGGAGATTGTTTCGTGGTGTTTCTGTGAAAGGTAATTGTGAGCCAAAGTGAGTTGAACACTTACTAAAATACGTTGTGACATAAGGTTTGCTTTTATGTTAAAGGCAGGTTGAATCTCTGTAGGCATTTATGCTTCCTGTGGTATCTTATTTGACACATTGCTGTATGATAATGTGTCTTCAGTTATAAATTTGTGTTCTGACTAGCATACAGTATTTTTTCTGGTGATGGAGAGAATTTTTAATCACAGGAAGCTCATAAAACAGGGCTCATTAAAATACTAGTACATTCCCTAAAAGCTCTACTTGCACTGATGCTTAACTTCAGTGGTGCAGAAATACTTTCTCTAAAATTTTTGAATAAATGTACTCTGTTCTTCTTCAACAGAGGTGTTACGAACATAAACAGTATAGAAATGGGCTGAAGTTCTGTAAACAGATCCTTTCTAACCCAAAGTTTGCAGAACATGGAGGTAAGTTTTCAAATGGCATGTGTTCTCTTTTTTCCCTATACGTTAGGACAGAGTAGTAATTTGTAGCTTTTGTAAACATTTGTAGCACTTTATTGTTAAACATTTACCCTTAAAGCAGATTTTCTTAACGTGAAGTCACAAGAGCGTCCAGAAATCTGCACCGTGCTAAGCATTTCTTGTTGGTAAGATTTATAATTTTAAAGACTGGTTTACCAGTAGTCATAGCTTGCCATTCTTTATGCTACAATTCTAATATTCATTATAGCATGGTGCAAGTTTCTTAATACAAGTATGTATTCCTTAAATTACTTTTCAGGTGAAATTGTTAATTCACTCCTGTAGAAGTGCAAGTCAAAAAGGAAAAGATAAAATATTGTTCAGCATGATATGTCTGAAGGAATAATCTTATTGTAAAAGAAGAAAAAGCTCTTTATTCCTTGCTGTATTTTCAGGTCAGCTCTTACTACTGAGATGAGAGTAGTAAGAGAGAATTTGTTTTGTTTCCAACTAGTTTGACATGAACCAATGTGTGGAAGTCTCAAAGTGTTGTGAATAAGTATTTGAGTGTTATGATGCTCTTTCACAGTAAAAAAAAATCCCTCTCTAAAGTATTTGTAGAGCAGACAGTTTTTAGTGCCTTTAAAATAAAACAAAGTTTTGCTTTGTGGTGAAGGTTATGCATAAAGTTTATTGTCATGTATGATACACTTAAGTGAATAATCTGCCAGTATTTTTCTATGTGAAAAAAAGAAAGCAAAATCTTGATATTGATAACTGAGCCTAAATTTGCATTTATACTATATTTAGAGTTGCTATATTAAGCTTAAAAACTTAAGAAAATGAATAACACGTACTTCTTTATTTGTTTATTTATTTTTAGAAACTTTGGCAATGAAAGGACTGACATTGAACTGTCTAGGAAAGAAAGAGGAAGCTTATGAACTTGTGCGTAGAGGCCTAAGGAATGACTTGAAGAGTCATGTCTGTATCCTTTTTGAAATAAGGCTTTTGCTTATGAATGGAAAAGGTTCATTTCTACTGGATTTGTAGAGTTGCAGCAAAAGCTGGTACCATTAGGCTTCATACTGGAAGTTCAGAATTTT
Organism: Nesoenas mayeri; assembly: GCF_963082525.1. Taxonomy (NCBI): domain Eukaryota; kingdom Metazoa; phylum Chordata; class Aves; order Columbiformes; family Columbidae; genus Nesoenas; species Nesoenas mayeri. Next base: position 18,741,892 of record NC_137540.1, read on the forward strand.
AAATTTTATTTCCAATACATAAGAATATTTTAAGCTACCTGAAGGACGGATGCTTTGCAGCTATCCTTGCAGTCACAGCTCAAATATTATTCTGACTTGCATTGTATATGTATTTTTTTTTAATCAATGAGCTACAACTTTTGGTGGGCTGAACTGAGCATTTCAGCATGTGGTTTGCTTTGAAAACATTAGTAGTCACCATTACATTGATAAAAACTTGTCATACACTGAGAATGCAGGAAGTACAAGCATTTCAGTTGTCTAACAGATGTCCTACCTCAAAAATGCATTTAAGTAAGCCTGATAGTCTTTTGAGAGTTGCTATTACTTGATTTCCTCCCCCACTATGCAAAAAGTACAGTTTACAGCACATTATATGCACCCTATACATGTAACTGTTAAACAATTTTGGATGTTAGGCTTGCAAGCAGTATCTTTGTACTGCTAGGAAAAGAATTGTAATGTTTGTAATAACATTATTGTCTGTTTATAAAACAGCTTAAGAGCTTTTTGCCAACTGTTCTGTTACTGCCATGTTGGATCTGTTTTCTCCCTGCTCAGACTCAGTAGAATCCTTAACAGGGTGTTCCAGGTTGGCATGTCTATGGCCTTCTTCAGAGGTCAGACAAGAAGTATGACGAAGCTATCAAATGCTACAGAAATGCACTGAAATGGGACAAAGACAATCTTCAAATCTTGAGAGATCTTTCTCTGCTACAGATTCAAATGAGGGATCTTGAAGGTTACAGGGTAAGTATGTGTACTGCATTTATTATCAGCTTCTAGGGAATTGCAGCAAAGGGGGCGAATTGTTTCATGACACTTCAAAAAAATACAGATTTAGATCTAGAGTGCTAGAACCATGTACTGCTCGATCCTTTATGAAAGTAAAAGCAGATGTGCCACTGAGCAATTTCTGTAAGGTATACAGATTTGATAGCATATTTAATGATTCTTTTTCAGCTTGATGCAGAATTGTTTGCTCAATTTTTTTAATGGTGCATAATCCAGCTGTAGGCAATCCCCAGTCTTTTTGTTATTTTCTTGGAAGGATTCCCGCAGGTAAAAGGCAATGTGGTCAGAAGACAACTTATTCAGGCAAAGGAGATTATCTTTTTTTAATAACTTTTTACCAACCATATATCCCTCCTCCTTTAAATCAACGGCCACCAGTTTTCTCTCAGCAGTGGCCAACAATACAAAGCAAGTAGTGTGCTGCATGAAACATCCCATTTGCTTCCCAGCCAGCCTGAGTACTAGTGACAGCTCCTTCCTCTGAGTCCAAATATTTTCTTACACTTCCTGTGAGCTATAAGGCTGTGGATCAGAACTCTTGAATATTCTTCCTCTTTCTTTTATTTAATACTCAAAAGATTTAGATTACTGTCTTGTTTTCTTCTGTTTATTTTGTCGTAAAGCAGAATGCAGCTTGGTGACTTAGATTCTGGCTGTTAGCACCCAGTTATTTGCTACCTTGCATGAATTGTCTGTATTTGCCGTGTGAGATGTTTTGCGCTAACCAACCATTACAAGGTGGCAGTGTCATGGCTATGATGCTTCTGTAAAGAAGAATACGAACTTTATGTTGTCTTCTCTATAAATGCTACTCCCAATGTAGTTAGATTTTTTTTCTTTTTTCTCTTGTATTCTTGAATTGTGAGCTGCTGTCTAGCTTGCCAATACTTTTATTTCTTGAAAAGTAGCAGCTTCTGTTCAGTGTGTGTAACCAAGAGTTGAGTGTGGTTCAGGCCAAGTTGTAGTTACTGCCCATGATCTATGTACGGCTTACTTAGTATTAAACAGAACAATTACTGTAGAAGGCTTGTTTTTTTTCTTACTGTGCCATCCAGGGAAAGATGACAGTGGTCACCCTAAATGTTTCTAATTCAAACATTAATTCATTGGAAAAAACCCTTTATTTCCTCCTAAATTACATTTCCGTGCCTGGCAACTTGCCTGGTTTTCAGCTGATGTAATAAGGTATTGTTTTTCTCTGGAAAAACAAATAAACAAACAAACCAAACCATGAGATTTTTACCTGAGGGACTTTGGATAATATTTTATATCAGGTTTTCATCTTTCCAGGTTTTCCTTGTACCTTTAAAGTTGTGGTTGTTAAAACACATTAGTTGGTCTCTTCGTAGATTACTTCCTTTTCAAATTAGGGTCATGTTAGCATGCCAAGGACAAGTTTTGTTCTCAGAACCATGTGGAACTATCAGCCACAGCAAACTTATGTCCAAGTTAGGACATTTCTTAATCAGAGGGTTTTTTTCTTAATTGTAATTTAGAAATTTGACTCCTCTCTTGCTGAGACAAGGTAACCAAAACTTAGCATAGATGTCAAAAAATAATTTGCAAATATGTTATTTTGGCCTCTAGATAAATGTGCATATAAATGCATAATTACTGAACATACCAGTGATGCATTAAGGATTAAATGTTAACATGCTTAGAAGCCAGTAATTCATTGCTGGTCATATGCTAGTTTCTAAAGAATGTAATTTTACTCTCAGAACTGGGAATAAGATTGTGGGTGTTTTGTGTTTTGTTGGTTTTTTTTTTTTCCTTCGCTTAACTTCAACCATCTCCTACTTTAAAGTATTTTGAGTGATCTTCACTCATTCTAATCAAATTGCTATATGTTACTATTTTTAGTTTTCTGTTAACCCCTGCTTCTGACTGTGCTTTTTAGTAGGTAGTAAATTTTTTCCTTTATTTTAAATTACTTGAAGATGCCTTTCAGGAGTTTGTAACAAAACAAGTAATAACTTTTCCCTCTGATTAAAACAGCACGATACCAAGCAAATCTGTTCCGTCTTCCATCTCTAATTATCTTCTTGGCCAAAGAATAAGAATGCACTTGCATGACCTATTTTGTCTGACAACACTTGTAATGATTTAATACACATGTACTTCCAAAGTAAACATGAAGCACCAGTATAGAGTAAATGTTCCTGCAGCTCAAACCAAAGTGTCCTGAGTTGCGTTCTGTTCATTGGTGGTAAGACAGGAAAAGTGTATGTGTCATCCATCAACAAAGTTAAACCAGCTAATCAGTATTTAATTGGACATGATGTGTTAATTTGTGGGGATTGTTTGTTTTTTAATTCCATCAAGGCCGTTGTAGTGTTTTAAAGTTTATTCCTTCTTTTGGCTCAAAAAAACCTCAAAACCCCCACATTTGCATAAAGAAAACTAAGTTTTGGTGACATTCCTTAAATATTAGAATACTGAAGACATTCTGTTGCATAATAGATTCTACAGAGAATCAGAATAAAGTCAGGAAAATTAGTAGCTACTTTTTTTCAGGAAACAAGGTACCAGTTGCTTCAGCTCCGACCTGCACAGAGAGCATCATGGATTGGTTATGCTATTGCTTATCATCTGCTGGAAGACTATGAAATGGCAGCAAAAATTTTAGAGGAATTTAGGAAGACACAGCAGGTAAGAGGAAGACTTGACATTCCTGTTTGGATTGCTGCTTAATGTAAAAATAACACACTGCTTGCTTTTGTGATGTGAAAAGTTTCTCCAGTTTCTTTAGTGAAATGAATTAAATCCCAAATGCATTCTAGAAGGCTGAACTTTCTTCTGTGTCTTGCCTCCCTGTGTAGACATCACCTGATAAAGTGGACTATGAGTACAGTGAACTGCTGCTGTATCAAAATCAAGTCCTCCGGGAGGCAGGACTGTATAAAGAGGCCTTGGAGCATCTTTGTACCTATGAAAAGCAAATCTGTGATAAACTGGCTGTCGAAGAAACTAAAGGTAAATTACTTTTTGAAGGTACATTTAAACACATAGTATACAGTGGAATGCCTGTAGTGCCAGCTTTTCCCATCTTTTGGAATGTCTGATTTGATTTTAGATTAATTTATTCAATTCTGCTGTGGTAAAGGACTGTGTGTCTTGCAGCTGTTCTGTGCCTGTTATCCTCTTCTCCTGGGTCAGTAAGACATCAGTAAAGTACAGACGTACTGTTCTGAAACTCTTGAGCTGATGAGCGTTTCAGACCAATGATCCTGAATTGATGTCCTGAAATTCTATTTGGGCAGTGCACCCAGACTTACACTGTTGTAGCTCTGAGAGTGATCCTGACCAGGAGATCACTAGCTGGAAGGGCAGGATCATCTTTGGCAAAGTAGGAGGCTTCCAGTTACACTCAGTCGCTCTTGCTGTGTGTGGAAACAGGCTCTTTAGCTGGGCAGCCCATCAGAGGCTTCTGTTATTCGCTTATTATAGTTCTAGGTTAGAATACTATAACAGAGCAATATAATAGTGTATCTTATATTCTACTACCGGAATTGCAGAGTGATAGAAATTCATTCTTACAGCTCTATTAACAGGTACACTTTTTCAAAGTGTGCTTTGTTCCTCTTCTGCTCTATGCTTGTACAGTCCTTCTGTCACCCTTTAAGTGAAACTTTCACTCTGCCAGAGATGCTGTTTGGTCATGACCCGCACTGGAACCTGTTTGAAGCAAAGAGAAGAAATCCTTCCATTTTCTAATACTATTCATGTTGATGATGTAGTCAGCTCCCTATTCCTGCCAATGGTGATCTCGCTGTCTTTCAAAAAGAACCTAGGAATTGCGTAGTGACAATATTATGGAAGATGTGTGGTACTTCCTCAAAGGAAAATTACTGCAGGCCACTCTCTGCTATTGCTGAATACATTATTTGCTTTGCCTACAAATAGAAATATATATAGTGATTACACTATTGCAGACCATTTTTCAGACGTAGTAGGAGGAATTTTGATTGTGGGGGTGTGGAGTTCTTTGATGACTTACCTTTTATCCAAAAGACCTTTTGACATACTGTGTGTTCTTAAGCTTTTGATGAAGGTCTGAGGCTGGTACTGAAATATGATTTTCAAATAGGTCTTCACACAAAAAGAAAAATCCCACAACTTCTAGCAAGTAACCAGAAAAAGGAAGGAAATGCTCTTTGCAGTCTGTGCACTTTCAACAGGGTACAACTGATTAATTTCTTTTGGCACAGATCCCCTTGTGTTCTTAGGTCTAGCTTAGCTGCTGTGCTTATTACAGAAAAGCCTGCTAAAAATTGAGTGTTATCTGTTAATTTTAAGTGCATGTGCAGAAGCCATTGTGAATGAAATACAACTCAAACCCACTGAAAATAGTACTGGCATTTGCCACCATTAGGTAAAAATTATAACTTTCACCTCAGAGGAAGAAATTCCAGATTCTGTCATTTTCAGTGAGTGACCAGGTGATGTTTCCCTTGACATGAGATACTGCATGCAGTCCCCAAGTTAGCCTTTCTGTGGGAAGCATCATCTCTCGACAAAATCACATGTTAGTTCTGTTGCATGGGGAAGAAGAGAGGTAACACCAACTTGCGTTTTCCTCATGAAACTGGATGAGAAAAATCTTACCTTAATCTGGTATGCCACTGTATCACCTCTGATATGTACTGTTTTAGTGCCTAACATCTGCCAATAGCAAAGCATTGTAAAATATTGTTTCCCTTTGTGAAACGGGAAATTGAAACTTTACTTTTAACAGTTTTATCTTGTAATGAATTATCATTAAAAGGAAACTTGCTTGTGAAATATCAAGAATTCATTAATTGCATCAATGGCTTGATTTAAAACACTGAATTTAGTTTTATGACATTGAATTTAGTTTTATGAAATACCAGACTGAAGAACCATTCTTTTATTTGCAGCTCTGCAATTCAGTTTGGTTTTCATGATGCCATATTCATGAAATACTGTGTACTGCTTTTAATTGCCTTCTGTAATACCAACTGCATTTAAAGTAACCAGTCACTGCAGTAAGGAAGGAAAAAATCACGTGCATCTTGCTTTTAATGTTAAATTTTCAAGTAAGTTTCAGAAGTTACTGGCTGGGTTGTAGAATCTTAATTGTAATTGCACCTAATATGAAGGTAAAAGCATATCTGTCAGCTAGGTTGTGATGCCGCTGTGATCATTCTTTCTAAGGAATCAGAATCTAAATGGAGTTAAGAATTATCTAATATTTTACTTCAGTGTCTCATTACCTTAATTTAAAACTTCTTGAATTTCACACAGGTGACCTCCTGCTTCAGCTTGGCAGACTTGAAGAAGCAGTTGAAGTCTACAAAGGACTGCAGGAAAGAAATCCTGAAAACTGGGCCTACTACAAGGGCCTAGAAAAGGCACTTAAACCAGGTAATGATTTGATCTATTGTAGTAAACAAGCTATTTCTGCACATTTGAAATTTATTTATGTATCAAAAACTTGTATTGCTTTCAATAATAAAACTTATTTTAAAAATCCTCATTTCAGTTTGCTTTTTAGTCTTAATGTCTACATATCGTCATACTGTGTGTGTGGGTGGTGGTGGTGGTGTTTTCTTTTTTTTAAGAAATGCTGGAAGTATTTTTTTATTGTTATCCCGTCTTATTTAAAACCAAAATAACAAAAAATGCAGTAAACCTTTGTGCATGGTTGAAAGAAGATAATTATTTCTTAGATGACAGTTTTAATTTACAATTTTTCTTTTACTGTCTCTGTTACCTTAATCTTATGTTGTAGGTAATACTGGTTTTGGGAAAGTGGGCATGATTCTCCTGAATGGTTTTCTTTGTTCAATATTCCAGCACAGTGATAAAGCAAGAACTCTTTTTCAGATGAGAGATAAGCAGTTAGTCTTCCACTCTTGGAAGAGCAACTTACAGATACTGAATAATTGAAATCGTTAAGTTAATGACAGTTTTAAAAGTAATAAAATGGAAGTTAATGTTCTTGAGGAAGTATATAGCCAATTAGTTGCTCTATATTCTGAGTATTTTTTAACCAGATATAAATCACACCCTTTCTCTTCCCACCAAAAAAGAAGGGAAAAAAATAAGCTGTAAAATTCTATTCCAGCTAATATGATGGAGAGGCTAAAGATCTATGAAGAGGCCTGGACTAAATACCCAAGGGGACTAGTTCCAAGAAGATTACCATTGAACTTTTTGTCGGGTAAGTGCATTTTTGCTGAGCAGGTAGTGATCAGCACTTGTATTTCTTAGATGCTAAGGTTTTAACAGCATAAATAGTCTGTATTTGACAAGTAATGTGTGGTAAAACAAAATCAACAGGTCTTTTTCCTCTCAAGGTGAGAAGTTTAAGGAGTGTCTGGACAAGTTTCTAAGGATGAATTTCAGCAAAGGTTGTCCACCAGTCTTCAATACCTTGAGGTCATTATATAAAGACAAGGAGAAGGTAGGTTTTACCCCCCACTTTTTACATTATTTACCTCGTGGCTGTGATGCATTGAAGAGTTGAAGGAAACTTTCTTGTGTATTGTGGTCTGGTATATCTAGGAAAAAAATGAAGTACAAGCATACACACCTTTCTGCCGAGATGGTAAATGTAGCAAACTAAGATTTACTTAGTTATAAGCTGCTTAAGTGTTAACTGGGAGATACTTGGTCTTAATTTGTTAAAGAGAGAGGTGAGATTGAGTGCATTCCTGTATGTATTGTAATTCAGGATATTGCAAAATTCTCTCACAAAAAGTAACGAGTTTGGGTAACACCAGATAGTTCAACTTGAAATAAAGTACCATCCTGCCCACAGATTATTTTTTTTTCCTTGTCTTGCATCTGTAGGTGGCAATCATAGAAGAGCTCGTGATAGGTTATGAAACCTCTCTAAGAAGCTGCAGGTTATTTAACCCAAATGGTGAGTGTTAAAGCAGTCATACTTCATGGAAATAGTGCCTGGTGTAAGAATTATGTGACCATTCAGAAGCAGAGAATCAGTGGGGACCTAAGAAATTGAGATGATGGTGGTGTTCCCCCCCCTTTTTTTTCCTTTCCTTTACACAGAACTGAACTGTAGCTATCCTTAGGATGCATTTAAGCTGTCATATATAAAATCTGTACTCAGAATCTAGACACTTGTTCTAAAACTTCTGTTGGATCCATAAATTTCATAATCTTTTTGCAGTTCTGTGTTGAAGTATTCTGTTTTCAAGAGCTGGGTTTATCATTGTCTGGGAAATTGGAATTTGAAAGATATGTTAAATATTTCATTAGAGAAATGTCAAACAAAAAAGGATACTGATAGCATGGTCTTCAGAGGAAGGGGGTTATGGAGCTTTTGATGAGGGCTGGGTTTTGTGTTCTTTGGGGTTTTGTTTGAGAGTTAAACCAAAACAATCAACCAACCAACCAAACCACGTTTGACTGACAGCTGTCTTGTTGCGAGACATTGTTCTACATGTACTGAATCCAGCCTTCATAGTTCCTTCTCTGATAACTGTGTGCTGATTGGTTTTTTTTATCATTTACGCAATGGCTTCATAACAGAAAATCACCGAGAAAAAACATTTCTGTATTAACAGAACATAGTCTTGAAATCTTGGTAGATGGATTATAATGGTGAAATAATTAAGATAGCTGAATGACAATACACATTAAAACTTTACAGAATTATCCTAATTATTAAAGACATTTTTGCCTGTTATATTTTTCCCTTGAATATAATGCTGTAGGCTACAATGTAGCCACTCGGCACCTGCTTAAATGTGTTCAGGCCTTTCAAACACATTTATGCTTTTCTGGTTTAAGAAAATGATTTACTGTTAGTTCAGTTCAATTCAATATTTGCTTTGATATTAAATTTCATTCAAATGAACAATTTTATGTTGCCTTAAAATTAACAAATGCATATAATTGTATAGTTAAGTTATATCATAAACTGACAAACAGAACCTTTTTTTTTGAGACTAGATCCCTTGTCCCCCTTTTCTTCCCCTGCGATGTGCTGTGCTTCATTGTGAAAATTGAGTAATGAACATAACTTTAAAGACTTCAGTAGTACTGTGGATTTCAGTGAGAGTTCTCTAACTTTCAGAACTGACTTGTGTATAGGAATATTGTCAAGGATACATTTAGGTGAACAGTGATGATAAATTTGTCAAAGGTAGAGGCAGAAAAGCTTTTTAAAGCCGAGGTTTTGAACAGATACCCTGTTTTGTTTAAAAATATTCGAGTCTGTGGTTTGAAAACACATAAATGCTGAATGTACTGAAATCCTTTACATTGTAACCATGAACACTTGTGTTTAGCAGGACTCCTTGCTATACTCTTCATCTAAAAGTTTTAAATAAGAACTCTGCATCATGCACTGCATTCTTGCACATCTGGCTGCCCAGGTTAAGGGACTAGTTGGAATAAAGTTGAACTCCCTCCTGACACAGTGACTGACTTTTCCTTTCCCTTAATAACCACAGTATGAGAAGAGAACAATTAATGGACTTACCTGGACCCAGGTGTTTGGAAGCACTCCCAGGTCTGCTGTGACAGCCTGACATGGAGGAAGAATTAATTTCTGTGGCTATATTTATAGAACTCCACTGCTGGCATGTTGTTTTTTAAACAAAAAAAAAAAATCTCCCTCCATTTGTCTCTTTCCAGATGATGGTAAAGAAGAACCTCCAACCACTTTACTCTGGGTCCAGTATTATTTGGCTCAACATTATGATAAAATTGGACAGCCATCCCTGGCTTTAGAATATATAAATGCTGCTATAGAAAGTACTCCCACTTTGATAGAACTCTTCCTTGTGAAAGCAAAAATCTATAAGGTAAGTTTGGCTTATTCTTAGTGACCAGAGATTATTTGTTATGAGGGAAGACTTTTAGATACACCTACACTTCCCTGTAGGGTTTTGATGTGAACGTTGAAGTGTTAATCTTGTATTATGCAACCTGCCTTGCCATGGTCTGCACGACGGGCTGGAGGGGAACCTGCTCCAGCACCTGGACCACCTTCTGCCCTCCTTCCCTGGCCTCGGGGCCTGCAGGGCTGTTCGTCTCACATATTCTCACTCTTCTCTCCAGCTGCTGTTGTTCAGTGGCTTTTTCTGTTCTTAAATATGTTATCCCAGAGGTGCTGACAGCATTGCTGATGGGCTCAGCCTTGGCCAGCGCTGGGTCACTCTTGGAGCTGGCTGGCATTTGATCTGTTGGACATGGGGGCAGCTTCTAGCAGCTTCTCACAGAAGCCACCCCAATAGTCCCTCTGCTACCAAAACCTTGCTACTCAAACCCAGTACACAAGCATACTGCAAAATGTGAATTCCCAGTTTACAATTATGTTTTTGTATTAAAAATAACACTAATAAATTTAGTTGATGTTTGAAGTATCTTGCACCTGTTCTTATCCCTCTTTTTTTTTTAACTACTTAAAAATAATTTCTGAACTACACTGTGATATTGTATGAGAATGGGATTATCCAAAGTGTCCTTTAAGCATTTTCAGGAAAAAAATATTTAGTACCAAAAGACCATAATGGGGTCAAGTAATTTTTCCTATTTTTTTTCTTTACAGATCTATTGCTTTCCTGAAGAAAGCTGTTTATTAAAAATGTCTTCAAATTAACTAAGTATATTAAGCAGTGAGTGGATAAAACATGCATATTTTGTAATTGCTGAAGCTAATTTTGATTTCTGTCTCTTTAAGCATGCTGGAAATATTAAAGAAGCTGCAAGATGGATGGATGAGGCTCAGGCTTTGGACACAGCAGACAGATTTATCAACTCCAAATGTGCAAAATATATGTTGAAAGCAAACTCCATTAAAGAAGCAGAAGAAATGTGTTCTAAGTTTACAAGGGTTTGTTGCATTTAACTGTAGCTCCTTTGAATACCATGGGTCTTATCCTGTGTGGAATAACTTTTTGTGTTAACTTTCCACTCGCATTTACTATAATCTTCAAGTTCTGTTTTCAAAGCAACTGTGATTGCTTGCTTCACTAATGGTAGTTGGTATCAGGGTTTGAATTAAGCTTGGATAAGCGTGATTCCATAGTATTAAGTAAAAACTGTAAAGCTTGAATTTGATCATTTTTGTCAGGAAAGATACAGCATGCCCATTTTAGAGATAACTATCTCAAAAAAATATTTTTCTGATAAATCTTTGGCTTTAATGTTGATTCTATAGGATCCTTGAAAGATCTGATACAGTTGCCTATGTCTTTTTTTTTTTTTCTAATGGTAGTAAGTTGGCAATTTCGGACTTCTCTTGGCTACTAGATGAGAGGCTTTCTGAGATGTCTTCCTTCTGTGAACAAACTTTCATCCCTAAGGCCATGTTTTAACAGCAATAAAAGGAAGAGCTGCCTGTTGTGTGTGGGGGGATTGTGTGTGTATTGTTTTGTTTTCTTTTGGTTTTGTTGGTTTCGATTGTTTTTTTTGTGGCTGCTTACCCATGACCAGTTAGCTGTGAGAAGCAGCTTGCATTGCGCAGATTTCTTAATTCCATACATCAGGTTTTGTCCATGCAGTAACTTATTCTGATAATTTTGGTCTAATAGGTTAGTTACTTTTTTAATTGACTTCTCTTGCTGTTATTATGTCGTAAGTGAAAGTCAATACAGCTCCATATAGTCTTTCCAGAATATTTGGCAAATTATAGTTTTAGAATACTGGCAGTATCATTTATGAGTTGTCATTGGGAGGCAGGCAACAAGCTGTTGGGACCTACTTGCAGAAGTAAAGCCTTTTTTTGTTTGTTGTCCCATTTCTCTCTTCTCTCTTGAAGAGCTGGAGAAATCTCGAGTAAGGTGGGTTGAACCGAGGAGGAATTTATAAGGGGAAGCCAAAGGATTTTGCAAAATAGGGGCTTTGTGCAGGCAAAACTGAAGAGAGGGGAAGTCTTGTTGGATATATGCTTAGTAGCTTTATGGGAGTTTTTGATGCCAAACTGCTGTGAATCTAGGTTGATTGACCCTCTCAGTATCTTAAGCAGCTTTAAGAAGACGTCGAAAAGTAAGCACACCAGTTGCTGAAAACTGAACTTAAATGTAACTTGCTGATGTTGTACTCTCTAATCCTTTTTGTCTGCTTTTGATTTTATGTCTAGTGCTCAAATACCAGCATAATTAAAAAGCAATAATTTAAAAGGATCTAAATGAACCATGGTGGAAATGGAACTGACAAGTTTTCTACTTTTTAGCTGCCTTAATCAGACTGGTTTGAAGACTGCCTTTCTCATTTGAGGCATTCTCATTTCCCTTCCATTTGAATATTATCTGTCATGGTCCCAGCTTTGACTCTTGGCTGATTCTTGAATAGCCTTATTTTTGCTAGATGAGAATAAATTCAGAACTGCATCCACCCCAAGTAGCCGACTTTGACATTAAGCTTGAAAGTCATAAGTTCCACAGATCTGTGCAAGATACCAGATTTGAAAGACAACTTTCATCTCCTTTTCTGAATCAGGTGTCAAAGCTACCAATGTATTCCTTTTGCTTTGCCACTGCTGTAGTACTGACTACATGAGAAATAACCTATTACTACACTCAGTTGCTTGTACACTTAGCTTAATCAGCAGGCCCCTGGTAAATAGAGATGGAAGTTTCAGTTTTTTTCTAAATGCCACAGACTAGAACTTTTCTGCCATTTTTCTTGCTGCTGCAATGTGTTACACTGGCACACAATGTTAAAAACACTGAGTTAGTGTCTCTCCTGTCCTAAAGGTGAGGAACTGTCACGGTTGAATGGTCACTACCTGGCTATTCATTGTGTGTTTCTGACTCTTCCAAAACCTGGAATTTAGAGGAATATATTTACACACACACGCACACACACACACGCAACTTTGGAGAGTTGCTTAATGAGCTAGGCAATTTAATCTTAACTGTGGCATTTATGACTTTCAGGACTCTAGTTTTGAAATCTAGCATTCTTTTAAAACCCTTTTTATTTGTGCTTTTAATTATGGCAAGATAAATGACAACTAGCAAATTAAATGAGGCAGGGGTATTTTATAATGCTGTTTTTGCTTTCAGGAAGGAACCTCGGCAGTAGAGAACTTGAATGAAATGCAGTGCATGTGGTTTCAGACAGAATGTGCGCAAGCTTACAAAACAATGAACAAATTCGGAGAAGCACTTAAGAAATGCCATGAAATTGAGAGAGTACGTATCTAGTTAAACTGCCTGGATTGAAAGCCACTAGCTTAAGCTTACTGTGCAAATATGTTTCCTTTCTGAGCAGTAAGAGTTTACCTCATGTAGCTTCAGGAGAGACTTCATTTTATGTTGGCTACTGATGAGTTGATTAAATTAGATTTCCTCCTAACAATGCCATTGTAAACTGTGTATTATAAAGACTCATAACGTCATTTGGAGATCCAGGAAAGAACAGAAAACTCTCAGAAATAGTCTTGTTTTTGTCAGGGTAAATATAAATAGGTATTGGGTACAAGCCAACAATATGTGTACTTTAAGTCCAAAAAGAATGTGGCTGAGCTCACAACCCTAACCTTAAAGTAAAGGAAATATGTTGCCACTGTATTTTAGAGGAAGACAATAAATGTAAAAATCTAATAAATAAATAATATCCTCTCCTTAAAAAGAAAAAAAAAAAGCTACAGCTTAAAAATTAAAAATGTGAAGCTTTTTAAAGTAGAAGTTGTATCCAAAAAGGAGGGTTACTTGCACATTAAATGCAGATCCATAGTTAGGGGCAACAACAACAACGAAAAATTATGCACAACTTGTGGAAAAAAGTGAAGGTTTTTTTGACAGGGCCTAGAAAAAAGAGCGGACATCTGAGGGTGTAAATGAAGCGCTCAAAGAGGAGAACTTGGTAGGAAGCTCTGCCTTTTTGCAAATAGAGAGGCTGAAGGAGATTTCAACACTGATGCTTTTCTGTAGGAGAGACTAGTCCATGGAATAGTCTCACATTAAAACAAATCAACAAAATTATTTTCCAGAACCGTATTACTGCTAGTCTTGTAAATTGTCTTGGGTACCAGAAGAGGAGGTCAGCAAATGAAGAGCTGACTTAGGCCACCCTAAAAGACATTTCTAAGGAATTAAGTCACTGTTTGTTTATTGGATTAACTGATTGAAGGTGTAAGATCAGAAATAAGATAATTATGTTATATGCAGAAACCATCAGCAAAGCTTTTGTAAGAAAAGACAGTGCCTCTTAAATCTTCTAAGAGTGCCAGTTGTGCTTAAGGCAGTCTAGTTGATAAAATGTGTTCTGGATTTCAGAAACACTTTTGATGTCATCCTTCACATTGTAAAGGATCTAAACTGTCTCAGAAAAAGAAAGGAACTTGATCTTATGGAATTAGTAGCTCGTTCATGGCCAGTAAAACAGGATAGGAACAAGTAACGAGCTTTTACAATAAAAGAAGTTTTACCATGGAAATTACTAAGGCATATCTCTAGGGTCTCCATTGCTATATCAATAAATGATCACAGAAACTGAGCGAATAGTGTGAGAGCAACACTTGCTGATGGTGTAAAGTGATTAAAACCTCGTTGCAGGAACTTGCAGAGAAGGCTGTCTCAATAGTAAATGATAAAACGGCAGATTGAAAGTAATGCTTAACAGTGTAGGTGGTGGAGGGAGAAGAATTATTTGCCTGTGCTTAAGTTAGAGGTCTTAATGAGAATTATTGCTGCTCAGGAAGGAAATCCTGGAACCATTATGAACAGTGCTGCAAAAGCTACTGTATTGGTGTAGTGCTGCAATGGAAGGAACAGTGTTGGGAATTAAGTGACTAGAGAAGTAGTACTTTTCTTCCATTAGATAAATCTGATGTGCTGTTTACATCTGACTGTCACATGTCCTTGAAAATCTTCTAGTAAAATACATGTCTTAGAGTCACTTCCACGTTGAGAGAGTTCAATTAGTTTGTCATGCTCACTGTTTTATCCTCAGTTTTGACAAGCAACAGCTGAGTTTAAGATGAATTTGTATGAGATGATAAGGGGGAATGACTTTTCACTGCTGCTCAAACGAAAACAAGGGGACATCAGGTGACAACGAGGAAGCAGATCTTGGGCAAATCACACCACATGTGATTCAAGTGTGGAATTCATTGTCACAGTATTTAGTGGAAGTCAAAATTTTACCTTTGACTGAAAAGACTAAAGGAGTTAATAGAAGAAAAACTCTTGAAGTGCTCTTTAAATACAACAAATGCAGAACCTTTGTCCCTTAAACTGCAGATTGTCAGAAGGTAGTTGTTAAGAGATTGTGGAATGGGTCAAGTTTGGTTCTGACCTAAGAAGCCTTCTTTTCCCCATGACTTTTATTTTTGGAGAGTTTTGTTGACTCAGGTTTCTAACAGTTACAGTGTGTTTGTCAAACAGCAGGCTTTTACTAAATTATTCCTTTGGGGAAAGTGTATTTGAAAAGTGAAGGTCAGTATCTGATTACTAATACTTACTAAATAATGTTATGTTGTGTTAGCATTTTGTAGAAATCACGGACGACCAGTTTGACTTTCACACTTACTGTATGAGGAAGATTACCCTTAGGTCTTACGTGGACTTGTTAAAACTAGAAGATATCCTTCGACAACACCCGTTCTACTTCAAAGCAGCACGAATTGCCATAGAGATATATTTGAAACTTCATGATAATCCCTTAACAGATGAAAATAAAGAACATGAGGCTGATACAGGTATTCAACCTTCAGGATTTATTGAATATGCAGTTTCGCTAATTAGTCAATATTTTATGAATATCCAGCATTCTTATGTCAGCTGTAGTAGCCAAGAAGTAAGGGTTTTGTCACAGCTCAAAGTAGGCAAGTTGTAACTTGGTCTGCATGTAAAAGTAGATGTGTTACTGAAAGTTTGTTTGTTAAAAAACAATGTTGGTGGTTTTTTTTGCCATTGTAATTCTTAAGTAACAATATGTTTGTTTTATGAAATTGCTGGGAAAACATGGAATTCTCGAGGTTGTTGGTTTATGAAAAGACATTGAAGCAGGTGTGCTTGGAGGTAGTGTTTTATCAGTATGCAAAAATTTGACTAGGTAGCAAATTAAATTTTGTCATCTCTTGCTTCTGCTGTAAAAATAATATTTAAATCTGTCAATTTCTTTTTTTTTTCTAATTTGTGATTGGAGAACAACTTAAATGATTGTGGCTTGAGGCAACTCAAATGGTATGAATAGAGGCTGTTGAATCCTTCAAGAAGAATGTCAAATTTTAAGGTTTCTCATCTCAGTTCATTTGTGTGGCTTCAGGTTCAAATTAGGACAAGTAGAATTGTAAAAGAATTTCATGTAGGCACTTTGTTGTGTTTTAAATGAATTTTCCATGCTTTAATTGGAGGGAGGAGAGAATCTCAATATGAATCGAATGCAAGTTGTCTGTCAGGCATTAAAAGCAAACCTGGAACTGTCTGTGCCAAAGTGTGACTGTTCCACTTTATTTTTGTTACACCACTTAATTACTACATTAAACATAACTTGTGTAATACCTAAGGAAGAAATCAATGTGTATTGGTGTGCACTTTTACTCCTGGCACTGGATTTGTGAAGTCACGCAGCAATTACTTTGTCCTGCCTTCAGCATGTTATACTTTTGTTCTAATTAATATTGCCCTGATTTTACGGAGAAATTTTTTGAATAATGAAGCAGCAGCGTAGGCTGTAAAATAATCTGTCTATAGTAAATTAGCTTTTACAAATGTAATGGCAGCATTATTAGTAGATATGGTTTAAAAAAAGATTATGGTATCTGGCAGCTGATTGAGGCTGTTAAAATTAGACATCAACACTGTCTGCTTTTGCCCTTTGTGTGTGTGCAGCAAATATGTCTGACAAGGAGCTAAAGAAGCTACGAAATAAGCAGAGAAGAGCGCAAAAGAAAGCACAGCTGGAGGAGGAGAAAAAGAATGCTGAGAAAGAGAAGCAACAGAGGAATCAGAAAAAGAAGAAAGATGATGATGATGAAGAAATTGGAGGACCGAAAGAAGAACTTATCCCTGAGAAACTGGCAAAGGTGCTTACAAATGTAATAATAAACTCATAGAAATTTCTATGAAAGTTATAGTGAGCACACATATGACTTGAAAGCCACTCAGATAACTTGTTTATTTTTTGTATGGCTGCTCTTCACAGGTGGTATTATAAAAAGAATTATTTTCTAGGGATAGTTTGTTGGATATGCTGTCAGTAATATGCTGAAATCACAGCTTTTGTGCCTGATTCTCAAAGACAGTGGTTGAAGTCAGAGACATTTGCTACAGGTGGAATTATCTTCATGTGTGTATTGCACTAACTTGTTGATTATGCCCTATTTCTAGTTGATCAGATGGAAGTCTTTCTGTTCTGTATGTAAGGTGATTATTGTTCACTCTTTATGTCCCGTAGTATTTTCTTTTTTATTTACTCAGCATAGGCAACCTTTGAAAGAGGCATTGAAGCACTGAATGCTTTAACAGCATTTGTTTCCATTTGTTTTGAATGGGGTGGGACAGGAAAGATAAAGAACCTGTTTGGAAATAGCAGTAGACTAGACTGAGATGGATTTTGAGATCTGGATTAAGAACAGTCAAGATATATAAATGGGAGGTGACCCAGCAGACTATTGTTGTGCTAAAAGTTGTACCTGTAAGGAGCAGGAAAACATTTTAAAAATGTGGGGAAACAAAATGAAAAATATATAGATTGGAAAAATTAATTTGTAGTAGTATAGTATCTAAGTACTGATAGATATGGTATTTGTTATTTTCACATTGCATGTATAATGAATAATATTGGCTCTTGATGGAATGATGTTTGAAAGCTGAGACTGAACTTCATTTTGTAGCCAGGAAGCAAGAGATTTTAAAAACTTGAGTAGTCATTTAAGAATATTGTTGGTATTCCCATTGTTTAGCTCACCCCTTGGAAGAAGCAGCACTCTAAATTGCAGTGCCAGTTAAGATTTAAATGGTCTCAGTGGCATATGTTGAAATTGAGTTCTGGAGTAGAAGGACGTGATGGCATATCCCAGGAAAATCCAGGCAGTCCCTAAGATTATAGCAAATGGTTGCAGCTGTATAATGCATTCCTTTGGCAAATCTTCCCTAATTATATTTCAGATTTAATGTCAGAATCATGATGTAGACTCTTCAAATTCAGTTGGCTCTCACTGCCAGAAGACCATTTCTGAAATAATTGGTCACTTGCAGACACTTCTCCCCAAACAGTTGCCCCTAGACTTCTTTGGTAGCTTTGGTGTTAAAGGCTTAGCTTTCAAATCTGTTTCATTATAGATTCCAAATAGTTTAAGTGGACAGTTATCACTGATGTATGCAAACTCACAACAGCATGTATAAATGATGCATTTTTTATTTGAAACTGTTGTAGTATGTGGTTAGCACGAACTTTCTAAGGTGTCCATTGTTGCCTTCAACTCGTTTTTTTGCAGTGAAGTGTATTGCTTCAAAATTACTAAATTGTTATTGACAGGTTTTGTATCTCATTCTTAGTAGCTTATGTTCATAAACACATTAGTATGAAGGACAACACTTCTTGTTTGAGTTATCCCTAGCCTCCAGATGCAAGAGATCTGTCTGTAAAGAACCTTGGTACAGAATTAATTTGTGTTAAAACTGTCCATTGACTGGATTACGCAGCTGAGACTCGGCCACTGTGATCAGTACCTAGTTACTTCAGGCTTGCTGTCAGTATCTTGGCTGGGAGCATTGCCATGACCCAGCAGCTCTCAGGAACCCGTCTGAAGCTCATGTGAACAGACTGTCATGGGCATAAAGTAGTCGTTGACAAACATCTTGGGCCCGTGTGTGTAGATTGGCTTGAAGAGCTCTGCAGCCCATACAGTGCAGGTTCAGCTACAGTTGTGTTTGCTGTTGACGTGTGGTAGAAGGCAAAAATATCTCTGTATCTAGGAAGATGTGATTTGTAACCATCACAAAGCAGTTTTTTGAGACTTGGCCGTCTGTGTTTAGACACTGAGTGAAAGATTCAAAGTTTGTCACATAAGAGGTTCTAAGCATCTTATGCATTGTCTTATGAGAGTAACTCTGTGACTCAGAAATAGTAAATTTTCTTGTTGTAGAGTTATTAGATTTAAGCTTTGTGACTTAGTTGTATGTTACTTCCTTGAACTTGTAGGTTGAAGCACCTTTGGAAGAAGCCATTAAATTTTTAACACCCCTGAAGAATTTAGTGAAGAACAAAATAGAGACACATCTTTTTGCCTTTGAGATTTATTTTCGAAAAGGTGAGCGAGAAAACTAATGAAGTAAAGCAATTTGCGGTTCATAAAGATGTATATTAGAATTTAAGCAAAAATTATTGATAGATATGCAGAGTCCATGTTGAGACACAACTTGTCATTGGACCGACACCCCAGCTGTGAGCGGTCTGTGAAGAACCAGATTTGAACATCTGGCAATTATCCACTTTCTTTGCTGTGGTTAAATCTATAAGCAGTGAGGCTGCAGTTAATTCTCCCAGCTTCCATTTGCCCTAGTTATTTGTGTCTATAGCTGGTAGAACCGCATGTTAGAAGCGGTGTGCAGTTGCTAATGAGAGCTAGTCTCTTGAAACACATGACTTTTGAATTCTTGTATCAGTTAAATGTTATACTTTAAGAATTTATTATGTTCAAATGTATTTACTAGCTTAACATGTTTAATTCGCTATTTAAATGAATGCGTGTTAGAAAAAAGACTGTTGCAGAACACTCAGCTTTCATTTCTTCTGATCATTTTAGTTTCAAATACTAAATACTCCTGCAACTTAATGCAGTGAGTTCCAGCCACAGGTTTTTGACCATTTGCCAATGCTTTCTTTTCCAGAGAAGTTCCTTCTGATGCTTCAGTCTGTGAAGAGAGCCTTTGCTATTGATTCTAGCCATCCTTGGCTTCATGAGTGTATGATTCATCTCTTCAGCAGTGGTATGTATCTGTTTGATACGACATCATGCTTCCAGATGATGCCTAACCTGCATACAGTCACTGATTGCTAGCTTACAGACTGTTAGTATAATTAATTACAAATATTTAATACATGTATTAGAAAGCTTTTAAACAACCGATTCGTGCTAAAATTAAATATGTTTACTATGACTGCAGCTGGATTTCATAGTTGTTCCAACAAGTATTAGTCAGTCTTTTTAAGACTGTGAGTCGTACGTTGAACCCCTGAAAGAGTGAAGAAATGAAAACTGCAGAGTGAGGAATCTGGCTTTTCTATTGGCAGTCTGTGTCAGTGTGTGTGAGGAGAAGGCTTAGAATTATGTCCTTTTTTTCAGAAAGTTGGAAGGATTCTCTCCTTTTCCTTGCCCCGAAGGTCACCCTTCCTGCTGGTGGCTACAGACTAGATATGTTTAAGAACAGACTTCTCTGATCTGAATCTTTGAGCCTAATATATTTTAATTAGTAAGGGGAAGATTGTATTGGAATAGAGGCTTCGGCTTTTTCTAAGCATCAGAAAACTGCCACAGTTCAGCTTTTTCCAACCACATCCAGTTATTTACCTCTTTGAATTTCATGCATGTTTCTTTGAGGTTTTGGGTATTTTCTATTATATTAATAATGTAAATATGACAAACATTAAAATAAATGCATAAAATAGATTTTACTGTGATTACCTGTACTCGCTTCTGTTAACTTCTTTTTTTTTCCAATTCAATAGTATCTGAAAGTAAGGATTTGCCTGATGCGGTTAGAACAGTGTTAAACCAAGAAATGAATCGGCTTTTTGGAGCAACTAATCCAAAGAACTTCAATGAAGCTTTCCTTAAAAAGAACTATGACTCACTACCACATAGGTTATCAGGTATTTTGCCATTATGCTTTTTCTTCCATGCTTCTGTATTTTCTGTGCTTGTCTAGCAGGGGCATCTCAGTATCAGCACCAGTGATGTTTACAAAATAAAAAAATCGTCACTCTTCCCATCAGGAATGCTTTTCTTTTCTCAGTTTGTGGTGGTGTGACAACATGACCACCAGGTTATCTGTGGTTTTCTATATTTTTTTTCTGTATGCCGCTAAAATACTCATTTTTGGACCTCTCAGCCCTATTGTCATTTCTAATGCATGCTGTGTGCTTCCAAGGCCAGGCTGGATGGGGCACTGAGCAACCTGATCTAGTTGCAGATGTCCCTGCTCATTGCAGGGGGATTGTACTTAGATGAGCTTTCAAGGACCTTTCCAACCCAGACTATTCTGTGATTCTATTCTATGAATGTATCATAAGACTAACTGTATTTAATGCATCTGTGAAGCAGTTCATATAAGCTGTGTAGTATGTGAAGTAGTATTTCTGAGTTGCAAAGTGGTGTTTTTTTTGTTATGTGTATTTGAAGAGGCTGACTGCCAAGAGAAGTGTGTGCTCAGCAAGCCAGGTAACACCCAGAGCTATTGGTACACCTAACAAGAGAAGCTTTGGTTTTGGTTACCTGTCACAAAAGCCTGTCTGTCACTAGTGACCATGTGTTGCAGTGGGCATCGCAGCACCGTGAGGGGAACGGGGTGTAAAGCACCCCGGGGAGTGTTCCTGCCGCGGCTCAGGCTGGGCTCACACCTGGCCACAAAAAGCAGTGTTTGTTCTCCACGTCTTTTCTGGCATCCAGCCCCTTCAACTACATTTGTGCCGTGGGACTTGGAGCTGTGCCCTGACAGTGTGTGACAACAAGAGCCCTGTGTGCACATCTCCTCTGTGTGGAGATGTGAGTGGTAGTGCTGGAGGGACCTGTGGTGTATCAGCAGGTCTGATTTGTTACCTTCGCTGCCTGGGATCCCACCGTGCGCTGCATTTTGAACTACTACCTATAGAGTTCGGTATCCCCTCTTAGTCATATTATCTCTGTTTGATGTTTGTATAGAAGATGTTTTCAGTCATCCACTGAGTGATGAAGCTTATTTTTTCTTCTGTAGCTGCCAAAATGATGTACTATTTAGATCCTTCCAGTCAGAAAAGAGCAGTGGAGCTGGCAATGACCCTGGATGAATGCCTCATTAACAGAAATCTTCAGGTAACACACATCTACAAATTGTAACCAACAACTTCTGCTGTATCTATGGAAACTTTATGAAAATTATGGAGTTAAAAGGAAGCTGAAATGATTGCTGTGCCTTATGGTAGCGAGGTTGGGTTGTTGTGTGAGAGAAAGGAGTATCAGGTTCATCTGAACAGAAATGTTTAATGTCCTTTTCACACATTTAAATTAATTTAGTTTTGTCATAGTATGACAATAGCTAGCAGCAGAAATGGTGTTATTGCTGCAGCGAATGGGACAGCTTATTAAACAGAAGGGAATTCTCATGGCGAAAGATGCTGAAGCTCCCCAATAAGAAAAGGTTGGGGTCTGTCTGAGCTTTAGCTGTTGCACAAGCAACTGTTCACAAGAAAAAGATGGACTTAAGAGTGGCTCAGGTTATCCCAAGGCTTTCCATATTCATCCCCCTGCAATCTGTGTAACTTATCTTAGCTTTAATAAAAGGTGCAAATGCACCTTTTGGCCTTCGTATGTACTTAAATAATTAATAAACATGGATAGTTCTTCCTGTGACTGCACACTGTCAGAACCTTACCTGGCAAAGTAGAGCAGGAATAAAGCATCCTTTCTTTTTTCTTTAGTCTATTTAGAACTATTTCTGTGTCCCAGTCAAACAGTTTCCTCTGGCATCACTGTAAGAGTGTCCAGCATGTTTAATTAAGTATTAGAGACATTTCTTGGCAGACTGTGCAAGCTTCAGGACGTTTTGTTTCTCTTAGTTCCCCTGACACTTTATTTCTTTATTGTGCTCTTTATGTCTGGGCATTCAAGGATTTTTTGGGTCTATTGCAAGTTAAATTAGTGAACCTTTTGGTAAAATTATTCTTTTGTGGGCAAAAATGGGTATTTTCCAAAAAACACCCCTTTGGAAATATACTGGGTTCAACAGAACTTTAATTGGAAAGGATTTAAGTTCACAGTAGAATTTTTGGACAAAACAGAGGGGGAAAAAGAGACAACAAAAAGTCAATTTACCATGATTTATGAACTTGCTTAGGATGTTAAATACTCAGATCGTTTCTCTAGCAGATCTGCTTATGGGACACAAAGTCATGTGTTTTATATATTTAGTATTTTTTATAGACTTTTTTACTGTTTGAACAGTCTCAAAGAGCTTAAGATAGATTATCAATAGATTTAGAAAACAAAAATTAAATTGCCCTCGACAACATTCTTTTTACCTTGTTAGCTGCATTTTTTTGCTTGAGAGTGGGGGATTCTGGGCATTGGACTGGGGAAAGATTAAAATTTAACCAAAAATATGTAGTTGTTTTAGAGAAGTCTTGTCTTGGTAGGACTGCAAGAAGCGTTTGCTGACTCAGCAGTGTATAAAAATCACATATGCAGCATTGCGATAAAACTGAAAAAGTTCAATTTAAGCATTCTCGGTGCCGATATAAAGTAAGAGTTGGAGTTCTGCTGAACTTTTAGGTGGGAAATTGAAAGTGCCCTAAAAAGATGAGAATCTGAAGGAGTCTGGGCATTTGTTGAAAGGCATTCTCATGTGCAAAGAGATCAAATTTATCATGACATTTTTAGTAGAGACCAGCTGCCTCAGGGCACATTGCAGGCATAAATCTACATATATTTGACCTTCTGTGGATGCCAGTGTCATAAAGAGCTAATGTGGGGGAAAAGGGTTGTTGAAGAGAACTTCATAACCCCATAGCAGGAGGACAGGGTAGTTAATCTCAATACACAGAATAAATAAAAGCCAAAGTAAATGTCAGAAGAGTGGAAAAAGGCTCGCTTACTATGCTAATACTGGCATACCCAACGTGGAAGGATGTTAAATGCTGCTGGGCTTTAGTGAAGCTTAGTGGGTGGATTTCTCATGTTTGGAGTGCAAGTTGAAAAACAAAAAAAACCAGGAAATCTCCTTTTTCTCTTCTAAATCGTGGGGGGGAAAAAAAAAAAAGTATATGAAACTGCAGATATACCTGAAGGATGTGATAATATCTGAGTAATTTGGTTCAGTTCTCTACTTACAGACACACCAGTAAGTCACATATCCTTAAATGTAAAAATGATACTTTTTTTCCTACCAGAAGTGTTATCACATCTAATTATGGTTATTCAGCTGATGGCTATTTTTACATTTTAATTATATTCCGCAGTTCTTCCAATTCTATCTGAAAGCATGTTCTCAAAAAACATTATTAAGAAATTATAGCATATATTCTGGATTCATTGTTTTTATTTGTGAACACTAACGTTCAAATGCTTGTTATGTGCTGCTGAAATATTCAGTGTGTCCCAAGGCTGGGGGGACAAGGGATGATGAACCACAAACCCAAAAAACATATTTAGTTGCAAGTAAGCCTGATCCTTGGTTGCCAACTAGTAAGAATAATTTGGTTTTTTAGGAAAATAAGAAACAAGTGGCAAATCAGTATTTGCATCTTCAGTCAAAACTTCTAACTGGTTTTTAACTCTCTTCAAACTGCATCGTTTCAAATCAGACTATGCTGGTATTTCATATTCTGTCTAGTAAGAAAAAAGTCACTTGATATTGATAGAAACCTGAAGACAATACTTGGAGTTTGTTTTCTTTGTAGTGTCATATTTCTGGTTTGTGAGTGCTCAGATCAGTGTTTACGAAGCCATAACACCTCTTTATTTTTCTCTTTAATTAGACTTGTATGGAAGTATTAGAAGCTTTATGTGACGGTAGCTTTGGAGACTGTAAAGAAGCATCTGAAACGTACAGAGCAAATTGTCATAAGCTTTTCCCTTATGCTTTGGCTTTCATGCCCCCTGGATATGAAGACGATATGAAGATCACAGTTAATGGAGATAGTTCTGCAGAACCTGAAGAACTGGCCAATGAAATATGAACAACTTTATTGGAAAAAAATGACATTGGACCGTATCTGGTGTATAATATTTTTGTCACGCACCTGCTGAATTGTTCTAACTTGCAGAGAACGGAAGGAAAAAAACATGTTGCCTTCAAATAGTTTTACATTTTTTTTTTATCCTGCTGACAAAATATATATATAAAATATCTAACATATTACTGAATATAGGTTGTTCGGTTTCTTAAAAATTAAAAGCTGCTAAAATTGAAGAAGAAAAAAACCTTTCTCCTTACCTACCTACCCATGTTTTTAAACTAATTTATATGAAACCTGGAGGCGTATAGCCCTCAGAGCAGGTGTGTGGCAGAAATATTACTTTAAATTTGTCTTGTGAGATTACTGTTATCTCAGACAGCAAAAATGCTGTTTTAGCACTGGATTCTTTCACTGAGCACAAAGAGTTGATGGGGCTTTAGCATCTGACTGATTTTGATGCAGGGATGACTCTGTCCATAGGAAGTATGCAATGTGAATCAGAATATGCAGAGAAACCCGCAGCATACGCATGATGTTGCGGATGCTGGGACATACGGATATCAAGCAGAATTAAGAAACATAGTGTGTTCAATAAGCTTGTTGTGTCTCTGAAATTCACTGTACACGATCAGTTTGGTGTTCTTGCACCACAGTTTTTAACGGAAGGAACCAGTTAGAACTCGCTCTCTCTTTGAATTAAACTTGGGGGGTGGGGAGAATCAACGTTGCTGTTCTTGAGATAAACCTATCCGCGCAGGTTGGCCAAACTTTTTAAAACTGTAATGCAAGAACCAAATAAAATTATGCACTGTGATGTGGCACCAACTAATTAGAAAGATAGCATGCATTTTTCACATAGAGTGAAAACAAAATGAGAACATACTATGACTTGAAGTTGCAAAGAGGAGAACTCCTGACTACCGTTTTGACTGATCAAGAGACTAATAGTTTAAAACCTCAGCAGGCCTTGTTCACGTTATGCAGAAAATAAAAAGTGCTGCAGTTTAGATACCTCTGGAACTTTTCCACAGTGTCACAGGTTTGTAATACTTGAAGCCCTACATTTCTAAGAATATATTTCTTGCTCAGTTGTTTCAGGCAAGCCCAAGACTTTGTAACTTTTAAGGGGCCCAAGATTTTTTTTCAATAACAGACCAGCTTCTTATTCCTGCAGTTACAGATGTAATTTCCTTTGTCAAACATAAGGTACCAAATATAATGCAATAAAACGTTTTGAAAAACAATTGTGTGAATATTGAAACCAATCTCTGTTGTACTTTGAAAATGAATGGGTTCATTAGAGTACAGCTCAGGGTTGGCTTACTGTGTTGTCCGGTTGCGCTAATAATGTCACTGCTGATGGGTGGTTGTTGAGTATAAAGTGCAAATGCTTTGTATGTAAATACTGAATGTCTGGGAAGTCCTATAACACAGAATGCTTTACTACTTGGCTTTTCAGTTCCACCAATGTTATGTTGAACGTTATTTTCCAAGTCAAGCTTCAGTCTACAAGTCTACTGTGTTAATAATATAGATAAGTGCACAAATGTGTTTTTTTTAATAGGCTCATCATATAAAACAGAGCAGAAAATAAACTACAGCTTATAAAGTGAGTGCCTTCTTTGCTGCAGGAGTTCAGTTACAGAGTATCTGTCGTGTGGATACACAGCCTTCCTCTTCCACTTCATGGAATTCAGTGATTGACACATACAGTTAGGAAATTCAGGAAGAATTATCAGGGTTTGTAGTTTTCTAACTGTCAGATGAACAGGTTTTTGTTTCTCGTATATTCAGCACCACTTTATTTTTCATGGTTAGGCTATCCTTGTGTATGTTTGCGGTGTAGTTCATGTCGGAAATGTAAGTTGTGTTGCTATATTTGTATATTTAATCTGCTGGGCTTTTAGGGACTAGAATACCTATAGAGCCTTTAATTGACTCTGGTATTTATGTCTAGATCTCAGTCTTTTCTGCAGCCTGAGATACTTGGACTGCATGTCTTCTGCAACCACTGAAGATGTTTCAACTTTGCCTACACGAGCTATGAGCTTTTGGCCTTGCCCCTGAGTATTGCTGCCGTTTCCTTGGCTTCTGATGCTTAGCTGGAGGCAGATGAGTGCTCACTCTTTTTAACAGATTGTGAATTGCGTCAAGCAATTTTTTTTTTCCCCAAATTCTGGTTTTTGGGTGCTTCCTGTAAATGGGATTATTTCCTTTACTTTTTCACTGCCTGTTTTTGTGTTGAAATAGATGAACAAAAAGCAAGAAGTGACTTGTTATCTTCCATTATGCAAGTGGGAAAGAATATTTCTGTGGGCCTTCCAGAAGCCTCTGTCTAAACATCTGTTGTGATTTCCCCAAAGACACTTCATTGTAACTTTGCTGAAAGGCATCCACAGTGCTTCAGAGATGTTGCTTTTGGATTAAAGCAGTTCCTCATCCCCTTTCAGAAGACTTCAATCCCAGGAAATGAAATTAAAGTCAAGACTTTACCTGAAGAAGAAGGTTCTTCGATCAGCAAAGGAATTGTTATTCTTTCATTTTGGCAGCTCTCCTGTTAGATGCAATGCTGACATCTGAGGAGGAGTTTTTAAGAGCTGGAAATGAAGTTCCAGTCCAATGCAATGGGTCTGGTGAAGCGGTGGCACGGAGCGCCGTGCTGCAGGGGAAATCCCTTTGCGTGCTGAGACCCCAAATTGTAATGGCTGGTGGTCGGCTGCCAAAGCAGGTGAGCAGGGATTGCAGTCATGGGCTGAGTGACCCAGAACATCAGCTTACTGGTGACATGATTTGGTGCAATTCTTCATGATTTTTCACCCAAGAAAGATGTTTTCACCATCGGTGGAGCCACTGGTGATGACATATGCCATGGATCTTTCCTGGGAAGAAATGTTCAAACAATTTTTCCCTAGATAGTGTAGATGGTGCAAATGCACATTGCATAAAGCAAAGCCAGAGTCAGAAGTGGACTTAAATTGCAAGTAACCAAACGTGGTTGGCTGCCCCGAGATGATGGGTGAGGTACTCGCCTTTTCCATTTGGAAACCAGAGCATTCACATGTGCGAATAAACAGGTAAAATGGTCTCAGAATAATCTATTCAGTAACTCTCTTTATTTCTTTGCATCTTAAATGCCTTAAAAGCTTCTATATTCTTCTGCAGTTATTGTGTTTGGGTTTTTTCCAGTAGAGGTCTTAATGCTTCCATGTTGATAGGGAAGGAATCGTGCCCTGATGTGCGGTGTGTCAGCCAGAACACAGATGGGAGTTTGTCACCAAGTTTTTCTCCTAGCGTAGGGAAAACATTCCAAGTTTCCCAGAGAGCTCTCTAGGGCCAGGTGAGGTGTGTTTAGCCTATTTCAGCTTCCTTTAGCGTTTGCTTTCGTTTGCTTTTCCAGGTCTGGAGGTGCTCTAGCTGTACAGTAGACCCTGGAAGTCAGTGTAACACCTTATTTTTCAGCTAAATAGAGTTGTCGTTATAGAAAAAACAGACTGATGAGAGTAGGGTGAGATCAGGCTGAGAAACCAGAGGTGCAGATACCATCACAGTTCACATAAAAAACTCAAGATCTTTGTCCAACACGATGCCTTTGAGGGCTTGGGCAGCAGTGCCATCGTTCCTGCAGTGCTAGCATCCCATACGCCACAGCTGTGCTTTGAACGTGTGCCACTAACGTAACAAAACCACTTGACAGACTAATCCAGCTCAATATACCTGAATTAAAATAGTTTTATTTTTCCTTTTTTTATTTTCATGATTGCTTTAAATGTTTTTTAAGTGTTCTGTACTGAGTCGCTAGCTGGCTTTGAAATGTTTCCCCGTCTTTCCCCCTAATAAAGTTTGCTCTAAAAATGTGGTTCCTACCTAAGCGATAACGTAAACCAGCTCAAACTAAGTGGAAGTAAGAGTATGCTTGTCTTGTAACATACTGCTCCGGGATTCTGTGGAGGAAAACAATGCAAATGTAGTATGATTAGTAATATCAGTAAGGAACCGAGCAGTCTGTAAGTTCATTAATGAAAGCTGTTACAGATGGAGGAAAATGGTTGCTCTTGTCTCCAGGAGTGTTCAAGTAATGAACTGTTCTTGGATATTGTAAGGAGCAAAGGGTGTACGCTTTGACAAAACTCATGGTCACGTCGTCATGATTATATTTTCTGGAAATGTAAGCTGCAGTCTACAAACACCAGTTTTAATGCTTGTCTTGGGCAGAGACTCTTCCCAAGAGCATGGAGCCAGCGGTGAGAATGGCAAGGAGCAATTGGTACAGCAGCTTGGCAACAGAAGACTGAAGTGAGTTATAAGAAGGTGGCATAATAGAAATTCCGTTTTAGATTAAGTATAAAATAGCTTTTTTATTACTAGAAAGATTACTGAAGCTGTAAATACTATAAATGCAGTCTTCCCGTGCCAAGGAAGCTGTAAATGTGTATTACTTTGATTGGTACAAGCAAATAGTATGTTCACAAAGATTCTAGCTTTGTATGTTGGTCTTAAGTAAATCAGGGCAGAAAACTTGGAGGGTAAAGACTGTCCAGTTTACAAAGGACCATATCATAAGGGTTTGTAAGAGTATTGCAAGAGAAATATTACTAGAAAATCCAAAGCATCTTAGAATAGCTTTCCTAAGGTGTTTGTTGTTTTAATTGAAAATGTCACATCTGCTAACTGTTCATAACAAAAGGCAAAAAGTACTTTAACGACATTTTATTTCTGCCTGGCACTGCCCATTCAATATCTACCTCTACTAGTCCTAGTCTAGTTCAGCTACTGCATAATTTTAGCCATTTAGCATATAACATGAAAAAGTGTCACTTACCTGGTTGGTGAAGAGCTATATGATGCTGGGTAATGTTTAGTTTTAAACTGTAATGCAATAAACCACAAACTTAGTGAAAGTCCTGTTGTTGGTTCAGTGCAGCGGCATATTTATTGCTTCATTGCGGATCCGTTCAAAAATCTGAATTATTAACTCCACCAAGTTACTTGCAATTGTACTGGGATTTGCTTTCCCTTCTAGCCTTCCTAACTGGTTAACAATGTTGTACTGTGTTTTTACGCTCTTCTCTGGTGGTAGCAAATATCAAAACTGGCAGGAAGTCAATCAATGAATAAAAATGCTGAGTTCTGTTTGTAAATGAGTACTAGTGTTTCCTTGTAGGGTTCAGCGTCCTCCTCAGATGCCTAACAGCTTCGTAATAAACAATCCCTCGACTAGTGCCCTTAATTCCTGATCATCTCCTTCCACACCTATGGGCTGTAAATTGGGGTGGGGGTCTGGCAATAGGGAGAAAGATCAGTAGGGAAAAGACGTGGCTCCCTTTGGAGCCAGGCTGGGAAGGAGCCGTGTTGGCAGGGAGTTCTCTGTTCTACCCTTGCAAGCTAGTTGTACGTACGTATAAAAAGGTCTTTTGCTCTTTCAGGCTATGAAGACCTGAGATGGGGATTTGGAAAACACTCTTACTGATGGATTGAATAAAAACGGGCTTTGAGAGGCCAGCTGAATGGAGATTGCATGTTCTCCTTTCCTCAAATCTGGTTTGAGGAGGAAAAAACCAAAATCTCAATAGCCTTCCGTTCCCGACCCATGAAGCTTGTGACTTGTGGTTCTAACTGCTCAGCAGACAAAATAATATGGTAACACTGACAAACTGGAGCAGAAGAACAAGCTAGCAGCTGGCACAGCACCTGCAGCATGTTTGTGACCTTAGCAGTTAAGATTACCTGGAAAAAAACTGTTTGTAACTACCGTGAGTAGTGAATATCAGTTCTGATTAACACTGTCTACAGCGAGCACAAACGGCTCTGGCAATTTGCAGGTTCTGTACTTTGTTAAGGTACCTGGGGTGGGGTTGAGATACTGAAGTGATTGCAGCAATATCATGAAATTCACCCCTTTAGGCGTGAGAGGGAAGCTTTTTGCTGTAAGGGTTGCTCTGCACAGATAGTACCCTACTGGAAAATAGCATCCCTTCTCCCCATTCATCTCATTTTTCTTTTGTGAGAGGGGAAGGGTGTTTGCACTGAGTAGCTGCCTGCCTTGAACTTCTTTCAAATTCAACCCTTCCTTTCCTGCGAAGAGCACCTCGGGATAGTCTACAAAAGGACTTAAAGCACAGAAGGTTTATGAGGAGCCAAGGTAGCCTGGTAGTTTATACGTCATTTTGCTTGCAGAAATCTGTCAGGACTGACTTTTCACCCGTACCTCTCCGTTCCATCAGGTATGAAGGATCTCCCCACCTTGTCGTTGCGCTTCTGGAAACTGTTTGGAAGGTCTCACACACAGCAGCAGGAAGACAAAACCTCTCTGCAGCTAACGCAAGGGATGTGTAAATGCTCTTTACTTAGGGAAAAATAAAAGGAGAGCAAGATGGGGCTATTTGGTGGTTCACGCAGTAAGACTGGCCATTCCATGGTAAGTGCGTGCACACCGTGGGCCTGGGAGGGCTTTTCCAGGACCTTGCAGTGTCCGGCATTTTGTCTTGAGCTTCTCAAAACCAAGAGCCATCAATTCATTCTTCGAAGAGCTCCACAGAGGTATCATACCAGTCCCAGGGAGCAGGAACAGCTGTTTCACTGGATAGACTTTGTATGATTTTACCATGAATATACAAAACTTAAAACCAGGCACTCCTCATAATATATTAAACTGCTTTATTAATTACCTGCTAATTCTTCTTGCAGCTGTCTTTTTCATCTAGAAGTATTTTTATAAAGTTTTAAGAAAACGTTGGCTTCTGGCTGTTTACTTCATGTATTTCGAGCATTTTTCTTTTCTCGTAGGCGTCACCCACTGTTCATAATTCTGCATCTCACTCCACTTGCAACATCAACAACTGTCTTAATGAAATACAACTGGATCTAGGATCATCTGGTCCAACCTTTCTTGGCCAAAGACCTCAATCAGAATGTAATTTCCCCCCCCCCCCCCCATTTTGTAGATTATTCACACTGCATAACCTACAGAAGACAAACTGGGATTTTAGCCCTTGATTCTTACGCTTGCCACAATTGACCCAATTAACATGTTTTTTAAGGAAAAATAAGATAATCACCTGTAAAAGTATTTCTTAAAAACTCCCTTTTGCAGGTTCACTTGGTAGGAAAAACATGAAAGAATCACCTTCAGTAACTCGGTTCCTGCCAAGCATACTGTGACAACAAAATATTATTCACGCAGTCTGGTTTTGCTTCGCCTTTTCCCCCAACTACCTGACCCCCAGTCACTTTAAAACTGGGTAAACCTGCTGTGTATCCTTCTTCTTTTGTTTTTGTTTGTTTTCCAGCAGTAGTGCGTGACTGCGTATCAAAAGCTGCCGCCAGCGGGTTAGGTTAGCATGAGTCATGGGGGGAGAGCAAGGTTCTTCACTTCTCTGGTTACCAGTGTCTCTTCTAATAGTTTTATTCTGTCGTTCCCTCAAAGCCACAGAGCAGGAGGGGGACGGGAACGCCGGGCAGACTTGTTGTAGCTTGTTGACAGGTACAACATCACGTGTGTGCTATGTGAGCACCGTACGGTGGCCTCAGCTTACCCTGAGTGGAGGAAAAGCCTTGTGCTGCAGGTAGGCTGGAACCAGGGGAGCGAAGGATGCGAGCGCGGAGCTGTGAGTCGTGTCTGGAGGCACAGGGTGCTGCTGGGTTTTAAGACAGGGCAAAAGAAAAACTGGCACCACTGGAATAAATACAAGTAGGAGCTCTGAATGCAGCAGGAAACTTAAAAATACATTAGCAGAAGGGACATCTTTGCAGACCACCAGGGAAATACAGCTTTTGCCTCATTCCTATGTCAACAACATTATCAGATGCATGGGCTCCATCTGGGGTTTTTTTGTTCTTGTTTGGTTTGTTGTTTGTTTTTCTATGCACATTATAAATCATTCTTTACGGTGAGATAATAGGATTTTCAGTAGTGTAAATACATTACAGTATTTCCTTCTAATATCCTTTCATGTATAGTCCTCTTAACAAGCAGATTTGTGTGCCTGACACCCTGAAGACGGCTGTTCTTTCGGAGGAGATGTCCTTGGAGCGGTACTTCAGCGCAGCTGTGCGACCGTGACACTGGGAAAGAGCCGGGTTAGTCATTACAGCCCCTTGGGTCTTTCCAGTCTCTGCGTGGAAACAAATGACCAATGCTAGTTGCAATGTGCTGGGATTTTGGGGGGCAGGAGGAAGGATTTGCTGTTTATAAAGGTAATGCTAGTTTAACTGGAACCCCTAATCTTACTCCTGCTGAAAACAAAACTGATGTTGATGCCAGCATAAGCAAGATTTTGCCAAAAGGGACTGAAGTGGAGATGGTTCTGTTTTCTTGATAGGTAGGATTTTTTTAATTCAATGTTTTAATTAAAATTAGTGTACTACTATGCCCTTGATAGCAAATGAGAGCCTGGGAAAAGGAGGAAATCTTATTCTTGCAGAAATAATTAACAAAACCACACTCTGATATCATATTATTTGAAGAAAAACCTGTTGCCAGAAAATAAAATGTATGCTATATCCTCACATCAAAGCAAGTCCTGGGGATCAGGGTCTTCGATTGGGAGCTTACACATGCAGGCAGATTGTTGGCAGAGCACAGTACAACTGGATTTGTTTGCTGCCCAGGAATGATTTATATCAGAGGCCATGGTGCAGACAGGCAAATATAGAAGCTTGGTGACATTTGACAAACCTTTCTGCACCGCTGCTGTGAGCCGCAGAAAGCCCTCGAGCACAGCGTGTACAATTGCAGGGAGAGAGAACGCGAGGACACGGCTCTGGGTTTAACACAGCATGGCAGGTCAAAACCCTTTGGAAGAGCTTTGCTGCCTGCTGGTGCCATCTGCACCCCTCTTGTCACGATGCACCTCGCTGCGTTTTCTGGTCTCCCGGGGGTGATCCAGCCCAACACAGCAGAGGGAAAGCCCAGCGCCGCAGCGGGGACGCGTGGACACGGTCTGTGCAGGTTTGGGGTCTGCTGAGAGCCCTGTCTCTGGGCAGCCTTTTGGCATGGAAGTGATTTGGTTATCGACTCAGCTATCTTGATAGGCCAAATGGCTTGTTGTTTCAGTCACTGTCCAAGAGCTGCACGACATTTCCATCCAGACCCAAGTGGCCAAGCGGTGTTTTGAGCACTGCAGACCCAGTCTCGCAGCAATTCTGGTTCCCACGAGCTGGGATGTCAAGTGGGTCCTCCTGTTAATCCACCGCTTGTAAAGCTTCAGGTGCCACCTTTAGCACTAAAGGTCCAGTTTTTCTCTGTCCATGTTTGGCAGATTCTCATGGCAGGGGATGGCAGGTTCCCATCAGACTAAGACGATGATGCTGTGCCCAGGAGATGAAGCCTGTTGTTATCCAGACAAACTAAAACATACACTGATCTGAACATTAAACCCCCAATCCCTCATCAGGCACGCAACGAGAATAAAATCCAAGCGCAAGCCAGAAATGGATATACTTTTATTTGTTTAATTTTCATTAAGGCTTTTAGTTTTATAGTTTTGACAAGAACAAGGGGACAGAAGTGAATGAGAAAGTCACATTCCAGTAACTGGCAGTAAAAACAACCATGTCAAAATTTTATTTCAATGTAAAGACAGATTAAACATTTGACTTTGTGATTTCAGCAGGGTATATCAATACTTGCTTTTTCAGTCTGCTCTAAGAACCCAATGTACAGGGTCCTTAACTGCTACCTTCTAAAAGCTGTCCTTTGTGGCTGAAACATTTCTGCCATCAGTGTTTTGGCATAAATTTAATTTAATGGGAGGTCAAACTCTTCTTAGACTTGCAGAGTCAAGTCTTGCAGTAGTGGAACTTTTCCTTGCAAAACTACAGGACTTTTCCCTGAAAAAAAAATGGAGTATGTGAGGGCTCACACAAAAGGACAAAGGTCCCAGAGGAATTCAGAAGGCAGTAGTACAGTATATCTGTAGAAACATTAAAGCATTTTTCAACTGCCTGTCGTTAAACTACCAGGATCAAAGGGATGCACATGGAAAGTTTTCGATCCCTTCAGAGCACAAGCAGCTACATGAGACAGGCTTAGACTTACACTTTTTTTCCTGATTTGCTCCTTAACTTAAAACCCAGCAGACATAATTTTTAGATATTGAACAGTTTGCATTTTCATGGGACTGACAAGTTAAAATGTGTCTTCAAGGGAAGACGGAAATAACTATTCTTGAAATGCTGAGCAAGTTCGGAGACTTGCATCTATTTTCAGAATCCCCTTCCTTAGAGACTTCTACATCTGCTAAAAAATAATAACTGTGAACTTAGGCTCTTGTGCGTTCATTCACTGAACACATCCAAATGGCATATTAAAAGAACTTGTCCTGGCAAAAGAATAAAAACAAAAGCTTTTTCAAATGCTTGTATAGCAAGAAGCATTTTTAATTTATAATGTTACCATAGATAAATTCAACTGGATTTGCTACTCTCCAATATTAGAAAGGCACATCCAGAAATAGTCCATGCTGGATGAAGTGTAATGATCTAATCAACATCTTTATCACTGCATATATATCAGAAGTGAAGAAATTTCCAGTACTACACAGAAATAGCTCATGTAAAAGTGACTTAAGCCCAAAAGATTCTCCTGAGATCACCCTCAATGGGAGTTACTGCATTAGCCGTCATTTTTTAAGCCATATCTAATTAAGAAGATCTGGCCTTGTAGCCTACTGTTTCACTGCTGAGGAACTCCAAGGAATTGTATGATCCTCCTTCTCTTTATGTAGAATTTGCAAAGAGATTTGTGCCAAATCACTGCTTTCTTACCGATTTGTTAAGGCTGATGAGGAATTCTCGTGACTGGAGTTAAGAGATGAGTTGAGCAAGGGCAGTTAAAACCCACACACGTACTTTCAATGGCTCAAGCTAAGACACGGCTGCGAGAGGAGTGGGGCAAACACTGAGTACCACTCCTTTGAGTGAATGAGGAGCTTTGTTAGCTGCACGCGGGATTTTGTCTTCTCCCCTGGAAGAACCGTGAATTCTTTTGAGTAAAGAGCACTTGCACTCAGATCCCTGAGCAAAATCTAAGGTAGCCCCTCTGCAACAGGAGTGTCAGCAGATGGGGGCTCTCAGGAGGTGTTCCCTCCAAGTCCATTCTTCAGGGGCCAGCTGTCTCCAAGTGCATCCCTGTGAAGACAGTTCTGCCTGTCTTAGGGCTAACAAAACAGAAACTGAGGCAGCTGCTGACAGTTTTTAGAGGCAGTCACAGGTAGGGTGTTGGGGGTGTCTGTGTAAAATGCAGAGTGTAAAAATCTAGGGACTAAGAATGCGTTTGGCCACTAGATGGTGCGTAGATTCTGCCATTTAAAGAGTCACACAGAATCACAAAATGTCAGGGCTTGGAAGGGACCTCGAAAGATCATCCAGTCCAATCCCCCTGCCGGAGCAGGAACACCCAGATGAGGTTACACAGGAAGGTGTCCAGGTGGGTTTTGAATGCCTCCAGAGAAGGAGACTCCACAGCCCCCCTGGGCAGCCTGTTCCAGTGCTCTGTCACCCTCACTGTGAACAAGTTTCTTCTCATATTTAAGTGGAACCTCTTGTGTTCCAGTTTGCACCCATTACCCCTTGTCCTATCATTGGTTGTCACCGAGAAGAGCCTGGCTCCATCCTCGTGACACTCACCCTTTATATATCTGTAAACATTAATGAGGTCACCCCTCAGTCTCCTCTTCTCCAAGCTAAAGAGACCCAGCTCCCTCAGCCTTTCCTCATAGGGGAGATGTTCCACTCCCTTAATCATCTTTGTTGCCCTGTGCTGGACCCTCTCCAGCAGTTCCCTGTCCTTCTGGAACTGAAGGGCCCAGAACTGGACACAATATTCCAGGTGTGGTCTCACCAGGGCAGAGTAGAGGGGCAGGAGAACCTCTCTTGACCTACTGACCACCCCCCTTTCCTCATTGAAATAAAAGATATTCGGAGCTGCTGAAGAGCTCAGGTGTAATTATAACTCGCTTCGGCACTCTTGGTGTAACCCAGACCACACTGAGTTACGTGAGCTGCTGGCAGACCCTTCCCAACAGCTGTTTGAACCCTCATTCTAGCATGCTAGCCAGAGCCCAAATTAGAGCACTCCCCACTAGAATTAGGATTTCCCCACCTCTTTAACCATAAGATCTATATATAGAGACACGCTTGTGGTTCTTCTCCTCAGCAAAACACGTTTTACATGCTGGCTGCAAAAAGGAGCAGTTCTATAGGAGAGACAGCAGGAACCTAAAGGTGGCACAACCTCCTTGCCTTCCTGTGACCAGAAAAGAATTACTCCTTCTCTTTGACAGAATAATTTGACAGCAAAAATTAAGGCACCTTGTCTCAGGAGGAGGCTACAGGTGGAGACACTCTTCTACAGCCTTGAAGTAGGTTGGTCCAAGGGAGGAGGAAAGGGGAATAACAATGGCTGAGACCTAAACACTCTCTGGTCTGGAGTGCTGTGTTGACTGTAGTAAGTGGTTCCTTTCTCAGGGCACAAGGTTTCGATACAGTCTGAATTGGTTTTTTTGTTTGTTTTTTTACATTACACTCTGAGATGGACACTAACTCCTCTGCGCAGGTTATAAGGAAAGTTTCTCTGCACTCAGGATGATTTGGGTTTGTGCGTTTTTATTGTTGTTTTTCGGATCTAGCCTATTGTTTTTATATTTGAGCAATGAGAGGCTGCTCAAAGCACTATCCTTCAACCACTTGACGGTTGCTCTACAGGGAGCAATGATCCACAGATCATTTCTGATCGGATTTGTGCAGGCAGAAGTCCTAGGTAGCCAGAGGGGCGTATGTCACAGGATAAAGAGGGCTCCCAATGGCTATCATTAGGTATCTGATCCAAACAGGAGGAATCCCGGCTCACCCATCAGTTTGCCAACCAGGGACCCACCACTAGGGTAACAGGTCTGTTCTTTACCACAATTGACGTTTGCTTTTTGCTGTAGGGGTTAAATTATTTTTCATTTAACTGGCTCGTGCCACTGGCTGACTCACGGCGTTAGTGCGGGATTTTTCACTCACAATGGGGCTCTTTAGCTTGGGGGAGACTGAGGGGTGACTCATTCATGTTTATAAACATGTAAAGGGTGAGTGTCACGAGGATGGAGCCAGGCTCTTCTCTGTGACAACCATTTGACCAAGTCAAATGTTTAATCTGTCTTTACATTGAAATAAAATTTTGACAAGGTTGTTTTTACTGCCAGTTACTGGAATGTGACTTTCTCATTCACTTCTGTCCCCTTGTTCTTGTCAAAACTATAAAACTAAAAGCCTTAATGAAAATTAAACAAATAAAAGTATATCCATTTCTGGCTTGCGCTTGGATTTTATTCTTGTTGCGTGCCTGATGAGGGATTGGGGGTTTAATGTTCAGATCAGTGTATGTTTTAGTTTGTCTGGATAACAACAGGCTTCATCCCCTGGGCACAGCATCATCGTCTTAGTCTGATGGTGTTATAGTTGAATTAGTTTTTACATCTTATAGTTGAAATAAGTTTTGCATCTTATAGTTGAAATTAGTTTTCCTATGGTTGAATTAGTTTTCTGTTTTGCAAACCGTATCTAAGATTCTTAGTTTTGTAAACTATATAACTGTATCTAAGGTTCTTGGTTTAGTAAACTGTATCTAAGATGCTGTATCCAAGATTTTTACCTTATTTTGAAGTTTTCGGACTGTGTCCAGGGAGATGTGCATTCAAGCATGGTCTTATATAACCGTACCCTATTCTTCAAATTGACATAGATTTATGACATATTCTCTTAAAACAGGTAACTTAGAAATAGCTGATAAACATGCGAATGTTACTTAGCATCGCTTAGATAGACAGTTTGTGTTAGAATAGGTGTGGAATATGCTAATGGTTGTTAAGAGTTGTGATGAATATGTATGTAACTAAGTTGTATAAATGTAGTGAGTTTTGAATCGGTGGTCGAAGCCAGCTTTGGGTGCGAACCCCTGGTTTCCCAGCGCTGGAATAAAAGCACCGCATATAACTACGTCCGTGGTTATGTGTCCTTTTTGCTAACAATGGGAACCTGCCATCCCCTGCCATGAGAATCTGCCAAACATGGACAGAGAAAAACTGGGCCTTTAGTGCTAAAGGCGGCACCTGAAGCTTTACAAGCGGTGGATTAACAGGAGGACCCACTTGACTCCCAGCTCGTGGGAACCGGGATTGCTGCGAGACTGGGTCTGCAGTGCTCAAAACACCGCTTGGCCACTTGGGTCTGGACGGAAATGTCGTGCAGCTCTTGGACACCTTCCTGTGTAACCTCATCTGGTGTTCCTGCTCCGGCAGGGGACTGGACTGGATGAGCTTTCGAGGTCCCTTCCAGTCACTGACATTCTGTGATTGACACCGCGACACCGGCCGCGCGCGTGTCAGCCGGCGCCCGGTGATTGGCGGAGGAAACGGCAGCGCCGCGCTCCCGCGAGATCTCCGCGCGCCGGCGCCGCCAGCCGGTGGGCGGGACCAAGCGTGACGTGACGTGGCGCGGCGCTGAGCTGCCGGGAGCGCGCGCGGCGGGTGGCTGTTGGCTCCCGGGCCGCGGCGGTTAACGGGCCCCGGCGCGCGGGCGGGAGGAGGAGCCCGCGGAGGCGGAACGGGGCGGGCGGTCCCTGCCCGGCCGCAGCCGCGTCCCCGTCCGCCCGGGCCCGCGGAACGATGATGGCCGCGGCGGCCGACCTGGAGTCCTCGCTGGAGCTGAGCCTGACGGGCAGCGGCGCGCTCCCCGGCGGGCTGCCCCCCGCCCGCTCCCGCATCTTCAAGATCATCGTCATCGGGGACTCCAACGTGGGCAAGACGTGCCTCACCTACCGCTTCTGCGCCGGCCGCTTCCCGCAGCGCACCGAGGCCACCATCGGCGTGGACTTCCGCGAGCGCGCCGTCACCATCGACGGCGAGCGCATCAAGGTACCGCCGCACCCCGGCCCCGCCAGCCCTGGCCCCGCCAGCCCCGGCCCCGCCAGCCCCGGCCGAGACCGCCCGCTCGGGAGCGCGGCCGCCGCTGGCCTCCGGCCGGCCCGCCGGGCCCCAGGGGCTGGCAGGAGGGAGCAGCCCCAGCCCGGCGCAGGGCTCTGGCACCCCGTAGGCAGCGGCAGCGAGAGGCGGGGGAGACGCGGGGGCTGGCGGGTGACAGGCCCCTGAACAGCGCACCAGCGGGCAGCCGCCGCTGTCACAGAGGCACCCCTAAGGCAGTTTTAGGCGGACAACAAGTTCCAAACCCGACTTTATTCTGGCTGGAAAAGCGCAGCCGGTAAACCGACCAGAAACAGGGTGTATACAGTTCGTTAGCACTAATACAACGTAAAATACAGGTTCAGGTATCAGTTGAGGAGATTATTGGGGTACAGCAACGTAAGAATAATGAAGATCCGTAGTGTGCATGCACACACTCACAAGAAACAAAACAGAGCCCTCTGACTCCAGGGTACCCACAAGAAATAATCATACACCTGGATTGGGCAAAGGCTCATTCAAGGATATATCCAGTAGATTACCACTCACCCAAACGAGGACGTGAGGCGCTCTCAATCCCGGGAAGTCTCCTTAGACGGTGTCCCAGTCTAAGGAAAGGGCTCCAGTTCACAGACCTGCTGCTCCAAGAAGACCACTCCAAAGGGGGTCTTCGGTGGAGACCCTGTTTTATAGTCTGGTCAGATGTGGCTGTGGGCATGACAACATGGTCCAAAAGCTTTCCAGGTACTCTGGGCACCTCTTCTGTTAACGACCCTGTCAATTGACTGAGGGTCCACCCCTCCTGCCCCACCAGCTGGTGGAGGTGAAGTCACTCTGCCCTGGGGTAGGGGAGGTAGGGGATGGTCAGCACCTTGGTGCCACCCTAGGTGTGTACTAGGGACAGGCACAATGAGGCACAAAAGGTGCCAAAAGAGCCATCAGCTGCCCCATTGAAGGCTCCACATCTGGGGGATGTGCAGCTGCCACACCGGCGCATGGCTGGCCAGAGGACCGGACACCCCGGGCTCCCTTGCTGCTGTGCCACTCATAAGTGTGGTGCTGCATGTTGGGGTGTCAGGCTCTCATGTCACACCTCCGGACCCTGGGAGTTCGGTGTGGTGTGTTACACAGCCAGGAGCCTCGACTGTGTCTGCTGTGCAACTTTGTTTAAAACTATTTTGCCTTGGTCCTACTGGAAGTGTAATTACTAGGTAGGTTTCAATGATGGCAATGAAAAATTTCTGGCATAGGCCAAATCTTTGTGCAGCTTTTGGCTTGTGTTAATCAATAATTTCTCCTTTAAATGGACTTCTAGGTAGGTGTATTATTTTCAAGTATTTTAGTGTTGCCTGTGCCTGGCATCAGGAGCTTGTTGCCTCCCAGAAGTTCTGCTTCTGTGTTTATCAAGGATCAACCTTAGTTGGCTTAACCTTCAAATCCACAAAGCTGTGCAGATGCCACTGTTACAAGGCATTTTGCTTTAAAAATGTTAAAAGAATTACTATCACAAAAATCTGAAATACTTTTAAAAATAAATTACGTTTGTCATGCAAAAATAAATCTGAAAGACAACTTCAGACAAGCGAAGGTGGAAGAAAAAGACTAAAATTATGTAGGGGATTAGAATCAGTTTTAAAAAGCAGGTATTTTTAAAGCAAAAGTTTAGAGTGAAGCTATTGAAAATAATGAATTATGTTCCATTGTTCAGGAGTGAACTGCTACATCATTGATGGCAATGTCTTACAAGTTATCTTTTTTAGGGTTCTCTTAAGATTGCTTCATGTTTAGGGCAATGTGATACAGAACTGGACAGTGACAGATTGGATACCTACTCACATTTGAACGCTGTTTTTGAGTCTGATTATAGGTTTAGCTAAAGCTTAGTCCTCAAAATTAAATTTAGTGAAAAATTGAATGGGAGGAAAAAGTGCTCTTTTGCTGTCTTTGCACTGTACAGCAAATTTTAAAAGTATGTAAAATATACCTGGTCTGCCTGGTAGTGCTAGTGAAGATCGTAATAGTCATTTGCAGTTTAGACCACTGGCTGCTTACAAATGCTATTTGTTTACTAGGAGTAGCATGGTCTTAAGCAGAATTCCCTTCTGCTTCTGTGTTAGGGTTTGTTTCTATAACCAAGTTTAATAATGTGTAGAAAAGTGGAATAACAGTAGTCTTGGAATTGTAGTTTACGGCTTACAGTCATGTAGCTGAAAGCTATAGCTCTTTCTTGCTTACTCATTAAGGAAATTGCATAGGGTATGTAAGTCCATTTACTTTCATTCTCTTGTGGCTTTTTTTCACCCTGTTTCCTTCTTTTTAACTAAAAAAGAAAAATGAGTGAGTCTCTGTTACTCTTTTGCTTTATAAAACCACTGAATATCTTCTTTGGCTGATAGCTCAGATTCTGCACTCCCTAATCTGTTGCTGTCCATGACTGAGGAGAAAACCTTCTGAGGGGACGTACCTTCTTGTCAGTACTTATCAACTGACATTTTCACCAGCTCTGGGTTATGCCTGGCTTTTGCTGGAGAAAAGTGAAGAAGAATGTAGTCTAATACATGGTTCTGAGATGCTTCACACAAATTATCGTGCCATTTTGTTATGTATGTTGTGGTAGGTTGTTTTGCTGAGAATATTACCTGTTGAATACACAGTTCTGGTTGAAGGAGGTGGAGAACCGAAGGAGGGTCTTCAGAGGCACGTTATTTTCCCAGAAGTTCTGTCTCAGCTTTAGAAGGAATAAACTTTATCATTATGACCAGGACAGTATCTCTTAGGAGGATGCTGTGCGTCATCAAGTATGCATCAGTTTTTGGTTTTTGGCACCCCTCTCTTACACACCTTTACCTTTCTCGCTCATAGCAGTGAGCTCCAGCAATGCCTGTTGAGCCAGGAAAAAGAGAAGCTCAGATGAACCGATTTACTGCTGTTCTTGCTGTGCCCTGAAGGGCTTGCTGAGCAGAGGAATTTTTCCTCTTGCATTGAAGGAGATTACAAAGTAGTGTCTTCTCTCTTTTCCCTTCCCCCAGCCAGCTGGATGGTCATTATTGTGCTGCCACAGTACTGAGCATTTCTCCTGCAGCTGGAAAAACGCTGTGTCATTGGCAGGAACACAAGCACAGTTCTTCTCACCGGGGCTCTCCCAAACAGGAATTCTGCGGGATTCCAGGACATAGGGACACGGGTATTCCTTTGTACC
Organism: Nesoenas mayeri; assembly: GCF_963082525.1. NCBI lineage: Eukaryota > Metazoa > Chordata > Aves > Columbiformes > Columbidae > Nesoenas > Nesoenas mayeri. The sequence continues at coordinate 18,784,654 of NC_137540.1, forward strand.
TTGTACAGTGGGCTAACAGCTTCATATGAAACATGCCTAGATGTGATGAATGTATTGACATTTTCAACAAATTATTTTTTTTGCATTCTAAATCTTCCTTTTTCTAAATTGATGTAAGCATTGAAAATCAATGAAAACAATGATGTCACTGTTTACTGACCTACATTAAAAGAGCAAAGGATGCAAATTAAATTCAAAGAAGAAAATCCAAACATCATGTTCCAGACCTTGGAGCTCTTCAGTTGTTTTTTTTTCCCTCATCTTGTAAGAGGAGACGTAGTTTACGATTTTGTCTTTTTTAAAGGCCAGTTATGTTTTTACCAGTGTGTTATAAGCCGTGCATGCTAAGGGAGTCCTTGTTTAGAAAACAGCTTTTCTGGATCCACAAAAAGGAGTTAGAAGGTAGGAGGTGATAGCTGAGTTGATATATTTAAGTACTGTTTGTCTTCCCTAGGGTGTGTGACAAAGTGATTCTGTCCACGGTTTTATTAGCTGGATTATATTGTTAAACCAGATTTTCAAATCACACATTTTAAAGGGCTATTATAACACTGTGCTCCCTTGAAGATGGATAGTATTGAAATAATAATGAAACAATAATCTTAATTTATCGCTGTACATCTATTAACATGAATATTTTCAGTGCTGTTTTTCAGTAGGGCAAATATTTTGGAGGGGGCAGAAATTGAATTATCTCTTCAAGTTCACCTGGTAAGAGGAAAAAAATAAACCTCTGAAGTGTGAAACTTTCAGTCTTGGGGAAGGATTTGCCTCAGTACAAATGATTCCATGCCAAGAATACAAACATTTTTAATTTGAGATAATACCCTTCAAGCTTGAAAGGTGCATATAGATAAAAATTAGGAGGAACTATAGTTTAAGCTAAACTTGGAAGATACATAACTCTTTAATGTAGTTGCCCCTTTTCTACCCAAGGTTGGCAATACACATGCGGATCTGTGCTTGACTGAAGCATGACTGATTTCTGCTCTCAGAATGAGGTGGGGAGAGAAGTACAAGCTCACATCTGCCTGTGATAATGAGCTTCCTCTTTAAATTAATTTCATATAGCATCTTCCAAGATTATGTATAGTGATTCCTTAACATGTTGTTGGAACATAAGGATTACAACAGGCTGTGCTTCTTTGTTTTCTCTTTAATTTGACAAATTCCAAATTAATGAAATTTTTCCTTAAGTTTCCTGACTTTATAATATTTTATAAGTGCATGGATCTAGAAGTATCTATTACCTGGGCAGGTGAATGAATCTTGCCCACACTTAGGTGCCTGTATTTAATCTGATTGTCTAGACTGCCTTAACAGACCACGGAAATGCAGTCCATTGTGTTTGCAGTATAATAGAGTTGGCAAAAAGTGAGTATTTGCTCTGAAATGAGGTGGATTGCAACTGCCTACCGTTTCCTGCGGTCAGGGGCTAGGGTGACTTGCCTTGCTTTTCTTAATGATCTTAATAAAGCAGTACTTAATAATCTTTCAGAAGCAGGACGTGGATCTTTATAAGTCTGTGGGTCAGAAGCTGGACTAGAACTGGACTAGACTACAGGAACCAAGCTGTTCTGATGTTCTCATGTAAATTCTCAGTTCCCCTGATGAAACCAGTAACTGCCATTTCCGCCTGCTGCAGTCTGAATTTTTCTTGAGGATGGGTTATCACAGTTGAACATAATATTGCAGAAAAAGTCACATCATCCTGAAACGTCGTTTACTCTTTTTCCTTCTCTATCATGCTGGTGATTCATAATGTCCTATGATTGACTTGTGTATCTGGATCATCATCTGTTTTAATAATTTCCAAGCTGATGAATCCTACAGTTGTAGGAAAAGTGTTTATTGTTAGTCACTGTTACCAAGACTTTGCATCTGCTTGTGTTGAGTTTCACCCTATTTTTACTCTTCCAGATTTAAAAAAAAAAAAAAAAAAAGATGTGATACTGTAATCTTCCTCCCTATCAGTGATGCATCTTAGCTTCTTGCCATCAAGCAAAGTTCCCTGGCACTTGGGTTTCTTCCCCCCCCCCTGCCCCGAGTCACTGGTAAAATGGTAAACGAGGCAACTTTCAAGACACTTGCAATTTCTAAATAAGTTTTACAGAAACATTTGGATCAAAGGAATGCAGAACTATGGTAATGGGAGAACAATTTAATCAAGATATTGGCTGCACCTTTCATGGCAACAGACTGAATTTTAAATGAACCTTCATCATTTACAGAACATTTAATATTCTGTGAATTCTGAATCTGAAAAGAAACTCCTTTCGTTCCCAGGGAGGAAACATTTCTTTCTGACGTTTCCTGCTCAAAAGTTAAAAGCTGAAGTATTAATCAAACTGGCTCAGCTGTGCAGGATGGGCAGGAAACTGGGACTCAGCTTTCACAGAATCACAGAATCGACTGGGTTGGAAAAGACCTCAGAGATCATCGAGTCCAACCCTTGGTCCAACTCTAGTCTGTTTACTAGATCATGGCACTAAGTGCCATGTCCAGCCTCACTTTAAAAACCTCCAGGGACGGCGAGTCCACCACCTCCCTGGGCAGGCCGTTCCAATGCCTGACCACTCTCTCTTTAAAGAATTTCTTCCTAATATCCAGCCTAAATTTCCCCTGGCAGACTTTGACCCAAGGAATCAAATGTTGTCTTTCAGTGTTATAATAACACCATCGCTAAGGTGTGTGTGACAGAGCCACACACCAGTGTATTTCCCTGTACAGGTAACCTGGTGTAAAGGTGCATTGGCTCTGACTTCTGTATAGTGCAGTCCCATGTCTTCTGGAGGGCAAGTTTGTGAAAATAGCACCATGCCCAGTAAGTGCACAATTCTGTAGTGTACTCTGCACATCTGAGGACTCCAAGCTTCCATTGTACCAGGATGATTCATCCATTTCAGACTTTTACTATTGTTTACATCTGCTTGTGCTTCAAAGCTTGTTTTGTTTTAATCTAGACCTGAGAAGTTTGAAAGCTTTCAGTTCTTCTGATTTTTTTTTTTTTTTTTATCCGTTACGCTGACTAAGCTTCAAGCAAATATGTTCAGTCTCTTTGGGACAAAATGATGCATAGTTGGTAACATGAGCATTATATTAAGCTAAAAGGAGGTTTATGCATGATTTTTTATGTATGCATTATTTTATTTATTTATTTTCACTTTTGTGCATGCTTTGATACTACAAACCCACAGTATGGTCCTAGCTTAAGAGTTAAATAAGCTTAAGTTACAGGTTTGTCACAGGAGAGTTTAATTCCAAGAGATACACTGTGGAGAAAGATTTCTTTGTCCTGTTCTTGTTGATGTTATTGTTACATACACATGATTTGATTTCTTCCTATTATAGAGTAACACAATAGGCAGTAAACTTCATGCTAAGAACAAAAGTTTGAGGAAGATGATGTTATTTTTGGCAATAAAAATCATGTCAGCCAGGAGTTGTGCTGTGGAATACGTGTTCTTTCTTCAAATAAAAGGGGTATTGGCAAGACTTCAGTATTTGTGTAAAAAATATTACAAAATATATACTCCCGTAAACTTTCACGAGGTCATATTTGTGATCCAATTGCATCATAATTTCTTCCTAGCTTCAGTTATGAGCAGCTTAGAAAGCAAAAGTTGCTGATACTGTGTAAAGCAACAGTTTTCTTCAGCACAAACTTTTCAGTGGGATTAATTCAGAGGAGTGGGCTTCTGTGAATGTGTGACTTCCTTAGCTACAGGTGATTTGTGTTATTTTCCAACATGAGCAATAACATTTTTTTTTCTCTCACTGTCTTTCCTTTTTCAGATCCAGCTCTGGGATACAGCAGGCCAGGAGCGCTTCAGAAAGAGCATGGTACAGCACTATTACAGGAATGTACATGCTGTTGTGTTTGTATACGATATGACAAACATTGCCAGTTTTCACAGTCTGCCGTCATGGATAGAGGAATGCAAACAACACCTTCTTGCCAATGATATACCACGGATTCTTGTTGGAAATAAGTGTGACCTGAGAAGTGCTATTCAGGTACCTACGGACTTGGCGCAGAAGTTTGCTGATACTCACAGTATGCCATTATTTGAAACCTCTGCCAAAAACCCCAATGACAATGACCATGTGGAGGCCATATTTATGACGCTGGCTCACAAGCTTAAAAGTCACAAGCCCTTAATGCTTAGTCAACCCCCAGATCGTGATGAAATACATATAAAACCTGAACCAAAACCTGCTGTGACCTGCTGGTGTTAAATGGTTCTTGTCAGCTGTCACCTTGTCTTGTTTGCAGATGCTTCAAAATTATGATCTTGGCAAAGTTCCAGGTTTTGGTAACAATTATAGCGAATCTCTTTGGCACTTTAATGTGTTTATTTTTTCTGGTGTAGATATTCTCATCTCATGTTCTTGCACTTTGTAATTGTACTTTCAGAATTACTGAAGTTTCACTATAAATATAAGGGAAAGAAAACTTTCAAGTGAAGTTTTGACAAAGCAATTCTACATGAGCTCTTGCTGCCTCAGATAGTTCTCGTCCCTTGTGGTAAGGTTATAAATAGTAAGCCAGTTTACTAACATTTTTGGTTGCTACTTGCATTGGAATAACGTAGGAAAAAATGTTTTGCGACAGCCAGATAGGTTGATTTTTGGGTCAGCGAATGGGGAGGTTTTTGATGTTTGAAGGACTATTTGGTGACTGGTAGGAAATTGCTAGCAAATTGCTAAGCAAGTACCTTTTTATTTCAATAAACAAACCCTAAGACTGTCAGATAAAGTTTGGGCTGTCAGTGTAGGTGGAAACTGCTTTTGGCCTGCCATTCCTCTGTAAACTTTGTCTGGTTCTTCATGGCAACTTGTCCCTGCTTCTAAACAATTATTTGATACTTAAAACTTCATTAATTTTTCATAATTAGCATGTAAAACTAAACTATGCATTCCTTCTTACGGAAAGTACTGTAGCATAGGATTTGGGGTAAATTTGGGACTGTAACTGTCCGTAACTTCTCTGACCTGACTAAAACTTCAGTATTCAATGAGGAATTACTTATAAAGATACTGTAATTGAGTTGAGTGTCCCAGGATAAGTAAAAACACTCAAGTGAATAAAAGATGGAATGAAGTTGGCAAAAGCATACTGGTTTGCAAAGATGGGGGTTTCAGAGGATTTTATTGACGATGAATGCTTTTCAAATATCTTGAAAAAGCTTTTTTCAGCCAATTTGATAACATATTTTAGGGATTGAAATGCTCAGGACAAAATGTTAGGAATATGAGAATTCCTTAAAATACTTCTGAGTACAAAATGAATTAGGTCTTGAAATGTGGAGAAGATCTGCCAAGTACATCATCTGCTACAGATTTTTGAGCTAAAACCTGCCTGTGTAATGTCATTGGCTGTAGGTCGGGCATCCTTGGCATTACTGCTGTGCATTGGTAATGCGGTGGGTCAGACGAGGGCAGTTCCTCCTCTGGAACCATTTCTGGCCATAATTGCAACCATGTTATTTCAGTTCTGTCTGAAGGTGAAGTTCTGTAATAAAAATGGTGCTAGGTTGCATGTAGTTACATAAAGAGAAATGTAAGCCATAGAATGCAATCTGTGACTTCATTCATATGCCATGTCAAACAATGTTTTGTGACTTGGTTTTTGAAGGAGTTGAAGTAAGATGAAGACTTTTTTTATTTGCAATGTGTAGTGTGTGGTACTGACTGGATACTAAATGGAAGGGCAGTTCAGAAGCTGCCATCCTAGTGATCATGTTAGCAACAAATCATTGAAACAAGATAACTAGTATTACTTAAACTACTACAGTCAATAAGATGTAATTCTTTTGCAAGTTATACTGACAAAAGAAAGATGCATTGACTTTTTTTCTAGCTTTAGAAAGAGCAATTTGGTCTAATATGGTTAAGATGTTTAAAAAGAATCTAAATGATATTTTTTCCTGTATAAAGCTGCTACAACTGTGACAGTAATTTTATGAAACATTTGTAAAAGGGAACTTTTGTATTCACTCTGAACCTTACATGACTAGAATTTGGTTTACAGTCCTTTCAGAAACAATCAGCTTTTTAACACTTAGTGTCCTTAATGTTTTTTTAAGAAATGGATTAATCTTAAAAGATTTTTTTTCTTTTAAGAAGAGAACCTTAAATTTATGTGTATCATTTGTAAATAAATATGGTTTACAGTCCTCTTGGACGATTTGTTTTTCACTCATGTCCTTAATCCGTTTTCTCAAAAGGATCCCTCTTAATTATGTGTATGTCAGCAAATGTTCTATTGTTTTGGTTTGTGGTTAGTTTTTTTTTTTTAATAAAAAGAGTGAAGAATTCTAAAGTCAGTCAGGTTGGGGGTTGAGGTAAGGACATTATGTAGCTACAATGTTACTGTTAAATTTGATCTCAAACATCTGAAAATCTGTTAAGGTTTGAGTTATTCGCAACCTGTAAATAAGGGCCCTCATGTCATTAAAATTGTGCGGAAACTATGTTTAAGTATGTAATTTTGTCTTCAGCACAAAGCATGTTGTAATGGTTCTGGCATAAAAGTGATGTGGTCATTAGTGCAGGATTCAGTACGCTTCCTGGCTTTCAGTGGTGATGTTCTGCCTCCAAAACCGGTGTCAAAAGTACTGAATACTTTGTATATGTATTTTCACTTTACCAAATTGTCAAGTTGGGTTATTTTGTATGTGTTGGGGGGAGGGCAAGACACAATCCCAGAAACCTAATAAACTGGCTTTGCCACAAACGGTTATCACTTGTTTTCAGTAGTTATATTAGGAATGATTATGTGACTTCTGGTAAAATCTGTAAAAAAACTATAAGGGAGGAAAAAGAGTTTATATTTTCTGTATGTGTGGGTGCCAATTTTGTGACAGGCTGTCACAATACTTGGACTACTGTCAGTGCTTTCTTGAGTTGCTTTGAAGCATCTGAAGTGCCCACCTGATGCTTTAGGGCACGTTTGGGACTAATTTCAGATTCCAGAACAATGGGAAGTGATACAACAGTTCTAAACCAAGGAATTACTGACCTTTGAATGTATATAAAGACCCTAGAGGAGTCTTCTCCATTCCCCTTCTCCTAGTCTCACATCATGTTCAGAAAGAAAACCTTTTAACTTCACCTAAGGTGGGACTTCTTTGTTACATCAAAAGACAGCCTTGCAGGTTTGTGTGTGCTCAGGTGCATGCGCGCATGCAAGGAGGAAGGATCCAAGTGCAATTAAGTTGGCTTTTTGGTAAATATTATAGCCCTTTCCTCACGCAGGAACTCTCAGATAATTTGTGTTACATACTATTTCACTACTGTCCTATTTATGCTTCTCTTCTAGTTTTACACTTAATAATGTATTAAAAACAAAAAGGTAAAAACATCTTTTATTTAGACGTGTTTTGTGTCTTTAAATACAATTGCAGCCATCGCTGCTTACACGAGCTGTTGATTCTACAGGGTGATTAAAAGAAAATGTTTACCGAATGTCTATAGTTTTTGCTTTTGGACGCTGGGAATGACCAGAAGAGACCTTGACAGACAATCAACAGTGTGATGCAGTTGTGAGCCCTTGTCCCACATTGACACCACCTACTTCATTGAACTGCTTAGGAAGGAAGTGACTTCCAACTTAGGAAGGCAAGAGGCTGTCATATAATTTCTAGATGTGTCTTAGTATTCGTGCAGATACTTGCTGCACGTTAGGATTTTCTTGGTTTTGTGGGTTGTTTTTTTTTGTGTCTTCATGATGCTATAGCTAAGAAGCATCAAAATATATTTGTTTGGGGTTTTGTTTTTGTTTTTATGTGTACTCTAATCTCTCCAAACTATTACTAATCCAATAAAGGGTCTAAAGTACAGAGTCTTTAAATAGCTCCACCATTGTCATTTTTTTCCATCTTTATAAACCAATAATTTTAAAAGACACCTTTCCAGATGTGATAAGAATAGATGAGGACCACTAATGAAACTAATGTCTTTCACTTTAATCTGATTTCATCTCTAAAATATGGCTTAGTGATCTAAAAGTTAGTTAGGCTGTGACTTTGATGGAAGGGAGCAATGTGGGAGTCTGCAAGAATTAAGGTAAAGGCAATCTGGCCTCCCACTCCCTCTGTGACCTTTACCACCTTCATCTGTGACTCACAGGGGTTTTCCCACCTGGAATCAGAAAAAAAAATATCCATGTAGTGCTTGCCTATGGCTTTGATCACTCTTGGGCCAAAAATTGCTGCTTTTGTCTCCTTAAGAGCTGATCATGCACTGCAAGGGCAGCTGCTGTATTTTGCAGCTGGTCATAGACTCGGTACCTGATTCATCCTGGGTGACATAGCACAATTGTCGCCTTTGAACTGTAACCTGGTACTAACGTTTTCCCCGACTGATCATCCGCTAACTTATTGCTTTTATAAATGTTTTGGCAGTCATATTCCTTGGTAAACATTTTCACTTCCTCTGGAATATATAATTCTAATGGTCTTTTTCAGAGTCCTGCTTTCAAGGTCATTGACCAATGTGTTGTAACATCTCAAATTCCAGATAAAAAGTAGAGCCATGTGTCCTTTTTCTTAATTATATTTTTTTTTAATTTTCACCTGTTGACACTGCACACCCAAAGGAGGCCTCTTGTTCATCAGGCCTAATGGAGACCTCAGTGGGGCCTGTGACATCGAGAGGGTGACACAAAGAATGGTGTCCAGTGACCTCCTGGGACCGGCTAGGCCCTGGGCAGCCTCTCAGCACCACAGGGGCTGACACGGACTGAAGTACTTACAGAAGGCAGCTCCCTGTCGTTTGGGAACACACTTCCAGAGCCCAAAGGAAGGTGTGGAAAAGCTGCTGGCCATCCAGGGACACTCACTGAGATGGGTAATCCTGCTCCAAGTAGGTATTATCTAAATGTGTTATTTTTTGCCTTTGCTGAATCACTCCTGATTAATGAGAGTCTTGAATGATAGAGTACTTAGCCAATCATTTAATGAAAAGCAAATTTCCCAGCAATACCAATGACCATGTCAAGAAATTTGTAATCCTCTCCCCAGCTTGCTCTTCTCACCCCTGAAAAAAACCAGGAATTGATGTAAGGTGACTGGGGCCTGGGGATGGCGGCACAGTGGTGATCATGGAGCAGAGATGTGGGCTGTAGTTCCAACTAAGAGCTTGACAGCAAGACTGTCAGTCTCAGAGTAAGGGGGCTGAGTAGTCAGCACACCGTTAGACTGTGTTTTAGTGCCAGCAGATGCGATCTGGACTCGGGCTGTGCTCACCTCAATTGAAAAGCCTGTAAGAAAAAAAGGAGTGGGGCACATGTTTTGGATTCCTGTCTCTGCATCTTATTTTGAAACCTGTTGGGTGCACTTGGGTCTCATGGTCTGTGTTTCCATTAAGTAATGGAGCTTGAAAATGGAATTCGCACATTTAAAAACAACAACCCCTACCAGAATCTTCAGGTAGTTCCTTTCTTCCAGAGAATCAAGGAAAAGTAACTATATTTGACAACACTGAAGATCTCAAGGGGGCTCTCTCTTCTTTTATCTGCCCATCGTACTGTTTCGTTCTGCACAGTCTATACATGTCAGGTCCTGGTTTAAAACAAGCAACTCTTCACAGTACTGCAAAGAGCTGACTGCACACTAACAGCAACAGCCCCGCCTCTGCTTGACTGTAAAAGCTGTGCATTAGATAGTCACATCTTCATTTTAGAAGATAATGATGGGGTTTTTCTTTTTATTTAATACTAACAATTTTTGGTAGGAGGCATACAGAGTGTCATTTTTTTAAAAAAGGATAGACATTGTCTTTTTAACAATTTGTAAGCTCTTTTAAATTGACTGTTTCAGATGCCATCAAACACTGAAACCGAAAACCAGAGAAGTGTTGCATAGATGTAGCCATCAGCGTGCAAAATCAGTGGTAAGTCACAATAACATGGAGCCTACAGAGCTTGTGTGATTACAGGCTATATCTTTATATACCCACATGTACATGCATGCATATGGATGTGCATATGCATATGCACATGCATGCATGTGTGCACAGAGGTGTTAAATAAAAGGATTGAGACAAATAGTGTAAATGTAAGTGTACGAAAAGAGTCATAAGACTGTGATCTTAGCTCAGCACTTCCTTTTTTTAAAAAAAAAAGGGTTTTTTTTTTACTGTTTACATTGCCCCTTTGAGAAGGTCACAGGCAGGAAAAAAGTTCCATGGTGAGGCAATTCAGTAAACTTCCACTAAATGAATATTTTCAGTTATTTACGTTAAGAAACATCACACTGTGCATCTAAATCGTGTCATAAAGCAGAGGCCATGTCTGAAGACCCTTTTTCCTCTCCCATGGCCAAGTGCCCTATCCGAGACATGGTTGTCACTTTTAGTGCAGACCCTTGGAGCTGGAGACACTTTCATTCAGCTCCTGTGTTTTCCCCCTCCCTGTGTTGCTGGTGGCTGACATCGGGATTTTGATGATGTGCAGGCTGCTGAATGCATTTTGAACCCCTTCTTTTGGGGTTCAACCCCTTTGCATTTTGAACCCCTCATCTTCAGCCTTTATCAAGGGAAAAAAATAACCACAGGTTAGTGCTGCTGAACAAAGCTGACAGAAGACAAGTTCAAGTAAGATTGTGTTGTCTTCTACACACAAAGGTTAAACTGGAAGCCCTGGCCACGGGATGATGGGACTGCTAGGATTTTATGAAGGTGTAAGAAAAAAACTGTACACATTAATTTAATGTGTCTTGTCCTTTGTAGTCCCCCATTCCCCACTGCTTTGCTTATTCCGGAAAGGGCACACAATGAGAAAAAGATTAAGCTGACCCTAAAATACATGCAACAGCTTTTCTATTTACTTCACGATATTTTTAGCCTGCTCTCAAATTAGAGGCAATGAAGGGCTCCTGGCTCCAGCAACCAAAGATTCAGCTGCAAATAAAAATTGTTTTGCTAATCAGAAGGAGTTTTCAAGTTCCTGTATGAGATAATTCATCCACATGACTACCATGAAGTAGTGACTTCAGTGCTGAGCTGATATCTGAGTCACTGTGATGCTGCTCTTGAAAAGCCCAGTGCTGGCAGCCCTTGTGGTTGGCTTCTAAGGCTTGGGATAGTTTTGCTGTTCTCAAACTGCATCTGGAGCTAAATTTTTTCAAAAGTTTCAACTTTGATTAAATAGTTGTATTTCAGTTTTGCACAAAGTAATGTGTGTGTGTGCGTGTGTGTATGTGTGTGTATATAAAGATTTATATATTTAAAATGATGACCAGAAAATCTGTGTATTCACACCTATATTTTTTGACATGATAGGCATGCACACTTTAGCATTGTAATGCAACACTTTGCTAGGGCTGGAGGTGTGTACGCGATTACAATTTTTTGTTGTGGTAGCAAGGTGACTGTGTGGTACAAGACACCCGGGAGGCCAGTGCCAGCATCTGCTTTAAAGCTCCAGCCCTTGGGCTTTTTTGGTGAAGGGCTGTTCGATGTAAAAAGTCTTGGTTCAGACAGGGTTGCCAGGCTGCCTGCACAAGGCAAAATAAGAGACACAGACGTGACTCCTGCTGCCTTTTCTGCCACGCTGCTGTGGGCAGGAGGACGTTCCCTGTGTTCAGGGAGCTCTTGCGTCTGCATTTATACTCACATTTTGGGTAGGCCTGCGATACAGAGGGCAAAGAACTTGGCAAATGAGAACACCAGCCGTAATCCTGAATTGGTCTCATGTTTGTTGGGTGGGGGGCAAGGGCTTAACAACATTTGCATGTACTGGTGGAATGTAAGCACTATATATACGCAGCAACTAATATTGATTTTTTAAAATGTGGTGAGTGTATTTAAAAAGATGAATTGAACAGAGGTCAGAAGATAAAACATCAAACTGAAGCTTTGTGGGGATTTTTTGTGGTTTTGTTTGTTGGTTTGGGTTTTTGTTTGTTTTAAATTAAGACTACATATGTTATTCTATGATTCTATGTCAATTAAAGAGAATACAGAATAATTCTGGCAATACTGAAGCTGTAACTACCAAAACCAGACATTAGTGCAATAGCTCAGAATGGTATTTAAAAAACCTGCAAGTTTTGCAGTGTGTTTCAGTTAGCTTGGCCTGAAGAGGTGCAGGACAAAGCAGTTGTTCTTTACAGAGAGGCTGATAGGGAGGGCTGGGAAACGCTGCTTGCGTTGATGGGTTTTCCCCTCTCAAGTAAAGTCTAAAGACGTTTCCTCGTACTTCTGCAGTGTTGGTGCCAGAGAATCACAGAATATCTCAAGTTGGAAGGATCAAGAAATCATGCAGACTGACTGCAAGAAGTGCATGCTGTGCACTGGTTATATGATATATATGTTTTTGCTACAGGCCAATACCACTTTCTGTTTTCAGCCTATATCCACACTTCGATTATTACTGCTACTCCCAACCTTTCTCAGCTCTTGTAAGGCTCTGTTTTGCATGTGCCACAGGTTGCTGGATTAAAAGAAAGCAGCCAGCTCTGGGATGTTTCAGCTCCAGCTCCTGTCCCAGCACCTTGATTTCAGCTCCAGCCCCATGGGGTTTCTCTCAGCTCCACAGCCCCGGTCTTCATTTCAGCTCTGAGATGTTTCAGCTCCAGCCTCGCAGCTTTTACTTCAGCTCCAGCTCTGGTATGTTATTTATTTCAGCCCCAGCCCTGCAGTGTTTCTTCCAGTTCCGGCCCATAGATTTTATTCCAGCTCTAGCCCCTGCCATAGAGTATTTCATTTCTAGCTCTGTGTCATGTCAGCTCCGGCCTTAAGGTATTTCAGCTCCTACACCACTTCCCCTCCAGCCCCCCGCCTGTATTTCAGCACTAGCCCTATGTACCTTATTACGATTTCAGCTCTGTGACTCCTCAGCTTCAGCTCTAGAATCTCTGTTCCGGCTCGGGCTCCACCTCTTCCTTGCCACAAGCTGCTCCTGTCTCAGTGCGGCGATGGGGGCTGTTCACAAGGTCGTAGATCAATCACTGTCATCACTACCCCAGTAGTGCCTTTATTGGCTCGTTCTGAATAACGCCTTGCCCCGCCTCCCCCCTCGCAGCCAATCCCATGCGTTGTTAGGTCACGTGATGGCAGTGCCCCGCCCACTCGGGACTGACACCCTCCTGCCCAGCCCCGCCCCCGAGCGGTGTTCGGGGCCTGGGCGGGGCCGCTCGGCTTCCGCTTCCCGTCCCCGAGAGCAGCGCTAGAGCCGAGTGCCGGGAACAGCCCTGAGCCCGCCCCGCCTTGGCAGCTCCTCAGGCCCGGAGGCTCAGCCCCGTGGCTCCGCTCCCAAGCTGTGGAAACGCAGCATTTAACCCCCAGATTGGGCGGAGTGATTGGAGAAGGGGGAGCGCACCCACCTGTGGCCCCGCGGCCCAGGTGCGGGGGGAGAAGGGGCAGTGCTTGGAAACGGGAGGGACAGCACCTGTCCCCGTGGAAAACTTCATTACGTTATTTTTCTACATTATACTTATAAAAAAATAACAGCAGTTTTGTTCCTAGTTGTATTATTTAGGCCCTGCCCCCCCATCCGCGGCCCCGCGGGGAGCCGCGCGCGGCCCCGGCCAGCACTGCCCGCATCTCCCCCATCCCCCGCCCGCCCCAGCTCCCACTGGGCCTCACCGGCCCTGAGGGCCGCTCGGCCCCACACCGACCTCCACTGCCCGATCCAAGCAGGTAGCAACCGGTAGGACGGGGCCCCGCTTCCCCGCCTCGGGACACCGGCCGCTCGAACTGAACCTCCCCCACCCGCCTCCCGCCCGGGCGGAGCGGCCGCACCACTCCTCACCCCCCGGAGCGACAACTGCACCGACGCTTGGTGTTGCCAGCGCACGCCTTTTAATGCCTCCGCCCCGCCCATCCAGCCAATCCCGGCCCTAGACTCCTGACCCCGCCAATCCCAGCTCCCCGCCCGTTTCCACTCCACCCAATCGCGGGCCGCCCATTCATCCCGCGCGCGCCCGTCCGCCGGCCCCTCTTCCCGCGCAGGTGAGGGCGGGTCGTTGTGTGCCCTTGTATGAGAGTGTGGAAAGAAAGGTGACAGACCAAGATACCTGCGTGGAAGCCGCATCAGGTTATTACAGGCCAGTGGCAAACAAGACTTTGTCACGAAAAGTCTGTGCCTTTTCATACAAGATAGAGGAGAAGCAACGTCCAGAAGACCCTTCAGATTTCCACTGTGGTAACATAGACCAGCTTGGCAAGAAGGTGAAAGGAAGTAAAACCAAGTCCTGCAGCACTTAAGTAAAATTGCTTGCTTACCAGGAGTGGTATTTTTTGCTATTTAACTTCAATACCCAAACAAAAGGGCGAAATGACATGGGCTTTTGGCATCTAATCCCTTTCCTATACAACACCTACCCAGCACTTTACTTCTGTGGCTAAAGCTTTTCAAGCTGTTTTCCTCCAGGTATGTTTAGAATTTAACGCTTCTGAACTTATTGTGCCAGCACCTCTCATGGGTCTACATGAGCACATTATCACACAGTTGTTCTTACTGCAATGAGCACTTGTTACCACTTACACTCCCTGCTCCAGCCATACACAGACATCCCATCTGATGCCAAAAGTTGGAAAGGAAGGAGGTCTGTCATTTAGAAATCGCTTGCTGTCCACCTTGCTACAGCCAGCTCTGCTGAGCGCAGCAACGGGGCTGCCAGAAGGTTTGTTACAAGGCTGAGCTGCTGTATGAGAATAACGGGAGGTCAGGCAAGGAGGAGAAGTGTAAATACGCTCAAGCAACTGCAGCTGGGGTGTAGAAAAACACACAAATCACAAGTAAAACCTCTGTGTTTAGGCTAACAGGCCTGTGAAAAAGTCATAAAGGCACCTTGTCACGTGTCCTTGAGATTCCTGCAGATCGGAGCAGTGTGGTAAACTGTGCCTCCGTGAATCCCCGTGCACAGGCCAAAATGAGTTGGCTCATTCACCTGCACCGAGTGCTGAATTCTGCAGTGCCTGCGTCTCCTCTTGTGCGACCTCTGCCCAGAGCTTAAGTCCTGCTTCAGAGATCCCCCAGTTAAAGAGGTAACAAAAACAGGTTTGCTTTGCTCTTCTCGTTGCATCTGTGGCCTCTGATTGTTCCTGCGACCTGCCTGCATCAGCTTACACATTTGATGTGGTCGGCAGCCTCTAAAAACAGCCATGCCATGGTTTGCAAAAAAGTCGGGGACGGGGGAGGCTGTGTCAGTGACTCCCTGTACTTTGGGATGGCCCAGTTTGAAGTCCTGTGCCTCTGAGGTTGCTTTTCTGGCTTAACTGGCCTTGCTGGAGGGATTGCCTGAGACAGGTGAGTGGGTGGTGATTACCCTCCAGGCAACTGAAATGGCTGTGTGCATGTTCCCTTGGAAAATGGCGGTGGATTCTTCTCACAAGTTATCAGGAAGATTGGGATGGTTGTTAGTTACTGGTCTTGGAGTGCTTGACTGTGAAGTTGTGGCACTACAGAGAAATTACATAAGAGAATTTGAAAAGGAGGTTGGGTTTTTACAGGATGCAAAGGTGATCATGCAAGAAGTAGCTCCTGTTCGAGCAGAGCGATGCTATGAGCTGCAAGGTAATGTAGAGCGGTTGGTAGCACGTGTCACTAATATTAATAAACAAAGGGATAAATAGGTAAAGATAAGTTTTTGAGTTCTCAGGTTCATGCTCTCACCCCAAAGCGGTCTCGGAAGCCCAAGGAGTGGGATGGAAATCTTTGGAGTGACTCCTCAGACTATGATATTGAGTTTTAATTTGATTCTGACTTGAATAGTAGGGAGGTGGTGGGAGCACAGTCCCCCATGCAAATCATGCAGCAGCAGGAACAAGCAGATCATGGGGGGCAGACTGTATGTGCTTATGCTCCGAGAGAGTTAAGGGAATCTTTAGAGGTCTCTCAGCTGAAGAGTGGTGAGGGAATACTGCCATGGATTTTGTGAGCTCAGGATAGTGAAGCTGCATCTATCAATTTTTTTAGCAAATGAAAATTATTTGTTAAGCTCTATAGCCAATGATGATCAGATACAATGAGATATGCTCAGCTGCAAAATGTCAGAGGTCCTGACAGGCAAGATATTATTGAACCTGTGCTATATCGGTGGTTGTGTGCAGCAGTTTTAACAGCATATGCTGAACCTGTTGAATTGGTGTTGTCCCTTGGAAATTGGTGTACAATGGAGGAAACTATTAATTTAGTGCAGCAGATGTGGATGGCTCATGTGTTGATTATGGGAGCTGGTCCAGATGGGGTAGCAGTGATGAGAAGTATTGAAATGCAGCTTTTGAGAGGGGCACCTGCCTCACTAAAACCTGTGACTATACCAGCAGTGACAGATGCTACGGGTAATACTCTAGCAAATATCTTGAGAGAAATTTGGGCTGTAATTTTGGAACCCTCTATTTGGATGGTGAATAAAGGAAAGCCATCAAAACCAAAAGGAGTCACAGCTCAGGTAATGAGGAAACAAATGTGGAATTATTTTGTACAAGCTAGTATTCTGTGATTATTAATAGGTGGGATCACGCCATTGGAAGAGTTTTGCTGATTGAAAAAGTTAATACTTATGCAAAAAAGCTGACCAGCCCTAGCCCCACCGCCAACACTACGCTGAACTCCCCATCCTGCCTGCCACCTCAATGCAAGACCAGTTTGCCTTTACCTGTCAACAACAGCAATATATTAATATTTCCAAGCATTGCTTCAGGACTACAAACACAGTCCTTCCATTTGTCACTGAATGCTCTTAGCTAATATAGCACTATGGTTGGGTGTCATTACTGTTTGCCATTATATTGATGATCTATTGACTATGGCAGTGTCACAACAAGAAAATGAAGCAGCTGCCGAATTTTTGAAAGTGCATGAACAGGACCAAGGCCAGACAAATAACCTGACTAAAACACAGGGCCCTAGTGCTACTGTACTAGTTTTAGAAATAGATTGGCATGGACGGATTAAAGAAATGACAGATAAGGTACAGCAAACGACCCAGCAGATTTCTGTGCCAGTCTCAGTAAAACAATTATATGCCTTTTGGGGATGTTGAGGGTTTAGATTGCGGGGTGACAATAAAACCCTGGCAGATGTATTGTTAACTCCCTCTCCCCCCAACTTCCCCCTTTTTGCCCCTCCCTCTCCCCCCTTCCCGCTCAGCACAGGTGATCAGGAGGGAAAGAAGGACAGAGAGAAGAGAGTGGGAAAAAATTAAAGATGTTTTACTAATGCTACTAATAAGAATAGAGAAAATAATACAAAATATACAAAACCAATCTTGAAAGTCTCAGCAACTGCAGAACCAGCACCCAAAGTTCTGGATTGGACTCTACAGCCAACCGGAGCTGGATTCAGTCTGTCACTAGGCCTCAGTTCGCAGGGACAACTAGCAAGGTCCTCTCCTAATGTCGGCCATAAGCAGAAGGGAAAAGGCAAAAAAGGGCCGAGATCCTCGTGATCTTCCACTTTTATAGAAAGTATTCACGTGAATGGAATGTTATACACAGTTGGTCAGTTTCTTGGTCACTTGTTTCTCATTGCTCCTCTCGCGAGATGTCCATCCGTGCTTATCAATAAGTTTGCATTCCATTGCTAGGTTTACCAAAACATGTATCTGGTTCTCCAGGAAAATGCAGCTAATATGAAGGCTTTAGCTGACAGGCAAATTCACTAAAAGAGAAACTTGTTTTTAACAAAACCAGGACAGGGGATTTTTAGGCACTGGAGCACTTTTATCCCCACCTCTTCTGTGGAAGAGGCTTCCCCTTATGAAGGGTTAATAGAAGAGCACAATGAAGATGATTCACTCAAGTCACAAAACAATAATAGATAATACGATCTCTGCTGAACTGCACGCTCAAGCTCTAACTGTGCATGTAGCTTGTGGACATGGATCAGTGTATGCTGCGTGTGCATGGGACATTGCTCACAAGCAAGCCCCGTTGCTGTTATACACTTGTAAAACATGTGCACATCATTGCCCTCCTTGTACACGGTTACATTTCAGAGCATTATGCAGGCTATGGGGAAAGATAAAATGGGGCTGATGGGCCTTGAATACCTGGCAGGTGGATTATATGGGCCCTCTGTCCCCACCTAGGGGGTGGCAATATGTATACACTGCTGTGGGTACAGTTTCAGGACTAACTACAGGGGAAATGGAATTATCCACACTAATGGATTGTGAACTGTGACTGTAGCCTATTGATCTAGATGTAAAAATTCATATAATAACTCCAGAGAATGCTTTGTGGCTCTGTACCCAGAATTCCCCTCTTATTTTACATCCTTTGTTAATCTCAAGTTCTTGAATTTCAGATATCTTCGATAAATACCTGTACCTTATCTAGAGGAGACAGCATTGGAACAGTGTTATTGGTGTCGAGAATGCAACATCATATTGAAGATCGATCTGAAAAAGTGCAAGCTGGAGCTCTCCAACTGTGTGGGTAATTACCTCCCATTGGGTTATCAGACCCAGAGTGATATCAGCTGCAGGAGCTGGAGCAACACGTTGGTATTACTGGCAGGAGACGACACACCTGTTTTCCATCCCTATCATGGGCTGGCTCATCTCACTTTGCAATCTTATACTACAAGCATCTGCCCAGGTTGTTTCCACAAGTCCAGTATGTAAATACTTAGATTTGTTTAGCCTCTACTGTACCCAAATCATTTGCCTTTAATGTTTAGGAGAAATTAGCAGCTGCAGACAGATCTCTCAGCAATGTGTTTCATTAGCATGACAACCCCGGTAGGTGTATTACAGAATTATTCTATGCTAAGATACTTTGACATTAATGTTTCTTGTTCTTTTTTTTTTTGTTTGTTTGTTTTTTCCTGAGTAGGTAGTGGCTGTAAAAGCTGCTTTGATTTTGAAGGCGTGTGTTGCTTCAACATAACTGATGAACTAGCCAGCATGGAAGACAACATTTAACATCTTTGGGACTAATGCAGCAAGTGTAACAATCAACTGATAATGCCTGGCATTCTTTTACTTGATGTTTAATTCCTTGACAAGATGAATAGGACACCTGATTTAAAGCATTATTGTAGAGGTATGTTTATTCCTTTTTCTAAACTTGTTTATCATGTGACCCTGTAAATTGCTCTGTGATACACTTCACAAGCCCAAGTGAACAACTCCGTCTTTGCCGGCCCCAGCAGAAGCCACGTCTTGAGTGAGAGGATGGAATATGTCAGAAAACTGTGGTAAACTGCGCCTGTGTGAATCCCTGTGTACAGGCTGAAAAGAGCAGGCTCATTGATCTTCACCAAGGGCTGAATTCTCTGCTTGTGTGACCTCTGCCCAGGAGCTTAAGTGCTGTTTCGCACATCCCCTGGTAGCAAGGTGACAAAAATAATTTGCTCTTTGCATTGCATCTGTGGCCTCTGGTTGTTCCTGCAACCTGCCTGTGTCACCTTACACAGTTGTGTATTTCTTTCTTTAAATAACTGCCTTTATGGCCTACTTACACTGCAGAATGAAGACATGCACTGGCAATAGTTATTTCCCTTTCTACACAGGGAGAGGTTTGCGTACATTATATACACTCTAAACTACCATAAAGTTAGAACTTTCTCGGATGGTCTTCAATAGTAGGACATAATCGGTGCTTTACATTCTTTATCTTTGGATGCAATTCTGTATGACAAGCATTATGCAGGAAACTGGAATGCGATCCAATTCTCGCTCAAGATGCCTGAGCAACAGGAAAATGTCTATCGGCAAGTGTAAAGGAATGTATGCACAATTTAACGATGGTGAAAACAAACAGTAGGGTAAAATAAAAATAATTAAGAGCTTGATAGTTTTAATGATGCTAAGAAAGACAGAATATTCAAAAGACAAGCACACTCAGTTAAAAAAGTCTCACCTAAAGCAATCAATCAAGCACAATCTTTTAATTCACGTCAGTATTTACCAAGACCAACATCCTCTTTCACTTCACTGAAACCTGCCCCCCAAATCCCCTCATTACCCCAAGAAGCCAACTGCATGGTCCATATCAAAATGGCATTTTTTTTGGCACAGTTCTATGATTTTCAGGACTTTCCCAGGCTGGGGCCGGGGGTGACCCAGTACTTGAAACTGTTCCCTGATCCTCACCAGGACCAACATGCCTCCTCTTCCCCTCCTCCCTCCCCCAGCAGTGGAGGAAACAGCCTCAGCAAATACTTTGCCCTTAGTTGAATGTTAACTCACAGAGCCAGCTTCTCTGATTAACCTGCTGATTACACCCTCTGATTAACTTCGGGCTGCTACTGATAGTGCATCGCCAAAGGAGAGGCTGGCAGCCTTTGCTTTTATAGCCCGGGGGTTTTGTGCGTCATGTTCTGTGCATCAGGGAATAGGGTAACATTTTGCTAAGCTTACTCAAGATAGAAAAACCTTTTCGGATGTAATTTCTTGCCTTTGACTAACACAAATGACGCTAACACAAGGTGAGCATGAAGTGTTTGATGTCTGCATAATTTTCTCATGCAGGACCACACAACCCGGTTCTGTAAGCCACGTCAACAGCGAGGTGCTGCTGCCCTGCTTGCAGCCTCCTCAGGTGGGACACGCAGAGGACAATGCTTCTGATATGCCAAAAGAGCCGGAGGCACAGTTGCCTCCCTTCCTCTTAAAAAATGCCAAATTATTTGTATTTCCTGGTGGTGTAAGCATAAAGTGCTTATGAATAAGGTGCAGCACCCACATGGGCGGGGTGTTTGGATGCAGAATGAGCTCTGAGCCCAGGTGGAACTTGGAATTTTTGTTTTTTCCCCGGGCCTTGCTTGCACTCTTCTGCAGGCACTGTGCTGAGGTGTATCCACGGCTACACCCACAACACAAAATGCCACTTGTCATGTGTAGCTGTACTTCCCTCCAGCAGCCATGGGCCTTTCCCAGCACAAAGGGGAAACCCTGCAGTGCTGGGAAGGACCAGGGAAGTTGGCTCGGTTCTTTTTGCCAGCAAGAAAAACGTCTGCGGGGAACATATGACGAGGCCATTTCTTCTGGAGGTGACATGGATGTGTGTTTGCATAATAAATGAAAAAAAATTAAAAAAATCCATCTGACTTCCATTAGCAAAAGCTGTGGGTGATGCAAACCATGAAAAGTCCCTGGAGATACTGGCAGGCTCTGGGAAGGCACCATAACTAGCATGCAGAACAGGATACTAAATATAGCACTGGAAGCTGCAATCACAAATATATTTTCTGCAATGCTAACCAATTAGAGGGAGTGATGTTAAATTGGTATACAGTTTCCATCAATTTCCATATTTCAGCTTCTTTTCTGATCATCAAGGGCTTTATAGCCATTGCTGAATAAACTACATGCATTTTTATTTAGAAGTAGGGCAGAGAATGCTTCTCTTTTCCACACTCACACTTCAATATATGCTGTTAAGGCTATTTGATAACCAGAGAAGTCAGTGCCCCTTGTTTCAGGAGCTGTCTTTTCAGGCCGATGGAAACTGTGCTGCATTTGAACAGGGGCTATGGGCTTTCACTCTCTGCATGCTCGCAATAGAATCTAATTGCTCTCTTCAGCTAGCAGTTGAACACTGTTGAATTATGCTCAGTATATACCTTCCTATACCATAACAACTAGTTACAGAATAGTATTTCTAATGGGACTGTAGTTTCCACCCAGAAATAACACAGTGGCTGAGCACTGCATTTTAGCAACGAACTACTTCCAGCAAGTTTCTGCTTTCAAAGGCAAAATCTGTTTTAGACTAAAAGACAATCAAAGCCACACTACTTCTAGGTATTAGCAATCACAATAACCTCTGAGGGATTCTTACTTTCTTTTAACGTACAAGAAAAGCAGTTTATGTTAATCGGGGGAAAGAAAATCCCCAATGTTTCATCACATTGTTTGGAGTTATGCCAGAAGCATCTGAGGTTGGAGAAAGTGGTCATACTTGGTGCTTTGATGCTTGCTGACAGGCACTATACCAGAGAAAAAGGCACAGCATCACCTTCTGAATTACAATATTATAAATTACCATATTAAAGGCCAATGCTGTAAAAATATAGTCAGGTTTAAGTTGAAAGTGGATTTTGTAGTTAGTGGGTTTGGTGCCACCATTTGTTAATTTCTTAATTAAATATTTTTGCTCCAGCTCATACTGATGCAAGTAGGAAAACCTCAGGAATAGAGACTGAAAACTTCGGGTTGAACTTTAAGCCTACCTGAAAGTGAACTATCAAGTACATATGGGAGCTTTATGCACCTCAGCAGTTGCTGGAAGTTGACTGGAAGGTGTAGCTCCTTGGTCTAAAGGACAAAGAAGTCATCTAGAGAATCTCCAACATAGGACTTTGGTCCTATGGGCCACAAAATAAGCTTTTTTTTTTGAACTTTCAGTCTCCAAAGTCAAAATAGAAAAACCTGAACTGAATTCAGAGTATCTAAGTTACTCTGTAAGAGGAGCTTCTGCAACTCAGTTTCCTACCACACTCCAGGCTTACACATTAGGACTAAAACTAATTGTACCTTCACACATCCCACAGAATCCACGTTTTGATAGAAGTACCTGGAAGGCATTGGTGAGGCTTTGTATCATAAATTTCACCTGTCCCCATCCCTGCCAAGAGGAAGAGGGGAAGCACTCTGAAGCTCAGTAATGAAGTGAGCCCTTCATTATCCTTCACCCACTATCGTATCGTCCAAATAATTCTGTGGGCGAGGGGGAGAAACCAAGACAGCGTTGGAAGGGGGAAATATTCCACAAGCAGTTTATTTTAAAAATTAATTGTATTTAATATCTGAATGCCTAAGGCTAGCACTGCTAGACAAATTGCATGGTGAATTCTGGTGGAATAAAACATGACTTAAGTAAAAAAGTTGGAGGAAATAATGCCCACGCTTTCCAGAGGCAATGAGGTATTTCAACTATACAATGTCTAAATGCCCAAAAACATCAGCAGATCTTCCATTTTGCACTGTCATCTTCCTTGAACGCTGGGCATTCAATAGTTCTCTCTGTCTGCGTGTGCTTTTTTAAAAGGCCAAGGAAAAGTGCATAACCATCCTTAAAGCGGAAGAACTTCTTACATCTGTCTGGCCACATTTTTAGATGAGTAGCTTTAAAATGTTTGACCACTTTTTCAAGCCATTCTGATATATGGTGGAGGCTTGGATGCATCTTCCTCTATGTCTAAGTCCTGAGCTGGAAACTCATCTGGGAAGTTAAAAATTCTGCCCCCAGAACCTGTGTGGGGAAGGAAAGAAGAAACCCTTAAACCTGGTATAGATGCTTGCACAAAATCCTGACTTCCTTTTGGTTCCAAGTATATTGCTTATCAGGATTTTGGCCTGGGATGTAAAACTTATTCAGGATGTTCTTTCCACATCCCTGGAGAATATCCAAACGCACAGATGGAAAGAGTTACTCACTTTGCACAGCACAAACCATTTCCACAGCCTGATTTTGGTCCTCACTGGGTTGCAACCATTCCTATGAAAGAAACAACGCCATTGAAAAACTAATGTGTGAGTTTTTTCAATAAGATATACCCAAACTCATTTTTAAAGTCTCTGTAGTCCACTCCTCGTAACAAGTTTTAGCTTTAAAGCAGCCTCACATTACATGTTTGGTATCTTTAGTCAAGAACAGCTGCCTTGTAACCCATACCCATTAATTCCTTATCAAATTAGATGGTCAGATGCATGTGCTTTAATACAACATCAGAATTACTGTAGTAGAGAAGCAGCTGGTATTTACTGCACTTTCTCAGCAGAGATGTGCAGAGTGTGCCCTGTAACCTGAGGTAGAGTCCTCATACATGAGCAGTAAAATGTGGCGTGTCTTCTCCCTGACACTGCACACATGGCACTGCGGATAT
Organism: Nesoenas mayeri; assembly: GCF_963082525.1. Classification (NCBI taxonomy): domain Eukaryota; kingdom Metazoa; phylum Chordata; class Aves; order Columbiformes; family Columbidae; genus Nesoenas; species Nesoenas mayeri. The sequence continues at coordinate 18,808,445 of NC_137540.1, forward strand.
TTTTATTATTGGATTTGTAGTTCTATGGATAAGGCATCTTGATGTGTAAGACTCAGTAAGTCTTTGTACCAGGAGCAATTGTTGATTTAAAGGTAAGAGGAAAAGGAGCAGTTTTTGAGGAGTGCACGAATTAATAGGAAATGGGACCACAGTAGCTTCAGCACTACACATTTGGAAAACGAAGATGATAACTTATGCTAGGTGTTACACAGAACTGTAAATAAGAGGGAGACAGTAAAAGGAGAAATACAAAAAGTATAAAACCCTCCTAAGACCCACTTGATTTCTTAGAATTAGCCCTGGATGACTAAGGCTAGGTTTATAGAAGAAGAACACAACTTCTCCCCATCTTCTTCCCCTCCCACCCACATTCAGTACAAACACACAGATGCCCCAACTCACCATCCCAGTTACGCTATCGTAGCACGAGCACTGTGGAAGGCTGCGGCATCCCAAGTGAGCCATCACCAGCACAACAACAGCACTGCAGAGGGATGCAGCTAACATGGCTATATTAGCACCCTTGACTACTTTATTATGTACAAACCTCTGCAAGCAGAAAAGGAAAGGTCAAAGCCACAACAAAAAAGTGAAGTTAGCCACCAAAAATATTCTAGTTACTGCAGGAATTCTGCAGTTGCATCGTAGCAGATTGGTTCACAGTCACTGTTATTAAAGGCTTTTCTTCCTGTGCTCCAAAGAGCAAGCCAAGTGCAAACCTCAAAGTGGAAAAGAGCAGTATTTGGGGCTTCTGATTAAATGCAAGACACTACGCAGCAGCATCAGGTTTGGAATGAGCAGGAATCCAGGGAAGGTCTGCTCTTCTTCACACTGAATAAGAGAAACATCTTCTTGCTGTACTGCACCGTAGCAGCCCGCCGTTTCGATTTGTCCTGCAATAAACTAGTAACAACTTCACCTACCTGGATCTACCTTCAACCTCACAGGGAGCCATTGCTTGTACCAGGTTTGGGGTACCAAAGAGCTAACTCTTTCCTTCTTTTCAGCTTGACTATGGAGGGGATAGACTTGAAATAATATTTGGTTTTAGTCAGCTGACCTGTAACTGCTGTAGCTTTATCATCTGATGCGCCCACTGGAAAAGATTCAAGCCCAGCAATTGCTGCCTCAAACCAGCCCAGGGCTCAGGCCAATAACTCCTCCTTTCCATGAGCAGTATCATCATTTTTCCTGGAACAAGCCAACCCTTTGGCACCCAGCGACAGCAGTTACCCTGCCTGCAGTGCACTGAGGTGCATTCCCGCTGTGCAGACCTCCAGGGACGAGCTGCTGCTCTCAAACAGCTGCTTCTCAGAGCTCGTCACAGCTCAGACGGAGGTCCAGGGAGGCTGGGCGGTAGTTCACACTGCCATCCATCCTAGCCATGCTGTGGCAGCAGCGAACGGCAGGAGCCAGCTGTAAAATGCCTGTCTAGTCCTGCGTAGGTTTTGTGATTTTCAGCACCTAACTTGATACTTAAGTGTAGACTCACTTATTTTAAAAAAAAAACCAAAAACAAGTGTACTGCTGCAGGCACCACTTCAAACTCTAATTTAGGCACACTGTAAGTCTGGTTCTATTTCCAGGTAATGCCTGGTAATGCGTGCAGAATAAGAAAGTCACGTTTCCCAGTAATAAGCATGATATTGATACTTACTGTATGGATAACATGGACTGGGGTAGAACTCAGCTCCTCCTCTTCACCATAGTTCAGTGTGTAGGAGCTATAAATTATCACGATGAGGATGGCAGCACAAGAGATTATGGAAGCAACTACCAGCACGTTCACCTATACAGAGAAATTAAAGGAGAAAAAGAAAGGAATTAAAACCATCCTCTGACAAATCAACACAATTAATTAAAAAAATTGTACTAGCAAGAATTGTAGGTACCAGCCTTTGACCTCCCATAACTGAAAAGTACTCAGTAGCAACAGCCACTTGGAAGCCAAACACAGACCAGTAAAGGTTTCCATGATACTGAATCACTGAGATATAATTTAGTCCCAAATCTTAACCTAGCTGGACTGAAAGACTTTGTTCTTAGAGATCTCTTACTTATGAACAATATTCCCCCTTGAAGTTTATGTGGCTGGAGAGACCTGCCTAGGAAATGCAAGTCAATTAACTTGTTTTCCTATTTTAGTGTACACAATTCTTAACAACAAGAAGGAACACTAAAAGAAATGCATTCAAAAGCAAGCGTTGTTACAGCTTTTTGCTTGCTATTACAGCCACCGCTCGTGTGGTGCAGCAGAAAGCAAGGTAACACTGCACCCTCCTTTTTCTTAGGAATGTAGCAGCTTTTATGAAGATAACTCAAGGAAAAAAAGCTCTCAATCCTGCAGAAGGATCAGCTAGCTCATTCCCTACCAAAACCACTTTCGATTGCCCTGACAACATTTTACCCCCACCCCGTACACACACAAACCCCCTGCCCAGCTTACAAGAACTGGATTCTTCCTCTGAGAGGAAAACAAAGCCAGGATGCCTGGGACTCCCATCACCTGCAGACCACAAAAGGAGTTCATAACAAGTATCGGATTCAGAAGATAAGCTAATACAGAGCAGATGAAAGGCCCTCATTTTCAAGGCTTGGATCAGACTAACTGCTGGGTCAGAAATGAAAAGAGAAATGCTGATTTCTTCTGTTTTTCTCCGCAGCATCTCCTGTGGCAGGACACTGCCTGAAATGCATCTTGCCCACTTGCTACCCTCATGGCAAGACTCTGACTGGCTTTATGGTTCTGGCCAAACAATAAAATTTATTAAATAAGTCTCATTAAAAGTGTTGAAAATGTGCACTGCTTTTCCAAGTCCTTACATATCTTGCAGATGGAAGGAAGTTATAAAAGAGATGGGCAGCCTCTGGATGAAGGAGCGTGCTCCAGTAAATCCCCTGTGTGGGTGCGGGCAGTAGCGTCAGGGTCATGAATGCCAGGGAGGGATGGTGCCGCTGCCAGCTGGGGGTAGCGCTGCTCCTCGCTGGGTACAGAGAATTAGTGGCTCTGTACTGGGGGACACTGATCACCACCCAGCCCTTCATCTCTCTGATGTGAGGATGAAGTAGTTCTCAACGCCCTGAAGAAGTGTTCCCCTCCTCAATTTCACTAGCCCCTCTGTGGCCACTATGCTTCTGCAAAAGACCCTGTCAACTGCTACCATACCCCCTTTTTTCTATGCACCATTATCCAGTAGAAATGTATTTTGTTTAGCACCTTGAGAGGGAAGTTGGCTTGCACTCTCCTGCCTCTACCACAATAAGGCAACTTTTATTATCTGGATTCAAAGCAGGAAACCAGGGAAGAGCTGGCAAGGAGTCCTGGCCTCCCTCCCACCCCCAATCTGAGTGCTAGTAGGTAGCAGTGGGGAAAAAAAAAAAACAAACCACAAAACAAAGCGTAAAGAATGTAGTGCAACTTTACCATCCCAGCCCAAATTGGAGCTCTGGTTTCGCCCAGCTGAGTCTCTGTTCTGAAAAAGGCATCAATGAACCCACTGACAACGCACACTGTGCTGAAGGCTATCTGGAACAGACCCAGCACGACCATATTCCTCTGGTTAAAGATGAAATATCGATAGCGATCCATTCTGATTTGATCCACACATAAATCCCCACACAGGGAGGCTGGAAAGCAGCGCCGTGGCACTCGAGCGACGGGGAAAACGGCCTGTCCTGTGCAGGGAACAGAAGGGACAGGAGCATCAGCACTCAGCGAGCACAGGCTGACATCAGCTGGTGTGGTATGACAGGACCACACGCTCACCGGGGAGTACAGAGTTCATCTGCAGCAGCCAAAGCGAACAAAGGTGAGCGTCCTTGGAGAAACCCCTCATGCTGCTGCCAGGCAGGTGCCCAGGGCAACGTTTCTGCATAGAGCCATGTGATCTTCACTTCAGACCCCACCACTAACCTTTTTTTCTACCCAGAAAGGTGCTGGAGTTTGCTTGGATTTTGTTCCTTTTAGGGGACAAACTCGTACCTCCCTAGGAAACACCTGCTCCCCTGTGCGGTCACCAGGCAAACGGCTGGTACCTCCTGGGGCAGGACGCGCCCGCAGCGCGGCTGTCGGGGGTCTCGGTACCGAGACCCAGCTCTCCCCCTCGCTGCTGCCGTTCCCCAGGGAGCTGCCACAACCTCACAGGCCGAACCCCTCGGAGGCACCGAGGAGACAGGCCCGGGCCCCCGTCCCCGCCGCCGGCGGAACGCAGGAAGCGCCGCGGCAGAAACCCCCGCGGCCGCCGCCGGCTCCTCACCTGCGGCCGGGGCTCCTCTCCGCTCCTGTCCCGTCCTCTCCTGGCCTGCGGCGGGGGCCCGACCCGACCCGGCCCGGCCGGCACTCACCGGCGCTGCTCCGCGGCGGCTCCGGCCGCGCCACTCGGACCTGCGGAGGCAGTGCCGCCCGGCGGTGCGGAGCAGGTACGGGGAAGGGTGCGGAGCAGGTACGGGGAAGGGTGCGGAGCAGGTACGGGGGAAGCTGCGGAGCAGGTACGGAGAAAGCTGCGGAGCAGGTACGGGAGAAGCTGCGGAGCCGGTACGGGGAAAGGTGCGGAGCAGGTACGGGGGAAGCGGCGGAGCACGTACGGAAAAAGCGGCGGAGCAGGTACGGGGGAAGCTGCGGCCCCGCCTCCGAGGGGAAAAGAAAAAGTTCCGCGTTGCTGCCAAAAAAAACCCCAACGAAACAAAACGGCAAAACTGAACCAAAACCCGAAACAAACAAAAACCCCCACAAACACACCCCCAAAACAAACAAACAACAACAAACGAACAACACCTGCAAAGACTGGGAACTTTTGTCCTTTTTTGCTTCAGACTTAAGTGCTGCTTTGCACAACAGGTGTGGACAACACCTTACGTTGGGGAAACCCTCTCTGTCCGGACCATTAATGTCTTGTGTGATCATTTTATTTAGATTGATTGACAATGGCTCCTCTGACACATAGGAGTCCTCTCTGCCTTGGAAAGAAAGCACAAGTACCCACAAATCTGGTCCTAACAAGCACTGTACTCCTATTTTTTTTTTTTTTTAATCAATTCATAAGTTCTCTATCTTTAAAAAAACCCACAGCTTCTCCATGGTGTGGGTAAAGGATTGCACCACCAGTCTAGGACTGGAACACAACCACGCTGGGTGAAGCGAGCCCCCACAAACCCAGTGTCACCCTCCACACAGCCTGATGTGGAGATATGGCCAACACAAAGCAAGCACTCATGTTTGCAGCTTTAGGGCCACGGAGGTGCAACTGGCAATGCCAAGGCCAGGCATAACAGGGAGCAAAAAAGTCCCCTCCGCGCCCTTGTGGAGGGGGAAAGCGCAGCCTTTGCCCACCCACACGTGACACAAGGCGCCCTGAGGCACCACAGCAATGGCAGTGATCACAGAGGGCAGGGAGGGCACCCAGGTGCTGCCCCTTTCCTCGCAGCTCACCCAGCAGGAGGGTACAGTGAATTACGAGAGGAGGTTACCTGCCTGGAAGACACTGCTGCAGCTTGCTGCCATGCCTTCCTGCTGCCTGAGAGAAAAATACACCCGTGCACACTCATGTTTTAAAGTACAACTGTTAAAGACACTTTGGGACAAACATGCAGGATGTTCTTCCATATTACAACACAACTAAAGCCCATGTTATAGGCACTGAGAAGAGAGAAGCGAATAGGAAAAGCGGCAAAGTTGCCAGGAAAAAAACAAGGCAGTAGTGTCAGGAGTGTTCTGTTGTTAGTTCACTATTGATACAGTGCGGCCTAAATGTGTGTTAACTGTGCACCAAATCCCACTCCCACACACCAGCAATAAATGGCCACAAAGCACCCACAGAGTACACAAGCAAGGGGGAGAAATCAAAGGATGACCCACACCAAGACACACAAAAACAAGAACAGGCGATGGTTCTGTTGAATATTTTAATATCTGCATTGCCTTCATAGCGCAATTAAAGCAATCTTTAAAATTCACTTATTACAAATGTTTGTCAAGTCTATTTTTCCCCAGAAACATTTTTCTTACTTCCTTGCACATACACCCAAACACACTATAAAAACCTCATTCATAACATCAAAGGAAGGGCAATCATCATTCATGTAAACATCTTTCTTAGAGTTATCCATTTTTTAAAATTCATGAATAAACCTACAGATGTTCAGTAAGGCTCATAGTTCGAGTACAAATGTCATAAAACACCTATCAAGTACTGTATACAAGTTAAATACTCCGGGGTTAACTGTTAACACACGTGTAAGCTCACCCCAAGGATTATTCTTTAGCACTTAGTTCTTCAGAACAGACACCCAGTAATTATGGGCTAAAGAGTATTAAAACAGCAGAAGGCCCAGCGGAAATTGTTAAGTAATACACAATTTTAGTCTGGATCTGAGCTCAAGAGTTAAATTCAGTACAGTTACAGTAGGAAAAGTTTTCTAGGAGGAAATCTGCAGAAAGGAAGGATGGGTCCGTTTGTACAGTATCATGGAGGGACAAGTTGAGAGGTATGTCCTGAAGATGTGACCGGCCTTGCTACTGCAATTATTTATGACAGTCATGTATAATGCTGCATACATACTTTCCCAAACAGCAGAAATGACCATTTGTAATTGTAAAGATCATCTGTTGCATCCCCGCTTCAAAAATAAAATTGATCTACTCATTACATCTTACAAAAAGACATCCTTTTAAATTTGCTTTAGATCTTAGTGGAAGGTTTGTTGTTTTTTTTTAATATTCATTCTACCATGAAAATATTTCATACAAACATCATTTCACATACAAATATGTTAAAACTTGTGAAGAGGGTCTTTCCACACTCATGATTTTATGGCTTCAACACTTAATTGCTTAGAATTTTTGTGTATATATTTGTCCTGGAAAAAAAAAAGTAGTTACAGTCAAACTGGTAGAGAAATAGGGCAGGAGCTTCAGTTGCCTGAAGACAGAAGAGCGCCAAGAGGAGGGTCCATTCAACAGATAGCGACCCTAGTGTTCAAAACCTTTGATCTGGGGCAAGTAAACATGCACTCAATCTTGCACCTTTTAAAAAGAAAAAAAAAATCCCTTATAAGACTGCTTAGAAATGCTTTGTCCAAAAAAATATATTTCTCATGTTTCCAGTATACAAAGCAAAAGGAAGAAGTTCTCCCCAGGGTGCAGATGAGCACGAAGCCCACTTACATCCACAGGTAAAGCTGCTCCCACGCCTGCGTTCCTCGCCCAAATGCTCTCAGTGTATGTCAGCGGGTGTAAGTGAGGAAGAGGTGTGTAATGCAGCACCTCAGCATATAAGGAGACACTTCAGCAACATGGTTTTCAAAGCAACTGGGGTTTTTTTGTTGTTTTTCTGTTTTTTTAAGTGCTTGGAGGTGAATTCCTCAGGCACCCACAGCTGCAGCGATTCTGCTGTGCCAGAGGAAAAGCAAGCAGCAGGTCACCAGCTCTGTACAAGTTCTCACCTCACCGCAATGTCAGCGCTTTCCAAAAGGCTGTCAAATCGAGCAAAAGGATTAAAAAAAACAAATCGCAGAGGTCTCTGGGACAGAAGCGACACTGTACAGTTCCTGGCACAACCGAAGTGGTGAGCACCGGTTTTGACTGAAGGACAAGGGCACCCACAAACAGCAACAGGGACAGCTCACCCACAGCCGGGGCTCCCCCAGGGCTTGCTGCCGACTGGGAAGGAAACAGAAAAGTGACCATTTCCACCACCTCTCAGTTCCTTCCACCAGGAGACAGATGCTGGCTACTCTTCTCCTCCAGTGCCTGGCAGAGAGCAAGAAACCCCTGGCAGCGCTCTGGCTTCCACACCAGCGATGTGCTACAACAGCCCCGGGGAAGAAACCACAGCTGCTGCCAACCGTGTGCAACACGGAAAGGCTGGATTAAGGAGAAGGCTACCTCGTCACCCCTGAAATACACAGCCAAGCAAGGCTGAGCAACAGGCCTCCCAAACACCTCGACACCTGTGCCAGTCACCCAGCAAAAAGCACAGGCCATCCTAGGGGGTACTGTTGCAACTGTGTTTATGTAGGTTAATCTTTTTTAATTACTGAAAAAAAATAATCTTTTCCAGATTTGTAAAGGAAAATCAGGTAGATCCCAGAGAGTCAAATAATAGCACGAGACTCAACCTGAGATACCCCCCCCCAGGCCTAACCCCTTTTCCCTCTTATCCAGAGGAGTGACACAGCAGCAGGCAGCTCTCACCTGTAACTTCTCATGCTCCCTTGTCTCCAAGATTAACCACTTCTCCAGAAAACTAAGCTTCTGTATTCTCGGTGGCAAAACACAGTGCTGCTGTAGCAGGAAGATCCATTTATCTTTTTTTTTTTTTTAAAAAAAAAAGAGGCAGCAGCCTCTAACACAGGCTGACATAGGCTCTGTCTCATAAAAGAGCTCAGGTAACAAGCCTCTCATCACAGAGGAGCCTCATGCAGCACTGTAGACCAAAGGCAGATGCTGGGAACTGACCTGTACCTGAAAAAAGCAGCAATTCCACCTTCTCCTACGCCATTCTTTAGTCACAACAGGCACTCTGAGAGCCAGCTGCTCATCCAGGCTCATCTGATAGGCATCAGCTCTTCTTCCAGTTTCTGTGCCGACAGGACAGGTCTTTGCCCAGGCTCTAAGAAGCAGAGCTTCTTTACTTATTGCACATTCACCAATAATCAGCTGCATTCAACAAGCTCAAATGGATTGCTTTGCAAAATGACTACTTCACCTGCTCCAAAATGAAAACCATATTTTGGTGTGGGTCTCCTTTTACTATTGATAAATAGTTTTGCTAAGCTGGTCTTGCTACCTAGTGAGCCCCAGAAGCTGAGCTGCAATATGTTGACCAAGTTAAGGCATTATTTGGAGTTCTGTAACTAACCTGTGTTTGAACCTGTGGTTGCCAACACACACCTCTCAAAAGCCTCTGAAGAACACAAAAAGCCCTGAGCCCTTTCACTACCCAATGGTAAAAAACATCCCAACCATCCCCACTCTAATAGACCACAAAGAAAAAGAAAACAAAAGAAGAATTAAAAGGCCTGGTCCTGAATCAAGCCAAAGCAGCTTCATAATCACAACTTCTATAGAAGGTTGGTCACTGAAGAAGGGATCTGTAGGAGGACCAATAGATTTTAACAGAGCAGAGAGAAAAAGGACAGCAGAGCTAACAGGGACAATAGCCACAGCTGTGGCATACTACCAGGCTACAAGCATACACAGGAGTATCTGCTTGACTGCCACCAAATTAATGGCTTTTGAGAACACACAGAGAATACCTCAGTGCCTTTATTTTTTTCCCTAGAATTACCCGATTTTAGGATGCAACCATCTAACCTGAATACACAAAGAGCACCTATCTTGTATTTATCTCAAAAATCAGGAAATATGAACACTGACAAGTGTATTAACACATCAGCAACTCCACATGAGGAGGAGATAGCAGAGGAATTGGAGACTGATCGGGAATGAAGCTGAAAGAGCTCTAGAGATCAGAACATTTGAAGCACAATTCACTAGCAGGCACAAAGAGGCAAGCAGTCCAAAGACTGTGGAAGGAGCTACCACCCATTCACAGCAAGGTTCAGTCACATATCTTCCCTCTCCTCTTCCCTGCACATAAACATAAGCCTCCGCTTCGCAAACATCATGGTCCTGCCAGAGGAATCCACCAGAAGCACACAACAGCCTCCTGCCAGAGAGGCAGGTCTTCCTGCCAGGGCCTGAAACAGCCATGATCTCAGGGAAAGATGAGGACACGCATGTTTCTTTTTGAGGTCGATTTGCTGACGCCGTGCTGCCAACTGGCCTTCGATACCTTCCTCACCCAGGAGGCTCAGTTGTGTCTCTGCTGGCCCAGCCGGGTCCCTGAGCTGTCCCTTCTGCCGGCCACCTGCCCTGGACGAGAAGCGGAGTGTGAGGAGACGGGTGGCGTCGAAGCCCACGTTCGGATCACTGCTGAAGGGCGTCAAAAAGCCCTGAGCCTACTGCTCCCCAGCACAACCATGGAGCTTTTGCACCAGCTCAAATGGCAAGGTGCTGGGAAAAGTTTGTGATCAGCCAAAGGGACTAAATGGAGCCCCAGGTTAGAGAGGTTCTTATTTACCATTTCTAGCCCTGTGCAGGTAGCAAAGCGAGGATTCTGGGACTGCCCACCACAGCAACCTCACCCTTCTGCTTGTAGGTACCAACCCAACACACTCTCCGTGTCCAGCTCCACATGCAGCTGGACACCTCCGGCCCTTCAAGCAACCAACCGAAGTGTGTTGCCACAGAAATGTAGGTTTGATTCCCAAATAATTTATGTTACATATATACAAACTTTTTAAAACTACAGACATCTAAAGAAAGTGTTGCAAATGCATTTGAGTTTTTCCTAGGCTGCTAAACTCAAAAGAGAACATTGGAGTCCCAAAAGGGCTCCAGTATCCAGACCAAGATGATACACTATTTCTCTTTTATACAGCATTAGGCAAGACCAGTACAGTATCTGAAAAAATGCACAACTCCCCTACCCCTGAAAAAAACCCCAGAACACAGTCCTGCAGGTGAATATTCACAAGCCTCCCACTGTTGACTGCAACAAAGCTATGGATTGACTGCTGTTTCTAAATATGAGCAGTGAGTGATGTTTTTACATTCATTGTTTGTCTTTCAAAAACAATCTTTTCACATATATATTTTTAAAATCTTATTTTGATACCTCGTACTATATTAATTTACTGTCTCTCAAACCAATACTACTAAAAGACGGCTACAAGGCTATATTCTTTGTCAACTGAACACATACAAAAGATACAGCTCTCCTCAACCAAGTGCTACAGCCTGCCCTCAAATACAGACACCTCCCGTAGAGAGAATTCATGCGAGATTCAAGCATCGCACTGCTACGATTTTTTGCCTCGAGAACCGGCTGCTTTGACACAAAACAACTCACGGACACCAATGCAAGTAACGTGCCCGCCTTCCAGAACACGTGCTTCTGAAAGCCCTTCAAAAAGTGAATCTGTTTCTCCTTCCAGGAAATCTTCATGCAAAGAACAGCATCATCTGCATGTCATAATTATAAATTAAATAAGCCAGCCATAAAGGCTAGATAAATATTAGGTTTGAACATGTTGCTATGCTATTTAGAGAGCCACAGAGACTAACACACAGCACTCTCACATACACATACAAGCCTTTCCACTAGTTAGAAAGGATTTTCTCCTGCAAAAGAGGATTTGTAGAAAGAACAACGTTCAGACAAGAGGAAAGGGGAATTAAAACCCAGCCTCCTATATGCTAATAAATTAACTGCTCTATTGCAAGATTCAGATCAAAGGTTTAAAAAGGCAAAATTATGCTACTATTAGAGAATATCAAAATATTACTGTTATCATCACAAGTGGCATATATGCAAAATGCAGTTGCACAATAATGCCTAGGCAGATAGAGAGCAACACTAAGTCTGCCGACTAAAAGTGAACGATATACCCATTTTAGTTTCCTGTCTAGTCTTTTGGCATCTTTGCATATGGTGCAAAAGCATAAGCTACCAAAGAATATCACGTCTCGTATAGAATATTAAATAATTTCTCCAGATAAGTCTGGTGCAACTCTAGCTAATTTTAAATCTGCTATGAGTAACACAGTCAAACCTAGTTAGTATGCAAGAAACTTATCTCTTAACACAGAATGCAAAGTTATGATGCAACAGCATGAACAATCCCTGGTTGTCCAGTTTTCAGTATAAAGGTAGTGCATAGATCCAAGTTTCTATTTCAGTTTGCTGAACAGAGAAGCAGCTTCTGTTTCACTTTTGCTGGGCAGCCTGGAAAGCTTTCAGTTCCAGCTGGTACCACTCCGGTGCCTCCGGCCCGTTTTGCCCAACGGGGTTGTGATCGTATCCATAAGCCACTGTTAATTCTTCATCCTTCTCCACAGCCCTGATGGTACGGATACACTTGATAGGCCCAAAGCGAGGATGAACAAACCTAGACAAAGAAGAAACACTTTTGCTAGGCTTAGCTGTCAATTCACAGACCCTGTTAGCCCCTTTTTATTGCTCTAGAAGTCACTCACAGCTCACAGTAGGATCATAGAATCTGACAGCAGATTGCTTTGAGTCAGCCTTATGAAGGCATAAATAGGCAAAAATATCAACGTATTAAAATAGCTTTGTGTAGCTCTATTACTGGAAGTTTTTCAACAGTCCTGCAACATTGCTTGTTTGAAATAAATAAGCAAAACAAAGTTAATCACTGCCACATGCCTTGGGCTTGCGGTGGTAAACATCTGCGTGACAGAGAAACAGTATAGATTATGAGAGACTGGAGAGCGTGGAAAATCAGTCATCTCAATTTCCTCTGTACAGGTTACCTACCAAACAATCACAACATACTTCTGCACATCTTCTACCCCAGGGTCACACAGTAAAGGAAACTGGTTTATTTAAAGAAGGAAAACTATTTTCTAAATACATATCTTCACAGGTCTGTCTATTTATACATTGGTATGAAAATATTTATACCCTTGAGCGTATGTATACATCAAAAGTTTCCTAGTGCTCTGCACCAACTGCAGAGCAGCAAGATGCTTCAGAAATGACAGCACATTTGATGGTGCTGGTCAAGCATCTGTAGCCCAGCAAATACTGTGCGGTCCTAGCCAAGCTACTTACAAGCCCAGTTACAGCCTCCAAGCCCCCACTGCTGGGCTACAGCTTCCCCTCCCGAACACGGGACCCTACTTACGGGTCATAGATGCAGTTGGGAGTGAAAGAATGGTTGGCCTTGTGCCCCAGCGAAGCGCAGTACTTGGCGGCGTGGTTGTAGGGCTCTGGCACGTCTATGACTGTTTCGTCATCCAGGGATATTGTATTTCCATTGAGGGACCAGTCTCTGCTGTCTACCTAGTTTGCAAGGCAAAAATCCAGTGTGTGCATGGAGGGGTCAACTTTGACAGCAGTTTGAAAGCAAAAGTTCAAATATATGCAACTAAACCTGTCTATAAGTCATTAAAAAACCCACCACTTTTTAATAGAGACTTAGGTGAAAATGTACTTTCTTTCAATAAACTCATCATATGAAATCCTAAGGGTGGGTGTAAGATCCTACTATAAGAAGAGGATTTCAGAAGGAGCAGTGAAAATTCAGACTGACTTTTTTCTCTCCTTTACCTCCTGGTGTGTAATTCGCACTCCATTGTAGAAGGACATCACTGTACTGGCTTCTGCTGCTATTTTGGAAAATAATCCTTCTCCAGCACTGGAAATGAGAGAGACATCAACATACACCCTACAAGGAGAAACGGACATGGAATTAGTGATTTGCTACAGTTTTCATTTTCAAGAAGTATTATCACTACACTACTGGCATAAAGACTAATACTTCAGCATAATAATAAAATTAAACAATTCAAAACCTCCAAACACAACTCCTTCTCCTTCCTCTTCTCCATACATTCTCTGGATTTTGGCAAAGTAGAGATGGTGGGGATGACTTTATCTGTTAGTTTGGAAATTCATTTTTTCTAAGTGCCAATCACTCAGTGATGGGTTCAGCTCAATAACTCTCTCAATAACATACCAGAATCCCAGATGTTCCCACTAAGCTGAAGCTGTTGGTGTACATGCACTGATTATTACTCTACCCAGCAAGAGTTCTCAAGGTGAAGACTCAGATCTTCAAATACTTGGTGCAAATTAATGCCAGCATTTCACTAATTGCTTATTTAGGTATTTCCAAGTATCAGAAAAGGGCTATAACCGAGATAGTTACAGCGCAAGGTGTCTTAAAATCTAGGGAAAAAGTGTAACTGTGGAATAGCCATGGAGGAAGTAGAAATGTATCACTGACTGACTACAACAGGACGATTGCTGAGGAACGTGTTTTGACATCTCAGCGTTATCACAAACAGTATCTCACTTTCCTTCAGCTTGATGATTTAGTTTTGCCACTTTGCTACACCTGTAGGGATGGGAGAAAACTCTGTACAAGGCATGTCATCCAGTGAAACACACTGAATGCACCACACTGCAAACTGAAGCCAGTTACACATCTAGAAAATATGGAACAGCATACTTATTTGTTCAGAATGTTGCAGATGTGGCCTATTAGTAGTGTCCAGGACTTGACTGAACATGCCTTTTAAATGCTAAGAAGTTATCCTCATTTAATCTTTTAAAAAGGATTGGTGTGTTCTAATCACTAGAGTGCAATTTTATTGTGCAAATCAGAAAGACATTTGATTAAGTCAAATGCTGACTGATGTAGAGTACAAGTTCCATTTCACAAACCCTTACACAATTCTTTTACATTTTAAATGAGGAACGGTTTGCAAAATTAGGCCCTAAATATGTAACAGCAAAGAAACATGGACAATATTCAAAGAGAGACGAAAAAAAAGCCTACCTCTCTGACTCGTAAGGATCAGGAAGAAGTGCATTTGTAGAAATGCAGGATGAAGTAGATTTGTCAAAACTGTATACTGGGCCTAAAAAAAACCAGAATCAATAAAGCAAATAAACGGACTGGCAGTACTGAAAGCATGCAACCCTTAATGTAATCAAGACATTCAATAATTAAATTTTAAAGACTGCAAGAAATAAAAGTTATGCTTCCAAAAAAAAGGTATTAAATAGAACACACCTGGGAGAGGTTTTCAGGGAGATACCATTTCTTGATTATTTTTCCCTTTGACACACTAGAGTAGCACAGCAGACTATGACAAAAAGGTGATTTATATGTTCTTCAAGCTACCAACTTTTAAAGGAGGACAGGACAGACTTTCAAAATGGACTCTCCCAGAATCTCTGATTCAAAAGTAAAGCAAAATTTAAAAGGATGTAGTTAACACCGCATTAATTACAAAAAATCTTGGACTATTTCAAATATGAAATGTTTTCTACTTCAAATCCTGAAGAGACTTCGACCAGTAGATGATGTTCAGTAATCACAAAGTACACTTGCTACAGTAATTTATTTCCTGCCATTAATAAGCAACTCAGTGGTACAGCTCTAATGATAACATTACATCCCTTTGCAATCAGCTGCTTGGACTGCCCGAGAGATGGGTTAAGATGCAGAGGGAAATAAGATGGAGGGAAAAAAAAAACCAACCCAAACCAAACAAAAAAACAAACCAAACAAATGCAAAACCCAAACCAGAACAACACCAAAACCGAACAAACAAAAACACCAAAGAAACCCAACCAAAACCAAAACCAAACCTCAACAAACAGAATATTGCAAAGTTTGATAAGAGGCCATTGTCTCTGGTGTCAAAGATCTGTTCTGGCTGAAGGCAGCTTCATCCAGAGTGCAAATGAATCCTATTTACAAAGCACAACTGTACCCTCTCAGAAGATATGTTTTAAGTTAAATTTTGGTTTGCTATCACAACTGAGAGATTTAAATTAAAAAGTCACATGCATTTGACTCTCAAGCCCTTTTCACTGTTGTTGTTTCCTGTTAAGTGAGACAATCTCTGCTGGCTCAACAGTAAAGGTGTTGGTATAGTTCCTGTTGATTACTTAATGGCCCTGTCCACAGCTTAACCCACTCACCTCCAAAACATCACATACACCTCAGAGCAACAAAACCACTCCAGAAGCACCAGCCCTGGAGAAGGAGCATGGGCTATGTAGGTCAAGGGCACCACCCTGACACTAACCATTCCATAGCCACTTTATATCAACAGGTCTAGAGAGACTAAAAGGGGCTGGACAACCAGACTTATACAACAACTCAATCCAGTTCACTAATTCCAACCCCTGTGTCCTTTCAGCCCCACCATGCAGGTGCCAGAATACTCACTGTGCTAACACTCACTTGCACAAACCCAACTGACAGAGCCACAACCAAACCACAGCCTCCCTTTCCGCTTTTTG
This sequence comes from Nesoenas mayeri, assembly GCF_963082525.1. Taxonomy (NCBI): domain Eukaryota; kingdom Metazoa; phylum Chordata; class Aves; order Columbiformes; family Columbidae; genus Nesoenas; species Nesoenas mayeri. The sequence continues at coordinate 18,824,293 of NC_137540.1, forward strand.
TTATTTTACTAACAAAACAAAGCCTGTAGCTGTGCCAGCGTTACCGTGTTGAGCAGGTTTTCCTGCTGGCACGCATGGCAGTGGCCATGGTGTGTGTGACAAGCAGGACCGTGCCCATCAGCGCAGGAGGGAAGGGTTACATACAGAACACGGTTCAGCAGCACCACCGCATGGGCCACTTCCCACTCGTTCCCAGAGCAAAGGAATCGCTCCACCTGCCTTTCTGTCCAACCCCATAATTTAGAAAAAGGGCTTCTCGCTAACAGACTTATTATCACATCTCATTGCAGCCAGACCTTAGAGCCTCTAATGGGAAAAACTGTAGAAAGAGTTGTTTGTGGCAAAGAGCTGACAGCAAGAACACAGGTTTCTGTGTTAGCTGAACTTACTGCCTGGTACTACTTCAAACTGAGGTTTCCCATCCTCCACAGAGGTCAGAGTTGCCAGTTTTGCTTCTATCATTTCTCCATCTATGAACCTTCCAGAATACGCAGTCTTTCCATCAGGATACACATAGGCTATTTTCTCTCCAGTCATCTCCCCTTCTTCATTCACTTCTCCCACAAGGCTGCCTCCATCCTGAAAGTATGGGCAAGAAACAAAAGGCAGAGCACTTAGTTATACTTCACTATCTTCAGTAAATTAAACAGACTTTCCCCGACTTTTTAAAAGAAGCAATCTAAGTTACAGTAAGGTCAGTTGTGAGCTCATGAAAAGGAGTGAGAAACAGACACGTGAAGAAGCCGGGTGAAGTCATTCCAGTCAGGATAAAACTGATAAAAGAAATTAACTGAGTTTTCTGTGTTGTTTGAAATAGGCAAAACCCAAGGTCTTTCCTTCCAAGTGACACGAACACTGAGCTTCAGCTGACAAAATTTTTAGGTGAACAATCTGTGAACCAAGGTCCAAAGCCACACATGAACTTTGAGTTTTCTTAGCACGATACTGTGCGCTAGAGGAAAGAAAAAATTAAAATGCTGCTTTGCTCGCTGCTAATTCATGGTACATCAAAAGACTTGAGCCTAATAAAAAAAACAGCAAAACCCCACAGTCGCTGGACAACTGGAGAGTTTCTCTGTCCCCAGCATCCCTCCACGATTTCAGGTGTTACTAGACAAGAACAACTCTTTGCTGAAAGCCATCATCAGCAACACTTTTCCTCTCTAAGCTTTACACATTTCAGCCCTGGGCTTTGCCATATGTGATTTGCCTGCAACTTCTGTTAGGTCTATTTGCAGAATGAGACGCACAGATTAGCACAGATCTAATGACTTCTCATGTCTATTTCAAAAAGGACAAGGAAACATCTCCAAATAGTGCCCTGGAGCAAAACTAGCAGGTGGGATGTGGAAACAGACTGGTTTAGATCAAGATCACTGTGCACGGACTCTGTTTCAGAGTGGGACCATTTTGTTCAATTCTGAGGATGAAAGAGCTTCAAAGACACCACAGTAAGGAAAGTGAATCTTAAGTCTGGGTAAAAATTTGTGCACATAGCATCATGCACAGAATCATGCATAAACAATTGCATGGCAAAGGTTTTTTTTGAACACCTTGCATCCTTTAGTCCGGCAAGATAATGACAAACACCCTCCAAAGATCCACATTCCCAGAAGGTACAGCAACACTTTGTGAGCTGGAAGACGAAACAGGAGACATATGACCTGAAGGGTCAGCTGTGTGTATTTCATACACTAGTACTGAAAAACTGCTACTTGTATGGCAGCATGCACCACACATTTGTTGATTATAACACACAGGCTTAATACTAGTGAAAACCAGTAAATAAAATGAACAGACAATGGTGAGCATTTGAAATGAATCTGCAGTTAAAATATGTACAATATGTAGCACAGAAATAGATTGGTTTTTTGACCAGCATCTTAATTACATGTAGATGTTTTCCCCAACAACAACATAAAAAACCCTAAAAACCAGTAGAACGACTATTGCCCTAACTAGCACAGCTGTAAAAGCACATCATATATTTCTCCAGAGTTTTCCAGAGGAATACCCAACTGTTTACTAAGAATCAGAAAGATCGAATTCTGGCTTGCTTAATGAGCAAAGCACTTGTCCACCCTCCAGCCAGAGGCACAGCTCTCACACCAGTTACATGTGATTTGTTGGGCAAAGCCAGGCTTCACAATATGCCCTGCAGAAGTGGACAAAGTCTCCTCTCCTGGTTAAATAAGAGCAGCAGGCCGCAATAGCTTGCAGGGCTCCTATGCCTCTCTTCTGCAGACAGCACTACAAAGTGGTAACGGGTTCAAACTGGAACACAGGAGGTTCCACTTAAATTTGAGAAGAAACTTCTCAGTGAGGGTGACAGAGCACTGAAACAGGCTGCTCAGGGAGGTTGTGGAGTCTCCTACTCTGCAGACATTCAAAACCCACCTGGACACCTTCCTGTGTAACCTCATCTGGGTGTTCCTGCTCCGGTGGGGGGATTGGACTGGATGATCTTTTGAGGTCCTTCCAATCCCTAATGTTCTGTGATTCTGTGAAATCACTCTCCCAGCCTTCCTGAGGAGATACACGTAAGTGCACCTCCCAGGGACAGGGTTCTCTGGAAGACGAAAATGGTGGAGGTATCTCACAGCCTTGCTAAATTCTGTCTACTGGGCAAAAATTCAACACTGAAAAAGGTTTAACTGTTTGCTGGATTATCCAAAATAAGAAATGCACAAAACTTCCACCTGGATTTTTGTGTGTTGACTTTTGGCTAGCTGGGTCACGGTATGTATTTGTTTCAGCTGGGGAGACAAGAAAGATAACATAATGGTGTGATTCTGCAATAAAGAGAGCAGGCAGTCAGGCTTACCGGGTAATAAATCCAGCAAACTCCATGTCGAATGTTGTCTTTATACTGCCCTTTGAATATGAGCCGCCCGTCACTGTCATACTCCTGGGCTGGTCCATTCAGCTCTCCATCCACATATGTGCCATGAAGGACCACTCCATCCTCGTAGGTGTAGATTCCCTGGCCTTGCAGAGCATCATCAACATAGTATCCCTCCAGGGTGCTGGTAAAAAGGGAAAGAAAACAGCAGTGGAAGACTATTTGTCTCTCTAGGAAGTGAATCCAAAGTCTCAACGTGCAGCACAGCACAACCCTGTTCCTCTGCTCATCATTCTACATACTATCAGTACAGAGGGGCTGGGGGGAAATGTTCCAGAAATTCAGGTCCTAGGAGGAGCCGAACTGTCAACGCTGCTGCTGGGTACCTTCCAGCCCTCCCTAAAACGTGCACCACTACTGCAACAATCACCAGGCATCACTGTCCCCCTTGTCTGAAACTCTAATGCATTTGCTAGTTTCAACCACATTTGAGAGGAACAAGGGCAAGGGGAGTAGGAAGGTAAGCCTGATTTCTCTGGAAAGCTGTGAAGGAAAACAGAAACTTGTTTCTGGGGACCTCCAAAAGGCAGAGAGCGACTTACACTGTCCTTTCACCAGGGTGCACTGCATGGACACTGCATTCTTCACCTGAATTACATTGCTGAGCCTTTTTTATAGGCTGGGGTGACAAATTAAAGCAGCAAATGGACTGCTTGTGGTCAAAGAAGAAATAATTACTCAAGCTGGCTACTCTCACATTAGAATTTTCTACCTCCTCTGTTTGGATCTTTGCTAACATCTCTCTGGTGAGATAAAAGTGAACGGCCACACAGGTGGACCATAATGGAGCATGCTACCAGTTCAGTTCAGTGTTAGCTCCCCAGTGGCACACTTACCAGCAACCTGTAATGGATTCACTACAAGCACTGCCTTTTCTCATGTATTCCTATTAAAGTGGAACACAACCTGTCAAACAGAACTAGCGGTGCACTTGGATTTGAACAAAGAGACACGATTTCAATTCAGTTTTGTCTTGCAAACCCTCTAGAAGCAATGCAATAATATCTCACAATCTGCTTCATTTCTTAATAAAGGCTGCTGAGAGAAACTACAAGGAATGAGAGCATAACTGTAGAAGAGAATCTGCTCAGTTATTTCTTTCTCAGGTTAGAATTATCATAAGGAAACGCACTGTTTAGCTTTTACCCCAGCACACTTGGTGAAGAGCCAGCTGCAGTGCACGTACTTTCACTGCATGCTCCTTTTTTCTGATGCAGATGTCTGCATCTACCACATAAGCCCAAGCAAGGTCTGGGAGCATGTGGCTCTACATGTTTTACAAAACGTATTTTCAAGAGCTGCAGGAGGCATGTTTTCTCAGAACTAACTCTCTGGCTTCTAAAGCTTCACTCTGTTTTCACATAACTTCGGCACGCTGGTTGAGGTCTCCACGGGAACATCCACTACAGTAAGAGAAGGTACATCACCCACGACGGACGGCGTGTTTACAAACATGACTTCAGCTTTGGTTTTCCACAGCTCCCTTCACAGCAATGCTGTTTTAACCATCCCCTTTCCTCGCACTGCACGGTCCCACAGCAATGCTCACACAGCCTCAACGCAAGGCTGATGCAGAGCGGGAAAGCGGGTTTACATTTCAGTTGGATGATGAATTTCTTGATCCAGCTTGCTGCAGGGCTGCATAGACAGCTACAGCAGCACAGCACATGAGGGAACCACCACGAATCTGTGCCCTGATTTGACTGTATTCGACCATTTGACAACACTTTTTCCTCCAGTTTATCACAGATTAACAGATTTTTAAATTCATTGTAGCTGACAACACATACAGAGTCCATATGTAGGTTTACTGAAAAGAAGCAGCTACCCCCAGTTTATGTAATGGAAGAGAACAAAAAACCTTGTTGGCTTCAATGGTATTATTTGAAGTTAACAAGCTGCTAAATTACAACAGTGCTTCAGCATCGGAAAAAAATATATTTTCCTTTACTGTAACTCAAATCTCTAGGTTTTCTTTAATTGTATTAGGCTCCAAATGATTCATCTTTCTACTCTCATATCATCTAAGGAAATAAAAAGAAAGGTACTTAAAGTAAAAAATCCATGTCTTTCAACCTTGCCTAAAAGGTCAGGTTCTCTCAAATTTCTATACTTCCTGCAGCTTTTTTGAGCTATTTCCCCCCGCCTCTCCTCTCCTTCTCTCTTTTTTTAAGTTCTCGAAGTATGGTATCTGCAGCCAAACACAATGCTTGCAACTACAACCAGCACAACAAGGAATAAATAGCTTCTGTGTCTTGCATAAACAAAATCTCAACAATACAAACCCTGAGCTTGCCCATATTTCTCTGGTTTGTTTCTCAGATTGTTTGTGATAATGTAAAGTTTTACTAAAGTCAAGATTTATTAGATGTACTGTCTTCCCATTATCTACCAGGCTTAGAGAGGATCAAGGATATAAACCAGAGATGAGAGCTGGGGCGGGGGGAATACTTACTGCATTATCCTTCCAGGTATTAAGTGTCATTGACAGACCTTGTTCTCTCACTCCCCGATCTCCCACCTTTCCCTCTCTATTGGAACATTCAGAACTTTTTCTTAAAAATAATACCATTCTCTACCATGATGTGAGAGATGTCAGTTTAGAAGAGTTTGTAGTTAAAGGAGAACAGCGGCTGTATCTCAGTGCCAAACACGACTCTCATGCCCAGTCACTGCACAAAGTGTTTTGTGAGGCGCAGTCCAGCAAAGCTCAGCATCGATGAAAGCTCAAGTACAAGATCCGAAACAGGGAGTATGCCAGAGGTAACACTCCTCTCCCTGAAAGAATACGTTGGGTTCTGTTATATTTTTGAAGGAGGAGGAAAAAACAAGTGATATTTCATTCCAGGTTTCCACTCTCTTAAATAACCAACAGGAAGCGGGCAGCTATTCCAATAAAGGGAAAAGTTTTTGTAGAGGCAAACAAGGCAGCTAACCCTATTTCCCAACACTCAAAAAATGGGAACGCTTACATTGCTGCCAGTCCAGTGGCTGACAGGACTCAACTATTCCCAGCAGCCCAGCTGTCAGCCTTTACCAGCAGCCTGTAAGGAAAACAGATCCAGGAACACTGAAACCAGGGAACTCACTGCACTGAAGCGCACAATGCTGTAAGCGGAGAGGTGTTTTGAGAATTCTTTGGCATTCATTTCTGTTCTTTATAAACACTCAGCCTTGCCCACGGCACGGTTAATGGAAACAGCATATCCTGTTCCATGCTAAACGATTCTTCCTTCAACATGCCACGACACCTGAACCATCCACTTATTCTTGCTACCTGGGTGTAGGCAGGTAAATTGCAGCTTCTTTAGCAACTAGAGTCACAGCTCGCTTAACTCTGCTTTAGCTAAATTTAAATGAGCTTAGAGCAGTTTATAAAAACATCCCATTTTCCAAAAGCATATAACAGACTATTTTTGTATATTTTCATTTTCCTAGTTCCTGCAGTCATACAGTAGCCAACTGTTCCATTTTTTAAGGGTTATGAAATTAAAATAAAAAAAAGTTGGCAACACTGAAGCTGTACAGAAAAGGCTCAGCACAGGCGGCAGCAGCCTGAGTTTTCCCACAGAGCACTGCCTGTACCCTGGATTACTTGGAGGAGCAGCTCTACAAACAAAATAGTGGGTCACTTTCTCTGCCTGTACAATCAGCAACTGCTCTGCTGAGATCATCAACAAGCACAGAAGCCTTACGTACATGTGTCCATAGAGACGCTGTCTGCTAACTTAAAAAAAAGGCCATTTTAGAGAGGTCAGCTGCTGAGCAGTACTGATTTTCAGTTACCCACGCAAGATTTAATAAGCCCATTACCAACAACAGTGGGGATTCTTCTTTGTCGGAGTTTGGAGGTCTGATCAGTTCCTGCATAACTGAATAAATATATTATCTTTCTCATGAAAAAAACCCCACGATTCTCAGCACGAAGCAATTGCAAAGGCAAGAACAGACAAGGAGCTGACTCACTGAGAGCACAATACCTCCGCTCCTGCTCACAAGTTCTCTGAGCAGGAGGAGAGTAGACCCGGCACGACTGTCAGTTTAACGGCTGCTATTCATAGTGCCACCAACAGCTGCAAAACCATGAAGAATCGTGTCATTTTATACATCTGCTGCTCTTTTGGAGGAAGTTCTGAGCAACTGCAGAGAGAAATGCTGTAGTTGGGGGAAGATGCACAAGGTGCTTATAACAAACATCTGAGAAGAAAACACATGCATAGATACAGATAAGCCCAATTTCACTGTCACAATTCCCAGTGAAGAGAGGGGCTTTTCTGAAGATAAATCAGGCCACAAGCAACTTGAAGAGGATTAGGCAGAGCTGGAAACAAAACCATATTTAACTCGGCCCTTTAACCTCTAAACAATTCCCGAGACTGAGCAGAGGGTAAGCATCTCTCCCAGGGTCCCACGTCTGTGCGTGGGGTCTGGCACAGTCCACCTGCAGTCTCTATATACAGGGCTATACAAAGAATTCTATATACATTCTATATACATTCTATATACTCTATATACAAAGAATTCTACGTGCAGTTATGGACTCAAACTTTGCAGTCCAAGTCGTCGTCTGCATGGTTTCCACTAGCTCTGACCATCTCCCAGTTCTTATGGTTTCTAATTAGTTCATGACTTTAGAGGGCTAAAAGTGCTCACGCTGCTGCATTCTCCCACCAGGGAGCAACTCCGGGCATTGCGTTACACACAAAGCTCCCAAGCCCCCAAAGGTACCCTGTCAGCACTATGCCTACAGTAGCAATACAGGAAACTTTCCAGCTAGTTTTTAATGACAAAGCTTATCCAGAAACTCAGCAGCATACAATCAGTGCAAGCAGGAGGCGGAACATAGAAGATAAATTGAAGAGTCAGTGTCTACCTTCCATCGAAAAAGAAGAACTTGCCACGGCCATTCTTTTCTCCATGCACGAAGTTTCCCTCAAATCTGTCAGTCGATGAATAGGTGACTGTACAGAATCCATGTGGCAACCCATCATCATCTAGATGCCCTGAAATAAAGTCCAGACAAAGAGCAAAGGAACATATTAAGCATTATATAAATTTGCAAACCTGTTCTGATTATACAGGTACTTGAAATGCAGTAGCTCCCTAATGCAAAACAGTAAGACACTTCTGTTAGGAACAGTGATCAGAGATTCTGTACAACTAAAGTTTGTACTGGGGTAACACACTTCGCTTAAAAGAAAAAATAAAAAGGGTCAGGATAAAAGAAGAAGTATGAGAGACAGCAGAGAGAAGGGAAGAATAAGCAAAAAGACATGTTTCTAGAAGAAACAAGGTTCACACTATTCTAACTTGTGTTTATATGTCTTAAAAAAAACCACCAATAATTATTTATCTAAAATATGTATTTCCTGGTGAGAAGATAATAGATTCAGACTTAAACCACTGAGTAAGAAAGGGTTTGTTTGTGTGTTTTTTTTCTTTTGATAAGTATGTCTTACAACAATGTGGGTGTGCCACCTTGTAGCTATACACACAGGAATTTAAAGAAATGAAAGCAGGTAATATCTGTAGTACTATGCACTTTCAATATGCCAGTCAAGTTGCTATTTCATATTTTAAACGTTGCTCTCCACTGCCTTTCTGACGTGTTCACATTACATCCTCCAGGCCATTCCCTCTCCCAGCCATATCAGTTTTCCCCATTTCAGCTGTTGCACATGGGGAAAGCAGAGGGGCGACACACTTGGATCCCCACCTGCACAGGTCTGTATTTTACGGAATACAACGGTCAACTCTGATTAATTTAAAGCACGATAAAGCTCATATTGTATCTCCATCTGCCTCTTCAAAGCCAAAGGAAAATGAAAGAAGCATGGCTTAAATAATTGTTATAGTCTAGTTTACCTGCGTGAAGTTGGAGTCCTTAGCGCTGCACTAGGAGAACATCGCTCCAGTTGCAGAACCAAGATGCTGGAGCTCAGCAGGGCTGCTTCCAGCACAGCCATACACAAGGTGCGGGAGTAACACGCTCCCATTGTCACATCTTAGCAGGTATAAATTTTTCATGAAAACTGATGAATAAATAAAAGCTAGCGTATATTTCCGTTCTTCCACATTTGTAAATAAAAACTGACCACCGATCCCCTGAGTGTCTTGGTGAGGCACACAAAGCCTACTAGAGATGAGAGACAGCACACGCATCTACTTCTGCAGGCTTCAGGTCAGGCTCTTCCCTGACCAAATTTGCCCTCAACTGAAAAGGTTCAACACACACCTGGAGAGGCAGTGATCACAGCCCAGGCTGATGGAGGCAACAAGTGGCACTTCAGCGTTACCAAACCTTGAGTCCTACGCACAGAGAGAAAACTAGGGGTGCGGACAGCAGCGGGAAATGTCATCCACCTATGTGGCTTCAGAAAGCCAACTATTCATGCCCTGATTGCAACAGGTCCAGAGGGTTCTGTGGGCACAAGGGTACCCAGAGGAGAGATGCATGTTCATGTGTTCTTCTCACATCACCGTAAGTTGCTGCTTCCTTGGGATGCTTCACAGACCCTCAGGGACATCACAGACACGGCATGATAAGGATGTGGGGCAACATCTGGTCAAGAAGTCCTCTCCTATGAGGTGCAGAACCTGCCCTAACCTTTTCATGCCAGAATCATTGACAGAAGAATGGTGTGCAGCACAGGATACTTTGTCAGGATATATTTCCAAGCTTTTGTCTACCTTGAAGTAAAATTTCATTAAAAAAAAGAAGGGAAGGAGACAAAGATAGAGGAAGGGAAAAAAGAGCTAAGAAAATGTTCCTCAGAGTAACCAAGTAACGCTGTGCAGTTTCACTATCCATCTCCTGTACTTTTTACATTAAGTATGGAAATGCACCCAGAAAGAAGGCAGACAGGATAAAATAATGGTGAAATATCTAAACTCATCCAAAATTCCCTCCTTCCCATGTGTGCTCCCCAAAGTTTGTCCCACACCTGCTCTGGCACTTGCCCAGTGCCCTGTGCAAGTCATTGCAAATCGCTGAGCTGGCAGAAAATTCCTCCCTTCCTTGCTGTTTGGGGGGCTGAGCCCACACCCCACAGCCACAGCAAAGCTGGGTGGCTGGGAGCCCAGCTGTCCCTTGGGACTAGCAACCCACCTCGCTTCCAGTTCAGCCACCTCACAAAACATCACCGAGCTCTTAAATGAAGTTCCCTAGACTGAAAAGAGTTAAAAGCTTGAAAAGCTAATAAAAATCAGTTGACACTTCTTACTGTCCAAGCTGCAAGAAGCAACAGAGTAAAACGAGAAAGCAAAAGTAGAGGGCTGGGAAAAAAGCTGCATCACTAAAGGGCTTTTAATAACTTTAAAGATAAAACCATTAGAACAAAAAGGGCAGCGTACTGCTGTCTCCAAAAAGAAGAAAGGCTTTTTTTCCTCCAATTCAGTCAGGACATCCCTTTTTGTAGACGAGAAAAGTTTTAGGAGTTATGTCAATTTAACTAAAAGCTCATTGAAATTTCTGATGTGGACACACCTTTTAGAACAAAACCGACCATGTGAGCAATTATGGTTTTAATTAAAGGCTTCAGATTTACCCATATAAGAAGGGTATAGTGGTGTAAGTTCACAAACCCTAATCAGTACAGTACCAATTTTCCCTTCACTACAGGAGAAAAATTTTCATAAAAAATTTGGATTTTAAAAAATATACTGGTACATTACACTATTTAAAACAAACAAACAAACAAACATACTTGCAACTTTGTTGTCTGTGACTATTCAGTTTTGTCAAGATTTTGCTGGAATGCAAAGCCCAACACAAAAGCTGCCATGCTTGTACACAGCATGCATGTCAGGACTTTTGCATGGTACAATACAGACTATCCCAGAGATTTAAATGGTCAGCTGTGATCCATTAGCCTCTATACAGAGTCTTAATCTCAGCCATAGTACAAAGAACCCAATTCTTCTAATATGCTAGAGATTTTCCCCTATTGGAAAAAACAAAATACCTCCCCCCCCCCGCCAGCTTCCAACAAGAGACATTCAGTCTGTCTTAGTCAATAGAGGGGAAAAAAGTAATTTCAAGTTTAATTACATAGATGCAACTTTTCCTATGCGGCTGAGGCCTTAGGCTCTAATTCTGTTCCAGATGAACTCAATGGAAAAAATACTTATTATTTCTGTGGGAGCAAAGCAGAATGTTACACTTCCCTTTCTCGCCTCTCTCCTCTCACAAATAGAAAATAAACCCGAAGTGTGTAGTCATATTTTTCAATTACTGTAAATCCTCACTTTCATTACTTTTTAAAGCATCTCTCAAGATCTCCTCTTAAGCTCCGACTGTGAACTTTTCACGAAAAGGAATTACACTGACAGGGGGTAGTTCACAATGCAGCCTGATGAGGCTTACCAGTAACACTGATCTACACAAACCAAAGATAAATGCCCTTTATTGTCAGCATTGCTATTACTTAACAGAAGACATACAGTGTGCATCATCAATAAAAGATTCTGGCCACAAAGATGCCAGATGGATGCCTTCGGAGCAACAATGACAAACAACCCCTCCCCTCACAATGCCTATAAAAAAACACCTGTTGATTTCTGTCACATTTCTGTCTCCCTTTGGGTAAATGCAAAAACACTCAGCCAGCCTACTCACCCCCCAGAGCAGCACCCTGCTTCTGTGTCACTCAGAAATACACTTTCAGATACACTGCTGAATAACATGTACTTTAAAAACTTGCTTCCTTAGCCCACAGAAACACTAAGCAAATCCACAATAGAGTAGAACACTTTACCTGGGATATAAGGATCAAAACTATGACTCCTTGCCCAAGACACAATTGTAAGCCATAGATTTGAGGAGCAAGGAGGAAAGAAAGTGGAAAAGACATCTGTTAGCATGCAGGGCATATCCCATCCATAGCACCCTGCATTTGAAGAATCTCACTCCCCTCACAATCATGTTTTATACAACAAAGCTTTCATTTGGCTCTGTTACCACACGCCTGTTCCATAAATCCAGATCCTAGCAGCAGCTGCTTAGCTCGCATCTATTGCTAAATTATGCTGCCGTGCTCGATGTCTTCTTCGGAGAAACGCGCTTTGAGGCCTAATCCTCCTGCCACAAGATACAAACAGCCCACCACAGAACGATGAGAATTACTGGCATCTTGTCATAAGCAGCTCCTTACTTTGTGTGCTTAATCCCAACAGCTGAAAATCCAGGGCTGCTCCTTCTGGCAGGACTGTGCCCGGCGAGGAGCCCCGGGAGCAGGCGCTTTCACGTACCACTGGGTGCTCTGTTCAAGAGCCACACAAGGCAAAGCTGAACCACACTCCTGGGTGCTTCGGGATGACGGCATGTTGCTGATTTACATCGCTGCGCGCCAAGGTTTCCGTCGGGGATGCCTTCCAGAGGCGTGTGCCTCATTTTCAAAACTCTTGAAGGGTTAGTCCTCCACTCATCAAAGGCTAGCACGAAAGGAGGTGTATATTGCCCAGGAGACGGGCCTTACCGCTCCAGTTTGGATGACTCCACTCCAGCTCTGCTGCCCACATACACAACTACTGTCACTTCTTCCACCTGCTGTTTTCCCTTTTCGGCATGCACTAACATAACCGCAGCCCTAGAGAACGATTCTCTCGCCTCCAGAGTATTTATCAAGGCCAGGTATACCTTGATACTAGTTAACCACTTCAAGAGGAGCCACCACGGTCAGCAGCCCACACGGTGGCCCAGGTGCTAGTATTCAGCACGGAATCACAGAATCATTTTGGTTGGGAAAGGCCCTTAAGATCACCGAGCCCTGGCTCTAGCAGTACAGCATGTCCGGAAGGGGAAGGGATGCGCAGCCCCGGTACTGTGCCACAGCAGAGGCAGCGGGCACCGCAAGCACAGAGCAGCGGGGCGGCCCGTCGTGCGAACCCCGGGGCACGGACGGCGGGCGGAGGGGCCACCGCCTATACGGGGGCCACACCAGCAACGGCACAGCGCGGCCGTTTTTTGTTTGTTTTTGCACACTCGGAGCACAGTAAACGTCACCAGCGGGCTCCGGGGCTGGAGCTTCCCACTGGGGCTGGCACGCAGCGGGCGGCAGCCGAGCTCCGACACCGGCCCCGCACGGGCTGCCCCCGCCGGCCCCACCGCGCAGCGCTGCCCAGGCAGCAGCGCCCCCGCCGCCGGTCACACTCCGCCACGTGCAGCGCGGCCGTTGCATAAGCCCGCTGATGTCATGCGCTGCCGCCGGCCCCGGCCGCCCCTCTAGGACCGCCACCTGCCCGGGCCCCCGGGCACCGGGCACCGCCTGGCGCCCACGGGGCCGACTCCCCCGCTCTCGCACGCCCGCCGGTGCCGGCGACCCCCATCCCCCACGGCAGGTACCTTCCACGGTCTCCTCCAGCGTCTCCTCGTCGCTGTCCATGGCGGCGGCGGCGGCGGCGGCAGCGGCGGGCGGGGCGCAGCCGCGGGAACCCGGGCCGGGGCGCGCGCGCTGCCCCGCCTCTCACCGCCCCGTCGGGGTGGGGCCAACTCGTGTTCCCGCCCACCTGTGCCGGGAGGGGCGTGGCCGGGGCGCGCGGTGCCCGCCCGGCGGCCGGAGGGCAGCGGGTTGGAGGCGGAGCCGCCCCCGCCCCGCCGCAAGATGGCGGCTGGCGGAGGGAGGGGCGGTGTGAGTGGGGCATTCGGCGCGGGTCAGCCGCCCCAAGGCACCCCAGGGGAAGCGGTGGGGCGCGGTTGCCCCCGCGAACGCGTGTGGGGCTCACACGGTGCACAGGAGAAAAGCGTTTATTTCTACTGAAGAATGTCGGTGACACGGAACAGAGCAGCACAGGCGGCTGGAAAACCCCCAGCCCAGGTCTGCACCAGGCTAGCACAGCACCCTTGCAATGCTGCTCCAAATTTGTCCTTACACCGAGGCGACCTCCTTGCAGAACCCTCACAATCACCCAGAAACCTCTTCTCTGTCCACCACACCCAGAAACACTCTTACCTGATGCTCTTGGCATCGGGGGATTTAACTGCCACGGCACAGGGGCTCTTGGATTTCAGTTTGGGGGGAAGGGTGAGAACGCCAAGCAGTGGCTGCAGTTGGTGAGCTCTTACCAGGGGCCATGGGGACGGTGCTGTGTCACCGAGTGCCTCAGTGTACCTGCAAGGGATCTCACGCTCCCCCGCAGCCTGACAAGAGGCAGGAATCACCTTAAAGGAAAGTCAGAGTGTTTCTAGGTCTTCAGCTGGCGGGCTGGGGCGCACAGGAGGTATCTCCTTCGTCCTACCGGAGGTGACCCAGACAGTCGGGGGCTGGAGCACACGCTCTGCAAAGTGGGGCTGAGGTAACGGGTCTTGTTCAGCCTGGAGAGGAGGTGGCTTCAGGGACACCCACCACTTAGAGCAGCTCTACCAAGAAAACAGGCTTCTCACAGTGGTGGGAGGGCCAGAGGCAACAGGCGTTACTGAAAACAACAGGAGTTCAGTGACCCTCTCCATGAGGACAGCTGAGCAGGGGAGTGGGCTGCCGAGACGCTCTGCATCTCCATCCTTGGGGGGCTTTAAAGACCAACCCTTACAAAGCCCTGAGCAGCCTTATCTGACCCCGCTGTGAGCAGTGGGTTGGAGTAGGGACCTCCTGGGGTCCCTTTCTACCTGAAAGGCTGAGTGAGTCTACACCGGGTCAGCCATGTGGTGCGGCCAGCGCTGCTGAAGTCGGGCACAGCATCACACCAGCAGAACCAGACAGCTGCGGCTTAGCGAAACCGAATAACTAGATATGTCTGCAGAAAGAAAATTTGGAAACGAGAGTAATGAGGTTAGCATTTGACCTAATTGACATGAGAACTTATAAAATATTAATCTCGGGAGCTTTGGGAAGGATTTGAGACATACAGAAAGCTTGAGCAGAACAGAAGGGCTTGCTTCTGTATCATTGATGGTTAATTTAACTAAGGAACAGTCAGTTTCGCTGTTTAGGAGAGAGGATTTGTGGTTTAAAGCTGATATACTTAAAACAGTTCTGGTCTCAACCCACCAAAGAAGAAACTGCGGCATTAGAACAAGGCATAGTCATTGTTTCCCTTAGATCTGCAGGTTTACTGTACTCAAGCACAGTAATATTGTGCTTAAGCACAAAAGGAACTCCTGTGCAATGTATCTGTTTTGTTTCACTGTGAGTCTCAAGAGATTGATATACATAGTGTTGGCGTTATCAAAGGAGACGTACTTAACCTGCTAACATATCTGGTAAGCAAACAGGACATGAGTCTCTGGGGCAGGAGCTGGAACACGCAGTAGTTACCCTTTTCCCTTTGCAATAACAAGTGCTCAGGAGGTACAACAGAAAGCAAGGAAAAAAGCACTGCTGTGACCTACACATACAAATATGAACGTGCAGATCAACAGGGCCTTTAAATGTGGTAGCTCATTGGGATGTGGGATGGCAGCATTCATACTACAAGCAGACCCTCTTCCCTTACCATTTGGCCAAAAATCGTAGTAAAAATGCTAAGGTTACAGGTTCTCCAAATGTAAGAAATAGTCGTCTGACTGCCACATGCCCTGCTCTTTGTACAAGCTATTCTCCTGCCTTTAATTGCATAACCACATATTCCTTTTCCAGAGGGCCTGTGCCCTGCTGTACAATTACAGTGCTGCCTTTTACCCATTCATTCTGCATACAGCCTCACGCTTTGCTTATTCTATTTACTGTCTAACACCTCCACTGCATTCAAGGGTAACACTTATGAGATTCTGCTCTTCCTCCTCCACAGCATCCAGCTTCCTCAAACATTAATTAATTTATTTTTGCAGCATAGCGATGGCCCTGCGCATGTTATCACTTCTACAGCAGGAGAAAGAAGAGACTCTGGCTGAAACTGTTGAAGTGTCTGGCAAATATCAAGTACTGGATTGTTGTCAAGAGTTCTTGGCATTACAGATGTTCAGAGCATAATTTCCATTAACTTCAAATACAGCTGTAAGAACAGCATAGCAACACTGAATGAAAATGATGGTAAACACACTGTTCTAGCATTTCATGGTGGATATTAAGTTGGGAAAAAAAAAAATTAACATCAAACTAGGAAAAACTCTCCTCACACCCGTTACCCACAGCCAGGCTGCTCCATGAGAGCTCAGCCGTATGCTGAGCTATTCCCAAGTGTCTCCTGTAGAGCAGAAGACAAGTGGCAATCAGCTGCCAACAGCCCGGTTCAGCCAACTTGCCTGCCACAGGAGCGGTCCCAAGTGAACGCTCAGTAGGCTGCACTGTTTAAGGGTCTCATCAGTGTAGATGTTATCACTTGTTTTGGCATACTGCAGGGGCACCTCTAGGCTGGTGTTCAGCGTTCTTAGCTGTCTAAACAGACAAGCAGACATGTTGGGATTCACAGTATGTCTTCACACCATTAAGCATTGTTCAAGCTTTTTCCAGCTGCTAGTGACTGGTTGCCTCTGTTATTTTCTTCTAAAGCCTGATGCTACCTTGCCCTCCATAAATGTTAATGCTGCATCCAACAGTCTAATCTTATAATTGTTTCTGCAATCCCTTACCTATTATTTAACGCCAGCTTCTGGGAAGAAAAAATAAAAGCCTAAATCTCCCTGCACTACTCCAGCTGTGGAAAGGATCCTTTGGAAACAAGGACGTGGACATGTAGTGAAAGAGAGCAGCAAAACACAGAACAACGTGGTGAGGTTGGACAAATAGTGTCCTTTCCTTTACTTCTTTTGCATTTCAGTTTGGAAGGGCAGTAACATTCTCTTTTAACATAAGGTCATAAGACTCCTAATTAAAGCAACAAAGTATCACAGTGTCTCTTTGCTATGCTCCTCAGGTCACAGAATTAATGTAGGAGCTGGCAGTGCCAGGACGTTGTCACCCATGGGGAGGAGGTGATGGTGCGAGGAGTGACTGTTTTGCCAGGGGACCTTGGAGCTGCTTGCTGAGAACACCAAGAGGAATCCAGAGGTTTGGTCAGTCTAGGGAGATTTTAGAAGGGAGCATCTTTGTTGATTTAAAATCTCTGCTCGTCCCTTACGGTCTGCCCAGCTCTCCCCCTCTGTCCTCCCCTGGTCCTTTTCCGTTCCCTCGGCACAGAGCCCTGCCAGCTCTCCCCAGCCTGCCTGGGTGCCCAGCTCCGCTGCCCTTTCTGCCTCCTGCAACCTCAGCAGAGCTCAGGTACAGCCTGCCACCTCCTAACAAATGGGGTTTGCCGTCTCTAAGTAGGACAAGCTTTATTAAGAGAGAAAAGGGAATGGTCGTTTCCTAAAACTACTTGAAATGCTAAAATAAGAAATAACTTTTTCAGTACTCCAGGCTGTTGCTTATTTCAGCTACAATGCTACGTGTTTACAAGATAACTCTGTTTTTCGAAGGACAGTACTTGAAGGCTTAAATTGAGGCACAGTGGTTTGTTCTTTGGTGATTCCTGAACTGAGGAAAATGTTTGTTCAGACATTTATAACGCAGAAATTAAAACTTTTGCATCTCTATTACAAAGAAGCAATGTAATCTCTTAATCCAATTTACATTCAAAACACACTAATTTTATTCTTACTGCTGAAGTTGGTTATCAAGACAAAGCAGCTATGGTTGACATTTCTGGTCAGGGCTATAACAGCTTGGGTATCTGCTGAGGGGCTCTAGCATTATGAATCTGCTAAAACATGTAATGTCAGCAGATGTGGAGGCAGCCATTTGTGTCCAATTTTTGCAGGAGGCTCCCAAATTTCTGGCTACTGTGGACAATCAGGCCCCCAGGGCTGTCTGGGTATGAACACCCTGGGACGACAGGTTTGACGAGATGGCTGGACAAAAGTTTTCTCCAGTCTTTCTGCAGTGGAAGGGTAAGAGCTACCCCAACTAAGGCTGCAGAAACTGGGCTTTTAGAACCCCAGAGCCTGGATAAGTCTGGAAGTATCTTACTAAGCCGAGGGAGACCAGACCTCCCGCTGGGATGAAAGTCCACCTGAGTTTGTGCCTAGCTCAAGCCAGGCCTTGCTGATGACTGTATAGTTCAAACTGCAAGCTGTGGACTCTGCCGCAGGATACTGACTGAGAAGCTGGGCAGCAAAAAGCATTGTTTTGTGTTGAATCACAGGGACTTGCAAGTGGATTTATTTCAATTTCTACTTCCAAGACTGCACTTTCACATTCAAGGGAGGGAAAAAAAATCACTGAGCCTAAGGAAAGGCAGGAGATCAGCTCTGCAGCCTAGCAATATTGAGACACACTCAAATATGGAAGAGATAAGTTTGTGTTCAACTTGTTTATCCTGAATGAATATTGAGTTATTTCCTTGGGAATGTTTCACTAGATAGGAGAGACTGACAGAGCGTCATCCTGAATGCCTTATTTTCAAGACATTTTTTTACATCTGGTTTAATGGAGATTGGGCTGTTTATTCATGCAACCCGAGAATCTCTTGCCTCCTCCATACCTCACTGGCTACTTGAGGTAGTTTACCAGATTCAGTGAAAGCCATTTGCAGGTGTGAATTGTATGCGCAGCCTGAGCTCACTAAGTTGAAGGATTTATGTGGGTGATTTCCTGCAGTAGGTTGTACTGCTTCCCATTGATGGAGAAATACAGATAATGGATACCAGGGGAAGAAATAAATATACATTCTCAAATTCTTTCATCATAATATCATAGTACGCGCAAATGATGCTTGAGGCGTGGAGTATACAGATGAATATCCTTCAGGGTAGAGACTCTGTGCCTCATGCTGCTTACAGAGCCAAATGCCCTTCTCCCTAGCTGCTCATCAATATGGACAGACATCCCTCTGCAATTGAGTGCTCTACAAAAGATTACTGTGTTTAAGTGACACTCCTGAGTCGATAGCCTATAGATCCTAGTACCATCAATATACATCTTTTCTCTATGGTTTCCTGCTGCATGCATCATATACTAAATTCATCTGAGATGGTTACTAAGGTGTCAGAATTTTATCTTCTGTATTTCAGTTCTTTCCTTAGAGATAATGGGGGAATAAGGCAGATAAATTTCACATTACTACAGAGTTGCTCTTGAGATTCTTCCCGAGTTTCTTTCCAACAAAAAGTGCCTGCATCTTGCTATCTCCCAGTCATTTTCCTGGCTGTAACAAAACATCTGAATTCAGTATTGGAAGCACAAAGAAGCATTCACATTAAGTAATGGAGTAAACAGCGAGGACAGGTTCCAGTACAAAGCTAAGTTTGAACTTTTAGTCCATAAATTCTCATTATGGCTCATCAGTAGTAGAAGCTTTGTGTAACAGATAAGGTTTCTTTGGTGCATGCCTTTCTTACCATCCCCTTCCCTAACATTTGAAATCACCTCTCGTGCCAAAGATTGGCGAAGCTTATCATATTTCCCAGCCCTTCAAATATATGCATTATCTAGAAGCTGTTCTGTTTTCTAAATCAAATTGCACCCTAATCTAGTGCTGAAGAAGCTCTGCATCCACCAGATGATGTCCACAAACTGCAGCATCTTGTCAGCAATGACATTCAAGCTATACTCTGTTCTCTTGCTTAGCCTCAGAAACTTGTAGTACTCTTTCACAGGCCACAAGAGTTTAGATAGGTAGGAGCAAACCAAGGATTAATGAAGATGGAAGCACAGGAAGAAGCTACACACAGAGATGGGGGAAACATGTTGGAGAGTTCTCTCCTAAAGACAGGGATAGGATATGACTTTCTGTCTCTACAGTGTCACTTTACTAAGTTGACCGATGGGTTTATGCACGTGATTTACATTGCATCAAATTGTCCCATATTTAGACTTTTGAGAGAGGTAAACCAAAAGGGGAGCACACACGCCCAAAATTTTATTAATAAGCTTGTTTGAATCCAGTTTCCTCATCAGCCAAATAATTAGTGGCTGGCTCCACATAGTGGTTTCTCATGTAATTCCACTGAGTAGGGGCTTGGTATTTGGTATTTTCTCTCTCAAAATAGCATTTCATTAGTTTTCCAGTGAGATGCCATTTGCAAGCCTGAACAGTCTCATAGCGTTTGTGAGCCCCTCAGCAGCAGAACAGTGAGAGCTGGCTGGAGTCCTTCTGGCCACTGCCAGTCCCACTGGTGGCTGGAGGGACCAGAAAGATGGTTGTGCCCTTGTGTGCATCACTGAGTGTGGCATCGGGTGTCTGCAGAGACAGGGATAGTGTATCAGTGGGTGAGTTGGCCCTCTATAACCTTAAGGGTGTACTGGAATTTCTTAAAAAGAAAATAACAGAGAGCTAAAAGCATGGAAATATTAATATTATACCAACCCAAGTCAGTGTCTGGCACTCCCAAACTATGCTATGACCTTGGCTTAGAGGTCTTATGGCAGACAAGTTTTTGACACATGGTTACAGAAAACTACTCTGCCAGAACTCTTACTTCATTCCCCACTCCGGAGTCTCCTTCTTGGTAGAGAAAAATCTCATAAAAAATTAAAAACCTCTTTTCTACTGAAGATGTCTTATTTTCCTCAACTCACAGCTATTTAGCAGCGATCTGAGACATACAAACCATACAAACTTATCACTCATGCTCCTTGAGTCTTACAAGCATGACTGATTATATCAAGCATTTCTGTGTGTGTCAGAGAGCCGTTTACCTGGCCTTTTAAGGTGCTACAATGCCAAAGATACGTCTTTCAGAGGCCAACCTACCTATCTCCTCATTCAAGTCATCTTTCAAAAATGGGCCATTTTTAAAGAAGAGGACTGAAAGAAGAAGAAAAAGGCACGTGCCTGTTTTTATTCCCAGCTTCCAGCTTTGCGGGTGACCCTTTTTCTGCACAGCACCTGCCTGTTGCTAAGCCAAAGCCTGAGTTACTGACAGTGCTGCAACACTGCTCCATATACAGTTCACTAGAGCTGAATCCTGGAGCTTTACAAGAACCCTCTGCAAGGGAAAAAGGCCAAATGGAGACTCAGATCTTGCTGTTTGTTGGTTTGTTTCTACAAACCCCTTGCCAATATTTATGTGCCCGTCGGAAAGCAAGGATTAGTTTTCACCACTGAGCGAGGATTGTTAAAGACAAATCTGCTAAAAGTATCTCATTTCAGAAGGAGTTGTGGTGAGCAAGATGTTGTACTGTAAAGACCTTGTTAGTGTGTGTGATGTGCACAGCTGTGTCATTTTGTGTCCCTTTGTTAAGCTATGACACCCAGTACTACTCAGAGGCTCTGATTTCAGGTGCGTAAGCATCTCTGGCAGCCTGAGAGGAAGCCAAGCTGATTCAAGCAAATAAGGCTGGACTTGTGTACTGTAAAAAGCATGGCTAAACTCTAATCAGAAACTTTCTGACATTCACTAACAACGAGATGGGTTCCTGTCTGCTTCCAGTTTTGAAATCTGTTCTGTGGGATGTGTGGGGTTAACGTGTAGCTTTCCATTAAAACACTGTCCAATAACTGGTACCAGTCATAATTTCTGGGAACTGTATATGCTTCTGGGACCAGCCAGTGAGAATGGGGACTCTGATGCTCCTTTGAGGGTGCAAGCACATGAGACTCCATCTGCTGGGTCTTCAGCTTACAGCACAAACTCTCTTCTTGCACTGAATGTCCTGCTGCTTCTGGAAAGCTCTGTCTCACAGTGCAGTGACCAGGAGTCTGTAGGTGCGGTGAGCAGGCTCTTCCTTGGCCTTTCTCTGCATGAGCCGGTTGCAAAAATAAACAAGGCACTACACAGGTGTTTAAGAGTACAGTGTGGGAAAGGAGAGAAGAGGGAGAGAAAAAGATTCATCCCTCCTGAGCATGTATAATGTATAAAGGTAAACTCAGTAAACCCCGAAAAGATCTGCTGGGGTTGGACAAAATCTTCTCTTAGAACCATTCACCAAATAGCGTGTGTCCTCTTGAGACCCAACTGACAGTTTAGGTCACACAGCAAGACTGTGGTATGCAAAAAACTCTGTGTATGCCCATGAAATGGGACCTCAGACTTCAAGATGTAAGGAGTCACAACTGCCAACAGGTAACACAGCAAGCAACAGAGTGGTGACCTGATGTCACACAGGATGAATAACATGAGATGGTTAATCTGCATGTGTGCATATGGATACTAGTCTTTTAAGCTTTTGTTTCTACCACAGTGATTTTTCATCATCTTTTCTGCCTCAGTTGAAAAACAGATGGGGATGCTTAGCACTTGCATTTTCTGTTGATAGAAGTAACATGCTGTAAGTGTGTGCATGAAACATCCCAAACATCTATCCCTACAAAAAATCAGATTTTTATAACCCCATCTTTTTAAAGACAGCTGATGATGAAACTTGTATACTCAAGGTGAGGTTCAGCATAGTACAACACTCACTCTCTAATCACATCCTTTCAATTCATTGAAACAGAAGCTATGCAGACCTCAGCAAAACAAAAATAATTTCTTCCAGATATTTTGAGAGGCATAGCTAGTGTTTAGAATGGTGCTGTCAGAAGAAAATAAGAACCTGTATGTTTTTATTTAATCTTTGGCCTACAAATCTCTGTTAAAATGCTCAAGAAAGTCTCATGTATACATCAGGTACTATGATAGGTTGGCCAGCAAAATGCAGCAGTGAATCTGCAACCCCCGGGGGCAGCTGTGTGTGCAGAGTCCACGTGAAAAGCTGTTTTTGTTTCTCGCCACCAGCAGTCCAGCCATGTAGGAGAGCACTCTGTGTCAACCTAAACTCTCCATGCTGTTGTTGAAAACACACCTCAACGACACACAACTTATTTGGCATCTTGTGTCAGTGTGGGTTAGTAGTGCCCTCCTATCGCCCATGCTCCAAGGTAGGCAAGGTCTTTGAGCCAACCGATCTTGGGTAGAGTTTTTCCTGGCAGCTTTTTCCTTCAACATACACAAGCCTTCTTTTGAAATTGTCAGGGCTGCTCTGACATTGTGCAAACTCACAGTTAATGTTAGATCAGCCGTGCCCTGCATTGGCAGAAAAGTAAAGCCACTGCTCTGGAACAGCTGTGCACACTACTCGCTTTCAAACATTGCTGAGAGCACTTGCTGCTTTTTTTTTTCTTTTTTAATAGTGATGCTTTCAAATGTATGCTGCTAATGTAGTAGTGGATGTTTTACACACCCATCTAGTGCACACAGAAGGGCTGCATTCTGATCAGTTTGCATAGGGAGGCGTGGAATTCTGTCAGTAAAACCATCAAAATAAGCCCTGTGCTCAGAGTGCCCATCTCTTGTTAGCAAGAACATCCACACATCCACCTGCACAGAGACGGTGCTCCAAATAACTCAAAATTTGGGTTAACTCTCAATCAAAAATGTAGATGTTGAATCTCTTTCTTCCTCTGAAATGCCAGGTTGGCATTATCACTGGACCTGGGGGCAGGCAAAATGCTGCTTTGATGATGGATCTATTCTTGGCTGTGTGACAGACCCCCCCAGGGAGCCTGCTACAAGTCATTTCAGGCAGTGCTTTCCATAACATTTTGCCCTGGCTCAGACCTACTTACTATCCTTGACTTCTGCTTGTGCAGGAGTAAATAATTTCTAGGTACTTCTGAAAAGCCTATGCGTAACCTTCCTGCAAGCCTGACTGAAGCCTGCAGCTTGATGTGCTCCTCACTGACAGTGAAGCTACTCTCTCCCTTCCCGTATCTCAGTGTATCCACAACACACATGCTGTAGATGTGAGATCCCATCCACATACCTGTTTTGAAGCTAAATTAATGTTTGCAAATCATTAAGATCCTCAGTTATATAAATCTGGAATACTGCTGGTAGCTCAGCACTTCTTTGGCTGCAGATCTGCCAGAAGAGTCCAGAAAGGTGGGGTGGGCAGATGCACATCCATGGAAATGCATACCTTGGCTGAGCTTTCACCTGCTGCCTCTTTTATCTTGGTCAGTCCCGTTCCATTAGTTACCCACTGCGGCAAGCAAAGCCAAGTGCTGCACTGATATATCCCTTACCATTCAGAAAGCTTAGGGCCAGCCTTGGCAATTCTGCTGGCCAATGCTTCAGGGAAAACTGGCAATATAACTCATCAAATGATATGAGTCATTCTCCGTGTATTCCTAGAAGGATTATGACTGACGGTAATTGCTTGTAATGAACAGGCACCCATCTTTTCCAAAAGATTAACTTCCACTGCGCATGGGTGAGGTGATCTGCACAGGTTTATATCATATTCCCTGCTTATGCCCAGCTCGATTTTAAGATGGATCTCCTTCCTTGAAAAAGCTCATAAAACCCCTAGCTTTTGTCTATTTCTAAAGCCCCAGTGGTTTTGTTAGACAGATGCATGGCTACAGCAAAACGTTATTTAATGTATAAAATGAAAAGCAACTGGCTCAATAGCCCTCAGAGCAGGGAGAGGACTCTGCTGGCAAGGAAAGAAGCTGTTCTGGGGAGTGGAGGTAAGAGACCTGCGTACCATTAGAAAGGCCGCAGCACAAATACGGGAGAATTACAAACCCTGACTGTGTAGGAGGGATAAAGTAATGCACACCCCAGCTCGTTCTGGCCATCCTTCCTCTGGAGCACTGCCCCGATATACATAAGAACAAATGTTCTTTGCAGGACCTGTCATGAGGGGGACCTTTAGCTAACATAAAACAGGAATGCTGGCGTAACTTCTGAAGCTCCTTATCTCCTTATGAGGGTGCTGAAAGCCAGCAGCTACTGCACATTCACATACTCGCTACCATCCCTTCTGCAGCGCCCCACAGAGCAGAGAGTGGAGCACAACCCTTGGTGTGCTTTTCAATCCCATGTGGCATTCACAGCTGCAGGGAAAAGGGCAGGAGTGAGAAGCAACCGGTGTGGCTACAGGCGCAGAGAGGCTGTAGATACAACTCACGGGTGCTCAGTGCTGCTGGAGACAGCTACCGACAGCTGCAGATCTGCACAACCAAGCAGCTTATCAAATTATACCTGGGCCTGCATCCTCCCCAGTAATCAAGGCTCTGCTGGCAGTTCCGATTACAAACTCTCTTTATCATGGGTTGATAACTAAGCTGTAAGCACTCAGACTATGGCAGCACACTGTGACAGCAAAGTCTTGAAGCATTTTGTTCTTAAAACATGTGTTATTTCTGTGTTGATTTTTTTAAGAACAGAGACTGCAAACAGTAAGAGAAACAATCAAAACCCCACCAACAATACACTCGGAAGCTCACTAGGCTCATAAAATGGAAATCTGACCTGCTTTATGAAAGTTATTTCAGTATTTTTGCATTTGAATTTAAAAATGTTCTTTATCATTCACTGAGCGCTTCATATTACCTGTTATTACCTGCTTCTCTATTATCACAATGGTCCGACTTAAGTCAGATTAAAAACAAAATAGTTAATAGAGAGCAATCACAATTTGCCATGTCTATCAAGTCTAGTTTTGAAAAGTGTCTACAGATTCATTAGGCAGACTGACTTTCACATTGCAAGCAAGGTGACCGACCTCCCCCTGGCCTCCCTCTTGCTTCCTGGCTGTTTTGTCCCTTCACTGAGAGGAGCCCTGGCAGGCAGAGGACAGAAGCTGTGCCCCAGCATAAGCAAGTGGTTATGATTATTTCAGCAATTTCGGTTTTGCTAACAGTTATTTGGGGCCACCGCTTTTCCATCCTTAGAGGTTAAGTGTGGAAGGTGACACGAGGTGTTTCTGCAGCTGTGCAGACACACACACATGTGCACAAGTGTACTTCTTTACAGTAAGGACTGGGACTAAAGTATTTAAAGGATCAACCTAATAAGCTTTGGAGATTCTCTATGTTATGGTGGCTCTAGAACATGCTTATTTTTCCACTCCTACAAAGTGCTGTAGCAATTACCAAGAGAGGTGTGTATTCAAACTAGTTAATACAGACTTCAGTTTGTGCTAAACCTCATTATTTGCCTGAAATATTTAATAGGAATAAAATAACAGTAGTGTTTTGCAACTGGATTCAGTAATAGCAGTGGCATCTAATTAGTTCCTGTCACCAGAGGGCATTGGAGGACAAGCTGATTTTTAGAAAACACAGGGCCTATCCCTTCAGTTAAATCAGTGAAGATTAATGAAGCCCGTGGGACGGAGACTGCCCTCTTGTTGATACAAAATGAGCAACTCTGGCACAAGCAAACAGGGAACTGGGCCCTGGCTTTGCCCCATGCAGAGCTGCAGACTAAGGGGCATCTCTTTGATTGTCCCCCTGCATCTGTGCACACATCTGAGGATGAGCTTGAGCACAAATCAGGAATGTGACTAAGTGGTGCTTCAGAGATTGCTGGGCAGCCAGGTCACAAGTACGTTGGGATGACTCTTGAGGTGCCAACTGCTCGTCAAGAAAAATAATGTTAATACTTGGCAATCAGCATCTTGGGTCACCTGGTGCAACACAGTGGGTTAATTCAGAAAGCAGAGCGCAAGAGAGGCAAAAAAGCACTTGGTGACCTTCCTTCTGGAAGGAGCTGAGCAAGGGGTTGTGGGGTGAATCTGAACTATCAGACCCTGGCTCTCCAGCCCATACCAGCTATCTGGGAGCACTCCTATGGTGTACATGGAGACTACAAGGCTCTTCTGGGCTCCAGCAGTTTCCTTCTAATTCCTAGTCTGATTCATTAAATTAATTTCTATGTTAAATACAGGCTTACAGCAGGATTTTCCTAGACTGCCTCACTTGACTGAAGGTACTTCTTCAGATTAGCAAAGGCATAAAACCAATCTGAGCCTGGAAACAGTGTGAAAAGTACTCGCTTTTTTCCAGTGCCAAAACGGCAAATACATTTCAGTTAGCAGAAAGAGATACCGTCCATTAGAATCAAACGACAAGGCTTTCTATGCATTATGAACACTTTGCTTTTAAATGGGAGGGCACAGGCCAAGTGGCCCTGGTCTATTATCACTGTAAGATACGCTCATTTAGAAACTACGACTGTGGCAAATGCATGCCCCACGTCAGATCCACAAGGCTATGAGACCATTGACTTTACGAGAGAAGGAATAGTGCTGTGTAACAGTCAAAGGCAACTAAGTCTAAAGCAGGGGTTCTTGTGGGTCAGCTCAACACCCTAATAATAATGTTCCAGGTTATATCACGCAATAGTTTAATTTGAATTATAGTCTACTTCCTTGTTTTTCCTTTAGACATGCATTTTTAAAATCCCAGTTCTTGCTTCTCTTCATTATTGCATTACGCTAGGCAACTGTAACAGTCAAGTGAAAGAGGGAAAACAACGTGGTGTATTCATTTATTTGCTATTTTAGATGTAAAGCCTTGTCAACTAGTCTGCAAAATACAATAATCAATGTATGGACCTTTCCAGCACATCACATATGCAAAAGACAGCAGGTATACATTGCCAAAAATGCTAACTTGTTCATTTTTCTTGAGAAGCCAGCTGGTGTCCAAAAGATGAGTACTGGAAGTTGTCACATTGACATTGGTTTGGATCATGGGAAAGAAAAGAATCTGTCTTAAAGCTCTTATAGAGAATGCTCCCAAGTCGTCCATGAAATTTAAAATAAAGATGATCTGACATGAATTTATGACTTGTGTTGATACAGGGACACGCTTCAAAACAAAATGTGTCCCCTTCTCTGTCCTGTATAAGTTGCCTTATTCTTCTTAAAGCTTTTAATCTGGAAAAACAGTTTCTCATGGGTACTACATCCTTACATTTTTAATATCATCAGTAGAACAGACTCAAAATTACAAAAAGCAGGGAATAAACAAAGCAATGCATAAGGTGGAATACCTGGTTTTTTTGCATGGATCTGAACACTTTCACTTGTGTGCTCTTAGCAGGAAAATTCTTTCAAGAAAGGCCAAATTTTAGTTTATTTTGAAACTTAATTTTTGCATCTTAAACAAAGTCAAAATAAATTTATTCTCCAAGTAGAAGAAGTAGTGTTTTAATTGCAAAATAGAAGAATGCTTGGAATATTCATTTTTTTGGCCATTTAAGAGTTGACCACCTTCTGCTCCCCTTTGCAGAAGTGCAGAATTTAAAGTGACAGGTAAAACCAGAGCCAGAATCTTAACATAATACTAAGTTAACAAGTGCCAAAAAATGAAATTTTTTTAAAGAAATAAAACCACAATCATGCCCATAGGAAATTTAAAAGGGATATGTTTCCAAAATGACATGAAAACCTTTTGTTTACTTTTGAACAAACATAAATCATGAATGACAGTGAAACAGTACAACTTGCAATATATTCTCTGCTCATTGTCATGCTATGCTGTTTCAGGCTATGAGTATTTTATAAGAAAACATTTCTTATACAATCTTGTCCACGGATGGTAATGAACACATAGCTTTAACCATCAGGGAAACTATGCACAATTTATATGTTGATGCACTTGAAGGTTAAGATAATGGAAATGCTGCTTTCCTACTTACAACTCCAAATTTTGACAGATGCGCATTCCCCTACCATTTTCTTTATTATACTATTTATTTTCTCCAGTCATTTTTCTTTTAGATTACTTGAGCAAGACTTCCTAAAGGCACGGTACCAGTCAGAGAAAACAGACCAAAACTTGTCTTTTGGTCCTCCTCGAGGGCAGTGCTGCCCACTTCTCTCAACTCCTCAGTGTTTATGAAATATATATGCACCAACTCCCGTGTGCTGAAGCTTTTCCACATCTTCAGCAAAGGGCAGCAAGGACAGGAGCAGCTTGCACATGCTATTGATTAGCCAAAGAACCAGGCCACTGAAACCCAAGGAAGCGCGTAACTCTGCTAAGGTGCAGGCAGAAATGGGACACGTATTTTATATCGATAACACGTAACGAGCAGTTTCCCACAAGCATCCCTGTGCTCCTCAGGAAAATAGCTAATGGATTTTAAGAGCTGAGGGGGCTTTTTTCTGTTGGAAGGGTGTGAGAGTGCTGTGGAATGGAAGGAAATACAATTGCCATGTGCAGCAGGATGAAGTGCTACACACTCATGTCAGAGGCCCCAGATCTCAATGGAAGATATTTATAACTCTGCTTCTGACGAAGATGAAAGTAGTTCTTACGCTGAGAAAAGGAACAAAAAGCGTTACCTAAAAATAAATGTCCCAAGTCAATGCCACCTATTTCTACATTCCCTCTTTCAGAGCTGGTTAAATGAACTATATCGAGAAACATTTGGGTTGTTCAAAGAGTAATAAGGCCATTCTGGAATTTGAATGGCTTTTACTCTCAAGCTCTACTAATTTATCAGCAGTTTTCCATACTCTGCAATAAAATCTCTCACTGAGTTGAGAAGGGCAATTCAGTCAGGACAAGGATGTTAGCTGATCCAGACAACGACCAGGGTAAGGTGACTGATAGGAGTACGCATTAATTGCACTCCCACATTACTTCTTTTAACTCCTGCTAGCCTCTGTATGAGCATCACCAGGTTACGATTTGAGCTATCACTCCTTCCTCGCTTCTGTTTCCACCAGAAAACCCAGAGGAGTTTGCAGGATGAAGATGACTGAAAACTGCCCACGACTGTGTTATGCTCATTCAAAAATTTCAAAGCACTCTTCAAATGGCTTTGCCGAGTTTCACAAAATCCCTGTTTTGGAAGCTTTTGCACCTGCCTGGGTTGCAGAGCCACTGCTGAGTAGGTGGAGCTGGGAAACTCTCTTGGATCTCTCAGCCTGACCATGGAGCAGTCTGTGCTTAGAAGGGATGCAAATTAAACAAACAACAACACATTCTCCCACCAAACAGCACCCCCACCTCCCCATACAATATACCTTTTCTCCTAGTCACTGCAGATTCAGAAAAGAAATGGCTGACAGTGGGTCATTACTGCAGGTCACTTCTGTCCTGGTGTGATTTCAGAGAACTTCCTCCTAAGCAAACAGCCCATCTAGGCTAAGTGAGCCTGAGTTGGAACTCGTTTTCTTTCTCTGAGGAACAGCTGGGCCATAGTGTCCTCTCCCTTTTCTACTGGTGTAATCCCATAGAATTGCAAGCTGCCCCCCTTCTTGCAGGTATGCCTCTCTGTTCCAGCACCTTGGCACTGGGCCTTCATTTCTATAAAGGTATTCATTTCAAGGCCTTTTGAAGGTCTTCATTCTACATATAAAGCTCTCTTAAAAAGTCTGTTCTTAATAACCCCAGCTGTGGGAAAACTGGATTTAAAAGTGGATTCAGAGTCTCCACCTAGGAGCTTTTAGACTGAGATTTTGATTTTGAATCTCAGTCATCACAGTGTGATCCCAGCAGCTGAGCAGGAGTGAGCGAGCGGCATGTGGTTTGAGTTGCTGGCTGGGGGTTGGAGCTGGGGCTAAACTACGACAAGTGCAAAAGCATCAATGTCAGCCCAGCCAGCTGCTTCCCGTGCTTCAACTACCTCTAGCAATCCCAAACTTCTCACTGGAGTCCAGCAGTAAGGAGAGCGGGTCATTTTGTCTTCATGCCTTTCCAACCCTGGGACTTCAGACAAGGCTGCAGAAGGGGTCTGCCAGCAGCAGCAATAGCCATCACAACATCTCCATGTGTTAGGAGCAAGCAGGCAAGTGATGCAGCAGATTTCAGCCTTGCCAGCAAAACTCAGCTGTGTCTTCTTCAGCTTTTGGGTTAGCATGCTGTTGGCAACTGCAGGTGCAAGAACTTGAGTGTAATTTAGGCTGTGGCCTTTCTGAGCTGCATGGACACAACTGCCCTGGCTGAAGTCCTTCTGGGTGCAAAAGGGGGTACCAAAGGCAATTGGGCAAGTGTTGGGCAAGACTCTTGGCAAGGCTGGCAAGACTGGCAAGAACCCTGGGAGCAGAAGCATGACAAGCAGTTGCCGTGAAGGACAGTGGCAAGTAGGAGCTTGCCCTGTGTCTGGTTTCCAATTTTGCCTCCAGAGAAAAGACTGGCCACAGAGGCAGCACAAGTCAGCATGCTAGAAATTTGGGAGATCTGCCCTTGGTGGGATGATATGATCCCCATCCTATGGGCCTTCAACTGAAAAAAGCCACAGATAAGGAAAAAAAAACCACACAAGGAAAAACAAACAAAATAAAATCCAAACCAAAACACAGCAATGAAAATAAGGAACAACCCCAGGGAGAATGCTATCATCAGCAAGTACCACAAATCCTTATGAGATACCAAAACAGAAGCCCCTGAAGTAAATTCTAGGACCTCCCCACCAACCCAGACCCCAAATCCACTCCAGCGTATCCATGTGATGACCCAAACACACTCTAGAACCAACAAGTAATCTAGAACAAGTAAGCTAGAAGCCCCTCTGGAGCAGAGAAGTGATCTAAACCCCACTCTAGAAAAACGACAGAAAAAAAGGCGACTAGAACCCAATCTAGAACTGCGAGTAAAGAAACTGCTAGAACAGAAATCAAACCTCTACTCAGCAAGAAGTGAGCAGATGTGGATCAGGCAACATGCCTTAAAGCTGCAGTCAGAAACCATCAGTGCATTCCATTCAAACAGGTAAGAAATACACAAACAATAACCAGATATACAACCTAAAGAGCACAGTGGCAAACTAGCATACCAACCCTGTATGTACGTATCCACCATGAAGTCAGCACAGTCGGTCAGTCAGAAGAAGAGCTGAACGAGGCAAAAATTTACAACTTCACGTTTTTAACTCTGCTGTACATCAGAGGTGGCTTTTATGCTCCTCCACAGTCTGTGCCCTCGTGAGGTGGACATTCCTGTTCTGGGTTAGCTCCTGTGCTGATGCTGCTTGACAATCACATGCTGAACAAGACCACCAACTTGTTTGCCAGCTGGATACATGCAGGCAGCCTTAGTTCACAAAGAGCTAATTTCTTGAAGCCTCTACCCAGGAAATGAAAAGGATTCCTCCATTCGAGCTAGCAGAGGGCACACACCAGTCGTTCTGGCGTACCCCAGCAGAGGGCAATGACACATGTACATATATATGCATGTGTCACTGCATAGCACTGCTACTATACACAACAAAGTTCTCTCCTGCCCTTCAGATCTTGTCACAAATTAGGGAATCAGTCCGTGTGAACACATGGAATATAACCTATCTGGAACTGAATCAAGGCCCAGCAGATGATCTGTCAGCACATAACTAGCCAGCAGCATGAACAAAGCTTTCCAGATGTGTCCTGAGTGAAAAAGCCTGTCAGGTAGGGAAAGGCCTCGGCAGGATTTTCGTTGTAAGATCAGAAAACGCAGGTGGTCTGGCTTTCCTGCTGTGCTCTTTTAGAGAAAACAGAGAACTGAAGTTATATTTCTTTCTTGGCACATCACAGATGTGAAGCAGAAGGACTAGGCTGGAATGGTTAGTGTTGAGGATGAAAGGGCAAGCAGATATGGTAGAGACTCAGACGTCAGGAAAAAAACCCTCATTGCTTTATATTGTTCATGGAAATGTTTTCATTTTGAAATCCTAATTTTAGCCTTAATGTCCTTTTGAAAGGGACAGAAGCAGAATTTGTTAAATGTGCGCATACCTAAACCCGAGACCCACAATTTAAGGCAGTTAATCCAGACACTGTTACACTGGATCTTTGCACTTCTGAGTACAAACCTGTGGACATCTCAATTTGGGGCTGAAAACTAGAGGTGTCCAAAACTAGCAACTGCTTTAGAAAACACGAGGAAACGTTTAAGAATCCTCTCATGGCAATAATAATAAATAACAAGAAAACAGCGACAGGCGCAACTGCTGCTGCAATATTGCTCTCATTTGCCGTGCTTGCATCAGCAGGCAATGCAAGGGGATGTGACCGTCAGAGGAGAGAGAAATATGTTGCCAAGCAACATGACACCCTGGCTGAGGACCCCTCCCCTGCCTGGGAGCAGACAAAGCTTCCCGGGCCTCCCGCCTTTGCTGTACAACCCCTCTGAACGCTGCGAGAGCCCAGAGCCAGCGGCCACCCGGGAAGAGCGGAGGGAGCAGCCCTGGACATGGGCAGAGAGGGCGTGAGAGCAGAGCCTCTAATGGGTGAGGAGAAGCTGGACCTGTCTGGGGCTGGGAAGAGATGGAGGAGCATGGAAGAAGATACTCCGCTTTTTTCGTCTTTTCAAAACACGCCTGTGCAAATATGGCACTCACAATCTCAGCTGCTTTGTTTTTTATCTTCTCAAGGGAGCTGGAGTCGTGGTCTCTGCATGCTCTGCTACCTGCCACATGGGAGGACGGTGCAGAGGCTGGAGTTTAAAGTTCAAGGATGGCAGCCAGGTACCCGCTCCAGTTCCTGCCTCAGCCATTAACCTCCTCTGCTAGCACGGCTGAGTCACACAAGATTTTCAAGTAAATATCCAGGAATCAGGCATACCACCTGATAGAAATCTGGGAGCAGCCAGATGTGTAACTACAGCAGGCACCTTGGAAAACTGTCGGTTTTTCAGTTATGACGATGACTGGGGCTGCTACATTCCTCTGGTAGCTGAGGGCAAGCGTTCAGCGAGCAGCGTTCTGACACAGAGAGCCAATATGTACCAACAGCATCTCTGAGAAGTTGAAGATGTGGTCAATAAACAAAAAACACAGAGTTGTGAATGTCTGTAACACAAGCTGCTCTGGAGAGCTGGCCAGGCTGGGGCCCTCACTCACCAGCTACATGAGCAAATTCTAGGATCTTCCTTATCTCCAGAAGGCATCAGATAAGGCTGAGCATGAGCACAATTTACCTCCCACCTCCTAAGCATAGATGATTTCCACAAAGATGAAATTAAACATCCTTCTGTATGGTTGGAAAGACTCCCTGGAGTTGAACTGGTTCACTAATTAAAATAGCTCTTTGTCCTTCGTTAGCAAGTTAAAAAATAGCAAGTGCTACGTTGTCACAAATACAGTAAATATTGTGAAGGGAGACAAGAGATGCATGACCAACACATCTTCAAATCTCTTGCTAAACCTCTATTAATACTCTGCATTCTAGGTATCAGAGCACTCACGCTGGCCTGGGGATCTGCTTCCAGTTGGTCAATAGCAGCAGGAAAATCTTTAAACCTCCTTTGATCCAGACATAAGTCATGCAGGATCTGCATCTCGCAGACCAGCCCTTGGTTCTCCCAAGACCACCTGCTGCAAACCGGAGATACCGTTCCCACAGCCAGTGGGACTGTGTGACACGGGACGTATTCTAACGTCTGGAAGCACTGGCTCCCAGTTCCACCACTAATTAATAAGCTGTTACTTATTGCTGAAATGCTACTAGTTTGTACTATACAGGCAGTCAGGCATGATGAAAGTACTGGTCCACAGCAGCTTTAGGCTGTGAATGAGGCACAGCACGTAAGCCACACTGATTTCTATAGGGTGAGGAATCTGGGAGAGTTACTTCTAACCTTCAGACATAATAATGTGTACTGACCAAAGAAAAGTGACTCTCCTCAAACACTGTGTTCTGCAAGGCCCACCACATCCCATCTAGGCTGGTACCTTTTCCAGCACATGTTAAATCTCTCACAGGGAAAGTCAAATGGAAAAATGGGAAAAAGCTTTGTATAGTGCATTTCCTCCTCTTCTGCCGAATGGGAGAGGCAGGGTTTGCAGAATTCCCTTCTTGTGTTGAGCTGTACCTCTTCTCTAGAGATTTACTGCTTGTTCCAGAAACACTCAGGTTAGGAGGAAGAAGAGGTCTGAGACATGGGAGGTGAGGAATATTTGGCCCCTACTCATCTGTATGCCCCAGGTGTTCTCTGATCACCATATACACACAGATTTTTTACACTGCAGTGCAGATATGCTCGTGTGTGCACCATTTTCCTGTATGGGTTCTGATAATCTCTCCCAAGCCGTTGCACTTCTGAGCTCCTCAGAGCTGAGAACAGGTGAAGACATTTTAAGAAACAACCAACCAACCAACCAAAAAAACCAACAAACCCAAAACCAAAAAAAAAACCAAAACAAAACCACAGTTTTTTTAACAGAAAAACACTATTTTAACAAACAAAAACTCCACACCATGATTACATGAAGGTAGTTCTTATAAAAATCTAGAGTCCTCTTTTTGCTGCTGCTTCGAAAGTCTGCTATGATTACAATGGGATATAATGCAAGATTGGTACAGTTTATGTTTTATAAACATGTGTAAAAATATATTATGCTCTATTGCAATCCAGAATTGCATCCTGGATATGTTCTTGCAATGTCCAAAGTAAAAAATGTAATGATATCCCAAGGCCATAAGGAAATCCAAGAAGCCTGTAGCCATGTGGGGATTCATGTGCACATAGCAACTCACATTAACACTGACAGGAGTTAAAGCACATCAATCAGTTGTACACCCAGATGAGAACACCATGAACCAATTCTTTCCTGACTTACATCCAGTATTGATGGAGGTGACATAAGGCTGCAGAAGATGCAGATCAGGGAAGAATCCAAACCTCTGGCTACTGCTGTGTTTGATCCTTTCAATTCTGCTCTGCCACCACCATCAAAAAGAGCCAGATCTCATTCCACCGCTGTCCAGAGGATGGGATGGAAAACAAGGATCTGTTTTATCATTTGGTAGCGCTGCCACAAAGCAGGGGATTCTGCACAGCCAGACCTTAAAATGAACTGGGTGAAATGGACTGTTCATCTGTTCTCTGATGCACCAGGCAAAGTATATATGAAACAACAACAGACATGGGTTACAACTAGTATTTAGGAGATAGAAATAGGAACATTTGAAGGAATAGAGCTATTTTCTTCCTCTTTCACCTGTTTCATGGTTCTGATAAATTTAAGGCCTGAGTATGACCCAATGCCACACAGGCCCGTGTTCTTTGTAATATATTGTAGAGAAGCAGAGTCAATTAATAAAACACAGAGCTCACTCCTGTACTGCTGTAGCTAAACTGCTTTTGATACATGAGCTAGCCTCAGACACTGTAACAGTCCTGATTTACCCTATAAACACTTCCAGTGAAAGATACACCAGATATATTTTCCCTTGCAGCCAGAGAAGCCCCTTGCTCTGCAGAGCCTGTCTCCGAGAGGTGTTTAAAAATAAAAGATGCTGCACTGCCATTTGTGACTGGCCTTGAAGAAGCTGCGCCCCAGCACAGACTGAACGCCGCCCTTTGCAGAGCCTTTTTTCAGCTCTCCCAGAGACGAAAAGTGAGCAGCTTGGATAGTGCAACTCCATTAAAAGAGCTTATTTGATGTCTAGTTTTGTGCTTAAAATGCTTTTGGTCTCACTACCTCAAGCGTCTGCTCTCTTGTGACAGCAGTTCTGCCACCCTGCTGGGATTTGCCTGCGCTGTTGGTCAACAGGAGCTTCTCTACAGAGAGAGGAGCCAGCGTCTTAGGGAAGGTCCACCCGAGACCCATAGGTCAGCCAGACGTGGGACCACTAATTTGCCTTAAATCCTGGGGCTATGCAGACTCCCAGCTCTGATATGCAGCTGCTACATGAAACTGCCAAGTCCCGTCCCTACCCCTGCCTCAGTTTCTGCTGCTGTAAATTACATTGGGAGAAACTTGTTTTACCTGTAAAGCACACATACACAGCATGGTGCGGGATAAAATACCACTGTTTCCAAATGGGAAAGGCCTGAGTCTGCTAAGATACCACTGCTGTCTCTGACTTAACATTACATTTCACAGCTCAGAACCTCTATTCTTGCTTTGAACAGCTGCAGAAAATACATCCATTTACAACAACAGAGATAAGCAAAGCACATATGAAGTACATGCAGGTGGAAAAAGTGCAAAAATCAAATTACATTCCTCTGGAGCAAGCTGAGGAATGAGCCACAGACAAGCTGTCAATATGTCCTGACATAACTGGAGAAACCTTTAGTTGATCCGGGCAACCATTTATATATTCAGGCTTACACACATCATAAAAGCTCTGGGCATCTGAGATACTACTGTATTTCCACAATCATAAATAAAGCCAACCTTGTTTTGTGTGTCATCAGACTTTCTATTCTGGGTTACATAGGGAGGATACATAACACTAGATCAAGTCACCTGTGGACTACATATGACCAAGAGCAATATAAATCTGTAGGCAACTACAAACTCTATACTACAAGTGGAAAGAGAATAGTCTTAAGCAGACTCCAGCTCAGCCATAATGGCCATGTAACGTGACATTTCTGTGGATTTAACCCCCTGCCCTAGATTGTATTCCTACCCATTTTTAAGTCAATCTTTCTTGGATTTTGCATGTCCATTGTCATTTTGAAATTCACATCCTCCGAATAAAGTCAGAAACAAACTCCAGTAAGTCAGTTTAAGCTGGTCTTAACATGTTTAGCTCTTGTGGTTTTAACTTTTCAAACTGATTTTGCAAACGTTTCAGTGACCGGCTCTGTCAGACTTCTCCTTCACTTGACTTATGAGCAGGGGGACAATGCTTTGAACACCTCTGAGCCAGCCCCTAAAAACATAGAGAAACTGTGTGGTCAGAAACCCAAACCCATACCATAGCAAGAACCGCAATTAAAGCTCATAAATCAACAGTTAAACAGCTACTAAGCAGAAACATCCAACGACTGTTATTACAATATATCTACTCTTCCAATCTTTAGAAAGAACTACATACTGACTTAATACCCAAGAAATAACCTTTAAAATTTGGCAAGGTAAAATAACTGATGTAAAGTCCTTTTCATGTTAGTCTTTAGAATTAACAAATTTTACTGAAGTCAATGAAATACCTCACTCTAATGTCAGTTGGAGACAAAGTGGATAGATAATCCTGGAGTCACGACAAACACTACACTGGCTTAGTTCCAGCAGTCTTATGGGATCATAAAGCCTAATGGCATTAAGCTTCCTCTTAGGGCTAGCTGATGAAAAAGTGTCCCTTGAGAGAATCTCTCCCAGCTTTAGGACTAGGCATAAGCTATAGGCAATATACTCCAGGCAGTAAAATGGACATATTTCTTTCTTTCTTTCTCAGTTGTTTCACCCTTTGAACTATCCTGAACAGTTCTTTTCTGCATGCTGACTACTTGTAAATGGCTGTCATGCTGTCCGTAAGAGCCTAAGTTGTACAAGTTCAGCAAAACCAGTAAATCAAGTGTAGGGACAGTACAAAGCTCTGCTCCCCCCTCGCGTCTCCTGCACCTGCTGCTTTAGAATGGTGCTGCTAGAGATGGATACAAACCTCGCCGCGCTGGACCCCATACAAACGCAGAACAAAAAGTCTTCGCCCCCAAAGAGGCTGCAACTGAAATCTAAGACATAAAAGAACAGCTGAATCCACAGAGGCAGGAAAGGCTGGTTTTGTTCTCCCTCTGTTTTCACACAGGTGAGAGGCAGGCAGAGCCGGCTGACTCCATTTGAACTTTTTCAGGAATGAAAAATGGCCATAATTTTGCGCTCTTGTTTTAAAAAGCGAGGCTGTTTTATTTCCAAGGCAGACCTTTGTGGCAACGCTGAAAAGCGCTATAATTCTCCCAACTGTTGTGTTTCCTTATTGCTCCCTCAAGCTGTCTGTGCCGCGCTCACATCCTGCTCGCACGCAGAAGCTGCTGGGAACATGGCTGGTGATCTCATTTTCCTTGCGGCCGTCTCTCTGCTTTCCGCCTTCCAGCAATGTAAGAGCCACGGGGCTGGGGCTTGGGGAGGCTGCCACCGCTTCTGGAGCACTGCAAATTATGTTATGGCAAACTGGCTGCTCCGTAGCTTTAATTTTTGAGAACTTCTAAGTTAGATTTTTCTCACCGAAGCATTGTTTACCCTCTCCGTCGTCTAAGAGGGAGCTGGCTCAGTGGGGCAGAGTACTTTTCCCTGTGGGAGAAACCAATTTGTTTTCAATTCTATTATGTTTGCTGACTTTTTGGAATTGTGCTATTGTGACAGCTTGTAACTAGCTGTAAAGTTACCCCAAAGCCACATTGTGTCTTGGTTTTGACTCTTATTTAGGCACCTATACAACTGAAAACCTCAAAAGTGAGAGTGAGTTTGTGAAATGAAATACACCAGTGCTGGAATGAAAGTGCTTTAAAAACTGTTTCCTGAATTAGAGATGTATACTAAATATCTGAAATGAAAGAAGAAAGCAAACCCTTACCACAGGTAGCAAAAGTATCGTATTTTCCATATCATGTTCTCATAATTTCCTCTTACATTTCTTTAAGATTGAAATGGATTTATTTTATCCCATGCCGAGAGAAAGGAGAAAGGGAAAAAGGTGGGCAAGTGTGAGCTGCTCTTTTTGTTGTGTATTAGTCTAAAACTGCAGTGGCATTTTTAATGCCCATCATTATTTTCTTTGAAATATGTTGATTCATGAAGTTGTGTTTACACCAGGAAACAAGATATATTTTTAATGCATTTGTGCTATATGAGGATGAGATTAAGAGCAAGTTAAAAATAATTACTTCGCCTTTTTCCAAATATCTATAACACTGCCAACTTATCTAGCAACCTATCTATGCGGAATGAGTGTTTATTTTTTCTCAAAGCCTCAGCTACTGAAATAACATTTGTACCCAGAAAAAAAAAAGGAAAAAGCTTGAGAATGTGACCCTTCCAAGTTAAAAGAAGCCAAACACAACAGAAGGCAAATTAAAAGCACCTAAAACTCACATTTTCTTTTTCTGTCATCAGATCAGCTACAATGTACCCTTGTGATCTTCACAGAACATTTCTGTCTGGTGGCAAATTTTACCATTAACTTCTATGCAGGTTCAACTTGCCCACCTTAATTTTTAATGTAAAAGTGTGAAGGATTGAAAACCAACCAACCATACATACATACATTATCTGGAAAAGTACTGCAGTTTGAAAACTGAAGGAATTGTACAGATACTGAAACTGGAAAGGGGAGGAGAAAACACAACCATTCTTGTGATGGTTAATCCATATTAGTTGATCTTAGTTAAAATCACAGAATATACAAGATAACCTGGGTTTTAATGCACTCTGGCAGTCTGATATCAAGCCCGAAGAGAAATCTGTGTAAGAATCTGATCTACTGATCTGATTTAAATGACGGTTTGCCTTGCTTTCAGCACACTTGGTAGCACAGGCAAACTAACAGAGATTAATTTATGGGAGTTCACGGGCACTGGAAGCGTGTGCTATAACCAGTTCAGGCAGGGGGAGCAGCCCAGCATGAACTGATTGCTGTGAACAAAATACACACAATATGCTGTTTGCTCCTCTGTTTGTTCTTCTGAGCCTCCTGTCCCGAGTCAGGGAGGTGCTCACGGGCAATACCACCTCCCTGAAGCAATGCTGGAAGTCAGGTTTCGCTTTGCAGTCACCAGAGGTACAAGATTTAGTGTCTCAAAGCCATGAGTTGTTCAAAGAATCAGGTCAGTCAAAGATTAAGCTGTGCAAGAAATGCTGCGGGATAGAAAGAACCGACAGAAACAATGCAGGAAGAGGTTTCCAGTCACAAATCCTGCTTTAAGCAGCTCTGATTGGCTTGAGAGATTAGTGTTTTGTAGACTGATGGGAAAACAAGGGAATCCAATGAAGAGACAGAGTGAATCCCAGACATTGATATAAGAGAGAACGGGGAGGACGGGGGTCCAACTACATAGTCTATTTTGAAGGATCTCTCTGAACTAGCACCTTCTAAAGATCATTCTTAATAATCCCATGACCCAGCAAGACATTATTGAGAAGTATTTGTTTTTTTCTTAAGGTAGTTAGGCCAGGCTGCACAAATTAGCACACACTATCATACACTGCAATACAGATATCAGCTTCTCTACAGACTTTTTAACACAAATAAAATGTTTGAGAGTAATGTGCCTTGAAAGCCTGCTTTGTCCTATGTTTTCAGAGTAAAGATATTAACTCAGTAACCATAAATGCCACCTGAAGATGAAAGCGAGAAAAGCAAAAAAGGCAAACAAAGGCAAGTCAAGCCTCAGTCATGTAATTTAGCCTGCTAGAACTGTATGACTTGATACAGGGGGAAGAAAAGGCAATGGAAATCTTTACTTACTCCTGCTGCAGTGCCTTCTGGAGCCCTCACGACTGTACCTCCAGTAGGTGAGGCAGAAGAGCTCTCCCATTGCTTTATTATTTACTTTAGCCCTCGTAACACCATAATCACGAAAGTTAAATTTGGAGTTACATTGCTACTTTCCATTCATCGGCAAGGAATTGAAAGGCAAGTTGTATACAGTTAACAAAAAATACAGTAATTATTGCACTCCTGAGCTCTTTCCAAGTCCCTGGTTGGCACCTGTCTTGTTCTGCACACCGGGCTCACATTTTCTTTTAAGGTGACAGACATGACTTGAATTGTCCCCATATACAGTGCCACAGCTTGTTTTTCATTGGCATGTAAAAGCCCACTTGTCCCTAATTGAAGCAAAGTTCCCATTGATCACAGTGGAAGCCACTTAAGAAGTGGATTTTATGATGGTTGGCCATACTATCACAACCTGATTGCTGTTTTTGCGTATGGTTAACTGGAGTCTCCCATGTACAAATCTCTGCCCCTCAAACTAGAGCCTTGCTGACCAAGCAGTACTGAGGGTGAACAGCATTACAGCTGAGGCCAGGGTTGTACCGTGGCCTTGATGATTTGGTTTGCACTATAATAAATAAACAGGAATTATTTGGGCCCTACGTTGCCTTAACCTTTGTATTTCCCCTGGTAAGTTTATTTTGTTCACATCTGTTCAAGGCTTCTCTCTATCTTTTTTTTTTCCCTAAAAGAAGCTAAGTCAGGTACAGTGACCTGCCTTGGCTTGCCTTAATTTCTCAGTAGAAAACAAAGTGGTCCCAGATTTTGAGGGTGACAGAAGCCAAAAAGCAGCTTTTCAGTTAAGTTTTCCAGGAAAATATTTCTCAAAAATAACTCTTGTGCTTCCATGAGCTCCAGTCTCCCTGAGGCACGTTCCCTGAACCCTCCCTGCTACCATTTGGCCCTTCTGAAAGGGCTGCAAGGTGGCAAATAAACAGATGAATCACCAGGCATAACAAGACATGTGGGTGGGAGTGGAGGAGGTCTTGCTGGATGCAAATACAATGAAAAGTCCTGTAAACCTACCTTACAGAGAGATATCTGAGATGCTTTGACTGCTTTCCGGAGAGGAAGGTTAAGAGGTCGCTTGAACACACCACATAATTACTTATATGGGGAGAAGACAGATGGGAAAAGGCCTTTTTGGGAAAAGGCTTTGGCCACAAGGCTGAGACATATGAGGTGCAGGGGGCAGCACCACTAATATCTCTAGTTGTGTTTTGATGGAACTGCTCCCAGAAGGGAGGACAGAAGGTGTGCTCTAGGCTTGCCCATTAGTCACGTCTCTTTAGTGAACTCAGGGGGGTGTCTGGCTTCTGGATCCAGATAAACTTTAACTAAAGGGTAGATAGCAAGCTGCCCAT
Organism: Nesoenas mayeri; assembly: GCF_963082525.1. Taxonomy (NCBI): domain Eukaryota; kingdom Metazoa; phylum Chordata; class Aves; order Columbiformes; family Columbidae; genus Nesoenas; species Nesoenas mayeri. Next base: position 18,866,289 of record NC_137540.1, read on the forward strand.
CACAGGGTGGATATGACACGGCCAGAAAAATAACTCCAAGTACCCTGAGAGTTTTAAAGTCAAACAGGTGGCTGGCCAATAGCTCTGCTGCGTACAGGAAAGTGCTGTCTGTATATCACCTTTCGTCCTTGTGAGCCTCTTAAACTTTTAAAGGGAGACTTCTGCAATGAGTATGTCGATAAAATGAGGTATACGTATATACATCAGAAGTGACCTCAGAAATGCAGAGATAGTGTTTGATAAGTTTGGGGTTTTATGGTAAGTACCTGACACTTTGTCACTCTACAGTGTATAATCTAGCTTTTAGGTGGCACTGTATCAGTCCTAAAACGATGCTTTTTGCAAGACAGGGAAGCACCAGCAGCTCCGATCGGCACAGCTGCTCCAACAGGCAGCTCTCAGCTCTGCAGCAGATGAGGTGGGGAGCAGCGAACAGTTGCAGCTCTTTGCTCTTTCAAACAGGCAGAATTTTGAGAGTCCCAGACAATAACAACAGATGGAAAAGCATGTGCTATAAGACATGGCTAAATGACTTTTAAAAGGTGGCTACCAGATTTTTGTTTCCAATGATTGCAGCGCTGCCCCATACTCTAAAGCATTACAGGTCTTAATGTCACTAAGACAAAATAACCACATGCTATTCAAACAAGCCGGGAAGCAGCCTCCGTCAGGGCAGTTTGGCTACCGAGATAGTGCAAAGGCAGCGCTCGGCCATTGCAGTGTGACTGGACTGCTCCTAGGCTCTGCAGTTCTACAATTCCGATGAGATGGGAGGATGTTTAAGTCATAGCTAGCTTAGAAAATGCAAAAAGAGAAAGAATATATTTCTGAAATAGCAGTTTTTCCCCTTCCTCATAAGTCACTCCTGAAGATTAGATCTAAACTTTTGTAAGGAGAAACTACTTTATCTGATACTGGTGTCTTTCCATTAAAGAAAATGGAAAGGGCTGAAGAACAATGATCTCTATTTAAAAAAATCACTGACATGTAAGGGACTCAGCTGAGCTGAGGAGTGGTGTAAGTTGTGAGCCCTTATTTTTGCTTACAGGTTATTTTGCTTGGCTGGTGGGGAAATCAAGAATGAAGCACAAGATCATGCCCCCAGCTGTCACTGGAGCTCCAGAATTTGAGAGGACATTTCGTGCACAGTAAGTTCGGAGATCACTAAGATGGTGGCAATGAATAACAATTGAGTCCAGAAGATAAGCAAAAACATTGTCTTAAGACATTACCTTCTTCTTTCCATCCTTTTCTCAAACAAAAGAAAAATAATGAGCAAAACACTTTTCAAATGGTTCAGCTATTATTTTCATGATAATGGGACAACAAGTTCAGCTCATTTAAAACAGTCACCACTCAAATTCTGATCAAACTGGGCACGCAGATTACCCAAACCTAAGTAGGGGCTGAGAGCTGTAACTGTAACTTAGAGAATTCAGGTGTTCTGGATTTAGTGAGCTGTGCTGGCAGTTCTTGGACTGCGGGTAACACTGAAAGAGCAAACATCTCTCTTCACAGAGAATAACTGCAGGATAACCTGTCTAAGAAGACAATGTTTTCCTAACAGGCTGAAGTTTGTGATTAGCTAACAACCCTATGCAGAAGTATTTATGTTTGTTTCAAACAATCCCATCTGCTGTAACTGTAACTGTAACGGATAACAACAATGAGACTAGAATATATGAAGCAATATATTAAATAACAGAATATGTTAGATATAGAAGTTTGCCTAATTCATTAAAAAGAAATTAATTCAGAACAACCCAGAAAAGATATCCCAACAAAACATGGGTGAGAGAACTCATGATGTCCACAAATAAAGGTGTTACAGCCCTCACCATAAGATGTATCGCGTGCTGTCTGTGGCCTCAGCAGAGCAATCCACACTGCCTGTGCAGGGCTCTGCGCTTCCTCTTGCAGTCCTGGGAATGCTGGCCCACAAAACTTGCAGAGTTACGGAGCATGGAGATGAGTGATCAACATCACATCCATGTGTTGGGATTCCTGCCTCCTTCTGCTGCACTTGATTTAAGATTATTTGTCCCATTTATTTCCATGCGGTTGGGATCCAGATCCTTGTCTAAGTTTAAATACCAGGAAAATATTTGAAATAGTTTGTATTTGAGATTACAAAGAGAGAGTTTTTAAGAGTGCCTAATTCTGCCTTGACTGTGCTCCCACTGGATTCGGTAGCATCAGCTTCAGTGGAAACAAAATGAGGCCAAAGCTGATTCTCCTTTAAAATCCACCCCATAGTTCTTTTCCTTTCCAGACTGACGTTCTTACAAATTTATTCTGCAGACAAAACTGTGTGGAGTTTTACCCAATATTCCTTACTGTCCTCTGGACTGCAGGATGGTTTTTTAATCAAGGTAAACACTTTTCGTTTTTATCTTGGGCTGAGAAGTTTTACATAAGTTTTTAAAGTGCTTTGTTCTTTCAGGAGGCAGATCACAGTAGACATCTTTTCCCTTTCTTTTAATTGCATTACCTTAGCATAGCCTTCCTAGAGGAATGCTCAGTGACACTGAAATCCCTACTTAGTCACGGCATTTCACATAGCCCTTCCAGCTTTTGCTTCTCTCTGTCAACCAAGGAGCCACTACATGGCACATTTATTATTTTTCGGGGTGAATCATTCAGGAAAGCAGCTCCTGGATGCTTCCCACTAACAATTATTTGCACACCATGGGATGATTCCAACAGGACACCAAGCACAGCTGTCATCCCTGGGGTGCAGGCAGCCTGAAAAGGCTCAAGTAGAGCACTCATTCCTGGGACTGGACCCCCAGCCAAGGGAGATGGAGCTCAAACCATCAAACCTTCAGGTTTTTAGATCTCAGACGAGTGACACCACCACTGGGCTATGACTCAGTTGTTTGTTTGGGAACATAGCACTGAAACGCAGTCTTAACATGGGTATCTCCAGTCATAGGTATTGTACTTCAGGTGGGCAGTGAGGACTCGTGAAAACCTGTGACCCTTTCTCAGGCATCTGGCAGGGGGTCAGTATTTGGCCAAATGATCTGAGCTCAGATGCCACATAGCTTTCATACCTCTCACTCTGTTGGGCTTTCCAATCGGGTCTGTGATGTCTGCTAACAGCAATGGGGTGAACACTAGTAGGACTAGAACTCCTGACAGAGCCTAACTCTTGCATTCTGCTTTCCTAACCCTTCCCCAGCTGTAATTTTAGAAGCATTAAGTCTGAGGGCTGCAGAGCAGATAACTAGGTCATGCCTGCTATACTTCTCCTTCCTGAGTGACTAGCTTTCTTCTACATGTTCTATAATAAGTTTGCTCCAAATCAGTAACTTTGGTTTGGGGCTCTCTTACAGCCAGACTTCCACCTCCATTATAAATCCGGTGTAGGTCCAAAGCAGCACCACATGAGTCAACAATTTGGGTATAAGATAGTACATGTTCTTGTAGACAGACACTTGAACTGAGGAAAACCACAGTTACTAACAAGCACCACAGACACCTGCTGTCACATGTATGAAATAAAGGATTATGTTAACCTCCCCTTTAAGTCATTTTTTCAGCTGAGCATCTCCCATAGGTATGTTACAGGAGTTAACCCAGAACACAGTAAAAGCTGTCCTCTGTAATCCTCTCTCGCACAGTTTGAAAGAACACAAAATTAACTAGCACTGCTTAGTCCTGGATAATATGACTGACTTATGCACCCTGCTCCATCTATCAAATGGAGATAACTTTATACTCTTCCCACGGGGAGGTCAGAAAGCTAACTTCACTACAGGTTTCTCTCATGTCTTTGGATAAAAGCTGCTATATAAATGCAAAGCAGGTTATTAACAACATAAATAAGGTTCTCCTTCTGAAACAAACACTCTCCTTTAACACAAATTGCCATAACAGCTCACAAGCCACAATGCTCCATCCCACTGTCCTGTGGGGAGGGGGTACAGATTCCTGTCAGTTCTTGAGACCTCCTTTTCAGGGAATGCTTTTAAGGTCTTTTTGGATAGTCCTATGTCCACCCCTACCTGTAAACCCATATCAAGAGCATCCCGTAGTGAATGTTCATGAATACATCCATCTCCTTTGAATGATTCTTTCCCAGGATAACTTCCCAGGATATGGGTAGGTGTGAAAATCCCCAGAGCCATATAACTAGAGGACACAACTAACATGGTTAACTGCCTGCGATCCTAATTTTTTAGTTTTCTGTTTTTCACCGCCATTACTATTTTCTTTCTTAGAATTAGCTTCCTTCCTGGGTGTGCTGTACGTGTTTGCCCGCTACAAGTACTTCCATGGTTACGTACAGTCTGTGAAAGGAAGGTAAGGAGTTACCAGCTGGGGGCAGGTGGAAAGCTCCAGGCTGTGGTCTGAAGCCGGGCTGAGAGCCAAGGACTGGCAGTGGGAAGTGACTATAATTGAATCCAACATGTGTAAAGTGTCAGCAAGAGGTCGAAGCAGAAACCCTCAGGGAAGAGAGCTGGCTGTGACAGCAGGAGCCTGGGTTGAGACGTGCACATGCTACAGGTCACGAGAGAGAAAAGGTTTGATGCCCACCTTGTGGGTGCCCACTTTGTTCTGAGCATGTTGGCAACCAGAGCTGGAGAAGTCTGAAAGCAGCAGCACAGTTTTGCAGCTCAGGTCTGCTGTGGGATGGGAGAGCGCTCGGGCAAGGCTTGCGCAGTGCCTGCCTGTCTGCTGTTTTCATTCCTCCTCAGTTTGTCACATTAGGACCTTTACTCTAGCCATACGAAATGCACTAAAGGAAGCAAGCAAATCCAGCCTTGTAGGCTGATGAACTTTCACCCAATAGATAAGAGAACACAGCTTCAGACAAGCATACATTAACGAACATTAAGTGCGCAGCGTCTCGTAATGCAAATTCTGCTTCAACAAACATGCATACTGGTGAAACACCCCTCCACTACACACACTTAAACACACAGTTTATTTCTTGTTTCACTGAAGTCACTGCACTGTTTTCTGTGTCCTCACCTAAGGCTCCTCTTCCAGCACACTTATCAGTCTCGGAAAAAAAATAGCATGATATATGCTTGTCATAAAATTAAAAGACTTGAAATGTATATTTCTAGAGGAAGATACAGAACAATCAGACCATTTTTGCAGTGAATAATCCTGCAGCAGCAAAAGAGCATACTATTTTCCATAGCTTGTGTACTGTTATTATCATTCTCCTTCACTGCAGTCTCCACCAATCTGTTGCCCTCTTTGGAAGAGTTGTTGCTTAAGAGAAGGGAGAAGCTATGTTTTCTTCCAGAGCAAATATATGGAGATAATATTATATGCCCCAGTAAGACATGCAGTAATTCAAATGATGCAGTGAACACCAACCAGAAGACTAGCAATTATTAAGGAAGCAAACCAGTCTAAATAAATGAACAAGCATAGCATAATGGACTTTTATTTAATCAACAAACTAAAAAGTCCTTTGTCTCAGAAATCTTTCCCATGCTTTACTTCAGCACTCTTAGACCAATGGGTTCAGCCTCTCAAGGCAGTCTAAGAACAGTGGCTGGTTTCACTGCCAGACAGAGCTTTACACTCTGGGGAAACTCTGATTTCTTTGCCTTGAAGAGGGTGCTGAGACAGCCTGGCAGCCCTAGGCAATGGCTTTGCTGGGGAGACCTGCCCCTGCAGGCCTGGCTGGTGCTGAGCTCCCTCCAGCTCAACACAAGCTGGACATGCAGAACCCAGTGCCAAAACATACAGTACATCCCCAGCTGCCCGAGTAGCAAGGAGGTAATTAGTCTTCACACTGATTCCCAGCTGTCATCACCAATTACATCTGTGCTAGTTATATAGACAAACCTGGTCTGGGTGCTCAAAGAGCTGGTTACAACATACTAGTGCACTTGACTACATGAATTGCAGTTCAGATTTGCTAAGGCTAGACTTTTTAAGAACACAACAGGAACATGTGCCTTCTACTTGGTTTCTGTGCTGGAGAGGTCTTTGTAAGTGAGCTGTATCCTTTAGCCGTCCCCTCTGCCTGGCTCTGACTGATACTTAGAAGGGCTAAGCTCAAGGCTTCTCCTGCTCTCCTGAAATGGAGGAAATCTCATACTTCACCCTTTTCAAATCCACACCTAGATGGGGCATGCACAGAAAGGCTACTTCAATAATTCTTAAGCACCAGTGTGACTCTCATGCTCCCCCCACCCCCAGAGGTGCCTAAGCAAGGTACCACTTGAGCTGACAAGCTCCCCTCCAACACTAGCGTGATGGGATTCTCCAAAGAGACCTTTCATTGCTTGCTTTGCTGGCAGAGGCCAACCCAGCAGCAACTCCCTATCACACCAGAATCTGCACCAAGGCAACTGAGAACAGCCCCAGGAGAGCGTGCACGGATGGGCAGCTCCCTGCTCACACTGCCCAAACAGCGAGTCTATGTTCCCAAGCTGAAGGGCTCTCGCAGCCTCTTCTGTGGGAGCTTTCCATTTTGTACAATTAAAATAACCTGATCCTCTCCCATCCCCAGCAAGTGCCCTAATCACTGATTTTTAGGATCGACACTCTTTCTTTCCAGTCCAAAAATCCATCTCCAAGCCAAAGTGATAAGCAGAAGCAGATCTCCCAGCTCAGCGGAGAGTACCTGACCCAGAGGTGTGGATGTGAGACACACACCTCTCCCCCAGTCCTGAGGGCTTCTCTCCCAAACTCCTACACCTCAAGTTGCAGTGAGGTGCTCAAGCTTGTCTGTGGCGTTACCTACAGGTCTTCATGGGATAAGGTAGCTCATCCTGGAGGAAGTTCCTAACTTCCACATGAAAATTTAGAGACGTTGGGGGAGTTTTCCCACAGAGAGGATATTAGAAATCTCTCTTCTCCCTAGCAAAAGTCACGTGTGGGGATGGTTTATTACCAAAAAAACCCAAGGCAGCATCACAGAAGTTATCCTTCCTGATTCTATGCACCTCTTCTTAACTGGTGTGGACAAGCAGTTTCACTGTAAACACACCATGTCCAGCTTGTAACAGTATTTTTCTGCTCTTCACTTTTAGGTTAATAGGTTTTTATTTGAATTTGCTGATTCTGATTTGCTTGATAACCCTGGGTGCAGCTGGCATTGTTAACAGCTTTCTGGATGAATACCTGGACTTCAGCATTATGAAGAGATTACGCAAATTATTCTGAAAACTGTTTTGTTTGGGGTTTTTTTAATAAAATAAAATAACATGGATGCTTTCCCTGAACAACAGAAGATGCTTGTGAATAAAGCAACAGAGCTCTTTACTAACAGCCCATTGCAATGTAAAATGCGTGCTTCTCCTGAGATGTTTACACTTTCTCATTTCCCTGCTTGAAAAAGAGTTGGTAAGACAGAATGTCATGTCACCTGCGTTTGCAATTAAATATTCTCTTTTAAGTACAGTATTGTAAATCCTAAACAAATTACATAAAACTAAACCCATTAATTCACTGATTTAGTTGCAACTTGAACTACAAGCAACAGCCCATCTCACCCAATGTCCTTCAGCTTTGCCAATGCCTCTGTAGTCTTCCTTCACTCTTCTTCATTTCCCCCAGCAGCGTCACTCATTCTGCACCTATGTAAAAAAAAGCTTCCATGCAATACGCTGTTGCGGGGTCCCAGTTTTCCAGGAATATCCAATCCCACTGCATGAGGCTGTTTAAGCATATCTGGAAACACTGCTTTCTTCAGGAAAACATTTAAAGCTGCTCTTGACCCTACGTTTCTGTGAAGGCCTCTTGATTTTATACACGTGTTTACAATTCGACACATGCTCAAACACTCTTCTTGTAGAAGTGGGACCCTCCTGTAGGCAGATCCCAGTCCTTACACAAATCCTCTTGAAAACAGGCGGTCCCCACAATGCAGCACTTGCGAGAGGGAGAGTCAGCCTAGACAAAGAGAAGGCACAGATGCTCGTCTAACAATTGGGTCTATTGCATTGTGTCCCGGCAAGGCACAGATGGCTGGAGTGAGTGTGGGAGAGACGAAACAAACATCTCAGCATGGCCACAGCTCTGGGAATCACAGAAAGACAATGAAAAGCAAACTGACTATGAAAACAGTTTTCTGCTAAAATGGGGGAAAACCAATGGATTAGCGCCGTGAGCTCCAAGCGTGCTGGTGGTCAGTTTAAACTGTGTAGAACAGAGAAGCAAGGCCATGCCTATTTTGATAACTCCTGATTATTCAAATTATTTAGGCAATGCTGAATATACTCGTGCTGGAGCCAGCAGGCAGAAGTTTTCTTTCTCATGCCTCTGAAGACACGATCTGGCCAAAAGTACTGCACATTTACAGTGGTGTTTAGTCGGGTCTATATAATGAACAAGTTTATGGTCTAAAAGTGCACTAAGGTTTATAACCTGAGCACAAAATAGTTGAGTGCTGGCTCAGGTTCATAATAATCTTTCATATGAAAAAAGGTAGACACACGTGCATAAGTTAGCTTATGATTAAAAGAGACAACTTATCACCTGCAAGCAGCAGAAGCTGAAATGTCATTTGAACAAGAACCGAAAGAAGTACAACAGTGCAAGTCTTGGGTCTGCTAATGGCTGCCAAAGGGAGAAGGACAGACTGTGACGGCAAACAGGCTGGAGCTGACACAGCTGCGGGAAGGGCAACTCTGGCACTTGCCTCCAGAGAGAAAGTACAACAGGGCCAGATTTAACAACCACAGGAATCACCGGGAATCCTTCCACCAACTTTCCTCCTGCGGGCTGAAAGACAGAAAATCCACCTACCCACCTGCCAGTGGTGCCTCGAGACAGCCATGGGCAGCGGGAAGTGCTGCCGCCAGAAGGAAACCAGAGACGAAGGGCTAAGACTTGAAACACACAAAGGAGAAGGCCGAAAGGTCACTAGCTGTGTTCAACTAGGTCTTCGTGTCTGAAATTATTCCATTCCAAGCTTACCTGTTGTCATGGTCTGGTGTGTTTTATAGACAGCTTCCCATATCTCATCTTTTCCACAGATAGGGATAAAGTGCTTTTGCACAGAGACAATCTCACATGCTGAAAAATGCGGCTGTGAGGCTGCAAAACATCTAGCAGATAAACATAAACCCAAACTTTTAGGAGGTGCACCAGCTAACAAGAGGCCTAGAGCTGAGGATGCCACCTGTCTTCTGAGTCACTGCTTTTTCCCCAGTAAGCCAGGACAGAATGCCTATGATTGAAAAGTGTTAACGCCTGAGTCTTCCATAATTAAAAACAAACTATACCTATAACAGATGTACACTGTCAGTAGGAGTATTTAGTTTAGTGAGAACCACACAATTTCCTGCCTGCTGATCGAGGAGTTAGTACCAGGCTGCATGTTCAGCATACGCAGTGAATGGATGCAAATGTTCATCTGCCAGTCACAATCAGAAATGACGATGGTCCCTGCTGCAGCTCCAAAGCCAGTTGGTACCTAGGAGCCTCTTGCTGAAAGCACCTTTTCTCAGCACGCTCACATCCAGCACATGCTGAAGTAACTTTGGCAGGCTGCTCTGATCTGGCCCCAGCTCCTTCTTCATGCCCTATTATCCACATTTAAAATGGTAAAGGACTAACATTAAGGAGAGAAGGGGAACCTCACCTTAAAGGTGGTATGTGGAGCTGAGCCACATGACACCCTGAACAGCAAGCAGTGCAAACAGACGTCCCATGTCTGATCCCACACAACTCCCCGGTAGGCTGTAGACACGGAGACATCACTGTCGAGATTGGAAGGCTACATGGCATGTTTATCTTGAACAGGTCATACCAATTCAACAAGTCTACATGCACTTTCCAAAAGGCTTCTGACAACACAATTCTCACACTGTAGTAATAGCAGGTGACAGTAATAGGCTGGGGAGCTACTCTAAATATTTATCTTCATGCTTCCCCAGTTTCCTCAACTTTTCTTTGTAACTTCTATGTCCAACCCTACATCTCCCTTCTTCCACCCCACCTCGCCACCCCAGATCTTAGCCACAGGACTCCTACGTACATCCCAGGCTCTCCATCTTCTCTGCCCCCCTAAAGGCACTTCCCTACTCCCTTCTCAGCACACATGGAGTAAACACTCAAGTTTGGGGCTGCCACCTCTAATGGGTCCAGTTGCAGACCAACTCCCCTCAGCAACCGCCTGAGTGCAGACCTTCCCTCAGCACACAGGCGGGTTTGATAACTCACCTTGCTCCACGAAACGGGCAAAATGACCCCAAAGGCAGGCATACACCTGAGTAAGTCCCTCCCACCCAGCAGCTCATCACAGCGGGATGCAGGGGCAGATACTCAGTTGTGCAAGAGGGGTGGCCTGGTTCCGGCTACACCCTGCCCATAACGCCCCAGCTCCAAGAGGTGATCCTATAAACCAGAGAGGTGATCCTATAAACCAGCACGGTATATGACTCAGATAACCATCTTTTATTTGGGTTTTTTTTTGTTTGTTTGTTTGCTTTTGTTTTTCTTTAAAAGTGGTATGTTAACATCAGGACTTTTTCTACATTTTCAGAGCTCTGTACAGGTCTTAAAAGGAAATAAGCAATGCTTAATGTACAAAGTAAAACCAGAAAACTAGAAAAATCTGAATAAAATGGAGCAAGTTGCTGTCAGGGATACAGTACAAATTAGTAATCAGATGTCATCTGAAGTGCAATACCACTGCAGTAAGGATGAGTTAAGGAATGAAATAAAAATACTCTATTTTAAACAAACAGTATATATATATATATTTTTATATGTATATATTTTACAGATAGTAGACCCAGTGATATCTGTAGAATCGTAAAAACATATTTACAAATAACTTTTTTTTTAACATTACATATACATCAGCACCATAGTAAGAAAGAAAGAAAAAAAAACCAAAAACAAAAACACACAAAAAACCCCCAACCCCAAAACTATTAAAATCTACCTCTCTAGTACTTGGTCCCAGTATGGAGTATTTGGAGGAAGCTTTACAAAGACAAGAGAGACTCAGTCTTCGTCACCATGGACTTGCCCTTGGTGGCTGCGCGGTGGTTCCCAGCCCTGCGCTGGCGGGTGATGCCCGGTCCCTGGCACCCGAGGCAGGGGTGGCTGCACCACTGTCCCCCAGCCCCGTGTGGCTCTGCGGTGTGGGGCAGGACAGCTACGTGCTGCACCAGCTCGTTGCTGCCTGGCCCACCGGTGCTCTCAGACACGCTCACACGGACACGCATACGCACGACACCCTCGTCCCTTCGGGGTACCATTTGTCCCACTGTTTGCCTATCCCCTCTGTTCAGGCTGGTCCGGCCAAGAACCGCTTACCCACAAGACAGACTGAAAACTTTGGCTGGTGCTCCCTGCCGCTGAATTAGGGCCCAACCCGGCTCCTGCTGAAGCAGCGAGCAGGCAAACCCTTATTGTCTTCAGTAGGAATGGGAATAGGTCCTTGCACTGTATTTTAAAAAGGGATTGGCTAAAAGAGGTGTAACTAAAGCATTTAAAAATAAAAATAATAATTCAGGAGTCAGGGTGAACTGGATTTATAGCTCACCTTGAGCAGCTATTGCAGGTTAAAAATGCACCTTGTCCTTCCTACATGATAGCATTTCAAACAGGCACCTCCCCTGGTCTAGGTAAGTCTTGCAAGGGCTTAACTGCACAAAAGGGAACCATCTGGGTACTGACACGATCCCAGGCCCATTTTGCTCCCACTCCTTAATGCGGTGCATATCTGTGCTCCGTAGGGAAAGGCAGGCCTTGGAAATGCAAGGTGCCAAGCCCCTCAGCTCCCGTGGGTTTCAGCAGCTCAGCACCCCACACCACCCGGCCCAAGGAAAGCAGTGCACAAGGAGGTAATCTGTACTTGGGTAGCTGGTACTTGTACACTGGAGATGCTTTCGCTACAGAGCACTTCTTATGGCTCACAGAGGCTAGCATTAGGCCAGAGGCTCCCAAACGTTTTGGACTGTGGATCATGTTAACATTTTTTTTAATGCACCACTGTATACCCTGATAAGCAGCTCTCAGCTGAAAACACTAGGAAGGCGATAGGTTTCAGAGGACAGCTTACCTCGGCCTCAGATTGCAGCTTGGGAACTGCTGCTTTAGACATTCAGAATGGCTGGCATCTCAATATTGTGCAAGATGTATCACAACTTCATTACAGTGCTGCTCAGCACTGGTCCACACAGTGGAGATACTGATATGTCGCTATTAACTAAAAGCTTATTTGGGCAGACCCCATGTTTGTAATAAGTACATCAACTATTTTACCCATTCGTGAATGATCTTTACAGTAGTCCTTCACTGCTTCCTGTGCTTCAGATACTGCAGTGAATTTTGTCCCAGCAAACCAGAGAGATTAGACCAAACATCTGTTTAAAACTGAGGATCAGGTTGCATATAATGTCACACAGAGAGCCCAGACGCTCCAGGGTAATACTAGCTGCCAACTTTTCAGGAGGAGAGAAGAAATGCATTCTGCATGCCAAACCCTCCCTGTACGTTTTCTCATGCCTGTTTTCTCCTCTCCTGCCTGCCCCTTTGTGGCAGTTGTTGCTCACCTGAAACAAAGCCCAGTGAGCTTGCCTTGCTTTACACTGAAGGAGAGGAGGGGAAGGCAGTGAACTGGAAACATACTGAGGAGTAAGGAGATAGAGGGACCTGCTTAGGACCTACGCTGATATCTCTTGGTACCTCTCAGCTTTTTAACACCATTTGTAGCTGTTGTTCTGCACCCCAGGCAGCAGATACACACCAAACTGCTCTGACAGGGGAAGTGCTACTGCAAGTCCCAAAGGGACTAATATAGCTCATTAAGATATCCCTCCCACCTAAGCCACCTCCAGCAGTAGTCCCATAATCAAACTGTCCCCACCGCACAGCCATATTTATATTCTCCTACACTTTTATTGGATTTTATCCCTCTGCAGTGAAAATAGTGACCTCCCTGTGACTGTTTAGGTTTGTCAGGTGTGTGCTACACATTCCCTTGCGACAGCCTAGAGCCAGCCCTGTGGCCTGGCTGTGGCTCACTGAGACCCGCTTAATCCCAGGGTTAAACCTATTTCCCACCAGGGCCTGTGCAATCACCCAGGGACATCTTTAGACTTTGCTCCCAGCTGTTTTCATCTGCTCCCCTGAAAGCTGCAGTGTTTAGAGTTACATGAGGCAGGAGATATCAGGATCACCCCACACCACTGTGCAATGAAGCCTTGTTTCAGTGGGGAAAGGCCAAATTTTCCCACCCAGAGGCATCAGCTGGCTTTTACAGTTTCCCCCTCCAGCCCCTGCCCCCACAGCAGGTGCTGCCATGCAATGGAGATTGCTCAGTGGAAGTCTTGGGATACCGATGTTTTCATCGTCACCTGAGTCTTCCAAAGTTGGCTACAGATCAGATCAGTTCGCACGATTAAAAACAAAAGAAAACAATAACCCCAAACCAATTCAAACAAAAAACCCAGCAATCCAAGCATGGGGAGAACATCCAACTCTCTCTTTTCTTTTTTCAAATGTAACAACCAAAGCTCCAGACTATACAAGCCCATTCACTGGGGGTTTCCAAACAACTCATCAAGTTCTTGTATCCACTCATCCCCTGGTCCACTCTTAATGATGGAGTCCACAAGGTCTGCGCCCTCTGCTAAACTCGAGAACGACCCCCCTGCTCCTTCATTACTGTAGTTGTAAGATATGTCCTGAGTGGGATTCCTCTCGTAAGCCTGGCCTTGGCTGCTCTGAGCAAAGTTACCACCTGGCATTTGCTGTGTCGGAGGCTGACTAAAGCCAGCCATTGCGGGGACCCCTTGGTTCATTGCAGGCATTACAATCGGCCTGGCCTGGCTGGCTCCTTGTTGCCCGGGTAGTGGTTGCAGCAACTGTCTCCCCATTGCTGGGTTCAGGGCTCTTACTGTTCCACTTGTATCCACAACTGTCTGATTAAGCCCCTGTGGGAAGTGTTGCTTGGACAGTCGTGGCTGCCCAGATTGCAACGGGTACGTTGTGCCATTATTGAAGGGCACCATTTCACTGCTAGTCCTTCCAGGTATACCTTGTAAGCCTCGCTGCTGCCAGTTTTGTGTTCCTTGAGGGACAGTCCCCATGAGGTTTTGAAGTCGTGGTGCCTGTGGCCTAGGTAACACCTGGCCCACAGGTCCTTTCATCTGCTGCTGATGCTGGGGAAGAGCAGAGTTTACCAGCATGTTCTGACCAAAATTGCTGACCATTCCCACCGCTTGTCCAGAGGCAGGCTGCCTTGTTCCCTGGCCTGCGTTATGTGCCATGTTCATGCCGCTTTGGTTTGGGTGCTGCAACATTTGGCTCATGCCTGTGCTCATACTGTACATTCCCGGCTGGCTGGAAGAGGCGTTGCTATAAGGAGCCATGCCCATGTCTGACTGGCCTGCGGTCGTGGGCAGCGTGCTCGGGTTCTGGGAGGGACCCATTGCCATCATGCTCGCGTTCTGGGCCATCATTCGGGACGTCCTCATGCTCTGAAGTGCTGCTTGGTTTCTCACAGCTGCTATATCCTGGGGAGAACCTACACCAAAAAGGGAAGGAGGAAGGTTAAGAAAGAACCACAAAGCTGTAAATCTTAATTAACACATCTTTGCATAAGATAGAATCTGTAGGAGAATCCTGCATCACAGTAGGATTTCATATTCCTGTTCTTTCTGAGCTAATAAATTATTGTTTCACGTGAAGATGAGCAGAGAGCTAGAAGGTTATCCTTCCTTGGGCGATGTACTTGCAGCCTAACGTTAGCTGCATTTCAGAGACTATGTGTTCCCCACATCACTCTGGCTGCAGCCTCTGTCCTGACCTGCCAAGCTCCCTCTTCTTGAAGGTGAGAGTCAAGGCAGCTCTAGTGCTACCCTAAACAGGAATCTCTGACTGTGTTATATATTCAATTTGTAAAGCGGGACACTGTTCAGCAGAGAATACCATCAATACAGATGAGCAGCCTAATTTCCCTTATGGCCTAAAATGAGGCTGGCAAAGTTAAAAGGCTGATGATTTACTCACTAAGTAATTCTCAATTACGACAATTTTGGGATATGTACCCAAAGGGACTCATGGCTTCAGATTTTTGAAGAGTCGAGGCAACACAATTGCATGCATGATGCGTGATTACAGTGATGGTTACCTCCCTGATAATAACCTACTCGGGTACCTAAGCCACACAGCCACGGGAGCTGCAGAGCTAAAACAGCCCTGCCTTTCTGTTACTTTACTGGGAACAGACATTACATTTTTAAGAAGTGACATAGGAGTCTAAGTCGTCTTTTAAAAGTAAATGCAAGCCTTTGTTTGTATTTTTTTCCCCAAGACCAGTGAAAATGTGTACCCTTCTCCAAGAAAAATATTAGTTCCTAAGACTTCAAAGTTGCATACAGTCTGTGATTTAGTAGCACTTTTCTTGAGAAAGGCCTAATTCAGCTTCTAACAAGCAAATGAGAAAGCTTCCACTGGCCTTCTTCAATGGCAGCAAAGCAGCTGAACTTCAGTTAACCATCTGAAGCTCTCTTCTAAATATCTCCATTGTCTTTCAAAAGTAAGCCTTGAAAACGGAAATGTCAGGCTCAGAAGGCCAATCAATTTTTTAATAGCTCATGAGGCATAAATGAATGGATTTTCTGTATCATTGTTACTGATTAAGTCTATGGAAAGAAGAAAAATTGTTTTTTGTGGATGTTTAAAGTAGGGAGAGTGTATTAGTGAATCAATATTATAAGCACATTTTACTCTACCTTAGGCCAGTGATGGGAAACCAGAAAATCCTAATCTTGTTAAATTCCACACCATGGTAGATAACTGAGCCATGCCTGTGTCTTCCTTTCAGGGGTGGGGGAAGCTATCTATTTCTGGGAAGTCAATGTGCTTCTGTATTTACTATCTTTATTTAAAAACAATTACCAGAGCTCTGATTATGCCATGAGTTCACTGTGGTTTTGAGTCGCTACCATACCAAACTAAATGAAAGACTCTGCAGGTGAAGCTGCGAGAGTATGGGGGATGCCATTACTCCTGGCTCAAACATCATTCAATGCAAGATGCAAATATAAAAATTTGCTTTAAGAGTCAGGAACTGTGCAACAAAATCTGAGTGTTCTTAAATCAGCCCCTACCTGTTGTTCCTCAGACAAGGTACCTGAGCATCTGTATAGAATAAAGAATACTGAGCAATGCCATTTGTGTTGGCTTGGTTTCCATGAGAAATGGGTGTGAATAAACAAAGTGTCATTTCAACAGTTTTGTACACATGACGTAGAGGATGGCTATGTCTCCTTTTTGCTGCAGGAGAATAAGGTTTTAGAAGATGCTTTCAGCTCCAACATACAAATCAATGAAACATTTTGTAGCATGAAGAGAGACCATCTAGATCTCGCTTGCACAGGGCAAATGTAATGGCAGCTTTTACTTTATCTATGCTACCAATTAAATCATTTTCTTAATGATTGTCACTGGGGTCCTCTTGATTTTTCTTAATTTAGATGACCTCTTCCTTCCATGATTAGAAGTAGTCTCCTTTTGCAATTACTCCAGCAAGTGCTCAAGATACAGATGTTTAAAACTTACTTAATGCATCTTCAGCTATTTTTTAGTCACAACCAGCAGCCGAAAACCTCCAAAGGAGTCACTACCAGCAAGTGGTTCACATACTACTTTCGTGAACTACTGTGCTTGGCATAAGAGACAGGAGTTCAGACACGAAGTAGTTAAAAGACACATGCAACAGATTTTAAGACTTTGGGCCACCTTCTGGTCTCACACACACATAACCTACTGCACTGGATTACATTCTTGTGACTAAGTAGGAAAAAGGGTGAAATGCTGATATTTAAATTAGCTCATTTATGAAAAATAATTCCTTGCTCTGTCAGATTAGCCTAAACTCTCTTCTACCTTCCTTTTAAATAATACATATGAAGGCAAGAAAAAAATTACATGTGCATCTCAAGTAATGCATGGCTGTGCACACATACATTTTCATTTTGCAAATGAACTATTGGGGGAAACAATAATTTCATATAGAACTTACATTGCCAAAGATAAGAACAAGGTGATTAAAAGGATCCACCCTGATATAAACCAGCAGAAGATTTCTCTGTCTGTTCACTTCCTGGGTACGAGAAGTGCAATACACTTGCCTCTCTTGTTTTCTATTGCAGTTACACAACACTGTCATGAATTTACAGCACATTTATAGTTAGTGAAGACATTCGGCTGATGCTTTACACCTAAAAAGCTCAGAATAAACTTTTTTCCTAAGCCAAAATGTTTGTATCTACATTCTTCAGTTATCTGCAAGGACATTGAAATAATACTTGCTTTTTTTGAGATCATTAAAAAAACTCCATTTACATCTCAGATATTTCACTGTTTCCCACACCTGACATTCATCAGACACTTCTCCAGATAAAGATGATCTCTGAAATTCCCTGCTCATCAAATTAGATAAGGTGGGGAATGAAAAAGAGTAAAACCAAGATACAGTGAGAGACACTAGCTGAAAAAAAATGCATAGTGGGAGTAGAGGCAAACAAGATAAATCCATAGATTACAGATGTCAAAGAGGCAAAACAAATGTCAAATAAAAAATGCAGCTTTTGCTGAGGAAAGCAGAAACGAAATTAGAAACTTAACTAAATATACAAACCTGGGCATTCCATTTTGGTGAAATACGCAGTCTGTGCAAGTGTGCAACAGCCTGACTTCCTATTCTGGCACACTGCTTAAACCCTGGGTTTCACAAAATGCATCAGCTTTCACATGCCCACTACATGGGCATACACTGACTCCAATACAGGAAAAAGAATTTGACTTTTACCTTGGAACTGATTGACCTGTTGCACTGGATATGGGCTCCGCTGTTGCTGCAGATGCTGCCGAGGCAAATGTGACTGCTGCTGCAACTGCTGAAAATGAATGAGGGAAAGAAGGCAGAAAAGAAAAAGATGATTAATTAATTAGTGAGCTGAGAAAGGGACTGGTGGCAAAAGCACTGCAGCAGAACTGCAGTGTTTCTTATCTAGCAAGCCGTTCCGGAGAGACAAGCAGAGTCATTTGAAGAGCCCTCCTGAGAGCACTTGAGCTACTCAGCACACAGACTCCTTTTGGTTCAAAAAAGGAATAAGCACTGAGGCTAACATCATCTCTCCTTACTTATAACCATTTCATCTCGACCTCTACAGTGCAAACTTAACTGTCTTCAGGCTGAAAGGAGAGGGAGGGATATGAAATGCCCACCTAGGTCTAAGGACAACTGTAGGCACACACCATTTACTTCCCTCAGCCCTACCAAGGTCCAGAGTTCCGTGTTCCTGGCACGAGACTTCACCTCTGCACCCAAAACACTCAGCTGCCAGGACCATTCCATGGCTACTAAAGCACATTTCCCCTTGTGCTTCAGTGAATGGTATTTGGGGAGCAGGTGAATGCAAAATGACTCCCTCCATTGAATCAGCCCATGCTACTACTCTGTGGTTATTTTCTATGAATACTCACACATCTAAAATAGAATCAAGGGCTGATTATAAAAAGAGAGAGTGTGTTTACCAGAGCTTTCAAAGCCTAGGGTATACTCGACTAAGTAGTCACTAAAAGGACATATATCTTGGTGCTTCATCTGCAGCTGCAAAAATGCTGTGTCCTAAAACAAGGATGTGTATGATAACAAAGGTAAGAAAATGGCAAAGATGGGAAAGAAGCAAGTACTAATCGCTGTGTTTGTAAATACATGTTACAAACGATCAAAAAGATAAATGGAACCTTGTTAGGCATAAAATACCTAAAAGCTAGGAGCCTGAGGACTGTGACTTCATCACTTTTCATCTATGTCACCAACTTGACAACCACAGTCTTGTGGTTTTTCACCACTTTTAGATTTGCCTTCAGCAGCCAAGTCAGTGACTGGCTTTCAGGTTTATGCACTTGAATTGGCCTAATCCACACTGGGGGAACATTACTGCATCCTCACTCTTTTGGACTTGTTCACCTCTGAATAAAATCAAGCATCTTTTTCCTGAATTTTTCATGGAACATCTTCCTGTTCATTGGGGTGAATTTTTCTGTTTCTCAGGAGAATCATGGGAAGAGAAGGCGGCTATCAATGTTTATGTGGTCATACCACACACACAAGTTCTAATGCAAATTAAAGCACACCCCAGGTCTTAAACTCTATTTCCACACCAAGAGAGATGAAACTGAGCTTAAAGAAACTAGCTACCTATAAGAACATTATCTAGGTAACGTTAGGGGACTGCAAGTTTAAACTTAGGTATGAGCTTACAGGAATGGAACAGTGTGACTTTCCACTGACTTTCTCCTGGGCTGCTTTTAAACTACAGCTCAGTTAAACATGCATCCCATTCAGACCAAGTATTTAACATCTGTATTGCAAAGCCGGGTGACAGGCTCCCATGCAGCAGTTCCACACTGCCACTGTGAGAGGTGGTTTTACTGTTCTCCCACTTCAGCCTCTGGTTCCCACCTCGATGCTGCCTCTCCCATGTGCTAACATAATTGCTTGAGCTATTGTGTAATAAACCAGATTAAGGAATTGATCTATGTATATACTAAATTTTGGCTTTTGCTAGGTTACTTTTAACGCTTTGTCTAGATCCCTGCACAGCTGTACAGAGATTTTGACAGTGCGAGACCATAGTCAGAGGCAGGGGAGAGCACCAGCAACTGTCACTGTAGAAGAGTCTGCTTCTGCTAGAGTAAACTCACCGTGAGATAGCAGGTTAAGAGCTAATATTTCCAGTGTCTAAAATCCCACACAGCTGTTAGGCCCACTGATGGGAACATGAACAATATTTGCCAAGCTAAGAATAAGAGTGAGGTAGATGCTTCTTTGATAACCATTGCTGAAATACCACAATATAAGCCACACAGAGAGAATTACAAAATATAAAAGGAAGGGCTGGTGTTGCTAAGGGCTGTTGTTGTTAAGGACAAATGTAGAGTCTTATATCTGGGCAAGAACAACCCCCAGGTTCCAGTATAAGTCGGGGAACGACCTATCAGAGAGCAGTGTAGGGGAAAGGGACCTGGGGGTCCTGGTGAACAGCAGGATGACCATGAGCCAGCACTGTGCCCTTGTGGCCAGGAAGGCCAATGGCATCCTGGGATGTATGAGAACTGGGGTGGTCAGTAAGTTGAGACAGGTTCTCCTGCCCCTCTACTCTGCCCTGGTGAGACTGCACCTGGAATATTGTGTCCAGTTCTGGGCACCTCAGTTCCAGAAGGACAGGGAACTGCTGGAGAGAGTCCAGCACAGAGCAACGAAGATGATTAAGGGACTGGAGCATCTCCCTTATGAGGAAAGGCTGAGGGAGCTGGGTCTCTCTAGCTTGGAGAAGAGGAGACTGAGGGGTGACCTCATTAATGTTTATAAATATGTAAAGGGTGAGTGTCACGAGGATGGACCCAGGCTCTTCTCAGTGACAACCAGTGGCAGGACAAGGGGTAATGGGTACAAACTGGAATGCAAGAGGTTCCACTTAAATATGTAAAGAAACTTCTTCACAGTGAGGGTGACAGAGCACTGGAACAGGCTGCCCAGGGGGATTGTGGAGTCTCCTACTCTGCAGACATTCAAAACCCACCTGGACATCTTCCTGTGTAACCTCATCTGGGTGTTCCTGCGTAACCTCATCTGGGTGTTCCTGCTCCGGCAGGGGGATTGGACTGGATGATCTTTTGAGGTCCCTTCCAGTCCCTGACATTCTGTGATTCTGTTGTGCTGCCTCTGGCACTCCTGCTCTCACACCAGCAGGCACTGCAGTGCCCGAGACAGACGGATACTGTACCTGCTCTGCTAGGATCTGCTGCTGCTGCTGCCTTTGCTCTCTTAGAAACTGTTGTTTCTGCTGCTCTATCACATGGAGCTGGGCTCTCTGCTCAATCAGCATCTGCTTCATGATGGCCGCTTGCGGTTGGTTTCCCAGGAAGGGACCCCCAGAGCTTGTGCCAGTGACCACGCTGCTGGAGCCCGGTGGGACAGAAGGCTGCATAGGTCCTGTGGTCCGAGACATTCCCACTTGATGCTGCTCCTGTGCAAAGAGAGAAAGAAGGCCTTGTTACTCAGGGTGCTCCATGGGCAAAGGAAATGATTGCTCATTAACGTGAAATGTTGAGTCTGTGGGTGAGGATGGGAACTTGAAGAAAGAAAGAGTCCTTGGAAAGCTGCTCGTGGCTTGTGACCAGACCATGGCCTGTTTCCCGCAGGGAGTAGGTGGCTGGTTCCTTTTCTCTCCCAGAGTTCAAAGCCTCCTCAAATAAAGCAAGAGCACTTCACAATTCGTTAATAATAAAACAATTAAGTTGTGTGCTAGGTTTGTTTTCATCTGAGATACATAACTTCAGAGTGGTGTTTTTCCAAACTTTTCCTCCCTCATCATAGAAACAAGAAAAGTATTTTCTCTCCCTCTCCATTTCCCTTTCTCCATACCAGCAGTTTTACACAGTCCTCTAGATACAGGAGACAAGGTTTTAGGTGCACACGACAAACAGTGGCAGCTAGAAGCATTAATCCCCCCAATATTGCACTTTAATTTCATCATTTAACCACATAATATCTTTATTTAAGACTTCCATCCTGCAGCTGTGGACCAAAACCACGCAGCTGAAAGGAAGCAGCGCACGCAACGTCACGAACACCTTCTCCCCAAACGACCCTGCTTTCTCATGATGTTTCTAATCCAATTTGCTGCCTTTTAGCGCTGGGAGAATGAAGCGGTAGAAGGCCGAGGGCACACCGCTCTCCACGGGGCGCCAGCCGGGAGCCCTCGCACCGCTCTCCCCGCGGAGCCCCGTGTCGCGCCCCGGTCCCGGCGCTGCCGCCACGCCCGCCAGCGCCGCCGGCAGGTGTCGCTGCCGCCCGCGGCCCGGCGGAGCCAGACCGGCGTCTCCCCGGGGGAGCGCAGGGACCCAGCCCCACGGGGTCTGCAGCGGCGACCGGAGCTTGCGGGTTAAAAACTGCCCCCTCCCGCAAGCCCGACCCGGCCGGGTCCCGCTGCTCCTCCCGGCGGGGTCAGCAAGGCTGTGACATGAGGCTCCCCGCTACCGGGGAAAAATGAAGTTTACAACGACCCGGTGCCTCCCTTTGGCATATAAGGAGGGAGCTTTCCTGAAAAGAAAATGGCCAGCTAGGGTCATATGTAAAAAGACGACGATTTGGAGGGTTGATTACAAAGCGGCAGGTGTAGCGTTGTTTCCTCAGTGCTTGTTCTGCATTCTCCTGGGTGTGATTTTCTGTCCTGTCTCATCTACTTTCCACATGACAGTACTGAGCACCTCGCAGTCCCCCACATGTGTTACCCCTGTGACAGAGCAGCACTGGGTGATGCTCACAGCCTGTGCTCAGCCTGCATGGGGGCTCTGGAGCCAGCACCCCTCGCCACAGGGCTGGCTCCGTGTGCTCTGACTCACCTGGGCACCACTTCACAGAATCACAGAATGTCAGGGATTGGAAGGGACCTCAAAAGATCATCCAGTCCAATCGCCCTGCTGGAGCAGGAACGCCCAGATGAGGTTACACAGGAATGTGTCCAGGTGGGTTTTGAATGTCTCCAGAGAAGGAGAGTCCATAACCTCACTGGGCAGCCTGTTCCAGTGTTCTGCCACCCTCACTGAGAAGAAGTTTCTTCTCACATTCAACTGGAACCTCTTGCATTCCAGTTTGTACCCATTACCCCTTGTCCTGCCACTGGTTGTCACTGAGAAGAGCCTGGCTCCATCCTCGTGACACCCTTTATAAACACTTACCCCCACGCCACCAGGAACCCCGTTGTCACCCATCCTGCACCAAGCACCTCACCAGCACCCAGCTCTGCATCGTGACTGCTCAGTGGTGAGGGAGAGATGAGTAATGTTGAGGTTAGCTCAGGCTGGCTTCCAGTAAGACAAAAAAATAACCCAAATCAAACCTGTGCAAGAGTCGCTCCACAAGGCAGGACCCCCTTTCACAAGTATTTGGAAACCCACTAGCACATACCAGCTTGTGGTGATACCAGTGCTCTTCACCTCTCTTGGGTGAAGTAAGGCAGAGTAAGCACCCAGAGAGCTGCTTGCTTGGCAGGACCAGCTTTAACATTTGCTCATTAGAACCTCTTTAATTGTTTTATAGAGATGGGTACTCATTCAAAAACACTAACTTGATGGAAAGGTCCTATATCACTTCAGGAACCTTTGTGCAAAACATTCCAGAGTGAGTTTAGATTCATCTGCTGCATGGACAGTTTGAGTTACATCAACAACTGTGTGTTTGGAAACATAGAGAGAAGTAACCTTGTGACACCCTCCCAAGCCAGTCAAGGAAAGGGTTAAAAATCAATGCTTGAGTGTAGCTTGGGAAATTAGGATCAGCCTTTCTGCATGAAGGTCAGGTTTTCAAGGACCCTTCTGAGGAAATCACCAGAAAATACAATTTGTCCTCATTTCTGCTTCACACAGATACTCCTCTCCTGCTGAAAGGCAGCACTCTGATATTTAGTTTCTCTTTTTAACATCTGCCCTGGTGTGAACATTCCCCCTCTGATACTCTTTCTACTTCTTCTCCGATCCCATCTTATGCTGCACTTCACAGCCTGGTCAAGTGTGGTCCCTGCAGCACAGTGAGGGCGAGGGCTGTGTCTCTGGCCTGGGGAAGGTGGCAGCTGCCGTGGCTTCCCCGCGTCGGGGACAGGGAAACACACTCACTAACCAGCCCTCAGCCCATCGTGCATTGAGTTCTTTCACCCATCCCTGTGGATGAGCCCCTGCTTTCTCTGCTTGGGGGACACAGGCACACATCGTCTCCAGCAAAGCTGATGGTAAAGGCTTTTTCCTACCACCCCCTGGCCCTCCCCCGACTTCTGATGAAGTCATCAAGCTACAGATTGCATAACTGATGCACAGGACTATGTTGTGTTATACTGGGAGATGCGCCAACTGCTTCCATTTATAGACAAAAGCAATGCCACAGTGCCAAATAATGGAGCCTTTGCTGCAGCCACTACAAGGAAAAAGAAAAGGGGGTGGGGGGGAGCGGGAGGGCGATGGAACAGGAGCCAGAGGGCATGCTGTGAAGAGACATCACCCGGAGCTTCCTCCACCCAGCCTCAGCGCACAGCTGCCTCTGGGGCTGCAGCCCAAGTCCTTGCCGAATCACCTAAAAATAAATCTTATTACAGAACTACTGTCCTGGCTCTTACGCATGCACACGTGTGGCAGAGGGACAGGCTCACCCCACGGTAATGCTGCAGAAGGCACTCCATTCTGTATCATATTATGTTTCAAGTTAATTCCAGAGGTTTTTTTTTAAAAAGAAAGCTTTGAAAGGAGCCCTGCTAGCTGACATGAGCCCCAAGCACTGTGCAGCAGCTGGAGGAAACACAAAGATTAGCACAAAGGTGTTAACTTCCAGTCTTGTGTCATTAGTCATTTCAAGGCACAAGAGTTTACCTACTCATAGTGAAAACTTCCTGTTTCCAGTTTTAATAACAGGTTTAAAGCCAGGCCTTCTTCATGAAGACAGAACACCACCTTCCCACCCAGAATATTTTTTCTTTCCATTTTTTTTGGGCAAGGCTCTTCCCACCCAACGATGAAAGGCCCTACTGACATCACTGGGAGCAGCCCTGGGTTGTATGTCCTGAAAACAGGAGCATAGGCCAGGCATAAAGTCTCTGCAGGCAGAAAAATGCTCCCCAGCACCTCTGCAGCCCAGCACTGCTGCTGTTAACCTCTGAAGGGGAGTTCTAAGGCTGTGCCCAGTCCTAGCAGCAGCGTGGGCCCATGTGGCCTTCTGGGTCACCCCAGCTACCTGGCCACAGGGGTGCACACCCACCCTGCCTCCACTGTTCCCTCCGGAGGTCTGGCACAGAGGAGAAACCTGGAAGGGGGCTGCAGGGTGCACGCATGTGTCTGGAAACTGGTGATGAAAGAGGCAAGGCTGAGCTCTATGTGCCTGCATCTTACAAACCATGCCTGCACCAGGCCCAGATGCAGGAGCTGAGCATCCAGGAAATAAATTCAGGCTTCATGCAGCACTTACAGTTATAAAGCTCCAAATGCAAACTAATCCAAGCTTCCCCAACAACTCTCTTTGCTCCAGTGCTGCCTTCAAGCTCCCTCATCCTCTTGCTGCACCCTTAGCCTTCCTGTTCCTCCTCCTCATTCCTTGCCTTTTTTCCTTCCTACACCCTCTGCCCTGCCTCTGTACTTTTCCCCTTTCTCCACCAACTGGCACAGCTGCCTCTTCGCTCTCCAGACAGGCTCATCATCGCCCTAGTGAACAAGCTGCACATCACCGTGGCTGCTGACAGCGGGGGTACCCAGCAGCCCATGCCCACAGCCTGACTCACCCTGTGACTCAGGCTGCCGCCGCTCGGATGGATCCCTGGGGATCCACAGCAGCAAGGATCCACCCGGCTCGTTCCCCCAGAGCCCTGTGCTCGCGTGGGCACAGGCACAGAGCTGTGCCCTGTCTGGGTGTAGGAACGGTATCCCTGAAAAGAGAGACAAGATATCCTGGAATGGAAAATGCATCCTGTATTCTCAGCCTGTCTCTCATCAGTCTGTTATATCTGGGGAGATGGTATAGCGTGACTTCTCATTTTCGCTCCGGCTATTTTCAACAACACCCAATGCCACTCGGTACTACTCTCAGGCTGCAAACGGCTCTCTCCTGATAACAGTGGCTTGTGCAGAATTACACATGCTCAAGCCAGGAACGGTGAAGCTGCAGCTTCACTGTGAGGTCCTCACCAAGGGGCAGGAGAAGCCAAGAAGCCAGGGGGATGGTTTCAAAGCCTCTTCCCCTGACCCAGCCATGCCACAGAGCAAGTTTGAATGTACACATTGGGCCTGGCTAAGTCTCACAGGGATATTGCTGGCCCCCACCCCCCGTCCCCGCAGCCTCAGGCACCCACTTTTACAGCAGCCCAGGGTTAGAATGAAGTGCTCGACCTCTGGGAGCAAAACTAGATATTGAAAGAGCCAAGCTGCTGTTCTCAAAGCCAAAAAAGAACGACAGTTTCCAAATGGTCAGCATAACATGTCTGGACTGGTTTGTATAGCTGCAGAGCACCCAGTAAGATGGACTATTATAGGGACCTGGCTGCTTAGTTAATGTCTACACAGGAGTTGCCCTCTGTTGATAATCTGATCCTCAGTTAAGCAACAGGAGCATAACTCCTGTACCATTCCAGCGTATTTCCAGGGATCTCCTGGAGCGAGGAGAACCTCCGCAGGAGTTCAGAGGTGATTTGTCCACATACATGTATAGTTACACACATTAAACATAAGTCACTTTAAAAAGAGAACAAAGGGGAGTAGAAGACATATTTCCCTCTTTGTCTCAAATCTTATACACTTCTTCCTTATCACGCAGTGATTCATTCCATCTCTATGTCATTCAGTCTCCCAACTACAGCTAAAAGCAATCACACAGTTTTCTTTCAGAACAAGCAGAATGACCACCAGCGGATGCCCTGAGAGCCGGGCAGTGGGGTGCAGGTAAGTGCAGGCAGGGACCAGCCGAGCCTGCTCATCGTCCCTCCGTGCACCATCTGACAGCCAGAGCCATCGCACACGGCAAGCCGGCTCTGCTCCGGCTGAAGGGCAGGGAGGCAGAGCGGGACGCTGGGGAGAAGGGCGCTGTTCCATACAACTGCTGGCAGGAATCCATGGAGGTCGGGTATTTCACATCTGGAAACAAAGCATTTCCCAAAAAGCTGAGGAAAGGAGAGGCTTCAAAGTAGAATATTAATGTGCAAAATGGACAATCAGGCATGAACTCGCTGTGCCTTTCTGTGGCACGTGAACTAATGCAATCCTTGAATATACAAAGAGTGGAAGAGCAAACAGAAGCCAGGAGGTGGCTTGTACTGCACACTGCATTAGAAGGATGATACTAGAAAAACACATACAAGCAGATGTATATATTTTAGAGTCAGACCAGAAAAAGAAGATACACAAATTATTTGAGGCAGAAAGTGTCTGCCAGCAAGTGTCTTAAAGAGCTCAATCCATTTAGCTTACCACAAAGAAAACTGAGAGATGCCTTGACCATGGCATATAAAAATACCTTCATGAGGGAAAAAATCCTGTAAAGAGTTATTTTACCCGGTGAAGAAGGCAAAATCAGATACAAGCTGAAGACAGATTCAAATCAGAAAGCAGAAACAAATTTTTACCCCGTGGTTTCATTATCCACCAGAAATGGCAGATCTCCACAATTTGATGTCCTCAAAGATGACGGCCTTTCTGGATAAACTCAACTTAGTGGTGTGATCGGATGTCCTGCAATGTATGAAATGGAGCAGCGCTGTCTGCCCTCACCTCTGCCCAGCTCTGAGCTGCTGCTGCTCCCTGTTCCTGCATCACACGCTGCCAGGCCCCTGTCCCTGCTCCTTCATCCTGGGGCTCCCAGCTGCTGCCTGTGTGTGTGTGCGTATGTTAAAAAAGGGACTCTTCAAGCTAATATTGGGATCAAAAGTATGGCTCTATTTTCATATACTGTGTCACAGTAAAACACCATCTCTACCCAGTGTTTTCAGAGCAGCCTGAAAGCACGTTCCTATATTCCCTCAGAAATATTTCTATTAAATTCCTTGTAATGTTATTACTTATTGTGTCTGGCAGGGATCTTAATCCCTCTCTCTCAGGCTGCCCAAAGCAAAGCCACCTTTCGCAGAATGGTACCATCTGACAGACAAAGGGAATTACAAATCCACTAATTTCAGACTTGGTGTGTGTGTATGCGTGTGTGTGCCCTGAAAGAGCCAGCACACAAGACGAAAGGAGAGACTGTGCTGGTTTGCAACTGGGAGCCTGGCAGCCGGCTCTGCAGAGCCCATCGCTTCACCTATTTCCTCTGCCATTCCTCCTCCGGGAGGGGTTACAAACCTCTCCTCTCTCCCGGCCCCGGTTGCCATGGTCTTTCATACAGTATCCGAGCGAACACCATCCCTCTGACGTTTGACACCAGGCTGCTGTACGCAGCCAATTTGTTTTCCTTTCACCTCCCTTCGCCTCCATCTCTCCTCCCCGTGTTTTCAATACAGTTTATTCTTTCCACAGAACAAACAGGATCTGTCAGACTATTATTTCTGTGTATTTTTGTTCGTTCATCGGAGGGACTAATTTCTTCATTTCTGGTCTCAAGTATATAACAAAGGGTTCTAAAATGAGCAACTGTTTTTCTAATGCCATTTAAATGCTAAAGACCATCAGAAGTTCATCTCAAAGACTGTAAGGCCGAAGGGCCTGTCATTTTTCTGGTTGGCACCAGAAGCCTTGCCTCCCCATGCTGTTGTTTTTAGCACCCACTTCTGCCTCAGCACAGGGGGCTGACTCCCCAAATCCTGAGCGGTGTTGGTGGGATTCAGAAATGCAGCATTTCCACAGAAGGCTGCTGAACTTCCACCAGCATAATTAGAACAGGCTCATTTCCTCTTTTACAAATAACAACTCTGGTGTTTTCTCCCCTCCCCCTTTGGAACCTTTGCAGGGGAAATCACTCCTGCTTTTGAGTTTTGTTTATCCTCAGTTTCACCAGCGAGTTCCAAGGTATGGTGCGTAACGATATAATGGTTTGGTTTGTGCGCTGAGGAAGAAGTGTTCATTTATCTCGAATAACTAGTTTCCTTGTAATTGCAATTTTTGTGGTCGTATTATTTCTAGGAGTAAAAAAAAAAAGGATCAGCCCAAATTAAACACAAAAATAGTCTCTTTACATACATCTCTTAAAAAAAGGGGGGGGGGGGGGGGGAGAAATAAATATACAAATATTAAAATATTTGTGGAGTGTAAAATTGAGTCAAGCTCTTCTTTGCTTTAATGAGTTACAAGCCTGGCTCAAGCAGAACCTCTGGCAGGGCTGTGGTTATCAACCAGTACCTGCTCAGTCACCTGTGGGACATGAACCTTGTGGTGGTCCTGGGTGAGTAGCCACGGATATGCCCCATACACACTGTGTATGGCAGGGGCTAGTAACTGAGCTACCAGCTTGCCAGAAGGAGCCAAGAACTGAGCAGGTACTGAGCCCTCGCAACTCTGGCACATCTGTGAGGCGGCCAGGGCAGCTTCTGACGCTCCCACCCAGCCCCTGCCACAAGAGCGCTCTACAATCTCACCTGCTCTTGAGCTGTTTGCACCCGTGCTCATGCTCCGTGAAATGGTATTTTACATAAATTTCTTGCAGGAGTGAACTAATGGGGTTAGTCAAGCCATTAATTTGACCCACAGAGGGAACGGCTGCACAGACAAGTTCCTGTGAGGCAAGCCCGGGTGTGGTTTTACAGTGCATCACTTACTCAGAGGTTACTCCCACGTACAGCTCCCACTCCACAGGAGTACGGAGCAGCCCTCCTTTCCCTGAAGAGCAGCCACCTGGCATTTCTGTCTTGGGCAAGAGGTCAGAAGGGGCTGTGTTGTGCCACAAAGCCAGACCTTAACTGGCCTCTTGGCACCACCTCTGCAGCCCTGCTCTCCAACCCACAGCGCCGATTGCTGAGCTCTGGCCCCTGAGCAGGGCTGGCGGCAGGGAGCGGAACAAGGGTAAGGATTTGAAGAAACACCGGAGTGCGCAACCTTATATTTTGTACATATTATGAAGGCTGTAATTACTTCCCTCAAAGACTGCTGCGTGAAGCTGTGCCATCATGACATTTCACAGCGTGCCCCACCACTGAAAGCAACCAGCCACCTTCGGGGTGCAAGCAGCAGGAGGAGAGAACTGAAAAACTAGCCCACACTGTGGCTTTTCCACACCCTGTTCCCACTGCCTTCCACCACAGGCATAGCTGAGGCCTTTCAAAGGGACAAATCAGGCCACTCCAGAGGAGCTGCAATTTCCCTCTCGGTGCCAGCTTGATCCTGCCTTGTCGAATTCCTCTGGGGCTTTGGAAACTGGTCCAGGAGCAAAGCGGAGCAAGAACTGAGCTCAGGGAGGCTGCTGGACCCTGAAGCCTGTTAGAAATTCTCCTGCTAAAGGTGTTCGCTTTAATCAATGCCCTCCTCGAGACCATCTTGGAGCAGGAGGGGGGAAAAATCATGTAAAGGATAATCACAGCTAGCGAGCCCCCAGGAAAGGGGAGAGAAGAAAAATGGAAGGTGAAAGCCAGCAAGTAGCTTAAACAAACAGTCACACAGGGCCAATGAAAAAGGGGAACAGAGGGACAATGACACAGTAAAAATAAATGCTATGAGAGAAATGAAAGCTTCTAGCACACACAGGGAAAAATGTGGGCCTGGAAAAGCAAAGGTATGAGGCAAAGATGCTCTAATGGAGTTCTCTAGCAGCAAGCACTAACCCATTACCAGCAGCCCCTTTCCTTCTAATAGCTGGAGCCTGTACCACATTATCACCTTGTACCCCATGGAGTTTGCTGGTTGTTGAGGTATTTCACAGAGCCTGGCTCTAGCTCACGCCTGGCAGAGGCTGCCTGAAATCTCCTGTGGACACTTGCAGAGAGTTTTTTTGTTTTTATTCTAGGTGAAATTTTGTTAAATTTCCTCTTGGTTGTTTTGTTTGAGCATAAACAAAAGGTATTTTTCACACTTAAGGGCATTTTTCAGATCCTTTTCTCTGTGCTATGATAAATGAAATCCCTTTCATTTTCAGAAATTCAAACTTGGCACTCGGGTTGCTCCTCAGCAAGCAGCATGTAATTTGCCAAGCCTGAAAGAATCCTGGCTGAGAAATAAACACAGTGGGCCATATGCTCCCTTTCCTATATGCAGAAGGCACCTTACCTCAAAAACTGGGAAGAGGCTTCAATTGCCCCATGTCATTGCTTCTGTCAAGGCAAAAAAATTCCATGAGAAAAAAATAGCGCAAATGTTTGGGGTTCTCAGAAATCTCTCTGCATGCCTCCAGGGACCTCCCCCTGCACTGTCACTGACACTGTCGCTGGCTTTTGGCCCGGCAGCAATGCAGCAAGGGGTCAAGGAGCACATGTGCCACATCCCTGGTGCTCACAGCAAAGTTGCGTTATCTTTATCAGTATTTCCTGGCACAACTTGCTTTGCAAGTGAACGATCCGCATAGCACGACTGCTCTGAATACTACTCTTTTCCAGCTTGTTCACATCGTGCCCTCACGGGAGGAAGATCACACACCAGAAGGACTTGGGTGAAGTGAGGACTTCTTTCTCCCCCCTTTGCCTCACCAAATAACTACGGGAATTGCTGTGCCCATAAGAAACAGAGGGAATGTGCAGTACCTCAGTTTTCTGGTGGGCTCTGGCAGGTGATGAGTGTGACTGATAAAAGCACCAAAGCAGACACATTGGTGCTTATGATGAATGGTCATCTGTACAAATTGAAGCATACATTCCATGATCTTGCCCTGTCTGACACTGACTTCAAAGAATATGAATGACTCTCTTGTCTTTGGTTAAAGGCACTTGTCTGTGTAGCCTCTCTGCAGGTGCTATTTCAGTCTGAAATCGAGAGCCAAATGGTAGCCAGCAAGACCAAAGGAAGTGGTCTTCTGCTGCAGCTGCCCAGCAAAGCCACACTGTGGTTTTAAATAACTGATAAACTGGCTGGGTTGGCATACCAGGTCTATGATTTCATGAGCTAGTTCTTCTGACGTCCTTGAATCCAGGCTACCCAGATCACCCAGTTGGAGTACTTGGAACTCTTTCGATTTTTCTCTCACCTTGGACATAGTTTTTGTGTTTCTATTAGCCAGCTGGCCTTTGTTTTGACATTCAATCTTACTAGCCCTAGTGAAAACTAAGACAAGGTGTTCTGATTTGGGCTATGCCTAGGCTGTCTTTAACCTTGACATGCTTTTCACTGCATGGTTCCTCCCTTCTCTCTGAGGTCTCCTTTATTTGTGTGGCTAAGGAAAACTCCACTATTGATTTAATTTCTCTTGCAAGGCCTAACTCAGCTCAGCTTTCGGCAATAAGACTTTATCTCTAGACTTCCAGGTCTCATCCTTTGGTGATCAAGTCCTTCTGAGGCTTTCTGGATATCCTTTATACCTCTTCTGAGACAATTACTTATCTCTTAAGCTTTAAACTTTCTTTTTTTGTCACTTTTTACTTCCTCCACAACACAAATGCTTTTTTGCCTCCTTCTATTCTGCCATCTTCCTAATGCATACTCGTGTTCACCAGCTTAGCTAGCTCTCACAGCCGCAATCCCAGCTGTCTTTTTGCAGCCTTTGACTCGCTCCTCAAGGCCTGCCTTCACTGAACAGACAGGTCTCTTGATGTCTGCACAGGACTGCTAATGTCTCCCATGAACAAAGCAAACTGTGATGTCCCTCTCCCCTTTGTCTCGGGCCGGCTTTCCCCACCTGGCCGCAGAGGTGGTGGCCTCATCACTTGTCCCCAGCCCTTCCGCTTGTCCTGGGAACTTTGCTGCGTCCCATCTTCTCATCCCCTTGCCTCCATCTGCCTCCTTCTTTTTATCTTGCTCTCCCTTTGCAGCACAAGCATGTTGTAACTTCATGCTTTAAAAAAAAAAATCCAAGCAGCCCTTGACTCCAAATGACTCTCCAGCTCTCATCCTCTTCTCACTGTCATCTCTAAGGTTATTGAGTGTGCTGCCTATGATTTATATGATTTAGGCTGAATTTAGCCTCCACCTCAAACATAAAATTATTTTTCAAACAGGCTTTCACTCCTCGTCTCTCACAAAAACCAGTATAACAGCATCTCTGATGTCCTTGGTCTGGCTGCAGCTCTGCCCTATTGCACCAGGCTCACTGCTGTAGCCTGTCAGCTCCTTCTGGTGTCGCTGACCACACTCTATTAGCGAAGTCTGGCCCTTCTTTCCCAATGCTCCTGCTTGACTCCAACACCTTCACTTGCTTCCTCATTGTTTCTTGGACCAGGTGGTCACTACCCACCCTCCCACCCGCTGCTGTTCTGTGGGTCTGCGCCCTCATCCCTCACCTCCTTTCCCTCTCCTCGTGCCTCTGGGCAACCTCACCCTCCATAACATGCTCAAGGACTTTCTCTATGGCAGCGGCTTGCAGGCTTACCTCTCTGTCCCAGGCCAGTTCCTGTCTGTTCCAACTAAATTCATGCCATCTCTGAGATCATCTTGTGGATATCTGTCAGCTCAAGCTCAAAGACCTACTCCCTAGGTCTCCTCTCCTTCCTGTTTCTTTAGTCCCCGTGGACAACACCATCGCCTGCCTGTCACTCAGCCCATAACCTGGTTGTCATCCTTGCCTCAAACCTCCCTGCAGAGTCCCACAGCCAGGCTCCCATCGCCTCGCACCCTGACGGCTGCAGTCTGAACGCTGCTTGCAGACAGCCAGCGTGCTGCTGCCCAGGCCCTTTTCTTTGCATGTCATCTTGATTGTGCCAGTCTCCCTCTTCGCAGCCCCTCTTGGCTTCCCCTGCTTTTGGATTTCAGCTCCCTCCCTTGCTCTCAAATCCAGCTGCAGCATATGCCACCTCACACACCATCTTTCATTCACTGCTGAGACTTTTCCATCACCCTATCCTGACCCACTCTTTTCTACATGGTACATTTTAGCTAGAAGTGCCTTCACGCTTTCCTCTCTGCTGGACTTCATTTTTGGGAGGAAATTCTCAAAATCATACAAATCTCACCCTGAACTCTGCCCCTAGTATAGTTACATTTGTAGAAGTTTGTAAAAATTCCTGTCTCCATGATGTCCAGCAGTCTCTTCTGTTTCCTTGTACTCTCTGGTGTGTTTGTCTCCCTGTGTTATCTCTTATCTTACACTTAGGTTGGAATTATTTGGGGGGAAGGAAATATATTTACATCCTGCATCTGCAGGGAGCTGAGCACAATGGGATTCTGACACTGGGACTACAACTCCGAGGTGCCACCCACTGTAGTGCAAGCAGTTGCAAATATGACTTAAATCTGTGTACAGCTAAATATGCTATTTCATATTCGGTAGATGTGAGAACAGCAACATTTCAATGTGCCCTTGCTCCACTTCTTTCTCTTTTAAAGGACGCAGTATTATGATGAGATATCGTATGCTGAAAAAGTCAGGAAATGCTAAGTTATGGTTCCCACGGCAATTGTAACTCAGCCTCACATGGTAAGGCACAAAGGTTATCACCATATACAATAACAGAGGATGCTGAACACATGCAAAGTGACCAAATTACTGCTGTGGCAGACACCAGGTCTTTGAACTTCCATGCAGGTAAACTCTGAGATATTTACTGGGCTTTTAGTATTTAATTCTAGAAATGTGAAGTCCAACACCCTATAAATAAAAGTCAAAATTATGTTGCACAGCAAGTAACCAGTCCCAGCAGTAGCTTGTAGCCCTCTTTGCAGAAACACAGCTAATGGCAACAAGAAATATTTCCACTGCTTTATGAGCTCTGGTAACTGTCAACTGAGAGAGGGATCTGCCGATCAGAGAAATCTGGGAAGACATCAGTGTGTCAGAACAAGTGAAAAGACTTGACACAGAGGGCACATTTTTGTTGAGCAATTTGCATTAGCACTTCTGGACAAATTCTACATTTCACATGCAATTCACAAACCAACAGCAGCACTGCTAATTGGTGCAGTTGCCACTCAACTGCAGTGCCTTGTTTGAGCTATCACTAAAGTGAATGAAGACTACAGACTTTACTTTAAAAAATGCAGTAATTATTTTGCAGGCTTTGAGATGGGTTCCCCCTGCCCCCACTTTCATCCTTATAATTTCATTATCTCAATACCTTAAAAAGGACCTCGAATAGAAAAATACAAACCTCAGAAAACTCTCGTTGAAGTTATTAAGAAACAAAAAATCACAAACAAAAAAACCCTCAACTGTTTGCAAAGAATGACGCTCTTCATTAAGATAACCATTAGTCCTACCGTCACCATGAATTTGACTGCATCCCAGAGTGCCAACCTGAAAAAATAACAGTAAGTGGCAAAGTACTGGTGACTCTGAAAATCCCAGCCACCTAGCTAAGGCTGTGCTCTGCACATATCTAAAAAGCTGATGGGATGACAGAGTCTCTCTGCTTCCTCTTAGGTGGTATTAGAAGTTATTGAACTGAAAACAGGGCAGATCTCTCATCCATCATTCTTTATCTTCTGTAAAATCGAGTCCTCTGAGAAAAGGAAAGAGCTTCCATGCTGCAGCTTTCTATCACCGCTGCTCAAATGCTCAGGCAGCTGCAGCTCAGCTGAAGGAAGGTTTCGCTGAACTCTTTTTCATAAAGTTGGACGGTTATTTTTAGGCCGTATTTCCTTTAGGCCCCTACAGTGCAAAATCCAAAGGAGCTAATGGGATTGGCAGGTGCATAGATTATTGGTGACCTCCTCTAGCCCAGCGTTCATGTTTCCTTACTACATTTTTTTCATAATGCACAGTGAAAAAGGGAAAGCCTAAAATTAAAGATTGTCCTAGCCAGCCTCAATACCTTTCATATTCAAATGCTCAATGAGGCACCAATGTGCAATAGCTAAAAATGGAACAGTACAAGGAAAAGAACAAACCGCAAGAACAAAACCAACAAAAACCTCACACTATACAGATACACCTAAATCTAAGTAAATCTAAATCTGAAGAACTTGATTTTTAGTGGAGTATTTTAGTTGCATCTCTATAGATAAACAGGTATCTGTAATGTTCTTTCATTCTGTCCCTGATCTTTCTGCAGCTACAAAAATCCCATCCCCTTTCTTGCTTCCCTTGAATTCTCCTTGGCCCCATCCTACTAAGGGCCCAGCCTCACTGTTGTGGAAGTCACTAGCGAAGCCACATCTTATCCATGGCTCCCCACAGTGCTCTCCTCAGAAAGAAAAGAACCAAACCAAACCAAACCACAACCCAAGAGAAACTACAGTTAAGCTACTGTAATTCCCAATCCTGATCATGAGTGGGTCTGAATCCTGGATATGGATGTAATTTCACTTTCTGCAGTGAAGCAAACACCAGACTGTTGGGCAAACTCCTGTAATAACATCTTTGTGGTACAAATAATTCAGTTTGGGCTCCCTTCTGCCACACCCTAGGTTATAGGCACAGCAGTCACATTTCAGTGACTAAATCCTGATTTGCAGGACCAATTATTTTGAGTACGACTGCACAGTCTTCTCCTTGTTTGGAAATCGGTGCTCTGTACACCTGAGGCTCCCCAGGCTGATCCCATGGTTTTCAGGGAAATAGAGGCTGTTAGCTCGGTGTGTGCCCTGTCCCGAACATGGGGGGTTCTGCAGGGCTGCTCCAGAGGGCACTCCAGCCCAGCAGGGCTCTCCTCTCTTGGCCTCCCTCCAAGCATCCCTTCAGTGAAGCGCTGGGCTGAGCTCAGGCTCTGGCCCCAAATTCCTCTCCAGGGGAGCCTCTCTCTTTCCTCAGCAGGCAGCTGAGGGAGAGCAGCTTGTGAAAGCTCTCCCACTGCTTCCCATCTGTCCGTACTTGTGCAGCGAGGTGGGACAGGCTGTAAAGTGGGAAAGGCGGGGGTTTTTTGAAAGCTTCCTTTTGTTTGAACAGCAGCTCACACAACAAGAGTCTGGATCATCACTGCAACCTCTAGGCATCTCAAGAATATACATGGAGCAAACAGTAAGACGTTTAAAAACCATGCAGGTAAACAGTCTTGGAAACCTCCAAGCTTTTATCTGGTAAACAATATCTCCCCAGTTTCACAATTTGCAGGTTCTTCCAGACCTGAACCTGGGTGAGGGGCCTCCAGGTACTGAAAATGAGTTTTGGGTCGTCATTACCATGCTCACCAATATGCAGCAGTAAAATGGAGAGCCTCTGAAATGCCCAGGAATATGGGTTGCCTCCTTCCTCCCAGCTACTTTATCCTCTGTTTCTATTCAGAAGACAAAGAGCTGATACCTCAAACCCTACACAAAGAAAAGCAAACGGTGCCTCTGAAACCACAGGCTGCACTTCCTAAGGGTAGAAGAGCAGGGCTCCAATTTACCAGCACATGGTGTGGCTGTCAGCTGTGATTCTACAAAAAGAGCAGAAGACACCTTTGGACCTCTTAATATCTTATTTCTGACATATGGAGGGACTGGGGAGTTTGCAGTTTCCCACCTGCTTAAATATAATTCACTACAAAACATCAAACAGATGCATTCAGCGCTTTGTAGACATATCATTACCTTATGTGTTCATGTAATGCGCATCTGTAGCACATTGGCAGTACACCTAGTTAATGTGTGGGAGACTCCTAGGTTCAAAGCCTCCAGTGTTTCTTTTGTTCTCTAATGAATCCTTCTTTTGTTTAGCTCCCCCTCCCCTTAGGTTGTAGCTGTAACACTGTCATTAGCATCTTAAAAATCTTTTCCTCCAAAACTACCTACAACACTGCAATAAGCTGGGAACATACTAGGAAGCATCTAAATGAATCAAGATTCTTACTTAAGACAGGTTTAATAGGTCTGGGTTGCTATTTTCAGCAGCACTGTTTCTTAGTTAGCAAACCTGGTAATCAAATATTCTCCTAAAACCCAGGTGAGGTGACATTCCTGTGCCATATTCCAGCTGTTAAGCTAGGTTCCCAATGTTTCAAATAAAAGATGCATTCATTCCTGCTAGGAGTCCTAGGAGTGTCACAATTTCTGTGAGTCTCTGCAGACTCCTGTCTGCTTCTCAGCATCCAAAAATCAACATTCAGGCCCTTCCATGGCAGCCCACTGAAAACGCTGAGCTATATATTTTGTGTGGAAATTTTCACTGGACTTCAACCTAACGACCTGAAACCTGATTTCATAGATATTATGCATGAAAACACATGCGACATCCGCAACAGACTGGCAACTGTGGTGTCCACTAGATTCACTGTCCCTCCCAGTGCTGGCATCTTCCTGGACTTCACCAAAAGGTACCAGTTACCAGCTAAGTTCTGGGAAACAGGTAGCAGAAGACGGTGGTAAGCAAATGTTATCACAGGTAGGCACAAAGACAGAAAGACTTTACTCCTGTCCCAACACCCATTAGTCTGTGAATGAAATGCAGTGGGGGGGGGAAGTCATTTAGAAAAACGCAAAGCTGATGTTCACAGAGTAACTGTGCATTCAGTGGGCTGACTCCACTTCTTCCCAAAGTTGTCAGACCTCTTCTCCAAGACAGCTTGGGGGCTGCTAGAGATGGCCAACAGCGCCAGGGCAGGAAGGCCACACCACGGGCAGAAGCATCAGGACTCTGAGTGCTCTGCTGCTTACACCTCACAGGCATCTCTGGCAACGTAACCGCGGTGCTCACGCTTTCGTGTGCTGTATCTGAACAACTGTGCACCCTAATGAGGCAGTTCAGCTTTATAAAAGAGGTTTGTGATTCTTAGCCAGCAGAGTGATATATGCCTAACTTTGTCAGACAGCTCCAAATTGTAAGAGAATCAGCAGATTTCAGCATTCAGTTTGTCAGTGCAAAAAAAACCCAGCTCGTTAACAAGCACAACACATTAGCAATGTGCATTGTTGCCCTATATTCACTCATCAATTAGCTTTACTATCTTTATTTAACTCTAAGTGGCGTGTTTTCTTTGCTGGCTTCAGTCCAAAATCATCTGTTACTCTGAGCTGAGGCAGTAGTATGTGTTCTCACTGCTTATGATGAGACATTTCTCTTTCTAAAAGCATAAACACACCACCACCTGAAGAATGATGTTGTGACGATGCTCAGGAAAAACAGACAACCGTAAATAAAACCCATTCTTCCTCTCTGTGGCTTTTCAGAAACAATTGTGCAGCAAACTCCAGCTTCCTTGGCTAGGCACTAAAACCAGCGAAGAGATGAGCTGAGGCAGAGCCCCAAGCCTTCAAAAGCTGCTGGGGGAAGGAATAGAGAGCTCCTTGAGTGCCTCTGCCTGCTGTTGTTCCTCATCCCAGCAGAGTGGGAACCTCTGTCCCGCAGCTCTTGGCAGCCACTGTAAGTGCAGAGACAGCTTCAGCTACAGCTCAGCCGGTACCAGCCTCCCTTCTGAATACCAAACAGCACCAAGCTCATGCAAATCAACAGCTAGATGAGCAAGGCCTGCAGCATCTTCAGCAGGTGCTGGGCATAGACATGTCTGCTTTCAAGAGGAAGTGACCTAAGATTTACAATTACAAAAGCAAGGTATACAAATAGAAAGACTAATTAGCTTTTCCTCTCCCTCCAAAACATTTTCTTATGGCCTTAAAAATACATCCTATACCTTACATGAAATGAAGAAACGTGCATTGACTGTAAATAGCCACATCATAATAAAATCACCTTTGAAAATGCAGGAAGCAAAGATGTCCCATTCCCAAGCTTTTACTCAGAAGAATCACTAAGCTCCTCTGAGCGCATGGCACCAGTTTGGCACCAGTGCCAGGCAGAGAAACAAGGCAGTATTGTGTGTTTTTACTGTTATTCCACTCACTGATCTTAGACTGCTTCAAAACTAATAATCTGTTCTTTCTTAAAAGGCTGTGGCCATGTTGACTAGTACATGTGAAAAGCTACAACATTTTTCTGAAGCCAAAGTCATTGCCTACAAGGTGAAAACCGTCATCCACAACTGGCTTGAAAGTCGAAGCTGAATGCAGAGTGCAGTGCTGCAACGGAGGTTGCATGGTCTGGTTCTACCAGAATACAAACAAGATAAGTGCAGAAAGAGGTCCAAAGATCATTTAAATGCCAAAACAAACTTAATTGCCTAACTAATCGAACAATGCCCTACCTCCTTCAGAATAACTCAGCCAGTTCAGCACTGGAAAAAAACTCATGTTGACACTGCCCTTGTTTACTTGGCTGTGTGTCAGCCCAAAAGGGTATATTTAGCTTTAGCGCGCTTGCAGGATTGCATCTTGCAGCTCAACAGGAAATCTCTGGAGTCAAAGCTAAAGATATCACTGCACGCTTGGAAATTTACGGCCAGCTGTAAAAGTGGAGCTCTGGTGGTCAGAGTGCTCAACAGCCGCCTTTTAAATGAGCGAGGAGGCTGAATTAAACACTTCACTGTACCAAGTTCGTGACAGGCAGGGTGCACCCGTCAAGCTAAAAATAGCAATAGAGGAGGCTCTTCTCTTGCTGAGATAATACTGAATTGATACATCCCGTTCCCATTCCCAAGCTCGTGCTCACGAGTAGTAGGTGGGAGGGGGAGAAATCTGCGGGGTGAATGTTCGGCACCACACACACATGAAGGGTTGCTGGAGGGGCACAGAGATCTCCTCCTCTGAAGCCTTCAGAAGTTTTAACAGTTGTCAGACAGATATGAAAAGAGATAAACCATAAAAAAGAACATGCATTCCACACAGGTTTTCCTTTCTATTAAAAAAAATCTAGAGACAGGCTGTGGCAACAATTCCAGGGCAAATGAACAGAGAGAGAATCCATTTCTTTTGGTCTTGCCTGTCCTCGATGTTTCTAAGCACAATTTTGCCTGATGCTCCAGTGGCTCCTAAGCACATCTCTCCAGCACTGGGCAAGCACAGGGCACTTCAGCTGCAGCCTCATCTAGTGACTCAGTCTCAGAGAAATACATCCAGTTAAATCATAGAATCATTTTGGTTGCAAAAGACCTTTAAGATCACTGAGTCCAACCATTAACCTAGCACTGCCAAGTCCACCTCTAAACCATGTCCCTAAGAACCTCATCTACGTGTCTTTTAAACACTTCCAGCAATGGTGACTCCACCAGTTCCCTGAGCAGCCTGTTCCAATGCCTTACAAGCCTTTCCATGAAGAATTTTTTCCTAATATCCAATCTGAACTTTCGCTGGTGCAACTTGAGGCCATTTCCGCTTGTCCTATCGCTTACATTACTCAAGGGAAGAATCTACAGAGAAGACTTTTGTGCTAAAAGTTGAAATGGTTAAAACAGTAACCTGAAACTCACATCTCTAAGGTCTCTCTCATTAAGTCAGTGATGTTATACTGGTGGATGTCCCACAGCTCCCAAAGAGGCCTGTGGTACCATGAGATGATGTCAACCATGTGCCCGAGCACGTCATGCCACAGTTATAGAAAAGCATGAATGTGACCCAAAACCATTCTCTCCTGAGATAATGAAAAGCAGGATGTAAAACCAGTTCTTGTTTTCTGTTAACAAGTGCTTTCTTTCTCTATCTTATCATTTTTTCCCAAGTGATGGTTAGCTGACTGTTTGTATTTCATCTCAGCTTTGGGAATGCTTTGTACAGTCCAAGTAATCCAAGTAAACCAGAGCACACCTCTCTCTGCTCAGTGACAGGACAGATATGTATGTTTATGAAGCAAAATCAAAAAGCAGTAAATGTAAACAAGCAGACCCTTTTTGAAGAGCTCCTTGGGATACGAAGTGTTCTGTCAATAGCTGTTTAAGGAAGTACTGTGGCCTTTGAGTCTTGTATGATACCAAAAAAGCAACTCTGTTAATCTAAATAGGATTAACCTGTTTTCTTGCAAGCTAAAAGCTGCCGGTGCCACCCTGCCTACAGCTGACTGGCCTCGTGAGAACAGACTAATTTCTCCAAAAAAGCCCAGAATTGCATTCCTTGCCTGTATGCAGCCAAACAAACCAACCGGCAAAAATCTTACTCAGAACAGAACAAGGGAAAAAAGAAATTTCTCTATTCTATTTAACTCCTGCTTCCTTTGAGCAATGTGCTAAAAGCACAGGTTAAGGAGCAGGCAGGAGAATGAGAGCAGGCTGCTTGGCTAAAACCGAGGGATTTGCTGTGGCCCAGACAGTGCCAGCTTTTCTGGATCCCAAGACAAGCCTCTCCTTATTTCCAGAGCTGGGTTAGACAGAGCGGCAGAGACCCGTGAACCTGTCACGGCTGTCGGGTGCTGACAGCTGCGCATTCCCCCTTCAGCAAGCTGTTTCCTCCTTGTCAGGTGCAATTTGAGTGCTACACACCACCGGGCACACATTCAGCCCATCGTTACAGGCGCCTTTGCCGTGCCAGAGCAAGGCTTGGAGGCCGCCGGGGGATTTAAGGGAGGATGCTGAGGCAGGGGCCAAGGCTGGCCATGCCCAGCTGCTTTTGGCTGCTCCCACCGCAGCTCTGCTTGTTTGAGGAGACGTTTTGCCTCTCAGGGGCTGTACCAGCATGTTGTGCCACCAGCACTAGCTTATTGCTGGGTCCCCAAAAGGAAGGAAACTTCAGCAGGAAAGAGGAGACCCCCCAGCAGGGAGAAACCCCGCAGATTTTCCACAAGTGGAAACTCGAGAAGGTGTGGAGCTTCTCTGCACCGGTGCAGCCACCTGGGTGCACGCTGGGGTGGTGGAAGGCTGCCCAGCAGCTTGCTCTCCTGGGGCTGCTCTTCAGGATGGTGACAGCTCTGCAGAGAAAGGCGCTGCGATCCCAAAAACTTGCTGTGCCAAGTCACGACCTGATTGGCAGATGATGGGAGTCAAGTCACAGTCTCCTGTGTATGCACCAGATGCTTAGACTGCAAAACTGCTGCTTTGGTTAAGCTGTCTACGCTTTCTATTATGTGATGTACTTTGAGCTAAAAAGGCTCTCCTTGGATAATCCTGGTGTTTTAGAGCTTTACCGCCAGGAGTGGTCTCTAAGGACACTGTTTAGAGAAGTGTCGTGTCTGAACGACAGAATCACAGAAGGCAGAGATGGAGAAGATTACCTAACCCTTCTTCTCAGCTTATATGGGGTTGCTCCCAGGAGGACTTTTTAGTCCAACACACAGGAATTACCGTAACGAGAGAATCTCACAGCACATCAA
This sequence comes from Nesoenas mayeri, assembly GCF_963082525.1. Classification (NCBI taxonomy): domain Eukaryota; kingdom Metazoa; phylum Chordata; class Aves; order Columbiformes; family Columbidae; genus Nesoenas; species Nesoenas mayeri. The sequence continues at coordinate 18,908,821 of NC_137540.1, forward strand.
TGCTCCTTAAATAATGAAAAACCTGGGAAGAGGAGGTGATCAAGAACTTTGTGATATATGCCCGTTAGCAGACAGGTCCTTCTAGAGATGGCCTGGAGAGTGTTCTTGTTAAAAGCCAATTGGATGACTGGCATTTTAAAGAAAAAAAGATACGTGTGTCACTTTACACCAGCTTCCCCCTGGCTCAGTTCAGACAATTACAGCTTAACTACCAGGGTTAAGTTGAAGCCTTCCACAATGCCAGAATATGAGATATAGAGGGACACTGTCAACTTCTTTGAGTACTGAAACTGTAGTTATGAGAAGGGGAAGCATTCTCTGTCACATTTTTCACATCTGAAAGAAGAAAGCCAAAGTAGTTACAAAGGGAAAACATGGTGGGTGTTTTTCACAGCAGCCTTTACCTGCAGTCTTTCATTCACCTGGTTGCTGTGAGAAAAGCCCGCTCAGAAACTCTAGGGTAGAGCTGTTTTGCCATTTGATGAAGGGAGAACGGTGCCTTTCCCACAAGCCTCCTCCTGATGAGATACCTCAGAAGTTTCCCAAGCAAGGTTCCAGCAGAGCCACCGTCACACCATCCGCAAGCCTGCCAGCTCTGTGCCCAAGGCAGTTTCACCACCCTAGAAACCACATCCCTGCATGTGCAGCCACGTGCTGCTGCTTTACCCTCCTTCCTTGATGCATTCCTTGAAGCTCACAATGGGCACTAAGAGAGGGGAACCGGGAACCTACCTTTAACCAAAAGTGCCCGTTCACACACACAAGATTCCTCTGAGTTTTGTTCAACTCTAAAGCACCACCGAGACATGGCAAATATCTCTCAATGGCAAGGTGAAAGACAGGTAAGAAAGAGGTCTGAAAGCTTTTGGGAGTGAAATGCCATTCTCGCACTATTAGAAAAGCAGAGAAAATAGTCAGGCTTCTAATAACTTGTAATGTACCAAACAACACCAACCTATAGGTACCACTGGAAAAGATGGCATTGTGGAGATTACTGCTTCTGCAAGAAAATCTTGAGAGGACAGGATGCTCCCGGTTTCTGAAGTGCTGCAAATCTCAGTGCTGTAGCTCTCTCATGTCTCAAAATCGGGACCTGATCCCTCCTTCCTCCATCAGACAGTTAAGAATATAAAATAATACATCTGCAGCTGGTTCTGCTCCAGACTTAAAACCTTACATCCAAGGAGTACAGAAACTTGCTTAAAAAACACAAGAGCTGAGGTGAGACATTCAATCACCTGACTCCAGGAATGAAAGTCTTGGAAGAAAAATCAATGGATAAAATCCCCAAATATGACAACATTACTGCTCTACTTACACATGGCCAGGTTCAGAAAGGGTAAACAGAAGAGACACCATTTTCTGTGAAGAAGCCCGAGAAGGCAGGAACTTAAAAGCAAATGATGTAGGAAAGCTATTAAATTTATTTCTAGTGTTGCCGACATAACTAAATCTTATGATGGTATTTAGCTATGTTTAGAAACAGAAGATAGGTTTTGCTGTTTATTTAATAACATTTCTTAAGACCTTTTCCCCCAAATGTTTAAGTAGTTATCTGCAGCACTAGAAGTCAAGAAATCCAAGATGCAGCCCTTTGCTGGCACAGAATCCACTATCAGATCCCGAGCATATCTATCCAGTGGGGATGACATTTCCAGTGTGTTGAGACACGAGACACGCGTGCAAAGTCCTATTGCTTCTTCCACATGCGTTTCATCTGAGGGCAAAGTCTGTTCTTGGACGCGTGCACAAAAACCATGCCAAAAGCAATGGACGTGCACGTACGCTTTCAAAAAACAGGCTTTGGCTTCCTGAAGGGAAAGTTTTTGTTGTTGTTTGGTTTGCAGCAAGGGCCTCTTTCCAAGGGCACAGGGAACCACCCTTCTGCAAAACAACAAATTACTCGTGTTTCCCTCAGCCACACACGCACTCTATGGAAACTTAAGAGTATTCATCTGGGAAAGCAGGGAAGGACTGCACCAAACTCTGGGAGGAAGGTTCTATTTCTTTTTCTCACTGTTAAATAATCTGCCTCACCTCCAGACCACAATCCATGTGGCATAGCTTTAGCTTTAATTGCTGTCCAGATGCATCTTTGCTTGTGAGGTTCACATGGCTACCTCACCCCACATAGCAAACCCCAGACTTCTCAGGCCATATGGGACCCAAGGGGATGTGCAGTCAGCAGTAACCCTCCACGAAGAAATGGTGCTTGTGAGGGATTTTACTGCTGTGCCCACTTCCCATGCAAAGAAAGTACAGGGGCAGCCAGCTGAAGGAGGGGAGAAGAACAAATTTACACTTTCTGGGGCAGCAAAGTCACAGTAACCTTCTGTTCACATCTTCTACAAGAAAGCTGCTTCTTTATGCTGACTACTTTCCACCCACTCTCAACAGCTCCTTGTTTTAATGCATGGCCCATCCTTGCCCTCTTCTACTTTCCAATATTAGCTTGCAGCAGCTCATAAAGTGCTCCAGGATTCTCAGCTGCAACACGGATCCTTTTGCAACAGAAACATCTGGTTTTGGGGACTCAGCATGCAGACACGTATGTGGCCCTGGCCCTCACGCCAGCGCTGCAATGGCATCTTGTCTGCTGACCCTAATGAAATTTGTACTGTTCAAATCAGTCCAGACAAAAGCCAACGATGTTAGACACTGGAGATCTCAACTAGAATGAAGACGACAGATGACCCAATAACACACAACTATTGCTGTCACCAAATAGTCTTGACTGTCTTCAAAAAGACCTCAGAAAATCTCGACTCATGTCATTTTGATACACTGTGAAAATTGCTTAAGTAGGTTTCTGATGCTCAGCATTTCTAAATCTTCTATACCAGTGACTAACACCTTTTTCTCTAGAAAATGCAGTTTTCCAGAAAAAAATATTTCAGAATGTGGGGTGGCAGAAGGGACAGGACAGTTCAGAGTCCTGTCGCAGTACTGAGGTCATCTCTGACCTACCCATTTGGAAATAAAAGTCTCACTCATTATTCAAGTTTGCGCACATACTTAATCACTGGGTACAGTATTAAGGCCTTTAAAAAAGTGCACATGTCAGAAGACAGACCTGGACAGCAGTGTGGTCAGGCTGAGGTTACTCAAAGGTTCAGCAGACAGAGTGGTTACGAAAAACAAACACCAGCATTTATTTACAGATCCACATACCCGCCGGTTGGATTTTATTTTCAGCCGCAGTGGGATCTTCCATGTATGTAGCCTTTGAAATATGAATTTGTAACTTTATTTTGGGGGACAGTCTTCAAAATCATTTGTTACCAAATGTCATGCTCTTGAGTTTACTTCAACTACTGCTCCTTCACTGTGCTAAAATAATGAATAATAAATAATGAGTAATAAATAATGGTAGCCGCAGCAATAGCAGCAGCTGCAGAGAGGCATCTAGACCAAATCCACACTACAAAAGGAAACAAGTAATATCTGTTTCTCTCTTTCTCTTTTAATTTATTTTCCCATTTTTTACGATGGGCTCTGCTGTTGTTATTGTCCAGTCTGTCTTTTGTTTCCCCTGCTTCTTTCTACAAAGGAATGTAGAGGTCTCTGAGAGGTCAGAAGACTTCACAACATCTGCTTATATTACATACTGTTACTGGAATACACAACTAAATATTAATAAGTGGGTAAATCTAATAGAAGGTGCCCCTAACAACCTTTGCTCTTACTTTTCTCTAGATCTTATGCCTTTGTGCCCCATCCTGGATAGAGATGATGTATGTCTATTTAGACAAATGTTAGTCAGCATACCTATACCACTGGACACCCATTTAGTTTATTATTCTTCCCTCCATCACCTCAGACGCTGTTGAACCGGAAAGCACAAGGAAAACAGGGCCCAAAGGATGAACACACACGATGCCATCTGATTTCTCCTCCCAGGAGCACTGGGTCTGTTCCCCAACGTGCTCGATCTGCTGACGAGTCGCTTTTCCTTGGCTCGTCACACGGGAAACCACCAAGGTTGCATTGTGGTCTCTTCTGGCTGACTCATCCCTCACACCATGACAGGACCGAATGGCTCCTACCAAGCTAATAAAAAACCCCATGTACGTGCGCGTTAGAGCTCTCAGAGAGAATTACAGCCTGCGGAGGCAAGACAAAATACTTAATAGGTCTGAAAATGCTGGTGCAAGAGCAAAAGAAAGCGTAAGAAAGATGTATCCCTCTGTGATCAGAACCTGCTCCAGCTCTGAAAAACAGCCATCTGTCTGCTTGCCCCCTCTCCAAATTTGACTTAAAAAGTGCGTTTCAAGACAACAGCTCAGCAGGGGCTTTTAGCCACTGAAATACTAAATCTGTGACTTCCATACAAGATGCAGGAACAGTCCTGTGTGATCTGTACACCAGGCTGATTACCAGATCTTTGTTCCCTAAAGCAGCCCCAGTGAGGAACACTACAAAGGCTGCGAGCTCACATCTCAGAGGAAAACGGGTGATTCACTCTCACCACTAAATGGACACCACTAAAAAGGCAATGCACAATCTTGTTGGCTGGGAAAACAGTGACACAATTTCTAAACTGTGGCCTCACAAAGTGCTTTCACAGATGGGCAGAACAGGAATGCAGAGATTTACTTAAATACTGGGACCGGGTAAAAAGTTTCTTTTGAGACTTCTTTTCCCTGGAAAATTATCATTGCAACTGTGTAACATTCATCACAACAGGTTCCTGTTTTCAAGGGAAAAAATAATAAGTTTTGCCAAATACTGAGGAAAAAAGTGCTTAGAAAACAGAACACTTCAGACAAATCTTCCAATTTTCAGCAAAACACTTCCACATTTTTTTAAGAGTTTCAATAGTTTCTACAGCAGAAAAACTGATATTCTATCCAGCAGTACTCAATGGCAATTTTTGTCCAGTGACACTCCTCTAAAGGCAACCTTCTAACCACAGTCAGATGAATGGCTTTGATGACGGCTCAGCATTTAACTTGATACATCACTGTATACAAAAACAAACAAAAAAAATACCCCAGCACAAATTAAAGAGCATGTGGAGACTATTTCTAGAAGGTAAATTCCAACACTTCTTTGCAAAAGTTGATTCATTTTGTGACAGAAGTGAGTCTGTTCTGTAACAATGAATGGACAGTATAACTTGACTTGCTTATTGTAATGCTTACTATATAGTTGTACTCATTTAATTTCATTAAAGGCTACCAAAAAAAGCAAGCAGGAAGAAAACAAGTAGTCCCAGCAAGCCATGCATTAGTAATCACGGGTCTGCTGAGAGATAAAACTTGCATTATTGGCGCTGAAGATCCTACCTCCTGCCTTTAGCCAGCTAACAAATTATTTGGAAAGGACTCCACAGTAATTGGTTGTGAACAAGAACAAAAACTGATGAAGTTCAGAAGGGACTCTATGAAAAGTGAAAAGGACTTGCTAGGGAAGAAGACTGGGAAGGACATCTGCTGGGGGTGTCCTGAAAAGTCTACCTAAGATAACATCTGCTGGTCAGGTAGATGAGCATGTGCACCACTGATTTAAAATGTTTTTATCCACAGGATCTGTTCCTACTGTTAAAATAACGAAAACTTTGTTTGCCACTGGCCATGTGCTCCTACAAGGAAGAACCAAATCTGTCAAAACTCAGTCCAGCTGACCACAAGATGGTCCCAGGGTGAGAGTGGGAGGGTTTCAGACATGAGTCATGAGAAAGATAAAAGCTTGATGCTCAAGCCTTGCAAGACAGACTTGGATAGCCCAGGAAGGGAGCAGAGCAGTTACTAGCTCTGTTGCTGTGTCATGCCTCTCTGGACAGTTGGAAGCTTCAAAAAGTTGAATTTCATGACAGTATTCCACTTAATAAATGTACAGAATTAATCTGAAGAACCTGGAGGAAGGGAGACATCAGCTGCCTTCCGGGGCACATCAGGAGACCAGAGTCCTGTCTTTGCCTTTGCGTGCAGCATTCTTTGCATACTAAGAAGGCTCATAGAGGTGTTTCCTTTTCTAGATACAGAACTATTTTTTACCAAGACAGTAGTCTGGAATCAAACTTGGGTACTGATAATTTACCATTTGAAGCCAACCAATACAAACAATGCAAACACATGTTACACTGACCTTTGCTCTCCCACAAGCGCTCTTCTCTGTAGAGAAACAGAGATAGATAGATAGATAGATAGATAGATAGATAGATAGATAGATAGATAGAAAATAAAGCAACAAAAATGCTCTTAAACTTGAATATTTTTAACCATCATGCTAGGGGAATCGTCCAAGGGCACTCTGTTTATCAGATCTAGATTCCTGACAGAAAAATGCTATAGCTGTTTCATTTTTATTAAAAAAAAACAAACAAAAAAAACCAACAACAAATGTAACATGCCTGTGCAGTAGAAATTATAGACAGTCCTTCAGAGCAGACAGTGAGAGACCTGGCAGCTCTCTCTGGCTGTGTAGCTCAGTGTGACTAACACAACTAAATGTCAACACAGGCTCCCTAAACCCTTGCCCAAACTAATCTAGTAGTAGCTGTTCCTGGTGACGGTGAGTTTCTTAAATCGAAGTTCCAAGCAGCAACTTGATGGATGCTCTGCTCCAAGCGGTGTGGAGCACGGCCACGCTGGGTGAGCTGATAAACAGCCACGCTGTGCCGATTAGATCTACCCGCTCCTCTGCCTCTCAGGACGCGGTGCCACATTCAAGGTTCACAGCCCAGGAACGTGCTGCAGAGCCTAACCCTGTCCTGGCACCGACTGAAGCCAAGGGCAGTAAAAACCACTTTGGCTCCTCGTTTGCAGTCAGGCTCTGCTTTTACATGGCTTAAACACCTACATCCCACCCTCCCGGCTTTCTGCAACAGGACATGCAAAATTGACAGGCAAGCGGCGCAAAGGGAAGCAGCTCTCAGCTGCCACTCATCAGGGTGGCTGGTGGCAGACTTCTATATAAACTCAAAGTGAATAGGGCTTCTCTGTGCCTTTCAGACTATTGTGTACAACTGAAGTGCAGGACAACAAGAATGGAAACATTTTGCCTGTTGTTGGCATCTAACTGCCTCCTGGAGGATACAGTCTCCACCAGACAGATGGCTAATTTCTTTACCCTCACCTCCTCCTCCAGCTCTCCAGTGTTAGTATGATGTTCTGCCCCTGGAGTGAAGTCCTAATTGCTGTCAAACGTTCAGAGACAAAAGTGGTGCCTACATATCATTCATGCAACTGTTGTTACCAGGGCATGAATTAAACAGCAGAAGCCACTTGTCAATTGACTCCAATGCGAGCCGTTTTGCTCAAACGCTGGGTTGCATTTTAAGGGACTGAGGTTGACAATTTTTATTTCAGCGCAGGCAGGGACCGCATGCACCATAAGATGCAGCATCTTTCACTGAAGGACCCTCAGCCTCCCTGCCTCCATTAGGCTTACAAAAGATGCAGGGTGCTCTTTACCCTGATCACTCAGAAATCCTCCCACTGAAGAAAAATGTTCATTTTCCTTTGTCCTCAGTAGCTAAAGCTAAGTGGCTGTTCAGCGTGAAATGGGTGCTGAGCACAAAGCCAAGACAGAGTTCCTCATTTGCCTTGTTCACGCATAAAACATATTTTGGGACCAACTAACTTCTTGCTTCCTGGAGATGCTGCTGCCACTGAACAGGCAGGTTATACTAATGGCCAGACGGTGACAGTCAGCTATTGGTAGGCTGATTGGATGCACATTCATCTTCAAATTATGTTGTGTGACAGCACAGGCTGCTGAACACCATTTTAACATGCAGAGTAACTCCTCAGGAGGCTCTTCATTATGCATTCAGTGGGCTATTTTCAGACTAAACAGCATGTCAGTGGCTGTGTTTATCCCTTTCCACCTGGGCAGAGGAAACAGTTCAATGTCCCTCTGGGGAATTCATATATATTACAACCCACACGTCGATTCTCCTCAACAGACAGAAATGGCCAGACATATTACACGTTTCCAGAAAATATTGAAGTCCCGACAATGAGGGATTGCTAGGGAAAAAATGCGTTCAAGTAGAGATCCTCAGTTAAAAGGAAGCCAGATTCCCCAGGATCAGCATGAAACGCTCCCCGCTCTCCCTCTGTGCGGCGGTGTGCACGCACCAACATGCACACAGACACGCGCCGTCTCTGGCACAACTGCTTCTGACAGCACATTGCGAGGAGCATGTTTTTCCTGTGTCTAAAATGGTGTTAGGAGCACAGCACATGGATCCCCCGCAGCCTCGCGAGCTGTCCCGGTGAGCCGAACCGCAGCAGTGTCCGCCCAAGATGCTGCGGGTCGCTCCCGGGCTGAGCAGGCAGCATCTGCAATGAGGCTCAGGGGGCCCTTCCCTCTCTCTCTGTCTCCTTCCCGGTGTGATTTACTTCCACTTGCTGCAAATACTTCATCTCGTGCCCTTTAACAAATTCTGCTGGTGGCTTCCTGGGAATGGATTCATGCCTATGCCTGTAACTCCACAGCAGTGACTGAAGAATGTAAAAATTAGTATTCTTCCTCTTCTTTTTCTTCCCTTAATCCACACAGCTTTGACAAAACATGGCACCTGCAAGAAGCTGCTCTCCCTAAGCCTCGTGTGACACCTTGGACTTTTCCTGGACCTCGCAAGAATAACAAAGCAATAAAAATGTTACAGGTTATCTTGCTAACAGAGCAGGAATGGGGGACCTGGCTGGAGAGGGTGAGGGACACTGGTGCCAGAGAAGGCAGAGAGCAGGGTAGGAGGTGGGCGGTGAGGCCACGAGGCAGGAGAGCAGCACGGGAACCAGGTCCCCTCCTTTGAGAGCTCACGGCTGGCACAGACCTGGCAGATGCGGAGAGGAACCTGAGCCCCAGAGGCCAGAACCCAGGTCTCAGCCCACCTTGGTCCCACCATGCCAGGCTCCTAGCAGAGATGTGAGTTGCCAACTCTGCCCTTTATTCCCAGGTTTCAAGAGGTTGCACTACAGTACTGAGCCTCCTCAAGTTTGGTACAGTCTGGGTTCAGAGCAGAGTGTAATCCAAGTGGAGCCACTGCTAATTAAATACATCTAATTAAACACAGAGACACAAACAGTGGTTCTGGAAGACCCTGAGCTGTGGAGTGCTGAAACCTCAGAGATTCTCTTGGGGAAAACCTCCACAGCCCTCTCCTGTCCTTATGCTCCTCCTGGGCGTCAGCTCACACCCACCATTCAGTCCATGGACTCAGGCTGGTCACCATAGTCCTTCATGTCCTGTCCCACCCCCGGTTTCCAGCGGTGTGTGTGGGAGGGTGGTGAGGGAGGAAGTTACATGTGTTCAGTGAACAGCCCTGACACAGGAGATCACAAGGTCAGCAGCTCCCCTCACCACCAGTAAAATCTAAACCCAATTTGAAATGAAAGACTGTTTATTAAAATTGACATTTCTATGGTGCCTGCCCAGCTGATTAGAAGTAACAGCTGTGAAGCCAGCAGTGAAGAGGCCCAATATCCCAGAAGCTGCAAAAGCACTTTATATCCTGCTTCATTACTGATTTAGCAGCCACAAGAAAAGATTTAGAGCCAAGTTTCTGCAGCCTGCGAGGGCGGTGTTGCTCTGCGAAAACACCTGCAGTGCCAGCTGCCCAGCCAAGGGGAACCGTGTCCCCGGTGGCCCAGGCTGGGGCAGACACAGGGGACACTGGTGTGACCACCTGTGTGCATGGGGTCCGGCAAAGGTCTGCTGGCAGCTGCAGAGAGTGGAGACAATCCCTGGCTGCCCTGGGCCAGGCAGCAGAGGATGGAAGTGCTGCTCGGAGGCAGGGCCGCTCCTCCTAGCAGTGATGGTAAAGCTCATTCGGGATGGCTTTCTGTGGCAAAGGAATATTGAATTCATTATATGGCGGGGAAAAACTGAGAGGTTAAAATAAAATGGCAGCAGGTGCATCTAATAAGATTACAAGGTCCCCCTGGGACGTACTGGGAGAGCAGTTTCACTGTGTATTCTAAACCAGACTATACTGTTGAAAGCAACAGGATTTTATTTGCAAAAGGTAAGCTAATTGGGAATTCAACTCATGATTATTCAGGTATAAGGCATAACACAGGCAAAGATGTGCTTAAATAAAATCTGCTTGATCTAAGCTGGAAAGAACAAAGTGGATGTGCCTCATGAGTACAAATGTACAAAACTTGCGTATGGAGATGCAGGTGAAAGTACACCTTACAGAGATTTCTGTACTGTCATTGAAGAGACATTCCTGTGAATTAAATATATTGTGCTAAGATACCATTTAGATTCTGAGGCTTTCTGCTTTAATACCTTGTATAGCCTTGTACAGGAAGGGCTAGAAGTGCCGGCATATCCCCTTGAACTACCCAAGCCCTTCTCTGATCTGTAGCTTACAGATGACCTCATATAATGAATTCACACAAACCTTAAACTTTAATATATCTGTAAAAAAAAAGTAATCAGAGATAAACTGTAATTCTTCCCTCTTGTATCCAAACAGCACCTGTAAACCACCTTCCAGAGGTGCTCATACAGCAGAACTGACAGCCTGAACTGAGGAGATGCTCCGAAGAACCTACGTGATGCTTCAAAAAAATCTCCGCATTCCTATTTGAACCAATCAATCCAGCTCTCCAAGTGTCAGCTGGTAACACACACATCTGTCAGCATCCAAGTGCTGCAGTCACAGAGTAAGCTGTATTCACAGCTGGAAACTTAGCTTAGCAATTGCTTACATTTAAGTAAAAGATAACCCTGGATTATGTATTTCACAGAGCAGAGGTAAAAAGCGAGACTGGGGTTTGGGTTAATGCCAGTACGATGTTTCTGCCTGACCCTGAGCACACATAATGTTGCCTTTAGTAGTGTTTCCTCTCAGTCCCACCTATTCAGGAAAAAGAAGGGAGGGCCCTCAGTGCAATTGGGACTCACCTGCACAGCTTGCAGATCCAAAAGAAGTCAGCTTTCACACTCAGAAATCCTGTCCTACTCTCTGTGGGTAGCTTCCAGCTTCTGCCTGGGCATGCGTTCTTGCTCACTTTTATATCATTTCGACAACTGCAACTGATACACAGGTATCTAAGCACCCTACGAGGTCCTACCAGCCCTTGTGAATCTTTACCTCTAGGGCTCAGGAATTGAAAACATATGTTTCACCTAAAAAGACAGCAGTTGGGTAGACATTTCGAATAGCTGAGTAAAAACAGATGTGTTTCTCAAACTTTACCTGGGCCATCTCAAACGCCCTGCAACATCAACAGCTGACAGGTAACAGACCACTTAATGGGTAATGGATAAGGAAGGCTATTCTCAATGTACTGAAGCCCCAACTTCCCAAGGGACTTAAAGAGCTGTGCCCTTTTCTGATCTGGTCCTAGAAATGGGCCAACGAGCTATCAAAATGCAACTGGAACTGGTGCAGATTTTGCTCACTTTGGAGCATGGGACACACATCCTTGCCCTCTCTGCCAGCAAGCAGGCACCTTCCCCCATACCCAGCTGCTCTGACTGAAAAGCTCCCTCTCCCAACACCGTCCCCACGCTGTTTTCAATTGTCTTCTACTGAGAAGTGACAACTCACTCAAATCATCTTGTGCAGAAACTTGCATGAGTGCTTTCTACTCCACTGCAGTCCAAATGAAAAGGGTTAAAGAGTACAAACAGCAAGTCTTTCCTAACCTGCTCCTTGTAGCTGGAGCAGGTCAGGGAATACTCATAAGAGCAGCAATGTCACCTCACTTGAGGAGAGCAGCAATGAGCTCTTCGCATAGCTTCAGCACAGCATTAGCAGACTGAGCTCCTACCTTCATCCTTGCCCAGAGCAGCAGGATTCAGCTGGACTGCACCACCTGAACCTTAATTTCTAGTTACAATGTGTAAGAAAGAATTAATTTTAAATTTCAGGTAGAAAAAGTGGAGTTGAAATGAGAAAAATTGCATACTTCTAATGATCTGGAGCATCTTTGACAGAGAAGTCAAGCCACCAAGGCCTTCTTTTCTTCTTTCCCAAGTTATTTCTCAGGCAAGAGCAGTACTTGAAAACCTGTGAGATGAGCCCTTGACTACACAGGTTTATTAATCCATGTTTCTCCTCCCCAAAAGGAACAAAAGGAGAAGGGGAATTATTTCTGGTGCCTCAGCAATGTCACTGCTCACACAAGACTATCCATTATATGTGACATATGTGCAGCATTGTATTAACCCCTTCAGTGCCACACATCTATCACACCTACAATGCTGCCTTTATCTGTTAATATTTCATTGAAATCTCTCTACCCATGTATTTCCTAGTGCACCCCTCACAGAAGCGTTTATGTGCAAACTAGAACCCCAGTAAATTACATAGGAAGATTAGTTTAAAATCACGCAATTAATGAAACAACTTTACCATGATTCAGAAGCGCTTTAAGGGGCCACAATCAAACAGTTCAGAGAAAGATGTCCACACATTCGTCTGCAAAAAAAAATGCAGATTCTTTGATACTTTCAACCAAGGTTTCCCAGAGCTGCACGCACAAAGGACTACTCATTTAGCTCTCTGGGAGGTATCAGGAATGCTGACTTGCGCAACCAAGGTCTGAAGTGGGAATCTGGTCCAACTTTCTGGACAGCCATCCTAGGAAGCAGCATCCCTGTATTCAGCAGATGTAACACATGAAAAAAGAAACTCTTGGCAGATGGCCGCAGGGTTGTATGCTGCGTGGGTCGTGCGCCGGAATGGCCAGGAGGAAGAGTGAGGCCCTTTCTCCAGGGTGTCTTCCTTTCCCCTCTGCCTGGGGACTCACAGAATCACAGAATCGACTGGGTTGGAAAAGAACTCAGAGATCATTGAGTCCAACCCTTGGTCCAACTCTAGTCTGTTTACTAGATCATGGCACTAAGTGCCATGTCCAACCTCACTTTAAAAACCTCCAGGGATGGCGAGTCCACCACCTCCCTGGGCAGGCCATTCCAATGCCTGATCACTCTCTCTGTAAAGAATTTCTTTCTAATATCCAGCCTAAATTTCCCCTGGCAGAGTTTAAGCCCATGCCCCCTTATCCTATTGCTGACTGCCTGGGAGAAGGGACCAATCCCCACCTGGCTATAACTTCCCTTCAGGTAGTTATAGAGAGTGATGAGGTCACCTCTAAGCCTCCTCTTCTCCAGACTAAACAAGCCCAGCTCCCTCAGCCTCTCCCCATAGGTCTTGTGCTCAAGTCCCTTCACCAGTTGTGTTGCTCTTCTCTGGACCCGCTCCAGCACTTCAATGTCTTTCCTGAACTGAGGGGCCCAGAACTGAACACAACACTCCAGGTGTGGCCTCACCAATGCAGAGTACAGGGGAAGGATCACTTCCCTTGTCCTGCTGACCACGCTATTTTTGATACAGGACAGGATGTCATTGGCCTTCTTGGCCACCTGGACACACTGATGGCTCATGTTGAGCTTCCTGTCAATTAGTACCCCCAGGTCCCTTTCTGTCTGACTGCTCTCCAGCCACTCTGCGCCCAGCCTGTAGCGCTGCAGGGGGTTGTTGTGACCAAAGTGCAGCACCCGGCACTTGGCCTTATTGAACTTCATCCCATTGGAATCAGCCCACTTTTCCAGTCTATCCAGATCCCTCTGCAGAGCCCTCCTGCCTTCCAGCAGGTCGACACTCCCTCCCAACTTGGTGTCATCAGCAAATTTGCTGATGATGGTCTCAATCCCCTCATCTAAATCGTCAATAAAGATGTTAAACAGGACTGGACCCAACACTGACCCCTGGGGAACACCACTAGTGACTGGCCGCCAGCTGGATGCAGCCCCATTCACCAGCACTCTCTGGGCCCGGCCCTCCAGCCAGTTCTTAACCCAGCATAGAGTGCACTTGTCCAAGCCACGGGCTACCAGCTTTTGCAGGAGTATATTATGGGAGACAGTGTCAAAGGCCTTGCTGAAGTCCAGATAGACCACATCCACGGCTTTCCCCTCATAGTCCCATAGTCCCTCACCCTCCAAACTTTCTCTCCAGTGCAAAGAGAACCACTCCCAAGCCATCAGTCAGAGCTGGTGAGGGACGCCAAGGATAAATGGCGCAATATGGCATTCGATGAGGCTATCTAAGGAGTTGCCTCTGATGTCTGCAGGTCTACACAGCATCCATCGTGGTGAAAGCTTTCAACAGCGGAGCTGTGTCAGTGAGGGGGACAGCTCACCTTCCTCCTGCTCGTGGGGCTGCTGGCCTCTGCCAGCCCGCCAGGTCGATGAACCGCTTTGCAGCGTGAGAGTGCAGCTCTCGAGGTGACAGTCCTTGCTCTGCCACGCAAAGGCTTCATCGCCTCTTCTGCCAAGTGCTTCAGTGCAGGAAATCATCCCTCCCCTATCACTCTGCACGGGAACTGCCATTTTTTCCACCAAGTCAGCACCTTCCTTAGAATGGAGACTCACCATGAAATAGGGTGCAGATGCAGATATTTTAATTCCATTTTACGATTCTTAACATCTTCACCTCAAAGGCAAGGTGCTTTTTAACTCTGGTTCATTTTTAAACAGCAGGAAATGTAGTTTAATATGTTTTTTCAAAAGTGGTAAGAACAGAAAGGGGAAAATATAGGCAACTGGTAGAATAAATGGAATGGGAAACTGAACATTGTATCTTCAAAGCAGCATGTACTTTTCATGCAGAGCTGATTAGCATGAACCAAAGGGTTTCAGAAAGCAAGAAGCTCCGTACCATAGAGAGCAGGAGGCCATTGCTTACACAAAGGTCTTTATCCCTAGCACTTCACACCCCTTCTTCCTGACCCTTGGCCTTTTACCTCTTTGTCTTTTGCTTTTCCTAAAAGGAAAATCACAACTGCTTCCTTCCTAATAATTAGGAGGGCAACCCCCCATCAGTAACTTGCAGTGTCAGCACAGTTATGGCTGACTGCAGTGGGGGATCAGGGCCAGGAGGGCTCCCCAAGCTCGGCTCGGCTGTGTAGGAGGCATGCCAAAATCCTTATGCCTCCCTGCAGCATGCAAACTCACTCATCTTCAGTTTGACACTGAACTCTCAGGCGCTGACGGATGAAGCTGGGGCTGTGTCCATCCCACAGTGGGCTACCTGTGTGGTTTCTCTGCTGGAAAAGCCTCTCTTGCGTGGCTGCAGTCTATTAAGGCAAACCGCAACCTGTGCCAGTTCACTTTAACACGCTGGGCTGTGAGCTATGGCAGCTCAGGACCTGATTCAAAAATGATTAATCCACTCTCACTGCGAGGGCAGCTACTCTGGGACCAGAGGCAGATGACAACCAGGCACAGTGACCTCCTCAACTGCTACACCTTAACTCCCAGATATCTGTGGGCTATGCCTTGAGAAGGAAAGAGGGTCACAGGGACTCTGTGGGTCACAGTCTGTTTTAATACAGACCCCATCAGGTACATACATGTGTGTGGCACATGAGTATGGTCATGTGCCATCTCTCTGGGGGCTTTGTTGACATACACCTTACCCTGTTCCCACCAACGTTCAGGGCTCATAGCCCATAATGTGTTTTTTTTCTTGCTGTTGCAAATGCTTGTGTGTTCACTGCAATTTTTTAGAGAGAGGGAAGAGTGCCTGTATACTGTGCCAAGGGCAAACCAGAGAGGGAAGGATGCTGCTGGTTCCCAGTGCCATGCCCAGGGCCTGGCATATCAGCACCCGGGAGCCAGCAGCAGGAGAGTGCACACGTGTATCCCCTCTTCTCAGCCCAGAAACTGCTGGAAACGGTGAAAGCAACTTGTCTGGGAGACTCCAGCTGCCAGTCGGCCACGCTGGCTGCACTCCTTTGTTTCTAAGTCTTTCTCTTAGGGCGGTGCACAGAGGGAGGCTGACGCGTGTGCTCAGCAGCTGGGCTCCATGCCCACAAAGAAAGAAGGGAAGGAGATGTCTGAAACAGTGGTAGAGCAGCTTGTTTGCAGCGAGGAAAAGAGGCAATGTCAGCTCTGGTGCTGCACTGGAAATGGAAGTGGACTTCCCCTGCGGAGACCAGCAAAATAAGTGGGTGCTGCAGAACCCAGTAGTGCGGGTTGTATTTCAAAACTAAAAAAAGAAATCACTACTGAAGAGCCCTTAACAGCACTACATGACTCACCAGCAAGGCAGCAGGCACAGGCTCACACAGAGAGCCAGCAGCACCCTGTGAGGTGCTGTGAGCCACCACGCAGCTCTGCTGCCCAGCTCACGTAACCCCTCGTGCGTAACCTGGGTTCTAGAGGCTGCTCCAGAAGAAACGGGGCTCGGGAGAGAAAAGCCTGGCTCCTGGTGGCCCTGTGGCAAACACGAGACGGACCTCCAGGCTCCTAATCTAGCACTCTGGTTGTCCATCTCTCTCGCCTTTATACCCCTTGTTCTTATGTACTGATTTTCCTTTATATATAATTCACATATTTATTCTTAGTTGTGGCTATGCCCCTAAAACTATTTGGGCCACTGGGGTTCAACAAACAGCTAAGAAAATGTCATTTTGATAGCAGCAGCTACAAATACATGCTAAATACAATAAGAACTACACCCCACTGTTTCTACTATGAAAGAGAAGGGGTGAATTAGGAAGCGCTTTCTTCATTTTTTTTTGCGGCTGGTGGCTGCTCCTCCTGTAGCGCTGCTTTGGAGCCCTGTTATTTTTTTATCACCATCTTTATGACTGCCCAGGGAAAGAGCAATCGCAGCTTTGCGGCTTCCCAGAGCAGCTGTCCTCCTGCACCGCTGCAGCCGGCAAGCTGACACCAGACCCGGCGCTGTGCTTTTTATGGCCATTCCACTTCTAATCGGAGCGACAAGGAGCATGCAGAGTCATGCACCGACCCAAGGAGATATTAGCTAATTGAAATTGTGCCGCCAGCGCACTAAATGCTAGTCACTTAAATCAATCTCTCGCTTCTTCCTCTCACCTCCATCTCATTCTCTTCATCTTCTCCGTGCCTCCATCCTTCCCTTCCCCCTCTCCTCCTTCTCAGCCCTCCCTTTCCCAAAATCCCCCGTCTGACTCCTAATCCCTCCAGGGCGATTAAAGCAGGACCAACAACAAAGGGAAGGCGACAGGAAACCCTGTGATTTATCTTCTGCAGCACATTCTCCCTTGGGGCTTGCAGCACCCACCCCTGCTGCAGGTAGCTGCCCCCCAGGCGCGGGGGCGATGGTCCCCACCAGCTGGGGTACCTGGGGTGGGGGTGCGCAGCTGCAGCGGATGCCTTCCCCCCTCCCTGCACCTAAGAGGCACTCGTCTTTTCTCAGAGCAATTACCGCGAATGATTTATGTGGCCAGTCAAGAGGGCCTGCCAGGGTTCTTATTTCACCTCTGAAAAAAGGGACTCTGCTGGAATTTTATCAGGGAGCTTGGATTAAATTGACAGCTGCCTTTTGTTTTGTTTTTAAAGACCTTCCCTTTGGAGTGAGGCATTCTGCCTGAATCTAGGGAGGAAATCCAACACCATGCAAAGGCTACAAACCCCTCCTGTAAGAGAAAAATCCATTTTCTGCTCTTCATATACATTTAAGTGAGGCTGTTTTTAAGGAGCTGACATCTGAGAATGATCCCAACTCCCACCGACTTGAAACAGCATTTTATTTCACTTCACTGAAGCCACCAAGGCAACAGCTTCTCCTCCCCGGTACAAGTGTCTGTTAAGCCATGTGGGGGAAACCATGCAGCCTCCATCTCCACAAGAGCACAATCATGAAATTCAGCGTGCAGCGCTGCCAGCCCCACGGCACACAAAGCCTCCTGCATGCCGTCCTGCGGCCGGGCGTGCAAACACATGGAGGCACACGGACGCGTGGGGAAGGTGCGTGCGGACAGACAGGCAGACGCGGTGGGAGATGCAGATGCTGAAAGGCAGGACTGCGCAGAGGGGCAGATGCCAGCACGTCGGCTGACTCAGAAAGCTCTGTGCCGCCAGCACGACGCAGGCAGACATGCTGGGACACACCGGAGCAGAGTCCCTATGGAGCGCGCCGGCAAACACCAGCCCAACCGAGGCATGGGAGAGAGACACGCCAACAGGCAAAAATCACACAGCCCAAAATCATGCCAGCAAAGGCAAATGCAGAAGGCAGAGACAGACATACACACACAGACAGAGCTGTTTAAAACTTCAGGCTCTGCCAATAGCGAGAGGTATTATAATAACAAGTATTTAACAAAGTCAGCTGCCTTCTTGCCTTCCCTTAGTGGCTAGTTCTTGCACCCCCTTTGAACATATTTGAAAGCATTTATTCTCTAGATAACACAATTTGGGCTTTGTACATATACATATTAGTGAGGCAAAGTCTAAAACGAGGACGTAAAATTATTGAAGATGCCAGCGGAGATTACAGCATCAGTGCTAAGAGGTCTAGATCTGCATGCAGTGCCTTAAAAACAATTCTGGTTTTGACACAAAGAAGCGGTCTTTCTCTGTACCGCAGAGTGGGTGGGGGCAGAAGAATATGTTAATTTTGTATTAAAAAAAAAGTGAAAAGGATTACGAAATAGAGATGAGCAGTCCAATAACAACACTAAAAAGGTGACAGAAAGCGGATGCAGGGCAGTAGAGTTTGCACAAAGGAGAGGCGTGTCTCACTGCAAAGGACTCTGTCAACCTGAAATATGGGCATTGCCAGACACAAGTTTAAAGTATTTCCAACAAATTCACCTACCCAGATGCCTGCTCTAGCTTCTGGTTTGGTTTGTTTTTTTTTTTCTACTGACATTTTCATATTTTCAGATTATTGTCTGCCTGCCGTCACTTCACGGAAGGGCTAAACATGCATTTGGGGGAGCAAACTAACTACACAGAAACAATGTGGACACCAACTATTACACATGCACGTGCTGCTAAGTGCACCACGACACTAGAAGACAAAGCACTGTTCTCCCTCATACTTTCTCTTCTCAACACCTTAGGCATTTTCATCAACAACAGCGACTCTATTCGATGTCAGAAATAAAGGCATCTAAAAGCCAGGTGGCATCCCTTTAAGATCCATTTG
Source organism: Nesoenas mayeri (assembly GCF_963082525.1). Classification (NCBI taxonomy): domain Eukaryota; kingdom Metazoa; phylum Chordata; class Aves; order Columbiformes; family Columbidae; genus Nesoenas; species Nesoenas mayeri. The sequence goes on from NC_137540.1 coordinate 18,927,719, forward strand.
TTTCCTGCTACTCAGCCCACCATCACTGCTCCGACCCTCCAGGCACAGGCTCCACAAGCACGGCCCAGCTAGACAGGGCCAGACTGGTCCAAGATCACGTTTCCTTTCAGAGATCTTTTGCTCTTCAGCTTCTACCAGAGATCATCAGACTGGTACAACCACCCACTTCAATGCAAACTGTCTTGGTTGGGCCTGTTTGCTTGGGCACCTGCCCATTTAGGGACGGTCAGGAGCACTCGGGAAAAACTAATATTGTATTTTAATGGTCATAGAGCAAAGCATGTTAAAACCCTGCTAATGCACCTCCTTAACAAGAAAGTGGCCATGGATCAGAAATTCTCCACAGTGGGCCCAGGATGAATCACAGCACTTAACACCGAAGCCAAAAGAGCTGCACTCGATGTTGCTGCTTCACATACTACAAAATGCTCACATATTCTTACTTACTCCTTCCTGCCTCACATCACCACTTTTCCCCTAAGTGGGCACGTTTACAGAAACTTAAGATCTTCCACCTCCTATGCCGTGGCTTCACCCTCCTAGGTATAGGCTTCCTGTCCCTGGGCAAACCTGGCTCTGGAGAAAAGCTATGGAAAAAGGACTGAGAAAGCAAGAGAGAGCACAGCCTTGCTGTGAAGTGGCAATGTGCCTTCGACAAGTCCCTGACTCAGCTGTGCTGGCTTCTCTCGCTTCCCGATGATATGGAAACGAACGGTGCAGCTCCAGCTGTATGTGACGCTGGATGACGTGCAGATGCATCTTCTTTGGCTGTTGCTGGGGAAAAATAAAGGCTGACACAGGCAGGATGTTCTTTGCACTTTGAGAGAGAAGAGAAAAATAAAATCGATGTAAGAAGCCAGTGGAAGTTGACGGCTGCAGATCTGTCCCTTATTGCACTCTCAGTAAACACGTTTGGTGCACCAGGCCCTTTGGTCGCCATGTGAGATGCTGGGAGCACTGTTCTCATGGTCAAAGCAGTGCCCTCAGCAGCAGTGCCCAAATCGTCACGCTGCTCACAAAGCCAACACAAGAGCAGTCACATCTCAGAGCCTGTAATTAAGCACCCAAGGAAAAGCAGTGGATTTTTCCAAGCTGTTAACATCTCTGACTGATAAAGGTACTGCTGCTCCCAGGACTTGCATGTCTGACAAATCAGGTTACTTACAGACGGCTGTCTAACACTGGAGACCTGTGAGTATCTGTCATCTGCGGCGGAGCAATTGCCACCTAAGCATGGGGATGGCAGGGGCACTGTGCTCCCCTCCTGAAGTCAGGGGTGAATGCTTTGGCATTCAAAGACCAAACTAGTATCTTCACCACCCACCTCTTAGAGATCTCACCAGGACCAGTCACTCCTCCTTCTCCCTGGTCACATCACTTAAATACAGGAGGAGAACTGGATACTCTCTGTTAAACAAAGAAGGTTATGTTAATTTTATGCTAATTAGGTACATCCACACTGCGCTACTGTAGAATTACTTCCCTGTGCCCAAGCCTTCTCCACGCCACAGGAAGGATGACACGGAGAGGTGACAAGGGGAGCACAGCAAGGACGCCGAGTGTAATGTGAGGAAGCCAGCATCACCGAAAGAACAAATCCCTGTTACCCTTGGTGGACTTTCCTCTGTTTGTGGCTCATTCCCTTCCCAGTGCAACCCTCTGCAAGGCTGCCAAGCTCTCAGTCCCAGAAACAGCATGTCAGGCAGCAGAAAAAACAGAGGGGAGGGGGAGATGCAGATAAAAATAGAGAGAAATGTTGATTGCATTGTTACTGCTTCAATTAAACTCAGACACTTCAGCCTGATGAGTCAACAGCAATGACAAGAGGGCACAGAAAACAAGAGCAACTGCAATGCAAAACCAGTTTACTAGTCCCATTAATGTGGAAGGCATTAAGCTCCCAAACCAGTCACTTTGATAGCAAAAGGAGGAACAGCTCTGGCATTGGCGGCTCCGCACAAGTCTGACAACAGCAGCAGAAACAACAAAAAGGCACAGAGTTAATAATGACCGAGCAGTGAGAGCCGATGGCTCTGTAAAAGAGCGGCCCTCAACAGCCCAGCATGCAGCAGAGGGGCAGTAAAAGCGGGGCATGAAGGGCCAGCTCGGCTTGTTCAAATGAAGCCATTGTGTTCTCCAGGGGCTTAAATCACACTTGTGATGCTTTGTGTGTTTCTTCGGTGGCAGAGGAGACAGAAAAGTAACAGATGGGTATAATTACAGGGACTAAGGCACAGTCCTCTCTCTGCCACTCTGTGCAACGCACATTTTCTCTACAGGAATAGACTGCCTTGTGCCCCTCATGAGCAGGACAGATCTTACCCCCCTGCCCACACCATCCCCACTGCTGGGAGCTGACAGAGCAGGGATTCTGATCAACACAGAGGCACAAATGCAACATGTGCTGAGCGAGAAGGGCCAGCAGCGCTGATGGAAGAGCTGTTTCTGTGGCAGGGCACTGTGGCTGGCTGGCAGCAGCCGCCAGCTGCCCCCATCCATCCCTTTCTCTGGCTCTGAGTGGCAGAGGACAGGCACCGGGCTGAGGCGGAAGGCAGTGGGGTGGAAGGTGGGCAAAAATTCTCAGATCACCTTTGGACTAAGAAATTACTGGTGGAGTTTTCTGTGTCACCCACTACGTAAAGTCATCTCCGGAAGAGAAGTAGTTGGTTACAACTTCAAACAGTCTGTCTCTCAGCCTTGCCACGTCATAACCTGGAAAACGTTCACCTCTCTCTGTGAAGTGGTTTACAATGCATGTAACATCAGCATTTGTTGCACTGTCTGTCAGCACTCCTCCTTTGACCATTCCCATCAAAAGGATGCTGAGGAAGTCACATATGTGGCTGCTTAGGACCAGCAGCAGTTCCATAAAGCTCTGGTCCACAGCCTGGGCTGCCCAGGTTATCCCACCATGTCCCAACGCAGGCATTCAGCCCACCCCTGTCCTGTCAGTGTAACATAAAGGTCTTACACACACAGGTTTTCCCAGCCCAGTATCTTGTCTCTCACAGCAGCCAGCCATGAATGCTTAGGGGAAGTGTAAAAGGAACAATGATGAATATGCAGCGAGATTTTCCCTGGGAACCCTCCCGGCTCCCAGCAGAGGATTAGGATCTTGCATCTTGTGCTGGAGACTGTGTTGATCTAGCATACTCTCATACTCAACTGCAAACCTCTCCTTCATACATTTATCTGAGTTTTTTTATGTGCAGCCTTCACAAGAGTCTGCAGTAAGGAATTCTGGATGTGAACTAGATGCTGTGCCAAAAACCAAACCAAACCAACCTTTTGCTTTAAACCTGCTCCCCACACCTGTGTTGCTGGAGTGCTCCAGAGACACTACAAATTTTGTGCTCTTTCTCCTTGATGGTGGGGAGACCTCACATTTGGGGCAATTCCCTGGCTGCCTCCTGAAGTTCCACCTGTGTCTCCTTTTCTGAACAGTTTTCAAGGGATTCCCTCCTGTCTGTAGGTGGCTAGCTAGTCATTAATTGTGGCACAGATATACAATTTTAAGATGATGTTATGCTTAGGTTATAAAGGTCCCTTTTGAGCCTAGAGGTCCATTAATTTGCATGGTTTGGGCTTGCTGTACCTGGTGATATTTGAGAAAGAAAAACACCAAGCAGCATGTCCAGCTGCTGTTGGCTCCTTTGCCCAGGGGAGGAGGTGTCCAGCCGAATTTGGGGTTGACAGAGTACCCAGCTGGATGTGGGGTTGATTGGGGTGGCATTTGGCAAGAGTGTGGAAAGGGGCTCCCAGGCCCAGCATGGCACAGTGTGCCCATCACCAACCACCCTCACCCCAAAACACACGCAGAGCCTGCCAGGGTTCTTGAGCTGGAACACAGTTTAACACCAGACTTAGCTGAGGCGGGCTAGATGATGGTGCAAGAAAAAGGAAATGCCAGTCTACTGTGAGCTGGAGCATTCCACAAGTGCACCTGGGAACTGCACTTTAGCTTCTTAACAGGAGCAGCATCTGAGTGAGAGGGAGCTGCTGAAAGGAAAATTAGTACACCTGGAAACACACAGTAGCATCTAGGGTGAAAAACTGCCTATCCTGCTGCATGGTGGGGACACAGTCATCTGCTTCTGAGACATGAACCTGCCAGAGAGGAAAAGGGCTGGCACGGGATTAGAGCAAGTGAAGTTTGAAAGTCCTTAGATCCTGTATTTGCACACGCATAGGGCCAGCTCCAAGGTTCACAGTCTTTCTGGTAGCTATTAATCAAAACATTTGCATTGCCAACTGGGACATTCGTTAAAATCTATGTTTAGTTTGCAAGGCTCATGCCAGACTGTCCAAATAAATGACCCACCAAATTAATCTCTTTTCCTAGTGTTATCTCCCGATATTTAGGATGACTTCATGCCAGAGACCCTGCTAAAACATGCGAGTTAGGCTAGGAGAGGAGCAGAGAGAGGCTGCTCAAGGGAAGAGCCCAGCCAACATTCATTCCCTCTCACTCCCCTGTGAGTCCCTTTCCATCACACTACAGAGCACAATACAATTAGTGAAAAGGGCCCATTTTTCCTCCAGGAGCCAGAGTCCCAAAAAGGTACAGCTTCAACATCATTAGCAGTTCATCTGCTTAAACCTCCGGGCAGCCCCTAGGCAGATCCCCTCATGCAAACCCCCACACTCCTCCCCCTTTTTTGGTGTCTGCTTATCAAACTAATGAAGCACATCTAGACTGAAAGGTCTTGGGGTAGAAGACAGCAGCTTAACCGTGATTCAGTACATGTCCTTTCCCCTCCTCCTCTTTATCAAATAAAGCAAGCAGAATTTTCTACACTTAAATGGAAGGGAGGAGGAAAGAAGGAGGGTAAGGGGAGGGAGACGTTTGTCTAGTAATTCCCTACAGAAGGAGATGTCTGTTTACTCTCTTGCACTGAGCACTTGCACATTAAGAAGGCTGGGCTCCTTAGCGGGCAGGATTTATCAGTGCCACGTTTTCTATTCGATAGGGCAGAGCCAGCGATGCCTGCTCCAGGTAGCCAGAGAATTAAACAACTTCCTGCAACCTTCCCCGCACCCTTCTCCGAGCCCGATGCAGAGGGACCTGAAAGGCGAGAGCCATGCAGTGGAGAAGGATGCTTTGCGTGCTATAGTCCTAAAACAAGAACACCCCTGCAAAAGCAATGAAAGCACAACAAGGCTCCATTAGCTTTTTTCCGTTCAGTGATATCCGGAAAGGCAATTTCCAGCTTTAGGTAAAAACACATAAACATCTTTCATCATGTCACTGTCCTAAATATAGATGATTACTTCAAGGCAAGTGGAAAAAAAAAAATAGGAGGAAAAAAGAGCCCTATTGTTATACCTTCAAAAGCTATGAAGCCCTACAAGCAGACTGCAGTAAGAGGAGCAATAGATAACCAGTCAAATGTGAAGAGAGAGAGAGAGAAATGCAGGTTCTCAAATGATTGTTCTGATGGACCATTATCCTGCGCCCAGCATCCATCTGTCCGTCCGACACAGGCCTCCCTGTGCTCCTGGGCTGCCTCCTCCTGGCACTGGCACCCTCACCCTTCTCCCTGCCAGCACATGGCAGCATGAAGGACCTTTGCTTTGGCATGGAGCCTCCAGAGTTCAGATTAACATTAACCCCACCTTAGACAGGCCACTCTGCTGCCCTCATGGATCAGGCCATGTTTTTCAAAGGGCCTTAAAGCTGCCCTCAAACATAGGGGCACACTTTTAAATGTGTCAAAGCTACACAGGAGCCCGAGTTGTGCTGGCCTTCAGCAGCACTTGAGCACCAGTGTAACTAAGAGCACTTTGCTCCTGGGTCACCCTCACAGCCAAGTAAGGTTGCACTCCTCTTGTCGAGGGTGTTTTTGCTCACAGTACCAATGCCAGCTCGTGGCAGCTGTCCCCGACACCACAGTGCCAGGGACCCCACCACTAACTAACAAGCCAGAGGGTCCCTGTATATAAACACACATACATGGGGATACGCAGGCAAGCCCTTCCCAATCACACAACCCAAATATTAAGTATCATTGACAAGTCACGGTCCCCCACATTTGGCACACATCCTACCCTTCAAAACCATGGAACCACACTTTATGTCCCTCACTGGTATGTGCTAGGGACAGAATTAGGTCCTTAATTGCCCCCTGCCTCAGTTTATCCCCGTGCATAAATGGTACATAAGTAGTGTATACAGAAATACTACCATCTTGGGACGGTGTGTGAAATAAGTCACAGCAGTTTGCAAAGACATCCGTGCATATTGGTGATAACCTACTGTTAATTTAAAATCAAGTAACATACACTTAAATACTATGAGTCATAGCTGTTGTCACATTTTCAACTCAGTCTTCATCCTGCTGGATCAGCAGGAGCTTTGCCTGAGAAAGGACTTTGGGAGCAAGAAGCTATTGTTTACACAGTAGAAAATTCTTCTTGTCAAATAAACTGGATATACTTTAAAAAAGCTTTTACTAGGGATGCCTCAGTGTTGCAAGCTTTTGCTGCTGTACAGCATCTTCCCAAGTGTTGTGCAATTGCCTGCTGCTCAGGGATGGACAAGCTACTCTGAGTTTAGGCTGCCAGAAACCGCCTTCATTTAGACCCAAACCCCTCATGCTTCCAAATGAGAGAACATCCATCATTTGCAGCACTATGCTTGATTCTTCTGAGACAAGGCACAAGAAAAGCTCAGTCTATTGGACCTGCTTTGAAATCTTTCTTTTGAAAGCTGTATCGGAAATAGTTAAAAAGGCCAAAGTTTTTTCTCTTGAAAGGTGGGGACCAGATGAAACCAGCCAAAAATACCACGCACGTGTCAACCTCATCACAGGCCAACCATGCAGACTACAATGTTGATTAAAATCCAAGGCTGAAAAATCAGCCTTCCATCAGTTCAGGTGAGATCAACATGTGGATTTGGGTGTCAAAAGAGGAAAACAAACAAACAAACCCCCCAAAAAGAAGCTGGCAGCGGATGGCTTAGGAAGGTCCTCCCTAGCAGACAAGAGGTTTGCTGGGAACCAGCCCTGACATCACTTAATGGAAGTCTGTCTGCAGGCATCAGCGTTTCCACCGGAGACTGATGCTCAAGCCCGTTTGCAGATCTGCGGGTCAGTCGGTTTAGCGAGGTCACAGGCTGGGCTGCACTCTCGTGCCTCCCACTCCTGACTGTCCATTTGCTATGCAGGAATAAGCAGTGACCAAAAATAGCAGCACAACAAAACCAACGTGGCATCAGACAGCAAGTCACCTGTGGTAACTGCACAAATCTCTCTCCTCAGGACATCAGTGTGAATGTGAGTTGTGCCACAGTTGAAATTGAAGCCAATGTTTTATTCCGGTCTTGGTTTGTCCAAAAGGGCCCAGAAGCAGTCTCAGCTGGGACTGGCATCCTTCCCAGGGCCCCTGGCCAAAAGGAGATGTAGGTGTCTCCTGCTGCACCCCCCAGGTTTGCTGGGTCCCCAGAGCTGGAGAGAAGGCGACCAAGCGTTTATACTTGCAGTTTAGCTGCCCAGAGCCATTCTTGCCCCTCAGTTTCCTAAGTGCTGCATACAAGAATGGAAACATATTAAATGGTTTTGTGGAACTTTACAACATCACTACAGAATATCAAATAATCTGCATTGTAAGTGTGGGAAGTCCTGGAAATCACCGGGCCTCTTCTGTGGAGGACACACGTTTAGTGAAGAGTCTCTCAACTACCATTTCAAATAAGAGGTGAAGGCTACACAGAGTGCTGAAATCCCGTATTCCTTCTACAAAACACCTACTGCTTAAACCATCAGAGGGAACAAAAAACCACTCTCTCAACTACTTGACAAAATTTGCTTTATTTATTTTTTCTTGGGAAATGCATAGATATTCTTGCGGTTCAAGCTACTTCTCATGCTTCAAAAAGTGGTCTTCGACACAGAGGAATCCATGCAGTAACCTTACTTGTAAAATTCACTGCCAGTCTGATACACCTCAGAAACTCCTGCAATACTGCCAATCCTGTGCACACACCCAGCTGACTGGAATGTAAAGGCAGCTAAAAAAGCTGAGGTGCCCTTCATGACGGGCACTTGCAGGGCTGGTAGGTTCTGTGCTTCCTGACTTTCAAGCCAGCATGGGAGTTGCTCAGCGCATGTGTCCACATAGATGGAAAGAGTTTCATGAGCATGTGGTGGGGCAGAGGAAGGCACCGCATGAGGGATTGGTTTCTGAGGGTGGCACCAGATGGACTGCTTGCTATTTCTCTCTCATGTTTCACTGTGGCTCTTCTTTCTAAGACGTATATGTGAAGCTCCAGACCAACTCCATGTGCCTCTGTCCTTTGAAATCTCTAATCAACCACTCCATTGGTTGAAGAGCTGAAGACAACACCAGGCCAATGTCTTGTACATAGTATTAACATTGCAGAGGATTATTCTGAGTTACAATACTATCCTCTGAGTTTTAAGACATCCAGCGTATTTACACTCTGCTCTCCATTATCATGCTGCTTAGCTTCTTTATCATTTTAGCTCGAGGTAAAAACTTACTCCTCCCTACACAAAAGACCTACTTTTTACCATCATTATTGAATGTATCTCACCACTGTTAAGACTCAGAAGATGTGCAATCTGAAGTTAAGCTTGCTAGGTCAAAACAGGGGAACTAATGGGAACCTAGTCATCAAAACTGCCCTGGGGAAACAATGCAGATCTTCGGGAAATTTGTGTGAAAATAAACCATAAATGCAGACAAGAATTCAAACACACACACAGAGGGACTGCATACACAATTTGACTATGAGTGCCATGACACACAGACTTGTTTGTATGATGAAAACACCCAGAGGCACCGATAACACAAGCATTCTTTAAATGTCCTCCCTGTCTGTGCCACCATTAGGTTTCTGCCACTAGTAGCTGGTGCCTGGTTGTGGTGTTTTGCTCCTCCATGGCCTGGCTGAGCTGTGAGTGGAGTTGAATTCAGTGCTGGAGGCCAAGAGCCAGCCTGCCCCAGCAGAACTCTTTTCTCCCACCTGTGGTGCAAGGAACTGGCAGGAAACCCTCAGCAGAAGCAGCTAAAGCAGCACGGCTGGAGAGCTGTGAGGGATGAAGTGCAGAGGGTTCAGGAGCTGCACGGACACAGTGAACTAAAGGAATGGAAAAACCTGCATAAATATAGCCTGAAAACACATCTCAAGAATATTAAGGGGGTAAAATTCTGAGAATTAGAGAGTTATCCAGTTTCTGTACCCAACAGATACAAGCTTGCTCTACAAAATGAGAATATGGAAGTCAGGTGTCATTTTTGCCCCTTTTAAGTTTGGACTGGTGTTTGGATTGCAGCTCCTAGCTGAGTCAGATGGACATCTTTCTGAGAGTGCCTGGTTTGCTGTTAGCTTGTGTGCATTATCACATTGTAATCAGTCCAATAGCCCATCTCTTATCTAAAACGTAAATACTAATTTAAGGGCTCATGGAGAACACAGCTATTCCATTTTCAGTTAAAAAAAGAGAGAGAGAGAGAGAGAGAGAGGAGGAGGCCTGGCATCATAACAGTAATTTATGATTTTACTAGTGTATTATCATCGGGTAATAAGAGCAACTCGAAACTGCCAATTATCTCATAAGAGGGGTATCACCTTTTCTATTTTGAATGACTCCATCGATAAATGCAGGTTCTGCTTGCTAACACTCCGTCATATAATCAGTGGCCTTACAGCAGGAGAGAGGAGTGCAGGAGAAAGAGAGGAAAAACAAACCAGCAAACACACAAACACTTGATGTGAGCTAAGTCCTTGGCTCAGCAACAGAGAGCGGGGAGGGGGCCGAGGGGGCTGGGAGGAATCGCCCGGAGCAGTCGGCAGGTCACACACACAGAGTGTGCAACAGCAAACTCAGTTTACAAAGAGACATCTGTTCCATTACTTCGATGCATTGTGGCTAATTACATCCTGGCCCGTCTGTGAAATGACAGCCACTTATTCTCCAGTGAACCGTAAAATCTGTACATGTTCGATGTGGGCAGCGGGGAGTAAGAGGAGTGCAGGGGAGTAGGGAGGATGGAGGGGGAAGGATGGGAGAACAGCACAGGCGAAGCACTGGGAAAAACGTACCACATCTCTCCTACTGGTTTGGTATCAGGGTGGGGAAAGGGCAAGAGAAAGCTAGCCGCTCTGGAAGGAAGGCCCTAACAAAGCACTGCCATTTTGATGCTGGGCTGCAACGCCTGTTCTAACCCAAAGCTCCTCACTCCTCGTCTTTACCTTCAGGGAGGGACTGAGATGGTGCCAGCAGCAGAAATTACACCAGATCTGCATCCCTGTTCTTTACTTGCAGATTTCCACAGCATTTCTGCCACTGCTGTTTATATCTTCTTTACCTGACAGTCTTGCAGCTTTGTTAGAGGTTATTTTCCTATACACCAATTTAATTTAAGACCTAAAGGAATAAAAACAAGGACATTGCATCTTCCACCACCCCTCATGGATTTTTAGAAATCTGAAGGAAGCTTCAAGAAAATGAATCTTGCCTCAACTTTCCTACATAACAAAACGGGCCTTGTGTCCAAGCGTGATTGCAAGCCACCGAGTCAGGCAATACAAGGCAAATCTTATTTCCAGACCTAAAGTATATAAGCAAAGGTATGGCATTCAGCATCATACCAGCTAACAAGGGTTAAATCCTCGTGCTAGTACATCTGTCAAGAAAACTGCAAACCTTTCAGTAAAACTGGGTTAAACATTAAATGAGCCAAAGGCTGCAAAGGTTTGACAGTAACTTTTGTGGGGGGAATAGTGGCTGTCTTGGTGCTAGTGCAGAGCTCTCCGGGCAGTGGCTCCACCAGGAGCCATCAGCTGGTGACTCCAGATGCCGTGTCCAGCCACAATCCCTGCTGGACAAAAAAATCAGCAAAACTTCACATTTTGATGGCTCTGATGAACAGAGCGCTGAAGTGATGTTAAGTAACTGGTCAAACCATTAAGATGCCAATTAAAAAAAACATAGCTATGTGGTTAAGAGCAGGGGACAGACTAGAAACAAAGACTGGCTGCTCAATGACAAATGACCAGCTCTGTAACCAGAGCACTGCTTTTGTTCCAGGATTTCTGGTTGAAAGCATCCCTTTTCCACTAATGCAGCCACAGCTCGAGGATTTGGGCAGAGTTTGCTCAGTGTGATAAACTACTTGCTCACGAAATATAAGCAAAACCAAGCGCACCAGGAAGGAGGGTAAGGAGGATTGCTCATATCATCTAGCCAAACCTGTAGAGATCTGACAAGGTCTAAAAACACTATTGCAACAGCCAAACTAAAGAAAGCTAGGATGTTTTGGGATGGGGTTTCTTCTTGCTGTGGGGTTAAAGGGACATATTAATCCATCTGAATCCCTGACTTCACTGCAGGTGTTATGGCCATTCAAGATGGTCACATCCAGAGGGGAAGAAAAATACAATTAATCTGTGTTCACTTACATGATACACAAACATGCAGAAAAATGGAAGTAATGTAGATGGCTGGTTTGTGTTCACAGCTTAAAGCAAAACCACCTGAGGCTGAAGCATCAGGAAAAATAGTGTGTGTGTGTGATAGTTTTGCTCCAACTTTAAAAATGGCCTCTGTAGCTGTTGGCAAACCAATATAACTGGGAAAAAAGAATCGGGACCTTGTGTTCCTGCCAGGTTAGAAGTAAAAGTAACCGGAAAATTTAAATAGATTATTTTCATTAAAATGCTCACCACTTCCTTCAACTTTTGGTCTGCGTTCTGTAGTTTCTGTTTTAATTTTTCTTTCCTGACAAAGGCTCCAAAGACTTCTTAAGGCCAGAATGAATTATTGACAGTCAACTCACATGTGAAACGCAGGTCACAGACTCGCCAGCAGTAGCCTGCATATGAAGCTTGTGGTCAAGCAGAGATCCCCTGGCGCAGCCCTGCAGAGCGCCCTGTGCTCTGCCTGGGGCAGCTCCAGCTGCTGGGAGGTGAAGATGCTGCAAGAGCAGTGTCCCCAGGCCAACCTCCTCCTGCGTGAAGGCAGCAGCACCTTAGCTCTATGTGGAGTACAGGGGTGTCTTGGTAACAGACAGGGTGACTGGCTGGGGTTTTGAAGGGTTTCTCCATGGGCAGATGAAGAAACCCCTACACCTTTAAGCTCTGCTATTGGGTTGGCATATTACCAGAGTCTGTGAAGCTCAGCTAAAGCACAGCTCTTCTAAAGCACCTGCTTTGACTGGCAGATTTAAAGCATGGGGCTCAATATCACTGTACTTGACAAAACTCAAAAAGCTATTGCAAAAGCACTTGGGCAACTGAACGGTGTCAGTCTAACTCAGGATGGATGATACACCCATCTTACCCATTTCACTGCACAGCAGGCAATCGGAGAAGGCAAACCAAGGGGAAGGAGAGGGCTGAGTTAGCTGAATTCAATCTTGCGGTGGGTTCCTCTGCTGGAACAGCTGGCGCTTAGTCTATGGATAAATACAGGATTTCATTTTCCATGGACATCAGACTGCCTTTCCTCACCAGCCCTAAACCTAGTCTCACAAAAGAAAAGATTAACAAAAAAAGAAGCTCACAGTATGTAACTCTACAAAGAGCTTACAGGAAGGATTTGTAGTAAATTAATATCATCAGCAACCATATAGTTCACAGAATCTCACAGCCTTTCAGCGTAAACTGTGATTTAGTTGGCTAACACATTAGGCATAAGATCCAGCAACCTCAATTACGCTCTTCATCCCCTGGCTCTGCAGAGGGAACCTTCTCCCCACGCTGCCTTAATGATGAACCCAAGTTACAGCCATATTTTTGTTGTACATATTGACCCATCACTTCTGATCACCTGCACAGCGCCTTAGCCTGCTCTTGTGTCTGAAACCTAAATGTTCTACAGTAGGTTATCACAAGTTCACCTTAACGAGAATCGAGAAAGCATATCAGGTACAGATCCAGGGCTGATCCTGAGTTCATTGTGACCTGAAAAGATTAAAAGGTATATTCCCCCTCCTCTATTTTTCACCTGCCTTTCACATTGTATATGGACACCCAAGGTGAGTTTTTCTTCTCTTCTCCAGCAAAAGCTCTGACAAGCAAATGCATGACATCGCAAGAGTCAAAAGCGGAAAATGAAGCAAGGGGAGAAGCCAGGCTTTCTAATAATTCCATTTAAAATGCTGCTTCGCCCTGAGTTTGTATGGTGTGGATTCTTGTTCATATCTATTTCAATAAGGAATGAAGAATTTGTAACAAAGGATATCTGTTCTGAACTGCAAAGCTTCCAGCTCTTCAATAAAGATTAAAAAAATATATTTGAAACTTTCAGGAGTTTCTCTGTCAGAAAGCAGAGCTATCCTTGAGGCCAATAAGGCAAAGAGAAGTCTATCTGCTCTCTTTCAGAATCTGTCCCTTCTCCGCCTACTGTTGCCTGATATGAAAGCCTTTTCAAGGCATTTTCCCCAACTGTAAACTAAAGTTGGCCAGCACAGGGTTTCAAAGCTTGGGCTCTATGCCTCCTCTTAGGTAAATTCTTCAAAGGCAAGGGAGGCATGACTTTGCAAAAGCTAAAAGCATTCCCAGCCAGCAGCTGGAAAGAGCAAAGTGCTAAATTCCTCCCCTGAGAGCCTTCCCTGTTCACAGAGAGATGCCACTGTTAGGAGCCTTCCTGCTTATACCCCCTTGGGTTTCCTGAGCTGACGACGCTTACCCCTAAAGTAGGGCAGATGCATGCACTGATTTTTCTTATGGGAGAAGCCAGTAAGCCAGCTGCTACTTGTCCCTCTATTACCTGGTTACAGAGCTGCTATCAAGGTGATTAGACAGCAGTACATTAGAAAAACAGATGAAAAGAAGGAAACAATCACTTTGCCTTAAAGGAAAAGACTGGAGGGGGACATTTGTCTCTAAATTTGAAGGCTGACACAAGCGGCATTTGAAGTAGCTTTAAAATATTAGTCTCTCGCCTATCAGAGTTACATAAGCAGAAAACTGGTTAGCTTTGGCCTCTGAAAGTTAAGTATAAAAGGGATAGAGAAGGAAATAGAACTTTGGAAATATCTGTTAATTAACAAGCCACCAGGGTAAGAGGTTTAGGTAAATGAATGCCATGCTAACTAAGAAAAACAAAAACCTGGAAGAGGCATTAAGAACATGTGTGCACGTACACAAAACATACAGCGCTGCTACATGCATAACTGCTTGGATCTCTGCAATTAAATGCCAGGTATTCTGCGCACAAATGCTACCTGTAAGTAAATCTTAACAGGAGCTGCTTTTGGAAATGCAGAGCAAGGCGAATTACACGTACTTTGCAAAATCGACAAGTTCCGGATGCTTCAGAAAAGCCATCCCAGGAAACAAATGAAACACAGACACAAGCCATAGCAGAAACACCACTTTACATGTGAACCTGCATGTCCTGAGCAGGAGGAGAAGGAAGGAGGGGAGTTGAAGGGCTCTATTTTGACAGAGGACAGGCTCAGCCATCCTTTTCATAGGTACCCATCAAACCAAACTGCAACTATAACACGTGGCATGCAGTTCTGATTTGTGCCTGTGAACGCATGGCACGAAGTGATGCCATGTACTTAGATTTATTTAGCCAGCGTCAGGGCAAAGCAGAGGTGCTACATGGTCTAACAGGAAGAGCTTACTACCCATGGGGAAGATCAGTCCTTAGAAAGCGTATTTCAAGGAATCCAGAGTGTTTGGTGTCATCCAAATAAACCTAGTGTCACTGTGGCAGCTTGGAGGAAAGGGCTGCGTTTCTTTCTGATCTGCACCCTGGGAAGTGGTGGCACAGTTGGGATGTCTGAAGAAGCTCGGGGAGGAAGAGATGGGAGCTCTGCCACCCAGTCCTTGGCTGCTGACCTTGGCATTCAGGCTTCCCGAGCATAGCACTCAATTACTGAGATGGTTGCTGGCAGAATAAAAATCATGAGTTTAAGTCCCTGCATGAGGCTGGTTTACAGTAGTTGCAAGTGTCACTTTCTGGAGATGGAGCAAATATGCACCTGGACCATGAGTGTGCTGGGCTTGCTCAGCGCCTCGTTTGGCGTGTACAAGGGTCCCAGTGCACCGGCCTTCCCGGTCCATCACAATTAGCGGTGCTTGCTAGCAAGAGACCCCAGTCATTAGCTGGCACAGAAAGTTAATCACCTGCCCACCATTACAAAAGGGATGGTCCCTTCAGGAGAAAGGTCGGTGGCTGGGACCACTCAGGGGACAATGTCTGTTCTCTAAATGGTGCCCTATGAATAAATCAATGTCCAAATCCCAGGGCTTCTAAACCTCTACAAACAAAAACACTCAGAAAGTATATACATTAAAAAATTATTCAGAATAAAAATGTCTCCCCCTGAGCCCTGGCTTTTGAATGCCATCTCTCCGGTTAACCCCTCCTGCCCAAGCTATCCTCTCTGCCTTGCAAAGTGTGTTTTGTTGTTCCCATAGTACATTATTTGTTGAAATAAATATGGAAATAAGGCTGAGCAAGACAGCCAAGACAGCCAGACTGAAATAAATTCATCACTCACGGGCTCTCAAGGGAAGAAAACTGCGCATTTTTTCTAAATGATTATTTCTGAAGCACTGAAGGAATGGCTATATCACTAATGAGGCCAGTGCTCCATGACTGCTGATTATAAATGACCTAAAAAGAGACAAGGGGATGGTGTATGTGTGGATAGGGGGATGGGGAAAGAGATGAATTGTTCTTCCTTAGGATCTGGAATCGCCTCCCTAGGCTCCTCAAAAGTCTGAGAGCATTTGTGGTTCACCAAAAATACAAGCCTGGTATATTTACAGGCAGGCGAGGAAGTTTGGGCTACAGTGTTGGGCTGTTCTAACAAGTAGGCACGTAGTTCCTCTCCTCCCTTGATAGGTCACCATTTATTCACTGCAATAATAATTAAAAAGGAAAACGAGCTCTCTCAGTTGCCCCTGGGTCTAAATTATAGGTCCTGCAGGTTGATGCGGCCAGGCTTGAGGCAAGAGGAGGCTGAAGCCAGGAATAAGATTCACTTATGTCTTCTCTCACTTGCTAATTCCCATGGAAACAAGCAACTCACAACAAATGACTCAAACATGCTTGCAAAAAATCTTACTCATATGTTTTGCTGGCTACCTTCCCCCACACCTTCAGGCTGAATGATTACAGATGCATTACACATGCAGCAATCCTCAAGCACAGCTGATTGTGGAACAGGACAGGATGGCCACACGTAAAGACGGGCAGGATGCGAGCCACACATCACAAAGTCGGCAGCATGAATTTGGAGAATAATACAGCAATTTGGCCATAAAAAGCTGCAGCTTTCAGACTCCTAGCAGTACTATTTGTATAACGTGATAACATAGAAGTGACAGCATCCAGAAGTATAAAAAGATCTAAGGGGCAGCCCCTAATACAGATTGTGACCTGTTATCCAAATCTGAGGGTACTGAGGAGATGGGATTTACTTAGTTATCTAAGGAGATTTTGGTTTGCTTTATACATAGAACTTACCCAGGACACCTTGAAGAACAGAGATCTGAAAATGAGCTTCTGCAGAAGCTCAGACAAAGGAGCCCTGGCAGATATTAGATGGATTATAGTCACACACCACTGCCAGAGGTTCCCTAACACTTTCTGAAGACTGTCCCTTTTTGCAGGCAGAAGCATCCCCTTGCAAGAGCTGACAGGGCTTAGGAGATGCAGCTTTGCTTCCATCAAAACTGCTCTCACTTGTGTGTAGACTTAGAGTAGCAAATTCACACATTCTCAGGACAGCGCCTCAGGCCAGGGCTCCTACTATGACCCGTAGTCTGTATTTCAGCTTACTGGGGTGTCTCATCGCTAAGAGCTACTGCAGTCTCAGTGGGGAACTCCAGAAGATATTCTCCCCCTCACGGGAGAGACCCTTTCCTTGGAGCCTGGGATCACCCACTGATCTCACAGGTACCCATCTTTACAGAGACTGGGAGCACATCTAGACTTAGCATAGCTGCTAAATCTAGGGCTGGGGGTGGGGAAGAAAAGTTTAACTAAGTTTCCCTCCCTCTCCCAGGTCATTTGTCACAACCCTTTATAGCTAATAACCATTCTGTAAAATTTATAAGCCAAGTTAGAGAACGACAGAATAGGGGAATAATTCACTAATAGCCTATAAGGTTTAGAAATCTTGTAGGAAACAACCCAAATATATTAAATGCCACATGTTTCAGAAGTAACTGCTCTAGGTGCCGTTCTTTTTAACACTATCGAGTTCAGCAGGCCTAGATCTGCACAAGATCTATTTGAGCATAGCCACCTCCAGAGCTCTTCTCTCAGAAACATTCCTGCAGAGAGCTGGAGCCAGCAGCCAGCAACACACAACCCATGCTGGAGCCAGTTTCCACCTCCTTCCTCAAGGGCTGCAGATGGGGTTTCCTTTCCTCTCCTCATATAAGCACCCCTACAGACAAATGAAGTACTCTGCTCGCTTTTCCAAAAGCCTTGGACTGCTTCACCACAGAAAGTAAATCTGGCAATCAAGTGAAGACCGTCCACTGGGTCACACTGACTCTCTCCCCCTTGCTCGAAGAAGGGAGCATAAAGAAATCAGGCCAGACGCTGTACTGGTGTAATTTCTGAAGTACTCTTAACGAATCTGACCCCAGGCTGAAGCTTTAAAAAGAGTGTAGTGGCTTGTCAATGCAAACAGCTAAAACTAGTGTCATGTCAAGTGGTAACAAGGCCACTGCTGTTTTTACAAGCACTGTGCACTTAGCAGATAAAAATGAGCATCCTATCAAAGCCTGCTGCAAGTCGCGCTTATCGCCAGCCAGAAGAAACAATGCCCTGCACGATGGCTGCTACCCGTGCCACCGACAGCAAGTCCCGTTCCTTACAAGCTGTCCATTAGTATGATGAAGAGACTAATAACCACCACATACAGGTTTTTATCTTTTCTTTTTCTCGTTGTTGGTCTACTGGCAACTGCTAATAGCTTTCCAGGGCTCCTTTAAATAAACAGAACTAATTACTCCGCACAATGACACCGTGGCTTACAGACAACTAATTATGTCATGGAGGGGTTTCTTAACGTGCACGTTTATTTGCAGAGGGTCACAACTAACATGAAGTAAATTTATTCAGCCTTTACACTATCAGCTGGTACCAAAATAACACTGAATCCATAGCAGATCCAGACTGCAGAACTTCAGCGGGCAGGCTCTCCCAGGAGGCTGAAAAACAACACATGCAGTACGCATATTACAGAACATGTGTAGCTGTGTTGCTGAGAGCCTCCTGTGCATTTAATGTAGTGCCATGGCACAGACTGAAACTGTTGTGTAAATAAAGCTCTGCTTTTCTTTGCTTGCATTTGCTATACATTGAACAGGCAACCACCACTTGCTATGCCTTATGCCCGACTACATGCCTTGCTGGAGGAATAATGGAAATTCTTGTCCAAAAAAGCACAAAACTGAACAGATGGGCAACATAAAAGACAAGATACACTGAGAAACTGTTCTACCAGTAAGAGCAGAAGAAAGAGAGAAGTGATTCACTGTATGTCATGCAGCCAGCTGTGTTAGAGGCTGGAAACAAACTCAGGGTTTCCTGACACCCCCTCCCTTTTTAGAGAAGAGACGGTGTCAAATCAAAAGTAATTTTTTAAAAATAGACTGTGCAGACAAGTATATAACTGACAAGTTCATACAAAATTATTCCAAGTAAATGTGATTGAATGCCTTTTTGAGCTCCTGTAAATCTAAAAGGACTTTGTTCTTTAAAGCGAGATGCTGGGCGAGAGAGTTTTTTAAGGTGTGCAGCCCTCCTCCTCCCACCCTGCTTAAAAAGCAAATGAAAGCATTTGATTTGCAAGCATTTCTGGATGGCCATGTTGTACGAACAGTGACTCCCTCTCCTTAGAGACGATATCCTGAAAGGATGTAGCAAGGACACCTCTCCACACATACTCATAACGATCCTTAACATTAACAAGAGCTATATGCATAAAAAGCAGCATATATCTTGCTAAGCATCTCTGAGTGGCAGATGCACTGATATAAGAGGGCAGAGTATCTTATTTGGAGCTATTATCTGACTGTTGGGTCAAAATACCTGCGCTGAAATGTATGCCCCATTATATATATATTCAGCTGTCATTCAAGACCACCTACACCTCTACAAAGAACGTGGTCCTTAACTTGCCGTTTAAAGCACTCAAGTCAACAGGTTTCATACAAAAATCGTCGCCTTTACAAAGGGGCTTCAGAAGTCTCATTTAAGATGTGGGTTGCTGTTTTCTACAATTCTCTAAGGCTCCACCTTCCCCCTCTAAAGAAGAGGGTGTTTTTTACAGAACGCAAACTGAACTACAGATTGCAAGCTCCTGTAGAAACAGGAGACAGGTAGTTTTCTCAGGGACCAGGCTGACCTTGATGAACAATATCAAGAAAAAAGCTATAGTGCTTGCTCTTCCACTATGATTTTGCAGAGGTGAGTCACTTCAGTTACATCCCTTGCTGTAGAAACAAACAGCTCCAGCAGAGATGAGATCCTCTCAGAGGGCTCCCCCCTTTACAAAAGGAACCATTAGCAGATGATAAGATGCACACAGAAGACTCCAATGTGGAAGTCGAGGAAAAAAAAAAGGCATGAAGGAGACAAAGAACAAAGGTGCATCATGTCCTCTGTCCCTCAGTGTGGCTGCGCGGCCCTGTAGAGCTGTGCCATGGAGAGGGGACCTCCTGCTATGGCTTGCGTAAGCAACACAGAAGCCTTTGGAGAGAGGTCTTGGATTTATTAACTAGAGAGAAGGTGACCAAACAAACACATTGAGAATTATATAATGTTAGGCATAAGGAGGTCATGTAAGGTCCTCATTAAGGGTGTCATTGCCTACCTTGATGTTGTACTGCCCAACTTTGGGTCAGTGCCAAACGACAACAAAAAAAGGAACAGAATCAGCACAAATGGTTCATTTCTCTCAAGACTGGACAAACAACTTGATAAAAGCAAGGAAAAAATGTACCGATCCTGACAAAGAGCTTCTGCTCAGAAACATCTCCTCTTCTTTTATGCCTCAGATTTTCAGATCAGTTTAAAGGAAACTATACATACCTTCACAGCAAGCATACCCATGACCTAGTTACTATTTCCCATGGGAAATCCCAAGGCCTCTTATAGCATTTTTCTTACTCCTATGCCAGGGAGACTGCAAGATGATTACAGAGCAGCCAACCCTGAACGCTTGAAAATCAAGAAGAGAACCCCTAAAATCATGGCAGTGGCCTTCATATTCCTGCTTAGTACCATTAAGTCTTGTGGTTTTGGCCATTTGCCTGTTCTTGCAGGTACCAGGTCCAAGCTTTCCTTTGCTAGACGAGGCTTTTTTCAAAACACAAAAACTAAGATTCTCATATAAACTGGGTCTCTAGGATCTAAGGGCTTCCAAAGAAGACACCAGATAACTCCATGCTAACACGTGAGGTGGAAAACATGGATTGTCCTTTGCAGCTCAAAGCAATCTTCTGAACCTCAGAATAGGCAGAAGCCATGTGGGTGTTTTGCACCGAGGTCTCTTCAGATGAAACCACATTGCCTGAGTTGCCAAAGCCAATTGCCACACATGGAAAAAACAGAAAGGAATTAGCAGTTTCATAGAGTCTGGTATTATGTTCCTGTTCTTAGTTTTATTCTGTTGGTAGCAAGAAGATATACATCTCTTCGGGCCTTTCCTGTTAACGTCATTGGGGTAGCAATTCACATAACATGTTCACTTTTAGTCAGCTTAAGTGAATATAGGATTTATATGTGCATTTTTCCCTCTGAGAATGTAGATGTAGAGTGCAGAGCAAGACTCATTTTCTTCTGTCAAAATGGTCTGTAACAAGAATGAAAAACCTTTGCTTTACAGGCTGAAGGATGTTGTGGGCTGAAAGGAGGACAGGCTCTTGGTGCCTCCGCACACATGAGTGGGAGCACAGATCCATGCTCTGATCACAAGGCAGCACTGAAGGATGTCAGAACTGCCAAAGAATCCCAGGCCTGCCCATAAGCAGTGATGTGCCTCTGCCTTTGAGACTTGTATCTTCAAATTTACCGCCCAAGCGAGAGTCCAAAGATGAGCAGCACACTAACATCTCCCTCCGAGATGAGCAGAGCAATTGTTCCAATAGCCTGGCTGTGTCTGAAACACGGGTTGTCTCCTGTGTGCAGCTGCAGCAGGGAAAACAAATTCCCCATAGAATGCAGTCCACGTGGGTGATTGGCATATGTGCTGACCATTGACAGGCAGCAACAAACTTCGGGATTTGTTCCACATTTAACTTCCTCAGACTTCCGTACTGTAGGATTCAGATCTCAGAAGCTGTGAGTTCTGGGGACAGCGCACAATTTACAGTGGGGCTCGGCACCTTTCTTCTCTTGCACCCCTTCTCTTCTGGTTATTTATACAGGATTATTTTTTTTTCTCCAGACTGCTTGCAATTGATATCAGAGAAAGTAGAGGTCACAGGAAGAGTAAAGACACATAATCTAATTTTCATTTTGTCCATTAATCATGCATGACTTCAGCCAGCCATTTAACAAGGTGGAATTCTAAAGCGATCTCTCCACTGATGGGGGAAAATTCACTCTAATTCCTGCTGCTGCTCCACTCTCCTGTCTGTGCTGCACAGAGCAGCCTCTCTTCCTTACACAGAAAAATGGAGTACATGAGTCCAGGAAAACATACACTCTCCTGGAAGTTTTCACGAAAGCTTTATTGCTAAATTTAAAAGCGTTCAGCTAAGCTGTTGGTGCTTTGTTTGGGGGTGGCTGTTTATTGGGGGTGTGTGGAGACCAATGCAAGCCCAATAGGAAGCTCTGTATTTTAATATATTTTGATACGGAGTTGTCAGGAATGCTATGCATTATCCTTGCTCACAAATAATAAAGCTCAGAAGAAGTTCCCTGTCTCTGTACCCCTTATATGCTCTCTGCTATTTGCCAGTCTCACAGTTAGTCAGAACCAAAACTTGTCTTTCTTAAAGTGAGGCAGTTCTGGAAATGAAAAAGATGTGCGGTCATCATAAGTAAGGTCAAGAAGATTGGAGGCATCAGGCCTTGAACATCCACAGATGAGGCAAGAAATGGGTTTGATGAGGACTGCAGTATTCACCACCTTGTAAGATGATGATGTCTGATACTCAGCTCATTTACCTATCTCATCTTTGCTTAATTCCTTGCAAAAAAGACCTAGTGTGTGGAGAGGGAGGAAGATCTCTATGGTTTAAGAAAGGTCCAAAGCAGCTGTATGAGGAGTGAGGGCTGAGCATCCCAAGAGGGACTGTGGCAAGGCAGACCTCTGCCTAGCATTAATCTACCTGCTCAACAAGAGGGAAACTGACTCAATATTGGCGTGAGAACTGTGGAGAACCCAGTAACTACATATTCAAGGAAGCTTAGCTATTTCGCAGAGTTTCTTTGTCAGCTGTGCATACCTCAGCCTCCCCTCCATTTGCTTTTGTCAAACAGAGGGACAGAGCAAAGGCTGAGAGGCAAGAGGCCCAAGGACATTTATACCTCCCTGACCAATCCATCGGGGAACAAAAGAGCCTTCCAAACTGAGAAGGTGATATGGCTGAGAAATGCCGTGTGTGTGTGTGTGTGTGTGTCTTTCTCAAGATGCTCACAGGCACCATTCAGCAGAAAGTAATATTTAACAGCAGATTCCTTCACCCTTTCAAAGTTTCAAAGAAACAGAGGGATGTCAAAAGAAGGAGAAGTGTATTTGCACAAAAGTAGGATAAGATTTGAGTATGTCAAAGACTGAGTTGCTGACAAAACGCTTGACTTGTTTCAGAAGGATCCTCAGCAGTTCTACCATGACAGACAACGCATTTGCCAAGACATCACTGCCACTCAGGAGCCTTCTTTCTCTGCCCTGATGACCAATAAATTCTTATCTGTTATAGGGAAAGAATGGTGCTCTCCAACTGCAACTCTCTGCTGGTTGCCCATCTTTCTCTAAGAAGTTGCATTCTCATTTCTGAGAGTATCTAGGTTTCCCTAGTAAGACCACTAATTTAAGCCAAAGTGCTAAAATTCCTAGGCCCCATATTTAGGTCCTCAGAACTACAGGGATTTCCCAATATGCCACTGCTACATCAAGTCCTGACGCAAGCTATGGAGAAGTGGCATGGGGAATAAAAGCCCCTTTGGCACAACTCTGATAGAATCATACAAGGTGACAAACAGGTGAAATTTTCTCTTCCTGTTCTGTATTTGGGTCTGATAATCTTAGGGGCTAACAGCCAATGTCTATGAAACCAGGAATATGGGAAGGGTAGCAGGAATTACATTTATCTGTCAGTGTTTCTGATGAGACTGACAAACTCTGGGAAGATGTGTGGGCATTCTTGTCTAGTCAGAGAAAAATAATAAAGATGCAAGGAGAAATTTTTAAAATAAGAAATGAGGATTAGAGACCCAACCTGCACTCACTTTCCAGGGGATTTGGGGGCATCAACTGCCCTTCTGAAAACTTGCCTTTGCATGTGAAGAACACCATAGTGTGCATCAAGACACCACACCTACAGCAAAGAACAGACGTACTGACTCGATTCTTACAACTTTATTGAATTCATTTTCAGTGCTCCCAGCAGAAATACTGTGAAGTTCAGGAAAGACCTTTGACATGAACATGGATAAACAACTATGTAAAATAATTGAGTTTTCACAATGCCATTAGTGAGCAAGCTGTTTGTATTACAAACAACTTTATCAGTTGCCCAACCAAAACATATTTCACAAGGCAAAAACCTGATCAGAGGCCATAGTGGCAAGGTGAATATGATGCAGTTTTTTCTGTTCATGTACTTGATCCAAAAGCAGCAGCACAGAGCTAAAATCTTGGCTTTTGGGTCTGATTTTTGCTACATACATGTGTTCAGCAACTAATCACATATTGCAAGCAACCCTTGGGTGTGCAATCCCATCTCTGCTAATAGACTTTCATATTCTGACAGGGATGCTCAACAGCATGAAGTAATCCTCTGCAAATTTACAAATAAAGCTCCCAATCTCTGAGTTTTAAACTATTAGTGATCCATCATTTGCAACAAAACCAATGCAGCTACTCTGTTAACAGACTGGATTTTAGATGCTGACTGTGGCTATTAGCCTGTGTGTGCAGAAATTACTAACCCAGCTCTCCAGCTTCCAAGGATGCCATCAAAAACAAGACAGGACTGTATAAGTAGTTTCCTGGTTAAATATTTTAATGAGTTTCATCTTTTTCCCCTATCACACATTATCCTAGGGAAGAATATGTAATTGTACTTGCAGGGGAGAAAAATCAGCAGATGATGCAACAGAAAAGCAGAGACAGATAATGCACAGAGGACAATTTAAAATATATGTATTTTTAAGAACACCACCATTTGAATGCCCAATGCAAAGAGAAACAACAATAAATACTTAATCTCTTTATAAAAGAA
The DNA here is from genome assembly GCF_963082525.1 of Nesoenas mayeri. Taxonomy (NCBI): domain Eukaryota; kingdom Metazoa; phylum Chordata; class Aves; order Columbiformes; family Columbidae; genus Nesoenas; species Nesoenas mayeri. Next base: position 18,952,122 of record NC_137540.1, read on the forward strand.
GGAATAAGCACCAAATTCCTTCAAAAAAGTTCATATTAAAAGATCTGATATGTGCCTTTTACATAGATAAAGCAGTTCAACTTTGGAGTGACTCGGATGCTTTAAATTTGTCATAACACTAATTTGATACTTGGATCCAGATACTGTGGTGACAAGCTCACTAGAAATCATTTGATATGAAATAGGACGGATCTCCATTCCTGACCAATAATCATCCAATACAAAGCATGTACACACGCTTTTAAGATCAACGACAACAAATTCTTCAAATCCTTGTCTAACTTCTGCAACTGAGCCAGGAGATCTCCTTCCAAAATATGCCTGAAAACACTTTAAGAAAAAAATCATATGCTGCTTTTAGACTGAGATTTGTGCTCTTCTCCTGTACCCAAATTCTTCCTTTGTGAGAAAATAAGAGTAAATATAAAGAGAAATGTTATGAGTATGCTCAAAACATTTCAGAGGTGATCACCTCTTTTGTTGATACTGGTTATAACAGGGATCATTTTGCCATTTATTAAAACCAAGCCTAACCAAATGCCACCAAGACATTCAAAACGGCACCAAAAAATGGTGGTCCTACCCTACTAATTTCTGTTTCTGTTTTCCATTAATTGCCATTGATATTGTGTATTGGAAGATACAGTCTACTTTCTTTCAGAAAATAACCATAAGAAAGATCTCATTGCTAAACATATTTAAGAACTAGAAGAATGAGAGGGAAATCACAAGCAGTAGGGCAGAGAGAGGTGGGCTCAGGTGAGATTGAGGCAGTTTTTTAGAGCATGTAAAAATTTTTGGTTTTCATTACTGTTTGACCATAACTGGGCGGGGGGGGGAAAGGGAAGAGAGGGGAGGGTGGTGGTGGTGTTTTTGTTGGATTGATTTTTATTTGGGTTTTTTGTTTTTGTTTGTGGGGTTTTTGTTGTTTTGTTTGTTTGTTTTCTGTTTGTTTTGTTGTTGGGGTTTGTGTGTTTGTTTATTGGTTTTGTGTTGGTTTGTTGTTGGTGGTTTTGTTTGTTTCTTTGACAAGGGCACAACACTTGTGTAACAAGGGGTTCACTCAATTGATGCCAAGCCATGCCCGTGTACTACTGGAAAGTGAAATAATGACACCACATGTACTTCCCTTTCTCTCGCAGCACCCACAGCTCCAGTAACAAGCCTTGGGACTCAGATGCACCATTGAAGGACGTTAAACTCTCATGTGTGGAGGTGCCTCTTGTACAAGCCTGAGGCTTATTTAGCTGCAGTTTACTTCCTAGGGTCTCCATGTGAAGAAACCCTGAAAACATCCCTTGGATATCAGCTGCTGCAACCGGTCTGTCGCAGTTCATTGTATTTATTGTACTCTATTTATTGCGTTTCTTGTACTCTGCTCTGAATATTAGCCCTTACTCCCCAAGTTCACACAGCTTTTAAGCAGCAGATGACCAAACAGGTTATGACCTGTTTTGGCCAGAACAGACATTAACTTCTCTGAACTAATTATCAGAAACAGTATACACCTTCTCCCCAAATCCATCTAGACACTGAGGCTCTGCTAAACATACTCCGTTTCATGGTGAACCTACATGGGTCTGATTTCCCCGCACAGGATAAGGCAAGATCTTGCTGCTACCCAATCTGCAAGCCCCAAATGCAAGATGACTAAAATCTGAACTGCCCTGTTTCCAGAGCTAAGACAAGCTCCACATGCTAATTCTCTGCTAAGCCAAAGCATGGGGCTTTGATTTCCTAACCTCAGGATGTTATCTGGCTCCAGTATAGGATTACCATTAGCTCTGTAGGTCTGTCCTTACAGCAGGGTCACTGCCATGCCATATGCCACTTGGACAACCTTTATTTTTCCTAGATTTTTTTTTTTTTTAAATCACAGTGTTCATCTGGAAGAGCCTGGATTCCCTTGGCTTTCAAAATCTGCTTTGCATTGCTAATGCATGGGGCTGTAGGCAAAGTTGCATTAGAGAGACATAGAAAGACACAGAGAGAGAGATACTAAAAACCTGTTAAGATACAAAATGTCTTCAGGGTGCTCTGCTCTTAAGTATTAACAAAAAAAAAAACAGAGAAGGTTTACTCAATTTCTATTTACCAAACAAAAGACCCAGTTCTTTTCTAAAATGGCTTCTGCATAACTTCAGTAAGTTCGATGAATATTCCTGACTTGCACCAGCGTCACTAGAGAGAGTCTGACCTAGAAAGAGCATGTCAGGCTTTCCGTGGAAGACATAGCAGGGTGGGGAGTCACAGCATCAGTACACACAGGGTGTCCTGATCATTTGATACAGTAGGAGAAACCTTCAGACAATTAATTCTCTCTCTCCCCACTCCGGTACTGTGGTAAGAGAAAGGGTCATCAGTCTCCAAATTGTCACTCTCTCAGTAGAACAACAAAAGAAAGAAATCAGAGAATAGAAATGGCTGTTCCAAGATCAATGACCAGCCTTCTGGGACATTGAAAGGATTTAATACTCATATAGTACCTTTCATCCCAAAGGAACTCAAACACCTTTCTAAATGATATACTGGTCTTGCATGAAGACTACATCTGTTGAAAGGAAGCCGAGAAAACCACATCCACGCACATGATGGTGTGTCAGCAAGGGGCAGGCACAGTGCTGCGAGGGGCACAGAAGGGAACCTACAGCAGATTGGTGTCCATGCCCCGGGGTTTAACAAACCAGTACCCTGACTGTGTAACTACAGCCTTGTGCATCCCAGAAGAGCGATGTGATGGTTTCTCTGTCACAGGGGGCTGCTGAAGCAGCCATTGAGGGCTCATAGTGTTACCTGGACAAGCAATCCAACCTGAGGAGCTGATCGGAGGCTGCTTGACCCCCACGCCAAGGGCACAGCACTAGAGTCTGAGGCAGAAGAGCATCTCCAGTGCTCTGTAAAACCCACCATGTATTCCCTTTTCTCCTCTCAGTGGACATAATGCTGAGAGAGCTTAGTGTACTTTATAGGGAGAGGTGAATCAAGAGAAAGGTTTTTTTTGTAGATAAAAAGGAAGAAAGGAAAAAAGTGTGAAGGCAAGAGTGAAAGGAGAATAGTCAATGTCTGCAAAGGGGTACAGACAGGAGATGAACAAAACCTAGGCAAGCCACCAGAAAAAAGACATTCATGAGCTGCTTCTTCAGGGCAGAACATCAAGTTAAACCACATACAAATATGGAAACACTCCACAGAGGTTCAGAAACATAAGCAAGAACAGCAGTATCATATTGAAGCTGCAAGGGAGATTCAGGGCAAATTCCCATTGTAGCAGAAGACAACGGGAAAACTTCTAGCAACTTAAGAACAAGCAAGTCACAGCAGAGTTTGGCCTCAAGAAGAAGAAGAAGTCACCAGAACAATGAGTCTTTCATTGAAAACCACCATGGTTTCCTGCCTGACTTCCACACCTCACCTTCCACTGCTTTGCTAATGAAAAAGTTCAGCATGGACTGTAGATAACAGAGCAGCACCAGCTGCATCCTCATCGGGTATCCAAGGGAATACCTGGTGCTCCCACTGCCCTGAGTCAGACTGGTCAGCTCAAAAATATAACAGGAAAGCTCCTGCAAGCACAGTTTTCAAGAAAATTCGGTCACACTCAGGGGCAAAGATACAGCAAGTATAATCTGTTGTTGTTCCACCTAGGGTAAATGTCCACCTAGGGTAAATCTTCACCTAAGCATCAGATGCTCAAAACAAATCTTAACATTTCATCCTCCTGTTTCTTCTGTATTTCCCCATCTCCTTCCTGTCTGGCACATCTGGGTATGTTCATGATCTTGTCCACGCTGGGTTGGTAAGATACAAATGACAGAGGAAGAAACTACAGGTTGACCTCATTGCCAGACAAAATCCATTATGCGTGATTAAAACTTAACAAAATGCAATCACATTAAAAATGACTCTCATGAAGTGCACTATGATTTACTGACTAAATGAATGAGAAATTTATCTGAATAAAATAGTCCTAGCCCTACTGCATTGGCAATGTATGATAAATTGCTGATTGTGAGAAGATCATTGCTTGCTGTTGGATGACATACATACATTGATTTTTCCTAACAACATTAATTAGCATAATGGCATCTCCACATACATTACATAAAGTTTCCTCTTAGCAAGCAAAAATTATTTCAAGCCTCCAGGTCCCAAACTGCGAAGAATAAAGGATTTACAAACTGCCTCCTTGTCCTTTGTTATGCAGATCAAAGGTCCAACCCACTGGATCTTTCTTAATCTTGAAGAGATGGGAACAACATTCAAGAAACTGCAGGCAGTGTGCAATTAAGCTGTGATCACAGTGGGTTGTTTTTTCACATAGTGGTGATCTAATTTTGTGAGGCCAAAGAAAGCCTTTGAGAAAGAAGAATCTAATCCTAAAAAATGGGGGAGAGAGAAAAAACAAAAAAAAAAAAAACAAAACCAAAAAACCTACACCAAAAACAAAACGTTTCTCCAATTTCATTAAGATGCACAGGGGCACGCTGTGCAATCCTTACATACGCGCTCCCACTGACTAGGGCTGGGTAGGTGAGAAAGCACGAAGTTGAAAAGGCAAAGCACAGTCCAGTAATAGGAAAATAAAAATGGTGGAATAGGTAAGAAAGTGGAGGAAAAGGAGACCATAAGATTCTCAATTAATTGAAAATCTATCACAACAACCTGCACTTTTAGCTTTGAAAAATCTGAGACGTGATAAAAGACCACCTTAAAAACAAAACAGTGCCTTGATGCTCAGTGCCTTCAACAGTAAATGGATTTCAAACTTCCTCAGGAGGATTTTGCAAATATGCATTTTTTTTTTTTTTTCCAGAGGAACGTGCTTCTCAGGAGCACGAACAAAACCATTCATTTACCTATATTAATGTTTTGGGTTTTTCACACCGCACACTATACCTAGAGCAGAGGACCTGAGTAGAAGCAGAGGAGAGTGGACCCCTGAGCTGTCCCTGGTGACAGCAGCAGTGCTGGAGTACACCCAGTCCATGCTGAGCACCCCAGAGCTGCTGTTCGCTCTAGTGGTGGCAACGCTGGGAGCTCTGCTGAGGCGACAGCCCCAACGCTTTCACTCCGCTCTGACCTACAACACACAGGCCAAAGGCTGGAAACACTGACACGAGGCTTTGCGGGGCGGCTGGGAGGCAGAGTGGGTAAGCAGGATACTCCAGACAGGAGAGTGGACAATGGGCCATAAGAGATTTGTGTTCTCCTGGCCTTGATTCAGCTTCCCCCCTCAGCAGCAGTGGGGAACATCCTGCTCAGAGCAAGGTGCACATGGGTGTGCATGGCCACAGACAGACAGCGATGGGCACAGAGGAGTCTGGGGTGTGAGCAGCACACCTTGTCACTCGAAGGTACTAGAATCATTTTGCTTGGAAAAGACCTCTAAGATCATCGAGTCCAACTGTTAACTTAACACTGCCATGTCCACCTCTAAAGCAGGTCCCAAAGAACCTCATCTACACGTCTTTTAAACACAGCAGAGCTCAGAGGCCCTGCTCTTTCCATGATCTCTCTCCTGAAGGGTTGCACTGGCACTCTTGTGCTGGGTGGCAGGTTTTACCCCCCTCTCTGACGCCCAGTCACTGCCACCTCTGTACTGTGACTAACCGGAGCCTTTTCCCCTGCCTCATTAGCGTTAAAATAATGTGTTGGCAGTGCACCTGGCGAGCCGGCCATCCCTGGCCAAAACAGCCTCCCTCAAGCTGTGAGCGCGTCTGCAGGTGACACCTGTGTCCCTTTCAGCAGGGCCCTTGGAAAACAGCCTGACTTTTATGTAACCCGAGTTGAGGATTATTTTTTTTGGTAGTGATTTTTTCTCTTATCTGTGGCCTGGGAAGTACCGAGGATGTAATCCCTGCACCGTCTGCAAACCAGGTGCAGGAACCGGGCAAGCACAAACAGAAACTTCCGCCGCCATGCAGCCCACGGCTTTTCTTGTGTCATAGTGCGAAATCACTGACATGTCCAAATGAAACTCGGAGCTTCATCTGCTTCAGCCATGCAAGCTTTCTGGTCCAGTCCCATACATTTCCCCCACCATGCTCCCTTACTGCACAGAGTAAGGTTAGTAGACTTGAGCAGGCACTTGGTGAAGCCATTGGTACCACCCAGAAACACAGAAATATTTCTTCTTGATCCTGGACTAGCAACCCTCATGTGATAAGATGAATGAGGTACATGCTGCCTCTGAGCAACCGCGTACATTAAATTTTACTATACGTCCATATGCATTGTGTGGTTTGTGATGTATATAGTAACTATCTAAAAATGCCTTAAAAGGTTGTAAATATTTTTGTTCTTTGCATCTCTCTGTGGGAACAGTGAAGCTGTCTTCAAATGATGAGATCGGTTTCATAGAACATGAAAGGCAAGAGAAGGTATCATCAATACAGCTTAAAAATCACCTAAAAATAACTTAAAATTGCTTTTCCATCTCTAAGAATGCAAGAGCTTGTAAAACTAATTTACTGCCTCATGCTGCTAGAGAAAAATCCCTATGTTGTGGGAAACTACATGTCACTGGCAATTTAACCAAAGAAAACTCCTACTCTTTCTTTTTTAGTTGTTGGGTTTTGGTTTGTGGTTTTGTTGGTTGGTTTTGTTTGTTTTAGCCACCTGTGATAAGGGTACACTACAAACAGTCTTGATCCAGTGAAGCTGCTCCATAGATTGGAACACTAAAGTCCTGGTTGAGATGGATTAGTGAGCTGACTGAAGGTGGAGTGGCCAAATTTATCACATGGACGGTGCCACAACATTAGTGAGATTATAGCTAAGATCTCCTAGTCCTTCATCTGTCTCATGACTAGTTAAAAAAACATTGAATATGACAACAAATATTTCATACTATTTCCATCTGCTGGAGGTACAGAGACCGCAGAAAGCTGTGGTGTCTACATTGATTTCCTGCACGCTGTGACAATACCAAAAACCAGTCCTGTGCTATTAAATGGGCAAGAAGCAGAGGCTGAGAAACAAAAGCTGGGAAACAGAGGGTAAACTTGCACAGGGAGCTTAGAGGGAGGGAAAGAAAAATGGCTCATGGAGTAGCAGGGGAGAGAAAAGGAACCAACAACCAGTATAAGGACAGACTTTGAAAAAAATTTAAAAATGTAACCTTCTGGACTCAGAAGCAAAGAAGTACATGCTGGAAAAACAGTTCCCTGAAAGTGTATACTGGGCAGTCTCTGGCATTTTGCTTTCTCTGGGCATTACTATGTACAAAAACAATTTACAGTGCAGATTGTTTTGAAGATGTTAACTCTCAAGGCTGTAAGGGACATCATATCAGAAAAGGAGATGTCTTCTCAGGGCAGGCAAACTCTTTCTAGGCTGACCCTTTCAAACTATTTTTCTTTTTGTTTTTTTTAAAGGCAATGTCTTTCCCTCAGTTTCTCCAAAGAGCATAAGGAAATAAAAGACAGCTTACAGGTATACCTCTGTTTTTCAAAAATGGATATTTCTAGCTAGCAGCAAGGAACCTGGCAGAACAGATTTTACAGGAAGATGGCAGCATGAGCAGAGCAGCCAAAGACTGAGCTTCTGGAGTGAGCAATAGACTTTAATATGGCACAAATGTGAAACAGAAGTGAAAAAGAGACAGAGAAAATGTAAAAACATGATCTCGTGACAGTGCTGCTGTACTTAGGCTTGTTTTCTTACGAGGTACTTGACCCTGTCTAGACAGCTCCCACTCTGACTGTAGAGCAAGAACTGCTAACAAGCTCCCACTGGGTGTAAATGAGGAAGCCACCTGTTGGGAAGATGTGTTGACACAGAATGGGTGGTTTCCTCATCATGTGTAAGATATGCTTGCAGGCTAATGCATGCAAAACACTCCTCACACACACAAAAAGGGGCTAAATAAAGGTGAGAGGACTCAAGAATACAAGGATGCATGCACCACATGAGAATGAAGAACGGAGGGACCAACAGACTGGCTTCTCTCCTTTGTAACCAAGTTGGCTGTCTCAGGCTTAATACTGGAGTTGCTGAACAATAACATTAAAAGGGCAGGTTTCCCATTGCCCATGAGGAATGAAATCTTTGCTGAGAGAGCAGAAGCCACATTCTTTAGCAAATTAGATGCATCAGCTGGGATTTGGCAGAACCTCTTGAATGCAGGACTCCAAATCTACACTTAACCACTTACTGGGACAGTCTTACTAGAGGTATTAAGCGTTCCCACTATGGGCACATACACATCCCAGACATCAGGAAATCTTTCTGGGGGGAATACACATGCTGATAGTATAACACTTCTAGGTACCACTAGGCTTGAACATCCAGAAATGCTGTTGAAAGCACCAGAATAAAGATTCACGTAGGTAAAATAAGACAAAAATAGGAATTCAGAAGTGCGAGGTATAGCTCACTCTAGAGCTGGAACATCACAGACAGCCGGGTAGCCTCGTTTGTTCATCAAAGAGCACTCCTTCACACAGACACCGATTAGGCAGAGACACAGAGAGCAGGAGTGGAGCTCCAGGCTTCGACTGCACACCCAGACCAGCCCCAGCACCGCAGCACTGGGCTGCTCTGGGATCTGGCGGCCAAGCCCTCTGCTTATGGCTCAGGAGCAGGCTGTTAGTCACACCGCCTTAGAGAAGGCATGGAAAAGCTCCTGGTAATATATATGTCCAAAAAGGTATGTTAGACACAAAGGAGTATGTGCACCCAAATTTAAGAAGAGCTGTTGGGCTCCACATGTAACTCCACAAAACACAGTGACATAATCTGCTCACACTCCTAAGCTACAAGTCATGAACTACAGTAAGCAAAGATGAGTGAAAATGAACCACTAAAGATGGGATTATTACTTTTACTTTTCCCCTGAAAAATATGAGAGTCTCATTTGGCTCCAAGTTCCTAGTTAGAACATGAAGTGGTACTTATTGATGTTCTCCTCAAGCAAAATAGCTGAGATGTATTCGTGCTCTTAGGATAAACACGCAGCCTCTTTCAGTGCTTTTGAAACACTATTGAGCTGGGGGAGATGTTTAAGGAACACCGGGATCATGATAGGGCAAGGGATTTTCTCTTTCTGGGAGCGTTTGACCTCCCATAAGATATCTGTATGCTTTAGCTTTTCCCCGTGTGTCCTCCTTCTGCCATTTCTTGCACCGTACGGAGTAGCCCAAATAATTGCAGACAACTTCAGTTGTGGCATTTATTTTTTGAGCTCTTCGCGGTGCTACCCAAAATGAAGCTGTTAATGTGTGTAACCTTTAATTAGCTGCAAGATCTCTGAGGCGGCCACTGTGTCTTCTGGCACGTGGCTGCTACACATCACACAAAGGCCCAAGACTGAGAACCATCACTGCAGAAGTACTAAGATTTTCTTTCTTCACAATGTTTGCTCGATCACATGGACCTGAGATTAACCTGACTTTCCATAATTCACCCTATTGGTGCCTCTTTTTCTGTTTACCTGAGTATAGAGCTATTGGCAGAGAAGGAGCCACCTACAAGTCACAGGGAAAAAAAGGAAGACTGAGGGGAAATTAAAAAAAGGAGGAGAGAGAGAGAACAGGATTGAGCTTGCTTTTAAAGTAACCACAATCTATTAATAGTTCAAAATAGGCTTTTTAATTGCAGAATACCCTATAACCTTTAGCCTTGACTGATTATCTGATAGCAGTTTTGCTTGCAGTAAGCTCCATAACAGATAGAAATCAAAGCAGAGTGAGAATGCAGGAAAGGAAAGGAGGTCCTTGACAGAGCAGGCTGTGTGATGACCATAGCCTGTGGTGGGAGCAGAAACTCCTCACTCCATCACTCCCAGAGTACAGGGAGCACAGGGAGAGGGGCCTGCCTATTCAGAAATAACTATTGCTGCAAGAATATTTCTATAAATAAAATAAAACTTTTCTTAAAATACTAACAAAAAATTTACAAGTTTGCTTGGTATCAAAACACAGTTTGTATAAGCACCCCTACTATAGAAGAGAAATGGAAAAAGAGATGGGGTGGGGAGAGGAAAAGAAGGAAAGAGTTTCTAATCCAGTCTCCAGTTTTCTTTACAAAGGTTGAGAAAGACGATGAGAATATGCTTAAATTGGCAAATAAACTCCCAGACTACCTGGAAGAGGCTTTCCTAGCAAAGGAATTTTCAGCTTCTTCCCTCCAAAACAGAATAGTTAAAAGGCAATTTTATATCTAACGTCAGCAGAGATACATGGAACGACACTTGGTCTTAGAAGCACTGCTAAGGGTAGAAATGCAGCCTGAAAGGATGCAGCCCAGTTCATCTCTTACAATCAGTACAGCAAGCAGTAAGGGTCCTGTTCCCATTAATCTAAAGTACATTGTTATATGCCTGATGAAGAATAATCATTTATTTATAAAAGGATCTTTAAAAAATTATAGGAAAAAAAGACACTTTAAGTGGTTCTTCTGTGGAAACATGGTAGGTGTGAGTATCTTCAGATCCAAAACACAGCAGAAGGCCACTGTGAAACAGCCCCCCAACCTTGCTGACTTGGAAGATGTCCCCTGCAGAACTGCCCACAGCCCAGGAAACAGGTGGGCAGCTGTAAAGCCTTCCTTGACCCTTCCAGCAAAGCCTCTTCTCTTCCAAAATTAGTTACAAGGCTTGCCTCACTCTCTGTAATGGGCAGGGAAAGGTGACCACAGACCTTGGCGTGGGTTAGCGTGAGACCTGGAAGGTCAGGTGGAGAAGGAAGAAGAGATCTTCCTTCTGCCTCTGGAACAGACGTGCCTCAGACAGGCCTCCTTAGATCTGTACTGCTAAATCTGGTCAGGACCTGCTGGTGACTTCCTTACTGCTGTTAGCTGCAAGGTCTAGTAAACCCACACAGCAAATGCACACCCAGTCTACCTCTTGGTGGCAGACGAATCAGTTTAGGTACACACTGACCAATGAGTTCAGCCCTGTCCTCAGTACAGACGTTTCTTTCTGTGAGGCGTCTGTTCTAAAAGGACCATGTGGCATGTTAGAAATACAAACGCAAGAGAAACTTCCAAGAAAGGTTTGGAGCTGGGGATCATGGAATAGGACAAAAAGAGTGAGGGAGGTGAAAAAGGGGTAAAAATGTGCAGGCAGGTTAAATTGAGTGAAAGCAAGAAATGGACACCCTAACCTCAGTCATGCAGCCAGGTAGCATGACAACAGGTGACGCTGAAATGGGGGTAATGAAAATCACCAGTATTACATTATCCTGCAATGCTACTGTAAGATTTATAATTTGACATGCTTTTCTTTCAGTTTGATTTTCTCAAGTCAAGGTGGTAAGGGAGAATCAAAGCTTTAATTAAAGTATACTTCTGTCCCAGATGGATAAAGGACTGCAAAACAAGAATACTATTGGTTCAGAAAACAGGAAGACAACTACCACCATTATCCCAAATATATATTATTTATATGAGCTCATTATTTTAATGCAATTTTAGAATTTCAGAGTGTTTAAGACCAGCTTTGTTACAGGGCACAACAATTGACTGTTGTGAATATGTTATCACATGGATGTATCTATTAATGAAATTAACATAATAATATAGATTAATCTAAAATCAAGGTTTCTGAGATGTTGAGAGGTGAACTTGCAAACTTGGGAATTATGGAAGAGAAAATTAAAATACAGGGGCAAGAAGTACTCTAAATGTCGAGCCTCCAGAAAAATGTAAAGTTAAGGATGGCCATGGTCTTAGAGAAATGACACAAGGACAAATTTAAAACTCAAAAAACTCATCTAACTGAAAGCTGTGATCAAATCTACATCCTGCTTGGGCCATGCAAGATCACAGACTGGAGAGAAGGAGATCAGACTAGGTCACACAGAACGCTGGGACGAGTGCTCTGTAGCTCCGGCTGTCAACTGTGAGGCACTGCAACAGCACATAGGTGCTGCCAAGGATGGGAACCTTATTCCTAGTCTGTAGATTAAGTCTTCTCTCAAAATAAAACCGCAAAATAATAGAATCCAACTCATGAGGCTGAACCCACTGTCTACATCAAAACTCAACAGGTACCATTTTGCAATGAACGCTTTTCTGGATCCACAAAAAGTCAAGGCGTTGAAGGATGAGCAGGGTAACCCCTGTGGCTGTGCCACAGAGAACGCGCTGGCTCTTGGAGGCGACTGCCCAGGTGGAGGAAGCAGGACAGAAGGAGGGCTTTTGATTTTCCAGAGAATGCTAGAATATGTTATGTGAAGAAGAGGCTACGTGGATCTTTCAGCCACCATCGAGCATTGAAAGCATCGGCCTTTTCCTGCTAAATTAGTCATGTTGCTGCTCAGAGGGCAGCAAACTAGCCTGCAAAAGAGCACAGCATTGGCGAGAGCATGGTATGAACATTCCAGTATATTCAGCAGTGCTGTGTTGTTAGCTTATGACAGATCCAACCATAAAAGCAGGTGGAAAGAACACAGCTTTACACCATCTATATATTAACATTAAGAGCATGTACAATAAACAAGAAGAGTTAGAGAGGCTCATGAACAATAAGAAATGGATTATGGCTGGTATTGCTGAAAGCAGGTGGAACGGGTCATGAGACTGAAAAATCAAAATCAATGATGATAACTTGCACTTTAAGGAGAAAATCGGGGGAAAAGAAAAAGAGAGGAAAAGGTGGCACTTCATGTAAAAATATTCTGCTTCTGGCTATAGACATTTCAAAATCACAGCGCTTCACGATTACAGCTGTAACTAATAAAACTAAAGGAGACTTGGTTGGCATATGTTATATCATCAGACTAACAGGCCTCACTAAATAACAGGACAAACTGTTCTTTGCACAGCAAACTAGATTGTGTAGGAAGAAAAAGTATCCTATCATGGTGACTTCAAAATAAGGGACATTTAATATACACTTCAAGCACCCAGTAATACAAATTTTCTGCTTCTGAGAGTAACAAAGACGATTTATTTATAGAGGAGAATAACTCACAGTCAAGAGTTTTCAAGAAACTAGACCAGAAGCACACCGCACAACAATGTATTTAAACAAATCTTGTAAAAGTGGAGAAGTTTCTACGAGTCAGAGACTTACCACTACAACTCTGGTATTTAAGAAGAGGAAAAGACCAGTTATTCTGACATGCTCTCCAGCAAAACAATGGAACAATTCGTTTCGGTTCTCTACCAGTGATGAGTCAGAGGATAAAACAGGGATACCAGTCAGCATGGTTTAGGAGAAAAGGTTTCACCAAAGAGATCCATGGTTTTCTTATGATACAATGAGGGGTTGGGGCATGGAAGCAGAACAGTTATACTTCCATTTTCCATTGCAGAAAAAAACATTTACTTTATAGAATTAACAAAATACGGATTGGGTTAAAAAGTATACGCTTGCAAATGACAGAATGAGGAAATACCAACAAGACAAAACTTGTTTTTTAGGATTATGCCACGGAGATCTCATCTTAGTTATCAAACATTTATTTCTAGTGATTTATGTTAACATGACCTCCTTCTCAAACAAACAGGCAGATGACAGCAGGAGTGGTAAGAAGGCTGGGCTACTGTTTACAAATTGCCTGTTGAGACGGTCAGAATGCATCTGAGCACATATCATTTACCCTTCTGTCAGTCTATGGGAGACTGACTTCTGGAGAGCACATTTTGGCATTTGTAAAAGGCAGGTACTGCATCTGACCTCCAGGGCAAACCTTTCATGGGAAACAGTGGTCACAATTCAAACACAGGATAAATGGGCATTCACTGCATCTCTACAGGTTGTTCAGCAAGAGATCCTCACAGTCTTGGTCATCATTTCCATTCCAGCTTGTCTCCACAAAAAATCTGGTAAGACATTTGTGTTTCTGCCACACTTTCATGCAATGAATTGAGATCTATAAACTTACTTCTTTCAGGTAGAAAAAAGCCAAAAAAAAGAAGCCAAATCCCACAACATCAACAATCTCTTCTTCTGACTATCCCAAAGATAACCTTCAAAAAAGTATAAAGTCTCTTTTACAATTCCAGTAAGAAATACATGTTTTCACTTAAAAAGGGCAAAGACAATTACATTTTGGAAACATTCTCAGGACAGAGATCTCCCTTTATCCTTCACATGCAAAGCCAGACTGAGCAGATGATGCATCTTGAATTTATAAAATTAAAACAAAGGACAGAAAAGAGAAATTGAAGATATTCTTTCAGTACAGTGTCATTTCTTCTCTTCGTTCACATCACTCCAGTTTCAATGTAACTAGTGGTTTCGATAGGAACTATAATTGCAGCATCCTCACAGTCCCATGCAGGCAAAGAGCTGCAGTCTACTTTTGTTTTTCTTGAACCCACAGAGAATTTTGTTTTGTTTCAACCTCTCATTATTCTCCCTCACTCACTTGGCTCCAAACATCAAATTCTGTCTCAGCCATTCAACTTCTGTTCCGTTGGGCTGCTTTTTTATCTTACACTTATGCATACATACTGAACAGCTGGAACCAACAAAAGGCACAATTAATGATTCTGAAATTTTCCATAGAAAATGTTTTTGCTTTTCCCCAATTTAAAATTACTTAAAAAAAAGAAAAAAAAGGAGACAAGGCACCTCCCATAAAACCTTACACACACCTTCAAAAACTAAATGAAACGTTTTAGGTTAAACAAAAATCTAATTTTTGAGAGAGCACGGTGGCTTAGGCTTGCTTGCTTTTGTTTTTTAAATCACTTAAGAAGTCTAAAGAAAGCCCCTGTTGCATCTGGGTGTGAAACAAATTGTTTTTTATTATCACATGGTAACCAGAATAACAGAGGATCTCTAGGCTTCAAATACCTAACAAGGAATCAGCCCCACTGTAAAATGGAACATGCTGGTTTAGCCTATATCCACAGATAAGCAAGACTGAAAGAACCACCCAGGAAAAGCAAGAGGCTGAAGGGCAACACCTGCCACATACTCACAAATAAACAACTGGTTTTAGGGCAGATCAGGGTACATGGGGCAAAGCTAAGAGCAGGGATTTCTAATTACAAGCTTGACCAAGTGAAGAGAAGTCAGGCATGAGGGGACACCAGTAGGAGAACAGAGCCTTGCTGAATGTAGATGGATCAGGATTCAACCACAGATTTTGCTGAATGTAGATGGGTAAAGATCCAGCCACGGCTGTAACAGTTAATTCCGTAGAATGAGCCTGAATTACCTTCAGGCTAACCCTGGAAAAATCCCCGACTCAGAAATCAAAATCAGTATCTGTTTCTTGGAAAAACAAAAATACCCCACCCAGTGCTCCTCCGAAGAGAACAAGCTATAGTATAAAATAGAGGACATCGTGCTTCAGGTTGTACGGGTCGTTCAGCAATAGTGCATCAGGGGTTCCAGCCACAGTGCCGGTACCAGTCCTGGATCTGTACAGCAAAGCCAAGGACTAAAGCATCTGACAAAAGAAGTTTCAACACCAAGCATAGAAAGACTTTACAGAAATCCTGCCTTAGGTGGATACTAGTTTTGCTAGCTAACCTACTAATTTATCACTCTGCCTGTCCAGACACACAGATACAGAGCTGCACGGCTTCCTCTTGCTTTGCTCACCTCTCTTTACAGGAGTTGGGCACAGCAAGCCCAAGACACCAGCCCAGAGCACTAGCCAGTCACTGACACATTGATAGGACAGTTACTGTGACCTCCACAGAGCCCTTGCAAGGTCTCAGATGAACTGAAAAACTGGTGTGTCTCTCTAAAGTGTGCTCAGTGACTGAAGTAATGAGTACATGCAAAACTTGTGCTTATTAACAACATTAATACCTTAGGCCCAAATAGACATAGGTTTAATTATTGTAGATGGTGCATGTATATGTATACACACATGCACACGACTAGCCATGATTGAATTTTAGAGTAGTACACAGAATATCAGACCAGGAGTTTTTGTACATGCCTGATGTTCCATAAACAATCTTTTGGTTCTCAAATGTGCCCTTGTAGAATCATTTCAGTTGGAAGAGACCCTCAGGATCATCGAGTCCAACCATAACCTAACTCTAGCACTAAACCATGTTCCTAAGAACCTCATCTAAACACTTTTTAAACACCTCCAGGGATGGTGACTCCATCACTTCCCTGGGCAGCTTGTTCCAATGCCTGACAACCCTTTTGTTTTCCTAATATCCAATCTAAACATCCCCTGGCACAACTTGAGGCAATTTCCTCCTGTCCTATCACTTGCTACTTGGGAGAAGAGACCAACACCCTCCATGCTACAACCTCCTTTCAGGTAGCTGTAGACAGCGATAAGGTCTCCCCTCAGCCTCCTGTTCTCCAGGATAAACAGCCCCAGTTCCCTCAGCCGTTCCCCATCAAACTTGTGCTCCAGGCTCCTCGCCAGCTTCGTCACCTCCTCTGCTTCTCTCCAGCATCTCAATGTCCTTCTTATGATGAGGGGCCCAAAACTGAACACAGGATTCAAGGTGGGGCCTCACCAGTGCCAAGTACAGTGGCACAATCACTTCTCTAGTCCTGCTGGCCACACTATTCCTGATACAAGGCAGGATGCTATTGGCCTTTTTGGCCACCTGGGCACACTGCTGGCTCATGTTCAGCCAGCTGTCAATCAACACTCTCAGATCTCTGTGCCAGGCAGCTTTCCATCTGGTTAGTGAGCCTACCAGGGAAGAAGCCCCACTGGATCTGTTGTTTGTAAATAGAAAAGGGCTCATGGGCAATGTGTCAGTTGGAGGTCACCCTGGGCAAAGTGATCATGAAATGACTGCGTTTACTGTCCTTGGCGAAGTTAGAGGGGTGGTCAGCAGAACTGCTACCTCGGACTTCTGAAGGGCAGACTTTGACCTGTTCAGAAGGCTGGTTGGCAGAGTCCCTTGGGAGGGAGTCCTGAAGGACAAAGGAGTCCAAGAAGGGGAGGCTACTCAAGAGGAATATGAGAATTCTGTGAGGTCATGCAGGGAGAAAATTAGAACAGCCAAAGCTCAACTAGAGCTGAGCCTGGCCACTGCTGTGAAAGGCAACAATAAATGTTTCTATAAATACATTACCAACAAGAGGAGGGCCTAGTAGCCACCTGACAAAAATATACGGTCAGTACTAATCATGGAATGCAATAGTTAGAATTTTGTTTTCCCTTAAATGCCATTTGTTAAATTCTCATTATTATTTAGCACACGCCTATACTTTTACAATTCTGTATCAAAGATCAAAACTGCAATGGAATTGAAACTACAAACTGACTGAAAAATATATTCGCTTTACTTTCAGAAATATGTTTCAAACTGAAGAATGCCATCTCCTTATTTTCCGTATGCAATCTGGCAAGTCTGACCATCTACATCCTGCAGAAAGCAGCAGAATCAGATCACCTGCATCAGTCAGGATTTAACTCAACAATACCAACATATTATTTTTACCACCTTTGCAAAAACAATCTGTTTCTACCAACCACATCTCACAATAATAAGCTTTCCAATTTTCCACAGAATAATGCTTTTCAGGGAAGCAGGAAGGGGAGAAATGAAGAAATACATTACACTTACAAGTCCATTATTTCAACCTTCCTCACCAAACAAAATCCCTTTGCTGTAAGTAAGTGGGCTTCACAAGTACTGAAGAGACCTTTCTATGTCTACACACAAGCAAGAGAGGTGCCTCATCCCGACTGGGTCATTAAATGTGAATTGCACATATTATGTAACAAAGTATGGCTTTGCCTTAAGTTTCTTCTTTGTAAGATGTATAAATTACTTAATATCTGAACTTGGTTTTGGAACAATGTCTAGTTGTATCCAAATATCTAGTTTTTCCTACAGGAAAAAAAAAGGAACTGAGATCAGATATATGGAATCTTGGCTTCCTGTTCACACTAGAGAAGCACAGTGAGATATTAACGTGAATTTCTCAACTTGTGAAATGGAGGAGATGACGTTAACTCTTTCAGATAAGCAGTTTGTCCTATCAACTGTTTGATGGGTCTTCAGCAGATTTAACAAAAACAAAGAAACGATAAAGCATCAGACAGTTTGACCAAACATCCCCTGCCTCTCAGTTACAATCTGACAAGTTCTATAGCTCAGGTTAATCTGAGTTTTATGTCATTATCACTCTATTTCTCTAGCTAAGTCTTCACAAAAAGAAGAGGCTTTAGACCAGTTATTTCAAATGCAATATGCGCACAGAACTAAGATAGAGATACGTCCTGAACCAAACACAGGAGGCAAATGAATATTTCTTTTTGTTTTGCAATTAGTTTTAAATAACACGATGGGCTCTGACCTGGTAAAGCTTCTACTCCTCCTATTGGTAGATCCTCAGACTCCATAGGCTGCAGAAATGACAAGTTTTGCTGCATTTCTGTATGCATTACAGTGTGAGTCACAGTTAAACCATACTCGGAAATACTCCTTGTAGGTGGTGTGGAAACAGCAAATTTGGTGAAAAGCTGTTACGCTATAGCTATAAAATTCTATTAGTGTACTATTATATCATAATTCCTGACATGTTTTGGTGGCACATAACTCCTATGAAGGCACCACCCACTTCGTGAGCTAATTATGAACTTTAATTGTTTTAAAACCCCTAAAACAACATTCAGAAAATTTATTCTTGAGCTTTTCCATGACACTTATGCACAGATCTTTACACAGGCTGCACAACCAAAACCACCCAGTTGACCTAGGAGACAACGGGGCTGCTCGGCATTGCTATAGCCATTATTCAAACCAGTTATTAATTTATTCCAAAGCATTCCCCAAGCCTGGCAGCTATCATTCCAGAGATTAGCATGGAAAATACATGAGACAGCAATGCAGAGTCACTCAAGCCCACATGGCTTTGGCCTCTTGCTGAACATAAGCTAGAAGACTCTACAGATTCACAATAATAAAATACTTGAGGTTCCTAAAGACTGCTTGAAAGTCCTGGATTAAACTATCTCATTTCATGCATGGTTCAAGCACCACTAAAATTCAATTGTGTTTACTTGTTCCAGTGGAAATCAAAGGCACTCAACACCCAAAATGTCCTTCCTTCTTTCCCCCTGAGCCAATATGTGAAACATGCTGGTTAAAGCTGCCTGGATCCCTGCCCCAAGAAGAAGGGGGCAACCACTCCGTCTTTTTGTTATAATGCTAATTACGCTGTGGAAACTAAGCCATGCAGTGGTTTGGGATCCAAAAGCATCAAGTCTTACACAATGAAGAAAAAAGGAAATGAACCCTCAAAGGAGAAGTAACTCCTACCCAAAACTTCCCAGAGTAGCCCTAGAGCACTCATCAGCACAAGCACCGGGAAAGAGCGCTAGTTCAGAAAAAGAGCCATTTAACAACATTTCTAAAGCACCATACAATGTAATTTCAGTCATTTCATAAAATGTTCAAGTTCCAATGCCACATGAAAAGACCAAGAAACATCTGCAATGACATTCCCTACTTTCCAGGAGAAAAAGGAGACCATACAGAGAGTTACTAAGCCTTTGTATTAGCCTCTTTTTGGTTGCCAGCATATTGTGCACTCGCACTTACCTGACCAAGGGAAGGAAGCGCTGCATATGCCATGGGCTGGTTCATCATGCCTTTCTGCTTCATGATGAGCATGCGCTTCTGTTCCTCGCTCAGGTGCGCCATCTGAGCTTGCATCTGCGGCTGCTGGGACTGCTGCTGCTGAAGGTACGGCATCATGGGGTTCTTGCCGGGGTTTGCCATTGGTGGGGTCATCCTCTGACTCAGCTCAGCATTAAAGTGGGTTAGAGGTTTGGTGTTGCCGTAAGAAAGCATGTTGGGCTGTTTGCTTAAGGAGTTTGTGCCCAGGTTATTTGGCTGTTGACTGATCATATTCATGTGATTTTGAGGGAGGTAGTTATTAATTGTGGTCTTCTGTGGATTGTTTGCCATTGGAGGCACTATTGGGTTTTGGTTGTTAAAGGCTTGGGGATACATCATGGGGCTATTTGGTTTGTCTGCACTGAAGGGTCCTCCATATGGACTAGATGGAGGGCCCACAGGTGACCAGCTTGAGGCTTGATTTGGATGCTGTTGCTGCTGCTGCTTCTGCTGCATGAGCTTAGCTCTTTGCTGCTGCTGTGCCGCCATTTGCTTGAGCTGCTCGGCTGGAGACAAGTCAGCACTGGGTATATTCACTGGCCCAGGCCCTGATCCTGCGACAGTTGCTGCTGCTGGATTAATGAGATAGCCATTTCCAGACCGGTTCTGTGTCTGGCCAGGAGTATGGGCCTGGCTGGGCGTTTGTGGGGACTGAACAACACAGTTGGCTGGTGAGCCAGCAGGGACTGGAGCTGGTGGGGCGCTGGACGCAGAAGCTATGCTAGAAGCTGTGGAAACATTTGAAAATGGAGGACCTGAAGA
Source organism: Nesoenas mayeri (assembly GCF_963082525.1). Classification (NCBI taxonomy): domain Eukaryota; kingdom Metazoa; phylum Chordata; class Aves; order Columbiformes; family Columbidae; genus Nesoenas; species Nesoenas mayeri. The sequence continues at coordinate 18,972,402 of NC_137540.1, forward strand.
AGAAGGTCTCACCTGAGGAGATCCTAGCGGGACATGAGCAAATGGAGAATGAGATGGATCGCTTTTCACACTTGCATTCTCTTGCGTGTCTGTTGCAGGCCTGGGAAATTCCGGCTCCTTCTTCTCTTCAAAGTCCTCATTGAACAAATCTTGTATATCATCTTCTGGAACAGTGTTTGCTAGTTCATCTATTAGCTCCTGCCACTCCTGGTCATTCAGGTTAATGTCTGAGAAGAGCTTGTTCTGATTTGAAAGAGATGTTTCAGAAGTGTCTATGCAGCTGGGGTCATCCAAAGGCTCTTGCTTTAGCTCCTTGTTCTGCAGGATGTTAAAACTGTCATCTAACTCATTGCAACCATTAACAGGGAGCTTTATCTCAGCAAGCCCACCATTTTTACCCAAGTCATCTAGACCACTACCATGAGTTCCACTGTTCTGCAGGGGCAGGGGAGCTTTCATGTCAAGCTGTTGAAGAGGAGAAACAGCGGGCAAAGGCAAATTATTGGGCAAGCTGTTGATTGCCTCGATGCCTGGTACGTCCTTCCGTATCCGCTTGCTGGTTGGAGAAAAGCTCCCATCGCAAACTCCATTCTGCTGCTCTCCATTGAGAGGTGAACGTGCTCCTTCCAACTTCCTTTTGACCGTCTCTTGAAGCTGAAAGCAAAACAAGAGGGAAAAAAAATAATATTAACCAGTTGCAGAGACAAAGTGCCGATGAGCCTTGTGACAGATACTAAGCCTCCTAGTGACAATAAGTTTTAAACTCTGATTAGGAATTTTCTTTGATTTTGTTCTTATGCCTTGATCAATTTGAGAAGACAGGGTAAACCAACCCAACAAAAAAACCCAAATCTGCCACTGAATACGACAGCAGAGGTTCACAGTTGCAGAACTGTAAAATAGGCCTGTGCTGTCCAAGCTACCTCAATTTTATGGCACAAGTAGAGTAATTCAACTTTTTGGTGCCTAACACAGTGTTTAGACTTTTGCTTTCAGAAAACACTGAGCAATGTCTACTGAAAGTTCAACTCTTTAAGGAGTCTGAAATCAGGGAGGGGGGAAGAGGAATCAACAAAATTTATTATTTACTCTGAAAATCTCTTTGTTTGAAGTTCCTATAAGTTTATTTTAAAAATACCTGCAATATAACTGATTGACTACTTGTATTGAAATGTGTTGTTGACACTAACACTTTTTTGAGAAAATTCATTAACATGGTTTCATTTGATTAGCCCTCTGTTCCTGGCTGCAAAACACACTGAGGATCAGTTTTAAATGAGGAAAAAAAATATATTTACCCTAAGAAATAGAAGGCACTTTGCTTGATGTCAACTCAATCAAATCACAAAAAAAAAGGAAATAACCTGTGTGCCAGGAGGTATTGTAAGAAATGACAGCCAGACCAGTCTCCAGGAAAACAACTAAATTAGCTGTAAAAATGTTATAAAGAAATGTATTAACGTAAGCTTTAATTCAAGTTAAAAGTAGTATAGCAAGCACTGTAACAACATACAGTCCTCTCCTACCACACCTCCGCTTATGTACCAGGCTAAAAAAAGCATCCCTCTGGCTACAGCAAAAAACAATAGTGGGGAGGGGAGGAAGCAAAGAGGTCACAACTCTAGCGAACGCCTTCAGGACACACTTGGATCCTTGATACTAGAACAATAGAAGACAAAATACTGAAAGATTTTATCAATTTTTAAAGTATTTTTACTGGTATGAAAATCCCAGACACCCAGCTCCCACCCCTTCCCTAACTTAGAGGTCCTCAACCTTCTTTCTTCCCGCAATCCAGGTCCCATTTATTTCTCCCATCCCAGAGGGCCAGCTACCCTTTCATCCCATGTGTAAGACGGACAAGCAAATCCGTATCTCATCCCCGTTTTAGAGGGAGCGGTTCCCAGGAGGCTGTGTCCTTCTCTTGCCCTCAGGCCTGGGTGGCCTCTTGGGCATGCAAGGCAGGAGGACACGGCCAGTGCGTGTGTTTGTTGCAGTCCCAGCTGAACATGTGTGGGACACTAAGCCACATGCTGGTCCTCTGCAGAGCTGTGACCTTCATAACAAAGCAGAAAGGCAAAGTCAATAAGTCCTCAAGACGACCATCAACTCCTTGATTTGTACTGGAACAGAAGAGCTTTTTCATGTGGGAAAATGATTAGCACATGGCTAAGAGTCACCAGTGGGTCCCTGCTGGTGTATGTGCCTGAACTGGCTGTTCCCCCTGCACAACACCAGTGTGTTCCAAGCCTCCCAGAGACTGAAATTCCTCCTCCTCTCAGTTTCTGTGGTGCGGCACAGAGAAGGGCTGCTCTGTGACCACAGCCTCTGCCATGTGGACCACTGCTTGTCCAGGCTCCTCCTCTGGTGTGAGATACTTGTGCAGCTCCACAGAGGAGCAGCTGGTGGCTGCACAGAGTTGCCCCTGCACTGAGTCCTTCCCCACCCCTGGCTCCTGGGAGTCTGGGAACAGCAATGCCAGCTGTTCACACCAAGATATTCCTCCCCCTGTGCCACAGGCTGTGATGGGGAACCCACCAAAGGCAAGGCAATGGTCAAGAAGACTGTAAGGTCTGGGGTGGGACATGCTTCGGGCCTCCCCATTCCACGTGCAGGGTTCCCATCACTGGGCTCCTGCTCCTCTTCCCTCACTCAACTGCAGATGCCTGGGGATGGGGTCCTGCACGTGGTGGCAGCTGCAGGCAGAAGCACACACCATGCTGGCACCCTCTCAATTCAAGCCATGCACAGTCATGTTCATCAGCCACGGTCTGTAGGAGCACACCTGACTGCAGAAGCATCAACTTTTCATCTCTCCGGGCCATGGCAGCAGCAAGCTCTAGCAAGAGGCGCTTGCCCAGGGCTGGTAATTGCCTCATCTCTGCCAGTTAACAGTGATGTGGAAGGTAAGTCAACACCTGGGTCTAGTGTGAAGGAGAAAAATCAGATGCCACAAGGAGGCTTATGATATGGCTCTCACCTCCGCTGCTTCCCGCCCCTAAAAACCTATGTTAAACTGAACACCATCGCAGGGCATTACAGTTCCCTGCTGCTTTTCAACCACTGTAACTGGTGTGTGGCAGAAGACTACTGCTGAGCCACTAAGCTTGTTTTACTGATCTTTATATATACCCTGGTTTAGATCCTGGAGATGAGGAAAGGATGATGTGGATGTGGTAATGGCACCAGTTCACAAGTACAGGAGCACAGTCACTTCCACATTTCCTTTCTTCAGAGCAAGAAAAGAAAGAGTACAATCTGACCTCAAGTGCAGGTGGTCAATAACACAGTTGATATTATGGCTTAAAATAGCATATTTAAGTGTTGTTCCTGATGGGCCACTCAGACAACTTACAATATTGCTTTATCCCCATTTCAGCTCCTCAGCCACCTCACTACAAAGTCACTATCCCTCTTTGCCTTCCACATCAGAAAAACAGTCACTGAACAGCAATCGACTCAAGACTAAGTTCAATGGGCACAAACAGAAAAACAGGTTCAAAGAATTGTCTAAAATTTGCAATGGCCATTTGTCCTGAGGCTGTATTTGCTAAAATGCGGAATTAAAATAAGAACAGTCATACCAAAGGACCTGGTGAAAGGACTCTAGTCGTAAAGAAAATTTCATATAAAGAAGAGACAGGGAAAAAAAATAATCTTAATTTGTGTTAATAACAAGTCAGTGATGAGTGAGAGTGATTATTTCCTGAGAAATACAAAAGAACTGACTCCACACATTTCACAATGGTATGAAGCCATCCCTTACAGAATATCAGTAAGAGCAATACACTTTCATATTTCACATCATTTACTAATTTGTCCTGAATCCATCACCTTATTTGTACATGAATGTCTACCAATAGAATGAAAACTATCTCATAGCAAATAACCAGCTCCTAAAGATTTCATCATATGCTGAAACTTGGGTGTCCCATGTACAAGTACACAGTGACCACAAGGAAAGTAAAAGTAGGCCCAGTATATAAAGAATCATGTCTATCATGCATCACAACAAAAAGTAGCTTTAACACAGAAGCTATTTTCCAAATAGCAAATGTACAGAAATCATGTCTTGTTGCAAATTAAAATAAAATGAAGCCCACTCTATAATTTGTGGCTCCACATTATTCTCTTTCAGAGCCTTTAGGAGTTGGGGGATTAATAGGCACCAGAAAAAACCTAATCTTTATTTTCTTTCTTTGCTCTGAACAACTGAAGGTAGACAGACAACATGAAAGGTTTATTTGAAGGGAACATGCTGGATACAACCATTGCAGGTGAGGAAGAACCTTAGCTCTGGCATTTTGGAGGGCTTGGGAGCCATAACAATAGATGGATCTCTTCTTCTGGGGGTACAACACAGAAACATTCTTATCCAATTATTTCAATGCAAACATTCATTATCAAATCTTGATTTCATTCCAAATCACCATGTCAACTATTAGATGGCTTGAATATCATACACTGACCTAATGCTGGCAAACAGTTTACTACCAGCAGGCCTCCCTAGACTAAAATCTCAGCACTTGCCCTTCACTCTGTAAAAACAATGCCTGAAGTAAAATATTCTCCCGTAAAGTGTCTTTTATCTCATCTAAGTAGTGGTACATAGCTTGTGTATGTGTTTTACAGTATGCATCATGAAGACATTAGCAGCAGCTTAGAGATTTATGTCTAGGAACAGAAAACTCTTGATGCATAAAATAAAAAGATAAAACAAACAAAAATCCTTGCCAGGTTCATAGGCCTTTAGCTTTATTCACACAAAGTATTTGGCTTATGGACCTGCATTTCACAGCAGGTTTCTACCCCAAGGCAGAAGACAGAGTGAAGCAGGACTTGCTATTATTTATGTGCCTTTAGAGAAACTCTAGTTGCAGAGCAAGAAAAGGTCAAACTTTAGTGGGTTGACTTTATAAGTAACTCTTGATTAGGGGAGGTGGGGGGGGGGGCTGACAGAAGCTGCACATGCAAACACACAGACACACGTGGATCTGAATGGTCTAATCCAACTCATTCTGAAATTTTCGGCAGAGCTGCTGGGATATGCCATGACAGACCCAAGACATATAAACAAGAGAGCACTGAAGCTGTCGGCAGCACTTTCCTCTGCAGAGAGAAGCTGTTCTGCTTTATCCCACCAGCCGCAATTCATTTTTCAAAATAAATGAGACCAAGGTGCTGTTGTTATAGCAACAGCCGAGCCACTCGCCAGCCCATCCTCCACCGTCGCGCTGCCTTCGGTGGGTGGCTGTTCCAGTCATCCACAGGGAATGACCAGGGCTGCAGCGGAGGCTCAGTCTTCTCATTGCTCTTTGGAAAAAATGAAAAACCTGGGCAGGAAGCTGAGAGACTAAATTCTTTTTCTGCCTGCAGAGGCTGAGCATGATTTGCAGTGTCTAACACAAGTCCACTTCCACTCGGTGGCCAGATGATCTGTGAGCCCACCGACAAGGAGGCTGGGGTTGCTTTTACAGATGCTTTCATCTGTCAGGTACATAGTGGACACACTGCCGCTGGCTTTCCTCCAGCCACTTAAGTACAAGGCAAGGGCAACAACTGCAAGACTCTGACATGCTTGTTCCACAGCTGTGCTGGGACATGTCTCACTCCAGAGCTGTCTTTGCTCCCCAGGGGAAAGCAGAGAAAGCAGCCAAAGCCCAATATCCATCTTCCTCAGTGAAGATGCACATTTACACAAAACAAGGGTCACCATATTCTCCACATTGCTCTTCTGTGAGTCTGTTAAAAATAAACATTCATCTTTTCTGTTCCTCACATTCAAACGTGGTCTGACCCACCAGCTGTCTGTGTTCAAGTGGGTCTCAGTTCTCTTCCACAGGAATGACTCAATTTTGGCCCTTCCTGCAGGTCATCTTCTCTCCCTCTCAATCTGATTTAGCACCTCTTCCTCCAGGTGTTCCTGAGCTTGCCCCACCTTTCTTCTCCCTTCCTCTCCTTGAACTTCTCCAGATAGATCTTGATCCTCCCCACCTCTGACAGGGAGTGCTCACCATGAGCTCTGCCACCCCAACTCAGCCATCTCCAGCCTGAAAGCTGAAGACTGAGTCACATTCACTCCTGAACTTCTTGGGCTGTACTCAAATCCTACCAGCAACTTAGCAAGCACCCCAAGGGTTGCTGTGAAGTGACACGAAGCAATTTGATTTGATGTGACACCTCTCCTAAGCAAAGACATAAATGGCCATAACCAGCTCAACCTGAGATCAATATGGAATAACTACTATTGCCATTTGTGTTGCAGCAATGCAGCTTCAACATTTGAAAAGATTCCTCACTTCTTGCACATCCTTTTCCTTGTTGTACCACTTCTAAGACTGCCATTAGAAGTCAACAGCGACAAAGGGCATCACTGCCTGAGGTACAACCACATCTTGTGACCAGTGTCTAAAGTCCATAGGCTCCACAGTGGCCTCTTAATGACACTTGCTGCAGTTGTCATGCAGAGACTGTGGGGAGAGCAAGACAGCCCTTCAAAAGCCGAGTTGGAGCTGAACTCAGACACGTAGCCAAGCAAAGTGGAGGTGAGTTACATGCGACTGCTTCCAACAAATGAAAGTATTTCATGCATCAAACCACTCCCCTACTACTCCGATTTTCTCACACTGCTGAAAGCACTGCACCAACGCCTGCTAACTCACAGGATGAAGCCTGACATAGCAAATTGATTTTGGATCGCAATTGCTCACTTAAAGCGCATGCTGTGCTCTTCCATGCTGCGCCTGCCTGCTCAGTTCTTCTTGGCCAGGGCAGTGTTTCAAATACACAGGAAATTCACATTGTGAAATCTGTTTGAAGTTGGTAAAATCTTGATCTGCCAATCTAGCCGGTAACCCATTCAACTCTGCAGGCTCACAGAGGAACCTCTGCCTCATGAAGGAGGTCAAACCTTTGCCTCTTACCCATGCTGCTAAGGGCGGCTGGGGAGTCTGTCATCACCCTTGTTTTTGCGAACAGTCATCAGAAGAACAAACGATTCCTGTTAAGGATAAGAAGTACAAGCTGCTCAGGGCATCAGTTAAATCTGAAGGAGCTAACAGTGAGGAAAACGATCAGCTTGCTCACATTTTAGCCAGGCTGGCCAGACAGAAAGAGTTACTCTTGCTGCCTGGATGCAAAGCAGGCAGCCATGGCCCTGGCCAGAGCGGCCAGCCCTGGCCAGCTGTCAGGCTCCCAGCCACCAGCGGGAATGGCATCACACTGGGAGGTGAAGTGGAGGACAGGGAAGAAGGGTAACAAAAAAGGCAGTGGATTAGAGTAAAACAGTAACAGTGCTGGTGAAGTCAAAGCAGGCAAATAGCATGACCCTACCCGCCCTCAATCAGCCAGGTAATGACACTGATGTGGGCTAAAGAACCTAGAGAAAAATCAAGAACCGGTATGAGCTTTCATCAGAGCTTTGAGAGAAGGATGAGCAGACGAGAGAAGGAGACATTGCTGAAGAGACAGAGAGGTCACATCATCTGTGGCTTCTCCCATGTCTCAACTCTGCCCTACCACAGTGGAGATGGATTTCCATCACAGAAGTTTTGTACTTCCACTGCTCCAGCTGTGTGATAAAAGAGGACTGCCGGCTCCGTGTGTATTAATTCCATCAAAATAGAGAAGATAACCATGTATATCTTTAATGGTGTTTATTGCACTCTTTTAAACCACCCCATTGCATTGCTGCAAGAAAGACACTTTTTGCTGTCGAAATGGACACTTTGGAGAATACCTAGCTAGTGAGGGATGCAGAAGTGAAGAAATCTATACAAAAAGTAGTGGAAAAATATATTAAAAAACCAACTATGCTGCTCAAACTGTGCGTGTCTAGAACAGACTGGGGAGAAAAAGTGATCCTTCTGAAGCACATGTGCATATATCTTATAGATCAATTCCAGCTTGCCTTTAAAATGTTTTTCTTACATAATTTCTGTCTCTCCCTCTACACAACCCAAACTTAAATATGAATGAAAAGACACTAAATGGCACACTTCTGAGGAGATCTGGCATGCAGGGTCCCTGGGGAAGCTGTTGAGTAAAACACAGGCAAAGGATGCAATTAATTTTCTCAATACAAAATTATTGGCAAGTTTAACTGGACTTCAGAGCACAAATTATTTCATGGATGAAATCACTGTCAGCCAGCCTTCCTGCCCAAGTGTATGATCTACATGGCTTCCTCCTCTCCAGGTCCATTGAATTTAATCCCACTTCAGCCCAACAAACACTGGCAAAGCAGTAACGCTGCTCATCACGTACGGAGTGCCAGCATTCCTCTGCTTGTGTAAAAGCCTTAACGAAGGTGCTAAGAGCCCTAGAGCTAAACTACTTAGCTGGCAATGCCTACTCCTGTCTCTCACATGGAAAAGCTGAACTACGCTCTCCCTGCAATGGTCCTCGCAGACAGCAGGAGCTACATTTTCAAACCGCGTTATGAGGATTTAGTCAGGCAGCCTCTAATTGACTTGTCTGGGAGCTGTGCTGATAAATCTTCACCCTCTGAAAACATTCCCAATCTGCTTTGTATCTGGGCAGGCGAGAAACTAATGATAAAAAGCAGACACTGCAGATTATTAAAGCTGTATCTCCTGAATAAGTCAAATCAGGGTAGAAAAGAAATGCAGGAACCTCTTGTGTTGGTTAAACTAAGCAGCAAAGCGACATACCCAGTGTCGTTACACATGCACCGTAACTACTCATTCACTACTTACTAGTTCCTTAAACTGTGACACTAGAAATGGTCTCCTGGGGAAAATCTTGACCTGATTCATCTTTGGACGAGCACAAGTCATAGCAAGCCAGTGAAGCACACTGATGCCACCCTGCCTGCCTACTGAAGGGGCATTTGGGACAGGAAAGCGTTCTTGTGCTCTGCAAAGGAGCAATCTCTGATGCAGCCTCTGCTTTCCTTCAGCATTAAGGCACCGGTACGATATGAGCTCTGGTTATGACTTCAGAACTGACAGACTAAAAATCTTGTCTAGCTGCTCCAAGGGAAGAGCTCTTCCTTTGCTTAGAGCAAGCAATTTACCTTCCAGTTGCAGGCAAAGTACTGCCATGGCACAAATCACGTACTTAAATAATGTAGTACTCAAGAATATACTCAGAGAAAATTTGAAGAAGGAACCCAAAGAGACAAGGGATGGCGGAGGCATGCTGGCACTCCCCCGATCACAGTGTTGGTTTCCATGGACTATGAGCTTCTATTCAACATCTTTTATTACCAAAGCCTGTCTAGCATATGATCTCTACAAGACTGATGGCAAGCTGTCAGAAGGTTGAACTCAGAAATGGTATGGTCATCTCCCATTCATGTCACAGGTGTAATCTTCCAACAAACACCACCTCACATCAACGTAGTTACTTATTCCACAGTTGCATGAAGCAGCACTTTCCAGTTCCTCAAAACAACGTGGTAAATAATTTCAGATATTCTCCCCCATTACTACATTAAAGTTGCTGCTTTTCAAAGCAAAGTGTTTGGTGCAATCAGAAAAGGAAAGAAATAAGAGACAGCCTATACACACTGTATCAGTTTGAGTCCACACATTTTAGTCACCCTCTTGGGGTAACATCACCATAAATTAAATTTCCCTTTGAAAATAGCTTAAGATCAGAATTAACAGATTTCCACTACTGATACATACAAGAAGAAAAATCTTGTGAATCAACAACAGGACAAGTTGTACTGTGCTACAAACAAAATGGTGAATTTATCCCAGAGCTTGCCTCTGTAAGCCTGCCTCCTTGTCCCCAGATGTCCCCTGTGCCTAGCTGTGCAGCTTCTCTGAAGATGTAGGTGACCCAATGATTTCTTTGCAAGGACACATACTTTTAAAGGAGCGTAGGTTATCTAAGTACAGGTTAAACAGTGCAGTAGGCACTGCAAAGGAGACACAAGCATGGGAGGTAAAGAAGAGGCAAATACATCTTTTGCATGCTAAAGAGTTAATACTCGTATTTTTTCAAGTCCTAATTCTCACTATGCTCAAGAGCCATTTTAGTGAAAGGAAATAAAAAAAAATAAGCAGGGGACAGATGAGTTTAGAAGTAGAATTGTGTTAGGCTATAGACCTTTAAAAACCCCAAACAACTAACTGAAAACTCTAAAAGAGAGAAGATATCAGAAACATCCAAAACGGGTCTGGCTTTTTCCTTCATCCAAACAGTTCCCTGATCAGCACAATCAACTTGATCCATGTCTAGGAAAGAAGAGCAATGCAAGAACTGCTTGTTTGCCTTGCTTTTGCATGTCTATTTAAAAGAATGCATGCAGCAGCAGTTTTGTAAAACTGCTGTACAAAACCCATAGCCCAGGCGTGAGCGGTGCTGAAGCCTTCAGTTCCTGTTAAGTTCACTGGGAATTAGGGATCCATTGATAAGATTACTTCTGCACCAAAATTTCTTCAGAGATGGGCACCAAATCAGATGGAACAACTCTTCTTTACATTCCTTTTTTGCTTTCAGTACAAGTTATAGCCAGCACTGTAAAAAAATATTGCAGGATTCTTGAAGATCTGTGAAGAATAAAAGAGTCAAAGAATCATACAGGATACCCCAGACGTGTTCTGAATTATTCCGAGCACAGTTTGAGAGTTATTTGCCATGGGGTAAAGGCCAGACAGTACTGAATAGCGGTTTTGCCCTAAATATGGGCAAGCAAACCATATAAACTTTACTTCTTTGTTGCCTCAGTACCTTCACCTCAAGCTGCCTTTGGGTCCCACAAAGACATGTAACAGCTAATGGAAAAGTACTTGTCTGGTCTCCCATATCCCAGTAATGATCAGAGTCACAGAGTCCCACGGCTGGGCTTGGTGTGTGGGGTGAACTGCAAATGTACTATTTAAGTCTACCGATTAAGTATAAAGAGGAAGAAAAGAGATTTTAAAGCAAATCAAGGTCCTGATTCAGCACAATATTTAAGCACAGTACCCTAAGCAACCTAAAATACAAATAATGGTTTAGGCAGCGAACAACATCAGACCAAGACCTTCACTCAGGTCTTTCCTTCCCTATTTCACCCATAGCAGCTGTCTCCAAACCGGAATAAATCTCTTCCTCTCTCCCATCACTAATCTGAATATACACACACAGTGTCGTTGATTTGGACACATGCACTGACTTCATGCTCCCCCAAAGGATGTACTGTGTTGTGATCTGGTGAATCTTTTCACTCCCTGCACATACCTGGAGCACCTGGGAAAGACAGCAGCTGTGGGAAACCTGCCCAAGCAATACAAGCTCTTTGCTCCTGGCTTTCAGGCCCTTCCAGTGGACAGCGTGGACCATTTCTCCCAGTGTCCCCTTATCTTCCTCCACAGTGTGAGCACACAATAACAGTGCCCAGCGTGGGCACAGGTGTGTATGTGTCCAGTGTTGGGGAACGGGCTGTGAGACACCTGGGAAAGATGGCTGCCAGGAGCAAATGTCAGTAGTAACAGTAAAACTATCTGCCCTAGAGCCTTCCTGCTATTGATATCTGAGTGACATCAAGAAAAAAAGAGGTGCCTGTGCTCAGTCTACAGGAACTGCACTGACAGGTGTGGAAGGGCCCACCTCAGCAGTAACCAGAGTCTTGTGAACAGACGTTCCACACTAGCCTGCTCTGCCCTCCTTCTCAAGCTGTTACATGAAGTTTGCAGTTACCTTATCACCAGAGGATCTTATTAGTGAATGCTTTTAGAAAAGTGTTAGCTACTGTTAGGGGGAAACCACATCTCTGCCTTCTTAAGCTATCTATTAAAGGTGCTTAGTTCTACTCAGAGCTTGTCTAAAGCAAGCGTGTCCCTGAGTACAGCAGCAAATCTTGTCTGCAGGCAATTTCCCCAAGTTGCCAGCTGCTGCAGGGTTGAACTCATTGTAGCAATGGCGGGAGAAGTTTGCCGAAATCCCAAAGGTGTGAAGGCTTCACAGTGTCCCCACACAAACCAAAAAGATGACCAGCAGGAAAGGTGGTCTCCGCTCTGCTAAAGAGGTTTAACTCCCAGTTAGTCATGGCCATGCATCAGAATATTATCAGGCACTTTTATCTTCTTGCGTATTTTGCAAACGGCCCTTCAAAGGAAGGCTAGAGCTCATAACTCTATATACATCTGTGCATGCCCATTGTGCACAAAGTTTCTTTACCTTTTCCTTTTTCTGGCAATAAAAAATGGTCTGCATTTTTCACACTTGCACATATGCATGCATAGTTGCTGCCCACGATACTCACATGGGTTTTAATTGCAAGCAACCTATGCATACTAAGCATATATTAGCAGCTAATCCAAATTAAATTTAGACTTCAAGTCCCATTCACTACTGAGAGTTTGTGCCTTTAACAGTGTCAATTAAACACAAGAAGACAAAAGAACATTTGCTATTGTTGGATGGTGTAGGTACAACTGAGAATACTACAGTCTTTCCTAAACCCTTGGAGATACAAAGCACAAGATGCTATAGTTTACAGTTAGATAAACCACAGAAATGCACTATAAGCCAGCTGTGAATTCATATAACGGGCTTCCACTAATCTTATTTTCCTGCTTAAAGGCTTCTCATTCCCACCTTTTGCTCTTGTACTATGAGTGATGAGCCACCTCGTACTGAGGCACTTTTAATTTGTTATTCTGCAGATAAAGTACTCTTGGGCTACTACCAGAATTATGTGGATTTTGATCTTGGAGAAAACCAGAGCTGGGCTGAATCTAAAATGAAACAAAACAAAACAAAACACCACACTTACTTGTGCTTCAAGAAAAACACAAACCACCATATATCACTTAAATGGTGTTTGTCATTCAGATGCAAACATATATTAAACCTCTGCATTTCACTTAAGAAAACAGAGCAGGAAGCTTGCCTAAAGCTGTATATGAAGTCAGTGTCAAGGTTAGAATTGGACTCAAATCTCCCAAATCCTGTGCCCAGCCAATGGGAATATACAATACCTTATAGCTTCTCAGATCAATAAGCGCTTTTGCTTCTCTTTCTTTTCTTATTTGGAAAAAAAAAAACAAAAACAAAAACAAACAAACAAACAAACCACACTACTTTTTTTTTTTTCTTTAAAAAAAAGCAAAGCAAAAACCCCGAGCAAGAAAGAACCTGGGAAGTCCTGTAGGCACCATAAGAAAGTTGCAGGCAAGAACAAGTCAATTCATTCCAGTCTTAAAGATGCAATTTGTATCCCCGATACCAGGCTGAGATAGGAATGACATAAAACACACTACAGAAGTGTCTTTTTCTTTTCACTGACCTTAAAGCGGGCCTCGGTAACCAGCTCAAAGGGAGATATCCACAGTCAGATGTCTGCATCTGGACCCTCCCCAAGCCACCAACGTTATTTGCCCAGTCACAATTAGGGCACTAATTACATGGTACTGCTTTTGACATCTGTGTTTAATAAAGATTTCTGTCTGCATGGGTCAGGTCCTCCCCCCAGTTTCATTTCCAGAGTCTTCAGTTTTGTCCCACTAAACTCTAAGGAAAAAAAGCTTGAAATTTTCATCGTTTGGCCTATAATTATGATATTACATTTGCTCTTGGAAAGCGTCTTACTTTCTTGTAGCGCCAAGAGAAGGAAAGTTGTGCCGCTCCAAGTTTTTGCTTAGTTCCTACATGCTTAATCGCTTCTGGATTATTTAAAAGAGGCAAGAGTAAGGGGAGAGGTAGTAGGAGGGGCTATGAGTTTAAATTCCAGATAAATAGCAATGTTACAACCCTGATGGGTCAAGGCACTGTCTAAGCAAAGTCTCTAGAGAGAAAATAAAAGTACTTTTAATTAGATGCACAGATAGCAGGGAAATACAGACAAGCTTTGGGGTAAGCAAGCGCTTCTTCCTTATTAAACAACAGTTGTAGTAACCTTAGTAACAACTTTAACAATGAGCAAGCATGCTTAAGAAACTATGGAAATTGTGTAGATATCGGGCATATAAGATTGTGTGCAAATCTGCTGTGTGATAAAGCTTCCCATAGTATGAAAGCTTGTTTTAAAAAGAAATTACATGGCCAGCGGGTTGAGGTTTTTCCTACGGCTATTTACAATACTCTTTTATTTTTCCTCCTTTCTTCCAAGCTTTTCAAAACTGTCAAATGAAAACAAAAGCCTGTCAATTAGCATATTTGAGAATTACATTAAGGCCCGGCTTTAAAATGCACAGCTGCCTGAGACTGACTTTTTTCAATGCCAGGTGGAAGACAAGAGGCCAAGAACCAACCTTGAATATTCTGGGTCCTGGTGGCTGTAGGAAGGATTTGCAGGAGACGGTGGTCTGGGGACCTAGCCACTACTGTTTTGGGGGGGTTTTTGGCCAGAAGCAAAGCTGTCTGATATTGGCAAACTCCAAACTCAGACCTGCAATAATCATATTAGAAGCATTCGACACTGCAAACATAGAGGATTTTCCTGACTCATTAATAAAGTAATGACAGCCTTCTCCTCTCCCTGCTAATGAGAAAGGACTGCAATGCCTGTGCCTCTGTACAGCAGCATGTACTACCCAAGGATGTTCTCTCCGTACAGGGCCTGGAAACATCACCACACAGCAAAATAACTAAATGGGCACTGGGTGAAAGGCCCCCTAAGGAGCTGCAGGGGGAAGACAGCGGGACATGGTGCCCTTCTTGGGAACGCCGTCTCTCCAATCAGCCACTCTCTAGCCAAGGTTCAAACCACAAGGATTGAGACTAAACCACAGAACCATACGGATTTGCTTCTTGGTCCTAAGCAAAGCAGAGTTACCGGACAGCTTGTGCCCTCTGGCATTCCCGGCTTCCACTCCGATGTCTCTTAGTAAAGGTAGGCAGGGGTCCCTGAGGACAAAGCTGCCATGGTGCTGCTGCCTCATGAGGGGCCAAGAACAACAACTGGTCCCTGCATCCTCCCCTTTCCCATAGCTCTGCCTGACCCCTGAAGCTCCCATTGGGGTGGCAGCAGCCAGCAGAGGAAGCTATGACAAACAAGGGGTGAGCTAGCAGATCAAGGGGTGGAAGCAGCTCCACATGGTCATGGGAGGCTTCGGGGAGCTAGGTATGAAAGGTGCATCAGGCAGGTGGGAAACATTTGCTTTCCCCTTGCACAGTTCCATCTTTTTCCCTTCTCCTGTCACCACTGCCCACAGTTCAGATCTCACAGCCTCACACATGAGTTATGTGGCTGCAGAAGGCAAAGTGGCTCTAGAGCAGTAGCCTTCCTTCTGATATTTACAAGGCCTCTTCTTATTCCCGCCCTCAGTGCATATTCATATTCTGCCATCAGCCTCTTCCCATCTATCTGACTGCTTTCTTCCCAGCTCTACTGCTGCTTACAGGTCTTCGAAAAAGCCATGAGAAAAACTGACCTCATTAGCAGTTTCTTCAAAAAGGCTGTTGGAGCTGGGCATCCAACCTCTCCAGCAATTCCCAAACTCATATAAAAACCATGAAAGAAAACGATGCCTGGGGTTGTTCCAGGAATTCCAGCTACCAGTTAATGACAGCAATTTGCAAAACTTACTCCCATCTGCAGTGCAAGCAAGAAGTTTCTGCTGCAACTCACTTTCTTGGCTTTCCTTATTTCCACCCCACTCTACAAGAAGTCTCCGTATGTGCAGAGGGCTGCAAAAGCAAACTGCTTACAGGTGGGCTCAGAAAGTCGTTCTTACACCTGTGATGGCTGGGAGATGGGAAAATGCACCTAAGAAGGCTGACTCTGTGTCCGCTCCATTTCTTAGCCCAGTGTCCTGTTCGCAACATAAGCCAGTAAACAGAATCTAAATGCACCTTTGAGATGACCCAGTACAATTGCCCCTGTACGCACAGTGCCTACAGAAGAAAAGCTACTTAGAAGCTTTTTACTAGAATGAAACAAACAGAAACCCTCCTCTGCAAGTTTTTGAATGTTCTAGTTCTGAAGCATTTTGATGATAACACATGATTTTATAAAGCTGCAGCTATATAATGCAACATCGTACAAACTAATTTCCACTGACCCATAAATAAAGAGGAGTCAGTGCAGAAATAACAACCTTAAGCACTCACTTAACTGCTTTTTGACCATGGACTGAATGCCGGACTACAATCATCCTATTAAACAATAAACAAATGACCATACGTTCTCCTCTTTCTCCATCAACCTGTAATTCCTCCAAAAACACCTAGGTTCAACATAACCATGACCTACCTATCTGATTTTGTGTTCCTAAAGACCATTCTTGAAGTTCGGTATCTAAAAAGAAGAACTGTGGTAACTGAGGAGGCATAAGTAAGCAATTTTAGCTGTCAGTTTTTCTAGGAAATCTCAACATTCTTTACAAAGAGAAGTCATAAAATAATTCTCTTACTAACATCCAGGGCATACAGTATTAATAAAAGATATTATTTCATACACAAGTGGGTATCGCAGTGGAAAGGCCATAGAAAGCGAAAGACACCAGTGGGAGCAGCAGACAAGGGAGCCTTGAAGCCAAAATCTTCAGCTTGCCGAGGCCCCTGATATGAATGACAATGTCGTGTACAAAAAATGGGCCTTGCTAGAGAACAGACCAGCTGCACCGTGGATAAAAAGTCACAGTATTGACAGTCACTTCAGGAAACCTGAATTGTCATGATATTCCAAATATATTTTCTCCGCTTCATACGCATAAAGGGATCCTCTCAGAAACTGTAATCTAATTGAATTTATTTAAACATTCAACTAATTAAATTATTGAAAATATATAAGAATAAATACATGTTGATCCTTGATATGCACAGAGGCTATTTATTCTTTTTCCTAGCTTTCCTTTCTTTTCACATATGGTGCTGTAACTCAAATAAACTCTACATAAATTCTGAATATAAAAAGCTCGCAAAATTAATTTTTAATAGAGAAAAAAATAAAAACATCCTCCTTGGCAGAACTTGAACTCCATTCCTCAGAATGATTAGTTTGGCCACTGGAGGGCTCCAATATTGCTCCATAAAAGTAAAAGAAAGTTTACTACGAAGGATGAACACATAACAAATAGCCTGGGTGATAAAGTTCAAACATAATAAGC
This sequence comes from Nesoenas mayeri, assembly GCF_963082525.1. Classification (NCBI taxonomy): domain Eukaryota; kingdom Metazoa; phylum Chordata; class Aves; order Columbiformes; family Columbidae; genus Nesoenas; species Nesoenas mayeri. The sequence continues at coordinate 18,989,411 of NC_137540.1, forward strand.
AATCTGAACCAAGATCTATGGGCTTGCAAGCATTTCATAAGAGTCAGAGCTAATTTAACCATTGTTTTGCTCTTGTAGCACAAAAGCAGTTGAAGGAGAATGATTTTCTTACAGTTTGGCTATAAATGTCTCCTCAAATAGAGCATCTATTAAAATTATTTTTGTATGCCATAGTAGAATGGCCAAGTGTCTGCAGAAAAGCAAATGCCATAGGTTTCATTGGTACATGCCAGTGAAGCACTTCTGCATGGAAGCCCAGGGCTGTGGAGTACAACAGCAGCACGTTCTCTGTCCCCCTCGTGACTCCAGTCTTCTCAGTGAAAGTTTCCCTGAGATAAATCATGCAACTCAGCAACCAGGAGCACTGGGAGGAGAGCCTGATACAGAAAGTCCTTGATTGTTCTTTTTTGGATAAGCCATTGTTGGGAGGTGCCTTTTCTTTTCTAAGAGGATTTATATATTCAGGTATAGGAAGGCAAGGAATAACCAGCCCTAAAACTAATGAGTATTTTCCCAGTAACATGGCAGCCAAGATTTTATCAAAAAATGTACGTGGCCCTGCAGAAGCCAGTAAGGGCACTGATGTCAGCTGATAAACTAATGACTGCAGCTTATCAGCTGATAAGCTAACGACTGCAATGCTCCAGTAAGGGATAAAACAAAAGCTTTTTCAGTGTAGGAGCATGAGAACAAGTATTTCAGACATCATTCTACCTACAAACTTACAGAAGGGAGCAAAATGTTGAAGCACCCCCTGTCCAGCTGGGGATGGGGGGAATTCATCCTGAGCTGAGATCCTGAATATTGGAAGTTTCACACTCAGCCAAATTTTACAGCTGAGTTAAGCACTCCTGAAAATAAAGGAGGTTTATTAGACATACTGAAAGATAGTAGTGGGTACTATGATAAGCCTAACTGAGCCCTGTTCTTGTTTGATGAAGTGTACTGTATTGGGTTGATGCACAAAACATCATGGTTTGCTGGCACCTTGCCCTCGCATGCTATTTTTTCCGCTTCTTCAATGTAAAGGAAAAAAGAAAAAAAAAAATAGCTTGCTTAAAATATCCCTGCTGCTCTCCTGTAGCCCCTTCCTCTAGCACATCACATGTTAATGCCAATCTGCTGGGAGACTGCAATTCGAACATAATGAGATATTAATGAGCTTTGCACATGTCCCCCGTCGCAACAGTCCCCGCTCCCACCCCCCAGCTCATTTCTCACAAACCTACGGAGATGCTTTGCTTGTTTTCCTGACACTGCGTTTGTGTCTCCCCCACCGTGCCCCCCCAGCCCAGCAAGCCCTGCTGCACCATTCGCCTTCAGCTGCCAGCACTAAAGAGCACCAAATGGGCTGGCACTGTCTTGTTTCCTGGCCTAATGGATGCTTGTTTAAACACCGGAGCTGTTTGCATTGCTGCGGCTCACTGCATGTTAAACACAGTCCTCTGAAACCCTACGCCAATCCAATAAAGGTATCAGCAGTTCAGCGTGGGGAGGCAATTACGATAAAGTCCCAAGTGTGCCTTCTAAGCTCAAGGAAGGAAAATTTGATCGAACAACTAAAAGCAAAATCTGATTCGGTTCAGCATCACGTGGAGGACAGAAGGTTTAGCTGCAGCCAGGCCTGCGGAGGGCAGGAGGAAATCAATGGACGAGCTGGAGAGAGCAACTGCGCGTTGTCAGGAGGGCTTTAAGTCGGCCTGTTAGCAATGCTCTGCTGCTGCCTTCAGAGCCGCCTCCCTCTCCAGCTTCTCCATGCCAAGGTGTGCAAGACTAGGCTGTCTTTTTTTTTTCCTTCTTTCTTTTTTAAATGATACGCTACCAATTTCTTTTCACCCTTCATCAATTCTTGAAACAATTCTTCTTCTGGTAAAGGTCCTTCCTCTGTACAAAGTCATTGTCATATCAAAGGAGAAGCATTACACGAGGACATCTATGACAGGGGGTTTATGGTAACCAAAAAAAGATCTGTGTGCTTCACCGAGAGATAAAAAAATCCAAATCTCAGCTAATGATAGTCAATATTTCAACAGACCAGCTCTTTACCTGGCCAAGGGCAAAAAAATCAAGGGAGAAAGAAGCTGTATTTCAATTCATTTAATCCATAGAAACAAAGCTGCTTTAAAATGTTCTACTTCCTTTACTTTTAAGTGAGAGACAGGGAGATGGGGGAGTGAGGGGCTGTTTCCATTTTATGCTCTTTTTTTCTAAATTTTAAACAGATTCTACAAGATGACCTCACTCCGAGGGAAGCTTTGCTAATAACGTAAAAAGTTCTCTGAGCACTTGGCATGGCCACAGCTACCACCAGGAACCCAGGAGAAGGGGATGTTCTGCACCAGATCTGGCCATCACTGTGCCCCCAGCCCTGTCCCACACCTCTGGCTGTGGCGGGGGCTAAAACCCCGCTCCCTCCTCCTCTGTACAGCTGGGAATTAGAGGAGATATCTTTGAGGGGGAACCTGCCCTCCTCAGAGCCCAGTCCCCAGTCCCACAGAAGGCTGCAGCCACCAGTGCACACCTGGCAGCTGCCCGTGCCCAGAGCCACCCGTCATCGCCCCAGCCAGGGTTGGCATCTGGCTAATGGGCTTAAGGATCAGGCTGTCCCTTCACAGCACAGTTATCACAGGTCAGAAATCCAGTGTGATCCTAAGAAGTGCAGGCTGAAAGGTAGAGGGCTGTGCCAATTAACTGATGACTGAAGGATAAATGTCACCGGGCTGCCATCACTCCTGTCTGGAGACGCTGCCATTTGCAACTACACAGAGGGCAGGGAGAGGAAGCACAGTACCACTGCCTGATTTTTTTTACAATTTAAGAGAACAACATGTGGGAGAGGATGGAGTTAATCCCAAGATCTCACCTTCCGCATGCTGGAATTACTCTTCAAGCTGCAAAACCCCTGTGGACTCAAAACTTGGTGCAGGCAACAGGATGCCACTGGTGGGCGGAATACAGCTAGTTAAGGAGTGACCACTGACGGGTGTTTTGACAGAAACAGGAGCTTTCAACCAAGAGGGAAAAATTGTTGTGAAACATCTGTTTGGTCAAAAAGAAAAAAAACCAAACAAAAAAAAAAAACAAAACAAAACAAAACAACAAAAAAAAGGCACAGTAACTTTCCTATTTTCAGTTTTAGAAAAATGCAAACAAACAAACAGCACTTGTTTTTGCTGGCATTCCTTGCCAGGGCTGGGGGGCAGGGGAGGGATGAGCTGGAGACATAATGTCTAGGTAAAGGGGGAATCCTTCCACACACACACACACTGCCCTTCAGTCAGGGCTTTGAATCTGGAGATTTCATTTCCACAGAAAGCACCTCACAACAAGGATCACTACTAAGAAAACGGGGCAAAGAGCACCATCCTCACGGGTGGAGCAATGCAGCAGCCGGAGCTAACCAATACCAAACCAAACAAACACTGGGCTGTCTTGAAAGCATCCAACCTAGAGATCCCCAAAAGACTCTCATCACATTATAACTCCTTCCCTCTCTTGAAGCTGAGAATACGGCTTCTGTGAGGCCTCAAGAAACCCACTCACCTACTCACCAGCGGTAAGTGGAATGATTTCCCAATGAGACTGGGGAAGGATGTGGCTCTCAAAATCATCAGCTTCTGCAGAATCTAGCCTTTAATTTGAAGGAGGAAAAAAAAAATATCCAGCCCTTGCGATTGTACAGATAACTTTCCAAATACGACTCACTGCCGTGCTGTTTCTGAGTCTGCAGACAGGCTTCTCCTGTTGTTCCCAAGAAGCAGCACAGTGAAACCAATAAGACTCATTAATGATAATCAGTACCCTATGGGTAGCAGCAAAACTGACAAGAATCCTGCCAATTTTGTCCCTCTGCTGTTACTTGGGGAAGCTCTGATTGACAAGAAAGGTAGATTTCCCACTTCCATTCAGTAGCGAGAGGAAGTTGCAGAGAGACTCCCGTAGGAAGGTCCAGCCACAGCATTCCACAAGGAGTATCAGCATTTGCTCCAGCCAGAGAAGGGCTTCGTGCTCTTCCAATCACCTATAGGTGGAACAAGGCTCTTTTGTTTCTTCTTTTACATCCTAGCATATATTGTTCATCCCTGAACACCATAACAGACTTTCCTTTCTCCTGATCCCACCAGTCTGGTGAGCTGACAGCCTTCAAGTCCTGACACAACCCATACACTCAACTTTGAGATGCACAGAGAGCTATACCATAAAAGACAGACTAGACTTTTAAACAGTGGAAGGTGGCTCAGATATTATTTTCACTCTTGACTCCAGCACAGTGAGTAGAGGATCTGCCACCCATTGTCTTCCCACCTGTTGCTGGTGAATGACTAAGCTGATATTTTAGGACTCAGGGAAGGGACCCAATGGTTCCTTCAGCTTCTTCAAGGTCTACCTCCTCCCAGCTCTCTATTGAGTTCAGGGACTTCCAGTTCTTGCTTGTTCCCTTCAGACCAGAATCAACTTGGGCACCAAGCCACCCCTGGACCCTGCCACGGGCCAACACAAGAAACAAATCAGCTGTGTAGACAGGGCCCCTGAAGATCTACTCATAGTGAAATTTTCATTTCAGGATGAAATAATTATCTAATTTTTAATATTCAGTTACTTGAAGACATACATTACACACCTTCTACTTGTTTAAAACATATTTAACTCTTTGATTTAAAATGGTACCTCAGAAGGGACCAATTTGTTTCTGTCTTTGAGATCTGACTAAAGGAGATACGCAAAAACCACAGTAAGGTTTTAAGCAGCAAGATTTTCCTCCTTCCTATCCTCTTTGAATAAAATGCACCATGATAGGATAGTCATGCATTTACAGTTTGAGTGGATCATTCCTGAGATTAAAACAGCCTTTTGCAGAACCTAGGTCTACACAACGGAGACAGTTTCCTATTAATCAATATTGTGGAAGAAAAGCATAATAAATTGATGTCTGTACATCCAATGTCTGTAATCTTCTTAGATTAAAAAAACCCTGAACATTCTTATAATTCATACTTTCAAGAGAAACAAATGGAAGGATTGTCAGAGCATACATTTGTCAGGAGAAAAACTTATGGTGGAGAAAAAGAAAAGGCAAACAACACACACACACCCCCCAACAAACCGTGTTTCTCAAGCATAGTATCATCGCATCAGCTGAGGCACAGGGTGACGCTGAGGTAAAGGAAATGGAGAAAATGCCATTTCCTGCTTCATTTCCTCTAGGGAGAATCTGAAGCAAGGTTCCATCAGATTAGAAATCCCAACAACCAAATGTAGACTAAATGTTTTGTTTGCAGTTCCGGGCCTCCAAGGTCCGTACCCTGCTACCAGCAGCAGTGGGTTGGCTCTGCCTCCCTCAAGCAGCAGCAGAAAGTGGAAGAGGAGCAAGAGGAACTGGTGACATGAAGAGTGAAGACTGGTGGCTCTCACTACTAGGGGTGGAATTTCAGGTTGTCAGTCACAGAAACAGGAGAGGGAAAACCAAGAAAATTGATCCAAACAAACAAAAAACCCCAAACAAAAGACCCACCATCTTTTCATTTCCAAAACAGTACAAATACTAAGGGTGCCTCAATTGCACATATAAAGGAGCCAGATTTTGAAAAATGCCAAGTATTGGATCTCTAAATATCAGGCCTTTGGCACATACAGGTACCCCAAAACTGAAAGACATAATATTTTCTGTTCTACCAGTTCACGTAAACAGTCATTGCCTTGAAATCTGCAGTCTCAGACTGGCATTTACTATCACTAACCACACAAATCTACCACAAAACAGTGCACAAAAATGGCAGAACAGTCATCAGGTGAACTTTATTTCAAAGAAGGTACATAATTGTAATATTGTTATATGCCCAAACATTAATAAACTTACACCAGAAGCTGCTGACTACATTTGTTTTCAGTTGGGCTCTTTAGGAAGCCTGAAGAACAGGGTCAAATTGGATGCTGTTTGTAGCAGAAAGCACTTTGCAGAACACCCCGATAGTGACCCAGAGGGCAGAATTTGGAAAGCACACAAGGGACTGAGGGGCTTCGGGACAATGACACACAAGGGACGTTAGTTAGGTTTCAGAGCTGAAAACATCCCACTTTTGGTCATTTGCTGTGTCCCACACTGGAACCTTTGTGCTGCGCCTCAACCACCTCCTAAGATCCCCACAATTCACGGTACAGTGTTTAACCAAAAACTGTGCTAGGTTTACCTTAAAGTGGCTCTCTGGAAGTAGCTGAGGGCCTGACTGACAAGGCTGTCAGGTGCCTCTGTGACAGCTCTGTCAGCCATTTCAAAAACAAGAGACCTTTGCTTCTCTAGCACAGTCCTCAGCCTCATTTCCAAAATGGATTCTGGTGCTTCCCCAAATGAAGTGTGGGTGACAGAGCCAAAATGTTTCACTCGCAGTGACTCTAAGGACTGGGGATGGCCAGTTCATGGCACAAGGACTGGATGTGTCCCGCAAGGTGTTTTCCTTGGTGCCCTCGTCAGCAGGACTAACAAATTACTAGGTATGCGGTATTTTCAGCATATTCCTGGTGTCTGGAGAACTGATAGTTGATTGATAGGACTGGCAGTTATGAAAAGGATTGTGGCTAATCAGGGCACTAGGCATTTTTCTACCTACTGAATGGAACAACTGTCCTGCTTGACCTGAGACATCAGGCTTTATCAATCCTACAATGTAAATTTAAGGTCATCTAGAAGCACATACTTTCTCTTTTCTCCGCTTCATGTGTAGACGATCTGAGAAATTGTTATCAACGTTGAACACTATATCAATACTACTGAACTGCTCAGAGTAATACAATTTCATGAACTGGCAATGGTAACTTCTTTGGGATCAAAATTCAGATACCAGCCTGAAACTCAGATCTCAAAATCATTGTTTGAAGGCTGTGCTATTCTCAGACAACTAACAGTGATGCTCTCGGCAAACCTATCCCAGCTTTCATACAGGTATCCACCTCCCCTCCAGTCACTCAGGCCCCACAGTGGCTGAGAGAACTCCAACTTAAGCTTCCCAGCAAATGCTGCCGGGATGCTCTTTTTATATAGGAAACACCATCACATATATCTTCACTCCTAACAGTCTCGTCCCTCTCAGTGCAGAGTGAAGTATATGGAAGTGTGAGAAAGTTCACAACACATTTCAGATCTCTGCTAGTTACCTGATTCGCATCTGTTCAGCTGTACATTTGCTTTGCATCTGTTCTGCGCAAGGAGATAAGGTAGAAAGATACAAGAAAAAAAAAAATCCAGACAAAAATAATGTTTCTCTTGGCACTTATATATTAGCAGCCAGGTTGATAGTTCTGCCTATGGAAGTGACAAGTTTTGCATTGTATGTAGGTGTTGTGTTGCCTGCCATTCTCCTTTGGAAGCAAGCACACAGATTCTAGCAGCAGCACTGTTGTACAGATTGAAAGAAACAGTATAAATCTGTTCAAGGCCTTCCCTGGAAGTCCTTCCAATGAAAGCTGAAGGATTATTTTTTTGCAATTTGAACGAGTGATCGCTCTGAACCAGAACTCCCAGAATTGAAATATTCCTGTGCTGAATATAATTCTAGATTCTGATCTGCACATCACATATATCCCCTACCTGGGTAACAGCTGCAAATCAAAACCAAGACAGGCATAATAGGTAAGCCAAGGAGGCAGCTTTTGGGCTGCCTGATTTTGGCAACCAATTCCTAGGGCAGCCCCTGCCTATGCACTCCTTGCCGGTCAGAATGACCTCAGGAAGTTGGCAGATTTTGCAAGTCACACGCAGTGGTGAAAACTCAGATCCACCAGGAACCAGTTGTCTTGTGTCAGCCGTGACCACAACCCAGCTGCGAATGCCACAAAATTAGAGAAAACTTGAGTTGTACTTTGTGGGTAGCACCGCCCCCCCCATCCCTTGCCTCATTTTGATTACTTGGTCTTCCGGGACTTTATCTTCATTCTGGCTTACAAAGCATCCCCTGCTGTTGAGCTGACACAAAGAGAGCCAGTAGCAAAGGAGGCTGCTATTGTTTTAGTCAGAAAAAGTCTCCTCAAAAGAATAACTGACAGGAGGGAAGAAGAAACCCCATGGAGCAAAAGCACACAAAGACTGTGCCGGTGCTAGCTCTGCTTCTCTAGCCCCTACTGATGTTTATTTCTGAAACATGTCAGAAGTAACAGAAACATCACCCAGTGTTGATTTTAAGGCAGCACAGAAATGGGAATGTCCTTGTCTTCTCTCCCCCATGTAGTTCACGAGGCCAGGCACCTCCCCATCCTGGCTGCCCCTCGCCCGCTGGGGCTGTGCCAAGGAGACAGTACCCAGGTCAGAGGAGTGAATGCCCTGCACTGTTGCACTTGCATTTGCTGGGCCTTTGGACAGCTATAGGTGGTTTACCCTGTCATATATCATATACTCCTGGATGTTTACAGGCCAGGCACCCTATGCCTGGTAAACATTTGCTTGATTTAATTTGCCCAATCAGACTTTGGGTCTGAAAAATGTATTATTGGAATGGGTGGCTCTTGATCTTTCACACCTCTCTGCTTCCCAAGGTCCATCCTGGGTGTGCGGTGAAACCAGAGCCTTGTTGTCCCTGCATTAGAGTCTGAGGAGAGAAGGCTACAGAAGTGACTTTTGACTTTAGATGTTGGTCTCTGATGGGAAGACTTACACCCTAAACAGCCTGAAGCTTCCAGCACTGTCACTTAAAGCAGGAAGGAGGCAGAGGGACCATTGTTCTCTCCAGTGCTTCCCTGCTCCTCCTCTCCACACACTTATGCTTCTCCAGGGAGACAGAGGACAGAAAGTCTCAAGGTGCCTCTTTTCCACTTGGCCATTCCTGCTCTGAGATGCCAGCAGTAACCTTGCAATGAAGAAGCAATACATTAAAGAGACAATGAGTAGCATTAATACAACTCTACTTGAAGCACCATGGACTGATACTGGGACTAGGAGTAAGGAAATATTATTTCTTTCAGGAAAAAAAAACCCACATCATTCTCACTTAAAACTATCTCTTATGCAGAGATGCTACAGAAGCCTTTAAATAGTGGAGAAGGGATGTAAAGAGACCAACAGTATGTTAAAATGTTCTGCTATGAAACTCTCTGCCCAGTCTGTAACCGTAAGTCAGTATTTCTCAGCATCAGCCAGCTCAGTTCATAGAAGAAGGACCTTCATGCAAATGTTTAAGTAAATGGCAAAGCAGATAATTTTCTTGCTAATGTTCTGAGCAAGGTATTAGTCAAAACACTTCTTCTATGAAGGTATCTTAAATCATCCATCTCACTTCCTTCTCTTCCAAATGCTTTGGTCCTCCATGGAAGAGCTTTACTCCACACAGCCCACAGAAAACAAGACTCTCAGTCTCTCTTTTTTCCTAGCCAAATACTCTATCAATCCTTACTAGTTTATTATTTTGACTCATAACAATCAGATTGTTATGTAATTCTTAATTGCAGTAAGAATTGCCTAGAGACTAATGCTTAGTTCTCAGTGACAAAGGGTTTTTTTTAAATGTCTTGGATTACGTTTAGAGAAACAGATAAACATACCTAAGTTGTTGTAGGCAAAATATTCTGTTGTTGTTCTGGCGCATTGTCAATAAAGTAAAACCAGAATTACAAAGGTCTTGACTCTGTTTTTACATTGTCTTAGAATAGGCACGTTCAGAATCAGAGCACAGATATTGGGCCCATAATTAATAAATTCAGCTCAACAAATTATTTCTTCACAGTGGTAAGTATGGTTTGAGCCAACAGTCCAAAATCCCAGGGAGAGCGGGGACAAGTGAGGTTTATTTGCTCAGCTCTCAGATAGCAGTGCTACTCCAGCAAGTTTCTGTAAACTGAATGACCTGCAGTGTTTCAGAAAGTCAGGGAGCTCTTCATCCTTTACATTAGAAACGAGCACCCTTCTCAGGGCAGGGCTGCCACGATACTGTTAAAACAAAGCCAAGAAACACTGCACATGGGCAAAATACCACCTCATGTTCTAGAATTATTGTATCCACCCCCAGCCATCAGGTTGTTTATTATTGTAGCAGTAATTTCCTAGTAAGATGCTGGAATGTCTTTGAGCATGGTCCTGTCTAAATTAAAAATGTTTTCAATTATTATTATTTCCAATGAGAGCTTATCTCTGTTGGGATTTTGCAAATGCCACTTGTGTAAATTTCTGCTCATCAGGTGAGCAGTCTCAGTAGAATTCTTGCACTGCGCTAATAGGAGAAATTCATATGAGTCCCATGGGGTAGGAAAACAGTTTACTTTAGATACATGAATTTATATTGTTACATTAGAAAAGCTTTGCAGAAAGAAGAATTTCTACCAGGTGTCAAGCTTCCGTACTGTGTAATCTATCATCAAATCTCAAAGACATCTGGCCAATTATTTTATTTTCCTTTTAAAAAACAAGGTAGGGAAATAAAAGCAAATTTAACAATTACACTACTGTTTGTGAAAGTGGAAATAACGTTTCTTCTCGCAAGTTATGTCATATTTACTTTCTAGTGTAACGTGTTGACAAATTAAATATTTTACAGAAAACTTCTCCACTACTATTAAAAAAAATGTGATGTTGGGTTTTTTCCCACTTTATGACAGCTCCAATCAATCTTAAAAAAAAAAAAAAAAGGCAGATGCTGCTTACTTTGAATTACTTTGATTCTTTAAGGAATTTTTCGCATCTCTGTAGGTGCCCTATGGTTGAGGACTTCACAGAGAGCGAACTACTCAGAGGTACCAAGGGCTCAGGTCTTCAGGACTTAGTGACTTAGTGAGAAGCATCCAACATCTGGCCGGTGCAAAGCACCAAAACCCTCTCCTGGAGCAGAACGTTTACAGCATTGCAGTTTTCTCAGAGTAACTTTAATGGGAACTCAGTCCTGCAGTGCACGTGGGAACTTTCTGAAAGGTGCCAGCTGCCCTTCGCAGCAACAGAGGGATTTCAGAGTGTAATCAACAACGTTCAGGGTATGCGAGTTGTGACACCTGAATAAGAAACGTATATCCCTCCACATAACACAGTCTGGGGACAGGTCAAGGTTTTTTACGCTGCCTAAATTAAAGTTCTTTCCTTACACGTGTATCACACCACATGAGTTACCTTCTATGCACACAAAGTGCAAGGGAACAGAAAACCACTCCACTGAATGAGGGAAAGAGGCCTTAAGAAAACACACACGCACCACCAGCCCCCAGATATTTGAAGTTTTCTGATTTCTAAACATTTTCCTTTGCAGCCTTTAGACCCTTTGCTGTTCAGGTACGACACAGCCGCACCACAAGCTCTCTGCCACCACATCTCTGCTGTTCTCTGGAGCAGAGCGTACCAGCCTCTGCAAACCACATCCTGATCCCATGATAAAGGTGAAAGTCTCCTTACAGCTTGGCAAGTCCTGTAAGGAGATAGCAGTAAAGAAAGAAAGAAAGACAGAAAGAAAGACAGAAAGAGAAAAAAACAACAGCACCCAGCTCTGCCTTTCTCCTGACATTGATTCATTTCAGCTGGTGAGAAGTTATGAGCTGGGAACTGCAAAACTACTATCACTGGTTTTGTCAGAGAATCCTTCTCAGGTTTCACCAAACCCATTTCAACTCCTGCCGCTGTTACAAAAGCATCATAAAAATAGCAGCAAAACTCTGCTTTTTGAAGCAAGCAGTGCAGAAAAATATCCTTCACAAAAGCAAAGTTTGCAGCATGCTGTAATTAAGCTCACATCCTGACAGCAGGAGCATGAAGTTTTATTCTAAATATAGCAGAAATCTCTCCAATGTACAACCCCCTTTTTAATGCAAGTTTTACAAAATTAGTCATTATGTGCCAGCACCCTCCTAGGAATTCTTTAAAAATATTTTGGGTTTTAATGCAGGGAGCTTTACAACAGGGATTCGGTGAAATCTCTGGTGTCAAGAAACAAACAATTTTGGTTTGTTTACTTATTTCCTACACGGCGCTGGGAGCAGGGCAGGCCCTGCACACTGGCAGGAAGATGCAGCCTCTGCCAGGCCCCACGGCTCGAGCAGGCAGCAGCACACACTCAGCACAAAGGGTAGACAAATCCCTTGACTTTTACCCCAACATCCATCTCTTTCCCAGCTTTCAGCAGCTGTTTCTTGTGGCATTTTACCTTGAGCTGCCAAAGCAGTAAAGACTCCCATCAGCTTTGGGTTGTCTTTGTTTAATTCGGTCTAAAGCGGAGATTTAAGCCAGCTCATGCTAGCTCATACTAAAATGCAGCCTGGCTGGCATGAATGACACCACACCAAGTTTAAACCGAGTTTTGAAACTGTCTTCTTAAATAGACATTCTTAAAATATATCAGTTCCAAGTTATGATCTTAACCACATCAGTTGAAGGCAGAATAATTAATAATTTCCACAAAGAAATTGTCCTGTTACTCCAGAGCAAGGAGATTCTGGCCTGTGTTCTTTATCTTTGTGTTTGTGCTCCACCTCTGCAGCGGAAAGGGCAGAGGAAGGAAGCTCCTGGGCCACCCTCCATTGCAGGGCTCCCGATGCAGCAGCTTCTTTTGGGCGAGAGCAGCTGGAGAGCTGAACTTGGCTCCGAGGTAGCACACCACTGGGCAGGACGAGCGTTTCCAGCAAGGTGTGCACTACAACTGCTTCAGACGGCTGTGACAGCTCCCAAGCAGCTGGGTAAACTATAAAAATAGCAACAGGCTCCCAGGAAAATCCAGCCCCAGATGACCCCAACACTGTACTTTTCTCTGCCCTCTTTTAATCTGTGTAAAATGCAAGCCTGCTGCAGTACACAGTACTTACTGATCAGCACACCGCACAGTTTCTACAGCGTTTGCCTTCCTAAAGGAGGACATGGCAACAATGACACATAACGTTGGACCTGTGAGTCCCCTCTTTCATCCTCACACTGTTTCAAGGACAGCTGAGTTACCTGACTCATACCCCAGGATCCTGCACGCCTATGGCTGCTGCTGTGCTTGGAAGTCTTAATATTTCTCTGTTCTGTACAGTATGATGCACGACAAACCTCTCTCCTACTGCACATACCAAAACTCACATGGAAAAGCGAGTAACTTCATAGCCTGTATCAATTCCCTTTAAAAACAAAATTTCAAACCCTGTATTTTGTAAGAGGCTGTGCCAGGAAGCTGTGAACATGTAACAGTGAGCAAATCCACCATTTAGCCAGGGCTGTTTTCCTTGTGGTTTTTTTCAGTAGCATGCATGCATGCCTTCGGTGTTTACTGTCAGCAATTTTCAATGTGCTGACATGGCTAAAAGTGACCACAAAGCCAATGCAAGCAGGCAATGAGAAGAAACAGACACAGAAACATCAGGAGGTGCAGACTCAAACTTTGCATTTCTGCAGCAACAACTACCAAGGTAACCCGGCTATCATGGGAAAGAACGTGATTAGCGCAACTTGGAGCAGCCTCACCTTTTTCCTCCTTTTTCATTAACCAATAGAGCTTTGTTCCCGATGTTGCTATTTTTGTGGCTGACGCATGCGAAGAGCAAAGGAGAGCGCCTTTCACACGACAAGTATGAGATTTCTTTCCCTGCTATTGGCTCATTCGAGGTGGCTGGGCTGTTCTTCCAGCAGCTTTGTGGACTTCTCCGCAGTTTAACTCCAAGAGTAATTTTTGGTTTGTATTTGTTTATTTCTGAGCAGCAATTTAAAGCTAGATGAACAATGCAGTGCCTGAAAATATCCTGGAAATTATTAATAGAACTAGAAACACCACCACAAAGTTCAGGTCCCAGCTTGTCAGGCCTTTGAGGGACCAGTATGTAAACTAATACATGCAGATTTTAAATGTCTACACCTGATTCTTAAAACACTCTGTGCAAAAGCAAAAATATTAATGAACCAGGACAGGCATAAAAAGCACCTCTTTAACTGAGATTATGTAATAACAACTTGCTTTCAGTTTTACAAGCAGAACTTGTCCAGCCCTCATCTCCAGGTTGCCCTTCTGTCTAGAATAAGCAGCTGAAACAAACAGAACAAAGTCACATGAGTTGTTGTTTCCTCCAACTCCCAAGCTTATGCTGAACCATTTTTTAGAAAACTGAAAGAACCAAATGAAGATTTTCTTACCACTCCACCACAAAAAGCCCATCTCTCTGGAAAAGCTTTTCTACAGTAACTTGTGACAATGCACATGAAAAGTTGCCCATGTAGCAGAAGTTTCCATTTCTCCTCAGGTTGTATTTTTCCACTTTTATATTTGAGTTATAATACCAGTGATGGATGCTAAGTACCACAAATTCAAAGAAAACCTACAAAACAAGCTGTTGATTATACTTTGAAACCTTGCTTGGAATTAAATAAACTTCCCTGATTTTCCTTATCTGGGTAGTATTTCCAATGCTAGTAGACATACATATATTAGAACAAAAAGTCCTGGGGTCACTTTATCTAAGATTAATGTAGGCACTACACAGCATCCAAATAACGAACACTGAAAAAGCACTGGCACCTGAATGTGTCTCTAAAGAGCTGCAACCAATTACAGATTTAATCTATAAATAATGGCAAGGAACGCTTAAGTGTCAGCATTTTTGCAAGAGAGATCCAGCGCCTTGCAGAAGAGCAGAGCGCAAGGAAGAAGAGGAGGGAAGCGCATTCCTCTGTACCCCGGTGCTTTCACAGACAGGACTCGGCCTCTCAGGCATTCACTGACCGGATTCTCCTCATCCAAAGTTCACCCCTGCGTGTGCCTCCCCGTGCAGGGAGCTGAATAACACATCCAGCTATGATGAAGCATTTGATGTCATGGAGCTGCTGGATGCCTGTGTCGTGATGGTCATAACGTGTGCGAGTGAGAAAAGAGCACAACAGTACAGATCACACCTCCTCCCTGTCCTGCCAGGCTGTTTGCGTAGAATCGATAGCTTCCCCGGCCAGGGTCCGACATCCCTGCCTACAGGATCAATCCGGAGGCATGATTTGATAGCTGTGCTGCTGTGAGCTCCTTGCAAATCCCAGCGGTGATTTAAAAGCTGTGCTAAGAGCAGGGCCGTGAGCTCTCCTGACTGGAGGCAAGATCTGAGTTTCCTGCAGTGACATTCAGACCCAGCCTTGTCCCACACTGTGCACATCCACCACCATCTGCTTACAAATGCCAGACCCGGAGTGGAACAAGGCAGGCACGGCCACCACACGCAGCCTGGGCTTGAGCAGCCGAGCTGTGTAAGCACTCGCCCCGTTCCCTCCAGTTTGGGGCTGCTGCTCAGCAGGGCTGGTGTGCCCCACTGGCACATCCACTGCAGTGCCCATACCGCTCCTTCTGACACCTCTGGCCCTGACAGACCCCCATGGGGAACCCCTATCGCACCCCGAAACCCCTGGCCCATGCAGCACTCTGATAGAAGTGCTGGAGGATTAGAAACAAGGTTCTGTTAGTTAATTTATTAAAATACAAGGCCAATAATTGTATCAAATTAGTCAAGTTTAGATTGTTGGGGTTTTTTTCCTCCTTGCAGCTGCTTTCAGTCCAAGATACCAGAAAAATAACCATAAAAACAACCAATCCTATCCATTTTCCTTTGTCCTAATCCCAAGAATTGCAAATTTGGACCAGCTTCAATGCAAGTACACATCACAGCTGAAAATCATAATTCTGTAATTATGAAAGGTAGAATTATTTATGTAGCAAAACATACCCGCAAAACCTAATAAAATACATTGTGAATCTTTCACTTTGCCATGGATGTAAATATTTTTTAAAGATAAAGATGAGAAATAATGGCTTCGCAGTGAGCACCATCACCACTTAACCAAGGCATTGGTGCAGCAAGGTATAGTGAATATAGCTCCCTGTATAGGGGACAGGGATAAGTAAGCTGTCCAGAAAGGTACTGGTACACTTTAACTTGGTTCCCACTTCAAATATGCCTCTTCTCTTTGACACCTCAACTACAGTGTAAACATCCACCTTTCTTTACAGAACCTGAAATTTGCCTCTGACCAACAGGTTTATGCTGGTCTTCTTCATGGGGACTCAGTTTACCCATCATGAAGATAATAAGCTTGTAAAGCACAGCAACAGGGGCAACCTGGCACTTGCTTGACAGACCTCCCAGCACCCTGCAATCAGGTGGACATTTTTGTGTAGCCTGTGGAAGTGGCTCCTAATTCTACACCTGGGGTCCTTTCACTGGAGATCTAGGGCAAACGAGGTGTTTTGCTTTGTATGCCTACCAGTTACATGTGTAAAAACAACCAGGATTGACCCATTTTTGACTGATCAGCATAGCTAGAATGCAGTTATGTTCTTAACTGATGCTGTTCCATTTCAACTTCTAAAACTAAAAACATGATCAAAATGCTGCATCAGCTACAGTGGTGAGACAGTAACTCACTGTGGGTTGTTTTGTTGCTCGGTCTCTTTCATATCCCTTCCTAAGCTGCAGTAAAAACATTCCCCCAAACTGAAGCCAGACAGGGCAGCTCAATGATGGTAAGTCACAAAATATCATTTGCATATCCGTGACTGACACAGACGATCATTAATTAAGCATTCTGAGTATAAGTATATATGTATAAATTAGCATCTATTCATCATTTAAACTGTAATAGTTTGGGGTTTTTTGTTTTTGTTTTCTATCTGAATATTAAGTACATAGGAAAATTACTAAGTTTTCCATGGAAGGGCATCCAGCAAGAAATTTTATCAGCAAAAATAAATCAAGAATTACAAAAATAATCAAAACACTACAGTGAACAGTGCAAAGTCTGACCTCAATAGTGCCTGTCATTGCTTTGTTCAACATCACTTGTTGCAAGCTCTCTGCTACCTCTCTCACCATCTCTCCCAAGACTGATGCACACACATCCCCAACAATTCTTCATGGTAGGAGTATTTCAGGAGTACTAGCTTTGACTGAATTTAAAAGGCAATGTAAAAACCTTCAGGATTTCACACATCTGCTATCCAAGCAATCCTTACACCTCATTAATATTAAAGAAGACAGACTGAGAGCAGAACTTTTAACTACACCTCTGCCTAGCAGTGGTTCAGAAGATAAACACCTTGCACTAATTCTTCCTGGGGAAAACAGTTAGAAGGAAACAGGGGTTCTGAGATCTTAAAAAAGCTGGATGTAGCCTCCTTGCCAGGAAGTACAAGACACTTCAAACACTGTACTTTCACAAATGAAAGAAATATGGTGATTTTGGAAGTGTGAGATGACAACTTGGAAAATTACCAAAGCTCACAGCTCTTGAGCAGAAGTAAACAAGATGGGAATGCTGGAAAAATGTTAGGCAAGACGGAAACTAATGAGGATATAATTGCCAATAACAATATTAGCAAAGTTTGCTTGGAGCTACAAAATGCACAAAGGATAATTAAAATTTAAAAAAAGGCGGGGGGGGAGGGTCCTCAGGTAGCATAAGTGGAAGCAGTTGCTTTGTTATGCTGATTTACCCTTTCCAAGCATCTGGCCTGTACTTTCAAGAACACACATGCCTACAGTCAACCAGTGAAATGGAGAACAAACAGAAACAGCATCCTCCAAAGTATGCGTATTTATCTAGTAGAGAATGGAGATGAACAACGTAATATGGAAGTTTTATTGGGCTACCTACATGTGACAGAACCAGTAAGACAAAATGAAAAGCACACTAGTGAAAGAACAAAGTGCAAAACCTCTGCTTTCTTCAGTTATTTTTCCTTTAAGAAACAGGGTACACACACTGTTTCCTGTCCATCAAAGTGGTGGCTTTTACAGGTAATGGTTTAGCAGCTGTCCTCCCAGTATCTTCTGCATTCGTAGAGTTGGAAAGTCCATAACCACAATATATAATGTAGTTCTATGTGATATCATTGAGAGTAAAACACAACTGTGTGACTGATAGCTAAGTTATTTCAATTGGATGATAAAATCCAGCAGCTGGGGGCAGGGGGGGAGGAAGACAAAGAAAAAGGAAAATCTGATTAAAAAAAAAAAAGTGCAGGTTCCTTTGTGATTCAAGTTTCCTGAATTTAGCTAAATTTAGATTCAAGGGTAGCAAGCATGAAGAATGCATTATTACAAGCCCTCCTCATTCCTCCCACTCTTTGGCATCATCAATATGAAAGCCCACTGACCTTGCCCAGCATCTCTGCCTTACCCTACTATTACAATATCAGCTTATCCATATCTTTAAAATATCTATATATAGAACCCATTAAAAGAATGAAAACTCATTGAAACATGCACACACACACATCCAAAAGAAGCAAACCACCAGTGTTTAGTGGTCTAGGCTTCTCCTCTACAACTTGAAAAAACAAAAAGGTGGGGGGAGGAAGAAAACTCTGGCTTAATTTTCTGCCTTGCTGCAAATGTAGATCTGTCTCTCATACATCATCTCTGCATTTTGGGGTTGTTTTTAGCTCTCAGATTCCAGGTCTCATCTAGAGAGTTGCAGAGCGCTGACAGCTCCCACTAAACACACGCACAAATGACTCCAGCTTTGCCAGAACTAAGCAGGGGGCGGGTACAATTTTCTAAAGGTCCTTCAGAACAAACAGAGAGAACTTGCGATTTTCTGCATGCCAGCTTTCGAGCTCATGCCTGCTGAGCAAGATCTGTAAAATTACGGGGCCCATGAGGGCAGGGAGAAGCTATGTCTCAGGGTCAAACAAAGCTGCACTGAGCAGTATGTGGATGAAGTTAAAAGAGGATCACAGGTAAGATAATAACACAAAGACAAGCACAGGTCACTTCTCCAGATGTCAAGGCAAGAATTACAACCATCAAAGCTGCAAGAATCAATTTAAAGTGAGGTAGTGTCCTTTGTGCCAAGAACATCCATCCACCAATCCAGACCAAACCGTAGGAACCACAGAAACAAACCAGAAAATTCAGAGGGTAGCTAAATGAAAACTGATGAGGTAAATAGGCACAACTTGGTACAGGTGGGTCTTCTCAGATGTCATGATTAAATATGGACAGGGAAGGGTAGTCTACATGATCCAGTGCTCAAAGCAACCTCAGGGAAGTGCAAGGTTCCTATTTCAGCTGTTAACGAAAGGGCAAAGGCAAGTCTGGGTCATGGTCTTGCAGATTTTATCACAAGGACCTGTTCTTCTGTGCCTAAGAAGCTGCTAATGATCTGGTTGAATGGGCGTGGATCCCTGAAGGAAGCATCCTTCAAAGATAGAACAAAAATCTTTGATTGAAGCTTTGATATAAATAAAGTGGCTTCAGATAGCTTGGGACAAATTCAGCTCTCAAAGCTGAACATAATTCAAGCTTTCACCCCAATCCTCTTCTCTTCTCTTGTAACATTCACTGGCTATAGAAAGGGACTGATTTCTTGAAAAAGACTGTTCTGGCAAGAGAATGAGGGACAAAATGAGAAAAAGCTCTATTGTTTACATTGCAGAAAACAACCACCTTTGGTGTGCTAGGCCACAGCTTTTCTGCGAGGACAATTAGACCGCCTAGTGCTACATGCTGCCACAGCTAGTCTCCATCTCCACCCTGGGACAGATGTTCCCCTGGGACAAAGCAGTTGTCTCTGTGACCCAGGCCTCCCTCACACCTTCTCTCTGGGGTGGACCAGGGGAAAGGGTTCTCAGTAGAAAGCCTACAGTGCATGGACTCTGCTGGAGGACAAATTCCTGAGAAAGAAACCAGACTGAAAGAAAATAAAAGGAAACCACGTATAAGGGTTCCAGTAGCATCAGAGGAGGAGAAGGTGACTCAAATTCTGAAAAGAAAAAGAAGAAAAGTCAAACCAGCTATCAGTTTGCTTGCTGGCTCTTGCCGATGGATACCCTTTGGTGAGCCTCAAAAATCTGAATTTACCAGAATTCTGTCCTAGCTAGAGCAACACTAGTTATACAACTTGATCTTAATTGAAATATTTGGTTCCTGCTGATATGTTCAAACAAATTCACCAGATCTTGATTATGCGCTGGCAATTAAAGCCATTAAGTCAGTAGACAGACAGCGGGTTATTTCATTGCTATTTGACAAAGCCAGCCGTCGTTCTTTCCCCCTGTCTATGTGACAGCACTGTAATTAGCAGTAATCAAATACTATTTGTGCTAGGTGTTGTGAGTTTGCTTCCTTAGCTAGCGAGATACCTCTGCCAATTGCAGAATACAAACCTACCTCTGGTCAGATGATACACAAGATACAAAGAGGAGAAGAAAACAAACATGACGAACGAAGAGTGATGCCTTATTTCAGGCTAAAGGAGTTTGTCCTTGAAAGCAAGATTCGAAGTTAAGAACATTTTTTAATTTCTGCAAGTTATAGATTAAAAAAAAAATCAAGCTAAATTACAAAAGCCTGATCAAGTAGTTTTGTGAAATACAGTAAGAACTACAATTATATTAAGCATTTATGTATTCCCTGCTTGAGAAATGCATGCAATGGCCATTAGCATTAATGGGGGTTCTACTCATGCATCAAGCAGAGACTAGAGCCTAATAGTGCATTACAACTTCAAAGTACTGTACAAGCATTAACTAATTAATCCTCATAACCACCCTGCGTGGTAGGTAAGTGATACATGAAATGTATATCTGAGCAAGCCCAAGAACAAGACAGCACCACTCTGTGCCCTTGAACGCAGACCAGAAATTCATCACATTTATACTGCTACCAAATTCAGGTCTGTTTTACAAGAGCAAGTGAGGGACCCACAGTGAGCCCAGCTCATTGAAGCCAGCAAGAAAAGAAGTAAATGACACCTCCCTCTCTCCTCCCTGGGCTCTGGTGTGCTGCTTGCATCTTGATGAGCAGGAAGTATTAATACCCACTGCTTCCCCTTTGCATTTCTACTTGGGGAGAGAGCTCTCAAATTCT
Organism: Nesoenas mayeri; assembly: GCF_963082525.1. NCBI lineage: Eukaryota > Metazoa > Chordata > Aves > Columbiformes > Columbidae > Nesoenas > Nesoenas mayeri. The sequence continues at coordinate 19,010,180 of NC_137540.1, forward strand.
GGGAAAGAGAAAGGAAAAGGCCCACGCAAGCCTCATTGCTGCAGACTTCTGCATCGGTACCATCCCCTTTGATACCTTGATCTTCCCTCCACTTTCTGCTGCTATTCTTCCTGGCAGGCTTGCTGCCTTCAAAACCTTTTGACAAAGTCTGTGTATCAAAGTTGCAGCAGGACTCCAGGAGGAGGAACTCAGCCTACAAATTGGGTAACCCAATTATGGCACCTGAGTGACTTCTCCTTAAATAGTAATCTAGCTAAACATGTTTTATCTTTCCCTGATGAAAAGGTACAGCATTTTGAACACCTGTTTTGCAACAGGCCATAGGAAGGAATTTTGATGGTATAAATATAATTTTATAAGCAGCAAACTATTTTAATACCATGCAGAGAGGTCCCTGGACATACATGCTCAGAGAATATTTTAGAAAGATAACAAGACAACACAGTAGTACATCATAAGAGAAAGGGTGCTCTTAGAGAAGAAAGGGGGGAAGGGGAGAAAAAGCTGAAATATTAAATCAGAAGGGAATACAGTACTTAAAACCAGGTATGTCATGAAAAAGCATTACATTGCAACATTTCCATCACTGCTCCGCTTTCTAAAACTCACTCAGCCTGGTATATGCCACAGTGACAAGGTGAGGTAGAAGGTGCTCTGGCAAATAAACACAGAGATATTAAAAGTGTTTAAGTTTCCCCCAAGACCCTGGAAACTTGATGTCAGAGTCAAGGCCACAGCTGAAATCCGTGGGTCTCAGACAAGCTGGTCTCCTCCGCAGAGAGAGGCCAAGCTCAGCCTTCCTCTGCACGCAGAGTCCTGATCCCACCAGCAGCCATGGGCACTTTTCCATGGTTGCTACTTGCCTGCAAAGTGACATTTGCCATTTACAAGCCCCAAAGCAGAAGGGTGCACTGGAAGAAGTGCGAGTGTGAACAAAACTGCACACTCAAAAGAGAAAGATGCTTTTAAAAGTGTGCTTTATTACCTTCTGTTGTCATATCGAACACAAAGGCTGGTGTGAAATGAGAGAAACTTTCTTTGAAGAATGCTTAAAGTTTTGCTTAAAAGTAACCCACACAGCATAAATTGCACTTCATATGCCAAATCTTCAGCTAAAAGTGGTGCTCAAAGCCGGTTCAACCCCAACTACTTTAACATCCAGAGTTCAGGGCTTAGATGACAATGAGAGCTGTAGATGACTCAGCTGGTGTGTTTGGTCTTTAAAGACAGAAACACATTTGAAACATTCTGTAAGTTTACAGACACATACCCTAAACACATATGTCCTTATTATATAAATCCTCAATATCAATGAAGTTTCAACAAGGCTATGTATAAATTTTATTAGAAAATGAACTTCCACATGCTCTGGGAGTTTCCTGGTCAATATTTCAACAAAATGTACCATGGTATAGAGAGGGAACAGTAGTGACAACTGTGAAGCTCCTGATGCTTGGAAAGGAAAATATATCTGAATTTTGGCTAGAATAATTAAACTTTCTGGGTAGTGCTTTTCACTAAAATCAGGTGAAGACTTTCAAAATTGAGCGTTCACAATCAGAGGCAACCAAACGCAATGGGTGTTACAGTTCCTCCTCTCTTCTTAATGTGATTCAAGAAGTCCAAAGTGGTAGCAAAAGCAGCCTTTGCTCTGGATGAGTGCCCCTGCACTGATCATTTTTATATCGAATTATAGAGCAGTGCCTCTCCTAATATAAGGCAACCACATTTCTGCAGAAGTGAATTTATTTTTTTCTGCATTAGGATTGAGAACTACTTTTATTTGAAGGAAGAACAGAGTTTCCAATAACCTTGTCTTGGTAAGAAATCAGTCCATAAGCATGAGGAACGCGAGGCAGGCTCCTCATTCAGGAGAAGCTGTCCCAGGCGCTGCTGTGAGCTCTGCACAAGACTCTGCCACTGGCTCCCTCCGCCTTCACCACCCCAGCCCTGACCAGGTGCCTGGACCCACCTTTCCTTCCCTGAGCCCTGAAAACCATCTCGCACACAGCTCCTGCAACACCAACTTCACGTGCTGCCCCGTCTTCCCAGATAGAGAGAACTAAAGGAAATTTCTTTCATACCTTCCCTAATCCTGTCACTTGATATGGAGAGAGAGAGAGAACAGCACAGAGAAATGAGATTGTGAGAAAGTGGTCTCATTTCAAAGGAGCCCTCCCTTGCCACTAGTAAATATTCAGCAAATGTTGTGACCATTTAATTTCTATTCTCTCTCTCCCCCTCAGTCAATGACTATATAATTTCCAAAGACGTTGAGGAAATATTCCCTGATCAGCTGAATTTTAGTGTAGACAAATGCAAGGTAATGCAAATAAAAAGCAGCAGTGGATCTTATCTTAACTCCAACTGCTCTGGAAAATTCTCCAGCACTGTAGGCAGTTGAGTGAAAACACCTGCTCTGTACAGAAGGACCAAGAAGTGTCAAGAAACAAGACAACAGGGTGGGAGAAAGTGTTAATACAGGAAAAGAAAAAAAATGTAAAGCCATATATGAAAACCTTCAAGCACTCTCAAGCTACAGTACTCAGTACCATATTCCAAAAAGGACACAGGAGAACAAAACTTATGACAGCCATGGAGAAGTTCCCAACCAAGGAAGGATTTAAAATATTGTAACTATTAAGTTTAGACAAAACTCTGGTGAGGACTGACATGATTAAGAGTATGTCTAATAATACATGGTTTAAGGAAGATCTCTGAAATGTGTCTATCTGCCTTTTTCTTTTTTTCCTTAAATGGAAGAAAATTATGACCCAGTCATTTAATGAGAAATATATTTAAAGTGCAGTATGTTTTGAAAAATAATGCTCAATGCTTTGTTGAGACAAAGGTCTTGGAAATACTTTAAAAAAAAAAAAAATCATGTTCACACCTAAAGAGGTTTATAGTTTTGCTATGAGTTTGTATGGGTTATCAGCCCTTCTGCTTCAGCCAAAAGATAAATGTGATAATGAGGTATGGGAGAAAATTCCTCCTTGGAGAGCTCACTATGTCATCTTCCAGGACTCCCGAAGCACCTATGCAAGCTGAGCACCTGCCTGCTCCTGAAATCCATGGGAGTTAGGTGCCTGGTTAGGATCCCAGAGTGCTGCTGATCACCCCTTCATCCCCCCAAAGGACACAAACCTGCATCTTCAAACCTCTAAAGCTATGCCTACGTGAGGCAACAGGCAAGCAACACCTGGGCTCCAGACTATCTCTGGAAGCAGGAGAGCCCAGCTCAGTGTGGTGGCAGGGCAGGGGGACAGGACTCTGCCCTGAGTCACCGGATCACCTCACCAAATTCTGTGCCATGGTTCTGTGGGCTACCAAAGGCCCAGGTCCAATGCTGAGGACTGTCCCCTCCTCCGATATGTCTTACAGCTACTATTTGAGATGAGTCTGGAACATTCAAATCTCCAGGTTCACAAGCAATGTAACAGGCTTCCAATTCAAAGCCGAGATTGAGTTGCATCAGATATGATTCTGGCTTGATTTTCAAACATGCCTAATTCTGCTCTCACTTTGACTTTTTCACTAATGCAAATGAATTAACACCAGCTATATGCTAATGCCGCTAAGAATACAATTCAGAAATTACAGAAGGCTATTTTGGGGATTTTCTTTTATTTCATGAAAGACCCTTAACTCTCCTAGTCTTTCAAAGTAAGCCAAAGCATTCAGATGTTGCTGGTACAAACTGCATCATGCAAGACACAGAAATAAAAAGTAAAACAAGTGCTATAATTTAACATTCAGGCAAGCACTGCAAAGCCCCTACATACTGTTGCAAAGGAACAAAAAGTTTAGAATTGACTCCTCTTTCCAGAGAAATAAAGGAACCCCCTGCTGGCTTTTTGTTTTGTTTTTGTTTTTTAAATTACAGTCTCGTGGTTTGTGCAATTACAAGAAGAATGTATAAATGGAGCTGCTTGGCCTAAGGAATTTCTCATAACACAAAGCAATCCAAAACACTATGATACTTGCTTGTTTGTTTGCTTTTAATGTTACCAATCGCTTCCCACCACAAATCTTTTATATCCTTTGCCCAATTACTCATTGCCATCATTTACCAGTTCCCCTCTGCCTGACTTCAGCATTTTCAGGCCTGAGTTGACCACAATAACGCAGGAGGGTCTCATCCTGCACAGTGTCCAGCACAGCCAGAATCTGGGGTTCACACGAGCTGTTCTCCAGCAGTCAGGGCTGCTCCATCACGCCGAGCACAGTGCAGGCCTGCCCTCCTACCTTGCATTTTGCAGTCAACCAACACCCCCTCGTCATTTCATAAAGGATTCCAGAAAGATGGCAGTCAAAATGCAAATCCCTGTGGAAAGAAGCCAACTTATCCTCCCTGTGGGCAGAAAGGCAACTAGCTCTGTAAGAAAGAAAATGGACTTGGCTCTCTGCTTTGAGTGCCTAAGCATGTACAAGGAAGGAAAATTCATCTCATGTCAGTCCTTTTATGTGATATTTGCCTCATCGTGGGCACCCAAGCTGCCCAGAGTGCAGCTCTCCCCTTGCACACTGAGGGTGTTCCAGAAGCATTCAGGAGCAATGTTACAACTTTAGTCCAAAGGGCTGAAGTCTGAAAGGATTTGTGCAGGTACTCTGCAGAGAAGGAGGTGCAATGCTGCTGAACAGCACATCCCAAATTCTCTTTGAAACCAAAGACCACACTTCGGGGACAGGAGCTTCTGTTACTCTGGGCACAGGTGGTGGCATGAAGCAGAAGCTTCGCTCCTCCAGCTTGACAATATTCAGCCCCGTGTGACTGCGATCACTGTATTCTTCTCCCCTTTGTGCTGGCAGTGAAAGGAGACCATAGTGCTTCACTGTACTCAGGGATTTACATGCTGGAAAATCATGTGTGCCCTCTCTTTGCCTCCCTCCATCTCTCTCTCTCAGTTGCCTGTGCACACACAGAGCAGCCGTCCTCTCCTCCTTTGCGTTTATCCTGGGCGGTTGCAGCGGGCTCTGGGAGCACATCTGCACCGCCAGCCACACCTGCTCCTCACGCCACACTCCCCTGTGATGCACAGCAAGGAAGGATGCAGTTCGAGGGGTGGGAGCTGAAGAGATGTGTGAAAAATACCTGGCAAAGTAATGGGAATAACATGGGCAATGCTGTGTAAATCATGATATTGCGGGTATTTTTTTGCTACTCACACCAGCTAAAAGCAATAAACCGACCCATAAACAAGACACCTCCCCCAGCACAAGTTACACTAAGACAGGAACTGACTGATGCTGGGGCTGTGTCAGGAATCGCATTACTTTAATGCAGAGTTGCAAAATTTTACTCATCCACTCCAGGCAAGTAATATTTTGATGGGCAAGTGAAATAAATAGATTTTTCATTATAAGTGTCCTACTAAAAGGCTGACAAATAAATCTTCCTGCAGTGGTATTATCTTCCATAGTAGTTTTGGTGCATTTAATGCCAGGAACATGTAACAGGTATTTAAATACATTTGTTTATACTCATATAGAATTGCCTTTTTGCATAACAATGAACGTCCAACCTTTGTCTCATCCATACAGGTATAAATCCCAACTAAATCTAATGATGTTTCCTATTTCAGAAGAGCAAGCTTATTCCAAGTATGTGTAATGGGATAGTATCAGTTTTTCCACTAACATTTTTTAGTACACCCTGATTTTATCTGCTCTTCTGCTGGAAATAAAATGGGGGGAAAAAAAAACAAAACGGTAAAAAGGAACCACTATCAAAGAAAAACAAGAGGCTATGGTATCACTTCTCCATTTTCTAGGTGCATTTGGAATTCATGGGGATCACTGCAGTTCAATAGAAACTTTAAAAGGTGAGCTCACAATTTGCATTACTGGATTTGTCATTTCCAGCAAAATCTGTCCTAACGATGGAATTTATTTCCTGGTCATGCTGTAGAACAAAAATATTTCTGAAAGGTTCCTCAGCTTTCTGTGCCTTCCTGTTTATAGACAGATAAAACTCTTTCAGAACTGAAGCACAGTAAATTACTGCTTCAGAGACCCATGACTTTCCTCTGCCCCCAGTTATGCACATTAATATCAACTGTAACCCAGGTGTAGTCAAATTCCAAAGGCCTACATGCTTTTAGAATCTGAAATGCAGTTTTTCATTTTAAAAAGAAAATCCACCTGTTCAATTTAGGGATTTCTACACTCCTGTCATCCCAATTCCTATCCTGCTACCTAACTAGAATTAGACAAAATAAAAAACCTGTTTCAGTGGTTAACTACCACCAAAAGATTGTTTTATCCACCTTCTTCAGAGAATAAAGACTATAAAGAGGATTTAAACACAAAACAAGCATAGTCTCTCTGTTGCTAGTGGCACAGAGAAGAGAATGCAGACAAAGCTACCACCTAAATCTGGTGTGTAATAGAGTCCCTATAAGCAGACCTGCACCCTCACACAAAGGCATCTGCCAGCAGAGCCAGCGCAGGCACCCGCCAAGGACTATTTTAAAAGTGCAGCTCATGGACCATTTCCTCAAACCAAGATGCAAACTCTGGAAAAGGACTTCCTGGCTGGCACAACTACAAGTACGCTCCGGCTTTCTGTTGGTTTAACAGCGCATCGCAGAGCAGCTCCCCAGACGGAGGCGACACGCCGCGCCAGCGGGAGAGTGGCCCGCGTCTCCCCAGGGATGTCCTTTCAGCTGGCCACCCTGCAGGTGCCCCCGCCAGGGACCGCACTGCCACCTCCCACCCCAGCACTGATCTGCAGGGACGGCCCCAGCCACAGGGAAGCCCTCCCCACCCCGGCTCCATTTGCAGACAGTTCACTTGGGCAGCCCACACAGCAAAATTTAACCTACTTTCATTGCGTGCTCAGAAAAGGAGCAAAAATAAGACAGGATTGTGCTGCTTCCATTTCGAGAGCATAGTGTCAGACACTGAACTTCAGAAAAACTCCCCTGGGACTCTGCAGACTACAGAAAAATTGCCGTTTGCAGTGAACTACCTTAACTCGATTGATTATCCCACTTTAGTGCCAATATAGATGCATTTTAGCCCCTCTCACACAATACTAGCAGGCCAAGTAAATGTTACAGAATGACACACCATTGCCAACATGGCTTTACTATGCGGACCTTGAATAAGCCTGAGATAAAAGGAGCTCTACTTTGTTACTAAACTGAAGCCAAAAGCTATTTGTAGGCACATAAACTGCCTTTAATGTCACCATTTATTGCTCATTTACATATATCGTACAAACATCCAGACTCTTACGTGGGTGCTAAGATACACATTTCAATGCTGAAGTGCAGGAGTGTTAAAAACATGTTTAAAATGTCCTTCTCCTTCCTGCCCCATCTTCTCTTGGTTTAAAAGAAAGTGGTGATTGTGAGGATTCAAACACATGCCAATAGACCATATTAATTTGAGTTACATGCCAAGGCATTCCATGCAAAACTCTGCCATTGCTTGAATTTCCAACAGTTTTAACTGTAACTGTTTTGGACAAAATCAACTAATATCTTCTCTACCTTTATTAAACTGTTTCTTCTTGGAAGACCCCTGATTTATGTGATGGACCCAGACAACAGACAACTTCATAAAAATGTCAACAGTCATAAACCCAAACTGAACAGGCATTACTTCTGGGAAGGAAAACACACATAAAACACAAACATAAAAACTGTGGGCTTCTACAAAACTGCTCGTGACTTAAGAATATCCTGCATCTCTATTATACATTGACTGATAATATATGTATGCTTGTGTGTGTGAAATGTTTCGCAGAGACTTTACAGAAAGTTGCTTAGTATTGTTTGTTCAACAAAAGGCTCAACTTTCTGCAGAGAACAGAAATTATTCATAAAAACACTTCTGAGTGGAAAACTTGATTGCTGGTAGAAAACTTTCTATGATGACTGCTCTGTCTTTCTTAAGCATAAACCTGTCCACACATGGACACAGTAGACCTGTTTCTCAGGTGAGGGTTACCCAGCCGCTTTACTGCACTCTCCCCTTCCCATGCCAGCAGTTCTGCTCATGGAGTCACACAACAAACCGCACCAGAGTGCTCCCCAATTCAAACCTGGGCTCCTCCAACACAGCGAAGTCTTTAGCTGAACCGTTCCTCAGCCAGCTCTCATCAGCCCCACTGCTGGCACACCACAGACACTGGGAAACGAGACGTAGGGCTGTCTGTCTCACTTTGCCAAAGACTCATGCTGGACATAAGTGACTGGAATAACCTTGGCCTTAGGGTACTCTTTGCCCCAGTACTTGAAGTATTAAACACAACTAATTTCCACCGTTAGCTTTATTTAGAAACCACACTGCTCACTGCCGAAAGAGGAACCTCATCATCATGCCCACACTGTGTTGTGCTCTGTGGTATTATTTAAAGACAAAATGTACAAACTGGCAGCTCAGCTCGATGTCAAATGACAAAACTGGGTTCCTGAAATATTTTCATAAGCAATAGGCATCCACAGAGCGTCCCTGGGTGCACTGAAATGTATACAAGCACCTCACCTGCCAGGGCCAGTTTCTTTTCTTGCCTTCCTTCCACAAGCAGTCTCACTGGTGTCAGTGAAATTGGTTGTTCAACTGCAGGGAGCACATTTTGATAGCAAATGTGTCCCCCAGTGTAGAAAAAACAAAAAAACACCCAAACCAACCAAGCAAAAACCACCACACAAACCTGAAACGCATGACCTGAAGGGCTCGTAGGAAACACTCTCTCTCCTTAAAATGCTCTGGCACAGGGCAGAAATGCAGAGAGTTGACATGAAGATGTCTGTCTCTGATTTGAGTGGCATTTTCCAAGCCTAACGCTACCCTGATTTCCATGTAGAACAGGATTGTTCCTCACCTAGGTTCCAGTCCAGGAGCATCTGATATGGTTTAGGTTCTTTCCTATTCAGGACGGCAACTGACCACATACTAAAACACACAATGGCACAGAGGCAGAGCTGGATGTAGCAAAAGAGTTACTACATGCTCTCATTTTTAAGAAATGACCTTGATCAAGGTCAAAAATATTGGAAACACGAAGAAAAACACACTGCCAATGTCCCTGTGGTGCCAGTTCTGTGAAAGGATGCCAGTGTTCACTGCTGTCATTTTTGTAACTGTTTTGAATGCAGAAAAGCCCAACTTATAAATAAAAAGCCCAAAGATGTCATAACAAGCCTCAAGTCTCCAAACAGTTCCAACAATTAAACACTACCCTAACTTTAAACGCTCTAAGTGGCGCCTGGATTTTTAAAATTAAGTTTTAAGCACTGTTTTAACAAAAGTGGCTTTTCCTGTGAAAATCAAGACCTGCATCTGAGTCAAACACTTGTTAAGAGATCTTGCCACCCTCCACTGCAGTGCTGAAAAAATACATTAGCAGAGATATAGGCTGGCTTCCTCCCCCTTTTCTGCTCATTACCATCAGTTTTGAGAACTGATTAGCTGTGGTTGTTATTCATTAGTCACATCTCTAAAATCTGAATTATAAACACCTCTGTGAGGTCTTATTCTAATCAACCTATTTCAAGTCTTGCAATTAATACTAACACCAGAAAAATAATTGAACAGTGTACATTTAAAGATCATCCCCACTTCTCACAAAAATCCAGGCTTAGTTTTGCATGAAAAGGAAGACTAAAACCAGACCTACAAACTCTGCCATCCCTGCTATACATTCTTCTCCTATGTACACTGCAGCCAGTTCAGGTGGTTAATGCAGGCAACATAATGGGTACATGGTAAATACCAAGCAGCCATCAATGATTTTCCTGATGGGGTCAGATGCTACACAGCTGATAGATCTCAGGAGGACAAGAACATGCAGGCATGACAGATTAAGTGACTGCCATTGGCTGCGTGCTTGCTCAGAATACTCAGCTATAGACAATAATCAATTACTTGGGGCTGCTAATGATACCAATCAAATGCACTTAGCACTCGGCAGCTTGAGGGCCACCATCCTGACACCTAGAAAATACACAAGCCACCCATGGGCAAGATCAAATAGGAGGCTGGTACCAGCAAAATCCTCAAAGTCAGCAAGAAAAACAGCTTGTTCCTTCTTTGCTCACTCTGCCTGAAATTATAAAAATAATATTTGCTTAGGAGTAAACACAATTTTCCGCAGAAGACAGTACAATTGAGAGATGCTATGGCTGCCTGTGAAAGGTTGGGGCCAGAAGTTCACATGGAGAGACCCCAGCACTGCTTGAAGAATGACACTTTTTGTTTCCTGTAGTGAGTATTACCACCAGATGTACTGGCTTCCAGAGATCTGTATAACAGGCCCCCTAGCTCCTGAAATTACTTCCCAGGCTTGACCTGCGATCCAGGGTGATTTGTTTTCCTCATCATTATCATTTGCTCAAGATGTTGATCTCTTCCCAGCTTTCACAATGAGGGAAAGTAAAAATGGTTTCAGAGAGTGCAGAATCAGTAAACATTTCCTAGTTTGTCTCAGGCATCCTAAACCACAACCCGCTCTTTTAACAGTTGGGACTGGGGTGGTGGTTTGAGTTTTTGCGTTTTGTATTTTATTGATTTTTTTTTTTAAAATAACTAAGGCTTTGTTCATGCACAAAAAACCCCCACATACTGCTTTAACTGTACTGGTTATTTATTCTCTATTCCAATATATGAAAACTATTAATTGCACAGCGATATAAGGCAGTGTTATAAGGGGTTAAAAATGTATTACTCTAAGTGACAGAGGAAATAACTTCTCTAATTGGTAAGAAAAACAGTAACTTAGACCAGAGCTAATGTCCAGACTGGTTCTTTGCTCTCAGCAGACAGAACTGGGATTCTGGACCTCTGAAACCAGCTTTTCATCCCTTGGCAATCACCCTTCCCTTCTGCTCTACAGCAGACAGTCCCACAGCAACACTTTGACTGACCACAGGGATCAGTTGGCAAGATGGAACATACTCCAAAATGTCTTTACAAGAACACTGCATTTCATCGCCAAAAGAAAAATAAAGTTTGAAGAAATTACCAAACAGAACTGCCTGAGGAAAGTTAGTTAACAGTTAGTCCTGCAGATTAATATATGTTCCCTGGAAGTCTTTTCTCCAAATGCAGGAAATTAGCTGCAGAAAATGTCTTACTTTTGAAATAATAATAAACTGGCAAAGGAACATACTGCAGATCTGTACCACCAAGTTGTTTTTGCAAACCGTGTGCCAAGATTATTGCTCATTTGTTCTGGAGTTACTTCATCAGCAAGCATCAGCCTAGGACATGAGGCAATGTATGCCATACCTGCTGGAACAGCAGGGGGGAGTTCGACAAGCAGAATATAGTAACTATTTGGATTTTCAGCTAAAATTTGCTCATTGTGTAGAATGAAAAGAAGAATCCTCACCACAATGCACAGTGAGGATTCATTAAACTGTTAAGAAAGAAGCTTGTATAATACTAAAAGCCCTGCTTAGTTAGTAATTATTTGTTACTGAAAGAGCTAGCTCTAAGTATGCCCGCAATGATGGCTAATCCCTTCTTTCCCTCCCTTGCTCCTGCAGAAAGTGCCACAAGAATCCTTCAGAACTGCTGGGTTTCAAAATCTCCATGCCAGGGCTCAAGATAACCCAGGAGGACAACAGCTTCTCATATCTCCAGATGTACCAGCCTTCCAGTAAGTGCTGACTGAGGCTGACAATTTCATGACACAAAGCAAAGGTGCTGGGGGTGAATACAAATTGATCTGCACAAAATGACCTTAGAGCAGCATCAGGTCCAACACAGGTGCCTACAACTCACACCATTACATCCTCCCTCCCTACAATAATGACAGAGAACTGGGTCCATTAAGTCCTAAAATCGGCAAGTGAAGGGAAGGTTTTCTGGCTGTCTTCAACTAAGGGGAGGGTGCAGCCAGTCTCTTACTGGACTGTACAGTGATAGATAGAAGGGCAAGATGCGAACTTCAACACAGGAAACTGCAATTACATACTGGGAAAAAGATTTTCCATGTGAGTGGAATCAAGCACTGGAGCAGGCTGCCCAGAGAAACTATGGGTTCTCCATCCTTGAAGATATTCAAAGCCTGACTGAACATGGTCATCAGCCACCTGAGGCAGCCGACACTGCTCTGAGCAGGGGCTGGGCTGGATGACCTCCAGAGCATCAGCTACATCATCCCTATTGCACAATGCCAGTTTTAGAAGGACCTGCATAACTCTGGGGATTTCTTCTTCCCTCCTGCTGTTTAGCCCTGCAGTACAGTGGAATAGAAGAGCACTGGAAGCTGAGAATGGAAAAACAGTCTGATTGATAATCAATTATTTCAATTGTGAATACTGAAGGCACAAGGGTATCTTTTTTCCTCCTATATCTGTGCTGCCCAGGTGTGGATACCTTCAGTCTCTACAGTGGATCCTGGTAGGTGGCTGGGGCTTACAGGTACTCCCACAACAAGCGCTAGCTTGTTGCCAGCTTGGAGTATGTTAGTCTGGTGCTTTTTGCTAGCATGGAATGCACTTCAACATACACTGTCAAACACACACACTCAAGAAAACACCCTCTGCTCAACTAAAGTACATCAAAAGGCAGAAGACAGGGAAGTGAATCCTGTCCTCCTTGTGAACAGACATTACATCAATGAGGTTTGTGTTCCGCAATCCGGAATTATTCCCCAGTTTGTTGGCCACAAACTTCTGAGAACACACCAGAGAGGCTGCTACTTTAATGCAACTTCCTAATGCTATGTATTAAATTATTCTTGTTCTTACAGTCTGTTCCATCTAAGGGCTGCTTTGAGGCAATTAGTAGTAACTTGTTATACATTATACAATTCAACTTTCAAAAAAATGCAATAAACTAATTACTTCCTGTAAAACACTGTTTATTCATTCTCTTGGCTACTCCACATACCCAGCTAAAATACAATATCAGAAACATCAGCGTTTTCTCCACAGTATTAGGCATCAGATACCCAAGATGCATACATAAGTGCTTGAAATGCCACAAAGAGATTATCCTTGATAAATTGGTATTTTGAGCAAACATTTCAGAAATAAAATAATTCCTATCATTTAAGTCCTCCAGAATATTTAATTCACCGTGTCATTCCAATTCTCCCTTCCCTCATTCATCTGAATGCTCAAATGCTGCTCTTAGACACGTGCATCTTTTACCTTTCTCTGGGACTGGAAAACTAGTTTTGCATCTTGAATCATTATTTATTTCCATGGATTTCTCTGGGTTCCTTTGACAGCTTTATCTTACTGATGAGGATAAATGTTCTTTCAAAAGCTACTGCCAGGCTGCCCTCACTCTCAGATATCAAACAATGCAGTTGGCAGAATCTGTCAAAAGTAACCCACGTGGTCTGAGGGATCTGAAAATTACAATTGATAGTTTTGAAAATACAATTGATACATAGTAGCTTTAGGTAGGTCCACTTCACTGCTAGCACCCAATCCCTTCTTGCCTTTTCATTTTTCCTGGTCGCCATGGGAATTATTCATTTGAAAAACAAATTAGAAAGAAGCAGCGATATAACTTCAGTATTCCTGAAAACAAGATTGCTTTTCTTCTTTAGATTCTGCAGGTACTCGCATCTAGAAACTTTTTGAAGCATAAAAGAAACAAACTAAAGGAAGTTAATTTAAACATAAACCAGAATCCTGTGCTGGTTTGTGGCCTCTCTAGTGATTGCTTTTGACAGCATCCAAATCAAACTCTGGAAGGTGGTGTTAATTTTTCAAACCTAAAGGCAGGACGTACTAGCCGAGCAGGATTAGAGGAGGTAACTAGATTGGCATGACAAGTGCCGACAGGTACCTTGTGTGTCCCCATAGCCAGTGAGGGCAGAAGAAGCAGCAGGTCAGCTCTTCCCCGCTTCCCTCCACCCACCCCATACCCAAACCAACCCGCTCCTCCCCGCTGGCAGTGGTGCCAGTGAATTCACACGTGCCCATGCAGAGGAAGGGTGTCAGGAAGCTTTCAGAGCAGCACCTTCGCTTCAGATTCACCTTCTCCAGGCTCCTGATAGGACACAAGGGAGTGGGGGGGCTAACTCTTTCCAGACAATTATGGCAGCATCGTGTTTTAACTTCAAAAGGGCTCTTATGGAAAGGAAGATGGTTCTCAACCCAGGCTACTACAAGTACCTGAGAGAAACAGCACAGCTTGATAGTGAGCTTCCTAGAAAGCAGTTCCTTCCCTGATGCTCCAGACCTGAAGCATATTGACCTTCATGGTTTAGTGTCAGGTTTTTGACTGGGGGCACAAGGTGACAGCAGTCAAGGAACGCGATGGTAGTTAGCGTACTCTGCTTGGGTGTGCTGCCTCCATGAACACTGTCCGGTAAAAATGTAACCCAATTCATTTAAAGCTTTTACATCCATAAAAGGAGGATGGCACTCTGGGTCAGAGTTTAGACAGACCAGTACAAGCTGTTTAGCTTTTACCACCCACCAAACCCTGTGTGTATGCACAGGCATGCACACACACAATGCAGGGAGGCTAAGCTTTGCCACAACATTTTATCTTCACAAGTGGCTACAGCACTTGAGAATTATCTGGTGCCTCCTTTCCAGTCAAGATAAATACAATGCTCATTGAGCCGTTGTGAACTGCATACTGACTGACAGCAGTACATTTAGCCTGTGTGTTCTCCAAATACACTGTCTCACCAATCTTTTTTTAAAAGAATTTATTAAAATTATTCAGAATACCTTTTGTTAGGCTTTTTACAAGAACTGCACCCCCTCTACTGGATCACAGATCCACTTAGCTTGGCATCCTTTCATTGACAGTGCCCAGCAATGGGTGCTTAAAGACTACGCAAAGCAAGGCAAATACAGAGGATGCCTGCCCTTTATACACCCCACCCAGCTTCCCACAAACACCCCGTGGCTCAGCCACCCTTGGGCTTGAAAAAGGCCTCCAGACCATCATGGCTTGTCATGACCCTTCCTTTCCAAGAATTTTCCCAACTCCTCTTTGGATCCAATTTAGACTTTCACCCATTATTGCAGCCTATGGAGAAGTTTCACAGCTTCACTACCTGGCCTGTTCCTCTCGTTTGCACCGCCTGGCATTCCTGCAGTTCCTACGTTCGCCTTTTGCACGCATTTGTAATTTTTAGCACAGCTCATGCACCGCTTCAGCTTATTCTTACCCAGGTTAAACAGGGCTCAGCTATTAGCAGTATTCTATCAGTGGAAATCTTGAGGCAGCAACATTTGGTCCTCCAAGGACTGTGATTCTACTGTGTATTTGTACAAAGAGTAAAACTGTTCATGCGAACACTTATGAGCTGTTGCTTGCAATGTGCCTGCTGTTTTGGCATGACTGGGTGGCACTTCTGAACTGAAGATAAACACTACCTACATTTAAAATGTACAGCCTTTGCTGAGATTCATCTCAAATGGAGTAATATGCTACCTGCAGTGATGCATGCCCTGCTAGAACACACAGCCTTCTCTCATTCTCAACAAGCAGAAACACCAAAGCAATTAAAAAACTGAATTAAGAAGCTGTTTCTCTTCTCGCATGGCCAGAAGTGCTTTGAAGCATGTGTTAGATAAGGCCAGCAATCCTGAACCACACGTTGCCCTGCTCAGCCAGGTCCATAGCTGCTCCAAGGCTCAGGAGCCCCGCAGCAGCTAAGGCACCACACTAGGGCAGTCCCGTGCTGCCCCAATCTGTACAGGTGCACAAAATGGCCAGTTCATCAAGCAATGTCTGCAAGCAACATTACTAAGAGGGGACCGACCAAGATCCATGCCAGTTCCAGGCTTGGTTCCTCTGAAGTGTTGCCCAAATCACAGGTCTGGGTGCTCAGTCCACCTGAGTGCAGTATGTGTAGCTAAGAGAATGCAGACAGCACACACACACCTGTCTGTGTTTCCCAAGGAATCTGTTAGAGAGATACTAAGCTGTCCTTGCAAATGAGTAGTTACTGTTTGCTACCAGTGATACCTTGAGACCTTTATCTGCAGCAGGTTACTTGGCGGGGCTGCCACATAAGAGGTATTTTTCAAGAGCCCATTCTGGGATGCAGCCAGACCTTTACAAGGTCCTGCAATTTCAATAATTAAATTAAAACCAGAATTGAGTGCTTGTGGGACTGAAGAAAATGAAATATGTGGCTAAGTAGTGCCTGCTCACATTTTTTTCTTTATGACATCTCTCAATCTGCTACATAAAAATCACACAATTCTTCACGATCAAGAATGCAAATCATAAAATCAGCTTCTTGATAAGGCAACAGACATAAGGCTGAGAGGCTTACAGGGATATGGCTAAAAAGAAAATATTCCCCATTCTAGAAAAATGATCTGAATAGGCTGTTGTCGTCCTTGGATGTAGTTTCTGCTGTGCTTAGTGGATCTGGACTGGTGTATTTAAATAAACTAAAATCCATGGCAATTTTTTTTTTTAAATGGTAAAAATTAAGAAGCCGCTGAAATACTAAACAGGGAAAACATTTTGGTCCCAGACAGGACTAGGAACCTTTTGGGAGATCTGGGAATACACACTGGTTAGGACCTCACTTTCACACAAAAAAAAAACAGAGGGAAGAAAACCCCTCTTGGTTTATGTACTTCCAAAAAATCTTCCCTTAAACCACATATGAATACATTAAATGGAGGCCACCTCTTTAAGACAGCTTTTCGTGCCTGGGGTTTATACGGAGTGCAGATACTATATATGCCAATTTAGTTGCATGTACAGCCAAAGTCCTGAAAACCAAGGCTGATAGGAAATCAGAACACACCTGGCCCCAGTTCAGGTTTGCCATCAACCATAGTCCAAATGTTAATGCAGAGAGTCAAATTTACTCCTTAATCCCTAAATTCCAACTAATACAAATTTTACCTACCAATTTATAAACCCTTGTGTGCCTCCAATGAAAATAAGTGAGGAATGAAAACCAAATCCACATCAGACCCTTATGTAGGAAAAAAAATCTGGAAATAGCTTCTGTACAAACACAAATTATATTACTAATATGATCTGGCAGTTTTACTTGAGTCCCATAGCTGCAGCTTAATCATATCTTTGACACAGCTAAATTGCTAGGATACAATGGGACCTGTAGCTAATAACATCGCTTCAAAAATAAACAAACTCCTGTTTTTCTAAAGTGATTATGAGGAACTCCCATGTATTTTAGATGAACTGCATCTGCTTAACCATCCTGTTCCAAGGCACCATCACAAGTAACTGGCCTGTTTTGTGTCATTATGGTGGGAAGGGATCAGGCAGTATTTTGTGGTAGGCATTCTCACTCCCGCTCTTAAATGGTCTCTCTTGGTTGACACTGACATTTAACACAGCAGTGACAGTGGAGAGTGGGGAAGATTTTGTTCTTATTTCTAACAAAAGAAAACAAGATAGTGTAGATAGCAAATCACAGTTGAGAGTGAGGACACGGCAGGAAAAATAAAAAACCCAAACAAACAAATAAACAAAGTAGCAGGTTTAAGCACTATACCTAGCTTCCAAACTGATGTGATGCCACACAAACTATCAACCTCAGACTCTCAGACTTTACCTCTTAGTCCTGGAAAACGCTGCATGCAAGCACAACCAAGCTCAGCAAGGTACAGCTGGCTGGCATCCCCACTGGCACCCCCAGATCCACAGACTGCCCCTTGTCTGAGGGCTCCCTGACCTTTTCCAGTTAAAACCACTTAGTGCTTAGTAAATACCAAATACTTGGTTAACTGAAGCCAGCTGATTTTGACTGAAGCGGATAAAGGAGCACTCACATGAGCAGTGCCAACCTCTTTATAAGGCACTACAATCCTCTGAAGAACTTGGCCCTACCCTGAGCTTCCATATGCTTGCTCTGAATATGGCTCAGAATTTCTTGCATTTTCAAAGGCTGGAGGGAGAAGTCATTCTACTATTGCATGGATTGGAAAATGTTTGGGAACAGGATATTTTGGATAAAGAAAGATGTGAACCATAAATGAACCTTCTGCCTCTACCATCCCCAAATTTACACTAAAGACATCCAGAACTATATGTATGAAATATAAGATAGTATAAAAACAGACTGTTTGGTCCATCTCAGTATACCACTCACCCACAACACAAGAGCATTCTGAGTATTTGTCTGTCTCTTCTGGTAATTTAAACAATTCCTTTTCAGGCCTTTGCTGATACTTTGCTCTTACTATAACCTTGCCCCCACCACTAAGGCTCTGTACTGTACCTGAAACTGCAAGTGTTATTTTAACATTTTCTAGGTGGATAAAGTGACACTTCATCTTACTTACTTCTGGGTAGCACACAGATAAAGGACCTTTTCTAACTACCTGCCCTGCAAAATCATGCTAAACACTGAGGACGAGCCCCTGGCACTACTGAAATCAAACCAGTCTCACAACTACTTAGGTGGGATCAGGGTTTTTGACTGAGTTTTATCAGTTTCTTCCTTTCTTAAATTACAACCTGTACTTAAAGACTTATGTCAAACTGGTATTTCAGTTGCATCTATTATAGCAGCAATTCTTCTCAATTTCACATGATACCTTTTTCTGTTTGGGCATTTTTAATTAAAAATACTTTATTAAACAGAGTCATTCTGATCCAATAAGGTCAGTATAAGCCTAGAACCTCCTTTCCATTTTTAGTGCCTATTCAGACAGGCAGCAGACTTCACATGCGTGTCAAAAAGAGCTCATTTCAATGCATTTCAGACAACACAGGTACTTCACAATGGGTTTATGGTTGTGTTCTTTTCTTTATTAACCATAGCACGTAAAGTAAAAGCACAAAGGCAGTTCTCAAAGACAGAAATCCCAGAATGCTTTGGGAAAAATATCTAAACAACTATTCTGCTGTTCTCTAACGTGTTACTAAAGACACCATCATCCCTCATCCCTCCAGAAGTGTTCTTAATTAAATAAGAATCTATTAAAAAAATACAGTGCCCCTCAGCGTAAACTCCCACCCCCATCCTTCTCTTTCAATTTTAAAAGTGATCTATCTTGCCTTCTTCCTGCCTAGGAGCTCATTAGAAACAGCCCCTTCTGCACATATGCATCACCTAACACAGATTTGTGTTAGGGAGACAGACAGAAGAAAGAGAGAGAAAGAAATTAGAAAGTGAATGAAAATAGTAGGCCTGCGAGACAAGAAAGCAACAGCAGACAAAGAACACCCGGTACTCACAGGGGAACAATGAAGGCTGAGACACAAATGCTGGTACCATGGGATTAAAACAGAAGCTATTGCTTAACTTTGCAGCAGAGATGCAGTGTTGCTCTAACTAAATTCAGTTATCAACAATAATCAAGGCAAATCACACAGATCTGCTTTCTCTGAGTGGCAAAAGGTTGCCATTAAACATGCCTTAAACTCCAAATGGAAGCGCAAAGCACGAGCAGTGTCCCTGCCCCTGCACAGCCACTACCTGCTGATTGCTGCCTAAAGCCCAAAGGGTCATTCCCTGCCACTCGCTGTCCTCAGCACCCACTCCCAAACATTGCCTAGCTCACCTGTCATCTGAAAAGTCCAAACCAGTCAAACCAAGAAGAATAATGACCACGTCCCTCTTTGAGAGCTACAGAGGTGACAAAACCTGCAAATTTTTCCATCCATTTTCTGTAACAGAGCTTTACTTGAGGAATCAACTCCTAACAGTTCCTCTTAAAATGGTTTTTCCATCCTGTAAGAACTTTTGCTACCTTGAGCCAGACAGCCCAAGGAGCAGTATGGCATTTGTTGACTGGCAAGCAACTCCAAACAAGAAATTTCCTTTGAGCTTTAATCTATGGCAGGATAAATGATAAAGTAATGAATGTTTCCTCCTGACACCAGAAAGGATGAGGGAAAATGCATTACAGGAGTCTTGGGATGGAGACAAATTCAAAATGAAGTACATCTGCCTGCCTTAATGCTAGGAGGGGCTAAATTCACATCATTCAGCCGTTGTTTAAAAGAGCTGCAAAGAACACAATGTCAACTCCAGGCTTAACCAGGGCTTTTAACCTAACTCCCCAGATCTGTCTGCCTAAAAGGTGGCTTTGCCCTCAAGATGGTCTCTGCTTGTCCTGCACTGACCTCTGAACATAAACCTGCACCTCCAGATACTTACTCTCCAAAATTACAGGAGCCACATGCCTTTATTGCATTTTTTTAAATACTGGTTGGTTTTTTTTCTCCAATGCGTTTTTGGTAACTTCCTACAGCTGCCTGATAGTCCCTTCAGCAGGGCGGTGGGAAGATCCTTCTGTCTCTGTCCCTTGGAAAGCTGTGCTAGAAGGGACTAGGAGAGGAGACCCAAAATGAGGCCCCCAACTAAGCGTGACTCGGGGGTTATTTGTTTTGGAATGTTTAGCTAGGTTTCCTCCTCCACACATGATGGATCTGTCCTTCACCTAAACTACAATGGAATTTGCTCCAGCCCCAATTTTAATTTAATAAATAGCAGGGATCCCTCTGCAAGACCAGTGCTTTTAGAAGATAATGCAGTGTTCTATTCAGGGAGATTCCTAGGAATTTCTTTGCTTGTGTAGGCAGAAACAAGGGCATGCAGCCTGACAAAATGTCTTACTGATTTGAAAAAAAAGAGTATCCAGAAAGATTCTGTCTTCCTCCCAGAATAAATTAAGATTGGTTCACCTTGTCCTTTTTTCTGAAGTTGCAGAGTCTACCCTTGCTGAAACTTCAAGGCATTTTCATCTGATGGCTTTTTTCCAGTATGCTCTCCTGTGAGAGTTTTGTTCTTGATGATTGTTAAGCTCACACTTATGAGAAAGTACAGATACCAAAAGCTGTAAACCAGACTGAAGTAATCACAGTCACACTGAGAGTCAAGCTTGAAGAGATTTTTAATAATGCCACCATATTAAGCAGAACAAGAAGATGACTCCAAGAAGCCAAGGAGGTAGCTACAGTTTTAATAAATCCTTTGCTGATCTGGGAAGTGCCAGAGTGAGAGAGCACTGATCTCAGCATTTAAAACTGAAGCAATAGCTTATAAATTAGACCTTGTATGTTACTGGACTACTGCTGGGAAACCACGTAGAAAGACTTAGCTTCGTACTGTAAAACTTAAGTACTCAGCTCTTGGTTTCCAAGGTCTCATCCAGAAAAGTACTTCAAAAAGTAATAATAATTGGGGTTTTTTTAAGTCTCAGATAATTTTAGGAAGTAACAAAAAAAAAAAGAAAAGGCCTTCAAATACAAGTTTTACCCTTTAACATGCAGACCTCTACTGTATTAAAGGAATTTTGAGCTGAACAACACTTGGACAGAAATTGCATCAGGACCTTCAGGTCTCAATGGATGCTCCGAGTACCAGAGTCTAAGTATGAGATATTGTTCACACTGTCTTTCATGCATATAAACCTTGCCTTTCATATGAAGAAAGGCATGTAACAGTTATTTGAGTAACTGCAATCCAATTACTGCCCCAGAATAGACCTGCTCCTTCTCAGGAATACCTCTGGGTATTTGCATATATTTCATAATGAAGATAACAGAAAGCATCTTGTCCAGATACAGAACAATGTGCTTCTAACCTGTTGGGTTGGTTAATGAACATAAGCGGTGACACCATTCCCAGATATCCAAGGGGTGCACTCTGGTTACTGCTTGGAGTTGCAGGAATGGAAAATACAATTACATTGCAGGGCTACATGTATCAGCCTCTCACCCAAAGCAAAGGAAAAACACTTAGGCACTGTCTTGGCATGCACTAAGTTGAATATTAATGTGTATGATAGTTACTGCAATCTTTACTGTTTAAATTATTTGTTTTTATGTTGTAGTGAAGGCCAACTGACAGAAATAAAACATTGCTTCTCTTGGTGCTCTCTACTTAAATTGCAACTGTAAATATTTTTAAGAGTAGTGTTGTCTAATCTCAAGTATAGGTTCATCCCTCCAGATTGTACATCATGCTAGCTTGTTATCTACCATGTCACTATGAGCTTCCATAAATAAACTGGGAGCTACCTCTCTCCTGGGCTGGCTATTTCCAGAATTTGTTTCAGTAAAAATTCCTGTCCTTCTAATCTTCCCCCACAAGAAACAACTTCTTTATTTCTGCTGAAAGCAAACTAACTTCATATACCTGCCCTTCCTGCCTGTGAGGATCTGTTCAGTAGCTATAGAGATCCAGCTTTCTTGCATGTCGCAACTTTAAACAAAAAGATTGCTTCTCACATAGTTAAAGAAACACAAATCTTTCATAACACACATTTCAAATAAACTCCTATGGCCTTTCTCCAAAAGAAAAATAAAAGTAATGATAGACTGAAAATACAAATTCCTAATTTCTCAATCAAAAGATAATGAAACCAAACTGATTCCCACCAAGATTGAGAAAGGATGAAAAAGCAATAACTGAAAACCACACTTTTGCCTTATGTGCTAAGGCTGTGATTACCTCAAGACTATTTCCCTTTCAAAACTCTCAATTCCTGTGAATCACAAATGCCTTTGATGGTGGTTTGCTGACACTCTCTCATATGCTGGTTGTCTCAAAAATGCACACAGCTTGTCCAGTGAAGTGCTAAACCTCAGCATTTTGCAACCCCCAAGTTTATCTAGCAATTACATTTGTTACAAAAAAAGCTGCTGTTTGCTGAAACACATTTATAATCATTTCAGCTATTTCTGAGAGAGTATACAAGAACAGAATGCCCTGGTATACCCAGTAACTAAAAGCAAGGGACAGTTCTGTTTTGTGATTGTTACATGTGATGCTGACACAAGAGATGCTGTTTGGTAACTAAATATACAAAAGATTGATATTGGCCTTTATTTCTGTTTCCTGATTTAACTTTTGTTTAAGAACATTACAGCTTTGGCTTACAAATTTTGTCTTCCAGTAAATCACAGCATGGACTTACAAACACAGATGGAGTCTCCAGCTTTCCCAGGCACTCAAATGGTGATTAGAAAATTGTCCTATATCATAAACTGCAGGTCTGAACCTGATGAGTGACACATAGGCTATAGAAAGAAGGCAGCTGAGAGGGTGAGAAAGGGAACTGTTGCAGGGAGTGCAGACAGATTTACTGTCTACTTAATTACTTTTTCTGGTTTGCACTGGCAGAAGAAGCTTTAACTGAAGTTATTATAGGGTTTGAGTATGCAGGACTCCATAAACATGCTAATGTCCAAGTAGTGACATAAACTCAAATCTCATCGCAGGGCCTGACTAGTTTGTGAAGTTTTCCATTAGATGTTGCCTGCTCATGGCACAAGGGTACAGAACTGCTCAGATGCTAACTTGGCAGCAGTGCAGAACAGTTCAGCCCTGTATACCTCTGCTTCAGCGACAGAGGACAAAAATAGACGCAACTTTTACAACTTGTAAACCCAGCTCCTCATTCTTTTCCTCCAAACTTCTTCCTGCACCTTTAGATCTTTCTAAGACAGTTACCCATCTCGCCCACCCCCAAGACCTTGCCTGCAGTACAGCAGTATATGAATTTGCCTGGCAACCTGACATAAATATCCAACCAACCAGCAAATAAAGCCTGTCACGCTCTTAGCTACAACATTTCTGTGCACAGCCTTACAACAACTCAGAGCTGTCCACCAGGCAAGGAATTAACTCATTGTCTTTAGCTCAATTTATCATCTAAAGTTTGAGAGGAGAGGTGGACATTTGCTTTCCTTTACTTCACTTTGCTGTATGCAATGTTCAGAGCTGCGTTATAGGTATCTCTCAATTTTTGTTCAGTTTCTACTGATTTTTAAACTGGTTAGATTAATAACTCTACCAGGATGAAGTGAGATAAAGTGCAAGGAAAGGCAAGGCATGAATGAGCAGGGGTGCACTGGCAAACATGCAGAAATGTCTTGACTTTGACATGCTGGGATCCTGCAGGTGATCAGCACCGCTGGCTCTCTTCACCGAAACCCACCGCAAGACCGCAGCTGTGCCCAGTGCCAAGGGCACCCCCAAGCAATGGGGCAGAGCTCTGGCACTGAATGGGATCATTTCAGAAGCAGCAAATCACAAGAGAGTTTGGTGTGGGGCAGGACTCTGTGCAAAACATCACAGACAACCTTCTGCAAGATTTCAGCTACCACCAGTCTTCATGGAGCCCTGAGCTGCCCTGGGGAAGGACAGAACTATGTCCTCCGAGGGGCTCCCGGCATCCCAGAGAGCAGCAGTGGCCTTTTACAGCCATGCCAGCAGATATCGGGAACTACACCCCATGCAGAGAGCAGTGCTGCATCCATGTACTGACAGCTTTGTCCACCCTTCTCTGGGGACGGGCGATACACTATGAGCATTTCAGAGGTCAGCATGCTCTCTGGACTTCAAGCCAGTAAACTCAAGATAAGTACATAGCAAGAAATCCTCATTCTCAAATAAATGAGACCTGTATCCTATATCCCTGTCTCAAATAAATGAGACCTACATCCTGTATCCCTGTCTCAAATAAATGAGACCTGTATCCTATACCGACTATGAGCAGAGTTGAAGGGAAGATAAGACAGTGTGACATTAATAGTTTCACTGTAATTTAACTGTTACATTCCATCCTGCCCCACAGATTACTTGAGGATAGAAAACAAAATGCAGGACCAAGTCAAGCCAGAAACAAAGTTTCACTCCCTCCTTATTTGCCACTGCGACTGCACCCACTTACACGGAGGTCTGAGTCACTGTTGGGCACACAGTGTCCATCCTGCTGCTGCTGCCTTTTTACATGTGATAAAGAGCCCAAGAGATCCCCTGTAGAAGAAGCAGACAAGGAAGGCTGACATGAAGTGTCACACTTTGACACATCATTAAAGTATTATTTTTAACCTTTGTTTAAGATAAAGCATTCCTAATGCAAATAATTTTCAATAATAACGCAGTACAATAATACCAGGACCTGGTATGTGTGGGATGGAGGTAAATTTAAATGACATGCCTTGTAAAAAAGAACACATGGAGATTAGTACCCAGCAGGCTGTTCTGCATGTACTGCACTGCACAGTGGCACGGCTGGAGTGAGAAATGAATGGAAAAAGCCTTCACCCCTAACGTGCTGTTGTTTCCCCAATCTGCTTGCCAACTAAATGGCTAGCAAGAGTGCACATCAAGAAACTAAAGTCAAGAGAGAGTGGGACAACTCAGAAGTAAAAATATTTCTTACAGCTGAGACCAGTACAGATACTGTAGGCTTGGAAACCCAAAGGACAAAGGTAGCTTTGCCTTTCCCTCACTACTTGACTCTGACTTGCATGCTCAGCCCCTTTCATTTGTGGCTGGTACCACACAGTACTTTTGTCTGGCTGGCTGCACCTCCTAATTTCTGCGGCATATACTGCAGCAGGTTTAACACACACAAACCTGTCCAGCCCGTGGGGTTTGCCTACACACACAGCTGCCGTCTCCACTGCCACTCTTCCCCTTTCAGATTCCCTGGATTACTGGACATGGCTTGCTGGCCTATGCAGAGGACAAGAGGCAGAACTAGGCCCACTAAGATATCACCAATATCACCTGCATCTTCCCCAGAGCAGAGGGCAATGGGAAGCAAAGGTTTTCTTCTCTTGGGTTTCCACCTAGCTAAAAGCTCGGTCTGTTATGTGCACAGAGCATCACTTCCTTACTTGATTTTTTTCAATTTATTTTTCCCAGAGCAAAGTTGTCTCAATTCTGATTACTTCTCAGACTAACTGACAGTACACCCCTTCGATAAGTCTCTCAGATACTCAACATTGCCTATCTGAAAAATTAAGTGTAAGCTCGTTGGCCACATCAAACACCATGTTTTGTCTTTCCCCACAGGAAACTATGGGAGCAGACTCAGGCTTCAGAAGACTTGCTGAAGCTTTAACAAAGTAGAGGTAAGTCAAAGCAGAGACTCATTCACCAGCCCCATTTCTAGAGGCGGATGAACATAATCAGACAACAGCCTTTATGGTAAGCCATTTTCCTCTGTCCTCAAAAGTGTCATTTGATAGACTATGGTGTTAGATACAACACAAATCCTACTGCTTGTGAAGGCACATGCTGAGTTATTCGTGAAAATCAGTCAGTCTACCAACTGACATTTGGATTCTTATTGTCATAGCCAAAGGAATATAACATTTCTTTCTTGTTCTTATTTTACTTTCCAAAACAAAAGCTTATGTTGAGAGAGATCTTGGAACACTTGGGAAAGGCACAGAGCAGTTCCCGGGTACAAAAATGGGGTAGCTTTATTTATTCTTCTAAGAAAAAGTGAGGAAAAGCTAATCTAAATGATATACATTCTGCCTTGCTGGTCAGGTACAGAGAAATCACATGCCAAGCACCCGAATTATATGGCATGCCTTCTGAAATCTGAAACACAAGCTAGTTTGTCTGAACATGCTCATTTTACAGCCTCACTGGATAAACTAAAGAAATCGATGCTTCAGCCAGTTACCCAACAATAATAATTGCCAAGACCCCCCATAATTAAAAGTATGTTGTGAAACTGGCTGAAAGCAAGCCCTACTTTGATCAGAGCCCACATAGAAGTGATGTTCACAAGCAGCCAACAGAGTCATGCACTATGCCCAGGCTCAGGGGGGTTCTTTCAGCACTGTCTGTTCCTCTGAACCAAGACTCAACTACACCATCCTGAGCACGGGCACCCTAACACAAAGCACATGCAACATCTCAGCTGAAGATCTGAATAGGAACACAAGACACAGACAAAACCGAGTTTTAACGCAGACCTCTACACAGCTATTTCAAAATGTGCTTTAAAATATTCAAATAAAATTAAAATGTGCATTAACACCATGACAAAGCAAAGCTCATGAATTTCATTCTGCTAGTTGCGGTAACCCTCTCACCCTACAGCCAGTTTCTTATTCTAAATACTCCATGAACACATCGTTCAAGCTACTGACAGTTTGTATTATGGCAGGTACCACTCAGTATTATCTCAGTTACTACTGTAAGCATATAAATATCTATATTTTTATGTACACGCCTGATCTTTTCCCCCAGAGATAAACAGAAGAAGTGGCACATTTAAAGCATATGTGTGAAACACAACATTTTTGAAGTGGCAACAGTGACAGTAGCAGCAGCACTGGCAGCAGGTTAGCATTTGGCTAATTGAGCCATTCAGGCTAATGAGCCCCACAATTGTGACGATCCACTGGAAAAAAAAAATCATTCCTTTAACATCTTATGCATTGAGAGCTTGTTCATCCAGGTTTCCAGAAGAATCCTATTGGTATCGAAGAGGAATGAGAAGGACACAAATCAGGGACTGAAAAGAGCCACTCCCACACCCCCTTCTCCATCCCATAAGGCAGAACTCTCCCAGACACCACCTATTTGAGATGCCAAACTGGAACACTGAAACAAGACCCTTACTGATAGCAAATCATGCAGACTCTCCAGCTCCTTCCTTCCAGTGGAATAATTAACAATGCTGGCAAGTACATTATCATAAACTTCAGTGTTAACACCCCCACTGCAAAGAACAAAGGCGATTCACATCCCTCCCCGAACTACTGCTGCAGACTGGGTGCCGATTCTGACAAGTTGCTCTGTGCCAATTTAGATTCCGTTCACATTTGGAAGATGATGTTCATAACCATGAGCTAGAGAACACTCTTAAAATGATGCTAGAAAATACAGAAAACGGCTCTGTAAACCCGCAAACCAGACCAGATCACCTCTTGATTACGCTGTTGATTTAGCTGTATTTATGCAGAAGTCAAACAAATTGTTTATAATAATCATGCATAGCATCCTTTATCTCAAAGGACCCTGAAGTGCTGCTGGGCTGGGGCTGGATCCTGCACACACTTATTAGCAGGCACCCTCTCAAAGCCAGATGTCTGCAAAAGGACTTACATGAAGAATTTCTTTCTGCCTCTGATACACAGTCAGCAGTTAACAACACAAACCAACATTTTGGCACAGGGCAAAACTGAAGTCCTGGTGCAAGTAAGGTGGCTGCTACCAGCCTGCACTAGACAGAGAAATGGGGACTGGTTATGTGCAGCCTGTGTTAGCTGATCAGGGGGAGCCTGCTCATCACTTTATCTGTTAGTTAAGTCTACAGCCTGAAAACCTAGTGAGGATCCAAGTTGTGTTGGAGGATTATTTCAACACATAAGCAACAGAGCAGTTTCCTACTCATGTATGGTGGCTATACAGCTTTCGTGTGGATACAACATCATCAATACAATCCATCTCCAGGCCATTTTCAGATCAATGAAACACAGTGGACAAGATGTATCCTACACTACTTTCAAGACTGCAAATGCTGTGAGGTGTTGCAGGTCAGAAAGGATACGCAAGTGGAGTATCTGGTATTTCTGATCTGTGGTCCTGAGAGCAGACCTCAGGTTACTGCACTGTTTTTAACTTATAAACTCCAACTGGTCCAAGAGCCAACCTAACATGAGCATCATACTCTTGCACGTGTCATACATCTGCTCGGTGAAGGTGAAGGTTAACAACACAGGAACAGTTTCTGTAAGGGACTTTGGGGATGGGACTCTGTTTTTCTCTCACTGGTCTGCCCCATAGCCAGGACAAAGTTCCTGGTTGTCGGGTTGGTGCTTCGTTTCTTTTGGGATACTTAGACATGAAAGAGGGAATAGCTGCCTTGTATGTTTAATGGATTTCTAATGGAAAGCCAAGATACCTACAGCATCAGAGAGGTATGTTTTTCAATGTGCTGAAACAAATAATAAAAACAATCCAAAGTACTTCAGTACCGATCGCTTAAGTTCCTGTGGCTGTTTATTCTGCAAAGTTCTCTTTCAAACTACTGCACAAACTCTGCAAGTGTGGCAACAAAGAGCTGACATTTCTAGGAGACAAGTGATGTCAAAGTGCAGCAACCTTATCCAAGAGGTAACAAAACAAAGGAGAAGATTATCATGCACTGGGAAAATAGCCCATAAAGAAGCATCTGCACTGTAAAAATAAACAAAACAAGATTCCAGCCAGATCAGACCAGGCCATCCCCTTACCTCTTCTGCCCCTTCCAAATATCTCTGGTTGCCAGCCTCCAGAATGAGCCGTGGCACCAGGGTTTCTCAGTTTAACCAGTAATTAGTAGAGATAGTATGCTCAGCTTAGACAAAGCCAACCCTCAAGAGTTTGGGAATCTGGTGTTTCTGTGTCTCTTACACAGGGAGGAAGAAAGTGGGGGAGGAGGGGGAAGCAGACCTGTTTTTCACCTGACCTTTGTCATCTACAGATGCTGGACTACATTTGGATGTAAGTAATAACAATGGATATGACCTGCCTTGTTTACTCAATGTTAAGTATTAACACGGCCTGTGCTATCTCAGCCCTGGCTATATTTCACTAGGCAAGATCTGCCTGTGCAAGTGGCTTTATGCAAACACCGGCCCAGCCTCTGGGAAGGATAATGCATCCTAGAAACAGAGAACAGAGGCCAAAGGTATCTTAATGCTGCTTAGAAGAACAGAGTGGTAAAATAAAGGCTGGGGGAGGGAATCAGTGTTTGTAGAAAACTCAGCTGTTTGTCAGTCACAGAATGCTTATTTCCATCTTCAAGAAATACAGAAGGTTTTGCCTTTGGAGGTGACTTCTGGATTTCTCTCACAAATAAATAATAACTACTTCTCAGAAGACAAAGAAACAATGGTCCTCAGACTTTAGTCTGTAGGGATTCATCTTTTCAGTTTCTTATACACACTGGAAATGTAAATTTTGTTATCTGCTGCTGTGGAGAGGGAAAGCCAGTGAAAGTTTATTGCAGCACATTCTCAGGATTCTAAACATATTGTATCACATCCACACTGTAATGAGTTCTATTTTAACTGCTTTTGGAGATTGCTTTAGTGGACACTGAAACTGAATAACCAGCTCTGCTCTCAGAATGAAAGAAACTATAACATATACATAAAAGGTCTGTCATTATGTTACTGAGGGCTTTGGCCACGCAGGAGAGGTGAGGTGAGGTGGAAAGCTGTTCTCTGTGGGTGTTTAAAAACAAACAAACCAATCACAAAACCAAACCAACAAAACCCCAAAACACATACACCACAGAGCCATCATTTTCATGCATAGGTCCTTCATCAGGGATATAAAAAGGTGCCACGGTTACAAGCTGGCCAGTCACGCAGCAGCACTTAAGGTAGTTCCCCCTTCCAACACTACAATATCCTTATGGACAGACATCTGCCCCTGGAATTTATATTTTCAGTTTCCTTCCATTTTAAGTGCTTTATTTTACCCTCCACTCCATTCCCACCTATAATCTCTCATTGATAATTTTGGTCTGGGGAATTGATGCATTAGGAAAACTATTCAGCTTACTCTGAAGCCAAGAAAGAAGGGGATATTCTTCACAGCTTGAGGAAAGTAACTCATATTTTCCACACTTACTGCTCATGATAACTTGGATCTCAAATACTGACCTGTCTCCCAACTTTATTTGTTCTAACCCACATAAATGAGCTATCTACTCATTAAGAAAATCTATAGTGACCTCTCTTTCCACCACCTCCATTTGCCACTGCTTTCAAAAGGCTATTGAGGTTAAATCACACTTTCAGTGATGCTAATGGGCATTTTCTTTGCCATTTACTTCAGTGAGAGCAGAAAATGGTTGCACGGAAGGCCTGATCCTGGCTTGTCTACATATAGACTTACTAAGCAATAAGCCTGTAGGTGAAACCAATCAAAAAAAACACCCCACATCACAGAAAACACCACAAATCCTATTGACTGCAAGTTTTTCTTAGCAATTTTGTAATTAAGAATTAATATTTTAGAACTCCCTTTTTTTCCTCTTAAGACCTACTACACATGAAACACTACTTTTACTGACTGCCCTGAGACTGCCTTGTTCTCAGTGTTAGTAGTTCATGTTCAATATTTCAATGACACATGCACTAACAGACCTCTGTGCTAGTGCTTGACATTGGCAGGTCCAAGAGTTTACTAATTTTGCAGTTCAAAACAAAGCTTTTAAGACCCTGCCAATATTTGAAAACATTCCCCACCAGTGACTGAGAAGAGCAAAAGTGACATTAACAAATGCTTTCAGCATCAAAATGAGAGCGCTGCACTGCTATGTTGCTTGTACTTTGTCCCTGCTTCTGAAGATTTTTCATCCTCCTTACAGACATAATGGGGGAAGCCATTGCTACGAAGAGCACAGTGTCACACACAGATTCCATCTGCAACAATTTCACTACTAAAAGATGAAGACAAGTGTTATTTTCTGGCCATTGTAAGCTTGTGCCCTTCGTTTAGACATGGTTTACATTTGTTCAGTTAAAAATCACGTAACAACTACTTGGATTTAACCTGCCTATGCACAGGAAAACAAAATAAAAGATGCTAGGGGGGAAAAGTGTTTATAAGATAAAAGGCTACTAAATGGCAACACACTCCTCCATCAGAATTTTATGAGAACAAATAAACATTTCTTTCTACAGGAGTCCCTAGAAATTCTTCGGGAATGTTTATGCAGTATTGATCCTACAGGTTACATCTGACTATTGGTCATTGCTCGACAGATGAAGTAGCAGGAGGTTAGAGGGAAGAGCTTCCTTGACAGATCTTAAAGCATATTTAAAAAAAACAAAAACAAAAGCAAAACCAACATCAGCCACCCCTAAACCACCAGGAAAGCACTAACAAAGTCTTCAGACGTTACAGGCCCAGAGAGCCCTTTAGGCAATGCTGTGGACAGTCTACACTACAAAATAGTCGTTTCCAGCGGCTGCCCATCCCCCCGCCATGCGTCCTTCCTTCAGCTGATTTCAACACCCTCTTTTGGTACACAGATACACACAGAGCTGGCAGGCCTGTCTTCATCTACCCTCACTTTGCAACTGCAAAAACCACTGAACTTGGATTTTTCTAGTGTCTAGGGAGATCTAAATGGCAGGCAGGCAGCGCACGTCCACGCACGTCCTCCCCAGCCTCTCACAACTCCGCATTGTTTTGGCACATCTGCTCCATTCAGCCTCTACGTGCTTGTGACACCCACCCAGCAGCAAGGGACCGCACTCCCAGGGCATGAAACCCTAGAAGTATGGTAGAACATGCCCTGGGAATGTTCTTGGTCAGCAGCAGGGAAGAGCAAATGAGAAAAACTAAATGCTTCAGAAGTAAAAAACATGTAGGAAAGGGAAAAACTAGAGAAAGAGGGAATGAGAGAACTGCTCATTATTACATTAGCAAACCTGAACTATTTATAAGCACCACATCTATCTATCACTTCAATTACATGTTTCTAAATGAGGCTGAAGCAAGATATCCATAATTATTACTGAAATGCCATTTTTACATTAGCCCAACAGTTGTGCGCATTCTTCACAAAATGCAATAAGCAAACCACCAATTTATTATATTCTGTAAATTACGGATAAATCAATCTAAATACCTCTTTTGCAACAGATTTGATTTTTAACCCAGAATTCCTCTTTCCCTTTAAACAGCAAGAGCTGCAGGAAGCATCCATTTCCCTTCTATCTTGTCTTTTAGGGAGCTTTTCCTCTCCCATTCTGTTTAGTCTAGGGATGCTCAGAGGGAGAAGTGACATTAAAAGGCTTGCTTAACTTGCTTGATAAGTCTGTGTTACTCTTTACTCCTCTTCTAAATGTCCTTTTGAGAAGTTTTGTCACACAGCCCTTTAATGCTACCTGCTCCACTCTCTCCTCTTTTCTGTCACGTTGCCCTTTGCCTCTTGCTTCCTTAGCCATGAGAAACACTGGAGGTGATTTTTTCAGCCCAGGTATGACCCAAACCTGGGCATGTCCCACATTTGCAGGCTCACCCTGAGCCGTTGTGTACCACGGTCTGTGACCCACCTGTACTATACTTTAAAGGCTTAAGCTACATGCAAAGTATAATCTGTTCTAGGACAAATTTCTTTTTTCTCTCCAAATTAAACTGTTTCATCAAGAGAAGTTGTTTGACGTGGTTGTGCAGAAGTCCCCCACAGACACTCCCTGCTCTCAAACACTTCTTTTCCATTACTCTCTGCAAAAAGAGCTGCAACAAATCCCTATATCAGATGATGACTTTTTACCAAAAACTGTATTAAAACTAATTATAAAAGTTCATGAAGTTGTAATCAACCAAAATAAAGACTAAAATATGTATCTGAGCTGCAATGGCACCATAATTCATTTATCGTTTAACACACAGCACTGGCTTAAGTCACAGAGAACCGTGGAAGAAGTGTAACTACCCCATGGTAAGGCTACTGCAAGGTTTCACCACTGCCCACAATCTACTATTATAGTAACCCAGCAACCTACAGATCATTGCCAACCTGTCACCTTAGCCCTTATGCTGGAAGTGTATTGTCTGGAGGCAAGAAAGCAAAGATCAGGCTCTGAGTTGCCTCGTCTCTCACAGCTCACCACAACCCTGTTCAGAGTCACAAGAGCAGAGCAGCAAGCCCCAGACACTTCAATAAGCTCAGAGATATACCATGCCCCTCACAACTGCTTCTCTTGCCTTCAGAACAACAGGGAGCCCCAGCCCTTTGCAATGTGCTTGACCTTACAAAGCACCAGCAAGGCTGCATCTCAACCACCAGCTGAAGTTTTTGTTCTGCTGCAGTGGATCTGGTACGGCAAAGCACAGAGGCAAGGAGAGAGGAGTCCCACACACATGGCATCCTCCTGCTCAGGTAGACAGGCTTCTGGCAGGAGCCTCCTGCTCAAATCGCTCTCTGGGGGAGGATGGGGGATTTGAGCTCCCATTTAGCAATCATCAGATAATGCTTCATTCTCAACACCAGTCTTAAACAGAGAAGCAGCCAGTCTCTGATCCTGGGATTCCCCTAGAAGGGATGTACTCTGGTAACCAAACACAGGGAACATTCAAGGGAGAGTAGATAGGTATTGAAAACTAAACACAAAAGTGTGAAATCTTCCACATCTGCCAACAGCAGAAGTTTAATCCGCCAACTGATAAATGCTCTATCTTCCCACCCCACAAAGTTGTATATTTGGTTACAGCTAAAGTCCTGCCTTCCTTTACACCTCCATCCCTTCTACTTCAAAAACAGTTCTGAAGATCTGCCTGCGCTTTTTGTCTTATTACCAAGATTGTGCTCAAATCCTTCTGAACCTGACCTGACCTTTAGGACCTTGTCTGGATTCTAAGGTTTGTTCCACTGTAACCACAAGCACTTAAAATGCCCCCTCTTGCATCCACTTTGAGCTGTAAATGTTGCTTTAACTCTATTGAGCTATCAGGCTGCCTTGCTAGAGAGCTGCCTGTCCTACAACTCTGTCCTCATTTTGTATTTACCTACTGCCATTTCTGCCTGTTTAATAAAATATCCTTCTTCAACTCACAACAGAACAACATTTCACTTGGTGTCTTATGACTGTTTGTCAAGTCTTTGCAAGCTAAGATACCTGATCACCCTTTCCGTACCTTTGAAACCATGCTAATACACTAATACATGCTTTCTTGATTAGTCTTCCACAACTATCTATTCTCATCTCTTGCCTACAAGGAAATATATATTACAACTCAAAACAAGCCATTATTAGAATTTAAGAGAAAGCAAAATAATAATGAATGTCCCGTGTTTACCCAAGTGTAATATACATATTTGCATGGCTTTCGACTATTATTCAGTCACCCACACTTTTTAACCTATGTTGTAATTCAGATTGCCAGCTTTCTGGGGAAGGGAACTTGCCATCTGGGGTTTAGTTTGAGAATGTGATCCCAATCCTTGAATTACTACCAAGTTTTCAAAAGCAGAGACTGCAACCCAGATACAGATCTGTGTTTTCCCAGCATACAGGTGCCATTATGCAACCACTTTAACCCATCATAAGACCATGTCATTACAAATATGGCAAGAGTCTAGATTTTGTTTCTATCCATTTATTTTCTGTTGGATCAGCCCTACCAGCCAGCTTACTCTATGCTATAGGAAATCTGGTGTTGGCATGAGAAGACAGCAGGAACAAGTGTCCTAAAGTGGGACCTCCACTATTGGCAGCAGTGCAGATCTGTACCAGATGAACGCAAAACACTAACTGCAGCCAAAAGCCCAGGGAACTTGCCTTATAGTTAAGGACATTGCTGTAAATTTTACTGAAGAAGAGGACAGCAGAGTCTGACTGCAACTGTGAAGGGAGTATAATTCTCACATAAATATTTTGAAAGAGAAAATTATTTTAAGTCATTTTCAGTGGTAGCATGTTCTAGCTCTCTGCATGACCACTTCTGCTCTTTTTTCACCTGATTTGACTAACCAAGGACAATATTTGCTTATTCTGAGATTACTGAAAACATGAGCTATATATCCCAAGGACAAGCATTTTCATGTTCTTCCAGGAACGTTCGGTACATGGAACAGGTACTAAGAGCACAGAACTCCATCCTACGGTACTGGCAGGTCTTATAGACATCCAGTTTATGTAAATATCTAAAATATCAAGCCATCGACAAACTTATTTTCAATTCAAAACTTGATCCGTTACAAGCTAGACACAGT
Organism: Nesoenas mayeri; assembly: GCF_963082525.1. Lineage (NCBI taxonomy): Eukaryota > Metazoa > Chordata > Aves > Columbiformes > Columbidae > Nesoenas > Nesoenas mayeri. Next base: position 19,045,549 of record NC_137540.1, read on the forward strand.
GAAATAAATGGCAGAGAGTTGATAGGTCAGAATCAGAACCCAAACATCTCAAAAAGGACATAATTATCTGTTCCACTAATTATAACTTTTAATTATTTGTGACAGAAAGCACATATAATTAAGAATTACAAGCCACACACAAACAAAATGAAAACTATTACATTCCCATTAGGGCAAGCAGAGAGGACATAGCACAAGGTAACTCATCCTCGGCAATACCTCTCTCCATCCCCCTTGGCAGCTGTGAGGCAGCAGGTCTGTCCGTGCTGGGCAGGTCAGACACTTGCTGGGGCGCTGCAGCAGCAAACTGGGGTCACTCCTCGGGCCGGAGCTCCAGCCCTGCCCTGGGGCTGCCCAGCCACACCGCTTTGTCCAAAGGGAGCATCACACTGACCTTTGGGTAGGTGGCACCTGGAGATCTCCCAGAAGATTTATGTCATGAAACTGAAAAATTCTTCACAGGCAGCGTAAGCCTATCTAAAATGAAGGGCTACACGTGCTAGAATCAAGGCTGGACAGAAACCTATGATGAAACTTTTAAAAATAAAATCCCAGATAAAGAAAAAAGTTGGCCTGGCTCACACAGAACAATGAGAAGCAGATGTTCACACTGAATAAAGCCCCACTTTGGCTGGCTATGGCTAGCAAGTGGAAAATCGCACATTATTAGCAGGTGAAAGAAGCAAACATATATTTCCTTGTTGACGATAATTTCAGCCTTGGCCCAAACGGTCCTTTCCCCTACCCAGGAGTGCAATTATTGCATCTTGGGTTGCATCTCTTAATAAAATACAGCTTTTAAGAAACAGCTCATTTATCTACCTTTAGGGAATGCCTGGAAAGTCTCTTCATTAAAATGCTAATAGAACAATAAAGTTTAACACCAAATTTCCCCCATTTGAGTTTCAAAGCAAATTCTTTGGTCTAATTCTGATCAGAACACTGTCTTTTTATTAAAGTTTTAGTCTGATGTATTTGTTATTGAGGAGCCTATGAGGAGCTGCATTATACTCAAGAATGAACTGAAATGAACTTTGAAGCAAGAAAACAAAGCCTGACTATGCACGGGAGCAAACTGCATAAGGAATTAAGGGATGAGGCTTACTGCGTTTCTAAGTGGCTTGTCACTGTAATATAGCAGTATTTTGTTGTTCTTGGGGCTACTAACCACACACTTACCCCTTTGGTCCACTTTATTTGGTGTATTCATTAAACAACAAAGCATTGAGACTTAGCATGCACATTCATGATGTTTCCTAGACTGGCTCTCGATTAATCTACATACTAATGCAAGAGGACACATTCTGCAATACAAACAAGCCCTGTGTCACGTTGAGTTACATGTTCTCTGGCTTTTCCCAGTGTGTGGGAGGGTGCAGGCTCTACAAAGCTACTGCTACCCAAAAAACAGGACAAGAATGCTTCCAGCTTCCATTGTCCTTGTCAGTCAATAACAACTGAGGATGAAAGAAGTGCTTAGCTTAAAACTTGTCTTTCTCAAAACAGTGGCAGATCAGCAGTGCCAGTGCTGCTTTTACTTCACTATTGCAATAGCCCAAAGATATAATTTGTGGGCCAGCCATGCAGAGCCAAAGTACATGACAAAATTTAAAGAAGACTCAACGCTCCAACACTTTCTCCCTTATCTCCACTCAGCCCTCTTGGAGCACTCTTTAAGAGCATCGGGCTATATGCTCTCGATAACTAAACACTCGAAGAAACCACAACCCATGCACCTGCATGCACACAGCCATGTGACTTTTCTCATAGTAACCTTCTTGGTTTTTTTCCTCTGCCCTTTCTCCCATTTCCGTTTTCTCCCATCCATTCTGATTACAAACTCCATGGAACAGAGCCCAAATTCTCTACCTGAAATCCTCTGTGGTCCTCCCGATGAAGGAGCAAGAATATATAGTAAAGAGCAAAAGGGGAGTACACCATCCACTTTGTGTATGAAAAGAAATCTACATCCTCCTGTGTCACCTGCCCTTATCTGAGAAATTTCTATTCTTCTGGTTCTCATTATAGTTTTAATGAAGCAAGGAAAGTGTATTTAAAACCATTCTGCTACAAATGAGCTGCTTTAAAAAAAAAAAGGTAACGCATTACTAGAGATGAAGTTCCTAGCCAGCTCTCTAAAGCGTGTTTGTAGAGAATCCAGGGGGAGCACAGTCCCGTGGAGGCAGATCTCTGCTGCCAGGAGACACCTGGCTGCGCTGAGGGCCACCAGGGCTGCCACACTCCTGCTGCAGGGCTGGCAAGCAGTGCTGGGACACCAGGAGAGGAGCCCACACGGCTGCTCCTCCCAAAACTGCGGGAGCAACCCCACACAGAGGCACAGGTCCTCCTGGCATCTCCTGTCCTGGCCACTGATTCATACTGGCCCTCATGTTCTCTTCAGCCTTCTTAATAAAAATTCCTACAGAAGCAGCCAAAATTCAAGTGTGTGATGAATTCCTCCTTTCGCTTATCACTTGAGGACATTGTCACTGACCCACGTATTGCCAGAGAAGGAGCTGTGCTGCTCGTGGCATGGCTCTGGGAGAAGCAGGGCTGTGCTACGTGGGGCAGCAGCAGTGGAGGGGCTGTGCCCCAGGCTCCGGGTGCTGAGGAGCACGGGCTGGCCAAGGAGCAGAGCCACCACGCTCCAGCGCCCACATTGCCTTCCCGGGCAGAGACAGAGGGAATTTTAGCTTTGCTGCTGATGCTGGAAAAACAAGTGAATGTTCCTAAAGCGCTGGAAACTAAGCCTGGAAGAGAACTGTACAGCATGTTCTCCCTTTCTCCAGAAAACTGCCTTTTCATTTCAAGCAAAGGTTTCATAAATTAAAGTGGTAACTACAAAGAAAGGAAAAAAAAAAAAAGGCACAAACCTTTCCATCTCAATTACTGCACAAACATTCCTTCAAAACTGTTAGAGCTACATGAAAGGAAAATAAGCACAAAAAGAATTTGAATAATGCCTGTGTCTAAGGGTTACTATCTAAATAGCACATACCCCAGCACTTATGAATCACAAGGCTCATTCAGGTATACATCTCTCCAGAATACTGTCTGTTAACCCCTCATGATGCCTCCATTTGTTTTTAACCCTCCACACCCACTTAAAGTCACTTAATGTCAAAGTGCTAACACCACAACCCAAAATTAGTACAGGGGCTGCCTTACTTACAGAAGTTTAAAGATATTCTGAATTGTGCTTTTACAAAAAAAAAAAAACAAACCCACACCACACAACCTAAACCAAACCATAACCATTTAATAGTTAAACAAAATCTCAGCTGGCACTGACTAGACATAATCTTACAAAGGTCTTTTGTCTCTGCCTGAACTCTTCGGGTATATAGCACTCTTTGCTGTGATAATTGGTTTGGCTGTCCATTCCACCCATCAGGTGATAGAAAACTATCAATCAGACTAAATGCAATGTGAGAGAAGTCTCTTTAGCCAATTAGTTGGTAATGAGAACATTAGCCACAGTATCTTCTGCAGAGGGCACCTTAGCAATTCCAGCAGAGCCCACAAAGATGACAGTTCTATCTGTATGATTAATAGACAGCGTATGACACTATAGGAATTCTACACAGTTGTGTAAAATCAGGGAGGAATGATCCACTTTATACTGTTAAATATTTTAAGAGCCACAGATGATTTTATATGACGGTCTAATACATACAATTATTTTGTGTCTTGAAATTAACTCTCCTGCACCAAGAATAGCTTTTAAAGCATTTGGAGTTCTCTGGACAAGAGGAATTGTGTAAATTCAAGTAATCAGGAGTAGCAGTTACAGCATGATAGATTCCTCTTTATACGGTGTGGGTTTGAACACAAGGAGAGCACAACAAAGCCAGGCTGTTTCTCCACTTTCACCTTAAGTATATTATTTTGACTCTATAGAAAGCGGCTTAACTTCCCGTCTGACAGGTCAGAAAACAGCCACCTGTGTAACGTGCGAGGCAAGGGAAAGTCAATATTTGTTTTTCCCAGAAAGATTTTGGGGACAGGGAGTGCTTTCCGTGTGAACACACGTGCAAAGGTATATTCAAACGTGCTCCTATCTCATTGGGATCGTACCCCAAAGTCCTTCACACCAATCGTAAAGCAAGTGGAACCGCGTAACCCCAGATCAACTGGGCTGTGGCACCAGCAAGGAGGGGATTCGAGGACCATCACCCCCAGATCTGTACCACCAGCCACAGGCGCCACTGACCTGTCAGGTGCCTTTAAAACTCTGTGAGGGCCGCTGCCAAATGGCAGCACTCTGAGCTGAGGGACCAAATGGTCTGGTGCTAAATTTCAAGCCCCACATCCCTGTACTGCTGGATTGTGCAACAGTTTATCTGCGTTACAAAAAGAAAAAAAACACTCCCGGTGTCTGAATTTATTTAGCTACACCAGTGAAAAATCTTTAAATTGGCACACTGCAACGCTATATTCCAGATTAGCCTAATTGGAGTTAATTGCCAAACCAACTTAAACAATTTGAGCTTCCTGTTGTGCCAGAATGGTGCTTGTAAGAGAAGTCTACAATGGGGCAGCTATTGATACATCAATTTATTTACACTGCAGACTCGCCTAATGCAAACAAAGCCTGAGCAAGCTGTGTTGGGGCAGAAAAAGAGGGGAAAGGCAGAAGAGATTAGCGAACAGTGTGGTTATGGGAAGTGACAGGGCAATCAATAAACTCCATGTTCAGAGGGTAAATTGAACTGACAAAAGCAGGCTTTACTTTGCATACCAAAATTTCATTTGTATAAATCCTATATGGAAGAGAAAGAGGGGAGTAATGTAACCACTAGGATGAGCTGAACCTATTTTTCTTCTCTAACTACTATTCCAAACTTACTTCTTCCATAGTCCTTCCTCTTATTGAAGCTTTGTTAAGCTTGAAATACACAGCAAATTTCACATGGAATGTATTAAAAATGCTTAGATATCATGGTGAAAGGCACATTCGGAACACCACAAAATGCAACAGCTGAGACAGACAAGTGGGTTTGAACGCAGTGAATTTTGTACAAGAGAATTAAAATAAATCTGCAAAAGGGAAAACAAACAAACAAAACCAACAACAACAGACAAACAAAAAGACGCCCACAAACAGTCTTGACCCAGCTCACCCAGCACCGGCCCCGCAGAGGTGACGAGCAAATGGCAGGAGCAGCAGGAGGATGGATGCTGCTGCAGGTAGCCCAGCCCCAGAAGAGCTCAGTGCCGGTGACCTTGCTGCCAAGGTGCTCGAGGGAAAGAGACCCCTCTCCATGCAACAAGACTCCCCCAGTCTTGGCTACAGGCTCAGGTGCCTGTGACACCCTTCACAATTTGCTGAGGCTTTGCAGAAGAGAAGAAAGATGCTTCTGAGAGTACAGATACAAAAGGGAACGTACCTGAAGTTGCTGTGTTTGTTTTCTTGAAATCTATGCATCGGAACTATTTTTTATCAAGTACACTTCCATGCTTTTATGTAAAGTATTTTTTTTAATGTAAGGGCAGTTAATCTGGTAATATTGCAAAGGGAGTTGTTCAAAGTTGGAAATTAAAATTGGATTGACAATTGCAGATTGACAACATGTCATCTGTTAATTAAAGGTGACAGCTGTAACATTATATTTCATTGTACAATGCAAAATTGACTCTTCAAAGTTTTATCACTCCTTCACAGTAGTCAACAAGGTTAAAGAGGCAAGCATGGTATTAGCTCTGCAAAGCACTAAACAAATTTGCCAGATACTTACTAGCGGACAGTTTCTGTTGGCTTGAAAGGACCAGTGTCATACGACTGCTCAGTGGCACAGCAGCATCTGTGACATGTCAAGGCAAGAGACATGAGTGATTCACACGGTACCTGACTGTAATCAGGGCAGCCCTTGGTTTAAAGGAATGCCCAGTGAAGCACTGCTGACCCCATGTTAAACTATTGCATCACATGGATTCATTCAAATTTCAGGCTTTTCTTCCCCAGCAGACAGGAGAACAGTCTTGCCCTTAAATCCTTGCCTTGACAGTGACATCCTCACCAAACGCTGCTCTGCCTTCAGCTTCCCACTGCAGACAAAGATGTTGCTGGAGTGGCTTTGCTTCAGCACGTGGAAAGCTCAGCTCTCCTTTGGTTCAATCTACATGTCTCATTACATTACCTACCACCTGTCAGTTACATGATGCACTGTGATACATGGTGGACTTCACTGTTTGCTCATCATCTGCTGTTGATAGCTGAAGAAAATAGAGATCTACGCTGATCCTTTTAGATTATCAGGAAACCCTTCACTGCTACTGCTCAGAGCCATCAATACACTGTCTGTTAATGATCATGATGCAGCTTAAGTGGATCAATTGTTATTTACGGGTACAATCTCCGTAAAAAATCTCATTTCTTTAACCGTATATTTGAGTTTCACGGGATTACTCTACTCATCAGTTCTAACCACCAGTTCTGAGGGGAAATTCACCCCAACCAAACATTGTCCCTCCTCAGATATCACTTATCTACCAACCATTTGTCCAGAGATTTGCAGCTGGGGAAACTTTGTGTCTGTGGCACCCAAAGAATAATTGCTGAACACGCTCTCCTCTCATTTAAGCTTAACAAGAAGGTTATGTCTTTTCCTTCCAGATCCAGAACTGCAATCATCCACATTGCTGCGTAGGGCCAAGGCAAGTGCTATATTCCCCACATACAACAGCAGACTCAAGCCAGCCATAGAGCAAACACAAGTACTTTACACTGGTACTTTGTCACTGCCACTGATGGTTTACAGATAAAACGTACTCACTTCTTTGCTGCACCTGGAGAACTTTGATCAAGATGCAAACGTATTTAAACAGGGAAAACTTCGAATACAAGAAAAATAACCTACAAGAAGGCTTCCCAGTAGGTTAACGCTGAACATTAAGCTACCAAGCACATGCTTTAGCTTAGCACTTGAATCGCAAAAATCCTGTGCTCTATTTGAGAACAAGTGAGCCATAACCTATTTCTTTTTACAAAATACAACTACAAGATGGCCAATTCCTATAGCTACTGACCCTATGGCTGTTTACTCGTTGGAACTGCAGCAATCACACAAATGCCTGCAGGGTGCGGAGCAAGCCGCCCCTCCCCAGCTACTCATGAAGGAGAGCAAGGGAACAATAGTTGCAAGGGGATAAATGTGTCATAACTAGCAAGGGGAAGGCTGAAGCCCCACTCAGTGTTCCTCTGGTTGAGGGAAGATGAGCTTCACAATATATGCCAGTATCACTGATTAGTAGAAGATTAACAGCTACGAAAGATCACAGCAAAATAACTTCACAGTGTTAACTCATTTCCTAATCACAGCTTGGAGCTCACAGAACAAGGAAAAACGTTTTTGCCTCTGTGTGTGTATAAATACAAAGGAGCATCACATTCTCTTTCTTTCCCCAGGTATTAGTGTGTTTATCTCCAGAACATGAATGGCTATTATGAATTATCTCCACCATCCTATGTTCTCCCTCTCCCCTCCCCACTTCCCCGTGAAAGGGGGGTGGGAGGAGAGCAAAGAAAAGACAGCACTGTTGGATTCCCTTTCTTCAGCTTTTACCAGCCTTCGGAGGTCAGGTTGCTATTGGCTCTGCTCTGCGTGTGAGCCAGAGCTGTTCACTTAGCAACAGAAAGCAGAAGCGGCAGACAGCAAAACTATCTAGCGACGTGTGTGTGCGCCTGTGTGAGAGAGGAGAAAGGGAAAAGATGGTTTAGGCAATGTACCTTGCTGCGGCGTGCGGAGGGTCCCCGCCACAGGAGTGCTCCGCACCTCCAGGGATGGCAGCCGCAGGTGCTCTGCGTCACTCTCACCTACAGACAGCAGCTTGAGTGCTCAGCATATCGCATTTTTTTAATATAGTAGCTTAATTAGAGCCTACTAACAACAGACAACTCAATAAAGCCTGTATTTAACGCAAGTCGTAAAGCATATCTTATGTGCCTGAAACAACAGGTATATAAAATGTGATGTGTTAGAATAAAAAAATATGAGAAAGGAATGCAGTCAGAGCTAAGGTTATGCAGAAAGGACAAATGAGTTGTTTAATTCCATCTATGTTTTCTCCTATTTTCGGGAGGGGGGGCAGGGGGGAAACAACCAAACAACAACAAACTTTAGTGAGGCACTGTCTGTAGTGTTATTCAACCTCCAAAAGGATGAGCTTGTATCCCAGCTGCTTCCAAACAACAGTTTCTCATTAAGAAGGGAAAGAAATAGCAGGGGAAGGTACAGCCAGGAGAAATATGTATTTCACAGATCTTAGATCCTTTATGAAATACAAGAGACTTGTGTTGAGGGATTACTGAGTAGAGAGATTATTTTATGCTGCCATTCAGACTGACATAAGAGATTTCATGCAGATCATCCCACAGGGAGCATACAGCCTGCAACCCTTCCATGCAACTGGCATCAGATATTTTCCTTTCTGTCACTGCTGTGGAAGAGCTCTGAGCACACAGCAGGGAAAACTTCATTTACTTACATGTAAGGCATGTTTCCCTCTTCCCTACCCCATCCCCAAATAAATTAATTGTGGAGGCAATGTAAACGGCCCCATTCTTTTTCCCAACTGCCGCAAATTTCTGTTCACCTTTAACTTTAAAACTAAATATAAGTTCCTCTATGTGTGTGTGTCAGTGCTAGGCATTCCAACTTTGAACACCTAACCCCTCAAACCAAGCCCACTTTGCAAACTGCCAAAGCCCACAAAAATACAGTAGCTCAACAGCTACTTCAGTTCTTCACAGCTCTCAACAGACGGGGTAAAAAAAAAAAACAATCAGGACCCTCTTGCTATTTAGAATGGAGGGCTTAAGATCAACCAAGTGTGTTGTTTTATCCTTTTCACCTCTTTTGTGTGACAATTCTATTATGTTTTCCTTATATTCAACTATACAATGGATATGTAAAAAACGAAAGGAAATAGTACTTCCTTAGATTCAACATAACCAAAATGTATATGTAATTGTTACAGGGGAACCTATATTTTTCAATGAACAGAACTACAACACGGGTTTCAGACCTAGTTATATTATTTCTTCCAAAGAAGGACTTTGCCTTGCCAACAAAACCTACAGCTTACGGGAGCTGGGCAGAGGTGGAACAAGTTGGCTATCAAGAGTAGCCCATTGGTACTATGAGCAGCAGTCTGGTGTAAATTAATAAGAAAAACAAACAAACAAACAAACAAACAAAAAGGAAACAAACAAACAAACCAACCTGAGAGGTCTACCTGCCTGAGCAGGACCAAAAAGCACTGTAAAAAGCCAACCACTCAAAGATGAAGACAAATTCAAACAACAGGTAGGAATCACAGCTACACAATGGAGTGCCAAAACTGAAGTTTGCTGTCACATAGTTTCAAGAAATGGAAAAAACACATTAAAAAAGTATTAGAGCTGGTCTCCAACAAAGATGAGCGTCTACAAATATGACCTGAAAGGTATTGCCCCAAATCTCCACCTATGTTATGAGTAAGCGTGGGGCACATGTGGTACCTGCCAGGGGCGAGCGGCAGCACCGGGGAGCACTGTGTCCCAGGGCGCACCTGAGGAGAGCCCTCCAAGCAGGACACGGCTGCTGCTCCCCATGCACCTGCTTGCCTTTCGGTGCCTCCTGTAAATGCCAGTGAGCAGCAAAATGTTTGATTTTGGGGATGCCTTGGCTAAAAAAAAGGGAGAAGTCAACCCTGAGGTGGAGCCAATGCGACGGCTCAGTACCCAGCAGGGATGGAGACCTTCGCATCCCTCTCCTCGCCTCCGCATCAGTGTGAGTTACGAAACAAAGCTGTGTGGGAGGAAGCTGCCTACCTTGCTGCATAACTCGTTCCTGCACAGAGCAACCTCTGCAACCACAATTCATAGTTTCGTTCCTGTCAGTCTGGCAGAAAAGCCAAGCTAAGGGCTGGCGCCAGGCAGCGGGGCTCTGCCAGGCTTGGCGCTGCCTGCACTGGCACTACCGGGGTGGGCAGGGACCTGGCCAAATTGCAGGGTCACCTGGGCTCTCACCCAGTTACCTCCTCAGGCTTTAAAGCATTTCCAATCGGATTCACCAGCTGCTTGGGTTTTTGTTTTGTTTTTCTTTAAGAATCTCTTCACTACTTCTTTCAATTCAGATATATTTTTACTTACTACTTCTGCTTTATATTAGGGTTTTCTTCATTCCTGCCATTCTTTTGCTTTTTCACTGCATCTTACTCTTGTTTTAATGACGGGTTTTAACCTTTATTAGTTTTTGAATCATTGCTAATATATGTCTATATTAAGTGCACTATAGGAAGAGGTATGAACATTTGTCCTGAAGATGCAAACATCAGTGATCCTCTCACTTCGCTTCCTGTTGTTCCTAAATTTACACAGTTACTTACATTAGATCAATCCTTCTTTTCACAGCTCTTTAAGACTGAAAGCATAACAGAAGTAGGTCCCTGGTGTGGCCACCTTTCCTGTACCTCAGTCAAACTCTTACCAAAGCCAGTGGGAATGTGAATGCTCCCTTACTGAAAATTACTTAATTGTTCAGATTTCATAATTTGAAGAAAATAAATACTAATCACCTTCAACAGCAATATGAAAGGCATAATGTAGAAGTAAGTCACATTGATGCTAACCCTGGACACAGATGAAATACGGAAAAATACACAACCCATTGCAAGTAGTTTGGATGTTAACCAAAAGATGTTCTGTGCATCTAAAATTTGTGTTCTGTTCGTCTGCCATGACATGAATGTGGTGACCTGCATTCAAGGGACACCAAGTGGCATATCCAAAAGATAACCAAAAGATGTTCTGTGTGGCATAACCAAAAGATGTGGCATAACCAAAAGATGTTCTGTGCATCTAAAATTTGTGTTCTGTTGGCCTGCATCCATGACATGTGGTGACCTACATTCAAGGGACACCAAGTGGCATATCCTGTTTCCTCAGACTCTCCTGGGGGCTCAGTTCTGCAACAACACCTACGACTAGGACTGCAGCCTGCCACTACCTCACTTAACCACAGTGGTAACTGGTGATTTCCCCAGAGGTTTTTCTGGCTTGCCCTCTGCAGAACTGCTCTGGGAATACACAGATGTGTGGCATCAAAGGCGAAGCCACCAAGCTCCAGGTAAAAGAGCAGGGATTTAAGGACTGCAAAAAGTCTATCTGGGAGTTAGATGGACTTTTTAGAAGGTGCTTTTTGACACGTTTTGGCAGGGACGTAACTTGAGGCATTTGAATTTTCAGTCGTCTTCTACTAGCACCTGAAGAACTGACTGAAAATGTAAACTTGGGCATTAGATGGCTTTGAAGGTTCCTAATGGTACCTTCAAAGGAAGGTGCTGAGATACTGAGCAGTACCCCATGGTGCCTGCACAGACTTAGGGTTGTCCTACGACTTCCACATTACACAAACGCAAAACTCACGCTTTGAGGATGGAGTTGCCTGCCCAGCTCTGATTTGGCATGACCTGAGGAAGAGCTACGTCTGCTAACAGCCCGCCTTTTAATTTATACTTTAAGTTACTGGAATAAGCGAGGGGGAAGGGAGTCATTAAGTGATTTTTTTTTAAGACCAACAGAAACATCACATTTCCTATACGCTTCAGCGATTTCACTGTAGGAGACAAATCAATACTCTTCTCTTTGGAGCTAAAGATTCTCATTTGGTAAGGGAAAGTAGGGGATTTGCCTTAACAAAAACAATATATACTTCTTTAGAAGAAAAAAAAAATTAAAGCTCCTTTCTTTTGTCTAGTTTCTGTTTTGTTGCTAAAGGCTGAGCACATTAGAGAGACGGTATTTTCTTTACAGACAAGATTTTCATAAACAAACTTGCTCTTTTGAACACACTGAAGAAGAAGCAGAAATGTGTGCTGAGAACAAGAAAAATACCTACGGGACAAAAGCATTTCAGAAACGTCCTGGATTTCTCTCTCAAAACCCAGTTGTCTTCTGTCCTTCCAGAACAGCCATGGAGGAACAGCTCAGGCCAACAGGATACCACAATAAAGCAACAACCAGTGTTCACGTCCTCACTCTTTCTGTATGTGATTCAGTTTTGGTTGTGTTTTGGGTTTTTTAGAGGGTGGGGGTATCACTCTTCACCCAGTCTCTAGTCCTGTTCATGCCCATACCATGTTGCCAATACAATCTTTCTGTCTGTGATGAACACAACTGTCAGTTCTAAGCTCCCACCTTTCCGTGCTACTCATTTTAACATAACTGTTTTTGTAAACTAAACTGAAAGGTTTATATAAAGGTTTTCTTAGTGTAAATAATCCAGAATTCCTAGCAGCCAAAGGAATTCCCCACTGCTTCTAAAACTGAGGTTTACTTATATTTTATGTAGATTCTCTTTCAGCAACAGCATGCTTTTAAAATGTCCATGCTGGTTTTGATAACAGAAATTAAGACAATACGCAGAATGATGGCATTTTGCTGACAGACAGACCGCTGGTGAGCAAAACATCACGATTTGAGCTTGCTGACTGGCACAGCCTATACACCATCACTGGGTTCTCAGCAAACATGGCACTAAACCACTGCTTCTGGGTTTTTGCTTTTGTAACAGACTTTGTTACTTCATGGGGGGCCTTTCCTCTGCCTCCTTTAATCAGAAAAACTAGATACTTCAGTGGTGTCCCATCCTCCTTTCACAGGGTGGATCACCAGATCCTGTGAAGTCCAAAGCATTTTACTGTGTGACAATTCCCACAGCACATTTACAGCACATCTAGGGCAGCAAATCTAGAGGGTACTCCCTTTTCTCCAGGAGATAAGAACTGAGGCAGCTGACATAACTCTGCTGTATCTGACAATGCATAAACAGCAGCATGACAATGAAAAGCTTCACTAGTCAACTCCTGGCCTTAAACTAATTCTGATTACACCATTAATTACCACTTTAAAAAATCTTGCAAAATTATCATAAAAATACATTTACAAGCAATTGTGAGCCATTTTGCAAAACTGCTGCTTTATGTCACTCGCATCAGTGGTAACAGAACGCCAGCTGAGAATCTCACTGCTGGTGTCAAGTGGTTCCACCAAAAACCTGACTTTCATTTCTTTTTCAAAGCTGCAGTGGAATGATGGTTCTTATCATGGAACGAGAATTTCACAAGGCAGAAGAATAACAGCAAAATGCTCTGTGACTGGCAGAGTGAAATCCAGTCCCATAGACAGTCAGGAAGGCAGCGACAGTAGGTGGTTATCAAGACAGTTTCATCAGACAGTCGAAGGCCATGCAAAGCTTTATAAATCAGCATGAAGAGTTTACAACTGACACGCCATTGAACAGAGAACACTAAAGCCTTCCCCTGTTCTGAAAAGCTGGTTTTTGGCATCAGCCTTCCTGCAGCTTTTAGGTTTTGCTTACAAGAGTTAAAGAGTAGAAGCAGACAGAATGAAATAACCCAGTCTCAAACTCAAGAAAGCATGAATTAAAATCTGTCTCCGTGACTGAGGGAAATTATCTGTTGCTGATAATATTCCTCAGATAATAGAAGTCAGGATGTGAAACAGCCTTAGTACTGCAGGGGAACCAAAACAATAAATCAGGGCACTAGACAAGTGTGACATCCTCTATCACCTGAGAGACAGTTTTGCCCACCTGAGGTTGGATCTCACTACCAGGGTCCTATTCCCCAGTAAGAAACCAGCTTTTCCCCTGAAATCAACTCCAAATACAGTAAAACAGCATCTGCCGATGGCAAACATCTGCTAAATATATATATATATATATATGTAAATTTAAAAAATCTTATAAGAAGAGAAACATGGTATCTTGCTACAAGCCCAAAATGTGATTCTAGTGACAATTCCAACAACTCAACAGTGAACCTTTTAAGTTTGGAAAGGCAAGAATTTACAAGGGCACCCCAAGAGCATTTACAATTACACATTTCACTAATCCAAGTCTAGCATTACTGAGCAGCAATTGAAACTGCAAAGCCTAAAAACAACTGATAGATGGCAAAATATGCAGAAACAGCCATATTCTATGCTACAAAAAAAAAAAAAAATGAACTGAGCTTTAATCACCCTGCCACCCACTACTTCCTCTCCATCATTTATTATCAAATGGAGATAACAGAGCAACAAACAAGAAATCCACATGGACCAGGGACACAGGAACTAGTGATGGGCTCAAAGACCTTGCTGAAAACTATCCCAGCTATGAAGAGGGGAGAACTTCACTTTAAAGCAGAAATACAATGAAGCAAGAGAACAACCATTCAGGTAACACTCTCATATACCCATTTTAGTTATACAGCTAAAAACTTATCTTAATAAACCCCAAAGCGAAAGCCACACAATATTTCTTTTTACCTATAATTCCAAAACCATTCCTCTACTTCAAACAATATACCAGATTTTTCATGCCCTGTGCATTCTGTTATTTTTTTCCCTAGGGAAAAAAAAATGAGAGAGAGAGAGAGAGAAAGAGGAGAGACAGTCAGTTCTCATTTTAATAACCCAATTCTTGGAAAGACTGACCCTCCAGAGAAGATAATTAGCAACCAGGCCAGCAATTTTCTTCAGCCACACAAGTACAGGTGTTAACCCTTTCTCTAAAACAGGGATAAAACACTGAGATAAAAGATAAGTACAACCACAGTCTGGATCTTGTGTGTGACACTCTGACAGTCCAACATTTTCTTATCAAGCTTGACTGGTCCTGAGAACCTTCTGCATCAAGCAGATGATGTGATGTAAGAGTTTAATATGTCATCTACATGCAAGGACGTCCAAATGAAAATAATGCAGTAATTAAGGAAAAATGCCTGTAAAATCAATAGAAGAAAGCTTTTATAATGTTTGAAAGAAGAAATATAAAAAGTTTACCTGTATAACAATCCTTAGGACAGTTTGGAAGTGAATCACAACGGATGTTCACGTTAATGTGCTAATCACATGCCACCAAGAAACAGACACATCACAGTAGCAAATCTATGATAAAACCATGAGAAATCTGAAAGAAAACCTGAAATAGAACTGAGAGGGCAATAAATGGCCAAAATTAAAAGAGGATTTATGGTGTCACAAGAAACAGTAATGTGTTCCAGAGAATTATTGTGAACTGAGTGCCAAATGGAACAATTTAAAGAACAGAGAGACATAACAGAAGTATTACTATTGTATCTAAGAAGCAGAGATTTATGGGCAGCACAGACATCAGTGGGAACATGTTTTGGCTATTATAAATCACTACCTCTTCACCATTTGAAAAGCATTTCTGGATTTCACAATGATCTGACACACTTTTAGGGCCAGAGGGAGCTACACTGATTTACATCTCTGTATGATGCTGATGAAGGGAGAACAGTTTATACCGGCAAAGGGCACAGTCCAGTGACTTTGGAGGAGTTCTGTGAAATCAAGGCCACCTGAGTGACAACTCCTCCTCTCCACCCTCCCCAGTTAGTTTGCAGGTTTTGACCCTGGGACTTCCTGACGACTAAGCAGCTCAGTGTCCAACGAGAGGCCATACAAACAGACTTTACTGGCAGAAGAAAGTCAACAGATTCTTTTTTCTCTACTCATACTGTCTTTGTGGGTCCCCCATCAGGGTCCAAATTTTGTCCAGTGAAATAAACACAGGCTTCCAGCAAGAAAAATAATTCCCATTAGACTTGGAAGAAACGACTTGTAAAAGACATCAACAAACATAGTAGTAGCACAATGGCTTACGCTCTTTCTCAGTTTAACCAAAAGAACGGATGGCACATACTCCACAATGCACAGGGTATCCCCCCACAGCATATCCCTTCATATCCAAGCTGAGACATTCAACCACAAACGGACCCATCATAAATTATTCAGACACTAGCAACATTTTGGTCCTACCTTTACTAACATAAGTTTCTGTATTCTACAGCACCTCTCATTAAAGACTGGATGGGGGAACCATTTGTTATTAAGTGGCTACTTTATACCCTGGCGCTTGGTTAAACTTCAGTGACAATCATCTAAACTCATTCTACACAGGGAGTTTTGTGGTTCATTAACAAACCTCTTTATTTCAACCCCTTTGAGAGCTAAATGTCTCTTCTTGCACTATTTTGCTAGCAAAGAGCATCTCTTCTAAACTGCTGGATCAAATCCAGAAAAAATGCATAGTAACTGAAAAGCCATTACCATCTGGTGACTGTTCAACATCCTATGTGGACGCTAGCCTGCGTCCAGCATTGGGTGAACAGGTGTCCACATAATACCAGCCATCACAGTTGTCACTGGTTTGTAATCCTATTTGCAGCCTTGACACTCAGGCAGAATACTGAAAGCCCATCATCCTTCAGCTGATCCCCCTGGCATGCTTGTGAGGAAACCTCCTTACTGCTCCTCTGCCTCACACTATCGAGTGGCTGCTGGCGCGGGATTTTATTCGCTAATACTTCCATTCTTGTTCATTTGAAAAGAACAAGCAAACAGCACTAACAAAAAGAAACACCCTTGGAAATTCAGTGTTGTGCAAATACACAGGGACTAAGACCTCTCTCTTCACCATTCGGACTCCAGAAACACCAATACTCCCCACAAAATGGGACTCCTTTATGTAAACAGTAATGAAACCAGTTACTATCTATGCCCAGTAGAAAAAGCATTTGCTACCTATAACTTTAGAGAAAGGAGAAATAACAGACTCATTCCCTGGCTGCAGGGAGTATCTAAGAAAAATAATCATTTTATTTGAAAGTGACTGACCCAATTGTAAATTCTTCTTACTAACCTAAAAAACATATACATTTGATTAACAGACAGATGGCAAATCAGTTAAAATAAAAAATAAATACATAGAATAAGGTAGGCTGGATTTCACTCGTGTCTGTGAGCTCACTGAAGTAGTCAAGTTTAGGAGCATAACAAATTACCAGGACTCAGATGAGCCACAGTGAGTAATTGTTTGTGAATGCCTAGATTGTAGCAACTATGAAGTAAAGGCTCATTAACTTACAACTTTCCCACTGAGGTATAAACTAACACACTGTACCCGGTATTTTCTAGGATCTTGCACATCGTCATTTATCTGTTTGGCTGGGGATGGGCAGCTTGTGAAGCCATGAATTTCCCTTTCAGTCTTATACTGGAATTATTCCCTATACATCATGAAAGTTAGTTACACTAATGCCCAACTACATAAATTAAGTAGAGAATCTGGATGGTTTTTTTTAATCCTATGCTTATCTACATATGTTAATCTATGTCTGTATGCACACACACCCATGATACACATGAACATACACATTACACTGAGAAAAAAACATGAGCAGAACAGTGAGGATTTTGTCATCTTTGATACAGTCCTGTTACAGAGAAACTTGCAGCTTAAATATAAGCTTAAACCTGAATATCTCACACGCATAAAGATATATACTTATTTATAGCTACAGCAATAAGGAGGCTGCTGAGAAAAGTAGAACATCTTTGGAAAAAGTAGGTGGTGATAATGCAAAACAGAATCCACTTTTCAACTTCACTGGCATCTCTGGTCTCTGAAAACCATGAACTTGAATCCCCTTTCTCTGCCCTGTGGAATTCTTTGAATCACCTAACATAACCCTATCGTCAGGATTTCTTATCTGCCCTGTACCCTCAATTACACTTCAGGAGTTTGGCTGTCAGAAAACTGTAGAAGAAGGAATGCAATGGACTCCCTCACACTTTGTGTTCTCATACATGCCAAAGAGCAACAGAAAGCAGGCAGTGCTGGACGTGAAGAGAAGCTGAGTTCAAAGTTACCTTGCCCCACACTGAGTGAAGATCCCTGAGCTCTACTATGACTGTTGGAAATACTGGGATGACATCTGGAAGCTGAGGGTGCCTTGCAAAACACAGAACACGGTTTAATATCTGTGGCAAAAAAAAAATTTGCTCTCATTTCATAATTCAGGGGAAGGGCGCAAGTTCACTATTGGTAAAGTCACTCAAAAGACTAGAGACTCAGCATTTATTACTCACTGAAAGGGAAGTATGTGCTTGAGAACAGGTTATGTGCTGCTGGGCTGTACCCAGAAGCATTGTGTCATGTGTACTAGCACAACAGTACCAGAAAGAGCACAGGACATGGTCTGTCTGCAATAAAGGTACACTTGACTGGAACTGTGTAAAGCTTGATGGCAAGCACATTGAGGTTTGTACCTTATCCAGCTCCACCTTCATCCCAATTTTTTTTTTCTCTAGCCTTTCATCTGTAAGAGTCTTCAGGGAAAATTTGTGTGTTCTGACTTATAAGTTTTAGCAAAGAGTAATTCAGTCTGTTCATTATATGCAGTTATATAGTTTCTAATAGATAATAACCCATCATAGTTTGTGGCTTAATATGTAAATCATGTATCTGTAACAGCTATTTTGCATGTATTTGCATGGTATTTTTACATGTAACCGCACAGACTATTTAGAAGCTAGCTATTTATCACGTAGCTATACTATTTATCACGTAGCCTCAGCCCTCTGTTGTTGCTCCCAGCTCACAGAAACCACAAGAAAAATAAAGCTGCATCTATCTCCTCACAATGAAAGTTTTGGGAAATGAGTGACAATGGAAGGTCCAGGCTTTGCTCTCAACTTGCTAAACATCACAGGTGAAATTACATTTCACTGCAGTCACCACAAGGCTGACCACTTTCTTCAGTAGCACCAGAACGTCACCTATGCGCATGTTGCCTTGGCTTTATCCAGGCATTTACATCATACCAGCCATACTAGTTTTAACTACAGCTTTAAAACACTGCAAGCTAATTGCAATATTTAACACTACATTAGCAAGGCTCACTGAATGTTATGAACATGAAACAGGCCTCCTGTGCCTGTTCTCTGTAGGCAGAGACTTTGTAAAGGCAGCTTATACTTGAGCAGGCTGTGCAAACTGTTCAGCTGTTAAGAAATTTTGCTGACCTCTTGTTTAAGTTAACTGCAGAATTACGGGGGGATTTGTAAAACATCACTACTTCTAATATGTTCAGTTTATAATCGAATAACTTGTTCATGGCTCACCCAAATCGGTCAAGCATGAAATGTTTTCTGTGGATAAGGCAGATAAAATAGTTGTATTCACTCCCATTCCCTGACCTTAGTTGGGCTGTTGGGATTTTGCATGTTGAGTCAGGCAGAGAGAGCACTTGAAGAATGGGGTTAAAACTAAGTCAGCCTTTCTGTTCTCTCTCAATGATTTTCGATCGATTCCAACCTCTGCTATTGTCAGCTCAGCACAGATCCACTGCGAAGTTTGCTTTTCTCTTCCTCTTACGTTACAGCCACTACCAAGGACTTTGCAGTGCTAGAACCATCAGGCAATTTTGTGCAGACAAAAGAGACCCAGCATTGCTGCTTCACCAATGTAGCAATGCTAATAGCAGTAAAATCTTGGTTATGACATTGAAATGAATAGTTACGACTGGCTGGATGTTCTGGGAAAAGATCTCCTGAAACAGAGGGAACTGTATCGACAGTTTCACCTTGGTAGCACCTGTGCTCCAGTTTGGAAGCCTTGTGCATTGTAGTGATGCGCTCATCTGTGGGGCCTTGCACACACAGAGGAGAAGAGGAGCCTTAAACAGGGATGGCTTTCAACATGGCAATTACAGGCAGAGGTTTTCCCATGTCCTCTGGATGAAGTGGGAGGCCACAATGAAGCATGCCGTGGGTCTAGTCCAACACACAGATGACCAGCTCAAATGTTTCAACTACAGTGACAGACTAGCAGTAGGACATAGCATGTTGTCGTGACTACAGCGATAAAAAGATATCTGAGGTATATGAGTTTTGTCCTACTGTCTGAAATCTCTGCAGGCCCAGTAACTAAGCAACCTCTAAACTTTTGCATTCCTCATTGGAGTAACGCAAGCCCATTAACTTTGTTTGGACCGATAAGGGGCAGAATTTAACTCAGTATTTCCAAGCTGGCTTTCTCTTTCCAGTGCTGCCAAAAGTTACACATGATTATCCCACAGGGTACCAACACCCAAGTGAACACCCAGAGGAAACTAGTATTAAAAGAGACTTAGCTTTTCATGTCTTCCATCTATATGAGAACTAATGTGATCTTTACTTTGTATATATAAAAGAAGCCAGGAAACACTGATTTTCATTCATACTTCTCCCATTCCCCTGTAGAATGGCCCTGGGTAAGTCACCTATGTCATCCTTTCGCTTCCTCTCTCTTCCCTATGCCATGTTTATGTGCCTCTCTTCAACCCCGTCCAATCCACTAAACACTAAAAATGAGATCTACTAAAGCAAAGCAAAGATGGAGTGAAATGGAAGCAACAAAATACTTGTCAGGTGTCACCAGGTGTTTCACTAATACACTCCATACCTTGCCTTCAATTTTTCTATTTCAGCCCCATTCAACAGAGCATCCTTATTAGGATACAATCCAAACAAGTACTTAAATGCCTTCTTAAATGCTGTCATTAATACAGATGGTTTAAATACTTTTCTGAATGAAACCCTTTAACTGTAAGCTCTTCAGGATAGAAAGAATGATTTAGTTTTGGCTTACATCGAACTGAAAAATCAGACAGAAGAATGCTCTTCATGGCTGCATCCCTGGCTTGCTGACAGCACACACAAAAAAAGCATCTTATTGCTTTCTCTCAACTTTGTGTTTTGGATGTTAAAGAAGGAGCATACAAGAGAAAACACTTAAAAATCTAATCAGACAGACCACTAAGCATATGCTCAGAGAAAATCCACAGAGCTGCCATTTCTGGAACAGAATTACAATCATTCAACGTCAGAGTCTTCACTTGTACAATGGGAAAAGTGCTGCTCAATCCATCCCAAAGACATTAATATGATTTGTTGCTTGCCCAGTGCTTTGAGATAAAGAGTCCTCTTTATGCCAATAGTAAAATTACCATAACCTTTTTTTTGCCTGAGTCCCCAAGTGTTGTTCCTGGCCTCCTACTGTGGGTGGACTACCTCCTCCTGACAACAGCTGAGTGCACCTTCCACCCATGCCTGCGAGCAGCACTCCTACAGAAGGTAGAGGGGTCACCAGAAAGCAACCACAAATGATACAGAGGGGCTGCACGGACCCTGCAGCACTCCCAAGCCTTGCTGCCCTTAAAAAGGAGTGTATTCAAGTCAGCGCTTTTTGAGTTAGGAATTGTGTTTTCCCTCCCTTTCCTTTCAATCATTTAATTAAATCTTTGGTAAAACAATAACAAACACAAAACACTCCAACCCTCCCATCTTCCATTTCCATGGCAGAAAGCACAGTACACGTTTTGATTAAGCAGCCTCCCTCCCAGCTGTGAATTGACTGAACAGAAATTCATGAATGCGGCAAGGCCATGAAGAATATGTGCATGTTGTACAGTCTTAAGCACACACAGGACTCTGATTGTGCTGGCATGTTTTGTGTCATTTTAATGACACACAGCCCTGCTAGCTTCCCCTCCCCCCAAAGCTTTATGTAGGAGGCATAATTATGTAATAAAATTCCCGTTTCTGCAGCATTCACCCCATACCAACACAGAAATGCAGGCTTTATTATTCTTCCCAGCTGGTAGGCACTGAATTACTAGTGTTTTAACCCTCTTTGCACTAAACCCTCAGTTTGATTTCTGACTCGCAACAGCAGGAAAAACAGCCACTGATCATTTCTATTCTTTCCACTTGTGAGGCTGATTCTGGGCCTTTGAGATCATTTTTATCAGCTCATAAAACACCTGCTTGTTAAGGATCCAAGCTATTTCCTGGAGAAACTTTCAGTCATTGTGGTTGCAGTTGTTTCCAGGACTGGTATGCCACAGCCTCAGGACAGAACTACCTGACCTGGTTTTACACTGTGGCTGCCCTGAGAAGGACGGCACGCACGCTGCAAAAAGGGCAAATGTACAACCGAGCAGCACGTCATGCTGCTCTGCTGACTATGAGGCCTCCGTAAAGGTGAGGCCCCAGGTATGTGATTGATACTGAATGGGTAACTTCCTTTGACATCTTGGTTTCATTCCTTGAAAGAGCAGGGGCCACATGATCACACACACATCTGCCCTTGCTGCAGAGGAGCCTGGTTGCTAGGCAGTCTTTGTTTCTACAGAGCAGGGCATGGTTTTGCTTTTCGGTACCCTGCTTGTTGTTACTCAGGGGTGCAGTCATTTTGGAAGAGCTGTTAAACAAAACCTCGACTGAAATCTCACTGACATAGAAGCCAGTGGACAACACACCTTATTGGAGTATTTTTGTCAAAATAGGGTGTCCTGTATATTTGTAGAGGGGGCATCCACACCCAGACAACAAGATGGTGATCACCCAGAAAGAGAAGGCTTCTTACACCCCCAGATTTACACTCTTTCAGCCAAAATATTAAAGACACTTTGTTATGACAAAGGTTTCTGAGCCAGATGCTGCCAAAGCTTATGTTTGAATGGGCAAATGTTTACAGTTAATTACCACATAACCCCTCTTGTGTTCCTGGAACTTCCACAGATGATTTGGAAAGGGATCTGGTACCTGGGAACGTGCACACTACTGGAGCAGCCTCAAGCAAGATCATGTCTTGACGTCTCCCTCTAGTGCCTGGCACCAGGGACCAAAGCGCTCCCCAGGACAGCTGGGTGAGGAGGTACAGGGGTGCTCACACAGCCCCTTCTCCCTGTGTCACAGAGCAGAGCCTGTTCCAGCCCCAGTTATGCTGTCCTGGAGCCTAGCCCTTCCATGCCTGGGAAAGTGAACTGCCCGCTGAGTTACATTGCCTCTGATCCACGTACTTCCAACCTTCCTCCCGCTCAGTGCAGTGACTCCCAGATCCTTCCCTCCACCTTTCCTCATTCCTGTGATTCTGACAGGTCAAGACGGGACAGGATTTGGTCCCTCAGTGAGGTACTTGTTACAGAGAAAACTGCCCACCGGCAGGAACACACCCAGGAGTACAACCTGAATTTTGCAGGATTCAGAGCAGAATTATGCCCCAGCATTGTGCATTTGTATATAATTTCCACAATTACAATTCACAGCAGCTTTCTTACTAGAGAATATGGCTGTCACCACTTTAACAACATTCGTTCATCAACCCTTACTGACCTTCATTTGCAATGTCCCTGAGCAAGTATTTACTGCTACCTGTCTGGGGCTGACTCCAAACACCCAGCAGACTATACTGCTGGGATACAGATACCCCTCTCAGAGTTTTTTCACACAGAGCTGTGAACACAGTGCATAATCTTCCCAATAATCTGCACTAAGTAAGGCCTGCTGAGTCACTATCTCAGTTTTTCTGTAGGCATAAATTTTCCCAACCCACCACGAGCACAGTGTAAGCAGTTGTACAGCAGCACAGACCAAAAGAATAACCTTAACATGAAGGAAGGAGGGTGCTTTATCATCAGGGCCTGAATGCCTAAAAACAACGAGGTGCTGAGGTCAAGACCATTTTCCCTCACACCCCCCCTGCATGCTCGCTAATCCGGTCACAGCCTTACTGCTCCCACCAGCTCTCCTCCAGGTGACCTGATGGGGAAGATGGTCAACACCTTGTTGGTTACTGGTACCCTGGGCCATTTGTGCTGCTAGTTAATGGAACCATCATCTCCATATCCTGATCGGGTGCTATAAATACTTCCACTTTCATCCGCAACTTCTGTTAACAAAGTTCCTCGCAGTGTGAAACTTCAAAGAAATTCTTTATTCTTAAAGTTATAGACAGAGTTGTAAAATCTTCAGCTCACTTCTTTCACTCCTGTGACCATTTGTTTTTGTTATGTAAAAAAGCTTCACTGGGGGAGGGGAGAGAGGAAAGAAAACATTTTTAAAAATTAGGAAGATTAATTCTGCCCTTTCTTATTCCACAGCTTTCCCTATAAGCACACACCAGGTTCACACACTTATATAAAAGGTGCTTTTTCTTCCTAAGCCATGTCATAAGAGATAGTGTGAGATTGAGGAACAGGCAGCAGAAGCAAAGATGATCTGACCTTTGCCTATAAACATCTTGGGAGGGGTGGAGGGGGAGCTCAATAAGGTTTTTCCTCCTGTGAAGCTTCAGGCAGCCACAGGAATGTATCTCTAGGAACAGGCTGGCTGGGTAAACTGGATAGAACAAGTTGAGAGCAGTGTTGCAGCTTGCTCTGACGCCATTTCGGAGGGGGAGAGGGAGGGAGGGAGAGTTTCGGCTACAGAGGCAAGCACAGCTGCTGTGGGGCTGCCCCTCGCACCCTCAGCCACTGCAAGGCACGGGGCAAATTCTGGTGGAGTCCGCAGCAGAAAGCAGGGACAGCTCCAGAGAGCAGAATGACGGGTTTCTGTTTCTGTAGCTGCGGCACCTCGAATCTGTGCACCGGAGCTGCCTTTGTTGCCAAGGCTTGGCTGCGGTCATGAAGACTGGGCAGGGCTGGGATCAGGCTGAGACTTGAAGCTGTGTCCCTCAATAAGCAGGGCTGGGATAGCAACGTTTCCACTTTCTAATGATAAGTCTTATGAACTTTGTTTAACAGGAAGATCAGCGTGTGGGTGTATTTATGTTGAAATTAACTAAGTTTAATCACATACAGCAAATAGTTGCTTTTTAACAGAGTCTGTTTCCTCCAACGAAAGGACTTGCCTGAACTTGAACATTAATTCAGATTAAGGTAGGATGCAAAACTAAAGCGCAACTGTTGATCCTGAAGAACTGCAACTGTGAGTATTCCCCCTGTGGAACAAGAATATCTTGATCCAGTTTGGTTTAGCTTAGCTAAACTGGATGACAGTGTCACAGTTCTGAGAGGTCCCCGAAACCATCAGTTCCTTGCATGGCTAAATTCTTATTAACAGAGTTAATTTCTGTGACATACAGTAACTGAAGCAGATTTCTTTTTTTCTTTTGAAGTGGTAAAGAAAAAGGAGATTTACTCCTCTAACATTTTATTGTAGAAGGCCAGATTTACTTTGTTGGAGGTTTGTGTGTGTGTGTGTGTGGAAGGGTTTTTTCGACTGAAGAACTGCCTACATTGGCGAGTACAGTTGACCTGCTAAGAGGATGCAGTTGTTGCTGAGTTTGGTCAGGCTGGGATGACTGTGCCAGGACAGCAGCTGACATCCACAGCTGTGTTCTGGGATGTTTAACCTCAGCACTTGTTGGCCAGGCCCAAGTGAACATACATACTGCCGATAAGCAGTGTTTTATGGCATGGAGCTCCTTATATAACACTCATTTTATACTGCCATTACTTGACTAACTTCCACAGAAGTATGTTGTAAAACAGAGAATGTGCAAGGTGAATCAAGTCCAGCAGTTCTGAGAAAGACCCCCGCAACATGTTTTTTCCTCTCAGTCACACTAGAGTAACCCTGGAACACCTCTGTACAACTGGCCCCTGCAGATATGGACTTAAACTGGTACTAATAACTTTCAAGTTGGTCCAGATGTTTAACACACCCTCCAGGAAGATAAATTTATATTCATTCTACAGATCCCATTGATGATACAACCTGATGCACCAAGAATCTAAATGACATGCCGAAACCCATAAAAGCCAGTAGAGAAAAGGTCAGAAATACTGAGTCTCTTATGGAAGACACAAGAACTTATGTGAACTCTACACTGTCAGTTCCATGCACGTGGTGTGCTATTTCAGATAAAGATTTTTCCATGCTTCCCTTCCAGGTTAGATTGTGATTTCTCTCTCAGTAAGTTTAGAAATCCTGGGCCAAATTCTTCCTTGGTGTAATTCCACTTGGACTGATTATATCAGGATGAATTTAGCCTAGCACTTCAAATTATGCTTCATTTATTTCTCAGGTAAATCTGAATATAAATTATGAAACTGAAGAATGAGATAGACCAGAGCTAAGTAACTTGAAGAACAACGTATCTCATCTTTCTAGCTTTAATCAAGCAAAACTTGAACATGAGTTGCACTTAATTAGAAGTTTTTCTTTCCTTTTTAAGACCCACGTTACCCTTTAGTTTGTTTGTTTGTTTCATGCTTGCTATTCTTACAATTAACATTTATAAGCACTATACTGGAAATACATTAGAGATGAAAAAATCTTTTTTCAGAATGCCTTTTCAGTTGTTTGTGAATTGTCAGCTTCATTGTGATACTACAGTCAACTTCTACTATTAACTTCAGACTCACTACCATAAACAAGCAGTTATAACACAGTGGTTGCAGAACACTGACAGACAAGTTTGGGCAAGTGCTGTCTCAAAAAAAAAAACACACCAACTTTTACTACTTATTACTACTCTTTGTTTTTCAAAATATAGTTCACAATACTCCATGTTGACTATGTGCCCTTAAGTACCATGTTTGTCAGTGTTTTCACCTTCTCTTTTTGTCTTATTTATTCTACATGCTCTGGCTTCACTTTTTCTGTAATGACCACGTATGTAGCTGGGGTTTACTATGTTACCAGAACTGCAAAAATTTAAAAAGGCTTTAAGTATTAGAACTGAATTTTCTTTGCAGTTGTGCAGATATCCTACTGAAAAACACACCAAACTCAAAACAAGCAAACAAAAGCAAAACCCAAAAAACATTCATTAAAAATATTTATGGACTCCAAAAGAACTGTTCAATTGAAAACCAAAAGGTGCCCTACCACCACTTTTAACTTTTTTTGTTGTTGTTATAATATACACACAGATAACGAACAAATTTGAAATACCCAAGATAGGTATTAAGTTTTTAAGGAATGATGGTGAAAAAAACTACTTCTGAAAACTTTTATCCAAGTCATTTAAGTTTCTTTTTGGTACTATGTAATATTTTTCCCAACCACGATGACAAAATATACACATGTACAAACTCTCACGTGAAAAAGTGATCTCTCTGGCAATAAAGACGAAAACTGAGGCTGCAGGAGGTGAGGCAGTAACGGGGACAGCAGAGCAGAGAACTGTACTGGGCTAAACATCACCCTCTCCTACAATACAACCCAACAGGTGGCTCCTCAGTCTGAGGCCACATTTGGTTATTTGGGCTGAAGTGGATAAAGCCACATATGTACACAAACCTCTTCTGGTGCCATTCCACAGGCAGCCATGGCAGGGACAAACCAGCTCCACTCCAGTGCTCATCCTCTGGGATTGGAAAATGCAGGGCAGAGGGCAGGAAAAGGATTGAGTCAATAACACTTCTGCTTGGTAGAAGTACACACTAAATTCTGGTAGATCAGATTTCATCGCTGCTCTAGTAAACAGAGCCTATTTCTGCCGTTTCACCTAGACAGAAACCAAAAATGCAGAAACTATATTCCATAGTCCCAGAGACGGGCAGCGTGTGCCCTTCCCAGCTCAATAAACAGGGCGTATCATCAAAGGCCCTCTGGAATGGGGCTGAAGTGGTTTAAGCTATTGCTCTTTCTATCAGATTTACATTTCCCACACTAGCTTTCACCTAGTTTATTGCCAGGTGCCTTTCAGCAAAAACGGGGAGTTTTGCTTTGAAGGCCCACTCTAAGAAATCTAGAGGGGCAGTAAAGTTAAAGCAGAAGCCATGGCAACAAAGGGATAAACTGAAGTGACTGCTCCCACAGGAGAAAAAAAATAGCCTGAGAGTAGCTGTCCAATGAGGTTTGCTGCAGAAGCATAAGAAACAGCCTGGGAAGCTGCAGAATATAAAGAATTCCTGCTGTGTTTCCCCCAATGTGTCTCCTTTATATTCAGGAGTGTTCACTAAAACAGTTTCTGAATGCATTAGCTTTTCACATCTGGAGCCACGAGTTCAGTCGTTCCTTAGCCTGCAAGTCTCAATTTCTTCCCAAAAGTATATCCATGGACAAGCAGGTATCCAGAGGAACCCCACAGTCAGGGAAAAGAATGCTCCCTAACTTCCAGACAGATGTAATCTTTCTGCAAGTTTTCAGCATCTCTCATTTTTTCTTATGAACTGCACCTAAACTGTAAAAATCTTCTAGTTTTTGGAACAACTCTCTTGAGTGCAAGAATGTACAACCACCGAGAAACGTGGATGAATATTTAAGAGATTTGAAGTCACATGTAGGGCATGAAACCTGTTACCACCTCACCACTATTGAAAAGAGAAGCTCCCACAATCTCTTGCCATCTCCTGGTCCCTCATTTGTCCCAGCTGTAGCTCATAAAGCTTCCTCTGTGTTGCATTTATTCTTGTGGTATCTATTAACAAACCATTTTAACTTGTTAAAAGGGTAGAAAGCAGAGAGGGGGGAAAGAGAAGAAGAAGAAAAAAAAAGGTACCTCTATTTCCAGTGGTTATGGAGTTTAAAAGAAAAAAAAAAAGGCACTCCTGAGATGGCCTAATAATTGACTAAAAAAGTGAAAAGGCAGAGACCAGGAAAAGCTGGAAATGGTGGGAAGAGAAACTCACACAAAGAAAAGAAAACAAAACAAACAACAGTTCTTGCCAGATTTTTCAGCCACCCATCCTCAAGCCTTTCAGAGAAGGCTTGAAACCAACAGAAAAGGCTACTTGCTGTGCACCTTCACACCACCGTGGAAACCTGGGCAATTGTGGGTGCAGACCAAAACTGGGAATGGGCTCCAGCGGAGATTAAAGCAATTTAACAGAGTGTAAATCCATCAATTGTTTCTAAACAAGAAGGTCTTTGGTTGAGGAAATCCCTTGATCACTGATTATCAGAAACTGGAAGGATACAAGGCAGGGTATAAGGAGGATCACCCTCTGCTCCCTTAGGATTGGCTACTGGCCTCCACCAAAATGAGAAGGCTGGTCTAAATGCAACTTGGCACAAAAGCACACCGGAAGACACTGGTTTTAATTAGTCTCATCCCACCCAGAAAGGCCAACAGACCTGCATTAGATAGCCAAAGCTGTTCCCAGAACACAGCTGTTTTCCAAGCATGGATCAGAGCTAGACAGAACCACTGCTGAGTTTTCATGCAAAAGTGACTATTTCACCATTGAGCCTCTTGAAAAGGCTTTCACGTGACTACACCACAAATACTTGAATGTGTTGTCAATCATTTATTATATGCCTGGTTTTGCTTTTTATGTTTGGGCATCACCACCAAAGTCCTTACACTTCAGTGGATGTTTCCTCACACTGAGGGTTCAGCAGGACCAAGCACTTTGGAACCTCCTCGTGGAAGGTTTCCCAGTTCTTCTACACAGGCTGGACTGACAAAACCAACGTTGTATCTCTTTTAAGGGCTGGTAATTAGGCTGCTTAGCCCCTCTTCCAGATCAGCTGTACTGTTATCATTCAGTACAGCAATACAACCTCCAAAGTCCTCTGCTGGTAACATTCTCCTGGGATAACAAACCTGCCTCTTCCCCTGGTAAGAATTCACATTTTCTTCGCTTCCTAGCTAAAATATTTTTTAAACCAGTAGTATGACTTTCAAGACTCATCCATGATTACCAGCTTTGCCTAATAGCCTCCTCTGAAGAACTTTAATAAAAACCATTAGGAGTGGAAAAAAGTTACAGTATAGCTAACATTTCTCTCATTATTCACTATTTTAACTTTTTCAAAGAATTCTAATATATTAGACAAAGTGTACAGTTACAGAAAGCTATGCTGGTTTGCGCCTCAGGTACTTTATAATGACATCTGTAATGACTTTCTCAACAATTTTCTTAGGTACTTAAATGAGGGCCATGAGTTTGTAATTCCCTGGATCACCCTTATAATCTTTCCCACCTCAATAAGAGCACTGGCAATCTTCCAGACTCTTCTTTTTGTAGCTGTAATGATAAATTAAACCACACTTATTTTCATCTGTGTGGTGTGGTTTTTGTTTGTCTGTTTTCTTCCTGAGAGGTAATTCAGCTAATAATAAAGAAATAAACTACTGAATTAATAGATTAATGTAGTTAAAATGTTAAAAATATTAGTATTCTCTAAATTCATATACACACATCGGTCAATCTCAAACTGCTTTAAAAACAAAGCCAATATCTTTATCTCCATTTTGAAGACAAGGAAAATTAAGCATAGACCAGGGCATTATCGGGCAAAGTTACAGAGTCCACATCTCATATTTGTATCATTTTCTGCTAAATCATGTGATTCAATGAGGTCTCCTTAAGAACAGAAGTATCTCTATTCCTGCCAACTCTTTACCAAAAGTAATGCTAAGCTTAAGAGGCATCCTTTGTAGAGAAGACCAGTGTAAAAAGTATTTTACCTTCTAATTTTCTCTTCTTAATTGTCTCTTGAGCTTCCTGAGCTATTCAGGCTCATCAGCTCTCTAGTGGTTTTCCTAATATAATTCTGGTAAAAATTACTTTTTTTTCTTTTTATCTTTTCTCTCTCTCTCTTTAATATATATGTCCTTTTAACTTCCTTTCATTCATCTTGGTCTCTAGCTTTTCTACAAAAGCATATTCTTCAGTCTAACTTGTATGACCTGTGCCGAGTCTATTTCCCCCTCACCAAGCTATTTATCTAGCCTGCATAAATATGTGTACCTTCTCACTAAGAGTATGTTAAAAATTTTCTCTCCTTCTGCTCGTTTTTTCCTATTTCACTAAAACTGTCTTTCTGTGAAATGCTTTTATTCATATAAACATCTAATCACATTCAGTAGTACCAAGCTGATAGATACAGGGATACCCTGCAGTCATCAGTTCCACAGAGTAAGCAATTAGTTGGTGAGGGTTTTTCTTTTTTGGGGGGGAGTACGTTTTGGTTTTTTTTTTGTTTGTTTGTTTGGGGGGGGGGGGTGTTGTTCTTGTTTTGGTTGGGATTTTTTAGGTGGTGTGTTGGTTTGGGCTTTTTGTGTGTTTGTTGGTTTCTTTTTTTGGTTGGTTGGTTTGGTTTTGTCTTTGTTTTTGTTTGGGGATGGAGGAGTGGGTGTTTGTTTGTTTGTTTCTTCCCTGGGCCAGATCCTCAAAATGGGCTAAAACATAGCTGCTCAGTGCAGCCAAAGACTAAGAGAGAAGCTGGTCGTCCTTGTATTAAGTCAATAGATTACTCCATCTTAACATCTTGTTTCAGGCTCTTTTCAATTACTTTCCTTATTCTTCTATGCTAGTAATTGCAAACTGATATTCTTTCATTTCTTTTTACCGAAAAAGCCCTTCTTGATACTAGGCATCACATTAACATTAATAACTTCATAGCATCTTGTATCTAGAAAGATACCAGCTTCGGAAACGCTGCCCAGTTTCATTCACTGAAGTGACTCATCCACAAACAGAAGGAGGATATACAGCAGCTATTTATCAGCACATGGAAACACGGTGCACAATAGGATGGGAGTTGCAAATTCACATTGGCATGAGCAGTTTAGATAAACGAAATGTAATCATTGCACCTGGAATCGGGTTGGACATTATTATTAACACCCTTTTTTTTCTAGGAAAAGTGTCACGGGATAGCTACTACATATAACATTTTTCCAATTCTTGAGTAACCATTGCATCCAAAATATACAAAGTGGAATTTCAGCTCTTGCTCTGTACTTACGTACCAGGAGAAAAGAGAAGGGAGGCTCTTCTTCATGAAAGCTCCCATGACATGGCAACAGTAAAAGCCAGCTCTACAGCTCATTTCATGGTCCTCCTTGGAGGAGCTTTGAAGCTGCGATATAAAACAAGCATCCCAAGAAATGCATTTCAGCGGAGCCCTACCATACAGGATTGTCAACCTTCTAGTAGCACTGTGGCCAACGCAAAGGATCCCACGTTATGCACTCACCCATGAGCACCTGGTGGCTTACTTGGGACAGCTGATCAAGTTATGCAGCCATCCTTGTAGCAAGTATCTTGTAGCCAATTCTGACTTGCAATAATAACCCCATATTTAGGTGGGTAGACACCAGGTTCAGTATACCTAAAACATAAAGCTGTAAACCACCAATTCAGAAGCTACTGCAAACCGTTCTGCCACTCGTATAGAAGTGCGGCAAACAGCCCAGGGTGATATCCTGCCCAGTTATGGTAATGTAGGTGATCTCTGCTTGTGTGTCAGACCACCATGCTGCGTAAATAACACTGAAGTTGCTTCACGCTGCAGATCAGCCCAAGATCAGGAGCATGCAAGAGCAGTTTTATTCTGCTCCATCTCATACCTTCTTAAAAACAGTCATCTCGTGTAAGCTATCCTTTTTTTTATTCTTCATCATCTTGCCCTGGTGAGACCACACCTGGAATATTGTGTCCAGTTCTGGGCACCTCAGTTCAAGAAGGACAGGGAAATGCTGGAGAGGGTCCAGCATAGGGCAACGAAGATGATTAAGGGAGTGGAGCGCCTCCCTTATGAGGAAAGGCTGAGAGAGCTGGGTCTCTTTAGTTTGGAGAAGCGGAGACTGAGGGGTGACCTTATTAATGTTTATAAATATATAAAGGGTAAGTGCCACGAGGATGGAGCCAGGCTCTTCTCGGTCGCAAACAATGATAGGACAAGGGGTAATGAGATCAAGCTGGAACACAAGAGGTTCCACTTACATTTGAGAAAAAACTTCTTCTCAGTAAGGGTGACAGACACTGGAACAGGCTGCCCAGGGGGGTTGTGGAGTCTCCTTCTCTGGAGACATTCAAAACTCGCCTGGACATGTTCCTGTGCGACCTCACCTAGGCGTTCCTGCTCCAGCAGGGGGATTGGACTGGATGATCTTTTGAGGTCCCTTCCAATCCCTAACATACTGTGATACTGTGATCATGAGGTTAACACCACAACACTGGAACAGGCTCCCCAGGGAGGTGTCATGGCCCCAAGCCTGACAGTGTTAAAGACGACAGCGTACAACACCCTCAGACCCATGGTGTGAACTGTGGGGTTGTCATATGCAGGGGCAGGAGTTGGACTTGATGATCCTTGTGGGTCCCTTCCAACTCAGGACATTCTATGATTCTCTAACAGCTGGACATAGACTGGAGACATTTAAGATGTAGGTACCTGACTGTTATGCTTTGTAAGAGTGCCATATTTTCAGTAAAATTACCACTTCTCCCTCTCCCCTACAATTAGTCATATTAGTGTCTCCCACCTGCCCAGCCTAAAAATTGATAGATGAAACAGCATTTCCCAGCACAGTGCAACCATATGCCTTTCTGAGGATAGCTACTGGAAGACAAACGGACCATAGAAATGGGCCAACCATACTTCTAGAATTAAATCTCCTGTTAAAACTCAAGACAACCTCTCTTGAATACTTCAGAAAACAAAGAATAACCCCAATCCAAAATGTTATTGTTTGGGGTCTTGACAGACTCCTTACCCACTCCTATAATCTATGTCCTGTATCATTTACAACCTGTTTACATTAGTAGGCAGATGGAGCCATTATTGCCCTTTGACTGATTTTGCCAGCTCTTTAAACTCTTTTTGAGATGCTGCACTTGCTATCACTGCTTTGATCCTGGGACTGACAGCACACTACTTACTGCTGCAGCTTTATTGTCTGTCCTGGAATTTTTATCTCTGCTGTTTCTCTACTTTATAGTCCTTCACATTGAAACACTCCTGCAAGGGAGCTCCTGGAATATTTTATCTGATGCGTTACTTTTCCACAGGTAAAACCAACCTGTGTTTTCTACAGAGTTTGTTATGTGCCAGTATTACACACTCTCAGACATGCCAGTCCAGTCTGTCCTGCAACAGCATTAGAGCCTCTTGCTCCCAGTCTCTCTTTTATTCAGTCTTTAAAATCTAATACAGAAGCAAGTTTTGTTTGTCGCTTATGAACATTAGTGAACAAACAGTTTTCACTTGTTTATACTGCAAGTCAGGATGGAAACACACTGAGGAAAACCAGTCAGTCTTGAATACTATGACTAGTGCTAGCGCTATATAAATCTATTGAATCTCAAGCCAGAAAAAATAATTTCCAAAATAAGGATAAACTATATATCTACACTAAAAAAATAAACTACTCCAGTAAAATAAACATATATATATATATATATATCTTCTATCCATTTCAGTTATTGCTGCCAGATTTTCTGTTCAGACATAAAAGCAATAGATTATCCCCTAAACTGGTCAGTGTGAAATGTGTATTTTTAATTTGTAAGCATAAAGATGGAATCGTTATCATCAGAAATACTAAAACCTACTTCTAACTTGCAGCTAGTATTGTATCTACCTTGTATTATTTCTCTCCTAACAGCTCCTGCCTTTAAAACAACAAAAAAAAAGGCACCTAGTCAATCTTCGTAGAAGACATGACAAATGACACACCTTTCAATAGGATTTAACAATAAACAGCCACCTCAACAAAGAGAAGCCTTCCCCCACCTCCCCACTAAAGCAGAATCAGACAAGAAACTAAGTGAGACATGTTCACAGAGAAGCACTCCAATTAACGTGTTACAGCTCCTTTAAAGCAGAGACCAAAGGGGGCTGCTGCTCAGGATGCTGGAGGATGCAGAGCAGTAATTGTCACTTAGGCACTTAACTCCCCGCCGCCCGGCTCCCTCGCAGCCTGGTTTATCTCTCGCCAATTACTGCTGTCATTTGCATTTCAATGTTTGCCATCGAGACCAGGGCAGAGGCACCAGCCGCAGGAAGCACAGCAAAGCCAGCCGTGTCTTGGGGCAGGCTGACGCCCCGCCATGCGATTCGGGACGAGGTGCTGCGGGTACGTGGACCCGCTGGCAGCTCGTTTACTCGCAGGCGGGTCCAGCGAGCTGGCAGAGTGGCTGCTGTCACACCTGTGCCCACTCCGGCTGCCGGCGTGACCGCAGACTGGCAAGGCACCCAAATGAAAACCAAGAGCCCGCAGGAGCCCAGGGAGGAAGTTTTCAGAAGGAGTTTGTGCACAAAAGATGCGTGTTGGGTACAAACTGCACAAGTCTCGGTTCTGATGCATCTTCTCATTACAGCTTTTGAATTTGCTACTCAAAATTCATTTGCACTGTAAAGCTACATGACAGGCTGGACTTGTGTACTTCACTGCCCTTATTCTTCAGTACTTGTACCCCCGTAGCACCCACAAGCAATGGCTGCACATTAAAGGCCAGCAATGGTAGGTGCTTATAGAGGTAGAACAGAAGCAGCCTGTGTCACACACCCTCCACATAGGAATGGCACAGGAGGTATATGGGTAAGGGTCAGAAAGTACTCTCCAAAAAGCAGAGCAACAGGTTGGCTTCGCTGCTGTGAGAGAGATCTGCCTCAGAGGATGGCAACAAAAGGTCCTTTCTTGAAAATGTAACAAGTGAGAAATGGAGCCTACAAGATGGGTCCAGTAGGTATAGGAGACAACCTTTAAGGGAGCACCCAGTGAGGGTATTCAAACAACTTGGACCATCTTCAAAGAAACAGGATGAAAAGAGGATGAAAGATATCCCTGCTGCTGCATTCTGCATGGGAACGGGCAAAGGCAGAGAAAAGCACGTCACAATAATTTAGATGTGACATTATGAGAACCTCGACAAGAGCTTGTTGAGATGTCCAGAAACAAGATCTAGTATCTTCAGCAAGATGAAAATGTATCAGCTCAGTTGTCTTACAGGTGGAACTACATGCTGTGGCCAAGCCATTTCCATGAAAGATTCTAGAGTTAAAGGCCAGCATTTTATCTCAAACAAAAAGGAGGCAGTGTATCGCAAAGGAGTAGACATGGAAGCCATGTGCTATGGACAGTGGCTCATATTTTTTTCCTGCACATGTGATTGACCTGATATAAGGTACAAAAGGGATACATGCACAAAAAGCTTGAGTGGAATGAAGAGATTTCTCTGAAGCACAAATTCAGAAAAGTAGTCACAGAGAGAGGAAGAACAAGGAGCAGACAGAGTCATGGGAGACAAAGGAATCCCTACCAGGAATCCCTACCAGGGAATGGAAAGCATTGGAGAGCAGGCTGAAGGTACTCCATTGGCCAAGGAGGAACGAGGACAGAACAAGAGTTCTCAACTTCTTGGCTAGGGAACAGTCATGATACACATTGGTGGTGTGCTATTACTTGACTGCACAGAGGCACAGAGCTGGCAGCAGATTCAGGAGCATCTAGAATGAGATTGGTGAAGCTGGAAATCCAGAGGGCAACTGCTGATTGCAGTACTTAGTGGAGGAGAGATGAAAACACAACACTTGGAGCTATTCATACCTGTTGTTTTGGTTCCCAGACAGTGCAGCTTAAGACAACATCATGTAAGTTCATCAATACTTAATGGATTCCCTTCCCTAAAGGTTTAAGGCTGCCTATTTGCAAAGTATCACAAATTTACCACCCAGTTTTAGAGGGGTTTCAGCTCTTTAAACAATTTGTGTACTTACTAGTATTTGGAGCTTGAGGATCAGTCTTCCTAGCTGACAGAGAAGTCAGTGCTGCCTCCTTTTGCCAGCCTGCTCTGTGACATCTCATCACCACAAGAGGTGCAGCAGATACCCCCGAGGAGAGGAAAGAACCACTCTGGCTAGATCTAACTCAACACAGCCTCTGTAACTGCAACAGGACTTCTTCTGATTTCTGCAGCCAAAAAGAATCAGGTGTACAGAACCATTGGTTTTATTTGCTGACAAGATGCATTTCCATGGGTTTTCCCATGAGTGAAAGAATTAAAAAAAAATTCTGTGGGCAACTTGGACTGTCCACCCACTGCACAAATGGAGTGGGATACAAATAGCCAGCAAGTGCAGAACAAATGCTACCTCCTACCTTCCTGTGTTAAGGAAAGGTTGTTTGTCACTGATGAGCTGCAATCATAAGGCTATAAACTATCCATAGCATATCTGAGAAATATTTTGCTCTATGCTAACAAAAAAAAAATCAGAAATAAAAATCAAACCAAACCAAAAATACACTGTATGTCTCTCATGTAGCCACCAGAAAAGCAATGGAAGACTGAGATTTGCTGTGACACCTAAATTGCTACTCTCAATTAAGAAAAACACGTGCACGTAAAGCTTGCACATGCAGAGCTTATCTTCCCCTGCCATCAAGACCTCTCTCCTTGGAGAAAAAGGAAAGGATATTTAAATAAGTAAGCTAAAACAGCAGCTAAAAAGTAAATAGTGGGAATCTGAACTATGGTTAATTGAAGGCCAACACAAAAGTAATTCACCCTGTCTTTTGTTTCTTTTCATGTGTTTTTAAACGCTTCTTTTGGCTGACTATATTATTTGAAACCCTCCGTATTAATAAGCTGATCAGTTACTGGCTCCCTATCTGCTAAAGTGAGCCAACAAACTGCTCTTTTCTCTTTTGTCTCCAAGCCAAAAGAAACTTTTATGGGGAATAAGTTCTCTCCCTCCCCCTGCACTGAGTCACAACACAATGGTGATGTGGAAACCTTCCATTTATCACCAGGAACAAAAATGCTAAGCCCAACAGCAAATAAGGGTTTGAAGCAGGGTCTCTGGAACAAAAACTCCCACCACTGTAGTCCACACAACTCCTGACTCAGGCATTCCACCTCTGAACACCACCACTGCACGGATAGGGCTGTCCTTCGGTTTCAGTTCATATGGGCCTGGCTGACCTTGTGTTCTCCCACAATTCTACATTACTAAAGTATGGTTCACTCCAGTACAAAATGTAATGTGGCCTTTTGTTTCCTGATTTACCAATATGGTTCTGCAAAAGTAAAAATCTGTATTTGCAAAGTACACATTTTCTCTGCACTTTCAAAAGTAGAACAGCGGTCTCATCCAGGCATCAAATCTGTTAGGTGGAGAAGTTCCACAGAGGGAATTTCTTAAGACAGGTTGAATGACAGCTGTGGAAAAGTCAGATGGAATCATCTGGGATGAATTCACTGACTGCCACTGCTTCTCAAAGTGACAGAGCAAGACAGTCTGGACAGTAGCTTAAGACTAAGGCTGGGTCCAGATGACTCTGCCCAAATGTCCCACTCCAGGCTTATCCTGTTAACCCAGCCTTTAGCAACTGGTCCAGCCATCTCTCAGCCAAAAGATCTTGGCCAGGGAGACCTCAGCTTCTCATCAGCAGAGCAGCTGAATTAGTGCACATTTGCGGTAGCCTCTGTTACCTTTTTAACTAAAACCTGTCGCTGCTCCACGTTTTGGTGTCCTTACCAAACAGAGGGACATATGTGCTCCCATCCTACCCCAAGATGACTACTCCCTTAAGAACACACAGTATCTACCCTCCATGTACCAGCAGGTATGAAACATTCTCCATGTGTGGTTTTCTAGAAGAATGCTAGATCTTCTCTAAATCAGCCTAATTCATTGTTTTAGTATCCATCACCACCATCTTCACGTACACAATATGTGTATTCACATACTAAATTATCAGACAGCATGAACACAGACAAAGCAATAGCTTGACTGGTTAGGTTATGAGGGCTGTACTGGCTGCTCCCAGCTGAGATAGACTATGGCCTTGGCTGAGTGGCAGTAATTAACTGAATGTTAAACTATGAAAAGCAACACAAATTCCACTGAAATCCTGGACCACTTTGAAGTAGGATGTACAATACAGCCTTTCTGCCCGCTCCACATTCCCAAACAAATAAAAGTCAGGTAGCATGAAAAATCCAGCTCTCAGTTTAATATTGGATGTAGTGTTCTAGAAGTCCATAATTAGAAAAGCACAGGCAGAATGGCAACAAATAGCTACACATTTTAACCCACACAGGACAAAACACTGCTTTTTTAGGACTGTGATTTAGTGTTGCATCAGAGGCAGAGTTCCTTCTTGTGCATGCACATATCTGAAACAGTTGAGAACATATACGTTTCAGTTTCCCTCCCACTGGTCAGTCAATTTAGTTAACAGCAATCATTAATTGCTACAGCAGGAAGAAGTAACCTGCCTATAATTTACATCCTAACAGTAAGCAATCAGCCAGATTTCTAGGGGCAGACAGCACTCACCAATCGTGGAATTTAATTGAAGTTTGGGTGCTTGGCACTTACTGGGTTGTATTTCAATTTCAGACTTGGCCTATTTTCCAGGATTCAACCCCGCCTCCCACCATCAGTCTCTTATTTTGTGGGTCATCAGCTTCTCCTTTTGCTTCAAGTTCAACCCCTTCCCTCTCACCATTTTCTGCTCTTCTATATCTACAATTCATTTCCCCCTTCCTCCAACTACTGCTGAAACCCTTATAGCTTATCTTCATTGTAGAGTGCCTTAGGATACAACTAATATAGCTTGATTATATACGATTGAGCTTGAGCTAAGCGTTATCTTTAGCCAAACTATCTGGGCCAAAATCACAAGCTAAAGCACGTTTGTTAAAAACACTTACTGAACACACAATGAAGATCCAGCTATTTACTGCTACTACTCTAAACACTTCAACTGATGAACACTACTTTACAACATAGCACTGACAAGGGCTAGGCTACCCTTGGAAGAGTTAGCAGCTCCCAATGCAGGTATCATGACCTCCACGGCAGTGAAGACAGAGTCTGAATATCAGTCTCCACAATTAAGCCTTTCTTTCACATGTTATTCCAGTTCTGCAGAAATAGGATTAGATGGAGGTGGAAGATGATGGTGGTTATGGAGCATACAGAGGGTGTGGAGGCAAAAGAGGCACTAAAGTATCTGCTACGTGCTTCAACTCCCTCACTGCCAATGTGTTCAGTTCAAGCAATACTTATTACACATAGTAGACGAAACATTTATTCAATCCCAATAGTTAATGCGTACTTATAAGTGAAGAGGTACCTTAATAACTCCAAATCCCACAAGCAAATCAGCACTACACTGTGCACTGTAAACTCTATTAAAAGAAAATTAAGGATGTGAAGTCAAATCCTGGGAAAGGCTCAATGTAATTTTTCACCTGCACGTACAATGCTTAGCTACTGAACCTGTGAAGTAGCAAGTACAGCAAGTACATCTTTTGAAAGCTTCTCTTTGTTTTGTTTCCCTGAAATGTACAGTTCAGCAGAGACAATCCTCCTGCTTTTCGTTTGGTTCCCTGTCTCAAGCAAACTCAGGAAATTTATTTTTTCCTAGCAAACAGAAGTACGTAGGAATTTCCAAATCAACCGTATATGGTACACCAACTTACTTCTATTACAGAAGAACAATTCCAGCAGCAATATTCTATTAAAAAATACTTCATTCAATAATTTTCAAATCTGGATGCCTGAAGTTAGGCTTCCATAAGTTCCCAGAAGTATACTTAGGCACTTAACAAAAATATTTGCCTTGAAGAGTGTCCTCCACTTTTGGAGCAGGGAGAGGTAACGAAGCACACCATTTCTTTTCTCATGCCTTGACAAGCAGTCCAGCCTCACTATACTCATCTGAAATGCACTGCACATTGCAAAGGGGTTTGATTGTGTTGGGGTTTGGTTTGCTTTTTGCTACATCATAGATCATGTTCACTCTCCTCAACCACTCCCTTCTCCAAGAAGCTACTTCCTTCACATCCAAGACTCTTCATAGCTTATCTCTTCCTCCCAAATCACATTTAGACTTTCACCTCTGAGCAGCCCATGGCAGATACTGACTCCTTTCCACTTATTCTACTGTCAAGCAAACTCTTCAAGTTCTTCCATGTTCTCTCCTTCAGGCCTGTCAGAGTGTCTCCATAAAATCTCATAACTTCTCAAATTCCTCCAACACTGAGACAGAGAATGTATCAACAGCATTGCGATCATGTTGTTCAACATCCTGTCACTGCCACTTTCTGCCTGCTGTCCATCTGTCGTCTCCATTTATACCTGGGACACAACTGTCTTTTTGTACAGCACCTAACATAAGAGAGAGTCTTGGGCTTTGGCTAAACTCTTGATATTCTGGTAATACAGGAAAGTTAAGAGCAGCAGTAACAGGGAGACTGCAGAAAGGTTTAGTAGATTTGACCACTTACAACACTAACCTGTGGGAGCACATACTAGCCCCATTGCTTGTGCTGGCCTTTGTCAAAAAGAATTGCACAAAAGCTTCAGAATTCATCGCTATCATCATCAGCTCCTCTACCGCTTGGGCAGTGGCCTTTTTACCTTTCTTCCATTACTGCTAGAAGGAATGGAAAAAGCTCTGCTGCCCAAGTTCTTTACCCTGGTCCCCGAGGACAGGTGTATTTTCTTCTTTAGCACATTTATTATTTCCTCTACTGTGCAAGGGTATTTCCAAACAGACTAAAAGGAAGAGTTGTTCTCTGTAGCAGATTATAATCCAATGGCATGTAGAGGACCCATCAAACTAGCACGACAGTGATGGCCTCCTGAAGGCCAAGCTTTGGTATGTGCTTTTGAAGAGAACAGAAACTCTGAGACACACAGAATATATGTCAGCTCTGGGAATGGACTACGTAACAACTGTATCTTCATTGTCATTTTTATCAATGCTAGCTGTATTAAAGCCAGCATAAATCACACTAGCCTATACCACAACTACAGCTTATTGTTAACATCTGAATAATTTTGGCTTTCTTCTGGCTGATCCAGTGCATGTGTTGACCAGTAGGATCGTGGACATGTAAAAAGCACGTGCTCTGATCCCCTTTGTTTTGTGGCACAGCCGCACTCAAACTGACAGCATGTCAATGTTGGCATCAGTGGCAGAACAAAGGAGACAAAGGCTGAAACAAGAGGGTGTGACTTTATTGGGCTCCTGAAGATGCAATGTGTTTTGTTTGTTTGTTGTTTTATTAAAAAGAAAAAAAATGCAAACCTTAGGAAAGGATTCACCTGGTCCAGAAGTAATTTTTAAAGGAGAAGGTTCTGCTCATCTGGTGCCTGTGAAATTGAGGGCTCACCATTCATAAAATCCCGTCTTTCCTTACAGTTTTGTTTAAGAGCATATGGATATGGTGAATGGAGACAGACCCAGTGGCTCATTTCTTATGCCACTACAGCCGTAGCAATGCACGTATTGCCTTATCTCTTTGTAAACAAGCTAAACCAGGCTGGGTTAAGTGCGCAGGAAAGGACACTAACCATGAGTGGATTTAAGGCTCTTGGCACTACACACAGTCACTTGCTTTAAGTGGCACATGTCTTCGTATTAAGGCTCACACTAAGCAGTTGCAAATGGATGTGGCAGGCACACTACACACAGCACTGTTTAATGCAGGAAACTCCGTATGCTCCAATTCAGCAATGCACTAAATGATCTCAGAGGCTGAAAATGGATATTGAGGAATTAAATCTCTAATTTCGCCCCTCCCCACCCCCCAGGAGTGCCCAGAATGGCCTTTGTGTAGGTTCATATTCAAACATACCTTGATCTGCACTTATTTCCAGCACTTTATAACATGCAAGGGGCATTTCCAGGGAGACAAAAGGCTGTATCTCTATTCCAAGCAGCTCACAAACTAAGGATATGCAGAGACGACTGATGTGCCACTTCAGCCTCTCCATTTGCACAGCAGAAGCAAAACTTGCTTCTATCCACCCAATTAAGAGAGGCATATTGCTGCATTTGTGTGTTAGTACAGCAAGAGACATCTTCATCAGCTGCACTGAAACTGTGCAAAAGACTTTTGCAAATGCCATTGTTCTTAGACATAGGATTTCATTACATAAAGCCTGCCCACTGAGAAATATGCTGGAGGTGGGGGTGGCAGGAAGGAGGGGGAAGGAGGAAAGGGGAGGGAGGCTTTAAACAGAAAGGGGAAAAGAAACCCTCAGAGATCCAAAATAAATGATTCTTGATTCACAGGGAGGCAGGAAACACAGCTCACACCCAAACAGAGACACTCCTCCATGGCAGACAAGCATCCTGATGATTGTTGGCTTTGTTGTTACAACAGGAAACTCCCCCACCCCACTCGGCAGCG
This sequence comes from Nesoenas mayeri, assembly GCF_963082525.1. Lineage (NCBI taxonomy): Eukaryota > Metazoa > Chordata > Aves > Columbiformes > Columbidae > Nesoenas > Nesoenas mayeri. Next base: position 19,088,077 of record NC_137540.1, read on the forward strand.
CTGAATTGTCAGAGGCAGCCACCGGTATTTTGCTTTTCTGCCTCCCTCTCAGGACCTATCGGGCAGTAGTTGCTGGAACATGCCGCACAGCAGTCGAAATGAGAAACATCTCTGAGATGCAGCATCTTTCAACTCACCAGACAAATACTTATAATTTAAAGGACTAACCGTGAACTAGATATTACCTAAAATATTTCCTGTGGGTTAAGACAGCAAACAGCGTAGCACAAAACTTACGATACGCCACCATATGGCTTCTGCTTTTCTACTAATAATGTAAAACAACATGTACTATTATAACTGCAACAACCACAATACTAGTACAGCTTGTTTGTGCTCAGATTAATGTCAAGGTGGTTTCTTATTAATTATGTAGGTCTAGCATTGTATCCAAAAACCTGGGGATGGAATGATAGTATTTTTATTTCGTTCTTTTTGACCTAGAATATGATTAGACTGTTTTCAAGAGCCAGAAGTAAAATTTTTCAGAAAAACTGTGATGTGCAAACACTGCTTACTTTTGAAACAGAGACCACTACATTGGCAGCCTAACAAAATACCTTTCAAAAGACGTGGGTTTATACCAAACAATATCTGCAGTCACTGTTCTCAGCTTAAAAGATGAGACAGAGCCAGAGAGATCTATCTTGCTGCAATGAGCTTTAAACTTGATCAGGATCCATATCATTTTGAAATATGTAATCTGTATTGTCCATTTCCCTCCTCCTCTCTGCGTGCGCACAGATGGTCAAAACCTTACGGCTAACCCTGAGCAATGGATAATGAGGTAATAACTCTGCCCAGCCTACAGCCTCTGTGGTTACTTCAAAATTAACATCCAAACTGCATTATCAAATTCACAACACCAGAAACAAGAGTCTAGTTCACCAGCCAGACCATCTTGTTAGTCAGGAAATGGTTATATAGCAGCTACGCTTCTGCACTTAATCTTGCTCTTTAAAGTTCTGTACAGCTACTGTAAACATACACATCAAACCATCTCTATGTTCCAGCTTCAAGAGCAAAAGAACAACAACTGAAAGCTGGAAAAAAAAAACAACAAACCCAAACCAACCCCTTCCTACTCAGACTTTTCCTGAATACTAATGCTAAAACTATTACAAATGCTAATTTGGTACCAACAACCTATGATTAAAAAAACAATGAAGCACCTCAAGCACATGAATTAAGGCATCATCTTAAAATACACTCTTTTCTTCTTAAGCTAGAAAACCCTTATATATACATCTGGGCCTTTTTTTTTTGCTCTTGATGATCTCAAAGCTATATAAAGATGCAAGTCTTTATGCAAGATAATCTAATGCATTTTCAGTCTGAATGAAAGCTGAAGACACCACAGCACTTTTGAAGAGAGTCACAGATGAAGCCAAAATCTCAGTTAATATTTTTTTTCTGTCAGTAAACACAGGCTGAAGGCAATCTCATGGATTACTGGGATGCCTATTGAGTTGCTCAAGTACCATTACCTAACATTCAGCACTTGGTAAATAACATCACTACTTTACATATGCTTTCAGTCCTTAAGCAGTGGCAAGGATGCCCTTTCACAACACTTCTGAGGCAAGGATCTCACAGTTTTAGTAACATGAATTCAGCTTCACAGGTCTTGTTTTGTCTCTTCTTTAAAGTACGGGAAACCAAAGCTGGAAGGGCTGATTTCATTCTCCGTGTTGCACTGCTCACCAATGCAAAGCTTGAAAGAGAAACCTTAGTGCTCAGTTCTCTTTCATGTGCTCAAACCATCGGACACTACTCCTTCAACACTATATCAAAATTCTCTGTTCTGATCTTGTATTTGTGCATAATGTTTAACCTACCTAACGCCTTCCATCAACAGAGTGAAAAAGTTGGCAAACAGACCAGAATTCTGACAAGCATACCGGCCATTGGAGATAGGGAAGAAGAGATTGCTTTGCTCGGAGCCCTGTGTTAAACTGCAGAACCTCCTTTTCCCACCCTATCCTTCACTTCTGTCTAAAACATTTAGAACAGAGGTGAACAAGAAACCTTGATCAAGTAACATGTATGACAAAAAGTCAGTTATCAAAAAGAGTAAAAAACCCAGAAGATCCTCCACTCTCACCCACGTCAGAACTTTCCTTTATACAATGCATCTTTGCCAGATCTTGTTTTTATTTTTGCTAATACAGTGTAAGTATTAAATAACTCACTACATCAATAGTATCCTTGATAGATTTGCAAGTTGGTATTTGATTCTAGTTAAACCTTTCATAAGGACACATTTGGTGAAAAATAAAGCTCCTCCTCCTATCAATAAAAACATTTGTATCATATAAACACACAGTGATACATCAAACCAAAACATGTAGTGCTGGGTTCTGGAGCATGGAGAAGCCAAATAATGGATCAGAAAGCCCTAAGCCAGGAAGTTAAAACTTATCTTCCTTTATTTGCTTCCTCCTCCACCCCCTTCCCATTTGAAAATCGTAGCCTCATTAGACTGATCAACTGATAAAACATTTACAGTGCTTGGCGAATGTTTTTCAATTCACAATTCTATGCAATTAACAATTCCAAGTAACTGTAGCCTCACTGTTGACCACTTGGCTTTCACTAAAAACTCTTCTTCTTGATTACATTACATTTGTAGTGCTTTTCTGTTTATGATCTTGTAAAAAGTGATGCCATTCCAAAGGTGATGATACATTTAAAAACAAACAAACAAACAAAACCACCAAAAACACAATGCCTGGCCAAGTGCAATATTAGAAGCATTCCTTCAAATGCCTGCCTTACTTTCAACTCCACTTTTTCTAGCAGTTTTAGTCTTCAATACTCAGAGAAGCAAAGAGGTGTGATTTTTTTTCCCCTCATAAATGCTTCCCATGCCTCACTTTGCATTTGATACAGTGAGCTGTACTTTGTGGGGGCAGGATGAGTAGATGCGAATGGGGCTTCTCAAATGTTGGCTACCCCTGTGAGATGAGGTCACTGTCCCGCTCATGGTGCTACCAGTTGCTTATTGGTCTAACACAGCAAATGAAATGTGGGATAGAAAGTTGGAAACCAAACTATTCTCTGTGCACTCTGAAGCAATGTTGATTTTTCTATGTACAGTTTAGCCAAAAGAGCATGGAGAACATGAATTTATGCTTTGGACAGACCACCAATGGTACATGTGAACTAATAAATAGCGTATTTCAACAAAGAATGGAAAGAGGCAGGTAAGTCTTTCACAGGGTCTCCCGTAATTAGACAAAGTAGTACTTCAGATCAAACTACCAAGACAACCCCAAAGCCATCCAACTAAATTCCCATGGACAAAGTATGCAGGAAACAAATACTTAATATTTTACTATAATAAAGCTTTATTTTTTTTACCATCATTTTCATTATTCTCTTTGCAAAGGCTTTGTCTCCATTAGAGAATGAAGGTAGGTCAACAGAAGCAACACTTAGCAAAATTACAGAGCAACTAATGTCAGTGTCAGAAACTACTGTAAATCTCAGCACTTTGAAAGGTGCTGTCAGCTGGAAAGGGAAGTGGACAAGAGTCAGAATCTATTTGGAACTTCATGGAATATAGACTACAAACCCATTAGAAAGATCACTGCTCTGAAAAATAAATTACTTTGTAGCAAGTCTAATGGACATTTGCTATCAGACATCTTGACTTTAAGGTGCTGTTTCACAGTTTAAGTTTTGATATTCCTTTAGCATCTCTACAACTGGTCAACTTTCTACTTCTATTAGCAATTCCATCCTGAGATATAGTAGTGAATACATCATATTTTCCTCGGCTAGTACTGAGGTTCTTGGGTCTACTCCAGCTGTCAGCTAGAAGTATTTGCCTTTCTTTCCATTTCTTTTCCATCTCAGCCTAACACCATCATCTTGGTTTTGAGAAAGTGGCAAAGACATAATAAAGACATATATTTGTATATATTTTCCCCTTTAAAACTGTTTTTGCTCATATTAAGGCATAAACACTTAAAGAACCGTCCCTGAGCCATCGACAGCTTTCACAAAGAGCTGCTTTTAAAGCTGCCTAGCTGTCTTCCACCTGATCCTATAAACACTGCTGGCAATTTTTCCCCCATGCCTCTAACATATTTTCACTTAGCACCAGTTTGATGTATAAGATCTGACAGCCAGGCAGTTATAGGCCACCTGCATCACTGTCGCCATGACAACAGTGAAAGACAATCCATGATCCCATGCCCTGGTCACACGTTTCAATACAGCTTATCTGTCCAAAGCCACTGAGTCTAATGGAAGAGAGTAATTACAATCTTCCACTCATTGTCAAAATTCTCACCATATAATGCTCTTCAAAATTATTTTATTCCTCTCACATGGCTGCTTTGCAAAGAGAAAAAAAAAATTAAAATAAAATAAAATAAAAAATAAAAAAAAGAAACCTTAAGTGGGTTTGGGAGGGAGTGAGAGGAGAGAAAAGCAGGGCTGTGACTGATATAAAAAATGTATCAGTGTGAGCAAACACTCTCTTTGCAGTGTTAAAGGACTAATCAGAAACAGAGGAATGTACCAACCACTAAGAGGGATAAATGAACATTTCTTTTCATAGAGCATCACTTAAGATCCTTTTGGCTTTGCACTGAAGGTGAAGAGAGGGTATCAGCTGCCCTCTTTTCTCCTCCCCTTCCTGGAAAACTCCTTCCTATCAAAATGAACAAGCACCATAGTGCACTGTGCGGCAGCAACAGCTTCACTGAGCAGCATGGCTCTTCAGACTGTAATGTCATTGCAAAGAGAGAGGGAACCCCGTGCCTGAGACAGCTGAGTAGCAGCTCCTCCTCTCCATTTCGTTTTCTTTAACAAAGTTCAAGGCTATCCTTTCATTTTTCATTTTTAAAGTGCAAGGAATATTTTCAGAATTGTATCCTTTCTGATCACCATCCCTAAAGGACCACTGCATTCTTTACA